>NC_072053.1:19548535-20748535 GCF_027791375.1 Indicator indicator | reverse complement strand
CACACAAGGAGTAATTTTTTGGCCTTCATGAGATTTAAAGAGTCTATTGGATTTCTAACACTTGCAGTTACCAGCTTTAAGTTAAATACAAATGCTAGTCCTTTTTCTAAGTCACTACAAGTAGTTTCCTTACTGGAAATGACAACAATTCAGTGATTTGAATTTCTTCTGACCTGTTCATTTGGATTGGCATCTAAATATGACTGGTTAAAAAAACGAATGATCCGGTCAACTAGTACTGTGGGCTAGTGTGTGTGTCCTGGCTGTTTATTTCTCTCTCAGCAAACCCACAAAGAGCAAGCATTGATGTTGTTCATATGTGAACTGAGAAAACTTAATATCTTAGTAGGAGATAAATCTTATTTATTACTCCTGTTTTGTTGTTGGTTGGTTGGTTTGTGGGGTATTTTTTTGTTTTGGTTTTTTTTTGTTTGTTTCATAGCACAGTCAAGTGCAGCTGCTCACTTCTCACTGCTAGAGGGTATCTAGGGAAGATCAACAGTTTAGATTTCCAGACATGCTTCATTTGCAGTTTAAATTACCTTTCAAAGTGTCTTGTTGAATGAAAAGTTATGTTTGTTTTGGTCTTAATTGGAGGAAAATGACTTAGTGTGAGTTGCACAGTGGGGAAGGAGAGCAAGGAGTTGCAGGTTTGGAACAAGTTTTGGTTCTTCTGAACCAGTGCAACAAATCAGGAGGGGTAGTAATTTCAGAAATGCAAAGTTCATAGAGCTTTCTTGAAGACTGGTATCTGGGTAAAGAAAAGGTAACCTGTTAGCAGGATATATTGTCTCCACAAAAAGAGGCACAATGCAAACTCATCTTCAGCACAGGGCACCAACAACATGCCAATCAGAGCTGGGCAGGAAGGAAGGAATGTTTTCCAGCAGGTAGGAGAGTTTCAGTTGGAGCTCCTGTGTACTTCTACAGTATGATGTTCTTATGCATTTGTGAGCAACGCTGGAAGGAGGATCTTGGAAACTACAGTATTGTCAGTCTGACAGGGGTAGGAGGGCTCTTCAGAGGGATATGGCCAGGCTGGATTGATGGGCTGAGGACAATTATATAGTTTTCATCAAGGCCAAATGCCAAGATCTGAACTTAGGTCACAAAAAACCCATGCAATGCTGTGGCCTTGGGACAGAGTTGCTGGAAGGCTGCTTGGCAGAAAGGGACCTCAGGGTGTTGATCAACAACTGGCTGAACATGAGTCAGCAGTGTGCTCAGGTGGCCAAGAAGGCCAACAGCATCCTGGTCCATATCAGGAATAGTGTGGACAGCAAGAGTATAGAGGTGATTGTCCCCGTGTACTCTGCACTGCGGAGTCCATACCTTGGGTACTGTGTTCAGTTTTCGGTGTTGCAGCATGAGAGATACTGAGTTGCTGAAGTGGATGCAGAGAAGGGCAGTGAAACTGTTGAAGGGTCTTGAGAATAAGTCTTAGAAGTAGTGTCTGAGAGAGCTGGGGTTATTTAGTCTGAAGAAAGAGAGGCTGAGGGGAGACCTTATTGCTCTCTCTAGCTACCTGAAAGGAGGCTGTATTGAGGAGTGTGTTTGGCTCTTTTCAAACGTCACAACTAGGACAAGAGGAAATGGCATCAAGTTGCACCAGGGGAGGTTTAGGTTAGACATTAGGTAAAACTTCTATAACAAAAGGGTTATCAAAGTCTGAAAAGAGGCAGCCTGGGGAAGTGGTTGAATTGCCATCCCTGGATGTATTTAAAAGCCATCTAGATAGGGTGCTGAAGGATTTGGTGTAGTAGTGGTCCTTGTAGAGTTAGATAATGCCCTGGTTGGACTTCGTGATCTTGGAGGTCTTTTCTGAACATAGTGGTTCTGTATTAAATTTCAAAAGTGAAGATAAATGAATGCACACTGTCATCGTGTAACATTGAAAAGCATAGTTTCCAGTGGTCTATGTCAAAAATTCTCTGGGAAAAAACGTCTTTAGCTTTATATAGTCTCGGCGTAGTATAACCTGTGTTTTGAGTTCTGTATGCTTCAAATTCAGTTGATTGATATTTATTTCCTCTGCCTTTCAATATTAGTTTGAGTACAGTGCTCCTAACTTTGAAACACTTTACATGAAGAGCATCTACTGAAATACTTCACATTACAAAATAAACAAAAATGGGTGTATGAACTCGACAATGAAAAGCTTTACAGTACCACTTCATTGACCAATTTTCTTTTTAAGGATATTACCTCCAAATGAACCACTGTACATTTGGATCCACAAGAGAATATAGGGGTAAATACATTAATACGTGCTGCTTTCTAGAGTAGATCAACTTTTTTTTTTCCCTTCAAGAAAAACAAACGAACAAACAAACCCCACATGATTTTTTTGGGGAAAAAAAAAAAACAAAACAAACACCTGCTGAATTATGTAATTTTAAAATCAGAATTCAGTTGAACGTTGAAATTTGTATATTACTTTTTCCTTCTGTTGCCTGCCTTACAGCTGTAAGAATTCTAGTCTTTTGAAAATACATAACCCTTTCTAAACAGCGTTCTAGTGGATCACACACATTTGGACTGAAGTGCAATCCTCTAAACCAAAAATCTAAGAATAACTTCCTAGTTTCCAAAAGTCTTCCTTGGGGTAATGGTGTGACATTCACAAACCTTGAAACTCTAGTACGTGGGAAAATACTAGTGATCAAGAGTGAAACTAAAAAATACATCTTTCATTTTTTGTTCTGTAATAAAAAAACCCCTCTGTAACAACAAAAAAATAAAAATCATATATTGAGTTACAAGTAAAATAGTATATTTCCAAGAGAGAATTTTCTAAGAAACATGGAAACTTTAATGTGCTAGTAACAACCATTTCTGCAAGTATCTAAATTATGAAGTGAGAAGAAACACCCATGTCACTACAACCTTGCTTCAAGTCTCCCCTCAGTCTCCTTTTTTCCACACTAAGTAATCCTAGCTCTCTCAGTGCCTTTGTTTTAAGGAGTGAGACATAACCTCTTCACCCCTTTCCAAAGGAGTAAAGAAAACACTCCACACGGGATTGGAAAGAATTAGAAGCTTAAATGGAAGTACTATTCATAACTACATACAATTGTACAAAAACATATAAAATACGTAAAGCTTCATAGTCCACCTTGGCCATAGTTCTCCAAAAACCTCCTTAGGCCAAAGCTTTCCTCCCTGCAAACCAGGCCAAACCTCTAGGCCTCAAGTGCCTGCCCTCCCACCCTCCATGCCTCTCTACTCCTCCTCTCTGTACCAAACTCGAGTGATGCAGCTAAAATTCAGCTTGCCAGCTCCAGGCCCCACTTCCCTGCATAGCAAAGATAAGAGAGCCCACGCTGGGAAGGGGACAGAGAGAGTGAGAAGGGGCTGGACAGCTTATGCTGTTCCCTTATAAACGGGAGATGCAGGCATTCTGGGATTGAAATAACAAAAGATTACACTTTCTGGTGTTCATCTTCTGGACTGTCTGGTCCTCCTGGAAGACTTTTCTATGGTTCTTAAAGGTATATACCCTCAAACCATAGCACTCATCCACTCCACATAAGACCTGTTCTCAAGACTTCACCAACTTTGTTGCTCTTCTCTGCATGATCTCTAGTACCTCAACATCTTTCTGATACTACAGTGCCCAAAGCTGAACACAGGTGTGGCCTCACCAGTGCAGAGTACAGTGGTGCGATCACTTCTATACTCCCATTGGCCACACTATTCTTGATGCAGGCTAGGATGCTGTTGGCCTTCTTGACCACCTGAGCACACTGGTGACTCATGTTTAACTGGCTGTCGATTAACACCCTGAGGTCCCTTTTTGCCAAGCAGCATTACAACCACTCAGCCTTGAGCCTATAGTGTTGCACGTGGCTGTTGCAGCCCAAGTACAGAACCTGGCACTTGGCCTTGTTGAAGCCCATGTACTCGCATCAGTGTTCAGTAACTGTAGTTGCATCTGCTTCAATCCAAATCCCTTCTATGGTGGTATTCTGTCATTAGAGAAGTTTGGAAAATATGGAAAAAAATGAGATGAAGTAATTCCTTTTTCCATGACGTTTGTTTTTTTCCAGTACACCATTGAAGTGCTTACTCATAGACCAAACACGCAAAGGGAGGGTATTTCAGTATACCTAAGTTTGACTACATGGATTATGCCACCAAGCATCTGATACTTCATACAGTTGCTTTTTGGAAGTGACTTTAATATTGTCTGTAAGTACTTTGTAGTTGTGATTTATGACATTATGTTGCCTGGATTCTACCAGGTTTCTAGAAACCACTAGAAAGCAGTTTCTGCTCTGTTTATAGTTAACACAACAATTTGTTCCCCATTAGCATTTGAATTACAATAATTTTATATTGTTTGGTTGTGCTTAAGATGATAATAATACTGAAATGAGGTAGGTGAAGAATTAGTAAACAGTTTTTGATATTTTTACTTTAGTTCATGTATAGATCAGACTCTTGCCCCAAAGCAGAATTTCTGAAAAGCTTCAGGAAAATAATACTCACTCTGCCAAGTAAAGAATTTGTTGGAGTCATCTACAGAAGTAGTAACAGATGAAATGCTATAATGTGAATGAATTCATAATCATTCATCATATGATACAGCGTATATAGCACATGCAGAGGAAGCATTTGAAATGCTGCTGTGACTATGTAATGAAAGTGAAAGGTTTAAGCTGGAGAAGAAAACATTGAGGAAAGTACAAAGGAAAAAAATCCTAACTAAAGCAGTCTGTTTGGCTTCTGCAGCACAATGGATGATGTATGACTGGTGGAATCCTAGCAAGTGGCCCGGAACAGCATTAGGAACACTTCTAAGCAGTTGACAGCTGGTTAGTCAACAGTAAACAGATGGATACTGGGTGGGTAGGAGCAGCCTACTACCTTTCTTTTATTTTAGGTACTGCATTGTTTAACCTTCCACATTCTTATGAGCAGTAGTGACCTGCATAACATCTAATAACCCAGACTGGGATGGGAGAAGGAACTGGACTTGATGCCTGTGGCCTGCAGCTCAACAGTAGTTTATAATTGAAGACTTCATTCATGTTTAAAGCTTTGCAGAAACTTAAACCTGAGCCTAGGTAATGCTGATACTCAGTAAAACTTTGTTTTGGGAAGCTGCATGGTTTCTGTGCTACTTTAGGTAAGGCAAATGCTAATTGTTAAAGCTATCTTGTAAACAATATATTGTGTTTGTGGATTTTATTTTTTACCTGTTATTATAAGGTAATGCATTTTAATTTCACCCAGGACTTGCAACTGCTCAGTGAAGCTAGTTCTCAGGTGCACTTGAGAGAGTGCTTCAGAGCACTCCTGCTGGTCTCAGTGGGCTGGACTGTAGATGCATGAAAGAGCTGAGTGTTCAAAATGGGTTAATGCACTGGCAACACAGGCTTGATGCTGCTGAAATCTAGCTGTTGTTTGGAACAAGTTGAGACAGAGACTTATCAAACAATCAGTGAGCCTGGAATTTTTCTGCAAAGACTGAAGTTTGACTAGACTTTCTTTCCAAATTTGGTGATACTACTATCTCATTTTTTCTGTATAGCAGACCACATAAGATCAGATTTAATGCGTTTAGTATGCAAGTAAGTAAGAAAACACACTCTGCTTTTCGAGAGGTTTAAGTCATGCAGCTCTTTGACAAGTAGAGTCCAAGCATCACAGAATGTTTTGGGCTGGAAGGGGCCATAAAGATCATCTATTTCTAACACCCCTGCAATGGGCAGGGACACCTTCCACTAGATGAGGTTGCTCAAACTCCCATCCAACATGTTCTTGAACATTCCATGGAGGGAGCGTCCACTTCTGTGGGCAACCTATTCTAGTGTCTTACCACCCTCACAGTAAAGAATTTCTTCATAATATCTGGATTCAAATCTATGCTCTTTTGTTGGACCCCTGTACAGTGGAAATACCCTCTTTCAGTGGAAATCACTACAGGGCATATTAAAAAGAGTGTCCCCGTCTGGCTTACAAGTCCCCTTTAAGTATTGAAAAGATGTTGTAAGGTCTCAAGAAAGCCTTCTAAACAGCCCCAACTGATTCTGATGGTCCTATCAGGAGAGATGTTCCATCCCTTTGGTAATTTTTGTGACCCTCCTGTGGATCACTCCAATGTGAGCAGTGCTCAAACTGCAGTCCTCCACACTGGGTCTCACCAAAGCAGGGCAGAGGGGCAGAATCACTTCCTTTGACCTGCTATCCATATTTCTTTTGATGCAGCCCAAAATATGACTGGGCTTCTGGGCTGTGAGCACTGACTCATGTCCAGCTTTTTGTCTACCAGTGCCCCCAAGTCCTTCTTTGCAGGACTGTTCTCAAACCCTTCATCTTTCAACGTGTATTGATACTGTGGGTTGCCTTAGTGCAGGTGCAGGACCTTGAGCTTGGCCTTGTTGAACTTCATGAGGTTTGCATGGGTGCTCCTGTTGAGATTGTCCAGATCCCTCTGGATAGCATCCTGTCCCTGTGAACCATCATCCACTACTCATAAAATCCAACTATCAGCTTAGCAACACCATGTCCACTAAACCATTCCCTGAAGTGCCATTTTTTTTACAGCTCCATGGATGGTGATTCAATCACCTTCCTGGGAAACCTGTTTGAATGCTTGGCCATTCTTTCAGTAAAGAAATTTGTCCTTGTATCCAGTCTGAACCTTGCCTGCTGCAGCTTGAGGCCATTTCCTCTCACTCTATCACTAGTTGTGTGGGAAAAGAGACCAACAGCCACCTCACTTCAGGATCTTGTGAGGTAGTTGTAGAGAGCAATGAGGTCTCCCTTTGGCCTACTCTTCTTCAGACTAAACAACCCAGTTCCTTCAGTTGCTCCTCGTAAGACTTATTTTCAAGACCCTTCACCAGTTTTGTTGGCCTTCTGTGGACACACACCTCAATGTCTTTTGTGTGGTGGGGGATCCAAAACTGAACACAGTATTCAAGGTATGGCCTTTCCAGTGCTCAGTAGAGGGGCATGATCACTTCCCTGGTCTTTCTTCTTGGCCGCCTGAGTACACTGCTGTTTCCTGTTCAGCAATCTCTCATTCAGCACCCCAGGTCGTTTTCTACTGGGCAACTTTCCAAACACTGCCCCAAGCCTGTAGCTTTGCATGGGGTTGTTGTGACTCAAGTGCAGCCCTCAGCACTTGACCTTGGTGAACCTCCTACAAGTGATCTAAGCCCATCAATCCAGCCTGTCTAGAATCCCTCTGCAAAGCCTTCTTACTTTCAAGCAGATCAATGCTCCTAACCATTTTGGTTCATCTGCAAACTTAGGGACTGCTCAATCTCCTTCTCTGGATCGTTGGTACAGATATTAAACAGGAGTGGCGTGGAGCCCTGGGGAACCACAACTCTGTGGGCTTGGCAATCCAGCCAAGTTTTTTATCCAGGAAGAGTTCACCTGTCTAAGCCGTGAGCCACCATGCTTGATGTCATCCACAAACTTGCTCTCATTACTATGAATACAGCAGTTGAAGCTTGTAAGTTATACTTGTCTTGGTAATTCTTTCCCAGTTAGAAGAAACTGAGGTTGGACCTGCTGTCCTATAGTTACTGCAAAAGTTGCTATCATGTCCGTATCTGGACATCTTTTGCATACAGCCACCAAATTCTGTTCCCCTGTTAGTTCCAAGTGATGCTGGAAAAACCATTGAAGGTTCAGGGTTGTGTTTCAAGGTTGCTGTGGCTGTCCTCCGTGGCAAGACTTTTCTGTGAAACATGAAATATTTCCAAGTGTGGATTTCTACTAGGCAGGTTCAGCAATGGGTAACTGTAACTTTATATATCTTGGTTCTTCCACTTAATTATCTAAGTTTCAAAAGCTGAATCATGCTTTAATCCCATTTATTTGTATGCAGATTATTTTTACATTATGGAACAGGGAAGTTTAATTTATGGTTGGAGCCCCCAAGAAATCAAAACATTTGCTTTTAGCATAATAGGTGGAGATGTATCTTAATTAGTAGTTGAAACTAGAACGTTACTTGCATGCATATAGATTGTCAGTCTCTGACTTTGGTATTTAAGAAATTTTTAAATCAGTGTTAATTTTTTGTCAGAGTGGCTCAAAAGAGTGTATTAGTTAAAGCATGTGCTATATTCAAAGCTGTTTCTAGTTCAAAACTTAACAGTTTTGGAAATAGTTTTTTTTCCGTATATCACTGTCAAAAGTATTTTTAAAAAATCAGAAGCAAACCCAAGAGCACTAGATTTGTCTGTGCATGGGAGACGTGGTTGATCTAGAAGAGCAATACCTGAAAATACAAGACTTTTAATAGAGCAGTACTCAGAAATTATTAGATGATTATACCTATAGTGGTCATAGTATTTTCCTCTTCAGGTTAAAATCCAAATTTACATGTTTCATAGTTGCTCTCTAAATGCATTTATTTGGAGGATCTTTCTTTAGAAATTGTAAAGTAGTGGTCTGTTCTTGTTTTTCTGCTCTAGTGCATGCCTGGGCAAGTCCATTGTGGAAATCTGAGAGAGTAATCATGTCTAGATCTATGAGCTTTTTTCTTTTTTTTTTTTTTATTCTCTCTAGTCAGACATTTATTTTAACTGCTGAATGAGTGGCAGTTGTAAAATGATTTATTGCTACACCAAGGCATTAACTCTGCCTTGGTGCACTGGCAGTTTAAGGCAATGTGAAGGTACTGCCATAAATTCAGGATGGCCTTGTAATGAGAATATGTATATAAATATATATGTAATATATATACTGGACTATAACTAAAATGTATCTGAAATGTTCCTGTTAACTGTAGTGTACTAGAGTGACATGTAGACGGTACTGAGTTCATAGTTCACACTGTATAACATCCACGTTTCTGTCCTGACAGCGTACAATTTTATGATAATGCTTTGTTTAGCAATGCCAGTAAGACTAGGCTGTGGTTTTCTTTTCCCCACTCCCTATGTCAAGGGTCATAATCCACATATATAGACAACAGTGGATATTTGGATGCTTCTTGATATTATATTCTCATGTATTTATGGCAACAAGCCATGTCATTGTCATGCAGCATCATTCCTGGAGGGGCAGCATTATTCAAGGACAGCAGACTCAGTATTCAAACCAAGTGCAGTGAGACTTACCAGAGGCAAGTCAGGCATTGGAATAGATTGTCCAGGAGGTGGTGGATTCACCATCCCTGGAGAGGTGTTCAAGAAACATCTGGATGTGGTACTTTGGGACATGGTTTAATGGCCATGGCTGTGTTAGGTTGATGATTGGACTTGATGATCTTAGAGGTCTTTTCCAACTGAGACGATTCTGTGATTCTATGTCTCTTGCTGAAATGACTGTTAAAGGAGGTCGGTGAAAAATTATCCTTTCATAAAAACAGAATCTGGTCAGAAGTCACAAGAAGAGGGTTTTTTTAGGCATTCAGTCAAGACCTTTTCTCCTTCAAGCATTGAAGGGAAAATAACTCCCGACTTCTGCACACCTGAGTGAGTTTTCCAAGCTCTTCTGGAAGCATGCTTGTCATTGCACCTCTACTGTGAGGTTTAAGAACACTTCTGAAGATACAACTAAATGTATTCTGTGCAAGTTGGTCTCTGTTTTGATATGTTAATGTACCTCATAGGCCCACCGTTTTATTTGTTGTTTCTTCCTGCTCTACATGAATACTTTGGATTTTGGGTACTTCTACTAATGTGCCACCCATAGCTGACTACTCTTGTGCTTGAGAAGTGGGCCAGTGCCAGCTGCATGAGGTTCAACAAGTCAAAGTGCAAGGTCCTGCATCTGGGTTAGGCCAATCCGAGGCTGGGTGCAAAGTGGGTTGAGAGTAGCTCTGAAGAAAGAGGTTTGTATGTATTTGTGTATTGATTGATGAGAAGCTCAACATGTGCTGGCAATGTGCTCATGCAGCCCAGAAGGCAAATCACATCCTAGGCTGCATCAAGAGGAGTGTGGTCAGCAGGTCAAGAGAGGAGATTCTTCTGCTTTACTCTGCTCTTGTGAGACCCTGTCTCCAATACTGCTCCCAGTTCTGGTGTCCCCATTAGAAGAAGGACAAAGAGCTGTTGGAGTGACTCTGGAGGGTCATGGAATCACAGAGTCACAAAATCACAGAATGTTAGGGGCTGGAAGGGACCTCAAAAGATCATCTAGTCCAACCCCCCTGCCAGAGCAAGATCACCTGTACAGATCACACACCTGTACAGAACTCATCCAGGCAGGTCTTGAATATCTCCAGAGGGGGAGACTCCACAACCTTCCTGGGCAGTCTGTTCCAGGGTTACATCACCCTCACAGTGGAAAAAATCTTCTTCATATTTCCATGGAACTTCCTATGCCTCAACTTCCACCCATTGTCCCTTGTCCTGTCATTGAGCATCATGGAGAAGAGCCTGACTCTATCCACTTGACACTCACCCTTGACATATTTATAAACGTGAATGAGGTCACCCTTAGTCTCCTCTTTTCCAAGCTAAAGAGACTCAGCTCCCTCAGTCTCTCCTCATAAGGAAGATGTTCTACTCCGTTAATGATTTTTGTGGCTCTGCACTGCACTCTTTCAAGCAGTTGCCTGTCCTTCTTGAACTGAGGAGCCCAGAACTGAACACAGTATTCCAGGTGCAGCCTCACCAGGCTGGAGTAGAGGGGAAGGAGAACCTCTCTCAACCTACTAACCACACTGCTTCTAATACACCCCAGAATGACATTGGCCTTCTTGACTGCAAGAGCATGTTGCTGGGTCGTGTTCATCCTTCTGTCCACCAGGACCCCCAGGTCCTTTTCCCCTCCACTGTTCTCCAACAGCTTAGTCCCCAACCTGTACGGATACCTGAGGTTGCTCTTTCCCAGATGCAAGACTCTATGCTTGCCCATGTTGTATTTCATTCAATTTCTCCCTCACAGCACAACCCTCTGCTGTGTCAGCCACTCCACCCAGTTTTGTGTCATCAGCAAACTTGCTGACAGTGCACTCTGTGCCCTCATGCAGGTTGTTGATGAATATATTGAATAGCACTGGTCCCAGTACTGACCCCTGAGGGACTCCACTAGATATAGGGCTCCAACTAGACTCTATCCCACTGACCACAACTCTGACTTCTTTCCTTCAACTGATTCCCAATCTACCTCACTACCTGATCATCCAGACCACGCTTCCTCAGCTTAGCTGCAAGGATGCTATGGCAGGCAGTGTCAAATGCTTTACTGAAATCAAGGTCATCCACTGGTCTACCATCATCTATCCACCTGATTATGTCTTCATAAAATGCTATCAGGTTATTCAAACATGATTTCCTCTTGGTAAAACCATGTTGACTGCTCCTAATGACCCTCTTGTCCTCTGTTACCAAGGCACCCACCTCATTCAGCAGTGGGCCCACATTGCCTCTGGTGTTAGTTTTCCCTGTGATTTATTTGAAGAAGCCCTTTCTGTTGTCCTTGACCTGCCTCACAAGGTTGAATTCTAAGGAAACCTTAGACTTCCTACTTGCCTCCCTGCATCCTCTGACAACAGTCTTATACTCCTCCCAAGTGGCCAGCCCCTCATTCTGTGATCTGTAGACTCTCTTCTTTCACTTGAGTTTGCTCAGCAGTTCCCTACTTGATCATGCAGGTCTCCTGGCTCTCCTCAATTTCCTACTTGTTAGGATGCTCAGATCTTGAGCTTATGCAGAGAGGTGGTGGAGGCTCATCCTGAGTTAACACAGCCTGCTCTCATGAGCAAGCCTTCTGCCCCACACACAGAAGGAGGGAAAGTAACACAAAAAACCTCTGCGTTCAGATAAAGAGTTTAATGAGATCATGGGCTATACAATTACCTTAGCCAAAGCAGCAGCAGAAACCAGTGATGAAACAGTTCCCCCGATCCAAGCACACCGCAGCCAGCACAGTGGAAAAGACAAACTTCCCAAACCCAGAAGCAATACTTGAAGCAGTAACAGGAACAGGAAGCCTCTCATGTTATAATCTGAACTTGAAGCCAGCACTTTCATTTTAAAGTTGGCATGATGGCAGCATATTATTGAATACACATCAGCAGATTCAACTCAACCCATGACATTATTCACCCCTTATTCTATACCATTTATAGCATGCCCAGCAGCAATGAACATCACAGAAGATATCTTACATTGTTCACTGTCCATTCTCACTCAAAATGATATCGCCTTGCGGTACACAGAAGACTGCAAATGCTCTGGAGCTCCACCCTGTTCCAGTACAGTCTGGATCAGTCCATGACCAGTCCAAATGGTGGGCCTGTGTTTCCACCCCTGCAGCAGTTGATTCCAGTGACTCCTTCCACCCCTCCAAGTGAAAGCAAACTCTGATTTCCATTCTGATGCTCTGCTTCCAACATATCCAGCTGCCTGCATCTGCCTGACATGCCAGAAATACATATTCCACCCGTCGTAGGTTTGATGGTATCAGGGTAGACTGTCCATCTGTATCTACTAAAGCCACAGGGGAAAAGTAAAGCCACAGGGTGTGCTGTGGTGTGTACCTTCCAGGTTCTCTCCCTTGGACAAGGAGGTGGCTGCTCCTCATGGATGAAACATAGAATCACAGAATCAAGAAGATTCCTGGAAGAGACCTCAAAGATCATAGAGTCCAACCTGTCACCCTAAACCTCATGACTATCTAAACCATGGCACCAAGTGCCATGTCCAGTCCCCTCTTGAACACCTGCAGGGATGGTGACTCCACCACCTCCCTGGGCAGCACATTCCAATGGCCAACCACTCTCTCTGTGAAGAACTTTCTCCTCACCTCCAGCCTAAACCTCCCCTGGCGCAGCTTGAGACTGTGTCCTCTTGTTCTGGTGCTGGTTGCCTGGGAGAAGAGACCAACCCCCTCCTGGCTACAACCTCCCTTCAGGTAGTTGTAGAGAGCAATGAGGTCACCCCTGAGCCTCCTCTTCTCCAGACTAAACAGTCCCAGTTCCCTCAGCCTCTTCTCATAGGGCTTGTGCTCAAGGCCTCTCACCAGCCTCGTTGCCCTTCTCTGGACATGCTCCAGCAATTCAACATCTTTCCTAAACTGAGGGGCCCAGAACTGGACACAGTACTCAAGGTGTGGCCTAACCAGTGCTGTGTACAGGGGTACAATGACCTCCCTGCTTTTGCTGGCCACACTATTCCTGATGCAGGCCAGGATGCCATTGGCTCTCTTGGCCGCCTGGGCACACTGCTGGCTCATGTTCAGGCGGCTGTCAACCAGTATCCCCAGGTCCCTTTCTGCCTGGCTGCTCTCCAGCCACTCTGACCCCAGCCTGTAGCTCTGCATGGGGTTGTTGTGGCCAAAGTGGAGCACTTGGCACTTGGATTTGTTGAATGCCATCCTGTTGGACTCTGCCCATCTGTCCAGCCTGTCAAGGTCCCTCTGCAGAGCCCTTCTACCTTCTAACAGATCAACACCTGCTCCCAGGTTGGTGTCATCTGCAAATTTACTGATGATGGACTCAATCCCCTCATCCAGATCATCAAGAAAGATATTGAACAGGATGGGGCCCAGCACTGATCCCTGGGGGACACCATTAGTGACAGGCTGCCAGCTGGCAGTGGCACCATTCACCACCACTCTCTGGGCTCGGCCCTCCAGCCAGTTCCTAACCCAGTGCAGAGTGCTGCTGTCCAAGCCACAAGCTGCCAGTTTGGCCAAGAGTTTGCTGTGGGGGACAGTGTCAAAGGCCTTGCTGAAGTCCAGGTAGACTACATCAACATGAGAGCATACATGTAGGGAATAGAACATACTCTCTTGGGTTCACTTGAGCTTTGGGGACAGTTCTTTCACAGAGGAAACACAGGTCTGTACAGAGGAAGAGAGTCTTCCCTTGCATTGCTGGGGGCTACTCCTTGTTTCATCCACCATTTGCCCTTGGCCATCTTAAGACCAAAGCCAGAGATAAAGACCAAGTGACCACTCCAGCTCTTCCTCTTGTTCTTTTGATGACCTTGATTAATTCTCATCCTTTGCCAGATGAGCTGCTTTCCTTGTATATTTCCTCTTCTATACAGGGGCAACCAATACTGGCACAGGCTGGTTCTCATGTACAGCTGCCATGCCTGCTGTTGGTTCAGAGACCTTCTCTTGTGCTGCTTGCTCTGAACAGGCATGACAAAGGCTCAATAGGCATGGACCAGATCCCAACACATTGCAGTGATTTCTGTCTCTTGGGAACTTCTGGGCTGACAACAGACTTTTCCCAAGCATTTCACCATCTTGTCAGGATTTTGCACTTGCTCAAGGATGAAATTTCAAAACACTGGAAGTGACCACTGACCTACACACTTGCCTGTATTCTCCCCCACACCCTGCCACTCATAAATATCTAGCCTCAGGGCAGATCTCCAGGTGGTGTTCTTGGGAAAGACCTGTATCACTCTGAATAAAAGCCAGCCCATCAATTGGGTGGGATTACATCTAAACCAAGTGGCTAGTGGAATTACCGTACCATAATATGCCAGTAACCAGCACAGCAAGAATGTAGCTTTAAGCCATTTGGCTGAGATAATGAGCATCACCACACAGAGCACATCGAATACAAGTGCACATCAACCCCAGCTGCCCTGGTAAAGCAAATGCATCAACACCATGAACATACCACAGGAAAAACAACAACAAACATATATAAAACTCCCTTAACAAGCCTCAAGCCTTAAGTGAATCTTGTTACCTCACTTCTCATTATCTCAGCCTTTTCATCTCCTGCCAAAAGAGACTGTCTTGGTTAAGACAGCCTGCTTTTTGAGCTCCATGTTGGGTTCCAAAAAATGGTCTGTCCTGGGTTAACACAGCATGCTCTCACAAGCAAGCCCCACACACGCAAATGGAAGGGAAAGTAACATAAAAAAAACATGTGAGTTGAGATAAAAGGGTTAATGAGATCATGTGCTATACAATGAGCTTAGCAAAAGCAGAAGCAGCAGCAGAAGCCAGTGATGAAATGGTTCCGCCATCCAAGCACACAGCAGCCAGACAGCAATAAAGACCAACACCCCAAGCCCAGAAACTGGAAGCAGCAACCAGAACAGGAAGCCTCTCATGTTACAACCTGAACTTCAAGCCCCATGATATTTTACTTCAGCCAACACTTTCATTTTGAAGTTGGCATGATGGCAGCATTGTATTGAATACACATCAGCAGATTCAACTCAACAAGACTCCACCTGTAAAGATCTTGCCCTTTGGACATCCTCCTGGGCATACAGCTTCAGGTGACCAAGCATGAGCAGGGGTTTTAGACAAGATGATCTCCAAGTGCCTTTCCCACCTTTTGTGGTCTGTGACCACAAGGCCCATAGGCATTTCTGGTTCTTTGGCACAGTTGCATGAAGAGTGGCTGATGATTTATGTTTGTGTGTAATACCTATATAGCAGAGGTTCAGGCAGCTTGTTTCTCTCTGAGTTCTTAGGTGACTGAACTTGTGAGTTATTTATCTCTTAAGCTAGAGGGATGAGGCTAGAGATGAACAGGGTGTTTTAATCTCTGGAGTCTTTTGTAGATTAGGACCATTCATTAATTACGTAGATGTATCTTAGCTGTCTAAAATCAAGGCCCTAACTTTTGATTTATCTTATGCTTAGTGATACCTGCTTGATTTTTATAGAGCACAAAGTACCTCTTCTGCAGTGCTGCTCTTAGCAAACCTAGAAGTACAGCTGTCAGAATACTGGCAATTTAACTACTGAGCATCCAACTCTGCTTTCCGAAGCTGTTGATGAAATAATTTAACACACCTAAGATGTGTGTAAGGTGCAGAACAGATCAGACTCTGTTCCATAGAAGTGACACTCTCTGTACCTTTCTTTGCTACTAATGCCAATGAAATGTTAGTTGTAGGCTCAACAGTGGTGTTGGTGGCTCATAAGCCTCCAAATGGTCATACAGAGATTTATTACACTGTCCTTATTCCGAGATAAAAGCTCTCTTCAACCAAGCTGAAAGATAGCATGCTGACAAATTAGCCAAATAAATGAGGCACATAAAATTGGAAGAACTTTGCAGTTTCTGTTGTGTGTGGAACTAACAGTCTGTCAAAATAGCAGCTGGAAACACGTATGCTGCAGTGGGCAGGCTGCTTGTTTCATTCACAGTGGATATTTCTAGAGGAAGCCTGGATGCAAGCACTGATTCTAGTAGCAGTTGAATTTTTAAAGACTATTTCATGTGGATTTCTTTTTCTTTCTCGTGGTAAAACGAGGTCAATTTGTGCTTCAAATATGCAATTGAAAAACCCTCTTCTAGCAAATTAGATGTATTATGTGCAGCAGCAGATGTTATCTGTGGAGGTGAATAACTATACTTTTCTGCTTTCCACTTTCTACTCCAAATGGATCATGAGAGGCTGAAGCAGATGCAGCTATGGGCAATGCAGTAACTGCCTATAGCCTTGCATAGTCTTTCCCTCCTCATGGCCGCACAGTGGCACTTCAGGTTACCAGTGTAACACCATGAACTCTTAAAGAGCAAGAGACATATGGATGTGCAGAAACGTTGTTGCTGGGTAATAGGAAGGATTTAAGTGTGTGAGGCTATTAATGGAACATAACACGCCATGCCCCTGTAAACCAGTAGTATCAGGTTTTGTGAAAATTATCCAAAAGCATTATCTGGATGTTCTCTAATCACCCGTGCACTTGTGTGAGTCTAAATAAGCGCATCTACTCACACTGTCTGCCTGTAGCGCTGTTGGTGGCATCAAGACAACATCCAGGAGCCTCTCTGTTGGAGGTGCTTTCCTGACCCCAGCTGTAAGACCACCTAAAGATTTTTTTCCTGCAAGTTAATCACTGATTAACACACTGAGCAGGACACTAATGTCATTCCAGAGTGGCCAGTTCCATTCTTTTCTGGAATTTCTTCAGCACCAAGACTGATTTCATGCATAGCTCATGGTTGGATTTCTTGACATTAGCAGATGTAAGATGAATAAAGATTGTATTTGCTGGATTGCAGTTAACTGTAATTGCCGTATCGTGTCAGTCCTCTCCCCTTTTCCGTGTAGTTCTGTGGTATGGTAGTCTCTGTGGACATGAGATTAGATGTGGCTGACTGGCACCCACTTTCTCTTGGAACAGTATGCAACTTTGAGTAAAGGCACTTGAATAAATTGCTGGAAATGCCTGTTCAAAGCCTCTGGCATGCGTGAATTTCTCTTCACAAACTCAAGGAGAAATTCTGTTTCTGTGCTAGTAAATTGGTTTTCATTGGTTGGGGAATAGTAAGCAATGGCAGAATAATTGTATAATGATTCATGCTAGAAGGAGCCTCAGAAAGTCATCTTGTCTAGCCTGCTCAAAGCCGGATCACTTTTTTGAATGTATCAATAAACTCCATTTGCTTAACCTCTTTTTCACTCTTTCTTCTGCTTGCTTAATGTCCATGAAAACATGCAGATGAGCACAAAGTGAGGTGAAGAATGAATGCATAGAGTCGGTGACTGAATTAGTCTCACAGAAATTTGTTTCAAAATATCTGATCTTCAGCCAGCAATTATAGCTCCCAGCCTGTATGAACTGCAAGTGTGTCAAGGTTAAGATGAAGTATTTAAATTCTCCAACTTCCAAGGAGAGTGCTACTAGAATGCAATTGCTAAATACTATTTGTCTTATTGATGTGAATTTCTTTGAAAAATCTGGTCTGTAATCCAGGGATGGTATCAATGGTAGAAGGTAGATTGTCCTTAAGCTTTTTTTGATGCAGGGGAAATGTCACCTTTGTCAGCACTTGGCGGTGCTCCCATACAATGTGAAAGTTAATGGTCTACATATTTCAAAGAATCTTATTTTCAAAATTATAATTCTTGTTGCTTTTTCTGTTGTTGTCCTCTGTAGCGCAGTGTTTATAATTCTGAGTGCGTGACAGGAGTATAGTTATTTAATATTTTATGTAGATATTACCTACAGTTTAAATTACTTAGCAGATTCAGGGAAAGCAAAGTGTCTGAAGTGGCACAGAAGACAGTGTAGCATACTTGTTTGCTTATTTGTATAGAGCCCTTAAAAGGTCTGTGATTCTTGACTACCGCAGCCATGTAACTCATGTGGTGAACTGCTTAATGGAGGCTGACTGGTATGTGTATATAGATGCAAGTAATGGAATGCTTCTAAAAGCACATGTCTCTGCTGAGATAAATTACATGGTTTTCATAGCTTCTATTTGTATTATTCAAGAGCACTTACTGTAGTGATTAACTTTGACAAAATTATTTTATTTCCTACAGCTTGCCTTGAAGGGATCTAACTATGCTGGTCTACTGGAGCGGCATCGCATTCATACAAAAAATGTGGAACATCTTGTAGACAGTTTACGGTAAGAATGCGTGGATGTTGAGTATTTCAGACACAGTGCAAATAACTGTGGGTTGTGTGAAACAATGAAAGGAAGCTTTGTGCTACAAGTTCTAATAAAATAAGAATACTGAAACCAGGATGATGCAGATGACCAGTCATTCCTGAAACAATTACATTATCCTGAAAACAAACAAAAAGATGTAAAGGATTTGCGTGTCAAATGCTTACAGGCCAAATGCCACTGTAATTGGTCCTTAATTACATGTCAGTTTTTCAGAATGATGTGACAAGGAGCAATACAGGACACATACAAGCTTTTTCTGCACTTTGTAGGAACGAGAGGATAGAAGTTCGTCTTGTTAAACGTCGAGAATATAATGAAGAGACAGTTCGATGGGCAGATGCTGTTATATCAGCAGGAGGTACGCTTCAGGGAAGGGAGAAGGATTTATTTCAGTATATTTTTATACATTTTTCAAAAATATTTTGCAGTGTTTGAAGCATGTGTGGGTATGCACATTGAGAAAACAAATCTCTTACCTAATTGTCAGAAAATATGGCAAAATAAAATGGCTGTGACAATTGAAGGTTGGACTGGTTGATTTGTTAGGGTTGCTTCCAGTCTAAAATGTCTTGAGATTCTGTCATTCTCTCTGCTTTTAGTATCTAAAATTGTAGCACTGGGAGTTGAATCCCAGTGCATGACCACCTTGACAACACTCAATTGTCTTGTGTAAAACAGTATTAACTGTGGACTTTGTAAGTTTTCTAGTAAAGAAGATACAGTGCTTCATGTCCTGTGATTATGCATAGCCATAAACCCTACTTCTTGGGTTTTCATATATGAGGTGGACTAACATACAACTTTTTCCTCCCCTTTCTCAAACTGTCTTTCTTGCTTTCACACTTAATTCTGGTGACTGGAGTATCTTGGATGATAGAAGTCAAAGTATGCAACCTTTGAGCGGCCCGTACCACTGACTGGAGGTTTTCAAATGAACCAACAGAGCTGCTAACCAACAGAGCAGCCAAGTTGTTTCTTTTTAACACTGGATCACAGCAGTTATTTCAGTGTTATTTTTGTGATTTTGGCTGCTCATGGTCAGACTGCATTGATGGGCCAAGGCCAATTGTTTGGAATTTCACTAAGGCCAAATGCCAGATTTGGTCACAACAACCCCATTGAACCAAGTAACAAGAGTAAATGGCCTCCTGTTGTACCAAGGGCTAATTAAGGTGAATATTAGGAAGAATTTCACTACTGAAAGGGTGATCAGGCATTGAAAGGCTTGCCCAGGGCAGTGGTGGAGTCCCCATCCCTGGAATTGTGTAGACATAGTGCTTAGGGATATGGTTTAGTCAGTGTTATGTTAATGATTGGGCTCAATGGTCTTAAAGGTCTTTTCCAATCTAGGCAATTCTGTGGTTCTGTGAAATATGTAGTATGTTGCTGGGCTCTGACATAATGTTCAGCCATCTGTGGCCATTAGACTTTACCACTGCTCTGCCTTTCTTTCCTCTGTACTGGTCTACTTTGCCCTTAGCAAAGGTTACTATGCGGAATGGGTAGAAAGGGACACGTGTACATTCCTGAAGCATCCTAACAAACTCCCATAGATTTCACATGACTCCTCTAAGCTGGAGATTAAAATGCCTATTTGTCTGTGGCAACATTTGTCATGGTTATGTGGTACACAGCTGGGAAGTGATACATCATCTGAAGTTTTCAAAGCTTGTATTTCGTGCAAGGACTGATTCAGCTGTCCTGTTTGACAGGCAGGAAAGAATATCAATATTTCAAGAAACCAGTGACACTTAAAAGATTTTCACTTCAACAGTTTTATCTAAGACTGCTTTGTCAAGTGTGCCTATTGGGGCCCAAGTAAGACCTTTAAATTGTGGCTTCTAGCAGAGCAACAGAGATGAAACTAAAGTAGTTGTTTTCATGTAATCCACATGAAGTAATATCAAATTTGATGTTATTTTCTGTCTCCTGTGGCTTTGATTAACAATACTTTATGAATTTATTTCCTTAAATTTTTTACAAGCTGATAAACATGCAGACTTTTCCATAAATATCTTCTCAAACTTGCTCCTGTCAAATTATGTACAGCTGTCAGATAAGCCATATTTTTTCCAATTACATTTTTCATGTTAAATTCAGTTGTCACTACTCTGCTTTGAAAGGTGTCAGTAGTTTTGTGGTCCCATTTTATTTTTGTGCAGCTTACCTCATCAGTTGTTGATAGAAGAGTCAATAGCGATAATGCTTCAGTACATGTGAGACTGTTTTGTTTCAGATACTAGAAAGTAAAGTGAAACTAACTTTTGTTCTGTTTTTTTCTGTAGGAGATGGTACAATGTTGTTGGCAGCCAGTAAGGTCTTTGATAAATTTAAACCAGTTATTGGAATAAATACTGATCCTGAAAGGTAAAAACACATTTGGGAAGGCAGTACTTCATTAATACCAGGCACAATTTGCATTTGTGCTCATGATGCATGAGGCATGCTTGCAGCATTTGGTAGCTTAAATGTCTGGCTTAGTGCACTGTAAATATCAAGTGATCCTGCTGTTTTGTTAAGAAGTTTCCCCAAAGTTACCCTGTTACAAAGTTACAAAGTATTGGATAAGCATGACTGTTAAACTGCCAGAGCTGTTTTCACATACCAGGGTAACAGCACTTGAAGCTAATTAGCTTCTATCTCTAACCAAAACTTTGCAACTACAGAAGGCAGTATAGAACAGGAAACAGGAACAAAGCCAACTAAATTTGGTGCCTAAGCACACAGAAAATGGATTTCTTTAAAAAGATGTAAATTCTACTGGAAATCTGATAGGGCCTCAGATTAAGGAGTTTTTTCTGGTAGGCCATGCCATGTCTTAAGAGGACACAGTCTCCACAGCCAGTTAATGTCCTATTATAAACTCTACGAGTTGCATCCACCTATCCTGAAGACTGATATGGGCAGGTGGATGCAGTCCTGCATGGCTGGTATAACCTTCAAATGGGTGGCAGATAAATCTCAGCATTCACTAAGGCTCTGTCTGCTGAGATTTCCAGATTTAGGTTTCTGCTTTTAATATTACAAGTGAATTTAATCTCAAGAGATAGGAAGGTTGTGGCCACTTTTCAGATGCTGTGAATAGATACTCTACTTTATGAAGCCTGAATAGCAGGGTTCAAATAGCAAGTGCCTGCAGCTATCAAATACCACTCGTGAAAAGGGAGCAGTGTTTAATGTTTTGGCATTGACAGGAGATTCTTGTGATCTTAGGCATGTTGCTTACCTGTCTTGTATCACTAACTGGTGTATAAATGGAGGAAATTTTCTTTTTAACTTGCAATGTTTATTAAGCTTCAATTCCTTGCCTCGAACCATGGTTACAGGAACTATATTAGTACCTTCATATTCCTGCAGGATTAGTAGCTGAACAGCCAGTTTTTAAAGGAAAGTGTGAGACACATCCTGTCTCACACACATACACCTCAGGAGCTGAAAGAGGTGTGTTATTGCTGATGAGCTGTTATGTAGGAATAGTATATGTTCATAAAGGTCAAAGTCTAGCTTTGTTTTATGTAACAGAAAGAGGTCCTTGTTTTGTTTCATGTTTTGTTTTGTTTTAAAGGTACCGAGTCCTTATAGCTGTACTGTCATTTTTGTTGTCCCTTTTGCTAACAGATCAGAGGGCCACTTATGCTTGCCTGTGAGATATACACACTCATTTCCTGAAGCACTGCAGAAGCTTTATCGTGGTGAGTTCAGGTAGGATTCACTGATCCTTGGTTTTGTAAAACATAATATGGTTGAAAAATACTTAATGGTGTGCACTTCCTAAGGAGTAGATGATGCTTAGTGAGATCCTAATGCCTCAGATTATGAGTTCTGTGTAGATGTCTACCATGTTGAGAAATGAATTTGTGGTCAGGAGTGAGATTGGAGGACAAAAGATAAAAGTGACTGCCAATTTCAGCAAAAAGGCTCTTGTTTTGACCTTCAGTCTCTGATTGCACTGGATCAGCCTGTCTGGAAGAGCTTCTGATAGCTCAGAGTTGCTTAAGGACAGTGAAGTGCCAGAAAGTGGAAAAGTGGGATTGTCTTTTCTCATTATCCTTGCGGTATCAGTCAGTGCAACAATGTGTGTAAGCACTTACCTTGCAGTCCCATGAAAAAACCCAGCACTATTGATTTATAAATGGCAAACTATGTCACACTACCCATAATTCTTTTTTGATGGTCAGTGGTGTAACAGGATATCAGACTAGAGCTATAATAGAAGTACAGTCCCATTTTTTTATTTTCTGGGAGTTTTGACCTGTTCTAGCATGAGCACTTTGAGGAGGCTGGCACAGTGATACTCAATGCATGCTGTCTACATAACTACCTAAAACCACACTTGGAATTTAAGGGCAGGTAGGTAGCTATACTAAAGATGTGTCAAATGAAGCTCTGCAAGGAGGAAAAACTATTAAGGTAGTTATATAAAGTGTAAGCCTTTCTTTACTGTAATTTTAGGAAACTGGTTAATGTCACTCAGGTATCAACAGTATGAACTGGGAAAAGATGTGCTCTTAACTCTCCTTTGTGATTTGCTTTCTTAATCAAAGCTACTGTAACTGTTTTATATAGTGTCTAAACTGTAGGAGGAAAAAGGAATTGATACCACCTCTAGGAAAAAAAAAAACAAACCTGAATGTTGTAACAGCCTGAGGAAGATTGTCTTTTATGTCCCTGTCTTTCTTCATTTGAATTCCTCATAGGCATCCTAAAGTTCCTAGGGTAGGAGAGATTCTTAAAATGAGGGGATGCTTGTGGCCTTTATGTATAAATGGGTGGATAGAGCTGCTTTTCTGGACAGCTACAAATAGAAATAAAAGGTGGTAAAAATACAGCATGTATTCTGTATGAAATCCTGAGAGCTTGTTCTCAAAATCATTGCATCAGTCATGAATTCCTAAGATAGGATCACATGCCTAAAAAGAGGAGTTATTAATAATTTTTGTAGTCTACTTTTGGCCTGTGTCCTCTTGTTTTACACTTAACAAAAAAAAGGATAGTTAGAAAATGGATAATTTTAGAGTATTTACATTATAAATTAATTTTCTAAAACTAAAAATTACAGTGAAAGCTATGAAACTTTAAATGTGACTTTGAATATATTTGTCTTCTAATTTTAAGAAACTCTTCTTTGGGAGTCAAGACTCTCTGATACTGTCTAATTATGTAATGAATATTTCAGCTACTGATACCAAATTCTTCTCCTCTCCAAGGTGGCAGTGGCGGCAAAGAATCCGACTGTATCTTGAAGGAACTGGTATTAACCCAGCCCCTGTAGATTTACATGAACAGCAGCTGAGCCAAGAGCAACACAGCAGGGCTCACATAAATGAAAGATTCCAAGATCAAAGTAGGTTAAAATCTGACCAGAATATAATCACTTTGCTGTGATGACTTGAAATAGGAGATGAAGATTGCTAAGAACTGAAGGAGTTGAAATGTGGTTGCAGTGTTTGAGAGGCAGACAGACAGCTCTCATTAGCTGAAGACTCAGATTTAGGTTTTTAGAAGGGAGTATTTTTTGTTTCTACATGTTTGTTCTGGACTGTACACTTAGAATCAGTTTTCAGTATTAACAGTTAGTTTAGAGATGTTTTTAAATAGTATTATCTGCTGACAAAATACGTGAGCTTTTAAAAAATGCTGTCTCAGGGTTACTATAGACATTTGTAGTTAGCTGCTCCATATTGTGTCTGTGTGTGTCTGCACACTCCTAGCTTGCGCTAAGTTTGAGGTAGGTTACTTCACAACTGAAAAAGCTGGTCACAGACTCTCAGCAAGCAAATGAGAAGCTAGAAGTGAGAATCTTCTCCCTAGGTAGCTGAAATGTTTTCTTTATGATGAATTTAAGATGAATGATTCTGTCCTTAACTTCTGTCTAGCATTTCCTCACTGAGATGCCCTCAGTCAACAGGAATAATTTGTTAATCCCCTCAATTACCCTATGGTATAAATTACTCTATGGTCAGCATGGGTTTACCAAGGGCAAATCCTGCCTGACAAACCTGGTGGCCTTCTATGAGCAGGTCACAACCTTCATAGATGAGCAACTGATGTCATTTACCTGGACTTGAGCAAAGCCTTCAACACTGTCCTGCACCACATCCTGGTCTCCAAACTGGTGACACATGGGTTTGATGGATAGACCACAAGATGGATAAAGAACTGGCTTGATGGCCGCACCCAAAGAGTGGCTGTCAATGGCTCCATGTCCCAGTGGAGGCCAGTGACAAGTGGAGTCCCTCAGGGCTCAGTCCTGGGACCAGTCTTGTTCAACATCTTTGTTGGTGCCATGGACAGTGGCATCGAGTGCACCCTCAGCAAGTTTGCTGATGACACCAAGCTGTGTGGTGCAGCAGACACGCTGGAGGAAGGGATGGCATCCAGAGGTACCTTGACAGGCTGGAGAGGTGGGCACAAGGCAATCTCATGAGATTCAACAAGACCAAGTGCAAGGTCCTGCATCTGGGTCGAGGCAATCCCAAGCACAAATACAGGCTGGGGAGTGACTGGCTTGAGAGCAGCCCTGAGGAGAGGGACTTGGGGGTGCTGGTGGATGAGAAGCTCAACATGAGCTGTCAATGTGCAGTTGCAGCCCAGAAAGCCAACCAGATCCTGGGCTGCATCAAGAGAAGTGTGGCCAGCAGGTCAAGGGAGGTGATTCCCCCCCTCTACTCTGCTCTGGTGAGACCCCACCTGGAGTACTGCATCCAGTTCTGGAGCCCCTATTACAAGAGGGATATGGACATGCTGGAATGTGTCCAGAGAAGGGCCATGAGGATGATCAGAGGGCTGGAGCACCTCTCCTATGAGGACAGACTGAAAGAGTTGGGGCTGTTCAGTCTGGAGAATAGAAGGCTCCGGGGTGACCTTCTTGTGGCCTTCCAGTATCTGAAGGGGGCCTACAAGAAAGCTGGGGAGGGACTGTTTAGGATATCAGGTAGTGATAGGACTAAGGGGAATGGAATGAAGCTGGAAGTGGGGAGATTCAGGCTGGATGTGAAGAAGAAGTTCTTCACCATGAGAGTGGTGAGAGCCTGGACTGGGTTGTCCAGGGAGGTGGTTGAGGCCTGGAGGTGTTTGCAGCCAGGCTGGATGAGGCTCTGGCCAGCCTGCTGTAGTGTGAGGTGTCCCTGCCCATGGCAGGGGGTTGGAACTAGATGATCCTTGTGGTCCCTACCAACCCTGACTGATTCTATGATTCCATGATTCGATAAAGTATAATTCTTTGAACTCTTATTCGAAGTGTCTGTTAAGTCACTGTGAGTGAATGTAACTAGACTGGAAGAGTGATTTGACAGAAGACTTCAATCTTTCTGACTGCCCATCGGTTTTCAGTGAAAGTAGTGTCTGAACGTAAGTGTCATTGCCTTGTTGACCTTTTTTCAAGTATTTATAGTATCAGTAAAGAGCAGTGACTGGCTGCAATGTAAATCAGTGAAAAATTGAGCCCTTGAAGAAAATCAGGCACTACGTCTCTAGCACAAACCCATAGTGTATCCTCCATTGAGTTGTGATTTGTTTTGAAAATCTGGGGTTTCAAGCCATGGTTAAAAACTGTTATATTCATTATCTACAGGATCTGACATTTCTGGTCCACATCTTTTACCGGTGAGAGCACTCAATGAAGTCTTCATTGGGGAATCTCTTTCATCCAGGTATGTTTGTTGTTGAAGGAGGGCGTAAATGACTTCACTTCTTTTTGTGACATTGCAGTGGAGACTCAGTGACAGTCTTTACTGTCAAATTTCAGTTCTACTCCATGAATATATAACACTGATTATTGTTGCTGATTACAAAGTATATTTTCAGAGATGTAAGCACAGTGATGTTAGTTTCTGGTTTTCTACCTTTCTGTCTGGCCATTCTTTCATTATTCCTGGTCATTTCCTTTCATCTTCATTATTTTACATCTTTCCTGGTTAGTTCTTATGTAATTGAATGCCTTCTATCTTTACAGTGGGCTGAAGATTTAAATATTTGTACTTAAAATACCTCCTCTCCTGCATCTCCTCTTCAATATCATTTCATAAGCTTTTAGCATGACCAAGCAGAAAAAGCTTTTAGCATGACCAGGCAGAAGTAGCTTATAGCATGATCAAGTACTCCTTTTTGTCATCAGAGGCAAAGGTATCAGAAACTTTTGGCAGAAACGTTGTCATTGTGCAAAAAAACCCTTATTTCCTTGTTCTAAGAAATTACTGTCAGTATCACTCCTCTGTGTCCGGGAGCAATGTATACCAATAAAGAGAAAAGCAGGGAAGAATGCTAGGAGGCCTGCCTGGATGAGCAAGGAGCTGCTGGACACACTATCACTTAAAAGGAAGCTCTACAAGAAATGGAGGAAAGGACAGCTGGAATGGAGGGTATATAAGGAAGCTGCCTGAGCAGCAAGAGACCTGGTTAGGAAAGCCAAAGCACAGTTTGAATTGAATCTAGCCAGGGAGGTTAAAGGGAACACTAGGAATTTCTACAGGTATATTAATGGCAAAAAGAAGCCTAGGGAAGGTGTGGGCCCCCTCAGAAAGGAAACAGGTGAAATGGTCACAAGTGACCTGGAAAAGGCTGAGGTTCTCAATGACTTCTTCACCTCAGTCTTCACTGAAAGGTCCTCCAGCCACACTCCTGGAATAGTCATGGAAGCTAATGGCAAGAACCAGAAGGAAGAACTGCCCATCATAAGTGAAGATCAGGTTCGTGATCACCTGAAGAACCTGAAAGTGTTCAAGTCCATGGGACCCGAGGGGATACACCCAGGGGTACTGAGAGAACTGGCAGAGGAGGTTGCTAAACCCCTCTCTATTATATTCCAAAAGTCCTGGCAGTCTGGCGAAGTCCCCACAGACTGGAAAAGGGGAAACATTACTCCCATTTTCAAAAAGGGGAAGAAGAAAGAACCAGGAAACTACAGGCCAGTCAGTCTCACCTCTGTGCCTGGTAAGATCATGGAGCAGATTCTCCTGGAGGCACTACTGAGACAGAAGAATAGTGAAGAGGTGACTGGGTACAGCCAGCATGGCTTCACCAAGGGCAAATCCTGCCTGACAAACCTGGTGGCCTTCTATGAGCAGGTCACAACCTTCATAGATGAGCAACTGATGTCATTTACCTGGACTTGAGCAAAGCCTTCGACACTGTCCCACACCACATCCTGGTCTCCAAACTGGTGACACATGGGTTTGATGGGTGGACCACAAGATGGATAAAGAACTGGCTTGATGGCCGCACCCAAAGAGTGGCTGTCAATGGCTCCATGTCCCAGTGGAGGCCAGTGACAAGTGGAGTCCCTCAGGGCTCAGTCCTGGGACCAGTCTTGTTCAACATCTTTGTTGGTGCCATGGACAGTGGCACTGAGTGCACCCTCAGCAAGTTTGCTGATGACACCAAGCTGTGTGGTGCAGCAGACACACTGGAGGGAAGGGATGGCATCCAGAGGGACCTTGACAGGATGGAGAGGTGGGCACAAGGCAACCTCATGAGGTTCAACAAGACCAAGTGCAAGGTCCTGCATCTGGGTCGAGGCAATCCCAAGCACAAATACAGGCTGGGGAGTGACTGGCTTGAGAGCAGCCCTGAGGAGAGGGACTTGGGGGTGCTAGTGGACAAGAAGCTCAACATGAGCTGTCAATGTGCAGTTGCAGCCCAGAAAGCCAACCAGATCCTGGGCTGCATCAAGAGAAGTGTGGCCAGCAGGTCAAGGGAGGTGATTCTCCCCCTCTACTCTGCTCTGGTGAGACCCCACCTGGAGTACTGCATCCAGTTCTGCGGCTCCTATTACAAGATGGATATGGACATGCTGGAATGTGTCCAGAGAAGGGTCATGAGGATGAACAGAGGGCTGGAGCACCTCTCCTGTGAGGACAGACTGAAAGAGTTGGGGCTGTTCAGTCCGGGGAAGAGAAGGCTCTGAGGTGACCTTATTGTGGCTTTTCAGTATCTGAAGGGGGCCTACAAGAAAGCTGGTGAGGGACTTTTTAGGCTATCAGGTAGTGATAGGACTAGGGGGAATGGAATAAAGCTGGAAGTGGGGAGATTCAGGCTGGACGTGAGGAAGAAGTTCTTCACCATGAGAATGGTGAGAGCCTGGACTGGGTTGTCCTGGGAGGTGGTTGAGGCCCCATCCCTGGAGGTGTTTGCAGCCAGGCTGGATGAGGCTCTGGCCAGCCTGATGTAGTGTGAGGTGTCCCTGCCCATGGCAGGGGGTTGGAACTAGATGATCCTTGTGGTCCCTTCCAACCCTGACTGACTCTATGATTCTAAACAGTGGTACTATCCAGTATTATCCAGGTTACCTTTTGACTGTCCTTTCTGTCCTGAAGATCAATGCATTTCTGCCAGCCAAATAACAAGAAGGAATGTAGGAATGTGATTGGGGCTGTGGGAAAGGAGTTAAAACATGATTCTTGAACATGGTTTGGCCAAACTTTTACTTGTACTTTAGAGTCTTTCTTTATTTGGTATTAAAAAACAATAAGACAAACCAAAGCCACCCAAAACCAAACCAAAACACCCCAAAAGGCCCAACAAACCAGTTTCAGAGTATAACATCATAACACAGAGTGTTTGTACAATGCCTGGAACACTGTGATTGCTGCTAACAACAGTATAAATATTCCATGAGTGCTTTATCCTCTTTCTGGACTGCAGCCTCAGACTGCCAGAAGGAATTAGTCTCAGAGTTACAGTTTTGCTTTCTACTAAATCAGTATTCTAAAATCAATATTCTAAAAATCAATATTCTAAAATGTTTCCTTAATATAGAGTGACAGAGGAACACAGAACTGCTTTACAACACTTTATAATAGCCCCCTCCTTTAGAGTGTCAAAATACATTGTGCTTTTTGATTCCTCTACATCTGAGAAGCATTGAGGGAACACAATTCCTGTAGGAATAGCTCTCTAGTAATAAATGCTGTGTTAACAGAACCTTACACTTGAAGACTTAGATAATGTCACAGAGACAATTCTTCTGTAAGGTTCAAATACATGAGTCTGCTATATATTAAGAGAAAATGACTCTTTAAGTGCTTCTTCTGAGGCCCTATTCTGCTTGTCAGTTAAGAAAACAAGGAAACTGAAAGGAAAAAAACACCTTTCACACACAGCTTGCAAAAAAGAAACTGAATAGAGCTGTGCACCCCTAGTGCTTCTAGTTCTTTTATCTTCCGATCTTCTCAAGAGCGAGTATACAGAATGTTAAAGTGTTTGACACCAGATACTCAAGAGGTGTTTTCCTGGTCTATCCGGACTGGGACATTCATCATCCTAACCAGCTCAGTGAGTTCCTTATACTAAGAAATGTGAAACTTAGTTGTAACAAACACAGTGAATGTGACTTTTTCTTAGGAATGTATCTATTATCTGAAGACTATATTATGCTGTTTGAATTAGGCACTACGAATAGTAGCAACTTTAGTTTGTAAATGTACTCTTGAATATTCTGAAGTTTACAGAGAGAGATTGTCTGGTCTCTTTAGGCCTAACATAAGGAATCCCCTGATACATGAATAATGTCACGCGTAATGGCGATGCGCTCTAAGACTTAGTACACTTGAGTTTTAGGAAGAAAAGAGAGAAATGTAAGCCTGCTGACTTGTAAAACTAAAACTGAAGAATCAGAGTGGGTTTTTAATTACTGAAGTGATCAAGAAATCAGCTTAAAATGGACTGTAGACTGTCTGGCCTTTTAGTATTCCCTGAAGTAATTTTATGAGACCAAATCACAGCATACACATGGGGGTTTTCCAGTAGTTCAGCAATTATACAAGGAAGGTTAATGTATTTGCCGTTTCATTTTTGTAAGTCCAGCAAATTCTGCTTGTATACAAAGCTATTCCCAGATGAACTATGGAGTTCTTTGTGCATAATTTAATATGGAAAGTGGTTGAGAAAAACTGCTTACAAGTTCATGCTGCAAATCACTTTTGTCCACTGTAAACACTGCTATAAAACAATGAATCAAAAGTGGCTGCCAAATTGGAAGCACTGTTCAAAGCCTGTGAAATATTCATCCAGATTTGAAACTAGCCCCTCTAAATTTTTATGTGCCTGATAAGGCTATGTGTTCTGTCTTATGCAGGGAGAACTTTAAGTCCTGCAAACCCAGTTTTAAATTCTCGCTTCATAGGGCCTCCTATTATGAGATATCAGTTGATGATGGTCCTTGGGAAAAACAGAAGAGTTCAGGACTTAATGTATGTACTGGAACAGGATCAAAAGCATGGTAAGTGCATGTTGCTGCTTTGATACAAAACGTTGCTTCAGATAAGCTAGATGGACCTATTCTCCTTAAGCATTTTGTCCATACTGAGACTGTCTTGGGCTGTGGGTAAGTCAGCATGTGCCAGTTACGTCCAAATACGCTCACCGTTGGTGTGGTTCAAGGCTGTTTTAAGTGTATGAGAAGAGCAGTGCACCCCTCACTTCCAGGCATGGAGGGTGGAAGGGTTGAAGTGCTGAGCTATTAAGACAGATGTTTACCTTAGGTGTAATTTTGGTGAAAGAGGACATTCCACATATGGAGGTGAATGATTTGGGGTAGTCGGGGACAGAGATTGTGCTCTGACTTGCAGAGTATGTTGGAGAGATATCTGAACTACTCATGTTGCTAAGATAAAAATAGTTAAATGAAGTAGCTCAGAAAACTCCTAAGCTCTAAGAAGAATGGGAAATCATGTACTTGGAAACAGTGTTAAGTGTTCTCTGGCACATCTACTGTCCATTCTCCTTCCAAGCCTTTTGCCTCTTTCAGGCTTAACTAAAAGGGCTCAGACTTTTTGCCAGAATATTCCTCTTAAAGATGGGCATCCAAACAGAGCTATGCTAGCTTAATCAAAGGCATAACTTACCTTAACTTCAGTTTAAACTAGTAGTAGTACTGCATGTAAATCTAATCAATTTAGCCTTGAGATGTGAGTGACACGTACAGTGAGAGCCTCTTTCATTTGGAAATCTGCTTATAGTTTAAAATTGTACAACAGGCCCTGGATTTGTGTGGCAGGCTAAGATGAATTAAGACTGAAGCTTTTAATGAAATTTAAAAAAATGAATATTCATGCTGTAACCAGGGTTACTGGGTTTTATTCTTCATTGTAATTCAGAATTTTGTATTCAGTCAGCATAACTTGGTCCTGGAGGCTGCCAAGGATGAAACTGGCATACAGCTACCAGGGGAACTTTCCTAGTGCTCAGTACTTTGGGAATGTACAGTTTTAGTTCAAAGTTGTTCTTGGGTATTTCATTGCTTATATACTCTGTATTGAGCAGTCCTAGAAGCAGGGACTGAACTCCAGGGTTGCCCATTTCCATTGCTGTAATCACTGTGTGCTGCTGGACTCCTCTAAACTGAGGCCAAGCCTCAGGGGAGTGATGTTCTTAGCCTGTAGTTTACCAGCTCTTCTCAGATTTCACACCTCCTAGAACCAAGAGGCATTTGAATGTCCAAGTACTTCCTGCAGCTGCCAAAACTTGCATAAAAGGATATCTAAATGAGAGAGAGAACCATTTCAAAGTATGCATCCTCAGTTCCTTGCTCAGTTTCATCTGCTCAGGCTTGCTGGTGGGCATAAGAGAGAACCTTGGACCACCACCCTTAGCAGCACTGTAGTCTGTAAAGATGTATAGTGGATATTCTGTTGCAGTCTGAGATACTTAACTGCCATGACAGAAGTCCTGGACTGAGCGTTTTAAAGCTATATTGAGACCTGCGCAGTTGAGCTGTTCTCAGTATTGCTACACAGAGACTGTGATCAGTACCTAATCCCTTTTTTTATCCTGTGAAAGAGACTTTTATTGGAGTTTAGACTTGGTTCAGACTGAGCCTTCATGTTGACTTGCTGTGCATCCAAATGTGGCAAAAGTGTCTGATCTGACTGTTCCTTTTCTGTATATACTGACACTTGTGAGATTCAAGCCCACACCTTAGGGTAAGAACAAGAAGACATATTTGTAATGAAATGTTAGCTCCCATAAATGAGAACTAACAGTAGGAATTAATTAGCAAGAGGTGGACAGAAGGGATAAGAACACACACAATCTGTACAATGTCATGTTTCAGTGTTTTTTTAATGCAAACTTAAATCAGCAATTCTTCAGGTTTTAGGGCAGGAGGATTAATGGTAAGGAGACTACATCCTATGTGTCATGCTCTTCTTTCCTGAAGATTTCACTTTATTACTAAGATTTACAAACCTATAGGTAGATGTCAAACCAAGAGTCAATTTAAAGCATTTTTTTTTTAAAGCAACTGATGTCAGCTCACACTTAATAGCATTTTTTGTTTTATTTTCTTCCTGAATGTTAAACATAGTTATCTGTCTGAAAGATTTTTTAGTTTGTTTTGGTTTTGGTTTTCTCCCATCTTTGTATTCCTTAGCAAACAAGACTTCTATTTTTCTGTCTAGGTCCTATAATATTAACAAGGTAGCACATCAAGCTGTTGAAGAGATCCTTAAGATTGGTGAGTGAACAGTGTGGCATTACTGGTTGAGTTTATATAAAGATAATCTTAGCTCACTGAGGCTCTTTCTCTTGAAACAGGCAAAAAACATGGAAGTTTGAATTTGCCATTGAACATGGAATTAGTACAAAAAGGTTAGTGAAAAAGGCATCGTTTCTTTAAGACATCTTAGCTTTGACTGGGTCATTTTGTCTGTACTCTTAATACTCAGCACTGCTTTCAGTATTTCAGTGCTCTTGCAATATTAGTCTTTCTTGCAAACATTATTTAGCCACATTTGGTAAAAAATGTCTGACTTCATATGAAAGCACTTACTTAGATTTTCGTATTTTTGTTTTAGATTTTAGACACTTTAATAACCTGAAGAGAGCTATTGAGTGTTGAGTGTTTGTCATGCAGTAGAACTGAAAGCAATCTTGAGTGAATTTTTATTTTTTTTGGCAGATGAATCTTCCCTCTCAGGGAATCTGGTTTTTCTTAGGGGAATCTGTGTTTTTGAGAATAATTTAATTTTCTCTTGAAAACCTAATGGATAATTTCTCTATTTACAGTAACAAATGATTATAATGAGTCCTTGCTCTACAGTCCAGAAGAGCCAAAGATGTTTTTCAGTGTTCGGGAACCTATTGTAAACAGAGTTTTTTCAAGTAGCCGGCAGCGTGGTTTCTCTTCAAAGTAAGTGTCTGCTGTAAGAGTCACTACAGATTTAATTCATTCTCTGTATTTGTCAAAGTATGAGTGATCCAGGAGTTGCTCTTGAAGTGTTTTCAACATCCAGTTTGAGGGGTTTGAGTGTTATCAGAACAGGAAGAAAATATTTCCAAGTTGTGTTATGCCTTTCATTTAGGCTGCAGGAGACAAGACCAAGCAGGGTAGATCTAGTTTTTGTCCTCAGATACCATCAGAGGGTTACAGAGGTGACCAAGTTAAAATGTTTTCAGAGCAGAATATGAGGCAATACATATGACATGATAGGATCTGGGGGTCTGATAAAAAAAAGGAAATTTTTTTTCACAGTGAGAATGGTCAGGCAGTATAACAGGACATCTAAAGTAGTGCTATTACTGTCCTTGGAGACGCTAAGAACTTGAGTGGACAAGGCCCTAAGCAACCTAAGCCGTCTTTGAAGACTTGCTTCGAGTGAGAGATTGGACTAGATGCACCTCCAACTTATAAATGGTTTGATAGTTCAGTCATTTTAACTTATGAAATGTTTAGATTAGATATTAGGGAAAAAAATCTTCACCAAAAGGATTATCAAGCATGGAAACTGGCTGTCCAGTGAAGTGGTGGAGTCACTACACCTAGAGGCATTTTAATGACATGTAAGTGTGGCACTGAGGGACACAGTTTAGTGGTGGACTTGGCAGTGTTGGCTTCATGGTTGCACTCCATGATCTTAAAGGTCTTTTCCAACCTAAATAATTCTATGGCTGATTTTTCTGGAACATGCCACAATTAAATATAAAAGCACACAACTGTTAGTTTTATGTTCAGAATTACTACAGTATTTCAGTGTTAATTAGATACTAATTCAGCCTTTTATGTCAGATGTCTAAAGGAGCTCTGTCTCAACTGAGACCCAGATTCTGCTCCTTTTGAGCCACATCAGTGTTTCAACAATGTTTTACGACTTAGTAATAAAGGATATCTCTGGCTACTGTGACTAAATATTAAAATATTAGATCCCCATTGTGTATGGATCATGGCTTTAAACATTTATTGCTTCTTAGTCATTTGGATCTGTGAGTTCTTAAGTGAGTAAATATTAAGAGGTGGTGAGAGGTTCAAGTAAGATAAATTCCAGTAAATGCATTTTGAAAGGTAAGTGAAGAGAAAGATGGTTGGTAGCTTTATTCTGCCTTCTGCAGCTCTTAAAGAACTGCCTGAAATTTCATGAGCTAAATTTATCAGCTTAAAGATACAAACTATAATATTGACAGTAACAGGCTGCAAAACATATTTATGGTGTTGCCCAGCAAGCATTCTTGTCTTGAGCTTTGTGCTTGCGATTACTTACCCTTCTTTCTGTGAATGGTTCATGTAAGAGATATGTAACAGACTATATTAACATCCAGATTATATTAATCCCAAGCATTGCTAGTTGAAACTGCATGTTTCACTTAACGTGAAGACTATATATTAGTATCGTAAATTATTTGAGAACTATTTTTGTGAAAGGTTAAGTAAATCACTGTTAAATGGGATTGTGAGTAGTTTTATTTAAAGAATATGCCTCAAGTCCAGCTTTCATTATAAAGTGTTATGTTATAGGCAGTTCTCTGAATGATGAGACAACAGCCTCTGTTTGAACAAGTCCTTCAGTCCTTTCTGGATGCTTTGCTGAGTCTATACAAAGTACTGATAGGTTGGAGGATTCTAAATCCATCCATCCTTCCATGATAAATTCTTCTCCAAGTACGCTGCCATGTGATTAGGCCATTTACTGACCCACACAAAGGAATGACCAAGAAGCAGTCCTAAGATGAGTGCTTTTGTGAAATAGTTAATTTTTAAAAGCTGTTTTCTGAAAACTCTTTCTTTGGGGTTTTGCAGGGTCTGTGTTCGTTCCCGTTGTTGGGATGCTTGTATGGTTGTAGATGGAGGAACATCTTTTGAGTTCAATGATGGGGCGATAGCTTCAATAATGATCGACAAAGAGGACGCACTGTGCACTGTTCTGCTGGAAGAATGAAGAACTCTAGTGTCTCCTGCTGAAACAATTTTGGATCCAGAGAGGGAATTCCTGGGGATATGCAGCACATCACAATGCTGCACTATATTGGAAATTGGCCTTTTTGGGTGCAAAAGCATTTGTAGGACACTTGAGATGCTTTTCATTCCTTTGGGTTGTGGAAACCTTAGCCTGATAATTCTTTTGTATCTGGTTAGAAATGTATCTGAAGTCTTCTTCTCTGATTTCAGTTAAAATTTATTTTAACCTATAAGGCAAACATGAAAGACCATCTTTTTCAACACAGGTAAATGGGTTCAAGTATTAAGTCAGTAGCAGTAAATATTCAGATGTACATTTTTTTAGTAACAGTCTGGGACTGATAAATCTAAACACCTTCATACATTCACTTTTGTAGAAAAGTTGACTGTCAATCTAGCAATTAGATGAAAGGACACATAGATTTTGGTAAATCCTGATGCTGATGTAATAGAAATGGAAATACAAAACTTTTGTATGCTTTTCAAAAATTTTGCAACTTTGTAGTTTCATACAACTTGTGACAATTTTTTTTGCTCTTCCAGCATTTTTTCTACTTTATAGATTTACATATAAAGTAAAAGTCTGTTCTAATCACATCTTTAATGAAGTAGCTCTTTTCTTTTTGGCCAGGGAGGTACCTGAAACCCAAGGGTTTTCCTGATCCCATTAATAGGAATATACAAACTATAGAAATCTGTTAAAAGTAAGAAATAGCTTGTTCGCTGAATGAATTGGCAGGCTAGCAGGTGTTCAGTCACAACAGTGTGTGTAGGTTGCTATCATTAAGAAAGCTATTTGGCCTTACTAGGTTGAATGGTTTGGAATTTCAGGTTCTGAGTTTCTTTATAATTGAAGAAGAATATGATATGCTGGGTGCTAGTAGTTGGAATACAAATTAATACCTATGTGTTCCTGTGTGGCCTGCATAAGGTGATTCTGTTTTGGCAAGGGGGTTGGACTATATGATTCTGTGTCTCCCCACTATATATTTTACACATTTCCAATCCTATGCCGAATTTTTGAATTCCAACATATTAATTTTCACTTTCCATGCCTCTGATCATGTGTTAGGTAAGCAAGTTGATAATGGAAAGAAAAATTCATTATAGAAAGGCAAGTGTTTTTTTGGATAATATTTTAAACTGTGAACTGTGACTGCCTTTGAAAGTCTTGTGCTGTGCAACTGCATAGAGGGTACAGAATTAGATGAAGTAAAGACTCTACAGCAGCAGCTCTTCTATTACATGACTTGAAACAAATGTGTTTTGTCCTGCCTACTACAGATCTATTTCCAGAAGTGAGTTTTCTTCAAACTACTTTTGAATGAAGACGTCTGTAGCAGATGTTCTTGGGTCTGATGGAAATGTTCTCCAGAATGGCCAATTTGCTAAACACAAAAGCTAAACTGATCTTTACAGGTAGAAGAATCATAGAATCATAGAATCATGGAATCAAGAAGGCTGGAAGAGACCTCAAAGATCATCGAGTCCAACCTGTCACCCTAAACCTCATGACTATCTAAACCATGGCACCAAGTGCCACGTCCAATCCCCTCTTGAACACCTGCAGGGATGGTGACTCCACCACCTCCCTGGGCAGCACATTCCAATGGCCAACCACCCTCTCTGTGCAGAACTTTCTCCTCACCTCCAGCCTAAACCTCCCCTGGCACAGCTTGAGACTGTGTCCTCTTGTTCTGGTGCTGGTTGCCTGGGAGAAGAGACCAACCCCCTCCTGGCTACAACCTCCCTTCAGGTAGTTGTAGACAGCAATGAGGTCACCCCTGAGCCTCCTCTTCTCCAGGCTAAACAGTCCCAGTTCCCTCAGCCTCTCCTCATAGGGCTTGTGCTCAAGGCCTCTCCCCAGCCTCGTTGCCCTTCTCTGGACATGCTCCAGCAATTCAACATCTTTCCTAAACTGAGGTGCCCAGAACTGGACACAGTACTCAAGGTGTGGCCTAACCAGTGCTGTGTACAGGGGTACAATGACCTCCCTGCTCCTGCTGGCCAAACTATGCCTGATGCAGGCCAGGATGCCATTGGCTCTCTTGGCCACCTGGGCCACTGCTGGCTCATGTTCAGGCGCCTGTCAACCAGTACCCCCAGGGCCCTTTCCACCTGGCTGCTCTCCAGCCACTCTGACCCCAGCCTGTAGCTCTGCATGGGGTTGTTGTGGCCAAAGTGCAGCACCCGGCACTTGGATTTGTTGAATGCCATCCTGTTGGACTCTGCCCATCTGTCCAGCCTGTCAAGGTCCCTCTGCAGAGCCCTTCTACCTTCTAACAGATCAACACCTGCTCCCAGCTTGGTGTCATCTGCAAATTTACTGAAGATGGACTCAATCCCCTCATCCAGATCATCAGTAAAGATATTGAACAGGATGGGGCCCAGCACTGATCCCTGGGGGACACCATTAGTGACAGGCTGCCAGCTGGATGTGGCACCATTCACCACCACTCTCTGGGCTCGGCCCTCCAGCCAGTTCCTAACCCAGCGCAGAGTGCTGCTGTCCAAGCCACAAGCTGCCAGTTTGGCCAAGAGTTTGCTGTGGGGGACAGTGTCAAAGGCCTTGCTGAAGTCCAGGTAGACTACATCCACAGCCTTTCCCACGTCCACCAGGCTGGTCACCTGACCATAGAAGGAGATCAGGTTGGTGAGGCAGGACCTGCCCTTCCTAAATCCATGTTGGCTGGGCCTGATTCCTTGGCTATCCTGTAGGTGCGCAGTGATTGCCCCCAAGACAATCTGCTCCATGATTTTCCCTGGCACTGAGGTCAGGCTGACGGGCCTGTAGTTCCCAGGTTCTTCTGTCCATCCCTTCTTGTGGATGGGCATCACATTGGCCAGTTTCCAGTCTTCTGGGCCCTCTCCAGTGAGCGAGGACTGGTGGAAAATGATGGAGAGAGGCTTGGCCAGCTCATCTGCCAGCTCTTTCAGCACCCTAGGATGTATCCCATCAGGTCCCATGGACTTGTGAATATCCAAGTGACTCAACAAGTCTCGAACTAATTCCACATGGATTTCAGGAGTACAACACTGCTCCTTGACCCCATCGACCAGCTCAGGAGGCCAGTTATCCTGAAGTCCTCCTGCCTTACTGTTGAAAATGGAGGCAAAGAAGGTATTTAGAATCTCAGCCTTCTCCTCACCCTTAGTTACAATGTTACCCTCCACGTCCAGTAAAGAGTGGAGGCTCCTCTTGCCCCTCTTTTTAGCATTAATATATTTATAAAAATGCTTTTTGTTGTCCTTCACGGAAGCGGCCAGTTTAATTTCTAAGAAGTGGATAAAGAATTTTTTCCTTCTATAAAAGTGTATTCACTCTAAACCAGAATTTAAGAGGAAATTGATTTCACCAAACCATTCATTTCTAGGAAAATGTGGTAGTGATGGAACTTTTTGAATAAGCTGTCACTCTTGGTGTACTTTTCACCTTTTAAATGTGCTGCAGAATGAGTCAACACTATCTGCTTGAGTTACCTCGACTGCAGACCACAGGGAAAAAATCAAAAGTTCAGGAACTACCAGAAGAAAACTTTTAATGTCTAAAAGAATCTGCAAAACTGGTCTACAGGTAAAGATGCAAAAGGCTAATCTTTCATTAAAGATGGCTGAACAGAGACAAGGGTGTTGTAGTTATTCCACCTATAACCAGCTTGTGTGACTCCGACTAGTGCACTAGTCGAGATGCTGTTACGGTAACAAACCACACACTAATGCCATTAGCTCTAATTTATGACTTTACAACTGTGTTTACATCAAAATTTTAGGTATTGAAAGTGTCCTTGAATACCTGCATAGGCCAATTTATAGCAGAAACCAAGTTCCCTATTTATTTACGGAGACTTGTGTGCTGCAGTGTTTTAATGGAGACAGATTAGGCATCTCAAAGAAAACTGTGATTCCTTATTACGAATAGGAATCATAAAGTTAAAAGGCAGTATTCTCAGGCCCTACAGATACAATATACCATCTGGTTTAGTGAGATTTCCGTCAAACTCTTAACATAGCAAAATGGAAACTTGACCAACTCATGAGTGTCCTCTACTGGTTTTGTCTGTTTAATTGCATATCTGTTGAAGCATTTACTGGTGAATGCTTGGTTTAAATAATTAGGATGATTCAGAGATCTATAATAGATAAACAATAAGCAGCTACCTATTTTAATTAAAGATTGTAGAATCCTTTATTACAAAGGACTGCAGTACAGACACCTTAACCTGATAGACAGTATTCTGTGACAGGACTAAGTATTGGCTTAACAGTGATTTAATATGCCTGGACCAGCAGTGAACTGTGCACGTGTTCTACCCACTGAATCAAATCCATGGTCTTTTCATTTAGTGCCAGTCTGCACTGTGTTCTGTAAAACTAGACCTGACCTGTCATTCTTTGTTTTTTTTTTTGTTTTTTTTTTTTAAAGTGTTTATACATTGTGTAATAAAAACGTAAAACTTAAGATAATGAAGCTGTCCTGTGTCATATTTCAAAACTGTTTCATGTGCTCACCATCTTCTCACTTTCTGTGCAGTTTGTTTTAATAATGGTTTTTAAGACTTCAAGCAAGTGCAGAGACTATAGACATTGCAGTTCTTGGTATGAGTTGCCTGGAACTACCAAATAGTTTAAATTGGGAAAAGGTCAGTGGTGCATCTTAGCCAGAGGACTTCCATTATGTCCTTTACATCTGCATCATAACTAAGACCTGCAATAGAAAGGTTTGTTCTCTTCCAACACTGAACTTTAATACTATTAATATTCAATAGACTTTCACATGCTAAATGTATTGGTGATGACACCATGTCCTGTAAAAAATTGTTTAGACGTTACTTGGACAGATTTCCTTTTTTTTTTTTAAACCCATTACATAAAGGCAAGTCAGGCAAAGTATTATCCCACCCATCAGTCATTTTGTACAATATATTGATTCCTTAGATCTTTATTAAATGCAGAAGTTGTATGAGGTTACATTGTGCATAGAGAATAGAATTAACAATAGTACTGTGCTGTAAAGATGTACCCTTTTCCTTAAACTAAGTTAAGGCATAAGCCCAAGGCTGCAAACTGTGAAGCAGCAGAATATCCAGTATCCTCTGTCCTCCAGTCACTCCTTTACTTCAGCTTTCAAAAGATGTATCACCCATTAACTTGTCTTTAAGGGGCACAAGCCCATTAGTGACTCAGGTGTTGCTTACATTGTTAAATTTAATAAAAATCAAAACAACTTACAACACATTAATAACATAATGCTGTATTTGCTATACTATAGGCAGTAAAGTATCAAATTCTAGTACTCATACAATGTTTCCACAGTGATTAATCTGTTCTGTTCTACCAAGTAGTATTCCCAAACTCTTCTTCACATCGAGATGGGAAACACTATGCTTAATGCCACAGCCCTACATTATTGCTGTAGGCTAACCTTAAATACCCATGAACAAATTCACCACCTGCTTGCCTACTGCATTCATGGGAACAACAGCAGTACATTCATGCTCCAGACATGGTACAAGTTTTGCCCTAGGCCTTCTCAACTAATGCTTATACTTGCTGGAACATTCCGGGCTTATGGCTAAAGGACCCTGATCATAAACCCAGATCAAACGTAAATCAGGGGTTTCTTTTAAGTTAGCTTGCTTTTCATATGACTTAAAAAGCATCCCAACACTAGACGTGTTACAGATATAAGAAGTGAAATATTACAACCATAAGGTATTATAAGAGAAATCTATGTCACTTAATAGTACCGAAGCATCTCTTTCTGTCAGCACTTTATGCTGCAGTCCCAGGTCTTGGTTGTTAGTTTGAGATCTAAAACCCTTTGAGCCCTCCACCTGCAAGATTTCTGCCAATCTCTCAGTTGCTGTTGAAAGGTCTTACTCTTTAAGGAAAGTAAGGGAACATTTTTAAGAAGTTTTATCTGAGATCAAGCTGACAGAAGCTCCATGAAGGTTCTGTAATATTTAATCAGAAAACCTAGCACAACATGAAAAAAAATTATAACCAGCATTGAATTTTACAGATGCTTATGCTGAATGGCCTTTTCAGAACCTATGTTGCTGACAATTAAGAATAGTAAAAACAGATGTTACCTTTGTGGCCTGCTAAAGAAAAACTTCACTGTAGCTTCTTTAGACTCCATGTTAACCTGTACAGAGTCTTGAGCTGTTGTAGCTGCTTTCCCTGTTTTACAGTTTCGTGAATCCAGACACATTCCTCTATTCTAACGGGGTTGCTTTAGCACCTGAGGGAACTGGGGTTGTTTAGTCTGGAGAAGTTTAGGGGAGACATAATCACTCTCTACAACTACCTGAAAGTAGGTTGTGGCCAAGTGGGTATTGGTCTCTTCTCCCTAGTAATAAGCGATGAGAGAAAATGGCCTCAAGTGGCACCAGGGGAGATTTAGGTTGGATATTAGAAGAAACTTCTTCACTGGAAGGGTTATCAAACACTGGAACAGGGTCCCCAGGGAGGTGGTTGAATCTTCAGGAGGTGTTTAAAAGATGTGGAGGTGTGGTGCTAAGGAACATGGTTTAGCACCACACTTGGTAGAGTCATGTAATGGTTGCGCTAAATGATTAAAGGTCTTTTCCAACCCAAACAATTCTGTGATTCTAATCTTGCTGTACATCCTGTTCAATTAAGGATCTGAATACCATTATTCATTTTAAGTTCCTCAAACTCAGACAAAACCAATTAATTAATAAGTTTTATGATATCTAGCACCTCTTCAAATCATTTTATGCGTTGCAGAACTGGAAGGGGTAAGCAAAAGCACCTTTAGAACACCCTAGAGCAACAAAGCTGCATTACAACCTGCAACAGTTGCTAGAGAGGCTGACACAATTACAATTCACAACATTTTTTATAAGTTCCCTTGTAAAAAAAGTTCTTAGAAATTCTGCAATTGCTCACAGATCAGATTAAGTAGAAAAATACTGTAAAAATATTTATGAATCTAAAGTATAAGAGCAACTTAAAATGCTTTTTACACTAACAGTACTACAAGTGCTCCATCACTCTGCTTCTTAAGGAGCTTCACTATGCACAGTGTCCATCGCATCCAGTCCATTGTACATGATCATAAGCCACTAGGATTTCTCAGTGTCAGTTTGCATTTGATGCCCCAAATCTCATAGTTCTTTTTATTGCCAACGGTTGGCCTGGCAATACTAGTGAAGTGTGAACAATTGATCTTCATGTCAGGTAGTGTTTCTCTGAGGAGCTGTAGGGAGCTATCAGTCACTATTCCAAATACTTGAAGAGTCTTTAATGTTGGAATTTCACCAAGTTCTCTAGAAAAACAAAAAAGATGAAATTAATCGTGAACCTGAAGACTTTTTCTTCTACCCAAACTAGCTAACTGCGTTTCTACCTAAGCTAAATTCCTCTTCCCACTTTTAAAAGCATGTTATTTAACTGGAATTAATTCTCGGTACTGATAATTCCAGGAAATCTACTGAATAAATTGCTTCTTATTGCTTCTCTCATGTGGAATGAAAATAAACTGGTTTCTCCCCTTTCATTTCCCTGGACTTAAATATTTAGAACAAATGGAAGGAATTTCTCCAAATGAAGTTTCAGGACGTGGCTCACAGGACACAAGCCTCTAAGTATTGAGCAGTGAGTTCCACAAGTACACACATCGCAGAAAGATTCTGAAATACCTATGGTGCCAGTCTGGATTCACATAGGTACACACTCTAGCAGTCAGGTTGTTTTAGCTCAGTTCCTTATTCCTCGTACCACTGAGTTTTTTAAAAACAGTACTTGCCAATTCTAAACCTAAAACAAAGCAAGTTTGAATTAATTTATCCTCTGTGTGAACAGCAAGCCAAAGCCGTTTAGAGATGACTTACACTAAGGCAGCAGGTGATATCTGATAACATCGGCTAAGACACAGATGTTGCAGAAAGATGAGTTGATGAAAATACTGAAAGCACTCAGGCTTCAACATCACACTGTCACTGTACAAAAGAGCACAGGAAATAGTTTCAAGTATAAGCAGCAGTAAATTTTGTATTTCCAAAATTCAGGCTGAGAAATGTAATCAATACCAACTTTTTCTACTACTGAAGTATTTTTTCTTTTGTTCAGTATGTCAGTAGCCCATTTCCAGTGTGTTGTGGAGGAGGTATTACTGAAGGGCAAGTGAAGCAGAAGCTCCACACACAGGGATTTACTTGGGCTGACTAAATCAAAACCAAAATGTAACTTCCCTTCACCCTCCCACCCCTCCTCTACCAGTTCTACATCCAGGTAACAAATTTATATTAGAGCTGAACTAAACCATCTCTAGAATGATAGGCTTATAGATTGTATGCATCTAAATGCTTCCCTTCCACTCTACCTGTAAACTATAATCACTTGGCAGTTGACAAATCCTGTATGTATGTCCCATTTATGTTAAGGGTGAAATGTTCCAGATTAGGTCATGACATAGAAAGTGGGTCAAGCATAGAAAGTGTCTTCTGGCTATGGCACCCTACACAACCATGCATTATTGCTATGTCATTACTGCAATGCAAAAGAATGAGCACTCCCCTGAACCATAAGGATTTAAGGACTAGCTGCACACATCTTCTTACCTTAGATCTAAATGGACAAGTAAAGGACATCTTTCCACCAGTGTTTTAACATCTGAAAAGAAATTAAGTCAGTCCATCTTTCATTAACAAGACAAATATGCTTTATACTGAGTTCTATATATCTTTGTTTCTATCTTCTCTACTGGAATCCCACAACTGAAACAACTTATTGTTAAGAAGATTTGCAGCATATACAGTCTGCCTATCAAGACACCTTAACAGGACACCTCAGCAAAATAGATCCATTTAGTCCAAAGAAGTGTCACTAAAAGTCAGTTGCACCAGCAAGTCAGCAAGTGAGTAAAATTGTATTGCTGTAGAAACATAATGAGACACAGGAAAGGTGAAACGTGAAATTCTTAAATGTAGTAAATGCCAAAGATTTTTCCACATTAAAGAGCATCAAGTTCTTTCACAATTTCTGCTTTTACCCATGGAAAGTTCCCTTCTCATGATAGAAAGTTTACTGTTTTCCTGATTTAGAGGACAAGTTCTTGAGACCATCCTTCTGAAAATAGCACAGAATCACCTTTGGCTTAGGCTGCTGTTATTAACAAGGTGCTTATCAGCAGAGGATTTAGGTATTTCAAAATTCATGTGCAAAACCTAAAGTAAACATTACCTAAAGTATAAGTGAACTATTAAAATCTTATGCCTTATAAATTGCATTAGAGTGAGTAAAATTATTCATAGAGTGTTTGCAAGCAGAGCAGAGCTCTGCATATTCTCTAATGGTCAGATCAATTAAAGGTGTAAATTCCTGGTTTGGAGATTATGTAGCATGTCTGTTTCTGGGTTTTCAGCTAAGATAAAAAGTGTATTTGCCCACAAAGGATGCATGCCAAGGTCAGTGTGACATATAAACAGGAAAAAAGAGAAAGGCCGCTGCCCTTGTGTCACCACCTGCTTGTCAGCCAGTGACCTATCATCACATTTGCTCATTGAGAAAAACTAATTTTTTCTTGACCACCAAGGCTATTTCACCCTTAATCTATGCTCTTGTCCCCCCTGTTGTGCTCTCTCCCCTTCTCTGTGTTTTCTGTCACCCTGGCAACATTACGCATACCTTCTCCCTGGAAGTACTAGCAAGTAGCCAATGTTGATAACTGAGATTATTTGCCTTCCAAATTAACTAACATCTGCAGGACATCATGTCAGGCTGAAACTCGAGTAGTTACTATGACTAGCCTCTTTTGGAAGATGCCTTCAGCAGCCACAACAGCACAAGCTTTAAGAATGCTCCAAGGACAGTATCTGGAATGGTAATTCACAGTTCACAGTGGAACATGGGATCCAGTGTATGCTGCTTCGAGAATTTAGTTCAGAAGTAAGAGGTATACCTTTCAACTGAATGTGAAAAGAACTTTCATCTCACTGTTTTTAAATTCAGAAGACAAATCATCTCCTCTCACAGCTGAACCAGAGACATGAGTAAGCTTGTCTGCCAGCAAGAACATCAAGCCATAAAGAGCTGTAATCAGTGTTAGTGCATCATTTTTCTATACACCAATCAGGTGGTACCAACCAGAATAAAATACAAAGGCTGCTGCTTTATCCCATGGCAGGAAAAAGTCTGACATGCTGTTGTTTACCTGGTATTTGTAGATTCTGTCTGTATCCACTTAAATTTAATTGGGTTACTTTTGAAGTAATATGATTGACTGCTGCTTTGACATGGGTGGCTGTGAAGTCACACCAGGACAAGTTCAGCTCCTCCAGCCTACACACAAACAAACAAAGGTGTTTGCAAGAACGATTAATCATCATTAGTACAGAACACTTCATAGTTTTGTATAAGCATTGAGCATGCTGTGACCTTAGCTCTTTACATATAGGCCTGATTACATATAGCCTATCACCATACAGGGCTGAGACAAAGTATTTTGTATACAGGTGTTGTATACCTAACCAAGCACAAAGAACAACTAGAGCACTTAGCTGGAGTTCTCTATGTAAATGAAAAATGTTAAATTTCCACTAATACTCTTAGGATCAGGTTTGGAATCTGTTATTCACGATGTACTGTACAGACTGGCATTTTCTAAAGAGCTCACAATCCAAGCAATCAGACCAAGCAATAGAAAACATTACTTATCCATGAGAGGCATAGAAAGATTAAGATTTTGTCTGTCCACTAACATGCAGTTTGATTAAAAACACGCTTTTGCAGAAGCAGCGATTAAGTAGGAAGAAGGCAGGAAGTCAGCAGAAAGATCAGGATATAAATCCCAGATTGACTGGGACCCAGGTTCAGTGACTTCCTCCCATCAGATGGTTTAATCACTGGAGCTGTCAATCTGAACATAGTGCTTCATGAGGCAGAAGGTTACTGAAGGATTATTTTATTGTAGATGAAAAGGCACAGTATTTTCTGCCATTCAAGCTGTACGCTGATTGCAAACGTGTAACGAGAGTATACTTAGCAGTTTCAAAACACATACTTTCACTTTGTGAATGTCACATACCACTTTCATTACAAAAAACAAATTTACATGATGATTAAAAGAGCATAAATCAGGTTTGCTCACCAACAAGATCTCCTCTAAGTACGATTAAGAAAACTCATGAAAATCTACTGATGTACATCTTTGCTATTAAAGAAAAAGATTTAGCCTGATGGAAAGAAACTATTTGACTGTTCAGCTAATAATCAATTCTTCAGCATTTAGGAACAGAAACAGGCTAATAATAAAAGATACTAGAGAAAGGTTCAATATTAAAAAGGGATCCTTTTCCTCAGGAATAGCAAAAACTGGTTTTGTCTTACATAGAACAGCTGCTCAACATCAGCTCCAAGGCTTCTGCAGAAAACCCTGAGCACCCACAGAGATTTAGTCGCACCAAACTGGAATTTTTAGCAATGCTCCTGTAGAGGAGAAAAAAGAAGACTGATTAAATTTAAATGTTGGAATACTGCTCTCATTGTTAGGACACGTGATTAATCTTAAGAGCTAAGACATCAAGCACAGAATTATTTGTCATACATTATATGTCAGGACTGTGTCTTTAGTAAACCGATCAACCTAAGGATCTCAATTCTACTCACTGCATCACAGAACAACTTTGAAAAGGATATCTATTTTACCTGACATTCCTGATGAGTCCGTATTTACAAACTGCAGAATAGGAAACAACTTATATTAAATAGGAAACTGTTTCATAGGAAACAACTTATTTTCACCTTCCCCTGTTGTATGTCGTTAAATACACACATACATTGCCTTATCAGAGATAAATATACCTCTACAAAAGCAATCATCCTGTTTGTGAGGTCACCCTTCTGCAAGATGGAAGTTATTCCAGAACAAACGTGTCCAAACAGCATCCCCCTGAATGCATTCATTTTCAAGACTAGTGCAGATGAGCAGTTGGCAAAGACAGGAAAACTGTTACAGTGAGCACCTACATTTGTACAGAAAGCATTAAAGGAACAGCATCAGTGCCTAAATTAGTACCCAATTTTCAGATACATTTTATCTTGTATCAGAAGCCAAAACATATTAGTTTATTTGTACTGGTTTCAGCTTTTTTACCCCCCCCTCTGGTGTGAGGAAAGCTCAGAAAACTCAAAAGAGAAAAGGACACCCTGAGTTTCTGACACCTGACAGTCTCTGACACCTGCACAATCACCTGATTTGATTAAACCAGAGTTTGACTGCACATTCATTAGTGCTCTTTCCACTTTAACGAAACAACAAATTACCTGCTTGACAGATCTGTAGTTTTCCAGCCACTCAGAGTAAAGTTCAACAACCAAGTGAAAAAGTACAGAAGCACAACTAGTGTATGATGGGAGAAAGACTGAGACCCCTTAAAACAGAAAAGAATCTGTGTACTAAACGTGAAGTTTCCTTGAGACTACAGAAATGGGAAAAACAGAAGTAGCTGTGCTGTACAGCTTGGCTGTGGGTACAGTCAATGGACAAAAAATCACCAGCGAGATGAGCAGCTTCTCCAGCCTCTCCCTACTCTAGGAAACAAAAGAAACAAACAAAACAAAACAAAACAACACCAAAAAAAAAACCACAAAAAACTAAGAGCCACCAAGATAGACTCCTGTGTTTCCATCCTCACCTCATCTCTTGAAGGATCAAGAGGAAAAAGGCAGCTCATCTAGCCTGCCAGCAAGCTCTGTTAAGTGCCTAAAACCGGTCCCTTCAAAAGATTCCCACAATGAACAACTTTCAGCTGCATTCTTTTGCTAGCCTGCACAAAATGACAGCACTAAACAGAAGGTATTTATGGAACATTCTCAAAGGTGTCACTCACTTGATGATGTCATCAGAAAGCACTAGTCCTTCCAAGCTGAGGTTCTGCAGCCTTTCACACCGACAAAGAATACTCTGGAGATCTGCAACAGACACTGTGCAGTTTGACAAATCCATATGTTGAACTCTGAGAGATCTAAGAAAAAAGAGAAAGGCAGGTCACTAAAACTGCATGAAAACCTTTTCCACAAATTCCCATGCCATAAATATATCCCATACAATAGAACATTGCAAAGTTTACAGGTAGTAATTATGCTGTTGTATTTGGCTGCACATTGGACATGCTACTGAACTCACTGAGCCTACTGCTAAGCCACCAGCCAGAACTGCAGAACTCTTATCTTCAGGCATTTACAGGAGCTGTCAACATCTGAAAGGCTGGCATTAAACATAAAATCCTGTTGGCAGTTAAATTTTGAGCTTCCCACATAAAAATCCTGGAGATGCTGACAACTATTCGTTCTAAAAGATAGAAGCTGCAAGTGGATGGTGGTGCTTGAGACTTTCAAAAATCATGTTAGGCAGATTTTAAATAACTGCAGGTGAACATGAGTCCTCATATCTCAACATGCGCCTAACCATTGTCAGCTCTTCCACGCTCCAAGGCAGCACAAATGCCAATGCTGCTGGAGGCCTGTGTCGGTGTGAGCTGAAATTCCCCCCCCACCGACAATAACCAGGCTACCTCAGTCTGGAAGCAAATGAAGGCTGTATTTACAAGCAGAGTCTAAAATCTACGATGAAATGCAATGAATGTGTACAAATATACAAAATTCACAACATTCACAAATACATACAATCAAAGAAAAGCACAACCGATCTCCCTTTGCTTCCCCCCAAGGGGACCCTCCCAAAGGGGCCTCTCTCTCTCCCAGGAGCTTCCCCCCAGACCCCCCTGGACAGAGAAGCAGAGTTAGTTAAGCAGAAAGTTGTTAACTTAGCTGCCAAGGTCAGTACGTGTTATCTTCAGCCAGAAGAGAAGAAGAAACAGCAGCCAGACAGCCCAGCAACTGCCCCCACTGCAGAACGCAGAATGTGCAGAGTCCCCCACTTTGTTTTGGGTAATAGTTCTTAAACATTTCTATCTATCCAATGGAAGTGTTTAGAACAATCATTATTTTACTTTCTTACACCCAATAGTGACTTATTTACACTCTTTCACTTTCTCTGTTTTCAACTTTGCAAGGAAAAATTAAAAAGACAGTTTCAAACCATCACAGTCCACCCCTTCTAAATAATTCCATTGGCTGCTACTATCATTTATCTAACCTAAAATAATATCTACAACAATAGGTGAATAAAGACCATAGTCCATTCTGGCTATCTCAGATGTAGATGATTCAAAAGAGTCAAATCACAGGAAAAACAGCAAACAGCTTGTTTCCTTGCAGATGGAGTGAAGAAAGGAACAGGGACTCTCAGGTGACTCAGGGCTCTCAGGGTTCGTGCACCGTAGATCTCATGAACTCTCCTCTTGGGCGCGATGCTGTATCTGCGCAAAACTCTCAATTTAACCTCTCTCAGCCAAAGTTAGATTTCTTTGTGGAATACACTGAATTTCACCAATAGTGACTTATTTACATTCTTTCACTTTCTCTGTTCTGAACTTTGCAAGGAAAAATTAAAAAGACAGTTTCAAACCATCACAAGGCCCTAAAAGCAGAAATACACAGAGAAACAGAGAGTATTTGAGATGTGGTTTCAGGATCCAGAACACGCAGAGAAAGCCTTACTTGCTTGTTTTAAACAATGGATTTCCAAGGCAAGATCGTGGGCAGCGGAAAACAGTAACACCGGCAGGCAGCAACTGTCCAATCACTCCTGGCAGCAAATTTCTACCAGTCAGATCAAGAGTCTGCCACAGAGATTCATCAAACCTAAGGCACAGAGTTAGGAAGGATCAGAACTATGAATTCAACCACAAAGTTTTCAGTGTCACAAAAGACTGAGACGAGGGAAGATATTGAATAGAATTTACTAAAGTTAAAACATGAGTCATCTTTTGATTACATATACATAAAACCCACATATTATGCAAGCTGTACTCTACATGAATAAGTAAGACAAGAATCAGATCATTTAGCAGTCTACAGAAGCAAAAGTCTTCTTAGCACTAAATGATGTGAATACTTACGAAAGACGATGCCATCTCTTGCAAATCAGGGAAACTTTAAGCAAGTCACTTAGGGGCAAGTATGCAAAGATTGCCAATAGCAATTCATCTGGAAGTGCATCCCAGGAAATACCTTCAAGAGAAAGGGCAAACATGTTCAAGTTAAAACTAGTTCATTTTCACCTGCTGATCAGGCACCCTTTTTGGTTTGGCTGTAAAAAGCACCTCTAGTTTCTCTCTAGGCTATGCAGATACCAATACTCTTTCAGCTCTTCATTTTAGGAAGATAATTTTACTGTCTTAATCTAGCTATGACTGTCAAACACAAAGCTTTACCTAACATCAACTTAGTATACATATTGAAGCTATGGGAAAAACCATGTCCTTGAAAAAATGACCACAATCTTTACTCACATAGTCATTCCAGAAACAAGAGCATCTCAGTTACTTTCTTTGTATTCTAAGGCTTGTATGGGCCTCTTTTTTCCCCCCATGCTGAAATGCCCATCCTTCCTATGTATGTCAGGCTCCCATAAAGGAGCTTACTACCACCACCCAAGACTTATCTCAAAGAATGTGACAGGATCTCAATTTCTCAATCTCATCTTCTCATGAGTATGTACAAGGCTCCAAGTGTTGCCATTCACATGGAAATTTCTGGGTGGTGAAGCTAAAGAATAGCTGCCTATGACATAGCATTCCATCTTATTTAAAAGCAGGGCTCTCTGAGGGCTTTCCCACCTTTCATATGACAGCCTAATGTCCAGAGACCTTTCTTTATTTTGCATTTCATTGTTTCTGCAGACTGAAAATTGAATGCAGCATACTGTAGCCCCTTCTTCAAGTGCCCCAGGTCTTCAGGTTACAGTTTTTCTCTTTCCTTGCCAGCACCTTTCCAGTCCAGGAGTCTTACACCCTCTACTGCAGCTTTCCTGTAACTCTCTGGCAAGATTCCTTGCTCATCCTCAAAAGAAGGAGATGCTGCCCCTCTAGCATGCCTCAGCCTGCACTGCAAATGATGCGGATCAGGGTCTCTTTGGTCTCAAGGACCAAGTAACTTAGATGCTCTCAGACTCTGATGCAAATGAATTGATGTTTCAAACTCTCTGTGAGGCAGCAGCCTTGCAGTTAGGACAAGTATGTGCTCTGTGGCAAGACAAGAAACACAATATGCCAGCTCAGGAGGGTTCAGAAGACATCAGAGGATAGATGGCCTTGTCCCTTGCCAAGTTTGCCTATGTTCCACTGAGATAATGAAGTTTGCTGAATACTGTACAAAGGGTAGAATACAGGGTCTCCAAGACTGTCAACTTAACTGGTAGAAACTGTTAATGCTGCCCTTCCCCCCTGAAGCCTGTGCACATTGGTAGGCACCGGCTTCCAGTGCTTTCCATGCAAATTAGGGGACACATCAGAAGCCAGAAAGCAACACCCCTTTTGGCAGGGAGTAAAAAGGACTTGGACTCACTGACAGGTGCTCACCCACCACCAAACACCCAAAAAATGGACCAGGCAGGAAGTTGCTGGAACTGTAGATGGGGATCTAAATCTCTTATCTATTCACTTTCTCTCTCTCTCTCCAATGCCCCCCTCCCCCCCCATTCTTTTAGACACATTAACTGCCTGACTAGAGTTACATGTGTAGATTTAGAAATGTATTTTTAAATTTTTATATAATATGTATCTACACATGTAACTCTAGTCAGGAAGTTAACAATTAAATCTCTTTTTGTGTGGATCTATGGTGTAAGTCTACTTAATCAGTGAATCACCGAATCTGTGTCACTCCCTTTTTCCTCCTCCCTCTCAGGTCAAGAAGAATAGGAAAGATGCTTAAATGAGGAGGGAAAAAAAAAAAAAGAGAGAGAGAAAAATTGAGTAGACTGGGTTTCAGAATTATACAGGGGACACCAACACAAACAGTCCATACTCATCTGTCAGCTGCAGCTGCATTTTGAGAGGATCCTGGCCCCACTTAGTATATGGTAAAACATTTCCTCGAATAGGTGCTTTGGGCAAGAGAAACATGAATCTCAGGGCCCTGCTGGGCCAAGGTGCCACCCAAGTCCCAAAGAGCAAGAGCAGATGGACCCAGGGATGTGCAGCACAAACACCCAGGACACAGACACAGGCTGGAAGAGCTAGGCAGGAGCCAAACATGGCTTTTACGGGCCACAGTTCTGGTGCCAGGCACACCACCTCTGTTTAAAGGCCTACATAAAGCAGGACTTCACAGATGAAGCCTGAAAGCCACCAGATCTGTAAGTGACATTCTGCTGGTCTAGAGCAAAAAAAAAAAAAAAAACACCAAAACAACCACCAAAAGTACTAAGCACTCATGATGTTCAGTCCATCCCTAACAAAACTTGGACCATGGTGACAGTACCTGACTCTGCCTCTCTGAGCAGCCGAGGCCGGCGCATGATGACAAAATCCTTTTCCCTCTCCTTCACCTTCTGCCGTTTCTGAGGAGGACAGGACGATGACACTAGCAGGTCCTGTGGTGTGTTTTCATTGCCCAGCTTGTCTTTCTTAAGGACAGACACTCCCATGCCAGAGAGAAACTCCGAGGTCTTGCTGGAGTCCCAGTCCCAGGTGAAGCTGGATGAAACATTGCTGCTGGAGGACGGTATCTCCTGGAGATGTTTTCTGCAGACACAGTAAAACCCAGAGGCTCTGAAGGTACCGCCAGATGGACGCCAAACACAAGATGGAGCTCCTTGTACAAAAGCATTTCACTGTCACATGCAGTCCACATCCCCACGCAGGGTGTTGCGTCTACAGGCACTGGAACTACAAATAGCGGCCACAGCGGAGCCTTGGGCTCGGTCTGGCAGATTTCATGCCAACAACCTGTCGGGGACTAAGCGCACACCATGCCCGGACGGAGTGAGGGGGCGAACGGAACGACCGGTCAGAGGAGGCCGACGGAGGCCGTGTGCCATAGATTGGCCTCTTCCGTACCCCTCCGACCCAGCACCAAAACATTGCCACAAACATTGCTGCCGGGGACCCGAGCGCAGCCAAGAAAGGGCGGCGGGCGGCATTCAGCCTGCTGGCGGGGACCGGGCGGAGGGCGGGAACGCCGGAGGTGGCGTGGGGAGCCGCGCCGGCAGAGAGACGACTTCCAGCGCCGGCTGCCGCCCGCCGCGGCGCGGAAGAGAAGCAGCCCTGGGGACCCTAGGCGCCCATGCACGCTGTACCCCGCTACTGGCCGCACGCACACCAGAGGCCCACGCACCTCCCCAGAACATTCCGGGCAGCTCAAGAACTCGTGGATGCTTCACCGGGTCCGATTGCCGGGGTTCCCACGCACATCCCTCCATCCCCGGGCAGAGTGGAACCCCACGCGACACGGCCGGGCACCACGCGGCTCTCTCCCACCCTAACAGCGAGGAGGGCATTTTAGGCGGCAAGTACTCTTTCCCCGCTCCCATACCTGTGCATGGCGGCGGAACGGCTGCGTCAGAAGGAGCTCCGAGCACCACCAGGTAGCCACGCGTACCGCGCACTCCAGCACCGCCGACCGGAAGCTGAGCGGCGCCACCCGGAAAGCCTATCGGGGGCCGTAGTTCGCCAACCACAAGCCACACCCCTTCCCCCTCCCCTCCACCTCAGCGCGAAGGGACCGTACCCACAGTACCTTGCGCCCGCCTCTGGGGTGGGGGCGATGACGATATTAGCGCCGCTTGGGACGGCGGGTGGTTGGCGAGGGCGAATGGCGGTGGCGGCTGCGGCTTCAGTCTGTTTGACACGGAAGGAACCGGGCGTGGCGGCCGTTTTTTGCGTGGCAGTCTGACCCGTCGTGTGGAGGTCGGCGGCAGCGAGGATGGAGGGTGGTGCCGCCCCACGAGAGTCTGACTGCTAGGCAAGGGGACTCTGGCTGTGGTGAGGGAACGACGCGGCCCAGGGTGTCGGCAGGCCGGGGTGCGGGCCTCAGGGCGGGTGAGAGTGTTGAGTCTGCGGGGAGTTGCCGCGGAACCCGGGTGTACAGCATCGCCGAGTCAGGGCGAGGTGCGGGCGGGGGAGCTGTGCAGGGCCGGGACCGTCCAGGCGCGGCGCCGCGGAAGGGGTAAGTGCAGTCGCGTCTCTCTGCCCCCTTGGGGCGCTCCCAGAGAGGTGGGTTACTCGAGTCGGAAGCGAGAAGAACCCTGGGCTACTATCGACCGTAAGATGGGGTAGGCGGAGAGCAGTGTCTGTGTGGAGACCGGGTGTGGCGAATGATACGGGAGGAATCGGTGTGTTTGTTTTTTTCTGTTATTAGCAGCTATTTTTGTTTCTTTCGTTGGGTATTTTTCAGGAGTCATAATTACGCATGTTTACAGCATGCATTTTAATATTTGTTGAGTGTCTGTAAGCTTTGATTGTGTGTGACTTAAAGGCCACCGATGTACAACCATCAGTTTTATAACAATTCTGATATGCAGTGTCAGTATTAGATGTAGAAGAACAGAATCTCACTGACTTGTAACATTTTACTGGGGAAAGTCTTGCGTTTTAGAAACACCTTAACTGTGAAGGCCTGAAATTGAGGAACTGTCTAGTCAATTCTGGTCCTATTCTTAAGTATGCTAGTTGAAACTCAGTAATTTTTTCTCACCGTGTTTCAGACTTATGCCATGGTTTGTTTCTGTGATGCAGCACTTCATGCTTTCTCTCCAAACTATTTGTTTTAAAATTGACAAGAATGGAAAACTAATAATGAACATCCCTACAACTCTGTTAGTCAGCCACTTGCTTGTAAATGCTGTTTATTGTGTAATGATGGAGAGATATACTTGTAAAATCGAAGGTAGTAATGGAGTGCATGCCAAATTGTAGACAGTTAAGTTGGATACAACGATGTGGCTGAAGTTTCCATTCATATGATCTTAGAAAAGAATTTCTGTTAACCATTTCCAGTTAGAACTAGAGTCATGCAACAGTTGTATAAAGGTTAAGTGGATACTCAAAGGTGATTTTTTTTTTTTTAAGGTTTAAAATAAGCTGAAAAATATTTAACCTGTTCAGTAGGTCCTTTATTTTTTGCGTAGCTTTTTTTTTTTCACTTTTCTCTGTTAATGCATTGGAAGTTGAAAGGAGAATTTGCTGACGGGTCAAATCAAATTATTTTTTAAAAAACTTTGAATTACCAAATAGTCCAAGTTTGCCTTAATGCAGTGACTTACTGCCTTACTGACACCTGTTCTTTGTGAGTGCAATTGTCTGGTAGCTCAGGTATCAATTTCTGGTCTTTTTTAGATTCTTATTGCAATGGTACAACTTTTGTATCTGATTCTATTTTAGTTTTTCCAAGCAATTGTTTTCTTTGCTATGTTATTTTTCAGAGTATTCCCCTAAGCCCTATGAAAGCATCAGCCTCTTGAATGTCCTTTATTAGAAGACAAGATAGTGCCATGTAAAGCAAGGAAACTTACTGTGGTTTTGTACTGATGGTCCTTGCTTGCTTGTGAACAGAAAAATCTTTGCGTACCTTGGTCTTTTAGTTAGGGCTCTGTGGAGGACCCAGTCTTGCACCAAATCGGAAAATGCTGCTGTTTTGAATGTTATTATTTTTCTCTTACCATAAGCAGATAAAAAACTTCTTTCCTTAAATATTGATATGCAAGCAATTAAATGTTGAATCAATTCAGAATCTTTCTTTCATTGCAAGATAGTTGAAATTACTAGTATTAATAAACTACTAATCAGACTGGTGCTGTTTCTTACTGAAAAAAAGCTATACAAATTATATTTTATTAATTTATCTCAGATGTTATTTCTCCCAAATGGTGCTATCAGATAAATTCTCTGGTCAGTTTTCTCAGGCAATTCTTTCTGTAGGTAGTTTTATCATAGTGCTGAGAGCAAGCAGGTCTTCACATCTATTACTTGCTTATAAATACTTACTGTTCCCCAAGCTGCAAGGGTCAGTGGGTAATAAGGAAGTGGAAAACAAACAAAAAAACAAACAAACAAACCCCCCCAACCCCTTCCCTTCCCTCCCCCCACAACCAAATTAAAAACAAACCAAACCAAACAAAAACAAACCCCAACAAACCAAAAAAACCCCAACCACAGGCTTAGGAGACTTAGATATAAAAAATGACTGGAGGGTTTTTTTATTGCTTGACCTCTTGTTCTTCTCTTAAGATTTCTAAAATGTGAAGTGAGCCCAACGTGTTGTTCAAGGATGAAGTGATAAGGGCTTTTACTGTGGTGCAGATGTATCTGTCCAAAAGGTTTAATCCTGTCCATAAAATGAAGTCTTGCTTCAGGATTCTTAACAGCATAGCTCTGCAAAGGAGGGTAGGCTTCAGAAAGCTAGCACAGCATTGTGGCATGCTATTTTTCTTTTGCCGAGTGAAATGTGCTGGAAGAAACTGTAGGAACTAGCGGAGTATTCCCAAACAGAAACCTCTGTAGTTTGCTAACTTTCTTGATGATTATTTTTCCCAGATGTAATTATGGTGTTTAAAGTAAGGCAAGGAAAACTTCATCTGCTTGGTTCCTCAAGTGTTTTAATTGAAGATTTGTAATTTAACTTCTCCAAGTCTGATGGTCTTTGTCTGAGAATACTTCAGGAACAACAACAATTAAAAAGGATGTAGTATTCTAAAAATTCTTGAAATAACAAAGATAAGAAAACCAGAAGCATAGTGACTGTCTTTATTACTAATTTTTGAAGGGTAGGGAAAACTACCCTTTGGTAGTTGGTAGTAGATTGGCAAAGTAGTCACTTTTTTTAATTCCTGAAAAAAATTCTTGAACCAAAGCTATTTTTAAGTATCTATCATATAACAGCTTTGTAAAAGACAGCATAAGCTTTTCAAGAACAAATTGTTGAATTGTTGGATTTGGTCTTGAATGGGACTTCTGACTGTCTTTTACTCAGGATGTTTTTACTGAGGAAGAACCTTGCAGACTGTGGTAGTGTAAATCAAAATACCTTGAAGATTCAGAAGGCTGTGGGAGAGGGAAGGGTACAGATGAGTAGTTTTGTGTCTGTGCTTAAGCAGAAGCAGTCAGATACACAAATGTTGTGGTTCTTGGAAAGAATTTGGAGGATGCAGTAAGATGATTATGTGAAATGAACATCACACAAATTATACTTCTGTGTATGTATTCAGTAAAACATGAAGCCATGTTTACATTGAGTTCAGGCCTTCTCAGGTATTACTTATAATACTGTATGGCCTCTATGTCTTTATAGAACCATGTGGGTAAGCTGGAGAGTGTCATGGGCAACAACAAGAAATCTGCAGACTAGGAAGGGTCAAAGCACCAGTCACATAATTTGCAAAATGACCAATCTGCTAGTAAAATGCTTTCTTGTGAAGTATGAAAAGCCTGTGATGCAATCTGATGTGGGATTTCTGATTAAAGGGGTATTTGAGCATACTTTATGAAACCACGGTCCTTTCTTCACAGATATGCTGTACTTTTTTTTTCCTTGTTAGTATTTAATATAGGAGTGTCTTTGTTGTTATACTTGATGCTATATAAAAGCTCAAAGGAACTGGTTTTTTCATTCTCTGATGTTTCATTTAGTAATTTGAGTATTTCCAAACTAGGCTGAGTAGTTCATTTGTAATGCAGATAGTCATGAGTGTGGTTTAGCCTTGAGGCTGGCAAGGTAATTGAATACCCTTGATAATAGGGTGTTTCCAAGGGAATTAAGTGTGAACTAAGCCCTTTATTGCATTTACAAAGAGTTAGTAGCTGGGTTCCCACTCACATAATAAATCTGAGGATTTATTATCAGAATTTTGAAATTTATCTACTTCCATTCACAGAATTAATGACTTTGTATGTCTGAAACAAAAGCCTACACTTGTACACTTTTCATTTTTTGGTTAAGTTGCACTTCAGGCTGGTGTTTCAACATTCATCTGTAGCTGCCTTACTCTCCAGAAACTGAGTATGCCAATAGATACTCTTCCTTTCAGAGTGTCATTGCTAAATAGGAGCATCTTCTAAGCAGTTGAAGGTCATGCAGTATGAGAGAACTCTTCTGAAGTATTTCATGGACGTCAGGGAAACATTCTTTAGACACTCAGAAACTTCAGCCAGCCCATACTAGGGAGCTGTGTGCTAACAATGTGAAGTCTGTGTAAATACAACAAAGAAAGAAAATGATGGGTAAGGAACTTGCCTTTCTTTGAGCCAACAGCCAGAATTAGAGGTGAGTGCTGTTTGCCACACAAATGCATGGCTTTATAGCTTTGTATCCTGCAGTAGTGTATTTTAAGGTCTGTTAGGCCTAATTTTAGCAGCATGAGTCCGAATGGCTGTTCTGTTAGGAGGGTTTAGCTCACATTAGGAGCTACTCTCAAACATCACATTTATCACCTTGTGGATTTTTGCCATTTAAGCTGTTTGTGTGGAGAGCTAGTTACAAGTGGATTCTAACTAAAAATTTTGATCTGTAATTCTGGAAATGTGTGTTTATTACTTCAAAACATCTCTTAATTGTATTTAGTTGCAGTCTGGTAAAAATTAGGCCTTTAGTTTTGTATTTTGAGGTTAAAATAGCAACTAGGCTAAGAACAGAAAATTCTCTATTTTAACTGTGAAGTTACTGTTGTCTTAAAGTGAACTAAGTTGTGGCAAGACTCAATTCCCTTTCTACTTCAGAATATTCAGTACATTTTTGTAGTCTTTTGGGAAGCTTAGTAGCAGCTGTGTGTGGCATCTTGCAAAAAACCTTTTCATCTTTTGTTTCAGTAGCAGCTATTTAGGTATAAATGTAGTAAAAAATCATATGGATGTGACTAATGGTGGGTATGTTGTATAATTTTTTTGACTTATTGTTTGCTTATATAGCATAAGGTGTGGCTATAATGGGCACCCAAAACTGTGTATCAGATAGCACTGCCTTAATGAGTTTGATTATATAGTATTTCTTTTTATTACTTTTTTGGTGGCATTTGCTACTATACTATGATAAATACAAAATACATTTCTGAATAGGAATGGTACAATAGACTAGCAAGTCCATGTGTAGAATAAACGATTGTGAAATAGGTGAGATATCTTGGATAAATGATTTGCAAATCATGTAGCCAAAATATAATATGAGCAGAGTTCCAAACTTTTTTTAAGTCTGTGAAGTGCCTGTATGAAGGTACATGAACTTTCTAGACGTTTCTAATACTCTTGAAGCCCAGAGTATCTAAGTCCAGAAAGATGAGCAATACAAAGATGTCATGACAAGGCTAATAAGAAATTAATTGAGACTTGTTTTTATGAAAAACAGAAGGGTGGTGAATTAGCTAGCAAATTGCCTCCTCATTAAATGACATTTCAAACCCAAAAGAGCTACATCACAAGTAGACTAAGCTTTGCTGTATTTGTGCTCACAGTAACAGAGCATAATGAATATAGAATATGCGTAGTCCATTTATAGAAAGTTGCTGCTTACTGTTCCAAAACCATTTAAACATTTAACTAATTGTCCACATAAGTGGATTTCTTCTAAAAAAAAAGACAAAACAAACTAGGGGGCTGGGGTGGGCAGAAAAGAGCCCAGGATAAATTTCAGAAGAAAATCTAATTTGAGGATAGAGTTTTGACTTTTAGATCTGTTGAATATCAAGAAGGTGAAGAGTAGTTGTCCTAATATGATGCTAGAAATTATGAAATTTGAATGACAGGATATTTTGATTTCTTTAGAGGACTTTAGAGAACCTTGTTACAAGTCTTGTTCTTAATTTGGTCCAAGTTTTTGTAATGTGAAACTAAAATAGTCTATTAATATGCTTTAAAAAGTGTCTTAACTTTTTTGAGTATCTTCCACAGATTTAAATGTAATCAGGTATCTTTTCGTATTGCAGTTCTGATCTCCTTTAAGTGAGCTGTGCTGTGGTTGGAGTGAACATTTAATAATGAGTGGTGCAGCACTGGGCCTTGAGATAGTATTTGTCTTTTTTCTGGCCTTATTCCTACTTCATCGATATGGAGACTTCAAGAAACAACATAGGCTGGTGATCATAGCAACATTATTAGCGTGGTATCTCTGCTTTCTTATTGTGTTTATACTGCCTCTGGATGTCAGCACGGTAAGAAGTTTGCGAGTTTTCTACTTAGTCACGTGGTGTGGTCTTAAAAATCATAACTTCTACAGTAGTATCTTACTAGTCTAAACACTTATTGCCTTTTTGAATGACAGGGCCTGTGTTTGCAATGAATTTTGGTTTTTTGTTGAGCTCATCAGTTAAATCTATTTCGCATGTTTCAAAATGTCATTATTTGTAACATTTCTTTAAATCTCTTTAGGCAGCACTTCGACTTTATACATGTAGTGCAGATTGCATTTAAAACTGGAGTATAGTAAATGTTTTTTAAAATGGGACTTAATGTTTTGAAGTAAATGCCATACATTTTTTGGTCACTGATGTAAAATTGTCTTTTAGACTATTTATAATCGGTGCAAGCTTGCTGTTAACTCCAGCCCTGCAGAAAGTAATGGCTCTTACGTCACACTTGCTCCAAGGTATGAGCTATATTATTTCTTCATTATACTGTTTTTAAAGAAGTATTTTACGAGTTTAGTTTTTTTGAATGATATGAGTGTACCTTTTTTAGTAAGTCTTGTGTTGATACAACACTTGAAGATTGTAAGCATACAGGAAGGCGAGGGAGAAATGTATCCACATCTACTGGTAGTAACTAGTATTCCTACTGATTACCTAAGAATTCCTTTAAAAAAAATCATGCCAGATTTCTTCAGTTTCATTGCTGAAATGATAAAACCAAATTTTTCAACCTGGGAGGAGAGGCCTTAATAAATGCTAATCTTCACAAGCTGCTTTTTATACCTTGTAAATTAAATTAGTAGGCTTGTGCTATATGTAAGCAGCATGTCTAATTGTTTATTATAATTGCACATGCATGGGAGTTGGAGTTACCTGAAACTTACTGTATTCTACCAAAGTAATGGTCGCCTGCTCACTGTCTTCTGGCAGGAAGTAATCCCTAAAACATGGCGAATGTGGGTGAATGTGAACTCTTTCCCTGGCTGCTCTTTCTTTAGTTTTCTTTGCCTATTGCTGCATCTTGTAGATGTGTTCAGTGTACTTGTCTTGAGCAGAGCACTTGATCAGAGCACTTAAGATGTCAGTTGTTAGGTCCATGCAAAGTTTGTTTGCATGGACAAAGTTTGTTGCCCTAAAGCAGATGCTATCTGGAGGTTGTATATCTGCAGAATAAGAGTAAATTGCCAAGACTTAATGACACAACCTTGTACCCTTTATTTAAGACCACCCAGTGTATGTTAAACATAGTTCAGTAAGTACACCATTTGGAAACATTAGTAGCTTTTGAAGCTTTCTGTAGCTTCAGAGCGCACTGATGGATGTAATACTGTAGTATGACTTGAGTATATGAAATAAATAACAGCTTTGGTAGCAAGCAGATAACAGTAAATGTTGGTGCAACTCAGATCTGAAAACTTTGAAACCTTTAGTCACACTACCTGTCATACCATGGTAATTTTATAATTTGGGAAATATTTAGGCTATGTACATAAAAACTCAGCTCTGGCTTAAGCAGTTTGTCCCTGGAAAATGCCAATTATTTCTCAATAGATACTCCATTTAAATTGAGCATATTGCCCTTTGACTCACCATTGCTTCATTACTCCGACAAATGTGGGGAAAGAAAACAAAGTGGCCTTATGTAAATGGACTTTGCTTTTCTGTTCTTCTTTCCTCTGAAGCAAAGGCTACCTGTCAGAAAAATATTGGCTTAATAAATCAAAATTTATATAAGCCTGACTAAGTCTAGCTGGGAGAAAAAGAAAAGAAAAAAGTAGTGTACTGTTGTTACCGCTAAGTGCTGTGGGTAGTAGAGCTAAGTGATGGAATCCCTATATATTTTTTGAAAACCTGCTGCACTAAAGGTTGGATAGGTGCTGGGTCTGGTCCTGGTCAACATCTTCATCAGTGACATTGATGAGGGGACAGACAGAGTGTCTGCTCAGCAAGTTTGCTGATGATACCAAACTGGGAGGCTTGGCTGATACACCTGAAGGCTGTGTGGCCATTCAGTGAGACCTGGACAGATTGGAGAGCTGGGCAGAGAGGAACCTAATGAGGTTCAACAAGGATAAGTGCAGAGTCCTGCACCTGGGAAGGAATAATAAACTGCACCAGTACAGGTTAGGAGGTGATCTGCTGGAGAGCAGCCCTATGGAGAAAGACCTTGGAGTCTGGTAGACAAGAAGTTATCCATGGGACAGCAATGTGCCCTTGTGGCCAAGAAGGCCAATGGGATCCTGGGGTGCATTAAGAGGAGTGTGTCCAGCAGATCCAGGGAGGTTCTCCTCCCCCTCTACTCTGCCCTGGTGAGACCTCACCTGGAATATTGCATCCAGTTTTGGGCTTCCTAGTTCAAGAGGGACAGGTATCTACTTGAGAGGGTCCAACAGAGGACTACAAGGATGATGAAGGGACTGGAGCACGTGCCCTATAAGGAGAGACTGAGAGACCTGGGGCTTTTTAGTCTGGAGAAGAGAAGACTGAGAGGGGATTTAATAAATGTTTATAAATATCTGAAGGCTGGGTGTCAAGAAGGAAGAGGACAGGCTCTTCTCAGTTGCACCCTGTGATAGGAGAAGGGGTAATGGATATAAACTACAACACAGGAGGTTCTACCTCAACATGAGGAGGAACTTCCTCACTGTGAGGGTGACAGAGAACTGGAACAGGTTCCCCAGAGAGGCTGTGGAGTCTCATCCTCAGGAGGCTTTCAAGACCCATCTGGATGCATTCCTGTGTGACCTGTGCTAGATTCTATGAGAGTTGGACTTGATCTCTGGAGGTCCCTTCCAATCCCTGACATCTGTGATCCTGTGATACAGAAATGTCTTTTATGCAGAAAGTACTTCCTGTTTCCTCCTGTTGCAGTGTGGTGGACTGAAATTTCCCTCCCACATTAACAGCACCAGACTAGCTCAGTTCAGAAGCAAATGTAGCTGTATTTACAAGCAAAAGCTACAGTCTACAATAGAACGCAATGAGTATATACAAAATGTACGGTATTTACAATATTTACAGATATGTACAATTAACAGAAACAGCACAAAACCCTCCTGGCCAAAGCTAGGAAAGCTGTCCCTCTGTCTCCCCCTTCCCTGCCTTCTCCAGACCCCCCCTGGCAGAAGGGAGAAAGACAAGAAGCAGAGAGGTTGTTAGAACTTAGCTTTCAAGGTCAGTATGCCAGTATGTTATTTCTGAAGCAAAGTCAGAAGAGAAGAGAAACGCAGAAAGCACCCTGCTAGACTGTCCATCAGAAAAACACCAGACAGACTGAACTTTGTTTTGAGTAATGACTCTTAAACATTTCCATCTCCCCAGTGGAAGTGTTTAGAATAATCAGTATTTTCCTTCTTACACCCAGTTGTCATTTATTTACATTCTTTTTTCTGCTCGAACTCTGTGAAAAGAAACTAAAGGCATAGCCTTAAGACCACCACACCTTCCCTCTGCACCCACAAAAAAAAAAAAATCCTGTAAACTTAAATTGCCTGATTGCTTGTTTCTCTTTGGTCCGCTGTTTTCTTTCTATAAGAAAACTGTCTTGTCCAGATATGTTACCTGCAGTGAGGAGAATGATAAAATTTTTTAAATGATGATGTAGTTTTTCTTCTGAGATGGCTGATGGTTGACTGCATGCTCAAATAGTAAGGTGTATTTTTCAAAGACCTTTCTAAGTAGGGGAATTCATAGAAAATGTTTCCTACTCTTGGTCATACTACTAACAATAACCTACTTTACATTGTTACAGCAACCAGAAGTGTTTCAAACCATGGAGTTATATTCCTAATGGAATTATGCCAATTTTCTGGCGTGTTGTATATTGGACATCACAGTTTTTAACATGGTAAGTCAAAAGAATGTATAACAAAGACTGTCATTTGTGTATGACTTCAAAGTGCAACATCTTAAAAGTCATAACATACTCTTTAAACACATACATCACTATTCCACAGAGCTATCTAATCATATTAGAGAAATTTCAGAGCCAACAAATAATTACTGTACTGAGCATACTTCTTTTTCTGCTCCTCTTCAGGTGACAGCCATTTGATGTTGGTGCACTTCTGTAGTTATAAGTGAGCAATTTACACACAGAGGTGTTTATGGTTAGATTATCTGGGGAAAAAAGCTTTAGGCAACCAGACACCAAAACAATTCCATACATAAGCTGGGTAATTTTTGAGTAATACTGTAAATTATTTAATTTTATTGGATATACTATATAAAGCTGCAGATACAGCTACCGCAAACAGCTTGTCTGTGGTTTTAGGTTAGATTCATATGCGTTTTCCGGTCATATTTTTGTAGCGCAGTCAAGAAAATCAGTGTTGGTAATGAGTTCTCGATTAACACACATTTTTCATGGTAAAGCTAGCTATATATTGCGTTTAGGGAGCTCATCTAAGGTTTGTCATCAGACCAGTACATTTAGAATGAAAACATACACCTAGGTAATGTGTTACAAGCTTGGGAATCTTTATCTTGAACACCCCTATCACTGCTAAACTACTTGTTTGGTTTTGGTTTGGTTGGGGTTTTTTAGTTGTTTTTGTTGCTTTGTTGTCTGATTTGGTTTGCTTTCCTCCTAGGATTCTGCTACCTTTCATGCAGTCATATGCTAGATCAGGAGGGTTCTCCATTACTGGAAAGATTAAAACTGCATTGATTGAGAATGCAATCTATTATGGCACTTACTTGCTGATTTTTGGAGCATTTTTAATATATGTGGCTGTAAACCCAAACTTCAATTTACAATGGTAAGAATAATGTTGTAAGCACTTGCATGATTCATTAGAAATTGTCACGAGTAATCTCTTCCATTGATGAAATGGGTCTTTTTATTAAAAAAAAAAATTTGTTTGGTTGATCTGAGTTTGGTAGGCAGTTGGAAGCTGTTGTTAATATTTTTGTGGAAAGGTTTTTTTGGGGGTTTTTTGACTATTCATAGACATTTATCTTTTGATTTTCTGATTTTTGATTTGTACAAGAGAAGAATCCTCTTGTATTTGCAGTCGGTGCTTTCCTCCCTACAAATGCATTTGCAAAGACAGTGCTGAAACTTTTTTAGTGTTTTCACAATAACGTTGTTAGAAATGTCTGTTGGTATTTCCTGTGTAGCACGTCTTTCTACTGTAGTTTATATTTAAAGGCAATAAGGTGGGTTAAAGTAATAGGTATTTATAATATTTCTAACGGTTTTCCATACTAGATACAGTAGTAAACACTGTCATGTAATACCTAGCTGCTTTCAATTTCTACCTCTGAATAACAATCCGAAAGCTGTTTCTTAAAGTGAGTGCCATTTTGGTGTTTTGACCTCAATACGTTTGCTTAAATTCCTGTTTTTTAAAGAAACATCTTCCTCTCCTTTGAAAACAGAAATTTTTGTCTTTCCTCCAGAGTGGGCAGAAACATGTGAGATGCAGAAAAATCATGGCAGCTTTAAATACAGCCATATAGCAGGCTGGCCCTAGGCAACAGTTACAAATGATACTGTCCGTTTCTATAAACTTGGAAGTCATATTAGTACATAGATTCTTCAAGGTTGCTTTCTTGTGGATGAGGAAGGAGGATGTTGCTCATTTGTTTTTCCTTTTAGTGATTGATTGGTTTCTTTATTCTTTCTTGTTATTGTGGGTTTTTTGTTTGGTTGGTGGTTTTTTGTTGATGGGTTTTTTGTTTTTCCTCAGGAACCAGCTTCAGACTATTGGGATAGCTGCTGCAAACACTTGGGGTCTCTTTCTTCTTGTTTTGCTTTTGGGTTATGGTTTGGTGGAAATTCCCCGTTCTCACTGGAATGGGGCCAAGAGGGGTTATCTACTCATGAAGACCTATTTCAAAGCTGCCAAACTAATGACTGAAAAAGCAGATGCAGAGGAGAATTTAGAGGATATTATGGAGGTAAGTAACTAGCTTTTGCTCTGAAATAAGTTAAGGCTGCTGTTAATCCTCTCTGAATTTCATTATGTTGGACTCTTGTGGCAAAAAAACATGTAAACTTACTATAAAATACCAGTGAGTTAAGAAACTCATCCTAGAAAATCGTCCCTCTTGGTAATTGATCTTGTATAAAAATCAAAAGCAAAATAATCCATGACGTGAAGACCTTGGGAACTTGATAGCCATTATTTGTTGGTTTTATTCTTTTAGGGACACCTGTGGAGTAAAATTGTTCACTTATGAATAACATTCCAGAGTGAACTTCAAAATAAAATGTATACATACAATGTGTAATAAATGTTCCCCTAGTGTTCTTGCAAACTGTGTATGTCTGCTTTTATGCTCTGCTACCAGTATGTTTCTGGAATTTTGAAGATTTTAGAAGTTGGACTTGTGGGACTTGTGCAGTGTGCCTTTTAAGAAGTCTTTTGAGAGTTTGTTTATTTGTGAGTGAACCGTGGGTTTTAATGTAGTTTAAGAACTGAATGTAAATGCAACCCATTGAATAGCTAGCTATTCCCTGTTCTACTGCTCTGGTACCATGGCTTGGAAATAATACTTCTGAAGAGTGGTAGGACAGAGTGTTAACTTCTGTGATATGTCAGCATAAAATAATAGTAGAATCTTTATTCATGTGTAATAGCATTTTGAGGAAATTGCTAAAAAACATGTTACTGTGACATAACTACACAATGGAATGGAATATATCAATATTGGAGAGGACCTATGCCTGTCATCTAGTTAACTGGCTGACCACTTTAGGACTGACTAAAAGTCAAAGCAAATTAAGAACATCGTCCAAATGTCTGAAGAGTGAGGTGCTGATCTCTTTTCCCTGGTATGCAGTGGTAGGATGTGTGGGAATGGTTCAGAGCTGCACTGTGCGATTTTTGGACTAGATATTAAGAAGTATTTCTTTACCAGGAAGGCAGTTAAACACTGTAACTGGCTTCCAGAGAAGTGGTTGGTGTCCGAAGCCTGTCAGTGTTCTAAGAGGCATTTGGACAATGCCCCTAACATGCTTTAACTTTTGGTCAGACGTGAAGTGGTGAGGCAGTTGGACCAGATGATCATTGTCAGTTTCTTCCACCTGGAGATGTTCCATTCTGTTCTGCTCTATACCCTTAAACACAGTATACCTTGTGCCTCAAAAGCTTTTCCAGTGTTTAAAATCCCAAAGTTTTGGCAGAGGCACTAGGTCTGGCACCAGGTATTGATGTAATGTGTTCACCTGTTCAAAAATCTCACCATATTGTTAGAGAACTACTTGAGCTTCTGAATTTTTTAGCACTGTTCCTAGGGCTCTAAAATCTGGTTTCACTGACCTCAGACTTTTTGTTGTGACATCTTTAGTTAACCATGTGAAAGAGCAGAAATGTGTAGTAGTTTGAAGGTTGTACTAAACTTTTGAGTCTTGTGGTGACATCCCAAATTCAGGGACCAGGGAGACAGAAAACATTCCTGAAAAGATCTTGTACTAGACTGCTGCCTTATACTAGATTATCCTTTAAGTCAGGTACAGTGACTAAAAGGTTGAGATTACATCATACACAACATAAAATATATATTATTGCTAATGCATGATAAAATCTTGTTTCAAGGTTTGATGTTTCATATTTAATTTTTCCCCCTGTCCTTCTGTCTAGAAGCAATTGAACTATAACTTAGAAATTGTGGACAATATTTTATTTTCAACCATCATAGGAAACCTGATGAATAAGAATACCAGATTGTAAATGTCATTTACTGGTGTGCTGAGTCACAGAATATTATTTCTCTCCTAGTTTAGTTTAGACTCTAATTTTCTTCCTTTATCAGAGATTCTAAAGATACAGGAATCTATAGTACTGGATGATACTTCCTTTTTTGAGGGGGGCAGGGAAAGTTTGGTTGGTTTTCTTTTTCAAATATGAATGTTAGGACTGACCCTTATGGACATTCTTGCAAGATTTTGTTTGTTTTCAGTATGTATTTGGATTATGAAAAATTCCCACATTCCAATCAGATCAAGGGGGAACTCAGTACAACTGACAGACATCTGTTAGAACAGCCTTCTATAGTTTGAAGGACTGTCTATATCCTTTTAGGCTCTCTTGTCACACTAAACAAATACAATCCTTCTGTCTGCCTAATCATCCTATTTGAGAAGATTTCTAAACCTTTGCAATTGTTTCGGTCCTCCAGACTTTAGAACTTACCTATTTATTTTTTTGTAAAGTGCTCGTTGTGACAACAATTAAAAAGCATCAAAAGGTCATGTCTGAATTGCCAGTGTAGGATCAAGAATAAAATCTCGTTCTCACTAAGACTGATAAACTGCTAGAGCCACTTCTGACACAACATACATAGATAGCTGTTAGGTAGCATCTTGGCTGCAGCAACTACAATGTGCTAGAATTTGAGATCCTCAAATCTTAAGGATGTATTCCAAGCTTACAACCCTGGACTTCAGGCATGCAGCCTTTGATTGTGTCAGGGATCTGCTGGCCAAAATATTGTGGGACAAAGCCCTAGAGGGAAGCGGGGCCCAGGACAGCTGATCAATGTTCAAGGATCACCTTATCTGTGCCCAGGAGCAAAGTACACCAACAAAGAGGAAGGCAGGAACGAGCAAGGAGCTGCTGGACACACTGTCACACAAAAATAAACTGTACAAGGAATGGAAGAAAGGACAACTAGAATGGGGGCATATAAGGAAGCTGTCCAAGAAGCACGAGACCTGGTTAGAAAAGCTAAAGCTCAGTTAGAATTAAATCTAGCCAAGGAGGTCAATTGAACAGTAAATACAGGTAAATTAATAGTAAAAAGACTAGGGAAGGTGTAGGCCTCTGCAAGTTTTTAAGGCCAGGCTGCATGTGGCTGTGGGCGACCTGATACAGTGGAAGGTGTCTCTGCCCAAGACAGAGGGATTGGAATTAGATGATTCTTGAGGTCCCTTCCAACCCTGACAATTCTGTGATCTTCTTATGACTGATAAATGACAAATGATCTCAGAAATGAGGTATATGGAAATGAATATCAGGAAGATATAATATGAAGCAGTGTAAATGGTATTCATCAAGCTGCTTGAAGTAAAAAAAGTGAAATTAAATGAGGTAGGATAGAAACTCCTCCTCTTTACCTACAACTAAACCATGAAAGTATTTTCCAGCATTCATGCATAGAAACCAATCTTCTATGCACTGTTTGCATGCTTACATCATGTTTTTTTTTAAAAAAAACAATGTACATATTCTTTATATATAATTGAAATAGTATCTTTCATTAGATGTCTAGTAAAGCTGTGGCTTTTAGGAAGGTCTGCTGATTTTAAGATCTTAGAATTATCTCTTTCATTGGGAGGGCTGGAGCTCTTACCTGACCTTGTATATTTTTTTGAAATATTTTTAACATAATGAAACAATGCTGTTCTATTTGTTTTCCTCAACAGGAAGTTCGAAAAGTAAGTGAGAGTATCAAGTATAACCACCCATTGAGAAAATGTGTTGATACAATACTGAAGAAGGTAATAAATTACTCGTCTTCAGTCATAATTGTTTAATTGGAAGGAGGTACTTCCTACACCCACAGAATACTTGGATGTTATTTTCTTTTCCCCTTAACTCATAATCCTGGATTGACAACTTGCAAATCTCTGACCAAAATTTGAGTCTGAATTCTTTGTGGAATGCTTTCTTCATGTAATTATCTGCTCTATTTTGATATATGTAATATTTTAGAAACAGAAAAATCTATGGTTAGAGTGAGCTTTTCAGTTGCATGAAATGCTCCATTTACAATTAAGTAACAAAGAGCACTTGCTACTCCTTTGTCCTCCGGCTAATTTTCCCTTTTCGTTCCAGTGCCCTACTGAGTACCAGGAAAGAATGGGTAGGAATATGGATGATTATGAAGATTTTGATGAAAGACAGAACAGTTATCCAAGTGAAAAAAGTTTGGTCAAACTTCACAAGCAGGTATATTAATAAACAAGAAAATGCTTCACTTACGCTAATATAATGAGAATAAATGCTAGTCAAAGATTTTGCACTTTGTCTGAATTGATGTGAGGTTTAGGATTGCTACTTAACTGTTCTCAGTGAAGTAAAACATAGAAATTTAATATCCCAGATGACATTTAGATCACTTTTCTGGATGTGTAAAGTATTGTTCTTGTGTTATATCTTGACAATGTTTTAACCATCTGTCAGTAAGCCTTGTAATGACTCATTGACAGTACATACTAAAAACTAAATGGTAATAAAGTCCTGGTACTCAGGCGCAAAAATAAAGCAGTACATTGGAAGAAGTAGGCTGTTACTGCTACAGAAGATTGTGATGGCAAGTGTCAGGAGGATGGAGCCCGATTTCTCAGTCATGTCCAGTGACACAGGACAAGGGGCAATGGACACAAACTGGAACACAGGAGGTTCCACATAAGCTAAATGTGGCAAATCGCAGGAACAGGCTGCCTAGAGAGGTTGTGGAGGTTCCATCTGGGGGCTTCAAAGCCTGCCCGTATGTGTTCCCATGTGGTTTACTCTGTGATCCTGCTGTAACAGAGGGGTTGGACTAGATCTTCAGCAGTCCCTTCGAACCCTTACCATTTTGTGATGAGTAGGGGATTTCCTGCAAAACTCAGGAATCATGTAGGTAGTCTTCTTATAATTTATATATTTAGAGAACTAACTGCCTGCCTTTATGAGTATACAGAATTAATATTTCAGATTCAGTGATGTAGACATTTTTGAAGGATTTTGCAAGGCAAGGCTTTTCTCTGGTTTCTTGGAAAAGATACTTTATAACTATAATTTCCTGGAATTTATTGTAGGTGATCTATTCAGTGCAGAGACATCGGCGAACGCAGGTCCAATGGGAAATTCTTTTAGAGCAAGCCTTTTACTTAGAAGATGTGGCAAAAAACGAAACCAGTGCAACTCGACAGTTTGTTCATACCTTTCGTTCCCGAGAACCAGAGAATAAAATCCTTCAGTATTTCTACACACCAACTGTTGGTAAGGGCTGTCATGCAGGTTTTGGACATGTAAAGGCGTAAGTGGTACCATTTTGTAAGAAGAGCTGATTGTTCTGTTATGTAAAAAGTTGGGTTACAGTAGAAAGAAGCAGGTGTGCATCTCAGTGAGTTCATATACAGAATAGCTATCAGGGACTGATCTACACTCTTCACCATAAGCTTGATTTTTTACTAATTTTCAAAACACATTTAACAGGAGTTGCATATTGCATTGGCAATAGCAAACTTGGAAGCCTTAGAAGAAGAAAAGGTAGTAGCATTAGATTATTGGGTCATGGCTACCTTCTGCACTTGTGGGATATTGAGGTTGCTCTGCTCTTCCAGTAAAGCAAAGTGTAAAAGGCTCTTGTCTGTCACATACCAAACATTAGGAGATGCAGCAGATGGTGCATGTTTTCAGAAATCATCTTCTCCTAATTACGTTTTAAGTTGTTGTGCACTTACAATGAGTTATTTCAAGGTTGGGACAATATAAATTTACAGCTTAAGTTTTGTTTCCAAGAGAGTAACAGATGAATGATAAAGTGGATCACCCATAATTACCTAGGTCAAAAGTGAACAGTTCCCAGTCTGTTTGCAAAACTTGCCTCCCAGATCCCACTTTGTGTTACCCATTTGTACATATGATTCCTTAGGGCTGAGCCAGACCCCTAGACATTGGAGAAACCCCTGAAATTAAGTGCGTGACCCTACAAATTGCAGCCTTGATTTTAAGGGCATGAATGCAAGAAGCACAAATACAGGCTGGGGAGTGACTGGCTGGAGAACAGCCCTGAGGAGAGGGACTTGGGGGTACTAGTGGACGAGAAGCTCAACATGAGCTGTCAATGTGCACTTGCAGCCCAGAAAGCCAACCAAATCCTGGGCTGCATCAAGAGAAGTGTGGCCATCAGGTCAAGGGAGGTGATTCTCCCCCTCTACTCAGCTCTGGTGAGACCCCACCTGGAGTACTGTGTCCAGTTCTGGAGCCCCTATTACAAGAGGGATATGGACATGCTGGAACGTGTCCAGAGAAGGGCCACCAGGATGATCAGAGGGCTGGAGCACCTCTGCTATGAGGAGAGACTGAAAGAGTTGGGGCTGTTCAGTCTGGAGAAGAGAAGGCTCTGAGGTCACCTTCTTGTGGCCTTCCAGTATCTGAAGGGGGCCTACAAGAAAGCTGGGGAGGGACTTTTTAGGGTGTCAGGTAGTGACAGGACTAGGGGAATGGAATAAAGCTGGAAGTGGGGAGATTCAGGCTGGATGTGAGGAAGAAGTTCTTCCCCATGAGAGTGGTGAGAGCCTGGAATGGGTTGTCCAGGGAGGTGGTTGAGGCCCTGTCCCTGTAGGTGTTTGCAGCCAGGCTGGATGAGGCTCTGGCCAGCCTGATGTAGTGTGAGGTGTCCCTGCCCATGGCAGGGGGGTTGGAACTAGATGATCCTGTGGTCCCTTCCAACCCTGACTGATTCTATGATTCTAAGTTTGTAAGTTTTTGTAAGGGAGTTCAGCTTCTGCTTGTGTTATTTTCATTAACCCATTCTGGATGTGTGTGTTTTGTTTTTTTCAGAATGGTACTGGGAATGTCTTCTACGACCATGGTTTTACAGGGTGCTTGCAGTTGTTTTGGCCACGTTCTCTGTAATTGTTGTGTGGTCAGAGTGCACGTTTTTCAGTACAAAACCAGTTTTATCCCTATTTGCAGTTTTCATACAGCTGGCAGAAAAGACATATAATTATATATACATAGAGGTAAGTTTCAGATAATCATTCAAAATCTTCTCAGATAGTTTGTTATTACAGTAGTAGACCATAGTAAATTTAGAGTAAGTTTTTAAATCTGTTAACTTTCAGAAGGTCTCCAAAATATAGAATACCAAACTTTTCCTCTGGTTTTCTTCCTTTTGCCAGTTCATACAGCTCTCGAGTGTGGGTTGAAGATGTGACCCAGTTGAGATAAATGTCATGTGTTGAGTAATTTGTGAAACATAAGTTTGGAGTTTAAGTGCTTAGACTCTCTATCTAATCAGCCATGTGTGTGACCTCTATCCTAAACAGGAATTTGCTGCTCATCAAAAATCTAGTTGTACATTTGACTAGTGTAAGTGTGCACAAGTTTTATCAGCAAAGAAACTGAGCTGAAAAATTCCAAGCAGACTAACAAAATAGGTTGAATTGAAAACACTTGCTTTTATCACTTTTTGTGGAAAGAAATCTCAAATGAATCAGTAATTATCAAGGCAATTACAGCAACTTCATTCACATAGCAGGAAGAATAAATGTTCTCAAGGTCAGTTGTGTTAGCTTATATAAAGAACAGAAAGCATCAGATATCATTCTCAATTTAAATAGGTCAGACTCCTAAAACTCTAGTCAGAGCTGATGTTCTCCTCTCATCTCAAAGTGAGAAAATCATACTGCAGTCAACCTATTGCATGCACAAACTATGTGCTGAATGCATGAAAGCCTTCAGTAGAGTTCTACATTTAAACAACTTTTTTATGCTGTTTTTCTTCCAGATGGCCTGTTTTCTTACCATCTTTTTCCTAAGTATCTGTGTTTATTCTACTGTCTTCAGGATCCGTGTCTTTAACTATTATTACTTAGCTTCACATCATCAGACAGATGCATACAGTCTCCTTTTCAGTGGCATGTAAGTATGTCGCATGTATTTTGCAGATTTTCTTTCAAATACTTGATTGAAAATATCCATGAAACTTTCATTTATATTCTTTCATTTATAATTATATGGCTGTAAACCCTGACCAGCTGTAAATCATTATTCTCTTCTGCAGCTAGCGTTGATCTGCTTGAAGGTAGGAAGGCTCTGCGTAAGAATCTGGTCACTTTGGAACGATGGGCTGAGATGAATTGTGTTGAGGTTTAACAAAGCCATATGCCAGGTCCTGCGCTTGGGACTCAACCACATGCAGTGCTACAGGCTTAGGGCAGAGTGGCTGGAAAATTGTCTGGCAGAAAAGGACCTAGTGGTGCTGTGTGCCCAGGTGGCCAAGAAAGCCAACAGTGTCTTGGCCTGTATCAGGAATAGTGTAACTGGTGCGAGTACGGAAGTGATCGTTCCACTGTACTTAGTATGGTGAAGCTGCACTTCAAATACTGTATTTAGTTTTGGGGCCCTCATTACAAGAAGGCCCTGACATTGAGTTGCTGGACCATGTCCAGAGCAGGGCAACAAACGTGGAGAGGGGTCTGGAAAACAGGTCTTCTGAGAAGTGTCAGGGAATTGTGATTGCTTGGTTTGGAGAAGAGGAGGCTGAGGGGAGACCTTATTACTCTCTACAACTACGTGAAGGGAGGTTATAGTGATGTGGGTGTTGGTCTCTTCTTCCAGGTACTCAGTGATAGAACAAGAGGAAACAGTCTCAAGTTGTACCAGGGGAGGTCTAGATTGAAAATTACGAAAAATTTCTTTATTGAAAGAGCAGTCAAGCGTGGAACAGGCTGCTTGGTGACTTCAGACATGGTTTAGTGGTGATGGTAGTGTTGGGTTGATGGTTGGACTTGATTTTAGAAGCCCTGTCCAAACTTAAATGAATCTGTGTATTTATGATTTCTTTATATTTTTAGTGCAATAAGGTGTTTTAATGCTATTTCCTCTTGCATTTCTGCAGGTTATTTTGCCGTCTTACTCCACCATTATGCTTGAACTTTTTGGGCTTGACCCATATGGATGCAACAATCTCCCACAAAAACACTCAGCCAACTGCTTATACATCTGTAAGTATGGAAAATGTGGATTTGAGCCATCTGAATGGCTTGGAGTATAGGCAAAATATTTTAAAATACTACTTATAGTAAGATTCAGATATTGAGACCTTTTTCACTAGTATTAATAAGGCTTTTGATCATAGAATCATAGAATTACTAGGGTTGGAAGGGACCTCAAGGATCATCTAGTTCCAACCTCTCTGCCATGGACACGGACACCTTACAGTATATCAGGTTGTCCAGAGCCACATCCAGCCTGGCCTTAAAAACCTCCAGGGATGGGGCTTCTACCACCATCCTGGGCAACCTGTTCCAGTGTCTCACCACCCTCATGGTGTAAAACTTCTTCCTAATATCTAATTTGAATCTACAGATTTATATTTTTTTTTCATTCCCTCTAGTCCTATCATTACCTGACACCCTAAAAAGTCCCTCCCCAGCTTTCTTGTAGGCCCCTTTAAGATACAGGAAGGCCACAATAAGGTCTTCTCAGTGCCTACTCTTCTCCAGACTGAATATCCCCAATTCTTTGTCTGTCCTTATAACAGAGGTGCTCCAGCCCTCTGATCATCCTGGTGGCCCTTCTCTGGACACATTCCAGCATGTCCATATCCCTCTTGTAATAGGGGCTCCAGATGTGGATGCCGTACTCCAGGTGGGGTCTCACTAGAGCGGAGTAGAGGGGGAGAATCACCTCCCTTGACCTGATGGCTATGCTTCTCTTGATGCAGCTCAGGATGTGATTGGCTTTCTGGGCTGTAAGTGCACACTGGTCGCTCTACCACAGCCTCCTCATAGGCAGGCTTAGGAATTGTGAGTTAGATGACAGTGGATTGAATTCTGAATGACGGATAGAGTTCAGAGGGTTGTGGTCAGTGGAGCAGTCTAATTGGAGGCCTGTGACAAGTGGTATTCCCCGGGGGTCATTACTGAATCTGGTCCTGTTCAGTGTATTTAACAACCACCTGCTTGAAGGGGTAGAGTATACCCTCAGCAAGTTTACTGATGACACAAAACTGGGAGGTGTAGCTGATGCAGCAGGAGGCTCTGCTGCTCTTAGGTGTCACCTGGAGAGTTGGGTGGAAGGGAACCTTATGAAGGTCAACAAGGGCAAGTGTAAGTTGCTGCATTTAGGGAGGAGTAGTCCTGTGTATCTCTAAGTTGGGAGCTGACCTGCTGGAAGGGTGCTCTGTGGACAAAGGCCTGTGACTCCTGGTAGAGAACAGGATGACCATGAGCCAGCAATGTACCCTTTTGCCCAAGAATGCCAAAGACATCCTGGAATATATCAAGAAGAGTGTGGACAGCAGGTCAAGGGAAATTCTCCTTCCCTCTACTCTTGACTAGAGGAGTACCTGGAGTACTGTGTCCAGTTCTGGGCTCCCCAGTTCAAGAAGGTTAGGGACCTGCTTGAAAAGGTACAGCAAAGGGCTACAAAGATGATTAGGGGAAGAGAACATCTCTTATGTAGAAAGACTGGAGAATTTGGAGCTTTTTAGTCTGGAGAAGACTAAGGGGGACTCTTATGAATGCTTATAAAGGCTTTAAGGGCGAATGTCAGGAGGATGGGGCCAGTTATTTTTCAGTAGTGTCCAGTGACAAGGATGAGGTTATAGTCAGAAACCTGAACATAGAAAGTTGCATCTAAACATAAGCAGGAACTTTACTTTTAGGGTGGTGGAACACTGGACCAGGCAGTTCAGAGAGGTGGTGGAGCATCCATCTCTGGACACAATCCTGTGCAAACTGATCTAGCTGAACCTACTCTTGCAGTAGGGTTGGACTAGATCATCTCCAGAAGTCCCTTCCAACCCATATCATTCTCTGATCCTATGACTAGAACAGGAGTTTGGTAATGATTGGTAAGAGTCATCATTAGCTCAATCTTCATTTTTTTTCTCTTTATCCTAAGAAAATAAAGTATTATGCTGAAGAGTTCAGACTGTTATGTCTGGAGAGCTGTAGCTTTCACTGACTTTAGTATGACATCTTTATAGATCGGAGGCAAACCTTCAAGTGATAGAATGAGAGGAATAGCCTAAAATTGCATCAGGAGAGATTTAAATTGACAGTAGGAAAATTTTCTTTACTTAAAGGGTAGTCAGGCATTGGAACAGACTGCCCAGGGAGGTGGAGTCACTGTCACTGGAGGTGCTGAAAAAACACGTAGATATCCTCATAAGTAAACAAGAAAGTGGGTTAGATGGTTGGGCAGTGAGGTGGATTGGTATCTGGCTCATCAACAGAGTTCAGAGAATTGTGATCTACAGTGCAGAGTCCAGTTGGAAGCTTCTGGCCATTCCTCAGGGACCAGTTTTGTTGGATATCTTCATCAGTGACCTGGATGAGGGGCATACCCTCAGCAAGTTTGCTGATAGAAGACTAGACAGGGTGGCTGACACAGCAGAAGGCTGTGCTGCCATCCAACAAGATGTGGACAGGCTGGAGAGCTGGGCAAAGGGGAACCTCATAAAGTTTAACGAGGAGAAGTGCAGAGTCCTGCATCTGGGAAGGAATAACAGCAGGCACCAGTACAGACTAGGGTTCATCCTGGAAAGCAGCTCCGTGGAGAAAGGCCTTGGAGTCCTAGTGGACAGTCAGTTATCCACAGGACAGCAATGTGCCCTTGTGGCCAAGAGTGCCAATGGCATCCTGGGGTACATTAAGTGTGTCCAGCAGGCCTAGGGAGATTCTCCTCCACCTCTACTCTGCTCTGGTAAGACCACACCTGGAATACTGTGTCCAGTTTTGGGCTTGCTGATTCAAGAGAGACAGGGATCTGCAATAGAGAACTACAAGGTTTATGAAGAGACTTGAACACTTCTCTGATGAAGAAAGACTGAGAGAACTGGAGCTGGTTAGTCTTGAGAAGGGATCTTATCAGTGTCCATAAATATCTGAGGGGTGGGTGTCAAGATGAAAGTGCCAATCTCTTTTCAGTAGTGTCCAGTGATAGGACATGGAACAATACAGGAAGGTGGAAGGAGGTTCCTGCAGAGTCACAGGCATCCCCCTTCCCTTTCTACACATCCCCCTTAGATATATTTACGTAATAGGTATGAGGTTCTGGAGGTAGAGGGGAATGAAGATGGAGACAAGGATCCATCCAGTGAGTCACCCAGAGCTTGTCACTCACACCCCCACGCTTTAGGACTTCATCAACGAGGAAGAAAAGGAGGATAATTGTAGTAAGTGACTCTGGCCTTGCAGAACAGGTATGAGGCTCTGCAGGAGGAATGGTTGTAAGCGAGGACAAGGGAAGGCCAGAAGTGCCACCAAGGCTGATTTGTCCTAGGCCGGCCATGAAAACTTACCCTGAAAAGAAAAATTGAGTCACTGTAAATAGGAGGCTCTCTGCTGAGGGGAGTAGAAGGCCTGATATGCAGGCCAAACCTGCTCGATAGGGAGATCTGCTGTCTCCCTGGTGCCCAGGGAAAGGATGTCATAGGAAAACTTCCCACCTGTGGGAGGCCTTCAGGTTATTACCCACTTCTGGTCTTTCAAGTGGATAGTGATGATGTAACAACAAGAGGCTCACAATCAATTAAAAGAGACTTCAGGGCCTTGGGGCAACTGGTAAAGGGATCAGAAGCTCAGGTTGTGTTCTCCTCCATCCCTCTGACATCAGCAGTGGACAAGGGAATATATAGGAAGAGCCAACAGCTCAATTCAAGGCTCTGTGACTGGCGCTGTCAACAGGGCTTTGGGTTTTACAAATACAGCTTGGTATACAGGGCTCCAGTGCTAAGAGTAGCAAATGGGTTGCACCTGTTCCAGAGAGGCATAAGGAATTGGGGGTAGGAGTTAGCAGGGCTCATTGATAGGGCTTTGAACTAGATTTGAAGGGGGAAAGGAGTTAATAATCTCATGCCTGCCTGTGACACAGTGGGGCTGCTGCACAGCAGGGGCAGAGGGAATGGAGAACTAATAAGGACTCTTAACTTGTTACCCTGAGACAAGCCAGGGATGATACACTAAGACACCCCAAGGGAATTAAGGGAGATTCACCTAAGAGGGTGACACAGCCAGCCCAGCTGAAGTGCCTCTAGGCAAATGCACACAGCTTGGGCAATAAACAGGATCAATTAAGGGCCACTCTGCTGCTGGGATGCCATGACATGGTGGCTATTACTGAAACTTGGTGGGCTGATTCCCATGATTCGAGTGTAAGGATAGATGGATACAAATATTCAAGGGTACAGTATTTAATAATGGGTACAGTGTGTCAGTGTGAGCTGAAATTCCCCCACACCAACAATAACCAGGTTAGCTCAGTCTGGAAGCAAATGAAGGCTGTATTTACAAGTAGAATCTACAATCTATGATGAAATGCAATGAATATGTACAAATATACAACATTTACAACATTTACAAATATATACACTCAACAGAAAAGCACAACCAAGCTCCCTTTGCTTCTCCCCAAAGGGGACCTTTCCCAAGGGGCCTCTCTCCCAGGGGCCTCCCCCCCAGGCCCCTGGCAGAAAGCAGAGTTAGCTAAAGCAGAAAAGTTAACTTAGCTCGCCAAGGTCAGTACGTGTTATCTTCAGCCAAAAGAGAAGAAGAAACAGCAGCCAAACAGCCCAGCAAGTTGCCCCAACTGCGGACTCCCCACTTTGTTTTGAGTAGTAGTTCTTAAACATTTTTATCTCTCCAATGGAAGTGTTTAGAACAATCGTTATTTTGCTTTCTTACACCCAATAGTGACTTATTTACACTCTTTCACTTTCTCTGCTTGAACTTTGAGAACAAAAATTAAAAAGACAGTTTCAAACCATTACAGTCTACTCCTTCTAAACAATTCCATTGGCTGCTACTACTATTTGTCTAATCTAAAATAATATCTACAACGAGTGAAAAAAGACCATAGTCCATTCCGGCTATCTCAGATGTAGATGACTCAAAAGAGTCAAATCACAGGAAGAACAGCAAACAGCAGCTGTTTCGTCGCAGATGGAGTGAAGAAAGGAACAGGGACTCTCAGGTGACTCAGGGCTCTCAGGGTTCTTAGGGTTCGTGCACTGTAGATTTTACGGATTCTCTTCTTGGGTGCGATGTCGTATCTGCACAACACTGAATTTAACCTCTCTCAGCCAAAGTTAGATTTCTTTGTGGAATACACTGAATTTCAGCATTTTCTTGCATCACCCAATAGGTGTGACCAGGACCTTCAGCAGAAACCACCCCTTGGGCAGGCTTGGCCTCTCCTGAAGGAGAAAATACCCAAACAGTTTTGCCTAACAGATTCTTTTCTCTGATAACAGGAACTCTATCACCTTCTTCCTTTCACAACAAATCTGATTGGGCAGGTCCAGCTCGATTCACTGAACCTCTACTATTCACCAACCAGGTTGCTTGTGCTAAATGTTTCTCCCAGTTCTTCAAAGATCCAACCCCCATGGCTTTGAGAGTGGTTTTCAGCAAACCGTCGTAGCGTTCGATCTTCCCTGCAGCTGGTGCATAGTAGGGAATGTGGAATATCCACTCGATGCCGTGCTCTTTGGCCCAGTTTTTCACAAGATTGTTCTTGAAATGAGTTCCGTTGTCTGACTCAATCCTCAAACCAGGCCTCAAGATCTTCCATTCGAGCTCTCTGTGTTACCAAAGCCATCCACTTAGACCAGGTAGCATCTGTTGCATGATGTGGTGAAGAACCTTTGCCTTCGAACATCCAATTCAGAACTGGCAATCTAGGAACTAGAAGAAGTTGTGACTCAATTCCAGTCACTTCAGAAGCAGCTTTTACTCCTTCATAAGCAGCTAAATCTCTTTCTCTGTTGGAGTGTAGTTTGCTTCTGAACCTCTGTAGCCACAACCCCAGAAACCAAGAGGATGTCCAGGTGTCTCTCCTGGAGCTCTTTGCCATAAGCACCAGGTTGGACCATTGTCACTCGTGGCCGTGTACAGAATGTTCTTAATGTCTGGACCAGTTCGGACAGGTCCCAGACCCATCGCTTGGACTACCTCTTGTTTTATCTGGTCAAAGGCTGCTTGTTGCTCAGGACCCCATTGGAAACTGTTTCTCTTTCGAGTCACATCATAGAGAGGTTTCACAATCTGACTGTATCCAGGAATGTGCAGTCTCCAAAATCCCACTATGCCTAAGAAACGCAGAGTTTCTTTCTTGTTGGTGGGATTTGCCATGGTGGAGACTCTGTTTATCACATCCATTGGGATGTGATGGCGACCATCTTGCCACCGCGCTCCCAGAAACTGGATTTCTCTGGCAGGTCCTTTCACCTTGTCTCACTTGATAGCCAAACTGGCTTGCAAGAGAATGTCAATGATTTTGTTACCTTTCTCAAAGACTTCTTCAGCAGTCTCACCCCAGACGATGATGTCATCGATGAACTGAATGTGTTCTGGAGCTCCACCTTTCTCCAAAGCATCATGGATCACTGCATGGCAGATGGTTGAACTGTGAATCCACCCCTGGGGCAAACGATTGAATGTGTACTGAATGCCTCTCCAGGTGAAAGCAAACTGAGGCCTGCATTCCACTGCTATGGGAATAGAGAAGAAAGCATTAGCAATGTCTATGGTAGCATACCGTTTGGCCTGCTTGGATTCCAGCTCATATTGGAGTTCCATCATGCTTGGTACAGCTGCACTCATGGGTGGAGTTACTTCATTCAAGGCATGGAAATCAACTGTCAGATGCCACTCTCCATTCTGCTTTCTCACAGGCCAGATTGAACTGTTGAAAGGTGAATGAGTTTTGCTGATGACCTTCTGACTCTCCAACTGACGAATCAAGTTTTGAATGGGCACCAAAGAGTCATGGTTGGTTCTGTATTGTCTGTGATGCACAGTTTGAGAAGCAACCGGCAGCTTTACATCCTCTATCTCATGTTGTCCCACAACTGCAGATTCATCTGAAAGCTCAGGTCTAATAGACAACTTCAATTTTCCTCCATCAATTTCTACAGTTGCTATTCCAAAAGCCCATTTGTAACCCTTAGGGTCTTTAAAACGCCCTTCTCTCAGAAAATCAATTCCCAAAATCCAAGGTGCATTAGGTCCTGTTAAAATATTATGTTTCTTCCACTGTTTCCCAGTTAAACATGTCACCCTGCATCTTAACCAACTCTTGAGATCCACCAGTGACTCCCTGAATAGTTATAGATTCTCCCCCTTGATAATTTGATGGTATTATGGTGCACTGAGCTCCTGTGTCAACCAAAGCCCTGTACTTCTGAAATTTTGAAGTGCCAGGCCACTGGATGTACACATCCCAATAGATTCTGTTATCTCCATTATCCCTTACCTCCCCCTGGCGGAAGGCAGGGCACCCCTAATGGTGGGGATTACCTCCACATGTACAGCTGGCACAACATCCAGCACCAGAATTAGAATCACTGTTGGAGCTATTAGAGTTGTTCTGGGAAACTGAGGAAGTGACAGCTACCCTCCTGGTATTGCTACCTCGGGATCTGCCACACTGCAGCTCCCATAACCTCTTGAAAAGATCAGAAGTTGGTTGACCGTTCTATCTGTTCATGTTCTCACCAAACTGACCATGCAGAGTTATCCAGATACTGCCACGTGATTGCCTCTGCTGTCTGTTTTGGTTTGACCTATTCTGGAATGGCCTTCTTGGAGCACGTCTGTTTCTGACAGCTGAAACTTGTATCCATCTGGAGGAAAAGGAATCAGAATCATCCCCCTTCATCAAGTTGGATATGGAGGTTTTAAATTCCTCCTTCAGCTCTTTCATGCAATTCTCCATCTTTCCAGACAAAGTTTCAATGGCTGAAACCAAAGAAGTACGTGCGAGACTGTCCTCCAATTGCCTCATTTGGTCAGTGAAATGGCCAACAGTAGGAGGTGATCCACCATAATTTCTTGCCAAAATTCTGCTTGCCAAAATGGTAGCATAATTAGGAGGAGCAAGCTTAATAAGCTTTTTGGCAAAGCCTGTTCCAACAGGAATTTCATCAGGATTCGGAATCTTATGATCTCCATACACCACTTCTCTCACAGCAAACTCTCTCAGACGCTTGATTCCCTCATCTATTGTGGTCCAAGGCTTAGGGTTCCATGGTAAATCATCTCTGCTGGGGTACCTCAGCGAGACTGCCAGTAGGAGGCGTGCCCACAGAGAAGCTTTACCAATGCACTTGCCTAGGTGCCTGTCTATGCCTGTATCCTTTGAGAGCATCCCCAACTGAGAGGCCGACTTGTCGCCTACCACCAATGCTGGGGCTCCCATATCAAAACACCTGCCAAGCCAAGATAGAATTGGCTCAGTGTCTCCTCTGATGTAATCCTTCCTCACATGTCTAATTTCCTCTCTGGGTACATTAGCTGACTGTATGTCATCATCATCATCCTGAGCTCGCTGTCCCCATACTCCTACTGTAATCCTCTGTGCAATTCCGTGGAGTTCAGAGGCACTTCCAGCAGTTGCTGATGATTTTACCAGGGTCCACATCCTGACCTACATCTCCATCATCCATGTGTGGCCTCAAGAGTTCTGCCAGAGTATTAAGGCTAACCTTCTCTTCCTCACCAGAAGGATCTTTCTTAACAGAGGGACGCTGAGGTGACTCTCCCCAGACCCCCCTGGCAGAAGGCAGAGAGTCAAGAAGCAGAGAGAGTGTTAGACTTAGCTTGTCAAGGTCAGTATGTTATCTTCAGCTGGAAGAGAAGAAGCAGGCAGACAAGCTGAGCAAGCTGAGAGTACCCCAACTCATCAAACTTGTTTTGAGTAGAGATTCTTAAACATTTGTTACCTCTCCAATGGAAGTGTTAAGAATAATCATTATTTTTCTTTCTTACACCCAATAGTGATTTATTTACATTCTTTCACTTTCTCTGCTCGAACTTTGTGAAGAAAAATTAAAAAGACCGTCTTAAAACCATCACAGAGGGAAAGAAGGATGATCCAGGGAACTACAGGCCAGTCAGTCTCACCTCTGTGCCTGGTAAGGTCATGGAGCAGATACTCCTGGAGGTACTGTTAAGGCAGAAGAATAACGAAGAGGTGATTGGGTACAATCATGGCTTCACCAAGGGCAAATCGTGCCTGACAAACCTGGTGGCCTTCTCTGATAAGGTCACAATGTGAACAGATGAGAGCAGCCAGCGTCATTTGTCTGGACTTGAGCAAAGCCTTTGACACTGTCCCACATGACATCCTGATCTCCAAGCTGGTAAAACGTGGAGTTGATGGATGGACTTCTGGGTGGATAAAGAGCTGGCTTGGTTGCCACACCCAAAGAGTGGCTGGTAGTGGGTCTGTCCTGAGGAGACAAAAGCCTCAAAAATGCCCTGAATGAGACAGTGGAGCAGGAGCCAGGAGGTCTGCTTTTTCAGGAGATTGCCCACATTGCCCAGGCTTATCTGAAGTGGGCCAGGTATGTGTGCCTTTGGCCATGTTTGGAGAAAACTGATTGTATAGGTTAAAGTATCAGGTTTCTATCTCTTAATCTTTATCACTGGCCATCATCTTGGTTTTAAATCCCCACCTGTGCCATGATCTGTGGATTACAAACGTGGTGACTGTATATACTGGACTGAAGTGACTTGCAATAAGTAATCTACAAAATCTGATTTTTATAAGCATCTATTAAAAGGTCTGTTGCCCTAGAGAATTCTAGAGTTCCCCCCTGCTGGCCCTTGTGGGCGAAGCTGACATGTTGCTGATGTTCTTCTTTTATTTTAAAATTTGTTTAAATTTGTTTATTTCCATTTTTTTGCTGATATAGTTTAAATTTTTACATGTTCCTGCTGGTGAGGTATCTGTTCCACAACCAAATATTTTGAACCAGTAAATAGGTTTTATAAATATTTTCCATGGGATTTTTTTAATAGTTAGTTTTATTAATTCTTCTGCCAATGAAATACTGATAAATCCGTAATTTCATAAGAGGGTCTGTGTCCAGGTGGAGGCTAGAACAAGTGGAGTCCCTCAGGGGTCAGTGCTGGGACCGATTTTAACACCTTTTTTGGTGACATGGACAGAGTGCACCCTCATCAAGTTTGCCAATAACACCAAGCTGTGTGGTGCAGCAGACACGCTGGAGGGAAGGGATGGCATCCAGAGAGACCTTGACAGGCAGGAGAGGTGGGCACAAGCCAACCTCATGAGGTTCAACAAGACAAAGTGCAAGGTCCTGCATCTGGTTCGGGGCAATCGCAGGCACTAGTACAGGCTGGGCAGTGACTGGCTTGAGAGCAGTCCTGAAGAAAAGGACTTGGAGTTGCTGGTGAATGAGAAGCTCAACATGAGCTGCCAGTGTGCACTTGGAGCCCAGAACACCAACTGTATCCTGGGCTGCATCAAGAGAATTGTGGCCAGCAGGGGAAGAGTGATGATTCTCCCCCTCTACACTGCTCTCGTGATTCCCCACCTGAAGTGTCTAGTTGTGGAGCCCCTATTACACGAAAGATATGGACATGTACAGAAAAGGGCCACAAGGATGATCAGAGGGCTGGAGCACCTCTTCTGTAAGGACAGCGTGAAATTGGGGTTGTTCAGTTTGAAGAAGAAAAGGCTCTGAGGAGGCCTTACTGTGGCCTTCCAGTATCTGAAGGGGGCCTACAAGAAAGCCGATAAGAGACTTTTTTAGGATCTCAGGTAGTGATAGGACTAGGGGGAATGGATCCAAGTTAGAGGAGGGGAGATTTAGAGTAGGTGTTAGGAGTTCTTCACCACAGGGGCTGTGGGACACTAGAAAGGTTGCCCAGGGAGGTGGTGGAAGCTCCATCCCTGCAAATTTTTAAGGCCAGGCTGGATGTGGCTCTGGGCAACCTGATCTAGTGGAAGGTGTCTTTGCCCATGGCAGGGGTGTTGGAATTAGATGATTTTGAGGTCCCTTCCAACCCTGACAATTCTGTGATTCTGTGTGGCATGCCTTAGTTGATCCTGCTTTGGTAGGGGTGTTTGGTCTAGATGACCTCTAGAGGTTTCTTCCAAACCCTAGCATTCTGTGATATGGTACTTCGGAATATGGTTTATTGGGCATGTTGGTGTTAGGTTGACAGTTGGACTCAATGACCTTAAAAATCTTTTCAAAGCAGAATAATTCTGTAATTTTATGATTCAAACTTGTCACTGAAAACTTGTGAGTTTGTCTTTGCTGAACAGTGAGTTACTGTAGGACAAGTTACAGCTCGCATCTTTGTTATTAGCAAGTAGGTTCTTAGTGTTGTCCAGAAGCTTCTTTCAGAATAGATCCACATGGTTCAGATTAATTCTGGTTTAGATAAGAAGATCCATCGTCTTGGAAGCCTAAAAGTGGGTACGCTGTTAGAGGTGGCCTTTATATCTGGTTGTTGTGCGTCAACTGCCTGTGTGAAATCTGTTTCATTAACTGCAAAGGATTGTATGTTTGTGTGTTGTGGACTGAAAATAGGTTGATGGCCACAGTCTTTACAGACAGATGTAGAATATATCTGATTAGAACTTCCTTGCAAATTTTTTTCCAGATAATGGGATCCATGAGAGTGCTGTCATTCATTGCTGATGGATTCTACATATACTACCCGATGCTTGTTGTCATTCTCTGTATTGCCACATACTTTAGGTAAGTGATTTGTAAGATAGATTTTCCATGTTTCTTTTATCTTAGTAATACTAGTTGGGAAGAGATTCACTTCTCCTTTTCCAGCAATTAAGTTGTGACAAATTCATAAAATTGCAGTAACTAAAGCAATAAGTTGCTATTTATAGATATGAAATTTAAATGTGCATTTAAAGAATATTAATAGTATTAATTCACAACTGAGTGGGGGGGTCCCACATTAAATTCATTCCTAGATTTTGGGGTCTGATATGTTCTTTTAGAATTTGGAGCCTAATACCATTTACATTCTGCTTCTGAGATTACTGTAAAGAAGCAGTTTTCTAGTAAACTAAGAAGCATTATCAGAAATCACACATGGTGAACTTTCTGACAGGATCATAACAAACCAGGGTTTAGTTTGAGAACTGGTGGTTACATCATTTGATTTTGTTTCCCTGAGCCACAAATCCTTGGAGGTTGGAAGGATAATTGCAGAAAATACTATTGTATGGCTTGCTTTATACTTGCTTACACGTCAAAGTGTGTGGGTGTGAGCAATACTTTTGGTCTCACCTTAACTTGGCTGTGTTTACATTCACTTCTTCAATTTTGCATTACCTTTCAGTCAGAAGCAATGTGTATGTTCCGAGTCATGTAGAATGCAGTTAAATGCCTTTCATGTCCATTAAGACCCTCTGTGTATTCATAAACAGTAAGTCATCAAGTATACAGTCCTAGGTTTTCCTTGCTTACCTGTAGGTTAGGTGAAAAAAGTGGTGATGTAGGCAAAAAAAAAGCCAACTATGACAGGAAAACAAAATAGTTTGTGACTTCTTGTCCATAATGACCCTGAGTCTGGAACATAGTAGTGAAAAGGAAGAAAAGAAACTGAAGGACAGAAACTGAAGTTGCTTTGCATGAACTTTAATACCCTTTGGTAATTCAGATACATGCAAAACTAAATGTTTAATTGAAATCTTCCAAGGGAAATTGTCTCCCTTGTGGAATTCAGCGGTCCTTAAGTTCTGATAGCGTAAGAAATACGCTTTTCAGTGCAAACATACGATGAAGCTGACTTTGAACATAGAGATGCTCCTGTCTGGAAGGAGGAAAACAGTAATGAAAAAAGCAGTTGTGTTCTCTGGTGTGAAGTTAAGAAGGTGAAAGTGGTTTCATGCTGTCTCATTCCAGGACTAGCTTAAAATACATGGACTAATCTTAACACCTGACTGCTGCCTAATGGGTATCCAAAATGGCAGCCAGCATCCAAACAACATATGAGTAAGCCACAAATTTCTCCTGAGTGAAATCTTAGATTAAGGTAGCTTTTCCATGTTATTACAGTTCCAAACCCAGAGAAATCATAATAGAATTTTTATAGCAGTTGTCTTCTGGCAAAGAAGAGTCAATGAGACACCATAGATGCAAATCCTCCAATATTTCAAGGACTTGTTTTGTCTTAAATCATTTGCACTGCTCTCAGACTGTAAATTCTCTCTCTGTTTGAATAGGATTATAACATCAATTTCAGTTGAATGTAGGAACATGTCAGTGTTCTGAATTTTCTCAATTCTCAGCTAGCATAATAGTCTGCCTTTCTTCTGTATGCTTTTTAGACTTTTCCAAAAATTTCTGAATAACTTGTTTTACGTTTTGCATAGTAATTTAGCTAAACTGTATGTTGCAAATTAACAAAGCAATTTGTTTCTTGTTCTATTTTTTACCAGTTTAGGAACTCGTTGTTTGAATCTTTTGGGATTCCAGCAGTTCATGGGGGATAGTGAAATGACCTCTGATTTGATTGATGAAGGAAAAGAGCTAATCAGAAGAGGTAAATTAAGTTGTCCTATGGCATATATGTTGTTGCATTAAACTTGCCTTGAAATATGGCACACAAAGGTATATAGCATGGCAATATTTTGAAACTGTATTGAGTCAGTATTCTGCTGCAATAGATGTACAGCATTGTGGTTGCTATATAAATAGTCACTTGTCACTTAATATGTCAGGGGTATCAGTAATTACCTTTGTCATCAACAAACTAATCTTTCTTTGTGTGATTCAGCTGCCCAGATTCTTTAATTTCCTTTAAGATTTTTGGCTGATTTAGCTAGCTTTTATCACAGAAGGCATGTTTTCCTGTGAAGGTGTTATGTGCTGTTTTGGAAAGCTTTTAGAGTTTTTTTTGGGGGTTAATTTTTATTTAAGTGTTTCTTGAAAGTTGTTAAAAGCTGTTGTGATTCACGAATGAATGTTTTGAAATTATATCTGGATACAATGTTACATTATGGAATACTTTTATTCTCCTTGCATAGTTTATGGATAACAAAATGCAGGTTTACTTAAAGTAGCATTTATTTTTTTAAGGAGAAATAGGAGTGTCTGTCACTCCTTTAAACGAGAAGTTACTAATTTTTGATACTGCAGTGTTCTATTTCAAGTGAAATACCACATATGGACACAAATTATTTGATTCATATTTTATGCCTCACAGAATTCCACCAGGATTTTGATTCATAATGCTCAAGTTTGGTTTTAATGTCATATTTTTTCCAATTATTTCTAAGAGGGATTCTTTTGCCAGCTGATACCCAGATATTATGCCTTGACCCAAGATACCAACATGATGAATTCATTTTAAGTGGGGAGAAAAAATATTGGTAATGATTTTTCTTGTATGGAGCTCTCATGATTTTTTTTTTTAATTATTACAGAGAAAAGAAATCGACAGAGGCAGGAAGAAGGTGAAAACAGAAGAAGGGTATGAGATTGTTTTACCTAATTATAATATTGTTATACTACAGTCTGATATAGGATTTATCATTACCATTTGATTCAGCCTTACTCATCTGTTTCATGAACAAGTTACAAATAATTGATGGAATCTGTTTAATCTTGCAAAACAGTCTTGGTGGAAAAAATTTCAAGTATTGGCCATACTGCTTGGGCACTGATATACTCAGTGTGCTGTGAGAACGGTATATGCTAAATAGGTGTAACGAGCATTAAAAAGGGTCCTGACTTCTGGGATGTAGAATGATCTAAAATGGCTTATTTACAATCTCTTATGTTGATACTACTCTGCTGGAAATAACTGCATTTGCATTATCATCATACTCACTGAAATGGGAACTCCCAGACTTACCCATTGCTTTGTGTAGTCAGTGGAAAGTAATTGGCATGGTGTTTTTTGGTTTTTGTTCCCTGTCTCCTCAGGGGAAGGAATTACAATTAAGACTGAACAAATACTGTTACCACCGAGTAACAAATAGTATTTGCTTCTAACCATATTTTGAATGTATGCTAAATAGGAAAAAATAATTAAGGTAATCAATTCAAATAAAAAAATAATTCAAGCAGCTTAATTTTAAGGCGCTTCGGTGAACTATACCTTTAGTTTTTCATTAATTTGTAACATTTGAAATTTAGTATGGAAGGTCACAATGAAAGAGGTAAAAATGTGTGCAAGAAATTAACTGAATAAAGGAAGGAAAAATATCTACAGAAAGTCATAATAGCAATAGGACAAGAGGGAATGGTTTTAAGCAGAGGGAGAGTTGGTTTACCGTGGATCTTAGGAAGAAGTTCTTCAGTACAAGGATGGTGGGACTCTAGAATAGGCTTGGGTTCCTCCTCCCTGGGGCTCTTTAAGGCCAGGATGGGTGATGCCCTAAGCAGCAGCGTCTAGTTGAGAGACCCCAGCCCATGGCAGGGAGGTTTGAATAGATGATCTCTAAGGTTCCTTCAATCCTAGGCCATCCTGTGATAATACTGGGACTGAAACCTCTTGACTTTTCAAGTTCAGTGATACTTTTAATTTTAGATGGCAGTATTGCATAGACTTCTGATCCTCTTGCCCCATCACCTGAGTTAAGAACTTGGACTTACTGTGAAACAACATAGTACCAAATGCATGATGCATTTAGTATGCACTGAAATCATCTTTCATTAAGCAACAATTTTAGTGCAACAGCAAACTTAATTTCAGATGTTACTTGTTTCTTGAATTAGCATTTTACACTGTAGCACATCTGTTCTTGAAACTTTGGGGCTGTTGAGAGTGATGAATTTTACTGAATCAGGGTTAAATGTTTCATCCTTGAGTACCTTAGAACTGTAACATAAGGCAGATTAGCACTGTAACTTTTAGCATACCAGTTCCTACCAGTCCACAGTCTGGGATCTAGATGTGAATTTGAAATGTACCACAGTGACAAAATGACTGTTTGAAAAGTTTCTATGCTCTAACAAAAGCATGAGATATTCTTTAATATTTCATTGTACTTTGTTTACATACAAAACAAAATGGAATGGAAGAGAATGCCAAGTCTAGTAAATGTGGCCAGTCTAGATGTGGGGTGTCCGTGTGCTGTGTCTAATTCTCCATTCTACCACTAGATGGAAGTAGAAATCAAAAAATAGGAACATTTTCACCACAACTCAGAGTGGCTCAGAGAACAATGAGTGCAGATTTAATAGGTAGCTTGTTTTTTGCAAGTCTTTTTTCTACAGAACAGTTATGGTGACATTCAGTGATGGGATATATCTTGAATTTAAAATAAAACCAAAACAGACAAAAAATAAACAAAAAAAATTACTTTCCTTTATGAAGATACCAAACAGGAACTTTATCAAGTTATTACTTGCTTACTCTGATGTGGTTGACTAACTTTAAATCGTGAATCTGGAATATTTCTTGATGCTACATATGCAAATTTTTCCTTTTTTTTTTTTTTTCCCCCCCCCAGGAATGGAAGGAACGATATGGAAATAGAGATGATTCCACTAGAAACAGAGTTGTCCACTCAGACCAAAAAGAGTCTGGCTTGTCAGAGACCAGTACCAATAGGCGTAAGTTTTGTGGACTTGACATGTAGTTGTTTTGTTTTGTTTTCGATGCCTGATTTGCAGAAAACTGGCTGTGTGAGTAGTTTCAAATACCTTTATTTTTTGTCCTGTGTTTTGATGTGCTGTGCCACTTCTGCTGTTGAAGATACTTGATACCAATGCTGTTATCTTTAGCACTTCAACGAGTTGGAGATGCTGGATAGTCTTAATTACTTGGTCTTATGGGACATACAAAGATTTCTACTAGATTAGAAGTTTTCAACAAAGACTTTATTTACAATATGTTTTGGAACTTTAAGTCTAAATTTGTCTCTTCTACTTGTGAATGACGTCTCTAAGACTGGAATAATCAGATGACCAACAAACTGAAAGCCAGTAACATATCACATAAGTAACTATGTGCTCGATTAATAATGTCTGTTATCAAAAACTTATTTCATGGATGCTCTAAACTTTCAGAAAAAAATTTGGCACAACGTGAATGCTTTTTATGTATTTGATGTGCTCTTGTAAGCTAACAAGAAGTGAAACTGAAAAGAATGATAAAAGGGGAGGAGGATCTTTGAACATGATTTCAAGACAACTATGGTAGATTTCCCCCTCTTCTACACAAAGTTGGAAACTCAGATTTTCAGTGGTAGACTGGATGAAATTATATTAAATTATATTAATGTTAACCATGTGAATTTTGTAGCATTTCAACACCAAAACAGGCTGTACATACTGGCCTAGTGAGGGTGGCAGTGAGCTGCAAAACAGCTATTACTTTATTAATTCATGAGATTTGCCTCTTTAAAAACAAGTCAAAACAAACAAAACCAACAAAACACAAAAAAACACAGAAACTCACAACCAAAACAACAAAACCCCAGATAGCATAGTCCAAGTCACACATTGGAAGGGTGATTGATTATTCATTTAAAAGTAAAGTTTACATGTCACTTCTTGATTGCTTTGTTTCTTTGTAAAGGTGATCTCATCCTACTTGAGGGGTGAAAGAAAAGTTGTAGTTACATTGCTGTGGAGATATGAGAATGAAATACTACAGTTTTGAGTATGTAGCTAAATCTGGTTAAATACTGAGTCTAGTCGAAGTTACTCCACTTGCATTTTTGGGTGAGGTGGTAGCAAGTTGATATTTGGTATTTTAAGTTTGATGTCTCCACATGCTGCAGGGTGCTCAGCCCAAATGAGCGTCTTTCCTTCCTTTTCCCTCTTCAGCACTGTCAAAGTATACCCGATCAAATGGTAGGACTGAAAGAGATAGAATAGAACTCCTCCAGGATGCAGAACCTTTGGATTTTAACGCAGATGCAATTAGTGATGACCCTCTTGAACTGGACTCAGGAAGGTGAGGAACCTTCTGTGTTATTTACAATTAAGATATACTAATGACCTATGTGACTGTATCAGATGGTTTAAAATATCTTCATAAACAAAATTAGTCTTCTCACCTAGCTGCATATATGTTTTCTGTAATTTCCTGCAAGAATTTAGAAAGCTCACTTGGTTTCCCTTATTGAAGCAATCTTAAAGGGCTGCAAAAAAAACGCTTAAGTGTTACAGGATGAGTAGTTGCCAGAATACACCTGGATCAGATCTTGGAAGTGCTGGAGTAAATTAGCTCTGAACTTGCTGAACAAAAAGTCCTAGACTCCACAGTGTAGTTCTGGAATAGAGAATTCTGGGATTCTGTGGATGAAAAAGAGTATTTTATACAACTTGCTAAGTTCTGCTCATATTTAAGAAACAAGGAATAAATTTTATTATGCTGTTTTAATCTGGGTAGTTACCACTTACGGACTACTTAATTATAAATTATTTTAAATTCCCCATAAAAAGTTACTACTCACGTTATTTTTCAGCTAAAACTAGCATACTCAGTCCAATAAAAAATCATAAATTATGTTAGTTGACTTATCTGTAATGTCAAAATGAATGCCTGTACAGAAATATGAAAGGAATGCTGTTAAAATGACACTGCCTGGTTTTATAGATTGGTTCAGCAACATTAGCTGCTATCAGCAACTAACTTGTCTAATCTACTGTCACCACATTGCAAAAGTTGGCTCTTAAGCATAAAAGTTTAAAGAAGAGCTAGCCTAGAAATTTTGTCAGCTGTTGAATTCTTTACAATATGAAATGGATAATACAAAGTACTAAACCAGGAATATGAATATATAATTCTTTTGGAGCAAATATCTTTCAAGATAAGTGTATCTGCAGTCTCCTGGCATTTATATGGACTTTTCAGAGTGGAACATTCTGAACTTTAAAAAGAAAATCTGGAGCCACAGAGCTGAGATTTAACAACCTGCATCTGGTTTCATAGAGGTAATAAATGAAGAATAATTGCATATGAAATTTCAGTTCACTTAAAATAGCTTGTGCAACATTGATTTAAAAACAAACAAACAAAAAAACCCCCAACGAAACAACAAAAATACCAACCAAACAAAATGCAGTGGCTGAAAAACATAACAAATTAGCTTCTGCAGTTGTTAAATCATTCCATAACAGGTTATGGTTTTGTCTGTTTTACTAAGTACTGCGGAGAGGAAAATAAACGTTGTGCTTGCAGTAGAACTTATTTGTGCATTTATTATGCTTTTAAAATGCCTTTGACCTACAATTTGTGAAGCTTTTTTCCCCCCCTGCTAAGCATGTAGCCATTTGTTTTCATTATCTGTGATACTGTATTTCTCCTGGGAATACCCAGTGAGATGTTCTCTTAATCACCCAAAGACATTTGTATGTTGTTTAGTCAGGTTTAGTTTGGAGCTGGGTTTTTTCCTTTGTTTTTAAAAGAAATAACCAAGCAGTTCTGTTCAGCAAAAACATTTGTGTTCTTCCCACTGTATCAGGAAACAAAGTTCTTAAGACTCTCAGTATTTAAATCACTGCTTTTCTTGGACAGATGATATTTAATTTCATGACTGCCTATCAAATTCTCATGGAAACAGATCCTGTAATTCACTGAAAGTTAAAGAATAGCACTGCAATGAGAGCTACATGATTTCATAGGTCTTTATTTTTCTATTTTCTGTGATATTTTTTCATGTTTAAAATTGATTCTGCAGGTACCAGCCCGGTGGAAGATACCTGTCAATGTCTCGAAGCCAAGTATTTGATGATGTTTAAACGCCTCAAAGCTAAGGAAAATTCAGTGAAAATCTCTTCCCTACTCATTACTTGGAAAAATACTGTAATTTCTGATTCAGTGATCTATCATAATTACCATTTTTGTTTAAAGAATATGAAGGAAATTACTATTTTGGAAATGTATGATAACTTTGCTACTTACAACAAGAATATGCTTCTTCTGTTGTAGATATTGTTGTGCATCAGTGTGGGCTATTGTCATGACCAAAAGAAGAAAACTTTAACAGAGAGTAAACTTCATAAATGTACCTAGGGCTGAAGTTGAACGGCAACACTCTAAGGTTTAGGAGGAGGATTTTTTTGAAGGATTTTTTTTGTAATTCAACATATGCTGTGAGAGCATTTTAATGCATCCAAAGTGCAGTTATGTCAATTACTATAGTAAACACTTTCTATAATTTTTCTACTAAATTAAATTAAGGATTCTTTTTGCTTTAGTGGTCTTTTAATCAGCCCCTGTTAAGCAGAAACATTGAATGGCAAGCTGTTCTTCATAAAATTATAAAATACAGGTTCCAGGATTGTGAAGATGGCTACAGAGAAAATAGAGGCTCTTGTTTTACAAGGAGTTACATGGAACAGAAAAGGGGTAATGAATACAAATTATTCCTGGGGCGATTTCAATTAGACACAATGCAAGTTTTTCACAATGAGAAAACCATCCACTGGAATAACCTCCCTGGGGAAGTGGTGCAGTCCCTTGCAATGGACACTTAAGATTTGGGTGGACAGGTTGCTTGGCTGGCTTGTCTAGACCATGCTTTTGCCAAGAAATAATCTTTGAGGTCCCTTCCAACCTGGTGTTCTATGATTCTTAGAAATTTGTGGGCATAAGCTTCTGGAGCAAAGTCTATTGGTCAAGAAAGGCTACATTTTCATCTTTTCCCACATTATATGTAATCTACATAATAAAAGGTGAAAACAGCTGCTGCTGCAGTTTAGTGTTAGGCTGAGGTGAACAGGAGTTCCTGGTGCAGCTTGGGCATTGCCAGGAGCAACCGTGGGCAATTTAAACTCCTCCCAGGCGCACAGTGCTCAGAGTAGGCAGAGAGAGTGTGCCGCAGGGCTTCGTGTTGCAGTTCATGCAAAGGGGCGTGCAGGAAAGGTGCTGAAAGCTGTTTGTAGGTCCAAAGGTCAGGAAAGCACTTGAGATCTGTGCTAGAATGATGGGCACTCACCTTCACACTATGAGAACTGCTTCCACACAGCCCTTCCACACATCCAGATATAGGATGTACCTGCACAAGGTGTGTACAGATTGATGTGTTATGTTGGGTTGACAAATTGCAGGAAATGGTTAAAAGACTGCATAGTATATTAAGGGAGCGAAGTCTGAGAGACAGTTTCAGAATTATGTTCTGGTAACAGGCACCACCAAGAATGAGCTACCTTGGACTCTGGTAGCCCACAAAAACAGGGCTCTGCAACAGTCTCCATCCTCCAGCATTGCAGCCAGTAACAGATATGAAGCATTAACAACTACGGACAATCCCGACCAAGGTCCTTGAGGAGTAACTGTACCAGCAGCATGCAGTGGGCGTCATAAAAAGAAATAACATGTGCTCAGAGTGGGTGACTGAGGCACCCATCTACTGGCCTGACAGTCACAGGAAGTGTGCTGCCCTTCAGGATCTAAGGTTCGGGATATTGCTGAGCATGTGCCCCAATTTGTTAAAAGCAGGGATTACTGTCTGTTGTTACTCGTTCACGTGGGCATGAATGACACCGCAACCTGTAACCTCAGTGCTGTGGAGCAGCAAGTGAAACATGTGGGGGCCAAGTTATTTTCTCCTGCATTTTACCAGTCAGAGGCTTGGTATACAAAGCATGTCAACCTCTGGCTATGTGCCTAGTGTTGTCATGAATGTTTTGGAGTTTATGACAATGGGATTTTTTTTAAATTACTTTTTTTCCTGACTATAATCTGTTAGATGGATTCACTCACTTCCTATTAGAGGCAAGGGGACCTCTTTGGCAACAAGCTGACCAACTTCAATGGGCTTTAAACTGTAGAACTTGGGAGAGTGAGGGCCAAAATGGCAATGTTTAGTCTATTGAATCCAGCCGGGGAATAAGCCTGGCCAGTCAGATCACTAACAAGTTCCTCAGCTACCTGCCATGATAAGAATCAGAATCCACCTACCTCTCTAGGCTGAATACTGCATGCTCAACTCCCTCTCTGAAATTCCTGTGCACTGATGCATGTAGCATGGGGGATAAACAAGGAATTAGAGGTCTGTGTGCAGGTGAAGGGCTGTGATCTGATTGCCTTTATGGAGGCATGGTGGGATACATCTCGTTACCAGAATGTGGTCATGGATGGCTATGTATTTTTTAAGGAAAGGCAGGCCAACAAGCCAAAGGAGTGAGGTTGCTCTATGCTTGAGAGAGCAACTGGAATATATTGAGCTGTACGCAGGGGCAGATGAAGAGCAAGCTCAGAGTTTGTGGGTAAGAAGAGTTGGGCTAATACAGGTAATAGCTACCTTACCAGGATGAGGAAGGTGAGAAGGCCTTCTACAGACAACTGAAAGACGCATCACAATCTCAGTGCCTGTTTCTCAGGGGGAGCTTAATTACCGTGACATTTGCTGGAAAGGTCACACAGTCAGGCATGCACAACCCAGGAAGCTCCTACAGTCCATTGACAATAACTTCTTGACACAGGTGGTGAAGCTAGGGAGTAGCTGGTTGAGGATGTGAAGCCTGGGGGCATCCTTGACTGTAGTGAGCATGAGATGACGTTCAGTAGGCCCAAAGCAACAAGCAGGGTCACAACCCTAGACTTCAGAAGGACTAACTTTGGCTTTTTCAAGGAACTACTTGAGAAACTGAGAAATACCATGGAATATGGCACTAGAAAATCAGGAGAAAGGAACTCTTTGCCTCAGTTGAAGAGAATTGGGTTATAGGTCAATTCAATAAACTGGACATTCACAAATCCACGGGCCCTAATGGCATGATCCAAGGAGTGCTGAGAGAACTGACAGAAGTCAGTGGTAGGCCACTCTCCATCATCTTTGAAAGGTGTTGGAGAATAGGAGAGGTGTCTGAGAACTGGAGGAAAGCCAGTGTCAGTCAAGTCTTCAAAAAGGGCAAGGAGGACCCAGGCGACTACAGGCTCACCTCCATCCTGGAAAGCTGATGAAATAGTTTGTTGTTGGGACCATCTCAAGCATATAAAGAAAGTTACCAGGAGTAGTCAGCATTGATTCACTAATGTCTGACTAATCTGATAGCCTTCTGTGAGGGCATGACTGGATAGATGCATGAGCGGAGGGCAGTGGATGCGGTCTACCTTGATTTCAGCAAGGTTTTTGACAGTGTCTCCCACAGCATTCTCACACAGGTTTAAAGAAGTGTATATTGAATGATGGGGCACTTAGGTGGATTGAGAACTGGCTGAAGGACAGAGCTTAGAGGGTTGTAGTCTGCGGCACAGAGTCTAGTGAGAGACCTGTGGCTAGTTATGTTCCCTATGACTGAACGAAGGGACAGAACAAGTTTCTTGATGATAGAAAACTGGGAGGGGTGGCTGATGCACCAGGAGGCTATGCTGCCTGTTCATCATGACCTGAATGGGATGGAGAGTTGAGCGGAGGGGAACCTCATGAAATTCAACAATGGCAGGTGCACAGTCCTGCATCTGGGGAAGAACAACCCCTGTATGGGTACAGGTTGTGGACTAGCCTGCTGGAGAACAGCTCAGAGGAAAAGGATCTGGGAGTCATGGTGGAAAATGACTTAACTGTGAGCTAACAATATGCACTTGTGGCTAGGAGGCCAATGGTATTCAGGGATGCATTAAGAAGAGTGTGGCCAGCAGGTCAAGGTTCTCTACCTCTACTCTGCCCTGGTGAGACCTCATCTGGAATACTGTGTCCGGTTCTGGGCTCCCCAATTCGAGAAGGACATGGAACTACTGAAGGAAGTCCAGCAGAGCCACTAAGATGATAGGGGACTGGAGCATCTACCTTGTAAAGAAAGGCTGAGAGAGCTGGGTCTGTTCAGCCTGGAGAAGAAACTAAGGGGGATCTCACTAATACTCATAAATATCTAAAGGATGAGTGTCAGACACTTCATAGTGTGTCCAGTGATGGGACAAGGGGCAATAGACACAAACTGGAACACAGGAGGTTGCATGTAAGCATAACAAAAAAATTCTCTCTTTACCACTTTTGGAGTGGTAAAGCACTGGACAGGGCTGCTCAGCTAGGTTGTGGAGTCTGTCTTGACTCATTCAAACCCTCCTGGATGTGTTCTTTTGTGATTTACGTTAGGTAATCCTCCTCTAGCAGGGGAGTTGGACTAGATTGTCTTCGAAGGTCCCTTCCAACCTCTACTGTGAAATAATTTTAGCGTTGTGTAAATAGTTGAAATTGAATATGGACTAGAGTTGCTCTGTCATATGAGCCTATGTGCAATAGCAAGAATACATTTATCAAAGCTACAGTGTCTGCTGAAGATTCTTACAGTTGTAACAGCTGGAAATCTTGGCACACTAGTTTTTTTGTAACTGTAAAAGAAATGTAACGTGAAAACTGAGTTAAATGCTGAAACATGCACACACCTCAGGCACAGCTTCAAATCATAGACTACTTCTTCAAAAGAAGGGAAATGCATAGCATGACTAGATAGCCGTAAACGCTTTCCATGTCCTAACTGCCCTGGTTCACATTATGTATCTGGTTTTAAGGTGCCTGTGTTTTGCAATAAGCTGTTACAAAGAGAGTAATGTTTATTCACTGAATGCCACTCAAAAATGCCAATTATTCAAAGTGTGAAAAAGCTTCACGTTAATTACATTGGTGTAGATATCTTTTAAAAATGTAGTTAGTAGAATGAATTTTCAAATATAATCATAAGGTGAAAGACGTGGTCAAATTCGTATCTTTGGAAATTTTATTAATTTAAAATATTATTTTATTGCAGTTTGTCTTAAGTCTTTACTACTTAGGAGTTTTCTTATGCGCTTATTGCAAATTTATGTTGAAAACAGAAAGAGCCCATGTTTCTGTCATAAGTTCTTTACCATGATTAAAAAACAGATATCCTTTAAAGCAGCTAGGAGTGACTCATTCTGATTAGTACATTTTCATGAATGAGGCATTCTACTAATTTTTTAAAATAGTCTGTTTTATGATGTACTTGTTAATGGAAATCTTAACTACCTCCTGTGAGTTAGTATGTCGTGTTCTGACAGTAGTGGTATTTGTAATATATTGATCTCTGCTTTTAAAACACTGAATTGTTACTATGAAGGATAAAAAAATGCTCTATTTGTATAGAAATAATTCTATTAATAAATTGGCAGGCAAAGTAATTCAGTTCTGTTCTTAGGTGAATATACTGAACAACAGTCATGCACACAAGTATTCAGGCTAATGCAATTTATGGGGGATATTTTGTGTATTAGAAAAGCTTGATCAAAATCTTTTATGGCTGTATCAGTTGACAAAATGAGACTTTTTTAATTCGGATTGCTCTTTAGCACTGCTATATTGGCACCTGTTTAAATTTATTTTAGATCTTAGAAATGTTATTCTCAATTCATCCTTATGTGTAAAGGGTTATAAATATGTTATTGGACATTCATCCGCATGAATGGTTTTAGACTTGATACTATTGGTTTTAAAATTTGTATCTTGTTTAATTGCCCAATTTGTAAAACTCCTGGAATGACATAACGTTCCAAGTTTTCTGTTTTACTCCTGAAATGTCACTGAAGAGGGATCTAGTTCAGTGCTGATGGGAAAACTGTGGAAGAAATGTTTTTCTGAATGCTGAATCCTTACCTCGCCCCTTCTGACCTAAGAGAGTTGGATCAAGCCTTCTTGGGGCTGGTTTTTCCACCTCAGAAATCAGTGGAATGACTGCAGATAGGATTTTCAGTGGAAATTTGATAGCAATTTTAAAGGGAAAAGCTTACCATTCCCTGGCCTAGGCCTTCTTGTGCAGTGATGCTACTGTGGGCTAACGGCGTTCTTGCATCACACTTGGTCCTCTAGCTTAGATGATTTAAAATATAGCCGCCTTGCAAATTCTGCTTTGGGAACTGAATGCTGGCATATTTAGTTTGTCAGGATTTAGTTGTATTTATTGGTAGCTAAAGAATGTCAGTGATGTATTTCTTTAATATTTCACTTTTCTCAATTATGGAGCAGTTGGAGTGTACTTCCATTTCATAATTTCTGCAGTTTCCTCTTTGGCTGTGAACATGAAAAAGCCCCAAAACTGGGGAAAAAAAACCAAACAAAAACCAAAACAAAGCAAAACCACAAACCAAAAAAAGTACTAATGTTTAAATATCTTCATATCCAAGTATCCAAGACTTAAACAAGTGAAAAGAATCCATATAAGTTGTAATAAATATTGAAAAGTGGAAGCTGCTTTAATACTGTGTCGGTACTGGGTTTCTTTAAAAGAATGGATAGCAAAAACCTCTAGTAGGGTTGCTCCTCCCACGGGGTTTGTAGTTCTGTATTTTCGGCCATTAAAAATACACATATTCTGGTACCTGTATTTGTAAAGAAGTCCTCTGCACTTAAGAACAGTGGAGCTCTTAGTGAAGTAGTGAAGAGTTAGGGAGTCTTTTTTATGAGGGACGGTAAAGGATACACGATTTCTAGTCCTTGCTGGTAGTGACACTTTTGGCAAACATTTTATTATTTAGGTACAATAACATGATAAGAAATAACAAACTTTATACTACTGTAATTTACACTACTGGAAAAGTCATGGTATATAGTCTGCCTTTATTTTGCAATAAAGCATTTGTAAAGTAGTAATTAACTATATTAACGGGAATGGCATAAAGCTGCTGTCTTTTAAGTATTTATTCTTGCTATTTAAAAAACAACCATAACAATGATTTTTTACATATGAACTATTAAAAATGTGATTACTTTGATTTTCCACGATTATGAGAATTTGTATTTTATTAAGTTTATCTTGGGATACTGTAAATGCTATGTGAAAAATACAGTATTTTGTTCTAATTTTTATTATTGATGTAATTACTTGCAGTCTGTGGGGCATTTACAATAACAAATAGAGATCACTTTATGAAGGAAAACTTTTTATGAGACTTCTTAACAAAACGTGACCTATCCATTACAGACAAATATGTGCATTTTTGTTATTAAAAAAAAAGCACTGCTTAGCATATGTATTGTCTCCTAGCTTTTTGTTTTCCTTTAACATTTAGAAAATGATTGTTTTTTTCAAACCAACTTACTTGTACATCTTGTAAACTTTCTACATTCCTTTTTCCTAATGGGCTCTGCAGCAATATGTATTGTGCCATGGCATTTCTGTAATACTAGCTGTGCCTCTAAATCTAATCTACAGCTAAAACACTGAAAAAACATTTGATTATGTTAACAGAAATCCGGTATTGCTACCAAAAAGGCATCTTGAACTAGATCCCTTTCCAATACATTAATTGCTGCCTGTCATTAATTATGTTGCATTATATTTGGTGTCTTCTGTTTCAGTCATATGATGAGTCCAATCAGGTTTATTCTTTGTTTCTATTAAACTTCACTGGAATGTATTCCTCAGCATGCTTGTGTGTGTATATGTGTGTTTTAGTTGTAATTGGCAGGCAACAATAATATGCAACTTCAGTTATTTCTTGGGGATAATGCTGTTATATTTGACATTCTTGTGAATTATAATAGCTGTAGAAAATAATTATTTTCTATAGAAATACCTGGAAGATAAGGGAATGAATTTGTAAGTATAGGTTTAGTAAGAAATGATCTTCATTCTTGAGCATATTTCAAGAACAGGGTGTAGGAGTGATGCTTATGATAGACTTCTCTTTTGCCTTATGATACAAGCATGTGTGCATAATACCTTGTTTTGAAACTCACTGAATTATAAATTTTTCTCTGTAATGTTCTAAAATTACTGTTGTATTGGATATATTTTTGAAACGTGTGTTAAAATATCTAGGCACAGAGTTCAGTTGGCATGAAATAAATAATTTCTGCAATACATTTTTTCCTGGTATATTTTAGATATTCATGCTTCCCCGAAGTGATTTTAATAGTCATCTTTTGGAGAAATTTGATTTATTTCTTTTTACAAGTAGAAATCAACTTTTCTGTGGAACAGTCCAGCTTTGTTTTGGTTGGTTTGGTGGGTTTTGTTTGTTTGCTTGTTTGGGTGTGGTGGTTTGTTTGTTTTTTTTTTTTTTTTTTCTTTCCCCATCTTCTGTAAAGCAGGGTAAAAAGGGAAATTGAGAATAAACTTACCTGTGGTACCTTTACTGACAGTTCACTCCAGCTACAGAAGCACAAGCAGTTTCTGTGAAGGCAGGGAGATGGAGAAGTCCACCTAGGCTGGACTGAAGATGCAGGCACCTGGAGGAAGTGTTTAAGGACTGTCTATGTTCCCAGACTGGCTGGCTGCTGACTGTTTTTGTGGGACATATAATGGGATGAAAGGTAGGGCTCTTACACCTCTCCCTTCTTTCCATCAGCAGTCAAACTGGGTCATAATGACTTCTAGGTATACCTAGCCATTGCTGGGAATAGAGGCAAGAAACTCTTTCCACTACAGATGTGAGAGGACAGGAAAACCGAAGGCATTAACTCTCTTCTTTCACTGCTTGCATGTGTATTGCTTTCATCTTCACTACCTAAAAGAAAAAAGAGTGAAGGGAGAGAGGTAGTTTTTACATCTAGGTACTTTAAGGTCCATGTACATCAAGTGTTAAAGTTTAGTAACAAGAGCGGACTGTACCGACCCTTCTTTCGTAATCCACAGGATGGAATTTTCTCTCCTGGTGGAAGAAAAGCTAGGAGTAGCAGAATGGGGATGAAGGGATTAAGAGTAGCTCTGCAGAGATGGACTTCAGGGTGCTGGTGGGTGAAAAGCTGTATGTGAGCTGACAGTGTACACTCACAGCTCAGAGAGCCAGCCATATCCTGGGCTACATCGAAAGAGCTGCTGTGGTTGTAAGGTCAGCCACAGATGAACTTCATGCAGCTGCTCTTCAACTGCCTCACCACCCACTGCCCCTGGTGGGATGGGAAGGAGAAATTTGGAGCAAGATGCAAAGCCCCACAGGCTGAGATAAGGGGAGTTCGGTAGAAAACACAAAAAATAGCTGAACAACAGGAATAACAATAGTAATACAAGACTGAGTCATATGAAATGCAATGCACCCACCCACCTGCTGTGCCAGAAAACCCTAGGGATGGCGCTCAGCAGCATATTCCCACCTCCTTATTCATCCAGCATGATGGTGGGAGGTATCACATACCCCACTGGTTGAGACAGCTATCTTCTGTGAAGAAAATTAACCCTATCCTCTCTGAACCCAGGACCGAAACATGTCAAGCAAGTTAAGGGAGATGATTCTGCCTCTCTTCTTCCCCTGGTGAGACTCCACCTTGAGTACTGCATCCATCCAGCTCTGGAGTCCATAGCACAGGAAAGATTTGGACCTCTTGGAGCAGATCCAGAGTACATTTTTAATTTTTTCCCAGAGATGGTTTGTGTATTGAAGGGAAGCATTCTCAGCATAGTTTACCAGCCACTCTTCTTCCAGACTTATTCTGGTAAGTAGCTACTGTAAGCCCAACAGTATATAGTTGAAAGGATGGGAATTGTCCTATATTAAATACTAACTTTCCATATTGTTGTGTCATTTGCTCAGAAAACAATGTAAGTTCTCTTGTTTAATTGTCAGCGTTTGCTAATGAAACCTTGAATGCTCAGTCAATTTTAGGTCTTCTAAAACAGCATTTGACTGACCGTAAATTACTGGAGTTGTGGATTAATAAACCTTCTCACTTCACCTCTGCCTGCTTAGTGCCGTAGTGGGCTAGCTGCAGTGTGTTGCTTGTTCATCCTAGGCTCTGCTCTGCATACTGTGATAAAGTTCTTAAACCTTTTTCTTCATAAACATTGTCTTACTGTGCACTGGTTCATTACACACCCTTGTATTCAGGATTTTGAGAGCTTCATCAAGAAGACAGAGTCTATCAGGACCTGAGTTGAACAGAGAACGCAATTTTTCTTCCCTTGTTGGAGTACATGACCTGAGCTATAAACAAAGATTCAGCTTGTAAACAGATACTGGAGTGGTTCATGAATGTGAGTTGTGTGGGAACATAAAGAGAAGCTGTCAGGTTCCTTCCACAGAAATAGCTTACATGATTAAAGGTGTATGTTGTCTTGAGTTGCTCAGTCAACATCAAAGCAAAGGTGTAACAGGGAGCACCTAGACATGCTTTGTGAAAACCTGCTGAGCCTTTGAGATTCAAGTGAACACTTAAGGTTAAGCAATTCACTGTCAAATGAAATAGTTTCCAAACCTTAGGAAAGGTCATCTCTTCTAAGTAAGCCTCACAAAGGTGGCATGCTGGTGGGAATTTTTCTTGTGCTGTGTTCCTCCTGTCCTCTAGAGGCTGCCTCCTTCCATAAGCACTAGTACTCCTGTAAAAACATCATGCTTTTTATTTGGAAGATTTTGCTATTTTAGGATCTATGAGAATCAAGAAGATACAAAAGTGGTGTACTACTCTGGCATGATTCAGTGAGCAAGCAGCAGCTTTCAAGATCAGGTTTCCCAACTAGTCTATTGCAAGAGGCTAGCATTTATGGCAGTCAGTTTGACATAGCATCACCTTCAGAGGTGCCTTGCATCATTCCTTTCCACATCCGTGTGTCACACAGCTGTTGCAGGGCGCTTGTGGAAAGGAAGGAGGCAAAGTGAAGCCAAAGCAGAAAGAGACAAAGGAAGTGGGTTGAAAGGCAAAGCGTGGGAGAGTATTTGAGTGGTGGTAACAAGGGAGGTATAAGCTCTGCCTGCTCCTGTGGTAAGTTTACCCGTTTTGCTGCTCACAGCCTCACTTCATTTTTGGGGGCAGGAAATCTGATAGTGACTTGCTGACAGCTACCTGGCCCTTGAGGTCTAAGAGTATGGAGCTTTAGCTGCAGAGCAGCAATAAAAGCCTCAGTTGGGCTCAATACTGCGCTAACATCCTGTAGGTTTTGCCTTTGTTATTTCAGGTATGTAATACAAACACAACTCATTGCTTGAAGAGTGCCCTAAAAGAGAGAAAAGGAGGGAGTGAGCTAGGGAGAGATTGAGCAAGCATGATGGAATTCAGAGCACCGAAGTAAAACAAAGACTTACTTTGTGTTTCTGCCTTTCAGAGACAGTTGCAGTCATGCTTTTTGGACTAGTATTTAAAACATCTTACAAATCACAAGAAATTTGTCATCTCTGAGCACTGAACACTGCAGGCACTGTGACTGCAGGCTTAAACACAGACGTGTTGTAAAGCAATAGCCAAGGTGGTGTGCAGAACAGGACTGGAATCTTTGGGCTTAGATGTGTGGGTGGGTAGGCAATGTCTGTCCTAGGAACCTACAGACGTAGGAGCTTGAACATGTCCCCTTGTTACTGGTTTTGAGAAATCTGGAACAAATTTAGAGCTAGAAATAAAACTTTGAAAACACTTCCAGACAATGGGAGAGACTTGCTTTCTGTTTAAGGAGACATCTGTTGAAATGCCACAGCAGTATAATTGGGTGTTCGGTAACCATTTACCAGAAACAATAATTACTATTGAGCCTTAGCACTTAGGAGCTTGACTCTGCTCTTGTTGAAGTTAAGAATTTTGTCACTAGCAGTCCCAGACCATGTCTTACATGGTTATTTCTTAGGGAATTTTTAAGACATTTTCTGAAAACATGAGTATATTTGAATGAAGAACAAATATGAAACCAGTCTTTAGATTAGCTATATATTTTAGCTGTTGGAATTTCTAGCTAGTTGATCCTTCTGAGGGATCCAGGCTGTAGTGTTCACAGTGTGACAGTCTGAGCTCATCAGCTATAGGGTGTTTTGATTGGGAACAAATTAATGAGATAGGAATTACAAAAATATAGTTATTTTTATTTTCCCAAAAAACCCACCCCAAAATTATGTACAAAACTGCTTAATTTTTATTTGCAGGTTCTATTTGGTTGCAAATTCAGTAAGGATGCTGACAGGCAACTTTAGTACAAGTTAGAGAACTCAGAAAATGGAAACAGCTAAGCCACAAAATAGCTTTACCCCACTTAAAAGCCAGAGGCAAGACAGGACCCTAGGGAACGCTCATGAGTCAGATTTTACTCACAAGAACAGAGTAGGAAGTTGAAGACGGTTTCTAGGGTCTCTCTTCCGTGGCAGGCTCCAGAACTGCAAGCTTATAATCCACTGTGGACCACACAGCACAGATTCAAAGGGAAAAAGGGACCCACCAAAGCTAAAGTGTCTTTAGCCACAGCTGCCACAAGGCAAAACTCGTGGAATGACACTTTCTGAGCAGTGCAAGGGAAGCCACACTGCTGGCATGTTCCAGCAAACAGCCGCAGTTTTTGTGGCAGGCAGGGTCACTCCAGCAGCAGGCAGGGAGCAGAACCCCAGGGTAGACAGGTTTGGGGAGAAGCCAGGTCCAGGTGCTGATCTCTCCAATTTTGCCACAAATCCAGAGCAAGAAAAGAGTGAGTCCGAAACGAGCACCAAAAATGATCCCAAAATGAGAGCCAAACTGAGAGCCCAGACTGCTTTCTGGTCACTCTGTTTAAGATTGCCCTAGACAATGTGTCCAGTGCCAATATATACTGGGTGTAAAGAACCCATCCAATCACAGTTCCAAATCCCAGCATGGGCTTCACCCACACATGTGAGGGACTTAAGAATGGGCACCTGTTTTACCTTTTCCCCCAAACCCCCCGTGGGGAGGTGAAGGCAGTTTCTTGCCTTTGTCTTCCCCCATTCAAACCTGTGCTGATGGAGGTGGGGGAAGCGGGGTTTGGAGTACCCCATAACATACGGCCAGGTGCCACTTCTGTTTACTTTGGGGTAGATAGACCATAGCAATATTCCACCAGAAGATTTTTTTTTTCATCTGTTACCTTAAAATCAAGAACTCCAGCAATCTCTGCTATCTGCAGCCTTTGCTTCTGACACAGGATCAGAAAGGATAGGGTAGAAACTGTTAACTCTGTGTAGATTGAGAAAACAGTTATAAAAAAAAAACAACAAAGATTCTAAATAGATAGATCTTTGACAAATCTTTTTTTCTTCTTTATTGATATTTTCAAATTTCAAGTCTGTTCCAAAATTCCTGCTTTTGGTGATTGGAAAGGCATAAAACTCTTTTTCAGGTGGCTCCAGAAGTCCACTGCTAAGTGGGGATGAAATACCAAAACACAAGACTGTCCAACCCAGTTTGTGGCCTGCTAGCAGTAGGGACCTTCACTACACAGCACACCATGATTTTTCCACAGCAGAGAAGGAAGGATTGAAAGTTTCAGCCATGTTATGCCAAACTTTCAAGGAACTGAGGTCATTGAGTATAATACTGGTGCTGGTGGACAGCAAGTTCTCCATGGGACAGCAATGTGCCCTTGGAATTGCCCAGCCAATGGAATCCTGGGGTGCATCAAGAAAAGTGTGTCCAGCAGGTCTAGGGAGGTTCTTCTCCCCCTCTACTCTGCCCTGGTGAGACCACATCTGGAATATCGCAATCTGCTTTGGGCTCCCCAGTTCAAAAGAGACAGAGAACTGCTAAGAAAGAATCCAATGGAGAGGCAAGAGGGTGATTAGGGGACTTGAGCATCGCCCCTACGAAGAGAGACTGAGAACCCTGGGGCTGTTTAGTCTCATGGGGCTGTTTAGTCTTGAGACGACGGAGAGGAGTTCTCATCAATATATTTAAATATCTGAGGGGTGGGTGTCAAGTGGATGGGGCCAGGCTCTTTTCGGTGGTGCACAATAATAAGACAAGAAACAACGGGTTCAAATTTGAACATAGAAGATTTCACCTCAACGTGAGGAGAAACTTCTTTGCAATGAGGGTGACAGAGCACTGAAACAGGCTGCCCAGAGAGGTTGTAGAGTCTCCTCTGGAGATTTTGAAAACCCACCTGGATCCATTCCTGTGTGGACAACCCTAAGTGATCCTGCTTTGGCAGGGGGGTTGGACCCAATGATCTCTTGAGGTCTGTTGCTGTGATACTGCAATACCAGTATGGTAGTTGTTTCATGAAACTCAGTTAAATGCTGAATATTTGTATTGGAAGAAAGCAAGACTCTAACTGGGTGCTATTGATCTTGCTCAGTTTAAGTGCTACTTCCTCATCAGATCTATAAATTGTGAATCCATTAACTAATTTATTAACCCTAACCCTAATCAACAAATTCAGTTAACTTTTCAATTAATCCTAATGAAAATAATAACAAAATATATTTCAAAACCCTATGCACAGTGCCTCTGGATTAAAAAAAAATATATTCTTGGTGCTTGCTACCACTGAAGTTCATAGCTGTAAAATTAACTTGCCTTCAGAGCGTGTCTACTTAAACACGAGCATGTACCTTCTTATCAGCTGTGTGTGTGACTGTCCCACTCACAAAATTGCACCACAGCACACACTTCTGGACTGCTTGCTGCTTTGCTTGTGATGACAGGAAACTAGAGGTTGCTTTCAAGAGATAAGCATCATGGTGCCTGAAGTAGTCTCAGCATTCAAATGAGGCAAAGTCCTACCTCCCAGGAAATCATGGACAGTCTTGAAAGATTGCAGATGACAGATTATGCTGATAAGCAAAATCTATTCAAGTATCTGTATTAATTTGGGGTTAAATTAACAAGGCAGGAATTATATAGTTGTTTTTATTTTTCTAAAAACCCCACCCCAAAACTATGTACAAAACTGATAAAAATTATTTACAGGTTCTATTCGGTCACAAATTCTTCCAGGATACTTATGGCAGTTTTCAATACAATTCGGAGAGTTCAGAGACTGGACAAGGCTAAGCCACAAAGAGCTTCAGCCACTTATAAACCAAAGGCTGACCAATAACCCTTAGGGAGCTATGAGCAAGCTGGGTTTAGTCATGAAAATCGGAGTAGGAATTTGGAGACTGTTCCTAGCTCACTCTCTCTGCTGACAGGCTCCAGAAACTGCCGATTTGTGATCCAATTCGAGGCTCAGGCTCTACGGGATTGGTCCCAGGGAGAAGCAAAACAGCAGGCAGGTGCCAGGGAGGCAGACTCACGGCTTTGCTGGCAGGCTCCAGGGCAGGATCGGTCCCAGGCTGGTGGTGGCAGGCAGGTCCCATGGCTGGGCCAGTCCGGGGAGAAGTGAGCAAAAGCAGCAGGAGATGAGTGTCCAAAATGGCAGAGCCGAAATGAATGGGCCCCAGAACACAGGTGAGCCGTGTGAGATTGAGAGCAGCAGAAAGTGAGAGCCACGACTGCTCTCTGCTCACCCTTTTATATATTGCTAGACAATCTGTCCAGGCCAAAATGTGAAATATCCTCCTCGTCACATTTCCAAATCCCAGCAGGCTCCTCCCCACACCGGTAAATACCTGTGGGGCAGAGACAGCAGGTGGTTATGACTGTCATCAGGGCAGGGGAAGACCATTTCTCACCTTTGTCTCCCCTATTCAGATCTCTGCTGATAGACAATGATGGAAGGTGGGGGGATTTGGAGCACTCTGCAACAGTATCCATCTATGTGTATAGCTAGCTGGCTGTCCACACCAGTCACTTAATGAAAATCCTGTTCTTCATCCTAGGTCCAGCCTCATCAGATCCATAAGCACAGAGTTACATTTCTTTCATCTTCCTCAACAACAGAAAAACCTATCCCCAGGGTAGCTTACCAGGTTTTACGCTGACTCTGGAACAAGATTTGGAAAAGACTAAAGCAGAATTCATCAAGAGAACTCCCCCTCGCCTTCAGCAGTTGACTGGATTGAGCTCATAGCACAGGCTGAAGAAATTCAGTGTTTGTTATGGTTTGGATCTAAGTTGTGACACTTCAGAAGATACAGTTGTCAGGAATGTTTAACTCAAAATATTTTCTCTTTCCAGGAAATTTCTGTTGGGAAAGTCCCTGGGCTAACAGTTGATGAATTTAAGTGCTTTTTAAACTTTGAAAAGGAAATCTTATACCATCTGTGAGTTCTTTCAGTGCACTCTCTGGCTTACAAGTTAAATATTAAAGTAGGGGACTGATTCCTTGTACCACTCATGGAAGATTTCTGACATTGATGACCAGGGATGTCTGAGTCGAAAATCCCAAACCTTGAGATAAAATGTCAGGGATGTATTGCATTTTATGCTTCCTTTTACAGAATCACAGAATTAACCAGGTTGGAAAAGACCTTCAAGATCATGAAGTCGAACCTATCGCCCACTACCATCTAATCAACTAAACCATGGCACTAAGTGCCTCATCCAGTCTTATTTTAAACGCTTCCAGGGACAGTGACTCCACCACCTCCCTGGGCAGCCAGTTACTCTTTCTGTGAAGAATTTCTTCCTAATATCCAGCCTAAACCTCCCCTGGCACAGCTTGAGACTGTGTCCTCTCGTTCTGTCACTGGTTGCCTGGGAGAAGGGACCAAACCCCACCTGGCCCATCCTGAGCCCGATCCTGTTCAGTATCTTTATTGATGATCTGGATGAGGGGATTGAGTCAGTCATCAGTAAATTTGCAGATGACACCAAGTTGGGAGCAGGTGTTGACTGGTTGGAGGGTAGAAGGGATCTGCAGAGGGACCTTGACAGGCTGGACAGATGGGCAGAGTCCAACAGGATGGCATTTAACAAGTCCAAGTGCCAGGTGCTGCACTCTGGCCACAACAACCCCATGCAGAGCTACAGGCTGGGGACAGAGTGGCTTGGAGAGCAGCCAGGCAGAAAGGGACCTGGGGGTGCTGGTTGACAGGAGGCTGAACATGAGCCAGCAGTGTGCCCAGGTGGCCAAGAAGGCCAATGGCATCCTGGCCTATATCAGGAATAGTGTGGCCAGCAGGAGCAGGGAAGTCATTGTGCCCCTGGACTCAGCACTGGTTAGGCCACACCTTGAGTACTGTGTCCAGTTCTGGGCCCCTCAATTTAAGAAGGACATTGAGATACTGGAATGTGTCCAGAGAAGGGCAACGAGGCTGGGGAGAGGGCTCAAACACAAACCCTATGAGGAGTGGCTGAGGGAGCTGGGGTTGTTTAGCCTGGAGAAGAGGAGACTCAGGGTGAGACCTTATTGCTGTCTACAACTACCTGAAGGGAGGCTGTAGCCAGGTGGGGGTTGGTCTCTTCTCCCAGGCAACCAGCACCAGAACAAGAGGACACAGTCTCAAGCTGTGCCAGGGGAGGTTTAAGTGAGGAGAAAGTTCTTCACAGAGAGAGTTGTTAGACTTTGGAATGTGCTGCCCCGGGTGGTGGTGGAGTCACCATCGCTGAAGGTGTTTAAGAGGGGATTGGAGGTGGCACTTGGTGACATGGTTTAGTAGTCATGAGGTTTAGGGTGACAGGTTGGACTTGATGATCTTTGAGGTCTTTTCCAATCTTGTTGATTCTGTGATTCTGTGGCTACAGCCTCCCTTCAGGCAGTTATAGATAGCAATAAGGTCTCCCGTGAGCCTCCTCTTCACGAGGCTAAACAACCCCAGCTCCCTCAGCTGCTCCTCACAGGATTTGTGCTCCAGATCCCTCACCAACTTTGTTGCCCTTCTCTGGACACGTTCAAGCAATTCAACATATTGAATTGAGGGGCCCAGAACTGGACACAGTACTCAAGGTGTGGCCTAACCAGTGCTGAGTCCAGGGGCACAATGACTTCCCTGCTCCTGCTGGCCACACTATTCCTGATCCAGGCCAGGATGGCATTGGCTCTCTTGGCCACCTGGGCACACTGCTGGCTCATGTTCAGCTGCTGTCAATCAGTACCCCCAGGTCCCTTTCTGCCTGGCTGCTCTCCAGCTACTCTGTCCCCATCCTGTAGCACTGCCTGGAGTTGTTGTGGCCAATGTGTAGAACCTGGCACTTAGCCTTATTAAATCTCATGCTGTTGGACTCTGCCCATCTGTCCAGCCTGTCAAGGTCCCTCTGCAGAGGCCTTCTACCTTCTAACAGATCAACTCCTGCTCCCAACTTGGTGTCATCTGCAAACTTACTGATGATGGACTCAATCCCCTCATCCAGATCATCAATAAAGATATTGAACAGGATGGGGCCTAGAACTGATCCCTGGGGGACACCACTAGTGGCTGGCTGCCAGCTGGCAGTGGCACCATTCACCACCACTCTCTGGGCTCGGCCCTCCAGCCAGTTCCTAACCCAGTGCAGAGTGCTGCTGTCCAAGCTGTGGGCTGCCAGCTTGGCCAGGAGTTTGCTATGGGGGATGGTGTCAAAGGCCTTGCTGAAGTCCAGGTAGACTACATCCACAGCCTGCCCCACATCCACCAGGTGTGTCACCTGGTCATAGAAGGAGATCAGGTTGGTCAAGCAGGACCTGCCCCTCCTAAATCTGTGCTGGATGGGCCTGAGCCCTTGACCAGCCTGTGGGTTCTGTGTGATTGCACTCAAGATGAGCTGCTCCACAGTCTTGCCTGGCACTGAGGTCAGGCTGACAGGTCTGTAATTCCCTGCTCATCCTTCCAGCCCTTCTTGTGGATGGGCATCACATTGGCCAGCTTCCAGTCATACACATGCCTCAGTTTGCATAACATCCCTATACTGAAGTGTTGATGATAGACCAAGAACTACTCTGACATGAATTTAATATCTAGAAATGTTTTGTATTTTACTCAAAGCACAAGGTCCACCAGAGAATTGTGGATTTAACCTAGGAGTTAAAACTGCAGGATTTATTTCTGTGACTGTTTATCTAAAGTCAGTCTTGCAACACTAGCTTCACCTAGGAATAACATGATAAAGACCTGTACATGCTTGGGGAAGGGAAAGAGAACACCTACTGAATCACTTTTAAAGCCTCACTTCTTTATTTAAAGCCTAGCATATAAGAAGTCACTGTCTGGGACTGTAACAGCTGCTGATGGGCTTTGAAGGTAATCCAAGCTGATGAAAGAACTGTACTCAGACATTACTAAAACTGTGTACCTGCACTCCATAAATTTGTCAGTGTTACTGGCAAACTCATTTTGCAAACTCATCAGTGCAGCCCTGGCCACCAGAACAGTTAGTACCTTGGCAGAGATTGGACTACTATTTTAACCCCCATGATAATTCCAGTATTTCCAAAGAGGAAATATTTTTTACATTAAATCAGCCTCCAATTTTTGTTTTTCTTTTGGACACTTCAGAGGCTAAAATTAGCCTTTTCTTCAAAAATGAGGAGTGAGTAATGCTTTTTTACAGCTGTGGGGCAAAAAGAGGCAGAGTTCATGGTTTAATTCTGATTTGGGTGGTAGTTGTGACAATGACAGAAAAAGGCGAGATGTCAGGTTACAAAGCTCTTGGAAAGATTCAGTGGCTGAGGGTAAGTCTCTGTGTCCTCATCCTCACGATTTCCCCACTTTGTCCCTCACTAAGAAAAATGCACTGGTTTGTTCTCTAAGATAAGCTTGGATCCTCAGATTTTCCAAAGGTCCAGAGCCCACCTGTTTTTCTTTTGGCTAGAGGAGGTGTGGTTCATTATAGGCAACCAAGCACTGGGGTGCATAGTGTAATTAGGAGTGTTTACTTGTTGATTGTGTCAAAATACTGCTGAAAGTAGCTGAAGCAGCCTGAGGAGTCTTCATCCTTGATGCTACATGCCATAATGGTGATGGCAGGACAGAGCAGTGTCAGATTAGGCAGCAGGGGTAGGAGCAACACCATGCAGTGTCAGAGGATGAGCTAAACTTACGTGTGGAAAGTATCTGTCTGCAGAGCCTCTTATGGTCAAGGAAGCTGCGGTGAGTAACAGGCTATGGACAGCAGCAGAGCACTGCAGCCACTCACCTTGGCAGAGGCAGCTGGTGGTGAACCAAACACACTGTTAGTAAAGCTTACATAATTAAGATTCACACTATTCTTGTAATATTCCATTCTCAAAAATGTTTTGTTACTTTCAGTTGTCACTGTCTGAGCTGGTTTGGTTTTGTGTTGTTTTGGGTTTTGGGAATTTTTTTTTGTTGGGTTTTGGGTTTTGTTTGGTTTTGTGTTGTTTTGGGTTTGTTTGGGTTTTTTGTGTGTGTGGGGTTTGTTTTTGTTTTGTTTTTTGTTTGGTTGGTTTTTTGTTTGTTTTTTGTTTGTTTGGTTGGTTGGTTTTGGTATTTTTTTCTCTTGGCATCATCAAAACTTCTTTGGTGACATGTGGATTATATGGCTATGCAAAAGCTTGTGAGGTCTCATCCATCATTAAATAGTGATTTCCTCCTGCAGATAATGCCAGATTATGCAATTTCTGAGCAAGAAAGGAATTATATTACCATCCTCTCCCTCCCCCACTTAAGCTTCTTTGGCTGGAGGAGATCTGAGGTAGGGTGCTGCCAGTTTGGCTTGGGGGAGAGGAAGAAGAGAGAAAGATGTCCTTGTCTTGTGCTGTCCTCGTCTTGTGCTGTCCTCAGCTGGAGGAGGGAAGGGAGAGATCCAAGTCCTTCTCTGAAAAGCCTCCAGCATGTGGTGTCTTCAGTAAAGATGTTTTTTCTCTTCTCCAGGAATTCTTTTCTTACAGCAAGCAAATTTAGGACACGGCATGGTCCTTCCAAAGAAGGGTGCTGGTGGAGCATGCTTCCAGGCTGCATGTTGATGTTTGTTTTTTCTCTCTGTCTGAGCTGCTAAAGCTCAGTGTCTTTTGTTCAGTTATTGGCAGCTCCCCCTGGCCCACACTGAGGGAGTGGGCCTCCACCTTTCGCTCCACCTCTTACTCCTCTAATACACATCAGGCTAGATAGTTCTGTTGTATAGTCCAGAAGCCTTTTCACCATCCCCCCCTTTCCGGGCAGCTGATGGATAGAAATGATCTTGTCTTTGTCTCACATTCCAGGGAGCCACCAGAGTGGCCTCTGCCCTGTTTACACATCACTGCATGGCTCTGGCCTAATCAGGCCAGGGTGTGTTTTACCTGCTGCATTATTTCAGGTAGTGACTCCACCACATCCCCTGGGCAGCCGTTGTCTCTGAGAGGAGCAAAGGTGATTTTATCTTGGTTGATTTACAAGAGAGACAAGATTTGCACTCTTACAGGAAGGTTCACATTCATTGTTTTAGAAAAAGAATCGTAATGCAGTTAAGTGTCAGTAATAATAACACAATTAAAATTTTAACATGCACGTAGTTTCCATCTATTTTCTCAAGATTATCCTGACTCTTCTGTTTTTCTTTTAAGTCTCAAAGTCAACCTCTTTAGCCTATACATAGACTTAACACTGTGAATCCAGCTTCTGGTGTCCTTTGTAGAGAATATTATCCTGCTGATGCTCTGGGATTTACTTGAGGTCCTTTGTCTGTGTTTCCTAAAATGCACTTACACCTTTCCTTTTTTTTTTTTTCTGTGGTCTGCAGTTCTGTGTTACAGCTGCATTTACTCTATGTGGTGTGTTTCACATATGCTAAAGGCTGTTTCTTTGTTCTCCTTGCTTTACCTAGATGCAGTTTTGTCCACCTCCAGGTACTAGTAGTGGCAATGCCAGGTTATAGGTCTGCACTTCCCAATATTTCTTGCCTGCCTTTCAAGGAACAAGACATGGGTAAGTCCTTTAAATTTTTATGGTGTGCTACGTCCAATGCAAGTCCCTATGTTCTAGCTGAGTGTTCACCAATGAAAGACATTATCCAGATTTTGAAAATTGTAGAGATCAGTAGCAATGAGGGGAGCAGCAAAGCAAAGAAAAGCTTCTGTATGGTTTTTTTTTTTTTTTAACCTCTTGCACTGAATTATACTTTAAGTGTATAAGCATACATTTCAGGGCCTTTCCAACCACTAATACTATGCTGCCAAACTGGAGTCAAAGGTTTGAATAATTTGTACCAAAGGCATGTGAAAATTTCACTTGTAAGATAATCCTCTCAGCACTTCTTTTTTTTTTTTTTTTGATTCAATGGTTTGTAATATACAGGCAGCAATAAGCATATGGAAGTAGTTTACATGTGCTCCTTCACATTAATTATGATTTGATTTCCAAAACTGCTGTATGGGAGAAAGGATGCCTGTAGGGATGAGACTGTATGCAGCTACTGAAAGCAATTCTCTGTATTTAATTCCGTGTTTAAAAGTGGGGAAAAACCCAGAATTTTAAAACTAGGATGGACGTTTTGTTTTGCCAAAAGCTAGAGGGGAAAGCAAAGCATCTTTTTGTTTCATAATGACACATGGTGATGTGTAATAAGATCCACCTAGAACTACACTGCAGGAAGCTTTTTTCACCAGAAATTTCAAATGTGTTTTTGATTTAATTTACAGTGAAAAGCAAACTCTGGTTGCCTTTGAAAGGGAAAGTCTACTTTCCTTCTCATCTGTCAGCAGACTTGCTCCCCACATCACCTCAAAGTGAGTCATAAGGACATGGCTTTTACTAGAATGGAAATAAGCTCTGATATCTGAAAACCATTGGTTTTGCTGCTAAACCCCAGAGAAAGTGGGATTTGATTTATTTTTCTTCATCAATGTTAACAAAGCTGCAGAAGTTCACAAGCTCTACCTGGAGTCTCCTGTCTCAGTGGCCTGCTTTCTCCATTAATGAGGAACATACCTAGACTGAATGCTGGACAATAACACCGGAGAGAACAATAGAAAAGACAAACTGTAGGGAGCAAGGAGAGATAGTGGAGAAGGAATCTGCCTTCATCTCTATCCCGTATATGTGCCCTGTGAGAGATGTGGGCTCAGATTAGTACTCCAAGATGCTATGGCAGATCCCCCATCTCCCTGCTGAGTGTTGTGACTGTCCATGAGAGCTTCACTCCCTTGGAAGCTTTGGGGGGAAATGGACACTGAACCCATCTGGGCTTTCCTGAAGAATATCAAAGGCACTTAAATATGTCCAATGCTTAGATAGGGAATACATGCACTTATTTTAAGAGATGTTTTCCTGGGGACCTAAAATTTAGAGGCTTAAGAAAGTGTACCTGATGCTAAGCAGATTTAATTCCACCAAAGCTAAAAAGTAGCATCCTCAGAAAACCATATCTGATGACTTAGCCTGGAATTAACAAAACTGTAAGTCTGACTCCTACACTAGGCAAACAGGAGGAAATTAGTTAGGGAGGAGTGTGCTTAGACTTCTAATTCTTTCTGTTCTTGTACATGTACATCTGTGCTACACAGGCACTTGAGTTGTTTGCCATCCCTGCCGTTTTCAGGTGGGAAACATTAGGGACACCCCATGCTTCTCCTTCTTAGGCTTGAGTCCCAGCAAACCTGGAGTTAAAAGCCCTCTTCATGATGTTGACAAGCCTGTTGGCAGAGACACTTCTTGCCTTCCAACTGTCACTGATCAATGAGGGTATCTCAGAATCTGAACAGATGCTGGCAGCAGTAGATGTGATCTGCAAGATATGACAACCAGCACTTGTGATTCTTGTTACTGTGAGATTTTTCACAGGGACCAAATATGTTAATGGATTCAAAGAGATGCTAAAGAAACTCAAAGAGAATAGCTCTATAGCTGAGATTTACAGCTCAGGAAGCTAGGAAATTGCTAATTGCTAGAGGGCATATGGGGAAGGAGACCTCTAGAGGCATGAGCAGTGCTTATACCCCAAAGGTGGTTGCTGGCCACTGTGGGCATTAAGGGATTGGGCTGAGCAAACAAACTGGTTTTGAACTTTTAATTTCTTGTGATGCTGTAACTCTATAAAAGGGACAGCTAGAAGGTAATTTGATTGCCTAAATGGTACCATCAGGCATTTTGTCATCCCTTGAGCTCCTCTCTAAGGAGATCTCAGCTAAATCCTGTGTAGCTCTATGAAGATACCTGGGTGTCCTCTGTGGCTGAAGTGGCTCTAAGTTCATACACTCCTGTTTCTGGGACCAGATCAGAACAGGGGTGGATCTGGGGACCCTCTTTGAACAAATGAGTTGAAGGAGTTGAATGCTCAAGTGCTGGTGGTCACAAAGCAGAAGCTTATGGGCACTGCAGCATTAGGAAAGACCAAATGTCAGCACTTGGCATTAATCTCTTTTGAGATTTATTCTTGGGTCTTTAGTCCGCTGATTCATCCTTCTGCTCTGCACAGAGAAATGAGATCTTCTCTGATGCCACAGCAGGTCATATGCCAGAGTGGCACCATCTCAGGGCTCGACAAGTGCCGAGGACTCTGACAACAGCTAATCCTTCTGAGTATCACAGTATAGCAGGGCTTGGAGGGGACCTCTGGAGATCATCGAGTCCAACTCCCTTGTCAAGGCAGGTTCACCTTAAAAAGGTCACAAAGGAACACATGCATGTAGGGTTTGAATATCTTCAGAGATGAAGACTCTGTCACTTCTCTTTGTAGCCTATTCCAGTGCTCCATCACCCTTAAATTAAGGAATTTTCTTCTCATGTTTGGAAGGAACTTCCAGTGTTCAAGTGTGTGCCCATTACTCCTTGTTATGTCATCACTGAGTGCCACTGAAAAACAGACTGGTCCCATTCTCTTGACAGCCACTGTTTAAGTATTTATAAGCATTGATGAGATCCTCCCTCATTCTTCTCCTTTCCAGAACAAAATGACCCAATTGCCTCAGTCTTTCCTTACAAAAAATCCTAATTTTTATATTATAATTAGTCCCCTAATCATCTTTGTAGCCCTTTTCTGTACCCTGTCCAGTAAGTACCTGTCCTTGGACCAGGGAGCCCAGAACTGTACACAGTATTTTAGATGTTGTCTCACCAGGGCAGGAGGAGGATAACTTCCTTCATCCTGCTGGCTACACTCTTTTTGATGCAATCCAGGATGACATTGGCCTTCTTGGCCACAGTGGTGCATTGATGGCTCATTGTCCTCCCATTGTCCACCAAAACTCCCAGGCCCTTTTCCCCTTCTTCAACAGGTCAACCCCCAACCTGTACTGACACATGTAGCTCTTCCACAGACGTAGTTCTTTACTCTTGCCCTTATTGAATTTCATTAAGTTTCTTCCTGCCCAGTTTTCCAGCCTATCCAGTTCTTGCTGGATGGCAGCACAGTCTTCTGATGTGTCAACCACACCTTCCAGTTTTGTATCATCAGTGAACTTGCTGAGGTCTATCCCTTCATACAGACATTGATGAATATGTTGAATAGGGCTGGACCCAGCTCCAACTCTTGGGAGACACCACCAGTCACAAGGCCTCCAACTAGACTCTGCCCCACTGACAAAGTAATTTCTGAAGTGAGCACATTGGGGACAGAGAGGAATCAGTGACATCACTAAGCTCTCAAGACCAATGGTGTATCGTAAGTGTGTTGGTGAGTCGAGTCAGTGAGAAGGTGCCCTGGAAGGGAAAAGCATCTGACTCGTGCCACCAGCAAGATTCTGGAGACAGGAACCAAGACAGTCCTTGGTAATTTGAAGAGGATGCTCCAAAGAAAAACAACAACAAAAAATACATCCTGTTTGTTATTATTTTAGAAAGGGTACCACACAGACTGAAGTAATAGCTGCAGTCAGACAGCCTCCATGGGCTCACAAGGGAAGAATTCCCCTCACTGGCATCCAGTAGAGCTTCTCCTCCCTGCAGCCTCCCGCTGCTTCTGCAGCCAATGCTTTGCTCATGTCCTAGAAGAAAGAGCCTCTGCCTTATCCTGTACAACTATAGACATTGATTTCTTCTGCTTTATTCCCTTCTGCCTAATTGTTCCTGTGTGATCCCATATACCTGTGAAAATCCATATTTCAGAGAACTGGGAGTGACATCAAAAATTGATCAATTCTTCCCCACTTGGTATGTGTCTGTGCCAAGAGAAGAAAATTCATGACCACTTTTCTTTTCCCAGCCTATTCCAGTACTTTATGACCATCTTGAAAGAACCCTCTGTGAGAAGCAGCTGACTGAAATCTTGTCCTCTGGTCTTACCTCCCTTTTCGCTCTTCACTGAGGACATATTGTTCTGGTTTTTATTGCAGGGAGCTCCAGACTGCTTTCCCGCTCTTCCTTACCTCCCTGTCCAATGATCAAGCACAGCTTTTCAGCATCCAAATGTAGTATCAGTTTAACTGTTTTCTTTTCTGAAGGAAAGAGCACAGAAGTTTCTCATACATGCCAGACCTCCATAGCATTGTTTGCCTGTGGCTGACAGATCTTGCCAATGTTTTTTCAGAAATGTGAAAGCTTAAAAAAAATAAAAATCAAACCCCAAGCCCACAGCATTAGGTTGTTTACACTTTGCCTGCAGTAAACATAGTGTTAAAAAAAAAATAAAAATCTTGTTTGTGCTTCTCCAGAGTGAGGAAACAAGATAAGGTAAGATTACATGTAAAGATAAGGTCTGTCAAAGATATGTAGCTAGGCACAGCAAACCATTGGGCAGGTATTGCTGACACTGACACTGATAATCAGAGTGCTGAAGCACCTCTCCTGTGGAGACAGATTGAGAGAGCTGGGGCTGTTCAGTCTGGAGAAGAGAAGTCTCTGAGGAGACGTTATTGTGGCCTTCCTGTATCTTAAGGAGGCCTACAAGAAAGCTGGGGAGGGACTTCTTAGGATGTCAGGTAGTGGTAGGACTAGGGGGAATGGAGCAAAACTAGAAATGGGTAGATTCAGACTGGATGTTAGGAAGAAGTTTTACACCATGAGGGTGGTGAGACACTGGAACAGGTTGCCCAGGGAGGAGATAGAAGCCCCATCCCGGAAGGTGTTTAAGGCCAGGCTGGATGTGGCTCTGGGCAGCCTGACCTAGTGTGAAGTGTCCCTGTCCATGGCAGAGAGGTTGGAACTAGATGATCCTTGAGGTCCCTTCCAACCCTGATAACTATGATTCTATGATTCTCTAGGATGGAAGGCTCCTCAGCCCCAAGGGATGAGCTTAGGGTCACTGTAGTGGGGTCAGATCCATGTGGAGAAACTGGGCTGCATCATTGTTGTGAGGCTGGGAACCATCCCCAGCAGGCTGGATGTGACCACACTCTTTGGAAGGTGTTCAGTAATGTGGACACAGTCTGCAAATGCTAGCTGTTTTCTCCTCCAGAGAACAATTGTCAGCACGATTAATTTCATCTGGATAACTACAAACCACACAGGGAAACAGTATTTTTGGCTATAAAAGGTTTTTATTTGGTTTGGGAGTTTAATTTAATTGGACTGCAGCTTGATTTAAAATGGAAATACTTTTCTCCTGACAATGCTACATGGGGTTTTCTTTTTTTGGTATATGTGAAACATACTCAATTTTAATGGCAGGAAAATCACAAGCCTCTAAAATTACTCTTTGGTGTATACTATTCTGATACTTCATGCTTGCCTTTTTTTTTTTTTTCCCCCCTGTTAATTTAGTTGTATTGAGAATTAAACACTGTTCTGATTCCCTTACCAATTACAAGTGGATATGTTCATACCTGTAATTCTCACTGCTGGTAAACTTTTCAGCAGTGATGATCACAGGCAGCACATTAAGAAGCAATGCTAATATTTATAAACTAACTATGGCAAAATACCCATTAGCTTCTCTCCTTTCTTTGTGACATTTCTTATAATGCTTACAAGACATTTCTTATACCTTGTCTCTTGCCTAAATTCAATGATAAATTTGAACTTTTTTGAAACTTAAATTATGAGATCTCTCTCTCTTGAGTGTATAGGTCATGTTAGATCTCATATTTTTTTGTAGTAGATTCAACCAAAACACAAACTGACATCAGGCCATTCAGACTGAAGGAAACCGAAAATCAAACAGGTATGTATTCAGAGCTGGATAGAAAATGAGGAGGGAAAATTACAGGGTTCTGGTGAAATCTCTATCTCCTTTACAATAAATTCTGAATTGACTGGTCTTTGCTCACAGCTTTAAGCACAGCAGCAGAGCAGGTACTGTCAAATAAACTTAATCTCAGCAATTTGAGACACCTGGAAGCACACTAATGGTTGTTCAGATTTGTAACTCATTAACTATCTCAGGCGTGGCACAGTCCAGTTTTCTGAGGAGTGCGTGGAAGGCAGGCTGAACATTCACAAGTGTATGTGTGTGCCTGGGCTTACTGGCAGACGGCAGGAAAGACAGCAGATGGCAGCCAAGTGTCCAGATATTAACTTGTTCTTTTGCTTTCAGCAGCCTGTTCTTGCTGTTTATTGGATCTATATCCACCCCTCTGAGAGTGAATGCAAACTGCGCATCTGAAGAATTGCTTTATTTAGGTGGGATACTGAATTTCAAGAACCAAGTCTTTGTTCAGTGAAAATTATTTCTCCTGTCTCAGTGTTTCCATTTTGCCTCTGCAGTGTGCACTGTTGGACAGCAGGGGCTGCTCCTGCACCAGCAACCCGAGTTGTATTTGGATTCCTCTTACCACTTCTGTATTCCCAGGAGGCTTCTGGAGATCAATTCACAAAACAAAGATAGCAGACAAGGAGACATTATATTGTCACAAAGTTAATATTTTTAATCACTGAATGATTAAATAATCATTGGTTCCTGCTTGTGTATTAATGTACAATCAGTTACCAGATAAGAGATACAAAGTCTTGCACAAGCCACAGTTTAGTACCAGGAAGTACCTGTTGATGTAAGATAAGCAGCCCACCAGGAAACAAATGTTACTACTCTTGTAATTGCCTAAAATAATTTTCTGCCCTTGCCAGGAAACAATGCACTTAGTCATTCTTGCCTGATGTTTTATCCATGGGCAGGACTGGGCTCTCTCTCCATTTCCCATGCATTCTTGCACTGCCTCTGATGAGCTGCTACTACCATCGCTCCTGATACTGTCTGTTCAGCTTGCTCCTGCCAGAGAGGGCTGGGGAGCATAACACAGGCTACTTTTTACCCCTAAGAAGTCTATAAAGACAGTGATTTCTTCTTCAAGTGTTACCTTATGTCACTGATCATATTTATGACCTTCTGCAGACAGAGTTGTTAATAGATTTGTCCAGGCAGAGAGCACTTTTTCCTCATCATATAGGTGTTTAACATTTTCAGTTTTCTTCTTGCTGCAAACGAACCAATCATAGAATCACAGAATCAGTCAGGGTTGGAAGGGACCACAAGGATCATCTAGTTCCAACCCCCCTGCCACGGGCAGGGACACCTCACACTACATCAGGCTGGCTAGAGCCTCATCCAGCCTGGCTGCAAAAACCTCCAGGGATGGGGCCCCAACCACCTCCCTGGACAACCCGTTCCAGGCTCTCACCACTCTCATGGGGAAGAACTTCTTCCTCAAGTCCAGCCTGAATCTCCCCACTTCCAGCTTTATTCCATTCCCCCTAGTCCTGTCACTACCTGATATCCTAAACAGTCCCTCCCCAGCTTTCTTGTAGGCCCCCTTCAGATACTGGAAGGCCACAATAAGGTCACCTCGGAGCCTTCTTTTCTCCAAGACTGAAATGAATCTGAGCATATACCCAGAGGTTCTCACCAGGAGTCTCCAGAACATTATTTAATCAGCAGGAAAAAAAACTAACCACCAGCAACCTGGGGCTTTTTTGAAACACAATCAACGCTGTCTCCTATAGTGTTTTGAGTAAAGGCTTGAACCAGCAAGGTTTTTTAACCCAATCAACTATGCAGCAGAGAAACATGTTATCAAAACATAGCCATGCCCAATGCTGGCACAGGAATGCTGCACCCTCCTGCAGGCATCCCTGAGCATCTCAGTGAGGGGCAACACAAAGATGTCCTTCACTCTTCCCCTGCAGCCCATGTGGGCAGAGAGAAGAAAGACTTTGATATAAAAAGAGGTTAAATAAAAGGATACTTGCAATACAATAGCAGTTGCCCAGGGAAGCAGTGTAATTGCAGGTTAGACCAGCCACAGCCACCACTGTCACCTTGGAGACCAGCTGGTAAACTCCAGGCCTCCCAAAAAAGGGGGGGCCAAGGCAGCTGGGTGTGTAAACAAGTAAAACGAGATGGACAAGGAAGCTCTGCAGTGAGCCTGCAGCCCTGCAGCCCCTCCACTTCCTGCCTTGAGCCAGTGAGAGCCTGGGAGTGGGAAAGCAAGTGGGGTACGCCACCATCCCAGCCCCCTGACACCTCCCAGGTCCTGGGTGAAAATCCTGGATACAGGATAGATTTCCAGGTAAAGGATTTTATCTCTTGTTTGCTAGCTTGCAGTGAGTTTCTCTGATCAGCTGGGTTTGCAGTTCAGCCAAAAGTATTTTGCAAAGACTGATAAATATATATGCAAAATAACAAGAGCAGTAAGGCACCACCTGCCAGAAAATGGGAGCCAAATGATGCTATGAATGGTGGAGAGGCAGAGGGAAGGCTGCTTCAGAGGGGTCAGTGTGACTGGAAGCTGGATTTTTAGGAGTTGTTTAGATGGTTGCCAAATAGGGTGTTTTCATACTCTTAACTATGTAATGAAATTATCAGAAATAAACCAAATGTGGACAAAATTGGTTTAGGTGACTAACCCGTTCTCAAACTCTCAGATCTTCTCAGGGGCAGTGTGTGCATTTGGCCAGGACAGGGGCTTCAGAATCCTACAGTAATCCATTCTGCCTGCCACACTGGGGTGGTTTTCAGGGCTTTCACAGGAGGCTTTGGGCTCATCAGAAGGAAACCATGTAAATTAATGGTGCTGAGCTTAGATTAAATCTGACTCCTTCCAGGTTTAAACCTCAAGCTTAGAGGGATCTAAAGGGATCTAGTTACTGAACAGCCTTGGGTTTTCCTGCAAAAACTTTACCTAACATTTTGAGGTTTGTGTGTGTTCAGAAGAAACGCGACCGTTTCTGTTCAGCCTGCACAACAAAACACTGCCTGTAGAAACAAACAATGCTGAGGACCTGAGGTACTGTAATTGCTTGTAGCCCAGACTGCTATGCAAAACAAAACTCTCTAGTGTTCAGAATTAAATTAACCAGCCCACCTTTTTCATTTCACCATATCTGATGATGGAAGAGATATAAGAATTAAAAATGTGTAGAATTATGGTTACGAGGATTTCTTGGTTATGAGTTTGGTTTTTTTTTTTTTTTTTACTTTTTATTAATACATAACACATTTGTAAGCTATACAGAGAACTGTTATATTCAGCAAATTCTAATTTAATTGTAATTACATCACATTATGCAAAAAAAGCAAAAACAAAATGAGAGGAAAGAACATGTGAATCACTCCATCCTTGCTCTGATTCAGAATATTCTCTTACAATATAGTATAGTCTTTCATCAACCTCAGAAGGATTTATCTCTAGCTTAAACCAGCATCTCACAGAAGTAGGGAAGTGGTAAATGTGTTACTATGGGCCAGAACTTCATGTAGTAGGGTTTACATTTAACTGTTTTTCTGTATTCATTGAATATATAAAAAAGGTTCTCAAATGCATACTGGTGTGTGGCACAGGAAGCCAGGTCATATTTAAGAGGCTTTAATACAGTGTGTAAGTGCAATCACTTTGCAAACAGACTTTAATTTCTGGGTTTTATATGACAACATGGTGTTGGTGATTTTGTTATTGAACATGACAGAGAATAAAGATTTGCAAAGAGCAGCAAAAATATTTAGTTAGTGTTATTAATAATGTTATAGGGGGGAAATTTGGAATATTTCTGCCTCTGGCATTAGGGTGGTTATTAGAGTGTTCTGTCCCACTTCAGAAGTGGGACTGAAAAAAAAAATTAGGAACAACAGCAGAATTATCTAACACTGGGAAACTCATTTTGTGAAAAGAGTCCTAAGCTCTGTCTAATTACTTAGCCAAAGAGTGTTTGAAATGGACCTTCAAGTGTTTACATCTGGACAGATTTTTAATAAGTAGTTCTCTTATCTACTAAAAGAAAGTAAGCCAGCATTAATGACAGTGGGAATTCAGAGTGAAAATCAATAAATTATGTTTAAAAGAAAATGATCCTCTGCTGGAATTCATCATCCTAGAGACGACGAGTTCTCAAAAATGCAGAAGCAACCTTTGAACTTACTACAGAGCTAACTGAGGACTGGCCAGTTTCAGTGGCTTTACTGAAGTTCAGGAGATCATAATAGATATTGTATCAGATAATCCCTCCCTAATATCAGTTCATGAATCTCTCTACAATGATTAAGTGGTGCACACTGTGTATGAATGGAAATGGCTCCCCTGGACTCAAGGCAAAGGCCTGCTACACCCTTCTCACAGTGTGTGTTTGTGTAGATCATTGCAGCATGCAGTGAAGATGAATTGTGTCTCATTGGTCTCGGTGTTTATAGAGCTATACAAATACATAACATCGTAGAGAGGTATACTGCATAGGTGCATGTGCTTGCATTATGCACTCTGTACAGGCATTGTTTATGAACACATATATAAACATATATATATATATGCAAAACAGGCTATGAAAATAACATTGAAATATAATTTGCACCATGATTATGTAACCTCAATGTATTTTATATTTTTGCCAGCTAAACATCTGCCCTTGAAGACAGGTCATTGTTTGCAGAAAACATTTCCAAATGCTGATTTCACATAGCTGTAATCTCTTTCTGGTCACTCAGTAATGGGTTCTCAGAAGAACGTTGCTCATTTTGGGTGAAGCAAAAGCTGACATGATCTTTTTTCTGCTAGAGTCCTACAATAGGCTGGTACTATAACCACCTGGGAGGAACACAGACGTTATTTTTCTATTTTTCCAATCCCAGCTGGTGTTATCTGAAGGGGTTACAAAAGTCAGTACACATGACATTGCCAGCTGCTGTAGCTGTTGCTCCATAGACAGGAGTGGAGTAGGGGGTTGGAACACCTCTGCTACGAAGACAGGTTGGCAGGGCTGGCATTGTTCAGCCGGGAGAAGAGAAGGCTCTGCAGAGGCCAAATAACCATCTTCCATCCTGAAAGGTACAAAAGGGATGGAGAGAGACTGTTTACAAAGGCCTGTAGTGAGAGAACAAGGGGCAATGGTAGATGAGAGTAGATTTAGATTGGATGTTAGGAAAAAATTCTTTACCATGAGGGTGGTGGAACACTGGAACAGGTTGCCCAGGGAGGTAGTTGAGGCCTGGAGATATTCAAGGTGAGGTTTGACAGGGCTCTGGGCAACCGGATCTAGCTGAGGATGCCCCTGCTTACTGCAGAGGGGGTTGGAATAGATGACCTTTGGAGGCCCCTTCCAACACAGGCAGTTCTATGATTCTGTAAGATGAAACAGTTCGGTTCCACAGTTCCATGTTTCTCAAATGTTTTCTCTGACCATTTCAACTCACGCTTTTGCACATGCAATGACAAGATTCAAAGTGCAACATGCACTGGTGATGCCTTACAAGAAAACTGACCTTCTTCATCTCCCCAAGAATACCCTCAGCAGAGTACCAAGTGCTCTCCAAGCCAAGAACTCTGCTGTAACTCAGCCCAGCCCTTCTGTGATTCTTTTCTGCCCTACTCTTCTCATGCTTTAAAGGCTGGAAAATATTTTAGGGGCCTTTGTGGTCTGCAGACCCAGGAGTCAGAATAGACAGTGGCAGTTCTGGCCCTGAGTATGTGCTGAGAGGCCAGGATTCAGTGTGTCCCCAAAAATTTAGTATGGGCATGGGTGAGCCTGATTCTCTTAGCACTAGGGACAAATAATTGCTATGGGAGAAGAAGCAACCCTCCACCAGCCTGGACGTGCTGCTCTTGGTGATGCTAGTGCAATGTAGCAAGTCCACAGTCCCACTTTTTATTCCAGTGTTTCCGTCTCAGGAAAGCTGTAAGTCTTATTTGACCATTGGCAGAGTCCTGAAGCCTTGGGTTCTGAATGTTTTGCAAGTTTAAGGTATTAGCTTGTTCTACAGTGGTGTTAACACAGCTAAAGGTGTCATCTGTAGGTGAGCTCAGGTACTGGAGTGATTGCCGTTGCTCAGTGCAATGAGAGAAAGCCCTGATCTACAGACTTAGGACTACAGTGGAACAAAGGCAAACATGAGGAAAAGGTCCTCACACAGGACGGTTTTTCCTGCCACAGCTCTACCTGTGGGAAAATGCCAGTGTCAGAGCTATTGGGGGTGTGGAGACATCACTGCTCTTCTGGCTGCACCCACCAATTTTCACTGTGTTCCTACATGCTAGGCAGCAATTTTTTACCCACACTTTTGTATTTGCCTCTGGGTTAATCACAAGGGGGTTGCCTGGGCTCTCCTTTCAGGGTTGGTAGCCCACATTGACAATATCTACTTCTGTTAGAAGGCTATAGAGAACAGGAAATACAGAATCAAAATGAGTCCTCATAAGAAAGCTGAAAGGACCTTGCAAGTGAGGGATTTGGGATGCTTCATGTACTAAGGCAGGTTTCTGCACTCTACTTTTTTTTATGTGAATCAACACCATATGAGTTCTTTGGTTTTCCAGATGCCAGGCACAGCTAGGCATGACCGAGAGATGGCAATCCAGGCCAAAAGGAACCTGTCAAAAACCACTGACCCTGTAGAAAGACTTCGCCTACGTTGTTTAGCAAGGGGATCTGCAGGCATCAAAGGACTTGGCAGGTGAGTCTAAGAATACAGTGAGTCTAAGAATACAGCTGCAAGAGGCTCATGGGCTAAGCAGGGACTGAAATTTGTGTTTTCTGGTTTCAACATAAATGCCACAAGCCTCAGAGCCTGGGCTTGGGGGTCGTATGTTTTAGGAGATGGGGATGACCTACTCGCTGAAGAACAGAGGACCATGAATCCCTCACAGGAAGGTGCTTCCTTGAGACCCAGATAACTGCCAGGAAGAAGGGGGGGATACTGGTATTTTCTATGTTTAACTTAAGCATCTCAATATTGGAGATTCTGTGCTTTCTTTCCCTTGGGGTGTGATTCCCTTGTGTGTAATGTTCTATTAGCTGTATAGTTTATGGAAAGTATCTAGACTCCTTCTGTGGGCATCCTGAAAATGTGGTCACCCCATCTCTAGGAACAGGGAGCTGCATTATACCCTTTTGGGTCCCATAAATCACTGGGGTCCTAGGTGAAGACCTGGAACTTCACCTACATGCCCAACTTCTATGTATCTCAATGCAGAAAGAACAGGAAGACTCCTTTAGTTAAGGCAGACTTCACCTCATTTAACTTAAGCTGTCCAATATTCAGGCATCCAATCTAAGAAATGTGGGGTTGGGTTTTTTGGGTGTTTTTTATTTGTTTTGGGGTTTTGTTTGTTTGATTTGGCGTCCTTTTTTTTTTTTTTTCCCCTCTCTGAAGATTGTACAGCTGGGAAAAGTTATCTCATAAGGCATCCCTGTGCCCTGGTACTGTTCTGAACTGCTGCATCATTCTCCAAGTTTTCCTATGCATTTTCCTCTAATTGCTTGTTTTTCACAGAGTTTTTCGGATCATGGATGATGACAACAGCAGGACCCTTGATTTCAAAGAGTTTGTGAAAGGGTTAAATGATTATGCTATGATGATAGACAAGGAAGAAGCACAAGACATTTTCCGGGTATTTGATAAAGATGGGAATGGAATAATTGATTTTGATGAATTTCTTGTCACACTGAGAGTAAGTCTGAGAATTTACGTTGTTACTGAATTAAACGGAGAAAAAGCCTTGGTTCACCATTAGCTAAACATGAAATAGCACTTCGACTCACCTTAGAAATCAGCAAAAGTCTAGAGCTCTATTTTAAAAGTCAAGTATCTCTTGAGAAGTTAAAACATTATATTTCCATCTAAATGTCCAAAAGGTGATAATCACCCTAAAGAATGCCTCTGTGGATGAGAGCACTCAGAAGCCAACACTTCTCTGCCAATTTATTGGCAAGGTATAAGTGTCCCTTCACACAGAATTGAAAAGCTGCAAATAAATAGTTGTGATGTTTTGAAAATCAATTAATTGCAATTACTGCCTTGAGTTAGGTACTTGGATTCCTATACTGAGGTCCAGGTACCTCTGTGGTTCCACTCACTAATCTCACTTAACTGGCCTTAACTTTATGATGCTTATAATCCAGTGATGGCTTTCTTTAATCAACCACAAGAACCTGATTTTGATTTGAGCCTCTTTTTTCTGCTGAAGTCCAAATTAAAGAAGCAAATAATTAGTTCTTAGAGTAATTAGTGATTACTTGCTAGAAATTTTTTAAATGGGTAGAATAGAAAAGTGTTCTAGGTAGCATTTTCTCTTTTATTGTCCCTTTACTATCATATTGAGAGGTACTGAATGTCTCAGTCACCCTGCTTTGTGGGTGATACACTGTTCTTCCTGGCTAATGCTCATTGTAGACTGTCAGCAGTTTGTTGTCCCCAGTGTCTTGAAATAAGTTTACCATTACCAACAGCAATTACTTGAATTTGGAACTGGGCAAGTAGGTGTCAGAAACAAAATTATTCTGTTAATATTTCTTTACAGCCTCCCATGTCAAATGCAAGAAAAGAGATCATCATGCAGGCATTTAGAAAGTTAGATAAGAGTGGAGATGGTGTGATAACAATTGAAGATTTGCGGGGGGTGTACAATGCAAAGCATCATCCCAAATACCAAAATGGAGACTGGACAGAAGATCAGGTTTTCAGGGCTTTTCTGGATAATTTTGATTCACCTTATGACAAAGATGGGAAGGTAAGTTAAACACCTAGCATGAAGCTATGAAATCACCACCTGCCTCAGCATCTGAGAGTGATCACAGTACCAAGAATGCATTCACATCAAATTATGTGGGGCAGTAAAACAGGTGCATAGCCTCTGTGTAGGACTGTTGGCAACACCTTATGCATTTGGAGGCTGAGGGGCTCTAAAGGAGGTGCAAAAGCATGTAGCCTTAATACTGTATTCTCATAGGTTACTCTAAGTATATCTTCAGACTAAGCCATGCAATTGCTGATTTTCAAGATCCACAGAAACTGGACAATATTTCCCTTCTTAGAAGAATATATACCAGGACCATCTTGTGTAAACTCAATTCTCACCCTGAAGGGTTGGACTAGATGATGCTTGAGGTCCCTTCCAACCTGGTACTCTATGAATCCTTTTGAAAACCAGGTTCCTTAATATTTGAGATACTTTACAGTTAGCACTCCTTCCATGTGTGCAATTACTGAGACACTTAATTTTGGAAACCAGCCCATAATAGAGAGCTGGATGAAAGGTAGAGTTAGAGGGTGCTGACACTAGTCATATGCCATGAGGAGCCACAGGCTGGGGCAGGGCTAAGAGTCTTTCTTTGCCTCTGCCTTGACTCTCCAGTGCCTTGACTCTGTGTAAAGTCTGAGCATCTTCCTTGCTGGGCTTCTTATGTGTTTGCTTCCTAACCATTTCTAAACCAAGCAAACCTTTTTAGTTTGGTTTGAATTTATGCTTGTCCAGCCAACTTAAAGCAGTTATGGATCTCTGCTCACATGGCGATATTCTCAGGCCAAGCCCTTCATAATATCAAACCAGATTGTGGAATGTTTATCACTTCGCTTTTCTGGATTATCATGGCAGCACTACACTGGTGACTTGTACCAGTCTAATGGCTGCCTAATGGTGCCAAATCCTCCACTTGCTTTGTTTCTAACAGGAAGGATCTCAGATAGTAGGGAGGTTATGATTTTTTATTTCCTTTAGGCATGACTTTGCACCTGGCAGATCTGAATTTCATCCCTTTTTCTGTTATGGCATCCTCAGAGGTACCAGTTACCCTTTAATCCCTGCAGCAGTGGTGACATTTAGCAAACCCCAAGCAAAATGTTCCTGCTCTGTGTGCTGAAGTCATACATGAACACATTGCACGAGGCCCCAGAATGGTCCTTGACAAGTTCAGTGCCTTACACCTCATAAATGCTGCAGTGTTAAAGCTTATTGAAAAGTTACTGTGGGCACCTACCTCCTGCTCAGCAGTTCTGACATAGCCCACCAGGTTGCGATTTCTTCTGGGAATGGACTGTGAGATTTGTGTTCCTGAATCAAAGGTCACTAATGAGACTGGTATGAACTGAATGTTTTTAGCAGAAATGCCTCAAGGCTCTTAGCCTGCTAGAAAGGCCTTCTTCACCCTGACTTTGCTGGATGCATCTGAAATAGGCAGGGTCAGCAAAGTTTGTAATTGGTTCCTGATGGTAGAACAGCCTACGCTTTAATTTCTCCCCATCCTTATGTCTTAGCTCTCAAGTGCACAACGCAGTAGGAATAAATGTTTTTCCATGTGGTGTTTATTTAAGTATGACCTCCATGGTTCAAAAGTTAAGGCATCATAAAAGACATGTGCTGTTTGTATCTGCACATCTGATTTTAAAACTGGTTCTGCCTCGAAGTACCCACGAAAGATATTCAAATCTCATAGGTATTTGGAAGAATATTTGCTTCTTTAATTGAGATCTATTTAGAGTAATGATATATTCTCTCTAATGAATGGATATAAAGCTCCTAGGTGTCTCTGGATTGCAACAGAAACCCCATCCACTTTTATTAATATTAATGCAAATAAATATATATCATCCTCAGGAAAAAAAAAGGGGGGGTCATTAAATCATTTTTTCTTCTTAGGCACCACTGGTTATAACTTCAGTTCTTGGTAAGTTTAGTTTAACTTTTCATTTCCATTCAAGTGTTCATGAAGGACTAGAGCTCTTTATTAAAGAAGTGATCTTAATGCAAATGTTCAATGTCTTCATTCTTCCTGTTGGATTCCTTTTCGCTAGCAACAGCATGAAACAGCAGGTGTTAAGTTTCATTTAGTGTGTGGTTTTGACTCATAGCAATGGGGGAAAAAAAGGAAAAAAAAGGTTTATTTTCTTATTTTAATTTGTTCTCTCTCAGGTCACAACAGAAGAATTCATGAACTACTATGCTGGAGTCAGTGCTTCAATAGACACAGATGTCTATTTTATCATCATGATGAAGAATGCTTGGAAACTCTGATCATATGATTAGAGGAAGCAGGCTTGGCTTCCACCTTTTGTAGGTTCCAATGATTAAGTGTATTCACAACAGCACACTCATTTGCCATAATAGCTTCCAGTAACTTTGTCCATTACAGTCAGTCTGCAGAATAACTCTTAGATGCTTTGGTAAGCTTAAACTCAGGGGATCGGAGCACAATCAGAGAGCAGACTTGGCATCTAGCCTCTTTGCAGATCTGTCCCTTTTCTCTCTCTTTTCTTTCTGAGATGAGCTACTCATTTCTTTATAGGCATCTGCAGTAGGTCCCTGTGGGTCCTGAACATATTCTCTCCTCCAGTGTTAGATACAGCTCTGTTTGACCGAAGATGCAAGAGGAAGAAATTGAAATATTCTGGAAAGGTCATGGTCTGGGGCAAATTGCATGAGCAACCCTGTCCCAGGAGGGTTATGCAGCCCTCTTGCCTGTAGCACTGAAACATCTTTTGGGTCTCGCTGACAGGATGGAGCAACTGCTCAGCTTGCTGCTGGGAACATGTGGCTTTCCAGTGCTGGAGGGAGAAACAAATCAAGAAGGGGAGACATGGACCAGAATAAATGGAAAACACTCTTTAAAACCTTGCTTATGCTTGAACTTAGAACAGAACATACAGACACCATTCTTGTGCACGCTTTGTTTCAAAGCTCTGTGGGCCCCCTTAACAGCTTTCCCCCTCCTTTTATTGCTTTCTTTTTGTGCTGTGAGGTCATCTCACTAATATTTTTCTTTAAAGGGCACACATGTGCTTCATGAATTTTCTTAGTTCTGGTATCTGTTGTCCATACACACCTTCACTGGAAGTTGCTCACTGCTTTTTGTATTTATACTGCTTTATGACCAAGCTATAACTTCAGGGAACTTTCTGGGAACTCAAGAACTTGAAGCTTTCCTGTCTTGTTTTCTTTGGTTTTTGATGTTGCAAAAAAAAGGATGGGAACCTTCCTTCATGGTCACACCAATGAGGATGTCTCAGTTTTTCAGTCTTCCATCCTTGCCCCGTATAGACAATGGGGAAATGGTACACAAACAAAACTGTTAAAACAAAACCCAACCCAACCCACAAACCCCCCAAGCAAACAACTAACAACAATACAACAACAAAAAAACAACAACAAAAACAAGAAAGAAGGGGTAAGGGTGTGTGTGTGTGTGCTGTTTAGTTATTCCTGCCTCAATTCCTTTTCCTTTTGTCTTCCTCCTTCTGCTTTTCCTGTACTGCTGTGCTGCTCTCCCACATTGAGATGTTGCTGCTGTACCAAAGAGTAAATGGCTTGTGCATGGCAGCCAGACAGCTAAAAGCAGTACAGACTTATAGACTGGACTTTCAAAAGAGCTTGACTAATGAAATTTCATCTCTTAATTAGCCTGGGCTGCTAATAAGTCAAACACTGAAGTCTTGAGTCCTTGCTGCTCTAATCCTAAGCAAGTTCTGCTTTTGTTTCGCCCAGCCATCGTCTCAGCACAGGCAATATCTGCTAGTGATTACTTTGTAGAGGGCGTGTAGATGCAGTTCTTTGATTTGTAAGCCTTCAGAAACTGACACAACGGTGACACACTGGCTGACACTGGAAACCGGTGGAAAAAGTCTCTTTATGATTGCCACTGATGATAAGTGGAGCCTTTACTTACTGTGATGCTACTGAAGTGCCAACATACCTGACACAAACCCCAAACTTACTGTCAAGTAGAGGCCGTATATATCCTGGCAGCTTGAGTAGAATCCCTTTATTTCTCACTTACTAATTGGCTCCACAACATAGCGTTGTGCTATTTGTCTTTTGTGTCTTGAATAAAAAGAAAGTAATGTGAATGGACTGTGGGAATCACAAAATGAAAAATAACTGATTTCCTCCTGACACTCTATCTCATGTCTTCAGACCCTACAGCAATCTGCTGAGCTGATGTTTAATCAAGTGCAGTGGAAGTTTTAATCTGAATAACTGCAACCAGTTTGTCTTTTCAGTGTTAATACCTTCTGATTTTACTTAATCCCAAATGTAAGGTACCTTTCCAGAAGTTATATTCAGTGGTAGTAGAAGCAATTATGTTTTTTTAAAACCAGCAGAAGCTTTGTCACTGGCCCCTGGGGACCTAGGGAAAGCTCAGTGCTCCAGGTTGACATTTCTGCACTGAACATGACTAATGCAGGTTTTTGTGGACATGAGCCAGGAGAGCTCAAACAGTCTTCTACTGGTGGGAGGGCTCAGTGCCCACCCGGCAGGTAAGAGCCACAGCTGATGATTCTCAGTACCCTCAGACCAGCTCTTGGCTCCTTGGATCTACCTGTGTGCCAGCTTCCTCATTCACTGGATACACTTTCTCAGCATCAAGAGGATGTTTTTCACAATGTAGTAATTTTGAGATTTGCATGGATCATGCTTCCAAGGGGTAGTTTCAGATTCGTCCAACCTGATGACAAAGTTTCCTTAATTTCTGTGGGAACAGAATTGATCCTGGGGCAATATGAGTGAAAACTGATAGCTGCAGAAAAGGCATAGTGCTTTCAGGAAAACAAATAATCTGGTAAATAATAATGTGTTTTTTTCACTTGTGGTCAGAAGCTGTAAAGCACAAATTGGAACCTGTGCTGTAAGAAATGTCATTTGATTAATATGTGTTCAAATTTGTGGAATGAGCACAGCCATTGCACTGACTGCTAGGTAGGAAAATCTCTACTAAGAGATGGGCAGCCACAATGATGCACTGCACACATACACACCCCCCTGAGGTTGTGTGGAAGCACTGTGGTAAGTTTGTAAGCAAGCCAAAGGGTTCTGACATGAAGGAATATCAGGGCTAGGGTGTCTAGAGCTGCCCTTCAGCACTTCACTGTTCCTGTCTTCTGGGGCTGCTGCATGTGATCTGTGAGAGCCAAAAGTGAAGCTAAAGCACCTCTGCTTAGCTGCAGGCCGCTGTGTGCTGGTTACAGACCCAGCAGATGCTAGAGATAGATGGTGGTGCAGGCTGTCCTGTCAGTCTGTGGTTGCACAGCATACAGATAGTGGGAGATAGGTGGCAATGTACATGATTGTATCTGGCACTAGCATCAAGATTGTCAGATTTTGGTTGATGCTTCATGTTTGAAACACTATTTCTTCTTTCTGATTGTGCAACAGATGCTAAACAGGATGGCACAAATCATAGGAACATCTGAATCTGCAAGGCTGTGGGCCAACACCAGAGGTGGAGGTTTTGCCTGCTTCTTGAGCTCCAGCTGGCCCTGTGGTGCAGAACCTTGTCAAGGCTGAGCTTTTCCCTCCCTGCCAGGCAGCACCAGGACAATGCTCCAAAAATGCTGGCGGAGACTTGCAGTCCCTCCATGAGAGAAAAGAGTTCCTTATACTGCCCTCCTTACCTTTATCTGAGCCATCAGAACACTTCTGTGACCCCGCCCTCAGGCCGGAAAAGCACAAAGCATAGCACGGGGGAGGCAGGGGACAACTTCTCCCTGTTGTGTGTTACGCAGTGACAGGCAGTGCTCAGGCAGTATCCGTTTTGGTGTGGCCTCTTGTGTGCTTTTTGTGGCTTCACGTCTGTCCTGGAGGTTCTAATGCATGACCCACTCACTGGCATATAATCTTGATTTTGGACTACAAGGAATATTGAGTGATAGGATTCATTTTGTTGGTCTGTTAGCACAAAGCTGTCTTTTTAGAGGCAGGTGGAAGCAGCTGAGATTTTTGCAGAAGAAACCGCATGCTCACGTTGCTGTATAAAAAAGCCAGCTTGCCTTTGTCATAGAATCATACCGTGGTTTGAGTTGGAAGGAGCCTTTAAAAGTCATCTAGTCTAACCACCTGCAACGAGTAGCACCGAGTTTGATCAGAGTTCCATCCAACTGGATCTTGAATGTTTCCAGCTTTCTACATGGTATTGCCTCAAAACTCTGCAGTGACATGGGCTGAGCCGATCTTTGGCATTGCTGAGCTGGTCTCATGGGCTCTGCTGTCAGCACCTGGGGGAAGGAGCTAGCCTGGTGATTTTTGTTATTTTTGCCTCCCAACTCCTGTACTTCACACTGGGAGCAGCGGCAGCACACTCAGCTTCCCCAGGGAAAACAGATAATGCTGAGAGCAACATGCAGCTGTCAGCAGCTGCCCACTTCCTATGGCTTTCACTACGATTACAGCATGTTTCTCTAGAAATCCCTCCTCACATCCAGTCCAGGAGGAAGGGGTGAACAGAGAGCATGTTTCCTAGCAAGCTGTGCTTAAAGCCAAGTCTTCAGGTGGTTGAGAGCAGTCTCAGTATTTGAAGCAGCTGCTGGGCCATACTGGTTTGCTCCAACTGAGTTTGTGATTTCAAAGTGAGCATTACATAGATTCACAGATTACCTCAAAGGTCATCTTATCCAACCTCCCTGCAGTCAGCAGGGACACCTCCAACTAGGTCAGACTGCCCAGGGCTACATAGAGTCTGATTTTGAATGTCTCCAGGGACAGGGCCTCAACCACATCCCTGGTAAACCTGTATCAGTATTTTAACACTTTCATTTGAAGAACTTACTCCTTATGCCCAACCTGTATCTACCCTGTTTTGGCTGCAGGAGGTGGGGGCACTCTAAGATGCAAAAGCTTCAGCTTATGGATTTGCAACCCCTCTTTGCCAAAACCTGGATGCAGGCTGCCTCCCAGTTTACAACATTGCCCTTGATCTCAACCAGAGCTGCAGCTGAAGAATGGAGATGGGATCTAGACTTTGTTGAATGTCTTGCCAAGTAGGAAAAATGAGAAAAAATGGAAGTGTAATGTTTTGCTAAAGCTGACTCGTGAAGCCTGGTTTTCTGTGGAAAAGCAGAGATTGTGCTAAAAATGTGAGCAGTGTTTATTTTCCAGAGGTAAATACGTTCTTTTTTCATTGAAAATGTAGTATTTTTCCCAAAACCTACAATTTCATTTTAACATTCCAAATGTACTGGGTTTTCTGGTTGGTTGGTTGGTTTTTTAACTTGTGTATATTCTGGAAAAAAAAAAAACAAACCAACAAGGGATTGCTCTAAAGAAACTCTGACTTTCTGGCACAGGTTTATTCCCTTAGACGTTTCCACCAATGCATTTATGCTTTGCTTCTCATTTCTTACTCCTTGACCAAACTTTAGGGCTCTTTGCATTCATTTGGTGACGCTGCTAATGTTGGACTAATCTAATTTCATTGTGGCAGTTACTATTTACCAATAACTGGAATAACTTTTCTAATATTAATTTTGCCAGGACATAGAAGCAGCTGTTTTCCAGTATGAGAAGCTCAATCTGTTGACATCAGTGTCACTGGACCAAATGCTCTGACAACTGGATGCAGCAACACATCCTATTGTCTGTTAAGGGCAGACAGACACAAAAATCAGATTTCTCTGAAAGATGTAAAAGAATTATTTGCAAAATATGTGGGTGTGTTACATAAGCATCTTGCTTTGGGCAACAGTATATAGCCATCACACATTGCAAACACTTTTGTTCTGATTCTTAAGTTACAAAAAGTGAACTTTTAAACTGTATCAGTGTGAGAGCTGAAATCCCCCCACACTGACAACAACCAGTCTAGCTCAGTCTGGAAGCAAATGAAGGCTGTATTTACAAGCAGATCTACAATCTATGATGAAATGCAATGAATATGTACAAATATACAAAATTTACAACATTTTCAAATATATACAATCAACAGAAAAGCACAACCAAGCTCCCTTTGCTTCCCCCCAAAGGGGACTTTCCCAAGGGGCCTCTCTCCCAGGGGCTTTGTCTCCCCAGACCTCCCTGGCAGAAAGCAGAGTTAGATAAAAGCAGAGAGGATGTTAACTTAGCTCACCAAGGTCAGTGTGTTATCTTCAGACAGAAGAGAAGAAGAAGCACCCAGACAGCCCAGCAAGGAAGCCGAGAGCTCAGACTCTGACTGCCCTAACTTTGTTTTGAGTAGTGGTTCTTAAACATTTCTATCTATCCAATGGAAGTGTTTAGAACAATCATTATTTTTGCTTTCCTACACCCAATAGTGACTTATTTACATTCCTTAGCTTTCTCTGCTTGAACTTTGAGAAGAAAAATTAAAGAGACATTTTTAAACCATCACATAAACTAATGCTCTAGAGGAAGAAATCCTGGAAAAGTCTGACTTTTACTTTCATTTGCACCAACTTCTTTGGGAGCAGAGACTATAAAGAAGTGAAACACCATATAGTTTGTTGTGGGTTTGGGTTTTTTCCCCCCAGTTCCCATCTGTGCAATATTTTCAGAACGGCAGGATTTGATGACACCAACAAGCATCCCAGTGCTGAGTTCTCTTCCATGTTTTGATATGTGTTGCTTGAAGGCAGTCTTGCTGACTCCTAGAGCTGGGCTAGTTGGTATGAATTAGTAATAGCATGTTCCAGCGTCACCAGTTCTTTCTTGTGTGTCTCTATGTTAGATTTGTTTTGTCAATGTCCTGTTACACACAGCATAAGGAAATGTTTTACTCTAAAAGGAGGTGTTGAGTCTCTAGTATGTTACATTTTACTTGATGTTACAGGATAGCTTCAGAAGCCCACAACCTAAGAGATAACAAGATCGAGCCAAAAGCTAAAGACTAAAAATGCACTGCTGTTTCACCAGTGCTGCAGCACTGCAGTATTACAATATAAATACTGGCCTTCATGTCAGTAAATGCATATGCTAAGAAGCCTGGAAAGGGCTGAACTCTTGCCTTGCAGAAATATCCTGCCAGCATCACCAGGGACCTTGATACCGGAAGGCACAGCTTCATGGTCAGTTTGTGTCTGCCTAAAACTGCCCCAAATTTAGTCCCTGCAGGCGCCCATTTATTTCATGGCCCAAACTTCACTGCACAATCACATAGGTTTAATCTATCCTATCTCCCCTGCCTCCTTGTGCTTAGCTGGTCTTCTACCACTCCACTTGACACACAGAGCCTCACTGTGTGTTTTATCAGCCTGTCCAACGAACATGCAAAGGAGGAGGAGATTTAGTAAACAAACTAATAAATTCAGCAGGGGACAAGTATCACCTTGGGAGCTAATTAACATTTTTCAACATCATTAGAATTAGATTGTTATAACTAACAAAAGACTCATTTGATTTAATGGATTAGCGTTTGTGTGACAGTAGAAGATGTTTACGCACTGCAAATGAGCTGCACATAGATGAGGGAGGAAACAAAGAAGGGAGAGCAACAGTGTTGGACCAGGAGCACAGAAGAAGTAGTTGAGCCTGCCTGTTAATGTGGAGAGAGGAGCAGGCAGCTGAGACACAGTGTCATAAAGCAGCTACACAGAAACCGGGGTCACCAATCTCTTTTTGTATGTGTAGCTGAGGAGACAGAAAGCATGGAGGAGGAAGGTTATGCTGAAATAAAGAAGGTGATCTGTACCCCTGTGAGGGTGTTGAGTCTGGTGGGAATTTGTGAACAGCTACGAGGGAAACTTTGTCTCTTAGAATAAGGAAACTACTTGGTCTTGACCCACTGAAGTGTTGTCAAGGCATAGCTGTGGCTGTATATATGTACCATGCATTTAAATGCTGGCTATGGATGAGAAGTCCCTCTGGTTCTTCTTGCTTTAGTGCATATTTGGATTTTTTTTTCCCCAAAGGAATTGGAAAGGTTTTATATCTGTGTACACCCTTCAAATGTATGTAGATGGCTTTAAAATCATTTATTGTTCAGGAATGACTGCTTAAATATTGGTACTCAGGCCTTATAAATAGTCAGGGACTGATTTTTTCAGAAGGTTTAACTCCTACAGTTCACACTAGACTGTCAAAGCTGAAGGAGACTGCTAGCCTTTGCACATTTCAGAGCAGCCTAATCCCCAGAGTTATTTTGAAAGGGCTTAGATTTATGAAAGTTCAGCCTGAAAGGACTTAACACCACTGTAATGACCCAGTTGTTGACACTGGCTTGGTAGCAGTAGAATGTAGTCCAATGAACAGGTTTCATGGTAATTTCTGTGACTTGGGTCCTTCTGAAACCTTAATGCTAACATTTAACCCCTCTTCAACTTGGCTGTGCTCAATGTTGCTCTCTGGAAGGAGACTTTTCTGCATAGGCTTCATCATATGCCCAAGTGCATGACTGGAATAAAGTAACTCCTATATCTGGCATGAGATGGCCTGGAATGCATCAAGAAAAGTGTGTCCAGAAGGTCCAGGGAGGTTTTCCTCCCTCTCTACGCTGCCCTGGTGAGACCACACCGAGAATACCTTGCCCAGTTTTGGGATCCCCAATTCAGGGAAGACAGGTGTCTGCTGAAGAGCTTCCAATGGAAAGCTACCAGGTTGATCATGGGACTTGAACATCTCTCCTATGAAGAAAGACTGAGAGAACTGGGGCTGTTTAGTCATGAGAAGAGAAGGCTGACAAGGGATCTTATCAATGTCTATAAATACCTGAGGGGTGGATGTCAAAATGAAGGTGCCTGTCTCTTTTCAGTGGTGATAGGATAAGGAACAGTGGGTACAAGCTAGAACACAGGAGGTTCCACCTCAACACAAGGAGATGGTTCTTTGTGGTGAGGGTGCTGGAGTACTGGAACAGGCTGCCCAGAGAGGTTGTGGAGTTTTCCTTCTCTGGAGAGTTTCAAAACCTGCCTGGAAGCATTTCCTTTGTGGCCTGTTGTAAGTGGTCTTGCTTTGGCAGGGAGGCTGGACTTGATATCTGAAGGTCCCTTCCAGCCCCTAACCCTCTGTACTTCTGTGATGTTGTAGAACCATAAAATGCTTTGGGTTGGAAGGGAGCCTAAAGATCATCTTGTCCCAACCTCATTCCATGGGCAGGGATACCTTCCGCTAGATCAGGTTGGTCAGTGCCTTTTCCAACTTAATCTTGAACATCTCCAGGAAGCGGGGAATCCACATCCTCCCTGGGCAACCCATTCCAGTGTCTCAACACCCTTAATGTAGAGAATTTCTTTCTCCTCCATTAAAAAAAGCTACATTGAGAAGAATGTAATTAACAGAAGGTTGTTCTGTTTGATAATAGTTACATATTTATCAGAATTCCAGTGTATAAATGAAGCTTCATCTTTGAGAGGACAGCTGATAGAAGACTTTGCCTTTCCATACACATATCTGTGCTACTGACAGTCTAAGGGATTTTTTTTTTCTTGTCCTGTTTTCTAGTGCTCATGGTGTAGACTTATGGGTGCATAAGGGCACTTGAGCAGTTTCACCTGAGCAGGTACAAGCCATTGGCAGGGGATTGGCTTCACCCACATAGCTTTATGGCAGTCAGTCAGGATAAACAGACATGCCCACTCCAAAATATTAGAACTGAAGTTGCAGAGAGGCTCTCTTTCTTAGCTTGCAAGATGGTGATGCTAAACAGAGGGTGATGCTTGCTGTTGTTCTACAGCTGTTTGGCTTTATTTGGGATTTATCTTGCTTGAAGTTAGGCAGAACCCATGGGATTATCCTAATTACAGTGAGGGCAGAGTGAATCCTATCCCAATAGATGAATATTAAAAAAAATTAATTAGAACAGCATAAATAGGTCATGCAAGTAGCCATGTCATTTTAATACAGTAAAATCATTACAAAACCATGTTATCTAATTAAATACAATAATAAGACATAGAAAATAGAATGAATGTTCAAACATTAGCAGCTATGCAAAAATACAAATACTACATAGGAAAAATATAACCATTTCAGAGTGATTACAGTAAATAAACATCAGGCTTCTACTACTTTTCCTATTTTAAAGATCATAGATTCATAGAATTGTTAAGGTTGGAAGGGACCTCAAGGACCATCTAGTTCCAACCCCCCAGCCATGGGCAGGGAAGAGCAATATACCTTTCTCACCAAACAGAGAGACTATTACATATGGGTACCTGACTGCTTAAATAGTGCAAATAATGTGATATCCCTTTTAATCTTTAAAAATGTGTGCATGAGTTCAAAGCAGGCATAGCACATATTGTACAGGATTTTTCTGATGTGCTTTTGCTTCTTCCTCTATGTCCTTTTTTTGTTTGTCACTGTGTTACTGGAAGATGGTATCTTTCCAGCACAGTCTGTCTTCATATGCAGTTGCACTGTGCAAGTCAGCACAGTATGAGTATTACCAGCAGCTCATTTAAAAAAAGAAATACAAGCATTATAAAGATAATTAATGTCCATGGCTTTCAGATTTTTTTTCTTTTCTATGACACTAATCAAAATTTCATTTGACAAGAAACAGCAATAAAAAACACCTGTAAAATGTCATTATAATGCCTTGAGCCAAATCCTCAACCCATTTGCACACAGGGACCATAAGATCATCCCCATTTGAAGGTTCCCCTGGCACTGGGTGGAGGTAGGGAAGGTGGAGTGCTGTCTTCAGAGCACTGCTTTTTTTCTATTAAGCTATATCAAATACTGTGATGTCTCAGTGGATGTTATCAACCAGATCAAATTTGAACAACGCTGTGAATAAGGGAGGATTCTTTTTACCCTTAGACTCTGGTAATGTGAATATGTTTCAGCAAAGAAGAATTTTAAGCAGCTAGAGGAACTGGGACTACAGAGTGATGTGAACCCAAATCCCAGAGTGCAGAGTGGCTTGGATTTCCCAAGGCCACACTGCTCAGCTGTCATGTAACCTTGACATGACTGAGCAGCTTTATCTCCAAGCATGTGCTCTTCAATGCACAGCATCACAGAGGGTGTCTGAAGTGTCTCAGCCATCTCTGTGTGGCAGCATGTGGGCAACCCCTTGAAGCTGGGCACAGAGTCCAGCGAAAGGTGAATGGGAAAGAACAGGACACTTTTCTCCATCATAACAATCACTGCCAGGATCCATGATGCTCCATCCATCTTCATAGGTCAGATGTTTCATGAGACGTTGCCTGGCCAAATTCAAACTATTCTTATGCAGCCATTAGGAATGCTAATAAACAAATGTGGTCTGCTCAGCCCTTCTGTCCTGGAAAACACATGCTGCACTGATGCTTGTGCAAAAACTGCAGAGGTAAACAACATTATGCATTTCACAGTCCTAGACAGTTTATAGGAAGAGGTGGGACTTTGATTTTCATTGATCTTGGTTTGTTTTCTTAGCAGAACATTGCTAGTACATGAAATACTGAACATCTTTAATATGTAACACTAGCAGAAGTAGCTGTGAATCCCAAAATTTGCTTTGGGACAGATAGCAAAAAACTAGTGGCATGTAGGTGGTTGCTTTATTTTAAGCTCTCTCGAACTCCAAAAACCAGTCTGAGAAAATATATTCCTAAAGTGTATCCATGTGCCCTTTCCCCTGGGGCCTCAGTGAGCTCGCCAATATCCTGGATGCTCAGTCAATTAATGCCTGGTAGCAACTGTATTTACTGGAGTTTTGCATACTTCTGGACCTTTACTGACTGCAGACCAGTTTTAATGTTGACTTACTGCTGTTTAAAATTAGAGACTGATTTCTGTTTAACTTGAATTTTTTTGCTGTATTTCTTGCTTAGGCATTAATAAGAGCAACAGGGAGATTAACAGAAGAGTTCATGCTGTGATCCTCAGCTAGGACTGCACTCTGATTTCTCTGGATTAATCAGATCTGAAGATTAAAGTCATGTTGAATTAAATTTAATTACTGCTTCATTGGAGATTGCTACTGGCATACTGAGAGCTGAGGTTAGACCACTTATCACTGAAATGTGGGAGAAATCACTTCCTCGTGGTTATAGCATTGCACTGAGAGCAGAGTGGATTGTGGAGGTGGGAATTCACAGGACACAGGAAAACAAAGCATAAAGCTTCATTGTCCTGTGTCTGTTAGAGAACAGTTGCTTGTAAGGTTTACTGGATTTTGTAGAAGCTAGACATTGTGACATAGGCTTCCTCATTGTTTGATGACATTTCACTGGTAGGCAGCATCTGCAGTATGGTGTCACCATTTAGGGGCTCTGGGCTGGGCTGGCCAGAGTGATCCAGAGGAACAGTGGAGGAAAGGTTGAAGCCTTCATCACACAGGGGCACACCATTGCTATGGCACACCTCGTATGTGCAGGAGCTACAGTTTCCTTCATTGACTGCAGACTGATTGGTGCCTAGGAGCCTGTGCAGGGCTTCAGCTGGCCAGATTCCTCCATAAGTCACAGACAAGTTTAGGTTGCTTTTGTCTATCATCTCAGCGATTGTCTTCAGGTCTGTTCCACTCTTAAGTTTTTCTGGAAGGTTTTTCTCTTGAGCAGTTGATGGCTGCAGAAAATTTTCCATTTCAGCTCTTGCTCTAATGCCATCCACTTTATGGATATGAACGTAACCAAAACTCTCTGGGTTAAAGCTTATGTCAAAATTCTGAATGGTAAAGGAAAAGAATGGTCAGTAAGCAGAAGGTACTTGGTAATTAATTTGATTTTTTATTTTATAAACACATGGTTTAAGGTTAATGCCATACTTTACAGTTTGCAACATTTGTCCGTCTGGCTTTTATCTGGCAAAGCAGCTCACGTGCTGCATAGTGAATGGGGAATTATGCTGGCTGTGTAGGGGTACACCATGAATGTTATCAGAGACTCCCTATCCATACCCACAGTCACAGTTTTGCAGAACCAATGAAACATCTTGGTTGGAAAGGACCTCTGGAGCCCAAATGTTCCAACCTTCTGCCAGAAGCAGGACCTGGACTTAATTATCCAAGACTTGAAAATTTCCAGCTAAGGACAACCCAGGTCCTCTCTACGCAACCTACACAGTATTTAATTGTTCTCATGGAGAAAGTATTTTTTTCTTATATCCAGATTAAGTTTGTCTCCAAGCAACATGGTGCCTGTTGCCTCTGGCCCTGTCACCATGCCACCTTGGGGTGAGAGCACCTTTGCCTTCTTTCTACCAGCACTTTATGTATTGGAAGGCTGTGCTTAGTAGGCTCCAAACTGAGCTTCACCCTTTCTACAAACAAACTCATTTCCTTCAGCCTTTCTTCATACAATTTCTCCGGCCCTCTGTAATTACTTTGCACAAGTACTTTTCTCAGGTGCTAGTTGGTTTTTCTGTTATTTCCATGCTCCTGACTACCTTCTGCCTGTGCAAAAGTGAGCTCTCTTCACTGAAATGTAGGTCATTTCTGAAAGATGTCCCACTTCATGCAGAAAAAATGCTCTGTTGCTCAAGAGTGTTAATTTTTTCAAAATAGTCTATATTAAACTGAAAACAACAGTGGAAGTACATACATTTTTTGGTTTCTTGCACAGCTGCTCAAGTGTTTTTTTATGATCAGGAAGATTTGGCCACACAGCAGGCTTGATCCTGAAATAGCAACAGTACACAACCAGGGGTTCAACAGCAGCAAAAGAGTGACAACTGAGGTATCAAAGGTTCATATTACATAATTTTTACTAATCCTTATAAAACCTTAGGGCTAGCTTGCTTTACCCAGAATAAAACAAAGACAGGAGAAGAGAAATTACAGAGATCACTGAATATTCATGGTTCTTTTCAGTGCACAAATTATCAAAGATAAAGGAAGACACTTCACCAAGTAGTGGAAAGACAGAAAATCATGCTGGTGCAGAGCTTATTTTCATCTAGCAGTGTAAAAAGGCTTTTGCATATTGAAATCAATTTCTGCAAGAGAAAAAAAGATGCTGTGGTTGAAGGGCAAATTTGCTGATATTTGCCTCTTCATGTTTACGTAAGTCACATTGCACTCTGTCCCACTCACTGGCCAGCTATCTGTGCTTCAGATATCTGTCTTGTAGCCTTGTCTCACAGATCTCATTTTTACTGCCTCATGTTGTGCTGCAGCAAACCCTCTTCTATGATGCATCTAGACAATATTGCCCCACTGACATTCGGTGTTGTGGGCTTATAAATATAGCTATAGAAGTATATGAACATATGCTTTGGTTTATATATGTGTCTGTTTATGTAGGTATATATACACACATGTATAAAACCCTCTTCTTGTTTTGAAAGGCAAATCTCTGCATTCAAAAAGTCTTACCATGGAAAAGCTCTTTTTTCCCAGCCGTTTTGCATAAGCAGAACTTCTCAAAGTTAGAGACTTGCAGGTGCTCAGCAACAGTAAAAGGCAAGAGATAGAAATCTCAAACCTCATCTCTACTTGCAAATAAAAACAAGGGAACATTCCCTGGTGGATAACTCCAGTGTCTAAAATGTTTAATTATTAAAATTGTCCTCACTGTGGCTTGACAAGAACCAAACAGCACATTCCCAGGCAATCCCCATATGTAAGTCAGGAGTTAGCACCCAAGCGTTGTCCTCAAAAAGCACCTTGCATGTGGCCTTCTCTCTGAATGTTGGTGGAGCTGGATATCATGGGTCAGTTGCTCTGAATACCACCAAAGAGCCCAGAACTTTCTGCTTTGCCAGTGGTTTATCTCCTATGGTTAAATTTGGGACTTTTAAACTTCACATTCTGCTTTCACCAGATTATCTACGTACCTGTAAGTTTTCTTAAATTTGTCAACTATCTGTTCTACATAAGCTGATAGAGCTTTAACATATTTAAAAATATATTTACAGCTATTTATCTACTGCTGTGTAGCCGATCTATGAAAAGAAAGCAAAAGACAAAGGATGGCCTATATAATGAATGTATCTGCAGTCCCACTTCTGCCATGACTGCTTTGGTAAGGGCTATAAAGCCTGGTTTCATAGGTGGCTGGCTGGATGTGAACCCAGCTGGGCTGGTGGCTGATGCCATCAAGCCCTTGATGCAGACAGTCCTGCCCTGCTGCTTTCAAAAGCACTGCAGTGCAAACACCCTGGGGACTCAGTCTATGGAAGGGAAAGAGGCAGTCTCCCCAGAATACTGTTTCTATGCCTCTTTGGACTTTATGTAATGGTTTGAATCAAAACAAAAACAGGTCAAACCAAACTGTTGGGTTAACCTGTCTCTTTTCCCAGCACAGAAGTGAGGGAAAAGTAACGCACAAAAACTCAAGATTGAGACAAAAAAAAAAAAAAGTGAGATAAGAATAGAGTTTACAGATCAAAATCAGATAAATCTTGTACAAAATGCATAATTGCCTTAGTCTGTTTGCAGAAAAAGCATGGTGCAAAGCAGCAGCAAGCAGAGGCAAGCAAGCCAAAAGCCCAAACCAGAAAACTACTCCCACATTCCTCCTTGTCCCACCACCATCCCAGCTGAAAAGACCAACATTCAAGAAGTGGAACTCAGAAGGAGCAACTGGAACAGGAAGCCTCCCATGCAGCAATCTAAACTTCAAGCCCCATAATACTTTGCTCCAGCTAGCACTTTCATTTTTGAAGCTGGCATGGCTGCAGTGTGGTATGAACAACAGCAGCAGGTTCCACTCAATCCATGACACTTTAGTAAAACCTGCAGGTTGCCTCCTTTCTGGATCTTGCTTGAAGCTTTTGACTCAAATTTGCCTTCCATGACTCTCTAAGGATTTTGTGGTTACTTCAGCTCCCCAATGGTCCCAGTGTTTCACAACCAAGACTGAAGCCTGCTCAAAGTGGCAGACTTAAGCCTGGCAGCACCCTGTATTGTATTGGTCACCACTACTCTTCACCTGCCTTTGGCTTGATATAGAGGTCCAGAGATGGAAAGAGAATAGTTCACAAGTATAACAGGGACATCAAAGACTGTCAGAACAGGATAGACTTCCAACACTTTTTCTGATACAAAGACTCTTAGATTACCTGTTTTCCCAGAAAGTTACAACCAGAACAATCATCACAATGGACAGCATGAATCCCAGAATGGAGAGTATAACCAGGACCACACCACTGGCTAAATAAAAGCAAAATACATCAGGCAATGCAGGTAAATGTTACAATGTTAAGCAACTCTAACTTCTGTTCAGGTATTAAAATTGAAATCAGGGCCAATCATTACACCTGTCTATCACTGAACTGGTGCAGTGGTGCCTTTCTCCTGTCTCCCAAAAGGAAGAAAGAGGTAGGCTGCCAGAGCATCTGAACTTGACTGGGCTCCCAGTTGGGTTCCCAGGCTGTATTAAAGCAGCTTGAAGTCTGCTGTCACCACATGTATCAAAGCAATCACTTGATCTGTCCTTACAGTGGTATTAAAGTGACTTCTAACATGCATAATGCTGAGGTTCCCCAGGGTGATGAAGGCAGCTCAAGGACCAGAAGTGGACTTTCAAGTGCCATGTTGAGATTTTATCCAATATTATATTTGTAATTAAAGTGTCCTGTTTGCCCACAAATCCAGGTCTCTGAAACAGGTCTTGTTTCACCACTCTGTGCCTTATCTAAAACACTTGCTGCAAAATGGTCCTTCTCCTGTAATGCCAGCTGGCAGCAAGCAGGAGTGAGTCTGCTTTCACCTCCCTTTGCATCCCCCTCATGCCTTTGCAGCAGCATTTAATCTATTCTTAATGCCCCTGAGAGAGATTTAACTTCAGGTGAAGAGTTAGCCCAAGACCACAGCAATACAGCTGCTTTCTGAGTCATCTCCTCTGGGGTGCCCAGTGTCTGTGAGTGGTGACCCTGCTGTGGCCACAGGCTCTTCCCTTCCCATGCTCGTGTCACTGCTGCAGCCAGGGCTTTCTAGGAAGCCAAGGACCCTTAGTTCTGTTTTCCTCCAGAGAGACTACAATGGTTTCTGTTCTTACAACTTTCTGTGGAGCGCTGCTCCCTTGCAGTCCTGAAGCTCTTGGAAGTGCTCCATTCACTCCACATGCCCTTAAAATAATCTCCGTTAGGCTGTGAACGTACTTTGACTTCATACATTGCATCCTGATGAAGGTTTTTCCCCAGTAATTTTACCTGAAGAAATGGTGACTCTATTGTCTAAATATAAAAAAAAAAAAAAAAACCCAAAACCAAAAACAAAAACAACCAATTATTTTTCTAGAAGACACGGGAAAAGCATTCTTGAGTTTCAGCAAAATGTGAAAGATGAGGTACATTCCTGCAGTACTGTGCTATTTGCTCTGGGTCTTTGGTTATTTACAGAGGTGGCCATCGTAGCATCAGCCTAGTTTACCAGCAAAGTAGTCTAGACAGTATCGAGAAGAGAGACTTTGTTGGGTAAAAGCTGTTTGAAAAACAGCTGGAAGTATTAAATGTGCTTTGCTGCTGCTGACACCATAGTGGGAATTTCACGCTTCCCTAGGCAGGCTCAGAAAAGAGAGGGGGAAGTATACATTTGTGTGGCATTGAAAGACAGCATCTGAAAGAGCAGCTACAGTAAAGGAGCTGAATTACCACAGTGCAGGTCTGGTTCTCTTTATTTCAGTGTGTTTGGCTGCCTGAATGACTTTCTTTTCATAGTTACAGTTCTCCTGTTTTCCCTCTTTTAAAAGGTATAGTCCACAATATCAAACATTTTCAATCTGGACAAGTGTTTGCGTGGCTGCTCTTGTGACAGAGGATGCAGAGGTCCTAGAAGCTGGGCAGATCAGATCAGAGGCATATCATAGTCATCTGCAGCCCAAAACATACTCTGAGGGTGTGAGAGAGGCAGGCCTGCCACCAGAAACTCAGAAAGGCTCGGTGGAAAGGGAGGGAAAGAACCTGTTGCTAGATAAGAAAAGGGTTGATGTGATTTCTGACTGATGAGGACAGAAAATAAGAGCAAAACCACCATGGCAGAGAGCAAGCCATCCAAGCCCTCAGGATGTTTCGTTACATTGTCTTCTTTTCCCACTGCCAAGTCCAAATACTCAGAGACGTATCTAACAGAGGTAGACACAGTCCATCTGGAATAGTTTTGACTGACGAAATTTTCAAATGCCAAATATTGCACCTTCCCAGGCTTTCAGATGGAGAAATGTAGAAATGAAGATCTGAGGGTTTTTATCTGATATTGGTATTTCTGATAATATTTAATTTTAAAAACTCATGCTAGCTCCCCAGCTCCCCTTACCTTCCAGGTGCCTTCTTCCTGCCGATAGGCTACTTGGTGTATTAATTTGTCCTTTAAGTATTTCTTCCATGAATGTGGTGTGCTATAATGAATAAGATACTCATTTGCTTCCTTTTGGTATGTGATGTTTATATTGAATGGTACTTCAGGCTTAACTGCAAATGATATCAAATCAGGAGTAAAACAACATTACTACAAACCAAACAATTTATAAAGTGAACCCAAATCCAAGTTACACCCCCTGCAGGGTGACCTATCTCGTGCGAGGGCAGGCCTGAACTGAATAAGACTCATGCTGAGTCAGAGTTCATCCCTGCACCTTGATGCTGAAAGTTTTGACTGGCTGGAGCAGCAAAGTTACCAACAGGGATGGCACTTTCTAGGGATGCGACATTTAGTCTTGGAAAGCAATTCCAGAGCATGCCAACCCCTGTAGCTGCACTGAAATTCAGTCCCCCTAACCAGTACCTTGAGATGGAGGCCCCACAACAAGACCCATCACTGTTCTGAGAGGAAGACACAAGGGAGGAAATTGGGTAAGGGTACAACTACCAGTGGCTATCACATGATGGAGCAAAAGAAGGGACAAAATATGATAGTGTTAGATATAGAAAGGGCACTGTAACTCCAATCCCCTACTATGGACCAACAGCTGACCTGGTCTGCATGAGACTTGTGCCAAATGGCCATCTGTGCATCAAGTTCAAAATGCAGCCCTCGGTACTTCTCCCAAGCTGTGTGTCTGAGCTAGACAAGCCTTTGATCTGCAGGGATCTGCTCTATGGCACTGAGACAGAGTACATCAGCTATCCCAGGAACTGATAGCCCATACCTCTCTCCTCTCACTAGATTGCATATAGCTAGAAATTATGCCCACGTCTTCTGCAGTGTGCAACATGTAAAGGAGAGTACACCAGAGATAGTCCAGGCTGGTCCATAAACTGAGAGATAATGTAAGATTATTACAATAACTATTGAACTGGAGCAGAAATATTTCATTAAGAGTGGGATGTCACAGTGCCAAAGAAAGGCAAAGCCACGTGGCACAAGAGCAGAACAGATCTGCTGTGCGTGGGCTTCTCTGCAGCCCTTGAATAAGACAAGCTTTCAAGAGGGGTAAGTCCTAAATAACTCCTTCACTGTGTTCTCTGAGCTCCCAAAAGGGATAAGCCCTAAGGAACTCTTTCTCTGAACATGGCTTTGGTGAGCCCATTCATTTGCTCTCAGTGTCCCTTCTGCAGACAAGTTCCACCAAAAAGAAAGGTATTAAAAACTTAAAGATCTTTGCAATCACTGTGCTGCTGAGTCCATGGTAGACTTGGAGTGATCAATCCTGAAGCTGCACGATCCCTAGAAAAAGATCAGTAAATGTCCCTGCTTGACAGTCTCAGGAATGGCTGCTTTGCCTATATGCCTGATGCAATCTATGTGCGGGTCTGGGCAGAGTGTTACAATGAGCCAGAATTTAGCTGCATATTTTGAATGGAGATTAATCATGTTTGGCTTTGAAACCAGGGGAACACCACCCTCTGCCAACACCCCAGTCCAGCCTGCGTGCCCTGCTATCTTATGCTTCCTCCATGTCATCCAGATTGATGCCTAGGCATTGCGATGGGCTGTTTTCCACCCGGCCCAGTAACCACTATATCTTAAAAATGTCCAAAATGTTAAACATCTTACCAAAGTCAGTTACAACCAGACTCCAGCAGACCTTTCTCTTTGTCTCAGAGTTCACACAAATGTCTTTATTTGAGAGTATATCAGTGAATTGTAAGAAATACACATTTCCCCGTTTCTCCATATTGAAGCACAAATAATTGCTGTCTTCCTGGGTACTGTTGATCAAAGTAACACAATGTTAATTTCTTCTCAGTCTTACTACAACATTGTAGGGGACAAGTCCCATTTGCACATTTCACATTAACTGAGACTCCATGTGAAATAAGGAAGAATACCATGAATACCAATAAATACCATAAGGAGGCTGAAAGACTGATAGCTTTTTTCATTGTGGTCTTAGAGAACAATACCCATGTGATGTGAGACACACTAAGACTCCCAGAGCTCTCCAAGAAAAAAAAAAATCAGTGATGCATGTGCTAAAGACCTTTTGTATCTTTAAAAATTGTCTTGCTGCTTCCATTTTTATATATAGGACAATAGAATGCTTACTGAAGATAAAGAGAAATTTCTTACTGACTGAAGTGGTAGCAAACATAGGATCCACAGTCAGTCAGGACATGAAGGAGTCACATGGCACAGTTTCAGAATGTTCCTCTATCTGTGTCACTCCATGTGTTTAAGGACTGTCATAAAATTTCTGCCAAAATTCAGAATAAATCCCATGAAAATAGAAAAAAATTATAAGAAATCCTGTGGAAAAAAATTAAGTAGTGATTAGAATAGCAAAACTGAAAAAAAAAGAAATCCAAACACCCCTTTTGCTGGTTGGAGCTAAACTTTCTGTTTCAGGAAAAGCAGGCAAAGGAAAAGCGTAAGTATGCTGAAGAACTAAAATCTAACTTTTCTTCAGCCAAATCCCACAGTTAAAAAAACGTGGGGAAAGTTTCAAGTCCTCAATAAGAAGTGCAGATGACTGATGTATTTAGTAGCTGTTTGGTTTTAGTATACTCACTGTAGTGTGGTTTTGCATTTCTATGCATGCAAAGACAATTGTTTAACTCTTGTCTTGACTTAGCTGGAGGCATTTTCCCTCACCCTTCTAGAATTTTCTGTTGAAAGTTTCTGCTTCTTAGAAAACATTTCTACTTTTCACTTGATAATGTCTAAGTCTGAGGGATTTTAAAGTATCATTTAACTTAAAAAATTATCTCATGCCATGCTGGGCTGCATATTTACATAATTACAGGTGTTCCAAGCAACAGCAGCAAGACCAGGACTACTGAAGACGTTGTAATGCCCTTCACAGATACTTACAGATGATTCTTTTTCCTTATTAAGGATTTATGTTCTGCTTCAGTAAACTCTTCTTCACTGCTGGATGTAATATTTAAACTTGGTAAAACAATCTGAATTTTATATAGCTTTGCTGGTCCTCTTTCCTGGTATATGGCAATACAACCCATTGGTGCTTAGCACTTCACTTCCCAGAAGATAGACAGCACTTACCACAGGGCCAGGGTATAATTAGTGTTTTGAGGAGACAGTTCAGTGAAATTGCAGGTCAGGCTGCTATAGGACTCCTTAAATTCCAGCTGGCTGAAGCAGTCAATGTCAAAATTGCCTGATTCATCATCTCCAAATGTCCCTAAAGAGAGATTCACAGGATGTTACTGAAGCCAACCTGTGAAGGTATTCAATTTGAAGCTCCTTTGTGTAGGAGGTTGTTTCTTTATGTTGCCTGAAAGGAAGAGGATCAACCCACCTGTTTTGTAAGAAGCAAAGAAAGCTTGTTTAAAATGCAATTAAAAGTTAATTCCACCTTTGGCAACTGGTATTAAGAAACAATTACTGGTCTTCCCTTCTCACTGCAGCTCTGGCGGAGTCTGTCCCAAGGGGAGCCCAATTCTCCCTGAAACACAATGAAATCCCTTCCACTAATGCTCCTACTTTGAGGGGGTAGCCTGTGCTGTGCACAGATTCATAGTTTCATAGAATGGTTTGGGTTGGAATGGACCCTGAAGATCATCCAGCTCCAGCTCCACTGCCATGGGCAGGGACACCTTTCCCTAGATCAGGTTGCTCAAGTCTCCATCCAACCTGGCCATGAACTCTTTCAGGGAGAGGGCATCCATGACCTCTCTGGGCAATCTGTTTCAGGGTCTCACCTCCTACTGTAAAGAATTTCTTTCTAATAGCCAATCTAAATCTGCTCTCCTCAAGCTTCAGTCCATTCCCTATCACAACAAGCCCTTGTAAAGAGTCCCTCTCCCTCTTTCTTTCAGGCCCTCTTCAGGTACTGGAAGGCCACTATAAAGTCTTCCCACAACCTTCTTTTCTCCAGGCTGAAAAACCCCAGCTCTCTCAGCTTGACCCCATAGGGGAGGTGCTCCAGCTCTCTGATCATGTTTGTGGCCCTCCTCTAAACCCACCTCAGCAATCTGATGTCCTTCTTATGCTGGGGTAACCAGACCTGGTAAAGCACTCCACATGGGGTCTCACAAGAGCAGAATAGAGGTGCAGAATCACTTCCCTTGACCTCCTGGTCAGACTTGTTTTGATGCAGCCCAGGACATGGTTGTTCTTCTGGGCTGCAAGTGCACATTGCCAGCTCATGTTGACTTTTCAACCAACTGACACTCCCAGGTCCTGCTCCTTGAGACTGCTCTCAAGACACTCCTTACCAAGCCTGTATTCATACTTGGGATTGCCCTAACTGAGGTGTAGGACCTTGCACTTGGCCTTGCTGAACTTCATGAAGTTGGCATGGGCCCACCTCTCAAGCCTGTCCAAGTTCCTCTGGATGGCATCCCTTCCCTCCAGTGTACCAACCTGACTACACAGCTTGGTGTCATGCACAAGCTTCCTGAGGGTGGACTCAGTCCCACTGTTCATACCACTGACAGAGAAACAGCAGTGGTCCCAGAAACAACCTCTGAGGGACTCTGTGGATAGAATGTGGAGTGGGCTAGGCTGCTGGCTAGCTGTAAACAACCTTGATGGTGAGAATGCCTCCCCCCTTTGTGTCCTTAAAGATGGCTAGCTTTGCAGCTGTGAGATAAGAGGTAGGGGGTTTTTTGCTGTCTGGGAAAGTGTTGTGGGAACCAGCTAGCAGGAAAGTAAAGAATTATTTGAAAACCAGGGTTTGTGTTCATTAAAGAGCTGGAAGTAGCTGCAGTTGTTGGTGCAACTTGTCTCAGTGTGTTTATTCCAAGGGGCCGTGGGCATCAGGCTGGGGGAAGAAGCCTACGAAGAGCTTCCGAGAAGCCTGGCCGGATTCTCGGGGGTCTGCAACATCCTACAACAGGACTTCACTTGTCCGTGGTCTCCGATTGGACATTGAGCTGTTGATTGCAACTCTGAGTATGGCCATCCAGCTGGTTCCTTAGCCGGTGAGTGGTCCAACACTCGAGTCCATGCTTTTCCAATTTAGTTGCCAGGATGTCATGCAGGACAGCATCAAATGCTTTACACAAGTCCAGGTAGATGACATCAGTGGCTCTTCCCTTATCCACTGATGTTGTAACTCCTTCATACAAAGCCAACAAGTTCATCAGCTATGATTTGCCCTTGGTAAAGCATTGTGTTGGTCACCACCAATTGCCTCTTCTTCATTTTTCATATGCCTAAGCAAAACCTTAACAGGAGGATCTCCATGCTCTTGCCAGGCACAAAGGTGTAACTGTCTGGCCTATAATTTCTGGGGTCTTCCTATTTTTTGTTTTTGTAGATGGGAGTTATATTTCCCCTTTTCCAGTCAGGAGGGACTTCTTTAGATTGCCATGACTTTTCAAATATGATGGATAGTGGTTTGGCAACTTCATATGCCAGTTTCCTCAGGATCCATGGGTGGATCTCATTGTGTCCCATGGATTTGTTCATCTTCAGGTTCTTCAGATGATCTTGAACCTGATCTTCACTTAGGGCAGGCATATCTTCCTTTTCCCACTCCCTACCTTTGTTTTTTGGAGCTTGGGTGATGCAACTAGACCCCTTGCTAGTGAACACTGAAGCCAAACAGTCATTGAGCACCTCAGCCTTCTCTGTACCCCTCGTGACCAGGTCTCCATTTTCCTTTCGGAGAGGTCCCACATCTTCCCTAGCCTTCTCTTTGTCACCAATGTACCTAAAGAGATTCTTCTTATTCCCTTTTGTGTCCCTAGCCAAGTTTAATTCAATCTGCACTTTTGATTTCCTAACCTGATCCTTGGCTGCTCAGACAACTTCTTTGTAGTCATCCCACATGGCCCGTTCTTGTTTCCATGGCTTATAGACTATCCTTTTTTGCCCAAGTCCAGGAGCACCTTGTTCATCTGTACCAGCCTCCTGGCACTCCTGCCTGCCTTCTTTCTTCTTGGGATGCACTACTTCTAAGCTTGGAGGACATGGTTCTTGAATACTGACCATCTTTCTTGGGCCCATTTTCCTTCCTGTCTTGAAGTGGAATTATTAATTACCCTCACAATAATAATAAATGATATGCAAACAGGTATTAATAAAATATTAATAACCCTTTATTAATGAAAATTGGCAAAACTCATTAAATAGGATCATTGTACAGTTGGAATATATATTTACAACAGGAACATGCAGTCTTAGGGAAAATACAAACAATTACATGCAACCTAGGAGGCAATAACTTGGAAAGAGAAAGTCCCCGAGAGCAGATAGTGCTCGATTACAGCAGGGTGAGGCTTGGTAAGAACCTTTAAACCCAAAGGGCAGTGAATTAATTACTCACAGCCGGTTCTACCCACATGGGGGATGCTGCTGCTGCTGTGTTAGCTTGGGGGCACTCTCGCACGGTGCTGGCATGGCAGATTGCCAGCAAGGAGAGTTTACCGCGTGGTACCAGGCTGGTCTGGCTTCAGCAGACAGCAGGCAGTTAACGACGCTCTTTGTGATGGGTGCTTGCCTGCTTCATGGGTAAACTGAGGCATGGCATGATTCTGGTGGCAAGGGGAAGCAGGCTGGGCGGAACAGGCTTCTAGGCTTTTGGCTTCTCCGGCTTGCCATGTATGGTTTGTGGCTATATCCCAGGCTCTGGACCAGGCACTCAAGGCAGGGCAAGGCAACTCGAGGCAGCTTCCACAAGGCGGGTCCAAGTAGGTTTGAAAGCAAGGCTTAAGCAATGTTTGAAGCAAGGTTTGAGCAAGGCAAAGGTGACTACCAGGTCAACCTCTATATAGAATCATAGAATCATAGAGTCAGCCAGGGTTGGAAGGGACCACAAGGATCATCTAGTTCCAAGCCCCCTGCCATGGGCAGGGACACCTCACACTAGATCAGGCTGGCCAGAGCCTCATCCAGCCTGGCTGCAAACACCTCCAGGGATGGGGCCCCAACCACCTCCCTGGACAACCCATTCCAGGCTCTCACCACTCTCATGGGGAAGAACTTCTTCCTCACGTCCAGCCTGAATCTCCCCACTTCCAGCTTTATTCCATTCTCCTTAGTCCTATCGCTACCTGATAGCCTAAAAAGTCCCTCCCCAGATTTCTTGTAGGCTTCTTTCTTCTATATGCACATGGCCAGTGATCGATTGGTCTAATGGGGCACTGAAGCTAACGTGTAGCTGCCCAATGGAAAGGCGTTCTGCCAGGCTATAACCATAAGAGGCAGAAACAAAAACCTTGTATCTGGGGGAGCAGTGGTCAGCTTACGTGCTCTCACCCCAGATAAACATCTTGTTTACCAGACAGGCAGGAGTCCTGTCTCCTTTGTTCTTTTTCCCGTGTTGCCCTGCCTTTCTGCAGGAAGGAGGGGAGAGAAAGGAATCTTGTCTAGACATCTTAAGGCCTGTCTGGGTTTGTACGGGGCCATGTCATGGCCCTACCATGACACCTCCAGGCCTTTATCTCACGACATTCTGCCAAGCAGATCCTTGAAGGGGATAAAGTCTGCTGTCTTGAAATCCAGAGTAGTAAGCTTGCTTCATGCCCTCTTTGATGCCTTGATGATCTTGAACTCTGTCATTTACTGATATCTGCAGCCAAGGCTGCCCTTAAATTTCACACATTGCTCACCAGCCCCTCCTTGTTTGTGAGGACAAGGTCCAGCATAGCTTTTCTTCTGTGTTCTTTTACCACTTGGAGGAGGAAATTATCACCGCACTCCAGGAACCACTTAGATGGCTAGTGCCCTGCTGGGCTGTCTTTCCAACAGTTATCTGGGTGGTTGAAGCCCTGGACCGGGGCTTGTGAATGTGAAGCTGCTCCTATTTGTTTATAGAGGGCCTCACTGAGTCAGTCTTCTTGGTCAGATGGCGTGTAGCAGGTCCCCACTACGATGTCATTTTGCCTTGCCTTCCCTTTAACCCTCAACCATAAGCTCTATGTCACCTCAGGTGGAGCTTCATTGACTCCGGTTGGTCTTTGATGTAGAGGGCAACACCCCCTCTTCTTCCCTGCTGCTTCTCTTTTCTGAAGAGCTTATACCTATCTAATCCTAAGCTACATCTGTGAAGACATGGATAAAGGAGATGCAGTACAAAGCTGCTCTATTTGACTACCACATTCAAGACAAGTCAGTGCAGCTCTAGAATGAGCCCTGCAGTAGTTTCACACAAGTGAGAGTCTTCACCAGTACTGCTCTGAGCCATCTGAGCAGACATATGTGTACAGAAGTGTGTTACATATTTGTGGGTAAAAATTTGAGCATGTAGGATACGTATATATTTGAAATCCAGAGAACAATGAATCATCAGAAAGGAATCTGCATAACATGAAAAAAAAACCACAGCTTTTTAATAGAGAGAAATACTCAAAGCTCACATGCACAGACTTATCACATTTTATGCCTCTTTAAGACTTTACTTGCAACTGCCAGGAGACTGGCTTATTTGTGCCCACAACTACCTCCAGAAAACATTAACACTTATGAATTAGGAATACTGATCTTCTTTTATATAAGAAAGAGAGACTGCTTGTAACTCTTTGCATATGCAAAGTAGATATATGCCATATTTTATGTAAACACTGAAAACTGATGATCGTCGTATTAGTAAATGGCATCTTAGAAAAAAATCTTTCATCTGCCCATTACCACTTTGCTGGAAAGTCCTAGACATGTTAACTCATTCTCTATCAGACTGTCTGCAGCTTTTGTCTTTCAGTTCAAACAGCTCTCTAATATTTACCTGCTGCTTTTGGTGTCGCACTGCAAAGTAAGCTGATTTCCCTCTTTGACACTGAACTGCCACATTATGATTACATAGTTCCTTATTCATGGAAATAACCTCCTAACCATAAGATATATGATAATTAAACCTCATTAATAGTGTTAACTAAGCAATTTGAAATGCTTTTATCTAGTATGTTCTTCCATGGGCTGACATTTTCTTGTTTGATGTAAATATGCATGTAGCCTCAGTTATACTTCTTCCTTAAACCTCAGAAGCACCACACAGAAATTTGTTTATTGCTTGAATGGTTGCGATGACTCCAGAATGACTCATGCTGCTTCAGACTCTGTACACGATTAAACATTTACAAGATTTTTTTTTTTTTTTTGACTTCAGAAGTCCAGACCAAGCAGAACACTGAGCCTGGATCTGCTGGAATCAAGACAGGTACTGAGTGGGAGAAAAACTGCTCTCATAGCTACAGCCATGGCAGGTCCTTCACAGAAATGGTTGTCCCTTGGGTTTGGACAACATCCAGCAAGACAGATCAATTCACAACAGGAATCTTAGGAGCCTTTACAAAGAGAAGTCTCAGTACTAAGCTCTGAAACCACCAAGACTAACAATAACACATGAAACCAAAGGCATTGCTAAGCATCTTCAGCATTGGTCAACAAATCTCCAGAGTCAATAAGGTGACTGTCTCCATGGATAGAGTAATGGGAAATCTCTAGTGCCCATCTGATTTAGCAGAACTTGTTTTAACTACAATAGTTTTGACTAGTCGAACAAGTCATTGAAGTCTGAGTAGGAGGACCACTGAAGCCAACCATCTTGCCCATAACACCCCACAACCTGCTGCCTCCTTCTCCCTCTGCTCTCCTGCACCTCTGTGGCTACCCCTTCTTAGTTCTGGTTGTAGCCCTTTTAGTGCTTTTAGGGATTTCCATCACCTCTGCCAGGCTGGAGGACAGCTTCTGGGAGACAGTCTGCCACTCAGAAAAGAGGATGAGAAGAAGACAACTGCTTTTCCCTCCTTTGTCTGAAAGAAGGGGTGAGCTCATTACTATCTTGGCTGGCAGCACTTTGACAGGAGGCAGGGAAAGTTGGAAAGGACAAAGTGAAAGCCACCATGGGTGATCTTGCCCTGGATTGTTTAAATTGCTGGCCAAACACACTGGTCTTGTAAAGAAATCATAAAAGCTGTTAATTGCTCAGTGGGGATTTTCACAATCTGTTTGCCTTTAAGTCTAAGCAAATTATGATTTACTGGAACTTAGTGACAAAACAAGAAGAGGTCTAGTCATATCTGCTTTTGGGAAGCCCTGAAGATCTTAGTGACACCAGCAATAAATTACCAGCATTGACCATTTACTACCATAGCTGCTTGCCAAAGATTGTTCTGAACAGCTGCAGATTGTATAAATAAAAGGCAAAAAGAAAAAACCCAAGGTTGTTAGATGCAGTTCTGAGTCACAAACAGAATAAACCAAGGTTGTTAGTTGCAGTGCTGAGCCACTCTCTCTTTTCTTCTAACTAAAAAACATAGATCCTATGTTTATATGCTATAATACATAACATGCCAGGGAAAATGAGACTCCCTATCTGTAAGATTGTAAAGGAACACAGCCATTACCTTTCTAGAGACTAGAAACTCTTTTGCTCCCACACAGTAGAGCCCCATAAATGAGTGACTGCTCATGTTCTCCAGGCACAGTGCAGCAAACTCTCTCACTGCAGTTTGTTTAGTATTAGACAGGTGACAGTTTAACAAATCTGGGACTAAACCTGTAAATCAGAATTTTCATCTGTCTTTAGAGACAAAGGACAGCAGTCTGAAACAGTGTTTTTATCGTTGATCTTCATATTTTGAATTTTATTTAGATGCTGCTGAACAATCTTCACTTCTTTAAATGAGAATCTGCAATAAGCTTACACTTAGACTGTTGAACTGATTTATAATTATTTTCTGAGTAAGAGATTAATGGTCTTGGTGATGGGCTATGAGAAACCCCTGGTTTTGTTGTTGCTTCAGCCATACACAAGGAAACTGGGACTATCCCCCAGATATGCCTGATGAAATTGCGTGATGAAAAAGAGAGAAAGTTTGAAGAACATTTGGGTCAAGTCTGAGGTATGCTGAAACATTTTCTGTAGAGGGAACTGCAAAGAGCCAGAGAACCCAGAATCTCACTCCTCTCAGAGCAGCTCAGAGTGATCATGGATGGCAGAAGAGTGAAGCAATTCCCTTCTCCCAAGTACAATATCTCACATGAACACTACACAGAATTAAATAGGATTAACAGGTCTCATTTTACATGCCCTCTTCATGCAAACATGGTCTCCCTCATTTCCTACAAAATTGGACATTACAAGGACTGTAGGACTGGGGAATTAAATTAGGTAGTCTCTATCTCCACATCTGCCTCAGGCACTGGCACTAACAGACTGAACTCTAAACCTCTAACACATTTAGCTCAGCAGATGCATTTTGGATCTTTTAACTCATCATACATGAGTGGAAAGATGAAGATGAAATGACTCACCATCACCATCTGCTGAGGTGCAGCCACTTTCCCCAAAAGTGGTGTGAAGAAACAAGAAGAAAATGCCCACTACTGAACTTGTCTGTGTCATCCTGAGCACACTGCACGTGTGCAGTAGGTGTGTGTGTGAAACTCACTTTATGCTAAAGGCAGAACAAACGCATTGCCTGTACAGAGACCACAGGGTAGGGGAAATGTAAACATGCCGACAAGGATGACTAGTGGCAGAGAGCAGAAAGTCAGCACAAAGATAGTTGCAGAGCTTTTACTTTGAAACATGCTTCCCTCTTCAAACTAAGGATCTTCTGGTCAGGCCTATTGACTCATTGGGCCACATTTGGTCAAGTCCACATTAGATCAGAAGCATATTTCATGCACAGTGTTCCTGGCTCGGTTAGTAGTATTTTTGCTGCTGATTTTCTGGAGAGCATGGTTTAGTTCTCTCATCCACTTTCCTCTCAACGGAGGTACACAGATCCAAGGAAGGAAAATCTAACTGAACCACTAACTGTGAACCACTAACTGTGGTTGCTGTTTGTTCTCTAAGTGTTGGCATCAGAAGAAGCATGGCCAGCAGGCAGAGTGAGGTGATTCTGCCCCTCTGCTCCACCCTGGTGAGTCCTCACCTGGAGTACTGTGCTCAGCTCTGAAATACTCAGCACAAGAAGGACATGAACCTGTTGGACTGAGTCCAGAGTAGGACCAGAAACCAAAGAAATGGAACATCTCTCCTATGAGGACAAACTGAGAGAGGTAGAGTTGTTCAGCCTGGAGAAGAGAAGGTTCCAGACAGAACTTATTGCAGCCTTTTGATGTTTAAAGGGGGCTTATAAGAAAGATAGATGTTTTACCATTGACTGTACTGACAGGACAAGGGGCAACAGTTTTAAACCGAAAGAAGGTGGATTTAAATTGGACACAGGGAAGAAAATTTTTTATGTTGAGAACGGCAAGACCGTGGAACAGGTTGCCTGGAGAAATTGTGGATGCCACATCCCTGACAGTGTTCAAGGCCAGGCTGGATGGGACTTTGAGCATCCTGACTGAGTGAAAGATGTCCCTGTCCATGGCAGTCGGGTTGAAAGAGATGATTTTCAACAGATGATTTTCAACTGTTCCTTTCAACTCAAACCATTCTATGGTTCTGTGAAGACTCACATTAACACAGTGCTGACCCAGAAAAGCCATGATTTAAAAGACTTAATCCTGCAAAACCTAGTTCCCGAGAATCAAGTGCTACATTTTTTCTTTTCAGGGCTTTGGGCAAAACAGAGACAGAAAGCAAAAGATCCAGAGATGTTAAATATTTCCTTCACACACTTCCTGTGGCTGTATATACCAATGCACACTAGAGCACCATGCAGGACCAAGTACATGTTGGACTGATGTTACTAACCAAAAGTGAGCTGAGGACTTCAAAGAGCTCTGCACAGCCCTGTCTGCCAAAAAGTTTTATGTCAGAAGCAAAAGGCAAACCAAAGGTGAAGCTGGTAACAATGCCCAAGCAAACAGAAAACTGATGACAACATAATTAAAGTATACTCAATATGGAAGCTGCATCATGTTCCTTTCATTTGCAAGGAAATAATTTAAATCACTCACCAAAATGATGGAAGCTCAGTCCTAGTGTCTAGAACACTACCATTTTTGCCAGGACATGAGGGACTCTCCTTCAGTGTCACTTGCTGCCCTAAACAGAGGGCAGTGGATAGCCATGGGGATGTTTCTGGGCTCCCCTTTCCACAGGAGCTCAGCAAGGCTGCTGCAGATATGGACATCTCCCACATCTGTGTTAAATTCCTCATGTGGTAGAACTCTGAGGGTCCCCATCAAAATGTTCCTTGAAGGTGCACTTAGTCTAGGTAATTATAAAAAATTGGCTTTGGACTCAATGGTCACTATGTTGGTATTTACAGAGTATACTTCTATGACAGAGCCTTTTGGGCTTCAATCTGATCTAGCCATCAGAGAGCATGCTTCATCTCATCCTGATATAGACATTCAGAAGGTGAAATCTAACCCCTTAAATACATTTATTTCTTTCCATTATATTAAAAAAGAGCCCATGGTTGCTAGGGGGGGTGGGGGTGGGGGGGATGTGTGCACTAGATGTCTGCTTGGCAGACCTCTACAGTACCTCCTACCCACAAAGAGGAGAGACAACAGTCATGCCACATTGCTCACCCATACATACAAAGCAGATCTGGACACAGCACCAGGGCCAAAGCACCACACAAGACAACAGCCCCATGACCTGACTGACCCTTGCTTGAGAGCTTGGCTTTACTAACAGCATTATTTGTGTCACAGCTCCATTCCCATGATATACCTTCTAAGAGGTCTGACTCAGATAGTGAGACTAAATTTAGGATTGGTTAGTCCTCATCTCTCCCCTGCCCAGATTCCTATACTTGACCTAGAGCTCATTGAAGCCAAAATCAAATGAATGAGATTGGGTCCCAGTAACATCATATCCCTGACACTTACCCCTTACTTGCTTTAGAAAAGTTTATTTAACCATTTCAGCACCTGGCTTAATAATAATCAATATCATATACTTCTAGAAACCCTGAAGATAACTTCTACCTCATTTTCACCAAGAAATATCAATAGAGGAGGGTTTTCCTGTGGAAACTGATCTCTATCCGGAAATGACACCTTCTCACTTTAAATTTTTCTTGTTTATAATTGAGTGGGCTATCTCTTTGATCTTTCTCTTTTTTAATTTTCTTTTTTTTTCCTGTTTCAGCAGGAGCAAACTAAAAGAAAAAGGCTTCTCAGACATAATATTTTGGTTGAACTTTAGCAATCTTATTATCAGAGCTGTTCTGCTCAGGGGATTTCCATGTTGTCATAGCAGCATTTTCTTTGGGTGGGGAAACAAGGGACCACAATGAAAAGGAAAAAAATACTATAAAGAAAAGCCTTGAACCAAGAGTACATTTTGTTTTACTTTTGCAGCTCTACTTCAAAAATTGTTTTCTAAGAGATATTGAGTCCATCAGTCTCACCTTGATGCATTCCTCTAATAACCCGGAAATAGAAAATCAAATTTGTATGAGTCTAAATCTTAGAGCAAATGAAGTATCAGTACCTAGGAGAGGCTAAAAGGGGACTGGATTGCTTTTAATTTCCAATAAATTTACATTGCCTTCCACTGCCTTCTTGGATTATCACTTATGTGGCAGCTGTTGCAAATGACTAACCAAATAAATAATGTGCAAGTTAACATTTCTGTTTTCTTCTTATAGTGTTTATTCACTTGTTTTTATTCTTCTGAGGATACAAAATTCTGTTTTGATTCTCTTTTGTCTTCAAAAAATGCAAATGCCAGACCTCAGCCACGTGGCAGATTTAGGTCTGCTATCAGTACTTGATTAGACTGATGAAGTGAATAGGTCCCATCCTCTACCATTTATACTTTTCAAACATTGCAGTTCAGGGACATCCCAGATCATCTGTGGTAACTCAGTAAACTGGTCCTCCAGAAACTCCAGTGTCCAGCAGTGGAGACAGGTAATGTTGACTCTGATGGTTGGAGATACAAAAATCCTTGTGTTTGAGGAGCTCACTTGATGTATCTTGGTCAGATATGCATGGGTAAACCAATGACCCAACTTGGGACCAGGAGTGAACTATTCTTATGTAGATCACAATCGGCAGATGCTGTTGGGCTCATTGGTCCTCTCTGTGGCATGGGGATTCCTCTGTTTCTTGGGCTATTAATAGATTATTTTGTTATATCACAGAATGAGAGTGCTGGTCTTTCTGCCTGACCTGGCCTGACCCAGTCTGCTGGAAGCAGGAGAAGACACAATTTCCCTTCCCTTCAGTGGACTGTGAGTGATAATTCAAGATAAGTTTTTAACACCTATTTAGGTCCATCCTCCTTCAATACAATATTTAATTTGTGTATAACTTTACCATGCTGTTGTAGTCGAGAGGAGGAATAAATTAATTACCCTCACAACAATAATTAATGAACGATACAGAAAATGGGTATTAATAAAAATAGTAACCCTTTATTAATGCAATATGCCAAAACTCGTTAAAAGGATCATTGTACAGTTAGAAGATATATTTACAGAGGGAATTATGCAGTCTTAGGGCAAATATAAACTATTCTATGCAAATTAGGAGGCAACAACTTGGAAAGAGAAGGTCCCTGAGAGCAGGTAGTGCTCAGTTACAGTGGGGAGGAGGCTCGATAAGAACTGTTAAACCCAAAGAGAAGTGAATTAATTACTCACAGCTAGTTTTGCCCATATAGGGCTGCTGCTGCTGCTGCTGTGTCAGCTTTGGGGCGCTCTCGTAGGGTGCAGCACAGCTGATTGCCAGCAAGAAAGGTTCACCGCGCGGTCCCAGGCTGGTCTGGCTTCAGTGGACGGCAGGCAGTTAACAATGCTCTTTGCGACAGGCACTTGCTTGGTTCCTGGGTAAACTGAGGCACGGCACGATTCTGGTGGCAAGAGGAAGCAGGCTCAGTGACTTCAGCTTCTAGGCTTGTTGCTTCTCCAGCTTGCATGTGTATGGCTCATGGCTTTATCCCAGGCTCTGGACCAGGCACTCAAGGCAGGGCAGGGCAACTTGAGGTGGATTCTACAAGACGGGCCTGGGTAAGCTTGAAGCAAGGTGTGAAATTCCCCCCCTACCAACAATAACCAGGCTAGCTCAGTGTCTAAGAAGCAAATGAAAGCTGTATTTACAAGCAGAATCTACAATCTATGATGAAATGCAATGAATATGTACAAATATACAAAATTCACAACATTTACAATATATATACACTCAACAGAAAAGCACAACCAAGCTCCCTTTGCTTCCCCTCAAAGGGGACCTTTCCCAAGGGGCCTCTCTCCTAGGGGTCTCCCCCCCAGACGCCCCTTGCAGAAAGCAGAGTTAGCTAAAGCAGAATGTTGTTAACTTAGCTCACCAAAGTCAGCATGTTATCTTCAGCCAGAAGAGAAGAAAAACAGCAGCCAGACACCCCAGCAAGCTGCCCTGACTGCAGATTGCAGAGTGCCCACTTTGTTTTGAGTAATAGTTCTTAAACATTTCTATCTATCCAATGGGAGTGTTTAGAACAATCATTATTTTTGCTTTCTTACACCCAATAGTGACTTGTTTACATTCTTTCACTTTCTCTGCTTGAACTTTACAAAGGAAAATTAAAAAGACAGTTTCAAACCATCACACAAGGCAAGGCTTCAGCAGGCTTGAGCAAGGCAAATGTGACTACCAAGTCACTTGTATATATACAAAATGCCAGAGGTCAATTGGTCCAATGGAGCACTGAAGCTAACATGTAGCTTTCCAATGGAAAGGTGTTCTGCCAGGCTATGACCATAAAAGGCAGAAGCAAGGACCTTGTATCTGGGGGAGCAGTGGTCAGTTTATGTGCTCTCACCCCAGATAAACATCTTGATTACCAGAAGGCAGGAGTCCTGTCCCCTTTGTTCTTTTTCCCGCGTTCCCCTGTTTTCCTGCAGGAAGGAGGGGAGAGAAAGGGACTTTGTCTAGACATTTTAAGGCCTGTCTGGATTTGTACGGGGCCATGTCATGGCCCTACCATCACATACGCTTCTTAATTTCACTAAAGTTTCAAGATAAATATCTTAAACACAATTAAAAAACCCAAAAAATCTACCATAGGATATTTCTTTAGATTATTGCCAAAAAGACAAACTTGGGGATTTATGCAGCTCTGAAACAGAACTGATGAATTCAATAAATATTTGAAATAATTGTAAGCTACAGATTGAAGCATAAGACTAACAATATGGTTATTGCCATGTTTATTATCCCTTTTCATTGTTGTTCTTAGCCAGAAGTTTGGTAAAATTAAGGCGAATAACAAACCAGAATCTCACTGTAATATAGAACATGTGTTACATATGTACTCAAACAGACTTCATACTTGGAGTTTTATGTGTTTTAACCAAATATACCAAGAAGCAGAAATCTTCTGGCCAGATTTCAGAAGAAATCTTCTGAGGAGGAGGAGGGCTTCTACACACACACACACACACACACACACACACGCACACACACACACAAAAGGGATTCAGAATCTTCTGGGTTTTTTGTTGCTTGCTGGAATTTCTTGCTCACATATCTTATCCCTGATGGACACATCTCTTTACAGCTCCTCAACTGAAGGACTTCAGCCTCAGGCTGCTCTAAGTGTTTTGCTATTTAAGGCAAAATTGTAATGGACAACATCACTTGAAGCCCTGGGTGGAGAGAGAGTGTATGAGTAGACACAAGCTGTTACTCATCTAAGAAACCATTTCTGGTAAGAATACTGGGGAAAATGAAATCCTGTGATTAAATGGAGTTACTCTGGAAGATAACTGTGCTTCTCTCATCACCAAATTACATTGGTCTGCAGAGTACAAGAGCAATGAAAAGTGGAAGATGTAAAGTTTTCCACCACATTGTCCTGATGGAAGGAGCCACATAGAGAGCAGAAATTTTTTAATATTTCTTTGTACTGTCATTTTCTTTAAGATTTTGATAGTTAAAATTCCCACTTTGAATTCCCTCACCCAGAACTCATAAGCTGGAACCATATTACCAAGAACCACATTACCATGTAATAAGGACTGAGAGGACAATAAGGAGGTAGAAGACAATTGCTAGGTGAAGGATAAAGCAAGAGGGACTGGCATGCACTTTGTTCAGCCATTCAAATATTATGATATCAGACTCTAAAACTACAGGACAGGCTAAAAAAAAAAGTGTGGTATGTTTTTTGTTTGTTTGTTTGCCTGTTTTTTGCCTAAGTAACAAATACAGCAATGGCTGTGACAAGAATAGTCATATTAATAATTCTGGGCTTCTTTTATTTTCTTGTGAGTTTCTAAGTTCTACCCAGAGTAGTCTCAATTTACAGTCCATTGAGTATTAAAGGTACAAAACCCACCTCAAATGTTATAAAGCTGTAATTATGAAAACTGGATGCGGTATAGCATTATTAGTGCACAGTTGTGATTCACCTAATTTATTCTAATGGGAGGTGAGCTTAGATGGATACTGTGTCAGCACTGCCATCTCACTACCATGGTTCAATAGATCCACAGGAGGTATTTCTAGGTCATGCTCCACTGTGCACTGTAAATATAACCCAAGCTTTTGTAAGGTAGAACAGATTCTTATGACTGTCACGTGTGCCAAGCTACCCAGGGCAGCATGGGGGGCTGTGTCAGATTAGAAGATTCCTTTGGAGTATATTAAGGTGAACTGACAACAAATGGCTGATTAGTTAAGTTTATTTGAATCAAGGAGAGTTATATGCATACTACAAAAGCTTTTGGTTTATTGTGCCTTAAAGAGGAAATAGTTCATAAGAGCAGAAGAAATGAGAGGGAAAAGGGAGAAAAGAGCAAGTGAAATATCACCACCCTTTGTTCCAGCAATGTCTCACAGGACCGGTACAAATCTTGAGGTAATTTTTTGGTGGTGAGTGAAGATCCAGCAAGGTCTTCTGTGGATACACACTGATCATCATATTATTATTCTTTTTATACACTTGGAATATGAATGGAGTGGGTGTGGTCATACAAGGAAGAAACTGACTCAGGAAAATACATTGTCCAGCCTTTGCAGAACTTAGCTCTTTCTATTGTAAATTTCCTTAATGAGCAGACCTCGCTTCAGGCCAGGGGAGTGCGGGGTCCTTAATGCATTTCACACCTCCCTCCTCCAGGCAGGCCTTTCTCACTCTACACCCAGGGTCACAATGTTAACACCACACAAAATTTGAGATGTTAAATCCTTTCGTCAGGAGTCAGGCTCCTACAATGATGAAGCAGTCTTGCCTGCAGCAGAACACTGTCCAAACAATATTACCCTCTCATCTTTTTATGAGATTTACTTTTGATGCCTCTGACTTGATTGTCTCAAGACTTGAAATGGAGGAGGAACTACTGCACTCCTGAAAACAGCCATCTGTTTTGTTCAAGATGTACATGTAAATTTGCCTAAATCCAGCTTCCAGTAAGAAGATGTTGTTTGGTTTTGATAAAAAAAAAAGACTTACCAGAAATCCTTTCCCATGCACGTAATTGTAGTCGGTCATTAAATTGTCATTTTGTAGTGTTTTTGAACAAGTAAAATCAATCTAGATCTTTAAATTTCTCAATTAGTAGGACATGTCTTCCTGACACAAAATTTTCCTTCAGCTTTTTCATGAAGTGCTCAGAACCAGACACAAGGCCCTCATAAGAGTCTCACTAATCCCTGCGTGCAGGGATATTATTCTCATTGCATTTCTCCTCATTCTTGTGTTTATACTTCCTGGATCACAACATTTGTTTTAACTGCTGCACCTGCTGGTATTGCCTGTTGAATCACATGGCCACAGTCTTATCAAGCTTTGTTTTGGAGCCATTACTTCCCTGAGTTCAGACCTTTATCCAATGAAACGGACATGGCAAACACTGACCATGTGGTATAAAAAAACTGACTTGCAGGAATGTGAGGCTGCTGTTGATTGCACCTATTTTGGTCAGGTCCCCTTGGGACTGTAAGTGCTTCATTTCATGCGGATTGTTTCTTGCCTTGCTCACATGCTTTCCCTACATGTTGTAGTCAGCCTTGCAGATGCTTGGTCTGCCTAGCTGGGCTACCTACCACAGGCTGAACAGACATCATCACTGTTTAAAACACATAAATTTAATTAGGGAATACATTACCCAAAGTGGTTCTGATTATCAAAGCAAGAGTCATTACTCCTTCCAGTTTCAGCATTGTGGTTTAAGAGTGACGTTGCCTACATGGAGGAAGCAGGACAAACACAAAAGGAGGGATGGAAATCATAGTGCATGGGGAGAGGTGAAAATACAACTATCAGAGCCTGCAGGGACAGCACAGGCAGAACAAGGTGATCTGCAGTAGGAGGGCTCACTCATCTAATGCTCTCCAGCATGATTCTTTTGGAGAAGTGTATATGTGCAATGTTAGCATGACAAGAATGGGAGCAAGTGTCCCAGATAGCAGGAAGACAAAAGGCTTGGCTGGATTTTGTGTCTCTACACATAGGTATGGTGCCAAACATACTGCCCCGAAGTTACATTTTGTTGTAATTTAGGGAGAGCCTGAACTTACAGTATTACAGGGTTTTCTTCTTGCTGCAGATGCAGACTAGATCAAGGAGTTTTTTGTTTGATATTCACCTCAATGAGCCATATAAGCTCCATTGATAAGAACTGTCAGCAGAGGCACATGCTCTGCAGGAGTAGCTGGCTACCTGCTGTCCCTCAGAGGCATCTTTTTCCTTAATGACTTCTGCAGCAGTTCCCTTCTTGCACTCTGTCTTGCACAGCATCAGCCAGAATGTTTTACCATTACATAAAGTTGATTTCTCTTCAATTACAATTCAATTGCATTCAGGGCAGTTAGGTATATGCTGGCTCTATGCAATGGATATCCATGCGTATGGATTAACATCACATACTGCTGTCTGGACTGGGGGAGGGGGGGTGGATGGCACAGAATTCCATACATCACAGTATCACAGTGATGTATGTTGGAAGGGACCTCGAGAGATCATTGGGTCCAACCCTCCTGCTAAAACAGGATCGCTTAGGGTAGTCCACACAAAAATGCATCCGGGTGGGTTTTGAAAGTCTCCAGAGGAGGAGACTCCACAACCCCCCTGGGCAGCCTGTTCCAGTGCTCCATCACCCTCACTGTAAAGAAGTTTCTCCTCATGTTGAGGTGAAATCTTCTGTGTTCAAGTTTGAACTCATTGTTCCTTGTCCTATCACTGTGAACCACTGAAAAGAGCCTGGCCCCGTCCACGTGACACCCACCCCTCAGATATTTATAGACATTGATCAGATCCCCTCTCAGTCTTCTCTTCTCAAAAGTAAATAGCCCCAGGGATCTCAGTCTGTCTTCATAAGGGAGATGCTCAAGTCCCGTAATCATCCTCGTGGCTCTCCTTTGGATCCCAACATGGATTTAGGAGGATCAGGTCCTGCCTGACCAACCTGATCTTCTTCTATGACCAGGTGAGCTGCCTGGTGGATGTGGGAAAGGCTGTGGATGTAGTCTACCTGGACTTCAGCAAGGCCTTTGACACCATTCCCCACAGCAAACTCCTGGCCAAGCTGTCAGCCCACAGCCTGGACAGGAGCACTCTGTGCTGGGTTAGGAACTGGCTGGAGGGCCAGGCCCAGAGAGTGGTGGTGAATGGTGCCACTGCCAGCTGGACACCACAATGGTGTCCCCCAGGGATCAGTGTTGGGCCCAGTCCTGTTCAATATCTTTATTGATGACATGGATGAGGGGATTGAGTCCACCATTAGTAAGTTTGCAGTAAGTTTGGGAGTAGATGTTGATTGGTTAGAGGGTAGAAGGGATCTGCAGAGGGACCTGGACAGAATGGACAGATAGCAGAGTCCAACAGGATGGCATTCAACAAGTCCAAGTGCCAGGCGCTGCACTTTGGCTACAACAACCCCATGCAGAGCTACAGGCTGGGGTCAGAGTGGCTGGAGAGCAGCCAGGCGGAAAGGGACCTGGGGGTACTGATTTACAGCAGCTGAACATGAGCCAGCAGTGTGCCCAGGTGGCCAAGAGAGCCAATGGCATCCTGGCCTGTATCAAGAATGGTGTGGCCAGCAGGAGTAGGGAAGTCATTCTGCCCCTGGACTCAGCACTGGTTAGGCTGCACCTTGAGTACTGTGTCCAGTTCTGGGCCCCTCAATATAAGATGTCCAGAGAAGGGCAATGAGGCTGGGGAGAGGCCTTGAACACAAACCCTACAAGAAGAGGCTGAAGGAGCTGGGATTATTTAGTCTGGAGAAGAAGAGGCTCAGGGGAGACCTCATTGCTGTCTACAACTACCTGAAGGGAGGTTGTAGCCAGGAGGGGTTTGGTCTCTTCTCCCAGGCAACCAGCAGCAGAACAAGAGGACACAGTCTCAAGCTGCACCAGGAGAGGTTTAGGCTGGATGTTAGGAAGAAATTCTTCACAGAAAGAGTGATCTGCCATTGGAATGTGCTGCCCAGGGAGGTGGCAGAGTCAGTGTTCCTGGAGGTGTTCAACAAAGGATTGGACATCGCACTTGAAGCCATGGTTTAGTTAGTCATGAGGTGCTGGGTGATAGGTTGGACTTGATGACCTCTGAGGTATTTTCCAACCTTGTTCATTCTATGATTCTATGATTCTCCAGCAGGTCTCTGTCTTTCTTGAACTGGGGAGCCCAAAACTGGACACAGTATTCCAGGTGTGGTCTCACCAGGGCAGAGCAGAGAGGGAGAACTTCCCTAGACCTGCTGGCACAGAAGTGAGACTGACTGGCCTGTAGTTCCCTGGGTCATCCTTCTTTCCCTTTTTGAAAATGGGAGTTATGTTTCCCCTTTTCCAGGCAGTGGGGACCTCCCCAGACTGCCAGGACTTTTGGAATATATTAGCAGTTTAGCAACCTCATCCACCAGTTCCCTAAGCACTCCTTGGTGTATATCATTGGGTCCCATGGACTTGAATACTTTCAGGTTCTTCAGATGGTCACCATGGGCAGTTCCATCTTCCAGTCCCTGCCATTACCTTCCGTGATCCCAGGAGTGTGGTTGGAGCCAGTGAAAACTGAGGTAAAGAAGTCATTGAGAACCTCAGCCTTCTCCATGTCACTTGTCACCAGCTCCCCTGTTTCCTTTCTGAGGGGGCCCACACCTTCCCTATTCTTCTTTTTACCATTAATATACCTGTAGAAATTTTTACTGTTCCCCTTGATTTCCCTGGCTAGATTTAATTCTAACTGAGCTTTATCTTTCCTAACCAGGTCTCTTGCTGCTCGGGCAGCTTCCTTGTATGCCCCCCATTCTAGCTGTCCTTTCTTCCACTCCCTGTAGAGTTTCTTTTTGTGTGACAGTGTGTCCAGGAGCTCCTTGCTCAGCCAGGCAGGTCTTCTAACATTCTTTCCTGCTTTCCTCTTTGTGGGGATACTTTGCTCCTGGGCACAGAGAAGGTGATCCTTGAATACTGACCAGCTGTCCTGGGCCCCTCTTCCCTCTAGGGCTTTGTCCCATGGTACTTTGGCCAGCAGATCACTGAAGTGATCAAAGTCTGCATGCCTAAAGTCCAGGCTTGTAATCCTGGGATGTGCCTTCCTAGTTGCCCTGAGGGTCTTAAATTCTATTGCATCATGGTCACTGCATCCAAGGTTATCCTGGTCCTTTTACTAACCTTTTTTTTTTTTTTGTCTCTTTGTCCCACAAATTCAATTACCTGAAAAAGATCAGAAATTTGGAAGAAGAATTGAATACTGCATGACTTTGGGAAAGGAGACTGGAAAGAGCACCAATGTTTCAACAGAGCCACATAGTTTGGAGCATTTTGTCCTTTTTCCTTATTGGAGAAAGGCACTAATGAAGGCACTAATTAGTAGCTGAAGGCACTAAATGAATTCCAGTGTATTCATGGGAGCTGACAAACTGAGTTTGGGAAAATCAGGATTTTGACCAATGACAAAGTTACATCATGAACCATGATTTTCTGCTTAGAAAGTAGTAACATTAATAAAGCCTTTCTTTTGTACTCCTTTCATGAACCACATAAAAGCTGTACCTAAAAATACCCACCTCACTTCTTGATCTGGACAAATTTTGATTTGGACTTCTATGGCAGCTGCACTTTCTTTTCTTTGTAATTGTTCACCCATGTAAAACCATAATGTGAGCTCTTAAGTAAGTAGATGAGTATAGCAGCAAGGGATATAAGGTAGGAAATGCACTGTGAATCAGAAAAAGGCACAAGCACGTTCTGTCTCTGTCACAAATATGCAGGTTTGGGTCCTATAAACGTACAATGAATCTGCCCCAGGCACCTTTACTATCTAAGACTGGTTTCTACTGCCACAGAGATGGTATTTTAACAAACACATGCAGAACCTTGAGTTTCCCTGATGACTGACTCATATGCACATGTAAATGAGAAAATGTTCTTCAGATAGGAAGCTATCAAAAACCTACATTTTCCTGTTTACATAGTAAAGCAAATACTTGTAGCTTGAAAAGTTTATTATAGTCCTGAATACTATGAAAATACTCTTACTAATATAAAAATTACCAACACTTCATGTATGCTGAACATCTGAAATTTTCTGTTCTAGGAACAGAAGAATATGGATCTGATGAAAGAGAGGGTTCCACAGTAGCTAGCAACAGAGAAGGTAACATCATTGGGACTATGGAGAGTAACCTACTTCAGATGGTTTGAACTGGTTATTTAGCTGGGCCAGAAAGCCTCAGAACAGAGATTTTTGGAAAGAAGCAGATTTGATAACTGATATGTTGGTGGTGAGCAAGGTCCATACATAATTGCTTCTAATATTCAAGGGCAATGGAACACTGTAGCAAGGGGAAGTCTTCCTGCACCGGTGGGATTTTGTCAGAGACATCAGGGAGGAAAAGATAGCTCCCCACAGCTGTTCCATTTAGCTTTCTACCTCTCTTACTATGTTATTAACAAACAGTTTTTGAAGTAATACTAGTTTTATATAACCATTTAAAAATGCTTTTTAGTTTACTTGCTGCAAACATCTGTACTTGGATGTGAAGGGAACAATTGTTACTACTACATGAACTAGAATATTTGTTGCTCATTTTCCTCCCACTTTATCACTTCATATAAACAGGAATGTTACAGTAGTTTGTATTAGCCATTCAAATAAATAAAACTGAAAAGGACTGATATGTACAAAATGAAAATTTTTAATCAAAAATCTAAATGACGTTTATGAATCACAAGTACACTGCCATGTCTTTGGATCAGTTTGTGAATGACTGATGAAGATGAAAGGGGCTGTCCTCATTTTGAGCCATCAGCTGCCCAGGGCAAAAGGACAGAAAGTACTTGTTATAAATGAGCTAGCCAGAAAAATATCTTTTAAAATTTTATTGGGAATAAAAGCAAGCAAACAGCGCACTGGGCTGGGGGGACAAATTACAGCAGCAGCTGCAATAGCTTCTCCAATCTTATGTAGCTACCTTATCTACATAAACAAGCTTGTGCTAAATGGATACGATAATGAGTTCTCAGAATGGGGTGCTCATGAGCATTCTGCTTGGCAGGGGTCTGCTGGGGGGGTCGAAGGATGAAGTCAGAAGTCTTCCTCACAGTGTCTGCTGAATAACCCCACCTTAAGCATGCACCATTCCTCAGGTTTCTTCTCTGAAATCCACACATTCCAGGACAGAGCTGGCAGAGCTGTTGCAGCTTTTATCTCTGGTCTGACACCTCCAGAGCTCTGATTTGCCTGGTTTAAAAGTCTTTGTTTGAGCTTTTTGACAACACCATTTCTTGCAATCTTTCAAAACAAGCTCCTTGAACTTTACTCCTAACTCACCCTTTAACACAAATCGTTTATTATATTTACCACAGTATTTTACCCCCAGAGGAGGAAAGCAAAAAAAAAAAAAAAAAAACCCTCACACAGAACTGGAGGTTAAATATGAATGCTCTTTACAAATATATACAGAAATACAACAGGGGTTCAGGGAGAAGGAATATACACACAAATTAGGCCCAGTTCTCCACCTAGGCCTACCAGGACAAAACCTTCCAAAACCTGCCCCCAGATCAGCCTCAGCAGGCCCAGGAGCAGGCAAATTGCACCCCACAGGACATGCCTGCAGAGCTGTGCTGGTTTGGGGCCAGACAGATCCTCTCTTGGCCCAAGTGGGACAGAAGAATGACACTCACACAAACAGATTGAAGAGCGATGGAAAGTTTAAATGGAAAAGCAATTGGTGAAACTACAAAAAACTACAAAGCATAGTGGCAAAGAATATCCCAAAGCATACAGAGTCTCTTACATAACACCCAAAGGCCTCCCAACTCTTCCCTTCTCCCCACCTGAGGGTATACCCAAACCCCTAGGGCTCTTTCTTTACCCCGCCCCCCCATCCCCTTTATTTCTAGGCCAGTCTCAGGCTGGCCAGGTCTGAGACTGCCCCCACTACTCCTTTCTCCTCCTGGCATTAGGCCTAGACAGGACTAAGAGGCCTTGAGATACTCCCCCAACATTATCCGATAAGAGAGCATCTCCCATGGGGGCAAAGAGGGAGGAAAGAGGCAGGGAATGACTTTGCAGATGGGTTTATAGGGCCCAGGATTTATGGGTAGAAATACGCCGTTTCCTGTGTCCACCTCATTGGGTTGGAGACTGGGGACACGGAGGTGTAGCTGATGTGGCAGTAACAGGACGCACCCAGCCTTAACTGCCACATGAGCTTTAATGTCCCCCCCCAGGGTGGACACACCAGCCCTTGACCAGGCCCAAATGTCCCCCAACAGCTGTGCAGCCAGAAAATAGCTGCCAGCCGAGGCTGCAAACTGCCCCATGAACCACAAGAGACAGCAGCTGTTGTACACCCAGAGAGAGGAGGGAGCAAGAAGAGGGAGGTGACGTCTGGTTACATAGAGACTGCAGGATGATGGGATGGGATAACAGAATTTGCAATAGCCTGCGTCCACCCCCTGGACTGTCTCGCCCCTGGAGGACTTTTTATCTCTATGGTAGGAAATCCAGTCCTAACCCCATAACAGGGGCTAAGATGCTTGAAAAATTATTTGAAAAGAATAATTTTAATGACTACATATAATGATGGATTTGACAGTTCTGCTAATGATGTTTGTTGTGTGACTTACTCTGAAAGCTTTTCATCTGCTGTAAACCCACAAAATCCAGTGTCTTCAAACCAGCCACAAGTATTTACTACACCTGAAGAGATAGTCTACCACAGTTATTTCAGATTATAAACTCCAGTCAATTACCTGATTTAAAACACAGATCTTACACTGAGTTTCCTGTTTTCAAAGAGATACAAAATTCATGTTTTTGTGTCTTCTTTTAAACCTATTACCTAGTAGGCTGTTTTGTTGTGAAAAATAAACACAGGCACTTCTGAAAAAAAAAATCGACCAGTGCAGGTTTTTTATTTATCCTAAAGACATACAAGTGGTTCATTTAGGTACGGGTGCGACGTGACACTTTTGTCTGTGGTTTATGTGCTAGAACTGTTCTATATAATGAGCAATGAGCATATATGCAACCTGCTGCTGGTTGCATGTGTTGGGAATGACTGGTTGTGTTCTCTATGTTTCTCATAGATCAGGACTCTACAGCTATCTGCATAAGAGAAATCTCTGTCTTTTGAAGAAGTTTAATTTCTCACAGGTGAAATGGAAAATGCTAATGCTTGGCAAGATGAAACATTTTTTCCCTTCCCTTCCCTTCCCTTCCCTTCCCTTCCCTTCCCTTCCCTTCCCTTCCCTTCCCTTCCCTTCCCTTCCCTTCCCTTCCCTTCCCTTCCCTTCCCTTCCCTTCCCTTCCCTTCCCTTCCCTTCCCTTCCCTTCCCTTCCCTTCCCTTCCCTTCCCTTCCCTTCCCTTCCCTTCCCTTCCCTTCCCTTCCCTTCCCTTCCCTTCCCTTCCCTTCCCTTCCCAAACCTTCCCTTCCCTTCCCTTCCCTTCCCTTCCCTTCCCTTCCCTTCCCTTCCCTTCCCTTCCCTTCCCTTCCCTTCCCTTCCCTTCCCTTCCCTTCCCTTCCCTTCCCTTCCCAAACCTTCCCAAACCTTCCCTTCCCTTCCCTTCCCTTCCCTTCCCTTCCCTTCCCAAACCTTCCCTTCCCTTCCCTTCCCAAACCTTCCCTTCCCTTCCCTTCCCTTCCCTTCCCTTCCCTTCCCTTCCCTTCCCTTCCCTTCCCTTCCCTTCCCTTCCCTTCCCTTCCCTTCCCAAACCTTCCCTTCCCAAACCTTCCCTTCCCAAACCTTCCCTTCCCTTCCCAAACCTTCCCTTCCCTTCCCTTCCCTTCCCTTCCCAAACCTTCCCTTCCCAAACCTTCCCTTCCCTTCCCTTCCCTTCCCTTCCCTTCCCTTCCCTTCCCTTCCCTTCCCTTCCCTTCCCTCCCCTTCCCTTCCCTTCCCTTCCCTTCCCTTCCCTTCCCTTCCCTTCCCTTCCCTTCCCAAACCTTCCCTTCCCAAACCTTCCCTTCCCAAACCTTCCCTTCCCAAACCTTCCCTTCCCTTCCCAAACCTTCCCTTCCCAAACCTTCCCAAACCTTCCCTTCCCTTCCCAAACCTTCCCTTCCCTTCCCTTCCCTTCCCAAACCTTCCCTTCCCTTCCCTTCCCTTCCTTTCCCTTCCCTTCCCTTCCCTTCCCTTCCCTTCCCTTCCCTTCCCTTCCCTTCCCTTCCCTTCCCTTCCCTTCCCTTCCCTTCCCTTCCCTTCCCTTCCCTTCCCTTCCCTTCCCAAACCTTCCCAAACCTTCCCTTCCCTTCCCAAACCTTCCCTTCCCAAACCTTCCCTTCCCAAACCTTCCCAAACCTTCCCAAACCTTCCCTTCCCAAACCTTCCCAAACCTTCCCAAACCTTCCCAAACCTTCCCTTCCCTTCCCAAACCTTCCCAAACCTTCCCTTCCCAAACCTTCCCAAACCTTCCCAAACCTTCCCAAACCTTCCCAAACCTTCCCTTCCCAAACCTTCCCAAACCTTCCCAAACCTTCCCTTCCCTTCCCTTCCCTTCCCTTCCCTTCCCTTCCCTTCCCTTCCCTTCCCTTCCCTTCCCTTCCCTTCCCTTCCCTTCCCTTCCCTTCCCTTCCCTTCCCTTCCCTTCCCTTCCCTTCCCTTCCCTTCCTTTCCCTTCCCTTCCCTTCCCTTCCCTTCCCTTCCCTTCCCTTCCCTTCCCTCCCCTCCCCTCCCCTCCATGTGTGGATGCAAACATTATGCTCTTCAGAAGTTAATCCTACACAACTTGGATTCTATCCAGCCTCATCTTAGCATCAGGGCAGGATAGTCTCTGATTGTTTTCTATTTAGCAACATAGACATAGCCTGAGCATCTTTCTATTGCTTAAGAATAGGTGTCAGGGTCTGCTAAATACCTCGGGTAACATCTTTGATCATCTCCTCCTTCCTTGTCTTTCTGTCACTCCCCCTTTTTCCTTCACCTCTTTCAATGCACAACCTCCTCTCCCCTGGGATGAGTCAGTGTCTGCTTCTGTCCTATTACAACGCCACTGCCACTTTTAAAAAGGTTAACTGGATCTAACTTCACATCCATTCTAGTCCCTCTGAACAGCTAGATACTTGCTGTATCTCTGACTCTATGAAGACAAGAATCTATGCAGAATAAAGGTAAGTTCCTAATTAATACTACTGACTGCATTTGAAACCCACAGAAGACTATGTAAAACGGGCTGAAGATGTCCTCCAGTACTGGAGTAGTCTAACAAAGGATGCCTTTTCCACCTTTTTAGATAGGAAAAATTCTGACCCAATATGGAATATTTCAAATATTTAATTTATTTGTTACACTCATATATGTAAATTATTATATCTGAGTCACCTCTGCTTCAGCATTTACTGAGCATTTACTGTTTTGGCTGTCTGAAGAGTTTCCGAAGCCCTTCACTTTTACATAAGTATGACAATCAATTTAATGGAAGGTACTTTTAACCACAGAAACATATGATCCAAATTAGGTCATCCTGTGAGTGGGAGTGTGTTAGAAGTGTAGCCTACTCAGATCAAATTAGGTCAGTTCACTGTGTCCTGCTTATTGAAATATACCTCTAGAACAGGACAAAAAAAATATCTGTTGAAACAAACTCAGAAAGCCAGAGCAACTTGGGAGTACACCATCTTCTCTTTCAGATCAATGTACATATATTTGGCACTTGAAAATGGAAATGAGAACACATGCCAGGAACATACCTTTCCTTAGGCAATGTAGTTAGGAATCTTCCCCTCCAACACCATTTAGCTGTTTATTTCAATTGCATGTCTGCCTTAATATAACTTCTTAATCATACAGATGAAGCTCATCAAGAGAATTCTACAACATATTCTCTGACTGCACAGAAAAAGACAGCAATATAAAACTGGCACTTTATTGATCTTTGATTTTATGAAGTATTCAGGTATTTCTAAGTGTTAATTTTTCATGTTCATGCATTCTTTGGTAAAGGAAAAGAAATATGTTGACATATATTGGTACTTTCTCTTTAGAGAGAAAGATCTTCTCTCACTATGCTCTTAACCTAGTGTTTTTGTTTCCCTAAACCATCTACGCATCAGCTGTGCTTTTTGGATATTCATGTAACAAATTGAATAACATCTCTCCAATAATGCAATACAACTAGAATGAAGACCATCTACTGTCAAACCACCTGTCATGAGCAGGGATACCTCCTGCCAGACTAGGTTGCCCAAGGCCCCATCCAACCTGACTTTGAACACTTCCAGAGTTGGAGCCTCCACAGTTTCTCTAGGAAGCCTGTTTCCTGTGCTTCACTACCCTCATGGTGAAGAATTTCTTCGTAATGTCTACTCTAATTTTTAGCTTATTCCAATTTGAACCCATTGTCCCTTGTCCTGTTGCTACATGCCTTTTTAGAAAGACCTGCTCCAGCTATCCTACAGGCCCCCTTCAAATACTGGAAGCTTGCTATAAAGTCTTCCCAGAACCTTCTCTTCTTCAGGATGAACAGACGCAACTCTTTCAGACTGCGTTCAAAGGAGAGGTGCTCCAGTCCTCTGACCATCTTCATGGCCTTCCTCTGGACCCACTCGAACTGTTCCAAGTTCTTCTTGTGTTGAGGCCTCCAAAGCTGGACACATTCTTCCACATGGGGTCCCATGAGAGCACAGCAGAGGGGAAGAATCACCTGCCTCTACCTGTTGGCCATGCTTCTTTTAATGCAGCCCAGGATGTGGTTGGTTTTCTGGACTGCAAGCACACATTGCCAGCTCAATTTCAGCTGCTCATCAACCAGCATCCCCAAATCCTTCTCCTCAGGACTGCTCTCCATCCCTTCTCCACACAGTATTTGTGCTTGCAATTGCCCCAGCCTAGGTGCAGGACCTTGGACTTGGCTGTGCTGAACTTCATTATGTTGGCACTGGCCCACCTCTCAAAGCTGTCCAGGTCCCTCTGGATGGCATTCCTTCCATCCAGTGCACCAGCTGCACCACACAGATTGGTGTCACTGGCAAACTCACTGACGGTGCCCTTAATCCCATTGTCCATGTTGCTGACATAGATGTCAAACAGCACCATTCCCAATACCAACCCCTGAGGAACACCAGTCATCTTGTGTCTCCACTTAGACATGAAGCCATTTCCATCACTCTTTGAATGAGGCCATCAAGCCAACTCCTTATCTACTTGAGTGGTCCACGCATTAAATCCATGTCTTTCACTTTAGAGACCAGGATATCTTGAGGGAAGGTTGTCATGCACAAGTCCAGATAGACTACATCAGTTGCTCTTCCCTTGTCTATCAATGTTGTTACCCCATCACAGAAAGCCACAAAACCTGTCAGGCAGGGTTTGCCATTGGTGAAACCATGTGGTCAGCTACCAGTCACTTCCTCTTTTTTGATTATATGAATGCACTACAAGATCAGTATTCTTAGTACTTCACTATAGAAAGTATTTGTCATCCTTCACGTGAAGATGAACTATTCAATACACAAAAGCACTTTAATTCATTGCTGATCAGCATTACAGTTGATCACATCGATCCTCTTGGAAGCTTAGTTATGAAACACTGAGCTCAGCTGTGTTAGCTTTATATATGCATATAAGTGGTCTAAGCACTCTTGAAGCTAGACAACAGGATAAACTCTTAAATGGACTCAGGCATTGTAAATCTGGTTTTCAGATCTGCATTATTCATTTATCCTTTTTAATCTGCAGGCAAGTGTTGATACCAGAACTGAACTGAGTCACTTGCCCACTCTATATTTAAGAATCTAGGCTCAAACTCACGTAAGATGGGTTTGCAAATCCTTACATTGGATCAAGGTGATTTAGCTCTGTTGGACAGGAGTTCCACAATATTATGAAAAATATTTTGAAAAATATTTTACTAGAAATTTTAAAGATAGCATTGTTGTGATGGTGTATTAATGGAGATGACTGTGCTAAACTATTGCTCTCAAAAAGGCTTTTAGCTCAGATTAAGAGTGGCAAACACAAAGCCAAGGCCAGGCAGGCTTTTGGGAAGGCTGACAAAAGTTTTGTTCATTTCTTTTACAGTTTTGCACATTGAATAGTTATTTAGAAAACTTTGTCAGCAATTTATTGAGGAGAAAAAAGGTAGAAGAAGACCTGTGAATATTAAGACCATATCTGATCTCTAGATAGGTTTAACATAAGTTAAACTCTGAAGTCTAACTAAATACCTGGGGTGCCTGATTCCAGAATGTGAAATCAGTAATATAAAGTCTATACAGACATATGGGGAGAGACATAAGAACTTTAGTTTTGTTCTGTATGTAAAAGATTAAGAAACATTTGGTCATTATATCTAGCTTTGAAAAGAAAGAAGGATTTTTAGCTTATAATACAAAGTATAATGAAGTCCAAGCTGGAGTGTAAAGTCAGAATTTAATCTAAACAAGAGGTGAACATTTTAAAAAGCAAGAGTTAGAAAAAATTGGTGTTTGATGTTCTGCATTCTCTTTCTCCTAATCTCCCGCAATCATAATGAACATTTTTCTAAAAAAATCAAGACTGGCTTTTTGCTGGGAACTTTAAGACGAAGTTTCTTCCAGCCAAAGGTAAAATCTTCAGATGAAAAATTGATTTACTTTGAAATCAGTAACAGACAGTCTACTCATTTTAGTAGAGACAAAAATTCATCCTGTGAATATAAATGCTTCAAAACAAACTGATGGTAAGAGGCAATCTTTGATCTTATCTGAGTACCAGCTTTTTTTTTTTTTTTTTTCAGTTTGTCCTCATTTTGTTCCTTACCTTACCATTGTTTTTGTTGTTTGTATGTTCAGATGTGGGTAGAGAAGAGGAAACCTGTTTGTTCTAATTCTTCTGTTTCTGAGAAGCCATCCTAGCTCTTTCTTTGCTCAGGTCTGGATCTTTTAAGGAGTCTTGCATTTTAACCATTTGTGCATACAATCAAGCATGATAAGAATGAAATAACATAAATTTTTGCCTTTTTCCTTAGCACTGAATTGAAGAAAGATAAATTCAAACTAGGGTAGTTTGCTTGGGGTAAAAACAAAGCTGTACTGGTTATTGAGCAGCCCATGTAATTCACAAAATGAGAGGTGAAAATATGTCACAGGCATTTCATTCAACAAATTTTAAAGGAAGTGGTGAGAGGGAAGAAAAGCCAAATAGGCTGAGGTACTGAAAACATATTTTTTTTAAAGTAAAAGTGAATTGCTGCTGAAGATGTTAAGCAAAGAACTTTGAGAGATTAATATTTATATCTTAACCTAAGAAAAAAACCCTGCTATGAATTCTTTGAGACCTCATTGACACGTAATGAAGCTGAAACCTTCTGTTCCCTGATCTCTTTGCCAATGGAAGGATGGAAAGGAGAAAAGGCATTTTTCATTTTTCATAAAAATGAATTTTGTTTTCTAAGGATGTCTGCATGGTGCAGAATGAAGTTCAGCTGCCCTACACTTAGCCATGGCCCTTTAATTACCAGCCTCTGTTTGTTTTAGCAAGACTCCAGTGCCTGAACCAGCTAACTAACTTACTTGCAGCCAGCTTCAACACTTCTGTATTACATTTCACTTCACAAAGAGATATATCCTTTTTGCAGAACCCTAACCACAAGACCATCCTTCTTCCCTTTTAGGCTTCCTCCCAGAAACAATGTGAATGACATGCCCATTTTGTCACTATTAATCATTGTAAGTCTAAAAAGGGAAAAAGCAAATCAATTGCAGCACGTACTATCTGAACTTCAGCTCTGATGGAATTGCAAAGTTTTGTTGTGTGTTTAATCTAGTCCTGAGTACACAGCACCTTGGATTCCAGGTGATTTCAGCACATGCAGTTTTTAAAATACTAGTTACCACGATCTGATCTTTGTACATACTCTTATTTCTGTTAAGAGTGCCCAACAAAAAAAATCTACACTGATATAATTAAATGCTATTTCTCTAGAAGTAGCAATATTTCCACAGGACTAACTATAATCAAGACCTACTTCTAAACCTTTTTTATGATACTGATAGTATCTGTGAAATTCGGCAGTAATTTCCTAGAAAAGCAGCGATTAATGGTTAACCAGAGTGTAGTTAAAATTCTTTAGAGGAAAACGCACTCCTGTCTATAGTTGGGCAAGGAGAGCTTTTGCTTTCTCTATGTATATATATGTACATAGATGTCTATATTTACACATATATATGTATACCTATTTTCACATACATATATACATATACATATATTGAAAACAAGGAAGTGATGAAACAGCATTTCAAGAAAGAGAGGAAGAGCAAAGTCTGCCCAAGTGGAACTATGAAGTGAGCATAGTCTTTGATACTGACAAGTACTGCTGTCACAGGTATGATATTCGTAGTGCAAGATAAGTACAGGTTTTTCTCAAGTACAGATAACCACTTGTGTTATGTTAATGTGGCAAGGCCATAAGCTAGAAGCTTGTCAAGTCTTGAGTTATTAAGTCAAAGTGCTGCTGTTCTAAAAGTGTAAGGATGTCTAAAGACCTTGCAACTGAAGCCATAACAATGAGAAATCTTGAATGCAAAGTGACTACAAAGGAAATGAAACTCAAAACATTTCAGAGAATCTTTAAATGAAGAATAGAATATTCAAAGGTCAGGAAATTACCCCTACATTTACCTTCACGGTATGAATGCTTCCAAACTAAATGGAGTTAGCAATGGTTTATTTCCATTTTCTTTGTTATAATGCTATTGAATCAACTTCTGTACATAAATTAAGGATCAAGTTCATAATGCATATAAGGCAAAGCCAAGGGTGAAATCTAGCACACATTTAAAAATGACAGTGAACGGTGCCATTTCTCTTTAACAACAGTGCTGCATGGAGTTGGCAAAAGTCCTACCTTTTGATCTCAGTAATGAAAGGATGTTCACTTTTTCATTCCTCTCATTATGGTCATCATAAAACAAGCAAAGATGATAAGTAGCATTCTCGTTAATTTTCAGCTTTATGCAGTCAGGTCTTGAAAACCTCCAAGGACACAGATTGCACAGTATTTCTGGATAGCCTGTTCCACTGCTGAACAGAAAAAGCGTGGGGAATAGTTTCTCTTACATTTACTCAGAGCCAGTCTAGTTCCAAATAGTGCCCCTTGTCCCTTGCCCTCTATGACTACATTAAATAATTGGTCTCTATCTTCTTGATAACTGTGTCACAGGTATTGCAAAACTGCTGTTTGATTCCCCCAAAGTTCACTCTCTGCCAGGCTGAACAAGTCCATTTCCCTCAGTGTCTCATCATCTGGCAACCAACCCTCTTGGTGTCCCTGCACTTACTCCACAGCTGTTTGTCTATAACTTTCTGGGATTGGGAGGCCCAAAACTAAACACGTTCTACACAAAATGAGTGGTGATAGCAGGAGGATAATGACTTTTCACAATCTACTAACTACATTTCTGTTAATACAGGCCAAGATACTGTTAGCCTTTGCTGCTAGGGGACACTACTGTCCACCAAGATCTCCAGGTTCTTTTCAGCAAAGCTGTTCCCCAGCTGGAAAACTCCCAACATTTATCATTACTGGAGGTTACTCTTTCCAAAGTGGGAGCTTTTTTTATCTGTTCTTCTTGAATTTGCAGGGATGTCTTATGATAAGATTTCAATCTACAGAATCTTCATTTATACATAATACTTAAGAACAATAACAAAAATATGTCTTACTGTCAAGAAAAATTTGTAAAGTCAGGAATAAAATAAAATTGGTTTTGTACTTACAAGTGAGCATATTTGTTATAGAATCTGTTAGAGGTAACAAGAGGGGTATCAAAGCAAGTAATTCGTACCCATAAATTGAACAATATTACGTCTTTTGAAGTTTTTCTGATAGTTGTTTTAGTTTCTTAACTGTCATACCACAAATAAATTTGTGAAATGTGCCTGATTGAAACTATCATTCTGGGCTTCTCTCAATGGTTTGGAAAATGTCTTTCAGCAGTCTTCACATAGTAAGAAAACTCAGCGTAGAGGCTTTTCACAAAACAGCTTGCTTCACTTACGAAGAATACAAAAGGAAACTATGGCTGAACTTCATGTTCAGTGGAAATTTTGAGGTATGGACCACAGAACAGATTGAGGAACTTTTCTTGCTGCTATGGAAACATTGTGACATCACATAGCCACATTTTAAAATGAAAAAAAAAAACACCAAACCTCTGTCTTTAAAAGTGTTCTGGTTACTCGTAATTATTTTAATCTGCCTGCATCAGACTGCTTCCTGAGGGGTTATGTAAAGGAATGGATCACACTCCTGAAAGAGATTAGTACGGAGCCTGAATTCTTTACAGAATGAAATGCTGAGCTTGATTTATTCAGAGAGATTCTCTAGTTTAGGAGATATTCCAGCAGTACTTTTTTGTTGGTTTCTTGAAAGAACATTGTTGCAGGGATAGAATACAAGTAATTTTAATTATTTTAAGAATATTGTTAATATAATCTCCTTGGCATCTTTTCTAAGACAAACTATCCAAGCCATTTTTATGCATCATACACAGGAATATCTGAAATAAGCAAAGTTAAGGAGTAGAGGAAATAAAAAAATAAAAGATAGAATGCTGTGAAAACTGTATCAAACATGTTGCATAAAATTAACTGAAAGCTAAATGATTTTTTTCAGGTTTTGTTTTTAGTTACATTTTTCAATACCAAACCTGCAGTCATTTCTTGTTTTGGTTCCCATCACAAACTGGATTTAAAGGAATTATCTATCTTGATTTTACAAATCTGTGATGACAAAATTGACACAACACTTAAGAAGTTGCGTCAACAGTTTATTTACTTCCCAGTTAAAATTCTGCATGTAACTTTGAAACCTAAGTTTCCAGACACTGTCTACCAGAATGGAGATGCCTTACATGGATCCTTGCAAGCTGATATCCGAACCTCCAGTGAGTTTTCCTTCAATGAAGAAAGAAGACTGACATAAGACCTGATTTCCTCTTTGTTGTTGTGGCTCTTCCATGATCAATTTCCAGTTTTCAGCATCCTGCTTGTATACTGAACATGATATTACTGTAATTCCACTATCAAATCTGAATGCAAATCTACTAGGCATTCCTCCTTCCTGGAAACAAGGACCTCTTTTATGGCTTGCACGCAGTCCTATAAGGTAAAGAAGTCCAGAAAGGCTGGATATTCTTCAAGAAGGAATTCTTAATGGTGCAGGAGCAAGATGTCCCCATGTGCCAAGAGTCAAGCCCAGAGGGGAAGGCCTGCCTGGCTAAACAGAGGGCTTTGGCTGGAACTCAGGAGAAAATGAAGAGTTTGTGACCTTTGCAACAATGGGTAGGTAACTCAGGACTACAAGGGTGTCAAGAAGTTATGAATGGAGAAATTTGGAAGGACCAAAGCCCAACTAGAAGTTCATCTGGCTACTGCTCTAAAAGCCAATAAAAATGTTTCTATAACAACTACATCAGGAACAAAAGGAAAGCTAAGGAGAATCTCCAGTCTTTATTCGATACTGGGGCAAGTACAGTGACAAAGGCCTTCTTCACCTCATTCTTTAGAAGCAGAACCAGTTTTTTTTCTGGGTACCAAGTCCCCTGAGCTGGAAGGGAGGCATAGGGAGCAGAATGAAGCCCCCATAATCCAAGGGGAAATAGTACAGGAAACAGCTGTGAGCCAACTCAAGTCAGCCCTCCTGGCTGACTCAGAACTGCTAATAGCTTACAGCCCATGGCTGTCCTGTTCTGTCCCAGCTAAACCAGGACATGCTGGAGAAAAGGAGGCTTTGGGGAGACATTATCATTCTTTGCAACTAGTTGAAGGGAGGTTGTTGCAAGGTGGGAGTCAGTCTCTTTTCTCAAAGTTAAAAGTGATAGACAAGAGGAAATGATCTCAGGTTGTGCCAGGGAGGGCATAGACTGGATGTTAGGAAAGAGCACTGGAACACAGCGCCCATGAGAAGTGATGATGTCACTAAACCTGGAGATATTTAAAAGACATGTAGATATACTGCTTAGGGACGTGGTTTAGTGGTGGACTTGGCAGTGCTGGGTTAACAGTCAGACTTGATGATCTTTAAGGTGATCCCAAGAGTCCATGATTTTATAATATGTCTGGGCCCCAGCGTTAAGCTGGCAACTCCAGGGCCGTTGAATAACTACTGTGATACTAAATTACACTCAGCAGTGACAGCTAACAAAACCAAGTTGTTACTGTGAGAACATTCATTCTTTGCTTTTTAAATTAGGTCTTCATTTTTGCCATAGAGAAATAAGTACTCTTTGACACTTCACCATGTCCAGTTCATGCTTTTTTTTAATTTGACATTGTTCCATGATTTCTGCCTATTCTCAAGTTTTATCGGTAATAATTTTATGTTCCATCCTAGGCTGTAGATAAAATATATGAACAGTGTATGACAAAGGAGTAACACTTTAAGAATCTTATCTAAATAGCAATTTTTGATTTCCAGAAGCTGAATTTCTCTTTTGCCTTATTAAGATTTACATACTGCAGGCAAGTACTTCTGAAAGGGTTTTTGTTTCCACATGGAGAACTCCAGTATGCAAAGTCAAAATTCAATACGTGATAATTAAAGCTGGCTTTTATTAAAGAAACCAAGTATGGAACAAACATTTAAAGACTGCAAAACAAGCAAAAAGCAGAGAACTGTACTGTGATTTGTCTTTGTATTCATGTAAGATTTTCATATCGGAAGAAAAAGCCAAAGTCTTGTATGAGTATATATATATATGTAATGTGTGGAGAATATTTGGGAAGAAATTTCAACAAAGTTGTGTGTGCTGTGTGAAGAAATGATTCTGTTAACAAAGCAGATCAATTTGTATGCATCATGAAGTCTCCTGTCATAAGTAGAACAAGGATGTTGAGGTTTTAGCATGGCTTGTGGGGGCACAACAAAGTTACATCTGTTTCTAAGATAGCACTTAGCTACAATGTGCTGGTGTGGTTAGCACAAAATATGTAGGGTGAAGAGACAAAACATTATTTGCCTGAAATGATAAGCTTACTGGGTTCTATTCTGAGCTTCATATGTCACATACAGATGCTTTGATCTGTTACCACTAGACTGCCAACTTTCCTTCCAAAATCTGTCTTTAATCAACAAAGAAGCAGATCTGCCACTACTGGCATCAACAATCTTACAAAATATTCATTATTTTATCATGACAAAAATTAGAATGTAATCTACAGGTAGGTCTGCCAGTCATTGTCTACATACAACTATGTCAGTTTCTCTTTTTTTGTATGCTGCTTCAGCTGTTTTGATACTTACTTGTTTTCTACCTCATTAGGAGTATCAGCAAATCATAGAATCACTAAGGCTGGAAGTACAGAAGAGTACAACCATAACCCAACTACTATGACCACTAAACCATGTCCTGAAGAGCTATGTCTACACACTTCTTGAACACCTCCAGGGATGGCAACTCCACTACCTCTGTGGGCAGCCTGTTCCAATGCCTCACCACTCTTTCAGTAGTTTTCCCTAATGTCCAATCTTAACCTCCCCTGGTTTAGACCCCTGCTTAAACCCATTCCCTCTCATCCTATAGCTAGTTATTTGGGAGAAGAGACCAACACCAGCCTCACTACAAGCTCCTTTCAGGTAGCTGTAGAGAGCAAAAGGACCTCCCCTTAGCCTTCTCTTCTCCAGACTAAACAACCCCAGTTTTGTCACCTGCTGCTCGTATGACAAGTCCTCCAAACCCCTCACCAGCCTCATTGCTCTTCTCTGGATATGCTCCAGGACCTCAAGATCTTATACTGTGGTGCCCAGAACTGGACATAGTACGCAAGCTGTGGCCTCACCAGGGCTGAGTGCAGCAACACATCAGTTATGTACTCCTCCTGGACACACTGTTTTTGATATAGGCCAGGATGCTGCTGGCCTTGGCCACCTGGGCACACTGCTGGCTCATGTTCAGCCAGCTGTCCACCATGTTGTAAGAATGTATACTTGTAATATGGATGTATTTAAAATATAGAAGGTTTCTGTGCAGATAGTACTTCTTAATAAAGGGCATACGTCTGTGGTTCCCTGTGAGTTAGCTGACCATCTTAAACTTTTCATTTTTTAAATCTGGAAAGCAGTTTGAGTACTTTACTGAATCAAACCAGGGAAAAGAAGCTTTAAATGTTTTACATAATTGTTATCACACTACTGCCAAGTGCAGAACAAAACCCACCCCAGAATAACTGAGCACTGTTCAGCTCAGTAAGACAATGTGGAATGCACAAGGCTTGCTAAAATCCTGAGCAGCTGAAAGACTGCAAATTATAAGGTATATGGAGTTCAGACAATCACAGTTACCTACTTGCTGTGTTCAGAAAACATTTACCTGAGGATTAGAAGAAGGAGTGGTGTAGTAGACTGAGGCTTTATTACATATTTCAGTGTTGAATTCCAGAATAATTATGTTAAAATTTTCCATGAAAAAATAGTTCCTGCCATCTTACAGTTAGCCATCGCTAGCCAGGAGAGAATGGAAAGGCTGAATAAAATTGCAAGGCAACACAAACATCCTATTAACAAGACAATTACATCTACGGGTTCCTTTCAACCCCAAACATTCAATGATTCTATCATTAGTTGGAGTATTTTGATGTTCTGTAGATCATTCTCCTTGGAGAATGTAACAGTCTGGAGGGAATAGGAGGTAATGATTTCAGAAGAGGCAGCTTCTGATTCTTGTTTGAGCTGTTGTATTTTAAGTAAATAAATGTTCACTGGGCCAGAACAAATGAGTGATTGCCTTTATACACCAGTGACTAGGGCACTTGCTTGGGAAATATGAGTCAGACTAAAGCTGTGGCCTCAAAGGTTACTTATAGAAAGTGGAACATCTCCAGCCTGTCCTTTAACTTTTAGCAGTTTAGGTAGATTGCATGTTACGTAGAGGCATTTGAATACCAGTTCTAAATCAGGCTAATAAGGAACAACTTGACATATTAGGAGAACAGGAGGACTCAGTACTGCAAGGTCATCTAGTCCAAACCTCCTGCAGTGAACATGGGCATCTTCAACTAGATCAGAGCCCAATCCAACCTGTTACCATTCTATAATTCTATGATTTTTGCAGTTTCCTAAACTCCAAAGCGCATATGGCTGTAGAGGTACAGGCCTGAAGGTGGGCATAGCATGTTTCTGGGGAAAGCAATGGCAACATGGAAATAGTATCTGCCATCTGCAGAAGAAACACGAGGTATGCTCAGAGGTAGTGTAAAGTAACAGACCAAAGAGAAAAGGGCAAGAACTGAGCGCATGTTAGCAGATCTCACCAATGATGCCCAAGGAGGTCCTAGTGTGAGCAAGTAGGAACCATCAACATTAACTTCCTCTCCCTTTAATATTGTTCGTAATGCTGAGGACTTTTTTTCTGTCATTTTCAATCCTTTATTTTCTGTCACTTAAATCAGAGCACTACTCCCAAGGAAAGGGCTGGTACAAGGCACTGCTGCCTTCCACCAGCAGAACCAAAGCAGAGAGAGAGGCTGCTGGCTCTCCTCCTACAGGCACCTGAGTCTCCTCCCATGTTCTGCCCTCTCCCACCCCCTTCCACCCCCCGCCCCGTCCCCGTTCCGTGTAGAACCGCCCCCCCCAACCCGTCGCCTGCTGTTCCCCCACCTCTCCGAACAGCAATTCCCACGGTGGGTGCACCGTGTCCCGAGTCTTGTGTCCCGGTAACAGGGCACTGCTGCAGCAGACTGCAGGCTCTGTACGGAGTTTGCGAGGCTTCTGGCAGGAGCAGGTTGCAGGGCACAGTGTACCAGAGCAGAAAAGAAAGCAGCACGGGTGGAGACAGCAACGCCAGATGCGTTGTTAGTAATACTGGGACCTTTGCTGCACTTTTCAAGTATTTATTGCGTAATATTATTGCAAAACAACAACATTTAGGGGCTGGGATCACCTAGGGACTGGCCTGAGCCCCAGCTGCTGGCCCGGCCAGCCCCTGAGGCAGCCTCCCGGTGTCACTGCCGGTGACCTGGCCTCTTGTGGGGCCGGGAAGGGTTCTCAGGACTGCTGGACCTCCTCCACAGCCTCTTCTGGATCCTCTTCTGGCTCTTCTCGCTCCCTATTGGTGGGACCGGCGGCTGAGGGAATGCTGCTGGGACCCCCCGGTAGGTCTGAGCTGGGGGCAGAGGACCATCCTCAGGAGGTGGTGGGGCTGCCCTCCCATTCCTCAGCAGCATCGGCGCCCCCGAGGCCCACCCAGCGTCGAGCCTCCCTCCTGCACAGGAGCGTGACAGCGTCAATGAGGCAGTGAACAAACCTCCTTGTGCGGCTGCCCAGGGCACCCTGCAGCACCTGGATCAGAGCCTCCTCATGCAGGCCAAAGTAGTGCAGGCTGGTGAGGATAAAGCCCTGCACCAATTCTGCTTGGCATCCTCAATGATCTGCAGCAGCTCCTGACACAGCCAGGGCAGCAGGGGATGGAGGGCGGTGGGGTACTGCTGGAAGATGAATGCCCAGGTGTACACATGGAAGCCTCCCACTGGACCCATGGGCAGTGGCCTTGGGCCTGCTGGCTGGGCAGCTGCAGGGGAATAGAGGCCCTGGACAGCTGGGTGGCCAGGAGCAGCTTCTGCTGACCTGTGGGCTGCAGGTGGTGTGATGGCATGCTGCCTAAAGTCATCATCTGCCTGCAATGAGTGCAAGATGGACCTCACCCTCCCCTTGCAGAGGGGGCACTCAGGCTTGCTCTCAGCCCACCGCAGGATGCATGGGTAGCAGAATTGGTGGAGGCATGGCACCACGTAGCTGGCCTCCTCCCAGCTGTCCAGGCATGCTGAACAGCAGTTCTGCAGTTCTGTGGCTGTAGTCTCCGTGTCCTGCAGTGGGTTATGGGCAGCTGGGGATGTTGACCCCCTCCCTGTCACTGGCATTGCAGCAGCGGATGTCATGCTGGAATGGAAAGAGAAGCCACCATCATTTGCTAGTCCAGGGAGGGGTGCAAGACATGTCCAGGCCCCTCAATAAGGAAACTCTCTCAGCTCCTAAGCATCTAAGGGTGAGGTTCCCCAACCCAGCTCACCTCTGCTGCTGTAAGCCTGCCTCCTGGATGACCTGGCTGCCTGAACCAAGCAGGGCTGGGGAAAACTCTCTGGTGGCTCTGAGGTCAGACACCAAGAGCTGCAACAAACAACTCCTTGAGCCCAACACCAGAACCAAAGACCTTGCTCAACGCTCCAAACTTCACAGTCTTGCTCAGAGTGCAGACATGAGCCAGCCAGGTGAGACTGAGCACCCAGAGATAAGCAGTGAGGGGATACATGGTCACAATACATCACTGTTTGGAGATGTTACAGTCCATCCCTCAGAGACATCAGAGCCTGTTATAGAATCATAGAATTCAACAGGTTGGAAGGGACCAGCCCCCCTTGGATTGAGCAGTGACATCTTTAACAAGGTCAGGTTGCTTACAGCCCCATCATGTCTGACCTTCAACGTCTCCAAGGAATGGGGCATCCAGCTACCTCTCTGGGCAACTTGCCCTCATTGTGAGGAACTTGCTCCTAATGTCCAGCCTAAATCTGCTCTATTCTGGTTTAAAACCATTGCCTCTCATCCTATTGCTATATGCCCTTGGAAACAGTCCCTCCCCAGCTTTCTTGTAGGTCCCCTTCAGATATTGAAATACTGCTATAAGGTCTCCCCAGAGCCTTGTCTGGCCTGAACAGCCCCAGCTCTCTCATCCTGCCTTTGCAGAAGAGGTACTCCAGCCTTCTGATCATCTTCATGTCCTTTCTCTGGACCCGCTCCAGAAGGTCCATGTCCTTCCTGTGTTGAGGACTCCAAAGCTCCAAAGTGAGATCTCACCAGAGCTGAGGGGCACAATCACCTCTCTCAATCTGCTGGCCACACTGGATACAGTGTGCCTGCTGGGCTTCAAGTCAACATTGCTGGCTCATGTCCAGCTTCTTGTTGAACAGTACTTCCAGGTTCTTTTCTACAGGGCTGTTCTTGATCTTATCATCCCCCAGCCTGTATTGGTATCAGGACTGGCCTGACTCAGGTGTAGGATCTTACACTTTACCTTATTTAACCTCGTAAGATTCAGCTGAGCCAACCCTTCCAGCCTGTCTAGGCCTCTCTGAACGGCATCCTGTCCTTCAATCATGACAACTGCACTGCTGCTGAGGATGCACTCAATCTCTGTCTATATCATGGATGAAGATATTGAACAACAGTGGTCCCACTATTGATGCCTGAGGGGCATCACTTGTCAACTGTCTGCATCCGAACATCAAGCTGTCGACCACTACCCTCTGGATATGACCATCTAACCAATTCCTTGTCCCCTGAACTGTTCACCCATCGAATCCCTATCTCTCCAGTTTAGAGAGAAGACCTTGGAGGGTAGGGGGATAGGGGAGTGGGGGAAACTATGTCAAAGGCTTTACACAAGTTTGGAGAGAAAACATTTGTTGGTATTCTGTTGTCCACTGATGTAGTCACTCCACTGTAAAAAGCCACTAGGTTGGTGAGGCAGGACTTGCTCTCGGTGAAGCAATGCTGGCTGTCTCAAATCACCTGCCTGTCCTCCATGTGCCTTATCAGAGCTTCTAGGAGGATCTATTCCATGTTCTTTGCAGCCACAGAGCTAAGGCTGAGGGGTTGGTAATTTCCAGGGTCCTTTTTATTACCCTTCTTAAAAATGAGCACAAGATTTTCCTTCTTCCAATCTCCAGGGACTTTACCTGACTGCCAGGACTTTTCAAATATTGTGGAGAGTGGGTTGGCAACTACATCAGTCAGTTCCCTCAGGACTCTGGGTTTCATCTCATCAGGACCCATAGACTTGTGTGTGTTTAGGTTCCTCAGGTGGTCCCAAACCTGTTCTTATCTTACAGTGGGAGGGACTTTACCTTCCTGGTCCTCACCTAGTGGTCCTTCAACTTCGGAGGGGTGAGGAGCAAGGCTGCCAGTGAAAACAGAGGAAAAAAAGTTATTGAGTACTTTAGCCTTCTCCTCATCTCTCCACTCTTGTTCATCAAACAGGGAACACTTTCTTTAACCTTCCTCTGCTAGTTGAGGTACTGGTATTCTTGTTATTCTTTGCATCCCTTGCCAAGTTCAGCTCCAGCTGTGCCTTGGCTTTCCTGACCTCATCCCTGCACAACTGGGCAGCGTTCATATATTCCTCCTAGGCTACCTGTCCCTCCTTCCACTGTCTTTGCAGTTCCCTCTTGCTCTTCATTTTGACCAGCAGGTCCTGACTCAGCCACACCGTTCTCTTTGCTTCCTTGCATGATTTCTTACACCTGAGCACTGAGAGTTCTTGTGCTGTATGGAAAGCAACCATAAAGATCTGCCAGCTCTCTTCTGCTCTCCTGCCCCTGAAGACCATTTCCCAGGAGGTCCTACTGACAAACTCCTTGAAGGGCTGAAAGTTTGCTTTCCTAAAATTCAGAGTCCTGACTGTACTCCTCACCTCTCCCATATCCCTTAGGACTGTGAACTCCTCCAGTGCATGATCAGAGGCTGTCTCTGATCTTGACATCACTGATGAGCTCACTTGCATTCATGACCATCTGGTCCAGTATTGCATCCCCTTGGGATGGCATATTCTGTTTTTTGCCAATTATAAATGGAGACACTATATCAGCTCTATTTTAGTTCAGAAAATAGCTTAATTTTAATTAGAGGCATCATAAGGTTGTTTCATATGAACTACCCATAAGCTTCCTTGCTTTGTTTCATTTTTTTAATGTAGAGTTACAGAAGATTGCAATAGGATTTTGTTCTCACAACAATAAGCAAACAATCCTTTCCCATGTAATGGAGAACTGGAGATTGAAGACATTCCTTATGAGCTTAAAAGTTTTCTTCGTGAACAACACATTTTCATGCATAGCTGTCTTTACATGTGGTGCTTTTTTTCAGTAGCTGACTATGTTTGGATTTTTGGAGAAAGATTTTGATATCCTGTGAAAAAGAAAATTAAACGTTAAAGGGTCATTTCTTTCTGCAATCTAATCTACTTTAAAACTTGTAATAATAATGGGGTGAACTTTCTGACTACTAAATAGAACATTGTGATGAAACCCCAACTTCAGTGGAGAAACATTACTATAAATTAGGTAATCCATAGATTACATGTAATGTTTTCCAGAAGGGTGCTGCAAACAATGCTGTCATTCAGCTTGCACACTACGTATGCTCAGCACAGTGATGAAAAAGTGAACGTACAGGGACAATTGTGGAAAGAACATTCTTCATGGCAAATTACAGACAAGTCCTTGATGTATCACAAATATCACTGAGATGATGTTTTCATGTTATCCACACAACACCATTGCTTTCACCAGTTTTACAAAGCTACAGCATGATAAAATGAAGTCCTTAAAGGAAGCAGTAATCTTACGCATTGGCTTAAATTTATCAGTAAAGACAGGTATTAAGACTGCTGTTTAAATCACTAAATATTATTCAGCATATACAGAGGCAAATTCTTCAATATAGTTTCTTTCTTTGTATGTCATATTTCAGGCTGAATTTGAACAACACTTAAAGGAAATAGAAATTAAAGTCACTAATATGTGGAATGATACATACTTGCATTTAGCTTTTTTTTTCTTTTCTTTTTTTTCCTCTAGTTCTGCATTTTTATAACACATTGGCTGATTTGTTGATCTTCAATAGTTTTGTATTAGAACAATCTTCTCTGTTTCAAATTTCAGCAATACTATCCATTGTCTAAGTGTGTGTTGAATGTTTAATACAAAAATAAAAAGTAATTTAACTTTCTAATATTTTTTGGTATTGTCAGTGAACACATTTTTCCATTAGAAGAAATATTAACAGAGACTTTATAAAATATACTAGTTTAAAATCATATAGGTACTCCAATATGGATTTTGTGCATATTTTGAAGACACAGCCCTTTTTCAAAAGCAGAAACTGCCTTTTATAATGATGCCACATATGCCATGCTAAGTATCAGGAACATTTAAGTGAATACAGAATAACGATGCTTAAAGATAACTCTACCAGTCCTTTGTTTTAGAAGACAGTGATAATTTTTATCTTTAACTCTAAGAAAGGGTTCAGTTTAAGGAGGCCTTTTTCAGCACACTGAGTCAGAAAAAAGAGTTTCAATTTGTTTGAGAAAAGTGCATGTTGACATGTAGCACGTTAATAGAATCTCCATCAAGTTCATTATCCCTGTTACCATTACCCCATGAACCAGAGGAGGATCTCAGTAAACTATGGTGTTTCTGGTGTGGTAAAATGTGAATTTTGTTATGGAACTCCAAATATAAAGTACAACTCTGTTTTCCTGTAAAAAGTAAGTTTGAGAAAGCTACTGCTGATCACTATGAAGCAATTGATATGCAGAGGCACATCCAATACTGTCATTGTGTTCAACCCTGTGAGAGGTGGAAATTTTATGCTCTATCAAATGCCACAGAAGTGTATGTTAAATATCAGCCTGAAAGGAAAAATGGTATGGTTGAAAGTTACAATCTGATACAGAAAAGAGGGTGACAGAACAACCTGTAAGCATGTGTTAGGAATGGAACAAAGCTTCCTCTGAATAGATTTTGTTTATGTAACTACCAGTTTTGCACAATAAACCCAAACCTCAAAGTACTAGACAAATAGTACTCCAAAAGATTTACTATGTTTGTGTTCAATGAAGCAAACTTAATCTTTTTGTTACACGAATAGGTATTTTTATCAATTTTTAATACAAGAAAGAGTATTTTTCATGTATATTGCATTTTATAAGATTTTTTTTAAATGGAATATATGATAGAAGAATAACATAGGTCTCCTTTATAAACTAGATATTTAAACAATCCGTTAATTTTTCCTTCTCTAGCATGCTGGGACAGTGAGACGATGAGAGCCAGAAGGCAAATGACCTCAAGGCTGGGCATGACTATGGTGGTTCCTCTTGTTCCCTCAAGGGCTGCCTCCTTAGTTTAGTCTCTCAAATGCCTGTACACCAATGCACTCAGTGTGGGGAATAAACAGGAAGAACCAGAGGCCTGGATGTGTGGGTCACAAGGCCATGGTCTGGCTGCAGTCACAGAGGTGTGGTGGGATACCTGGCATGACTGGAATGTTGTCATGGATGGCTATGTGCTGCTTAGGAAAGAGACCAGCAAGGTGAGGTGGTGGGGTTGCTCTTTATTTATGAGAGCAACTGGAACGTATGGTGGTCTGCCTAGAGGGGGATGATGAACATGCTGAAGGCTTATTAGTAAGAATTAAGGGGCAGGCTAATATGGGCAATACTGTTGTGGGTGTTTACTACAGACTGACAGACTAGGAAGAGGAAGTCAATAAGGCCTTCTACAGACAGCTGGAAATAGCCTCAAGAACACATCCCCTGGTGCTCATGGGTGACTTCAACCAGCCTGGTATTTACTGTAAAGGCCACACAGTGAAGCACACACAGTCCAAAAGATTCCTGCAGTACACTAACTTTCCCATGCAGGTGGTTGAGGATCCGATCAGGAGGTGTGCTGCTGGATCTTGTACTAATGAACAAAGAACGTAGGGCTAGGGAAGTAAAGGCAGGGGGCAGCACTGGCTGTAGTGACCATGAGATGGTGGAGTTCGGATTCATATGAGGAAGAATCATAGAATAATTTGGGTTGGAAAGGACCTCCAATGTTCATCTAGTCTGCAGTGAGCAGGGGCATCCTCCACTAGATCAGGTTGCCCAGAGCCTCGTTGAGCTTCACTCTGAATATCTCCAGTGATGGGGCCTCAACTACCTCCCTGGGCAACCTGTTCCAGTGTTTCACCACCCTCATGGTAAAGAACTTCTTCCTAACATCCAGTCTTCTCTTATTTCAAACCATTGCCCCTTTTGCTACCTCTACAGACCTTTGTAAACAGTCTCTCTGCAGCCTTCTTGTAAGCCCCCTTCAAGAACTGCAAGGTCACTATTAGGTCTCCCTGGAGCCTTGTCTTCTCCAGGCTGAACAAATCCAGCTCACTCAGCCTGGCCTCACATGAAAGGTGCTCCAGTCTCCCAGCCATCTTTGTGGCCCTCTTCTGGAGCCCTCCTTCAGGTTCATGTGCTTACTGTTTTGAGTTGTTGGCTCATGTCCAGCTTCTTATCCACCAGCACACCCAAGTCCTTTTGCTCAGGGCTTCTTTCTATCACCTCATGCCTCAGCCTGTATTGATAATGAGCATTGTGCGGACTGAGGTTCACGACCTTGTACTTGGTCTTGTTGAACTTCTTGAGGTTCACCTGGGCCCACCTCTCCAGCTTCTCCAGGTCCCTCTGGATGACATCCTGTCCCTCTGGCCTATCAACAGCACCACTCAGCTTGGTGTCATCTCTAAACCTGCTGATGGTGCACTCATTCCCACTGTCTATGTCATTGATAAAAATATTAAACAGTACTCGTCCCTGAGGGACATCACTTGTCACCAATCTCGATCTGGACTTTGAGCCACTGAGGACTACTCTCTGGCTGTGACCATTCAGCTAGTTCCTTATCCACTGAACAATCCACCAATCAAATCCATATCTCTCCCACTTAGTGAGTAGGATGTTGTTGGAGACATGTCAGAAGCCTTGCAGAAGTCCACATAGATGACATCCGTAAGTTGTTCCTTGCCCACTCATATCACTCCATCATACAAGGCCACTAGGATCATCAGGCAGGATTTGCCCTTAGTGAAGCCATGTTGGCTATATTTGATCACCTCCCTGGCCCCCATGTGCCTTATCCGAACTTCTAGGAGAATCTGCTCCATGATCTTCCCAGGTGCTGAGCTGAGGCTGACAAGTTGATAGTTCCCAGGGTCCTCCTTTCTCCCCTTTTTAAGAATGGGCACAATGTTTCCCTTCTTCCAGGACTTCTCAAGTACTATGGAGAGTGGCTTTACATCAGCCATTTCTCCCGAGACTCTGGGGTGCATCTCATCAGGTCCCATAGACTTTTGTATGTTTGGATTCCTCAGGTGGTCACAGACCTGATCTTCACATACAGTGTGAGGGACTTCATTGCTCTTATCCCCACCTTGTGGTTTTTTAACTTGGGAGATGTTGGAAGAGAGATTCCCAGTGAAGACTGAGAAAAAAGTTGTTGAGAGCTTCAGCCTTCTCCTTGTCTGCTCACCATTCTTGCTCTTCAAGGGGTGCACGATTTCTTTAACCTTCCTTTTTTCATTGATGTACCTGTAGAAGCCCTTCTTGTTATTCTTTGCATCCCTTTCCCAGTTCAGGTCCAACCATGCCCTGGCCTTCCTGACCTCATCCCTGTAACTGGGCAACATCCCTATACTCTTCCCAGGGTACCTGCCCCTGCTTCCACTGCCTGTGCAGCTCCTTCTTGTCTTTGAGCCTGACTAGTGGGTCTCAACTGAGCCAGGCTGGTTGTTTCCCTTTCTTGCTAGATTTCCTACGCATGGGAAGAATATCTTATTTTCTATGGGACATGTCCTTAAAGATCTGCCAGTAAAGAACCAGGACAATAAGTAGAATTGCAAGCCTGGACTTCAAGAGGGCTCACCTTGTCCTCTTCAAAGATGTATGTGGAGGAATCCCATGGGCTAGGATTCTAGAGGGTAGGGGAGCCCAAGAGATCTGGTTCATAAACACCGCTTTCACCAACCTCAAAGTCAGTGCATTCCTTGAATGGGATGAAAGAAGGGACACTTGAGAGGATTATAGGTATGTTGTCAGGAAATGCAACAAGGAAGGCCAAAGCCCTCTTGGAATTAAATCTGGAAAAGGAAGTAAAAGGAAGACCAGGGAAAATGTGGGCCCACTGCTGAATGAGGAGGGAGCCCTGGTGACAGAGAATGCAGGGAAGGCAGAGTCACTGAATGCCTTCTTTGCTTCAGTCTTTACTGCTAAGATCAGCCTTTCGGAATCCCAGATCCTGGAGGTGAAAGAGGATGTCTGGAAGACTCTCCCTTGGTTGATGAGGACTTGGTTGGAGATCATTTGGGCAAACTGAACACCCACAACTCCACAGGCCCTGATAGGATGCACCCATGAGTGCTGAGGGAGCTGGCTGATGTTGTTGCTGTGCCACTCACTGTCATTTTCAAAAGATCTTGGAGAATTGGGAAGATGCCTGAGAACTGGAGGAAAGCCAGTGTCACTCCAGTCTTCAAAAAGGGCATGAAGGAGCACCTAAGAAACTACAGGCCAGTCAGCCTTACCTCCATCCCTGGAAAGGTAAAGGAGCAGCTCATTCTGGAGGTGATCTTTAGAGCACATGGAAGAAAAGAAAATTATCAGGAGTAATCATCATGAATTCATCAAGTGGAAATCATGCTTGATTAATATCACATTCTTCTATGATGGTGGTGACCAGCTGGATAGACGAAGAGCGAGCAGTGGATGTTTTGGACCTTGACTTCATCAAGGCTTTTGACACTATAACATCCTCATGTTTGACAATATAATATCCTCTGGTAAGGTCAAGAAATGTGGGTCAAATGAGCGGAATGTGAGATGGATTGAGAAGTGGCTAAACAATAGAGCTCAGAGGGTTGTGATGAGTGGCACAGAGCCCAGCTGGATGCCTCTAGCTAGTGGCGCTCCCCAGCGGTCAGTACTAGGTCCAGTCTTTCAGTCTTACTCAACATCTTCATCAACGACCTGAGTGAGGGGATGGAGTGTACTCCCAGCAAGTTTGCTGAAACTGGGAGGAGGGGCTGACACACCAGAAAGCTGTTCCACCATTCAGTGAGATCTGGACAGCCTGAAGAGTTGTGCAGAGAGGAAACCAATAACGTTCAACAAGGATAAGTGTGGAATCCTGTGCCTGGCATGGATCAACACTATGCACCATTACAGATTAGAGGCTGACCTGCTGGAAGGCAGCTCCATGGAGAAGGACCTTGAAGTCATGGTGAACAGTAAGGTGGTGATGAGCAAGCCATGTGCCCTTGTGGCCTAGAGCAAATGGTATCCTGGGGTACATTAAGAACACTGTGGTAAGCTGGTTGAGGGAGGTTTTGCTGTCCCCCTACCCTGCCCTGTTGGGGTTGGGTGCCAAGATGAAGGTGCCAGTCTCTTGTCAGTGGTGCCCAGTGATAGGACAAGGGGTAGTGGATACAAACTAGAACAGAGGAAGTTCCACCTCTGTATGAGGAAAACTGGAACAGGCTGGTTGGAGAGGGGGTGGAGTCTCCATCTCTGCAGTCCCTAAAAAACTGTCTGGATGTGTTCCTGTGTAGCCTATCATAAGTGAATCTGTTGTGGCAGGGGGGTTTAGACTTGATCTCCAGAGGTCCCTTCCAACTGTTACCATTCTGTGATTTTGTGATTCTGTGACATTTAAAACACCACATGAAAAAGGTTTCTGAGGTTTCATAAGTATTACATCTACTGCCTTGAAAGACTGGAGTTTTTTTGTTTGTTGCGTGTTTGTGGGTTTTGTTTGTTTTAACTGTTTTTTTTTCTCTGAAAGAATTAAATACTGACCATGAACTATGTGGTCCACCTCATTACTGAATATAATCTGTATGAAGTCTTCCTAGACAGACAGTATTTTTACTTTGTTAAATGATACATGGAGTTCATTAAGGTTGTTTAGTTGTGTAATATTAAATAGATTCCGTGAGTATAAACACGTTCTGTAATAATTGTTCAACATACAAAACAAGGTTTTCTTGATAAACACATTATACATCATTAGAAATCCTATCCCAGAATATCCTCTATCTGAGTGAATATCTGAGTAATGTTACTGAAATGTTCAAACCCACCAACAATAAGAGGAGTGAAAATACGTGACAATTTAGAAGGGAGAAGTTTGATGCAATCACGTGTGTTAAATGTATTCAAAACACAGATGTATAGAAATACAATGTAACATCTCTGCCTTCAAAACCAGATTTTTTTTTTTTTTAGGAGGCTTATTCAAGATTTGAAAGCAGGATAAGAAAATGTAACATAACATCATTTGCACAATAATTTTGATATTAACAACACCTTGTTATCCTCAGTAATTATAAGAAAGCAGTTCAATCAAAATAACAGGTTAATGCAAGCATTAAGAAGTACAAAATTAAAGTATATCCTAGGCTCTTTATTTAAATTGATCACAATTAAAATGCAGAGTTACTAAAATGTGTGGTAGCTTTTGTATTACTGTGCCTGTGAGAATCTCAGGATAGAAGGCAAAATTTGTAGCAAGAAATAACACCAAACCTGAAGGAGACCCCTTAATAGAGCAACCTTAAGAGGCAAGCCCAAACGGTGAAAAAAGCAGAATTACTTTCTTCTTACATCTGAATCAGTTAGTGTAAAAAAAAGATTCTCTCATTTATTATTAAATGTAATAGATTAAATGTAGTAAATGTAAATATAATACATTTATTATTAAATGTATTTAAAGAAAATTTCATTCAGAATGAATGTGAATTGTGAATACAAACACACACATATAGGTGTAGCCTAACTATTCTAAAGGAAAAAATTTAATCCACTAAGTGAAAAAGATCTGTTGATACTGCAAGCCACTTGGAATTTCTCATCAGGACTAGAAAGACTTTTAATTTGGACAGAAAAGATCAGGTTAAAAAATAATTGAATTTCCAAGCTTATTAAGTTGTTGACATTTGTAGTGAGACTGACAGAAGGGTCATCATGACGTAGGATGTTGCCAGCTCACTGGTATAGGAACTGAGAAAGCAACTCCCTTCAGAAGGAAATACATCTAACCTAAAAAAAAATATTTTTATCAGGGATAAGTGCCAGTTAAAAGTCAAACTGGTCATCAGGAGGCTAAAGCAATCACATACCCTAACTCAAATGTAAAAAAAAAAAAAAATTAAATGAGGCTATCTATACCATTTATAGCTTTCAGCAAAACATTTTATTTTCCACTGTTTATGACTGCAGCAGTTGAAACATTTTAACCTTAGAAACCACACCCTAGTTTGATATATTTATCTTGTAAAAGATCTCAAAATAACAGCACTGTGGTTGAATTTAAATTTTAGTATGATTTTCATAGTCTCAGGAGAACTTCTGAAAAAATAATTGATGCTAAAAATACTGTTTATTTGCTCTGGGAATGTTTTAGGAAGCAAAATGTTCACCTGTTCACCAAATATAGAATTGTCAGAGGAAAACTGTTACTAGAGTTTATGGTTTTTTGCCCAGAATATTAACCTGCATAAAATAATAGCCACTGGCTCTCAGTGCCTTTTTGCTGCTGAATGTAATAATTTGCAATGAAGTTGGGTAAGGACTTGTGGTCTTAGCTTTTCCTCAGTTAGTTAGAATTTGAAAGTAGTACCATGAAGTGTTGATTTCATACATAAAACAGGAGCCTGTATTTACCAGAACAGTCCAGGAATATAGAATCAGAGAATTGTTTCACTTGGAAAAGATAGAGTCCAACCATCAGCCTAAAGATCTACATGGATGCTGACTCCATCACCTTCCTGAGCAGTCCATTCCAATGCTTGACCCTTTCAGTAAAGAAACGTTTCCTAATACCCAATCTAAACCTCCCTTGAGGAACTTGAGGCCATTTCTTCTCATTCTATTACTTGATCCTAGGGAGAAGAGAATAACTTCCTCCTCACTACAATCTCCTGTTAGGTACTTGTAGAGAGCAATGAGTTCTATCTTCAGACTTCTTCTCCAGACTAAACAATCCCAGATCCCTCAGCCACTCTTCACAAGGCTTGTTCTCCAGACCCTTCACCACTTTCCTTACTCTTCTCTGGACACACTCCAAGCAACTCGATGTCCTTCTCGCAGTAAAGGGCCCAAAACTGACCACGGTATTGAAGATGCAGCCTTACCAGTGCTGAGAACAGATGCACAATCACATTCCTACTCCTGCTGGCCACACTATTCCTGATACAGGCCAGGATGGTGGTGGGCTTCCTGGCCACCTGAACACACTTCTGTCTCTTGTTCAGTTGTCTGTCAATAAACAACCCCAGGTATTTTTCTGTGGGGCAGCTTTCCAGCTACTCTGTCCCACAACAGTAGTATGGGCTTGTTGTGAGCCAAGTGCAGGATCCAGCACTTGACCTTGTTAAACCTGACACAGTTGACCTCAGCAGCTAACCTGTACAGATTCCTTTGCAAAGCCTTCCTACTTTCAAGCACATCCATGCTCCCACCCCATTTGGTGACATCTTCAAACTTACTGAGGGAGCACTCAGTTCCCTCATCCAGATCATTGATAAAGATATTAAAAAAGCCTGACTCCAAAACTGAGCCCTGGGGATCACCACTTGTGACGGGACACCAATTGGATTTAACTCCATCCATCACTACTCCTTCAGCCCAGTCATCCAGTCAGTTTTTAATCCCGTGAAGTGTCACAGAATCACAGAACATTAGGGGGTGGACAGGACCTCAAAAGATCATCCAGTCCAAGCCCCGTACCAGAGCAAGATCATTTAGAGTAGGTCACACAGGAATGTATCCTGGCAGGTTTTGAATGTCTCCAGAGAGGGAGACTCCACAACCCCCCATGGCAGCCTGTTCCAGTGTTCTGTTACCCTCATAGAAAAAAAAGCTTTTCCTCATGTTTCCATGGAACTTCCTATGCCTCAGCTTCCACCCATTGCCCCTTGTCCTGACATTGGGCATCACTGAGAAAAGCCTGACTCCATCCTTTTGGCACTCATTCTTTACATATTTATAAACATTAATGAGGTCACCCTTAGTCTCCTCCTCTCCAAGCTAAAGAGCCCCCATCTCCCTCAGTCTCTCCTCATATGGAAGATGTTCCACTCCCTTCATCGTTTTCATGGCTCTGCACAGGACTCTTTCAAGCAGTTCCCTGTCCTTCTGGACACAATACTCCAGATGCAGTCTCAACAGGGTAGAGTAGAAGGGGAGGAGAACCTCTCTCGACCTACTAATCAAACCCCTTCTAATACACCCCAGAATGGCATTGGCCTTCTTGGCCAGAAGGAGCAGATTGCTGGCTCATGGTCATCCTTCTGTCCACCAGGAACCCCAGGTCTCCCTCCTCTGCTTTGCACTCCAACAGGTCAGTTCGCAGTCAGTACTGGTACATGGGGTTGTTCTTTTCCCAGGTGCAAGACTCTACCCTTGCCCTTGTTGAACTTCATTAAATTTCTCCCTGCCCAACTCTCCAGCCCTTCCAGGTCCCACTGAATGGCAGCACAACCCTCTGCTGTGTCAGCCACTCCACCCAGTTTGGTGTCATCAGCAAACTTGCTGACAGTGCACTCTGTGCCCTCATCCAGGTTGTTGATGAATATATTGCATAGCACTGGTCTCAGTACTGACCCCTGAGGGACTCACTAGATACAGGCCTCCAGCTAGACTCTATCCCACTGACCACAACTCTCTGACTTCTTTCCTTCAACCAGTTCACAATCCACCTCACTACCTGATCATCCAGACTTCAGTTTAGCTGCGAGGATGCTGTAGCAGACAGTGTCAAATGCTTTACCATCATCGAGACAAACCACATCCACTGCTTTACCATCATCTGTCCACCTGGTTATATTCTCATAAAAAGCTATGAGGTCTACCCATACAAACCATGAGCAGCCAGTTTCTCCAGGAGAATGCTGTGGGAAATAGTGTCAAAGGATTTACGAAAGTCCAGGTAGACTTTACCCACAGCCTGCCCTTCATCCACTAAGTGGTTCACCTTGTCACAAAAGGCAATCAGGTTAGTTAGGCAGGACCTGCCCTTTGTGAACCCACACTGACTGGGCCTGATCATCTGTTTGCCGTGCACATGCTGCATAATGTCACTCAACATGATCAGCTCCATGACCTTTCCTGGCACTGAGGTCAGACTGACAATTTCCAGTCAGCTGGGACCTCTTCAGTTAGCCAGCATTGCTGGTAAATGATGGAAAATAGCTTGGTGACAACATCTGGTAGTTCTTTCAGTGCCCTTGGGCGTATGTCATCTGGCCCCATAGACTTGTGTATGTCTGTATGGTGCCCCAGGTCACAAACTGTCTCCTCTTGGATTATCTGTTTTTTTTAAGTACAGAAGACATAGAGTACTGTGTCCAGGTCTGGAGCCCTCAATACAGGAAGGACATAGACCTGTTGGAGTGGGTCCAAAAGAGGGCTATGAAAATGATCAGGGGGTTGGAGCCACCTCTGCTACAAAGACAGGCTGAGGGAGCTGGGGTTGTTCAGCCTGGAGAAGAGGAGGCTCTGGGAAGACCTAATAGCAGCCTTCCAGTACCTGAAGATGGCCTACAAAAAGGATGAGAGAGACTGTTTAGAAAGGCCTGTAGTGATAGGATGAAGGGCAATGACTTCAAACTAGAGAAAGAGTAAATTTAGATTGGATGTTAGGAACAGGTTCTTTACCATGAGGATGGTGGAACACGGAACAGGTTGCCCAGGGAGGTGATTGAGACCCCATTCCTGAAGATATTCAAGGTGAGGCTCAACAGGGCTCTGGGCAACCTGATCTAGTTGAGGATGTCCCTCCTTACTGCAGAGGGAGTTGGACTAGATGACCTTTGGAGGTTCCTTCCAGACCATTCTATGATTCCACGATATTTGCCATACACTCACTATAAGGCCTTACATGAGAAAATTCTCAGTATTACAGAAGAAAACCGAAACTTTGCATCATCTAACTGTCTAGTCAGGAGATACAGGCATCAAATGAATCTGCCAAGTAAGTAGAAAAATGTGTCATTTAAGTGCAGTGATATCGATATATCTTTGGTAGATAAGTTGTGGAAACCTCTTTGGGCTAGGGCATATGCAGCCATGAGAAACAGAAGTTATTGATAGTAGCTAATACATTTTAAATGGATACTACAACCTACCCTTTAAACTGTATAACGTTGTTCTCAATATGGTACAGGAAGATTAGAAATTTTGATAAAGAATAGACACTGTGCTCTTGATATTCAGCCATTAGTGTAAAAAGATTTTAAAATGGAGTCCTTCTCCCTGTAAATAGCGAAGTACATACACATGGCACTACACATTTTACACCCTAGTTAAGTGTTGCTTCAGGGTGCATCACATTTTGTCTTTATGGGGAGCTGCATTATGTTAAATCTTGCAAAGTCAGTGAGGTTTTTGTGCAAAGAACCACTCATGTTGAGAATGGAGAAATGGTTTAAGAAATGCTTTGGTCTACGAGAAATTCAGTGAAGCTGATAAAATAAAAGAAACTGAATTAGGAAAAGAAGTAATCAGTTGAATAAAAAGGGTCAGGAATAAAGAATGGGGAAGGGAGAAATGACCTAACATTCAATTGTGTCTCTCTTCCCAAACTGGCTGAAACATTAATGTAGATAAGCTAGATCCTCATCAATAGCTGAAATCTTCAGCTGTGCTTGTATTTGCTTTTGTATCTCTCCCTCCTATATCAATACATTTTTAACCATTACTTTAATAAATATATTCTTTTATTCTAATAGCTTGTCTTTTACTAACAATGATTATGAGTGATACCTAAGTGCTGGGCTTCTTACAATAATAGTTAGGATATAGTATATTACTCCTGGAAAAACATGTATCTTATTTAGAGTTGCAGTCTGTGGGACACTGTATGTCCTTGGTCATGATCACTTCAAAGATGTGAAGACTGTGCATGTTTGATCTTTGGGCACTGAAAGGCAAGCATCTTTCATCTTGTCTCATGCTACTATCTTATACCCTGTATATCACATGTTTTTGCCATAGTTTGACACATTTACTAGGTTGATACTTTGGCTCAAATTTGCTTTATATGCAACTGTTGTATGTACAGGTGCAGATAACAGGGAAGCTCTAGAGTATGCCAGGGAAGAATATCTGAACCTGTATAACCTCTGCATGCCTCTTTCTGCAGCCTGGTTGGTCTGGAATGCAATGTGTTATGTATCCCATAACGTCTTGCAGCAAGATCCTGTTGGGAAGGTAAGTCAACCAAGTTCCTTCCTGTGGGTGAGGGGGAAAGCAACATCACATCCAACAAGGCAGTAGAAAACCTGCAGGTAGCTATAGGCCAGCAAGATGAGTATTAAAAAAATAGGTCAGATCACAGTGCACTCTTTGATGGAGGGAGTTTTTACAGAAAATAAAACAACTGATGTGATCTGCAACCTGCTATATTGTATATTTAGCTTACACTGCAAATTGGGAGTACCTAAAGGTACAACAATTACATTTCTGGGATATTTTAAATTTCCAAATGTTTACTTAAAAAAGTTATTGGTCCAGGAAGGCAATACTTACAGGAAGCTTGTATACTTGATACCTGTTGATCAAGTCTTGAATGAAAGGATGCTTCAAAAGGAGTGCAACTGGAATTGGTGACTGATCTTCAGTGCCTAATTGTTTGTATATATTGCTGAAATGCTTTAAGGGAAAAAAGAAAAAAAAAAAGTGGTAAATTTATTAGGTGTTTAAAAAAAATTGGGGAAAAACAAAGATTGCAGCAGGTATTTATTTAACACATAATGCAAGGTATAAAACCTTTGTTAAATCAAGCACTCTACCTTATTATAGCTGACTTCCTTCTCCTGGTTACTAAATCTATGATTATCTTCATCTTTAGTTCCTCCAGTACAAAATACTTTGAGTAGAGTGTCCATTGAAATTATTCCTTCACCTGTGTAATTTGAGATTTCTTTTTCATCTTCTCTTAAAGTTTTCTTATTTGGCACTACATTGGTATATGCACAAGCCTGTGAAATTAAAGCAGAGGTAAAGTAGTTGGTGGTAAATAGTCCATTAGCAGATCATCTGTTTCAGTTAGACATCCATTAAGGATCAGTGGATTATGCTTCCAAACTTCAGTAATTACAAAATAAAAATCATCAAACTCAAACAAAATTATCTATTGAAATATAGGATGAAGGAATAAAGCCTGAGAGTCCAAAAATATCCATAATGTTAGCATTAGTAGAAATTTAATAAACAACTTTTCCCAAGAATATGGCAAACTTTCCACTGAGAAATTAATTTTCTTCAGAGCAACAAAACGTAAGAAACATTTAATAGTTACAAATTGCAATACACTACCAAGAATTTTTTGTTTGTATAAGGAGTAAACTTAATAATTGTAGATGTTCACATGAAAACAGCATCATGAAATTTCTAGTCCAAGTTAAGGAGTCACTGCAAGAACTTTTATTTCAGCTAACATTTAACACAGGCTTAGCTGCTCTCCACAGAAAAAGATGCACACTTGCAGGTGGCTGAGCTGCAGGAGACAGTCAAAAGGCTGTGTAGTATCAGGGAGGCAGAAATGGGGATAGATAGCTGGATTTGAGTGCAGTCTGCACCGAACCCACAGCCTACGACCAAACAGTCCCAAACTCCCCTATCAACACACCTAGAAACAGGGAAACTCAGCAATGGTTGGGAATGGCACACTGAGAGGGCAAGAACTAGCAGGAGGTACCCATTTGCCATCCTAATCTGCAATCTAGAGATCTGTGCTGCTGTTCAACAACAGCAAGTGCAAGGCCCTATGCCTGGGTTGGGACAATCCCAAATAAAAATATAGGCTGGGCAAGGAATGCCTTGAGAGTGATGCTGAGGAGAATGACTCAAGGATGTCAGTTGATGAAAAACTTAACATGAAAAACTGGGCACTTGCAGCCCAGAAGGCCAACCATTTCCTGGGCTGCATCAAAAGAAGTCTGACCAGCAGGACCAGGGAGGTAATTCTCCCCCTCTACACTGCCCTTGTGAGACCCCCTCCCCCTAGAGTACTGCATCCAGTTTTGCTGCCCCCAGCTGAAGCAGATCTGGAGGGGTGCCACAAATATGATCAGAGGGCTGAAGTAGCTCCGCTATGGGGACCTGTTGCAAGAGTTTGGGCTGTTCAGCCTGGAGAAGAGAAGGCTCTGGGGACACCTTACAGCAGCCTTCCAGTACCTTGAGGGGGCCTAAAAGAAAGCTGCAGAGGGACTTCTTACAAGCGCTTGTAATAATAGGACAGGAGGGAGTGGACTGAAGCTCATGTAGTGTAGATTTACACCAGATATTAGAAAGAAATTCTTTAGAGCAAGGGTGGTGAGACAGTGGAGCAGGTTGGATGTCCCCTCCCTGGAAGTTTTGAGATCAGGCTGGATGAGGCCTTCTAGTGGAAGGAGTCCCTGTCCCTGGGGAGCTGGAACTAGATGATCGTTAAGGTCCTTTCCAACCCAACCCATTCTATGATTCTATGGATCTATGATTGTATGAGAAAGGCTTTATGCAGCAAAATTAAAGTTTGCTATAAGCCAGCAATGAGGTACCTCTGTTGTGGCACTAGACACAGTCAGCGAGAAAGGGCCTTACATAAATGTTTTAACTAGTTTAGGTCACTGTGTAGACTAACCACTAACAACAATAAAATATTGCATTTAATTTTGCATTTAACTGAACACACAATCCTCATTAAGACAGAGAGACTGCTGAGATTCAGTCACATTTGTGCTGTATGTCCTAGGCCTTAATACATGTCTCTTTCAACACAGGAGGAACAGTCACTGATAAAATCTTTTTAGCACTCAACACTGGAGATTACAAACACAAACATCAGCACTTTCGGTTTTTTTATCTCTCACCATACTAAATGTTTACATTTGTCTATAAACTGCACACCACCAATTACAAAATTACCAAATGTTTAGCATTTAAAGTAAAAGCATCTTTGCTATGATATTATTAAAGTTACAAAAGGCTCCAGAACATATTTGTCTGATGAGCACACAATAATAAAAAAAAGAGACAAGTTAAATTAGGTGGTGCTTTGTATGTGTCTACGTCTAAGCTGGCTGCCTAAGGTGTATTACAGAACTTCTTTGAGAAGCTGGGTAGCTCTTCATATTCCACTGATGAATATTCCACACAAAATATTTGCTAGATTTCTAGTACTTGCGGTGAGAACTGGAATATTTGGATCACGTGTTAACAGTTACAGGTAGAGAAAATCTGAGGTTCTTCATTTGGTGCTGACAACACTTTGGATGCCTTTCTGTTTGTGGTTGTGGAATGGTGAAAACTCATTCACTTCAGTGGAACAGGATTTTATTAGTCCTCCTTTTTTCTGTGTTCAATGTTACTGTTAAAGTGTACACACACGGAACACGAGGCATAAGGTTTTCTATCAGTCCTGTAACTCTGAGCACAAACCTAAAGAAAAAAAAACAACCCTACTATAAAATTAAAGGATATAAAAGTGCAAGATATTAATTTAGTATCTTAGATTTTTTAGATATTTCCAGGTTTCCAAGGGACTGCTGAGGATGAATTAAGCACACAGTCTATATAATACACTGCGAGACATGCTTCAGACATAGCATAGATTCACAAAGCCAACACACTGAGTGGGAAACTTAGCATCAGGAAATTCTCAGGTTCAGTGTGGTATACATGTTGTTTATCAGAGACACATGCTGATTCTAGATGGAAGGGAAATGTTTCCCTTCACCTGTGACTCACAGCCTTAAAAAGTCGTTGACACATATGTGATAATGTTATTGCAGTTACAATTTTACAAAAGTCCCAGCCAAACAGAGCAAACTAAGTGGAAAACAATGAGGAAGAGAACAGGTTGTGTTGCTCTCCTGTGTCGAGAGAGCTAGAACTTTTCCCTGAAACGTGGAAACTAAGTTCAGGTCTGCTGCACCTAATTGGGAGCATCCTGAGACAGGGAAATTGTCTTGTCTATGGACAAAAACTCTGCTGTACCAAATAAAAGCATTTGAATTGGTTAAATTTAATTACAAATACACAGTGTGTTCCACGGTTTGGTGAGAAAATGTTCTTCCTTTACCATTTCTGCAAAGCAAAATTTGAAGTATTAGGTAAATGCTAGAGTCACTGTCATTGTGACAGCATAGTGAAACATTTTATTATTTGGAAGACTGACCTTTTTCTCAGATGTGTATATGTATTTTTTAAGTTTAAAAAAAATACTTATACCTGATCCATGCAGTGCACTAATGGCAGTTTTGAGATTTTAAAAATAACAACACATTCCAGAAATATTATCAGTGTTCAAAAGCTTCATTGCAGGTGACCATATGTTCATTATGACTCTAAAAATAGCTAAAACTATTATTTCATCTGAAACTAATTATTAATACTTCTGATTTGCAAGCACACCGAAATACTTGAAAATAACAAGAAAGTTGTACGTACTTATAAATACCCAAAATAAACATTGTGGAAAAGAAGATAAGCAATAATACCAGGTTTTATATGTTCAGATAGCAATACTGCAACTCACACTATAGTCTCATTCCTATGAACTGAGAGTTGGACTTAACTGTCTAGGCTTCAGTTAAAGAATATTTTCTATTCTCTATTCTGTTCAGATATACAAGAAGTAGTTACCAGTAACTTTCATTATTATTTGGCAAGCATATTTACAGACTTTTGGAAGAATATTTCTGAGCTTTATTGTCAAAGCCAGTGAAACCATTTGTAGAGTTCCCATAAAGTCATTGGGACTACTTGTAAAGACTAGAGCTCCACAGGATTTAAAAAATATACAAAAGTCTAGCTTACTTATACTTTGCAAGCAGTACTACTATTCTCTAATATTTTACTGTAACATTTTACCACACGTGGAAGAGAAGCTTCTTCTTTTCTATCAATATGTATTCCAGCAGCAACACTAAGTGCCCTGTAAACACCTTCAACTGGATCAGAATGGAAGGCAAAATAAAGTAGCATCTCAGTATAGTTGAGCAGAGGAGGATCTTTGCTGATATCTGCAAATAAACTGAAAAAAAACTGTAGAAGGAGAAAAATATCTAAATTAGTTTCTACAAGTGGAATTCAGTCAAGTACAAATCAAATACTGTAAAGGATTAAAGTAATGACTGCTGACATTATAGTGATAATACAGTGATACTAGATTTTAAAATGTGTTGAGGCTGTGTAAATCAAGATAAACCAGAATCATCTGAATCACTGAAGGAAACAGAAATTGTAGTATTTTCAAGATTGAGGACTTTCACAGAAGAAAGAGAAATTGATAAAATCTTGTATCGTGACAAATAGGTCCGAACCTTTTTTTTTTATCAGATTACACTATTAACTCCCTCTTACATGGAGGTTTCCATGGCCTTAGATTCAGAGATTATTTGGCTCCCATTCTTTATAAAGCTGGTTACTGTGTAGAAATATGAAACTGGTTACTGTGTAGAAAAACTAATGCAGTTCAAAGAGGACAGGAATAATTAAGTACATTTCTGAGTAGATTTTGATTTAGAATAATGAAGGACAATTCCCAGATTTCTTTCGACTTTATTTCTAACTTTGTGGGGTTTATACATAGTAAATGATATTCTGAAGCATCACCTGACCTCAAAAAACACTGAAGCATTGCAGCAGCTATGGAAAAAAAAAAAGAGAGACCCAAGAGACTTCTGAATGAGACCACTCAGGTTAGAATAGTGAGAGGTCTCTTCAAATTACTCATGGTTTTAAAGTTACCTGTAGGAGATGTCTTAGCCTCTCTAAAGGCAAAGGTTCTGTGCAACTTTCTGTTATGCCTAGATCGTTGCCATTAAACCATAAGCCGACCTGATTAAAAGAGGGAAAAAAAGTAATTTATTTTCACATACTAAAATAAAGTGGGGGTTTATGCTTTATAATTGTTTAATAGATAGATTACTGAGGGTTGCATTCCTGATCTTAATCAGACTGAATTTCTTACAAATATACAATGACATCTGACCAATTAAGTAGCTACTTGTACTTTGTAAGAGATACTGTGGGAATTACTGAAAATGGAGTATGATAGAAGTGACTTCCTGCTTTTGAGAAGTGGTTAAAAATAACAAGATGATTGTAAACCTATGATCCCAAGAAGCATCATCAAGAAAATGTCCTGTAATGACTACAGAGCTATGCCTAAATTAAAAGTACTCAGAACTGATCCTCCAATATTAGACCCAACACGCAGGAAATATCAGCTAGACCACACCTTCTAAAACAGGATGATTAAGAACAGACTTCCTGCAGAAGAATCACTTGCTTGGAAGCAGCCTATGGCAGGCCACCAGCATGCCAGCCTGAGCAAACAACATTTTAGTATGGGTGACTGTGTACAATTATCTAAGGGTATGCTCCCTAGTGTAGCTTATTAGTACAGGTGCAGATAGAGAGGCCAACTAGGACACCTTAAATTCCCAGTGGAAGGTTCTTCCTGTTATTCTACATGAATATTGCTTGTCATTGCTTCTTGTTAAGACAGTAAAATAAATAATTTTTTGTGATGTTTTGAATGTGTGTAAGTCACAGTACTAAACTGAGAATAAATTTTGGTTCCATTTTCATTGAAAGATTTGTAATGATTGAAAAAATAACAGTATATTTCCTGTGAGATTATTAGACACATAGAGATGATTCCAAATAGTTGGAAATCTTCTTGACTAACAGATGTTAATGAGAGATTCAATGGCCTCTTCCTGTTGGCATTAAATTAAAATACTGTAAAAAAAGTGACACGTTCTACTACCAACATCCTTTACCACATTTCAGGTACATTACTACATTCTTGGTTATAGAAAATACTGTGTTGTTATTATGTGTTTTCTTTACAAAGTGAGACAATGAAATAGGAGAAAACAGGAAGTTCCAAGAGATTTTCAGAGAGAGGAAGAAATGCTTTTCTGCTAGTTTTTCTGTTTTTTTCTGCATGGAGGTTGTAATGAGGCTGGTGTTGGTCACTACCCATCGAGGCTGTGGAGTTGCCATCCATGGAGGTGTTCAAAAAGTGTGTAGATGTGGTGCTTCAGTGTAGTTTAGTGGTCAAGGTAGTTGAGTTATGTTTGGACTCGATGATCTTAAAGGTCTTTTCCAACCTAAATAATTCTATGATTATATGATATCTCATATGTATCGGCACATATATGTATGATATGTATGGCTTGTATGTATTAAAAGAGTGAACCAGCAATCATTCTAAGATTAAGAATTCAAAGTAAGTGAAAATTCAATTAGCAGTATTTCCTAAGTAAGAAAAAGGTATTCTTAATACTCTTTCATGAGTCTTGCTTCCTAAGAAACCTTGCTGAATGATGTGATGGTTCAAATAGAAATTGTCTATAAAGATTAAATAATAAATAATAAAGGATTTTATAATTTACTGTGTATTCAAGGCCTGAAAAACATTCTTAATTTCCAAAAAATTCCTTATTGGAAACATTCTGGAAATATTTAATTTGAGCTGGTGAGCCCAAACTAAAATATGTTTTTTATTTGGAGCAAATTTTTGTCTTATAGATACAGTGTCAAACAAGTTAATACTAGCCAAAGTGCTCACAGAGCAGTTTCTTTAGAACAAGAAGGACTTTCACTTGAAATTAATTTATGAGGAAGTAAAAAGTAAGGTTGATTAGCCTTATTTGTGAAACTGTGGATAATACAGATATTAAGCCTTCAGTTTGCTGAGGACAATTTTCCCCTCAACTCTCAAATCATTTAAATTTCAGAGCTAATTGCTGAATGTGAGTAAGTACAACAATCCATGATTCAATTCTGACAGCTTTACGAAAGAGAAAGGAATGATAACCTGCATATAGTCTTCCTGTGTAACAAAGCCTGATCCAGTCACATCTAGAGACTTATAGGTATGTAGTGTCTTGAGAAGCTGTGTCACAGATGGCACTGGCCATGGCTGTGCTGCTGCCAGCAAGAATCTGCGCCAGTCAGTAAGTTCTGAGTTCACTGTGAATGCAGATGCCAGATTTTGTAACTATAAAAACAAAAGAATAAATATTGTCAAATATTCACACACAAACATGCATCTTCTGTATGCTCTGTATCCCTATGTATTTTCCCTGGTTTGGATATGTACCACTAAACAAAGCAGGCCACAGACCGCTGTCCATCACTAAGGCCAGCTGGCATGTGCAATTGATATTCCTCTCAATAAATACCCACACTCCCTATATGGGGATCTATATCTAAACTGCCTATGAGATAGATAATATGAGATAATAGCTTCAGAATTTATTCATATTTATTCTTATTTATGTCTTGGAATAAAGAACATAAAATCTTATTTTAACTTCTGGAACTGAATTTTCAATGGTGTCTAAGGAACTTTTATAATTTGAAAATTGCAAATTTGAAAATAAATAGAGTGCTGACAAAAACATTTTATTGGTGGCACAGCGGCTTCTAGTATCTTTCTCTCATGAAAGTGAAGAATTTGAAGAAAAAACTGGTTATGCCCTGTAATAGTTGTACTCTTGCCTTTATCATAGCAAGGGCAATGCTGCAACTCCTATGCAAACCAATACTTCAGCTGAAATGAAAATTAGGGTTAACTTACATCTGGAAGTGTTAAGTTCATCCATGCATCAGGAAGGCAATTTGTTCCAAGATTGAAATGAATCAAATCATTAAAAATGTCAATAAATACTTTCTTTGGTATAAAACCTAATAAAAGAAAGTCAGGATTTAAAAAAAAAAAAAAAGAAAAATTACATTTACCATTTTTAATAGCATTCATTTGTTACAGGAGAGTTGTTTGTTTTCCTTTTAATGGTCATATGAATATCATATGGAAAAATATTAATTTTGCAGTTACGTACTATTGATAGTGGTAGTATCTTTCAGGCCAAATGTAGGATTTTCTCATTTAAAATAAATCATGTGTGGCTGTCTAATAGCAAAATGTCAAATAGTGCCCTGCACTCCAATTCCTTTGATAGTTGTCCTGATCTGCATTGTGGTCACTAACTCATCTTCACATAGTCTTCTACACTGGCAGCTGAGTAGCTCAAGAACACCAATCACACACTAGTTCTGTGTATTGAATACCTACCAACCTTTTGTTTCACTGTGCTCTATTTTCATCAATCACAGATCTCTACTCTTTAAAGCAAGCTTGTGTTGCAGAACAGGATGGAAAACACAGGCCATTTTCTGTTAAACTTTGAAACAAAAGTGAATTGCTTAGAAAGCTTCTCAGAACTGGATTGTGGGACTTATAAATAGCTCCATTAATTTTATTTTAAAGAAATAATAAAATAAAAATAAATAAGTGCAGCAAACCCTATTTGTTCTTTAAAATTTGTATGGATTTGCTTACAACCAAATAGAAAGTTCAAAATTCATGCACAGTGTTAAACCACAAAATCATGTATGACAGAATTTAATGCACAGATATGAATCTTTTCTTTCAAAAATGGCCTTTGCTAGCTCAGTGAGGATAGTAACAATAACAAAGTTAAAATAAATTGCAAATTATATAAATTCTGAGAGACAAAGCCTATTTTGTCAGGTTATGATCAATTCCAGAGCATTAAAAGAGTAAGTTTTCAGATTGCCTTTAAAAGCAAACACAATCGGTGAGATACCTGAAGTACTTAATTCCCCACCTCCCCATCCCCCTTTTTACAGGCCAGCTTCTTTTAGTTTTGAAAAGGTATAGTTCTTCACATTCTATGGCTAATAAACTTTTTACATTTTTTTTAAAGTGGAACAACGAAGTGAGATTTGTTATGAAGAAATGAGGTAGGGATCTTAAGAATGTATTTCAATATTGATTTCACAACATCAGTATTCAAAAGTTGTCAGTTTCAATTAAAAGTCCACAATATCTGTAGACCTGTTTGCCACCAATCAGGAAAAACAGTGGTAATGCTCTCAGCACATCTTAATACAGCTGAGAAATGTACATGTCTAGCCTTGGAGAGAAGAGGGGGAAAAACATATTTGAGAAGCTTAAAGTCTGTAGGGACAAAAAGGAGACAGGTACAAGCACCTGGTCATGAAGACTTTTGTCCTACCATAAATTTCAGCATGAAAACAAAAGCTAGGAAAAAAGTACTGGCAGATGGATATCAGTGCTCTGATGTCACCTCTTGATGGTTTTGGGTTTCCTACTTTGAGAAAGAACATCTTCTAAAAATCATGTGGCAGCTTACTAAAGCACTGGGGTTTGCTGATTTAATAATTTCAATGTAACAAGAGAATTTTATTTTGATGGGAATTTCAAGACAGAAGATGATTTCCATATGGTACAGTAAAGCCTACAATGCAGATGTATCATTCTTGGGAGATTTCAAAGCAGATTCAATAAAACAGGTAACTTCTAATGGGTTCATAGGGAGAACAGGCTATGGTCCACTAAGGAGTCAGGAAAACTTTATGTTAAAATAACTGGAAGTTTTCTACATCTCATTTGCAGTTTCAAATTGTTGTCTAGTGCTTTACCATGAAAAACATAGCATCATAATTTGTATTTCATGTTTTACTGAACATTTCCCTCTCCACATCTGATTCCTAGTACTCAGGCAATCTAATTTCTTTCTCTCACATTATCTTATGCTTTGAACTGTTTGATTCCTATTGTGATTTCCCTTTATGATAATAAAATAATATTTTCCTGTATTTCCTATGATTTAGTGACTTCCTAAAATGAAATAAAATTTTGTTCTTCTATACAAAATTTGAAAAGAACACTAATATCTTCATGCCACTTTTTGTGAGGCTATATGCTTCAGAAACATACCTAAGAAGTAGTTGAGAGTATTTGAACCAAGAGCTCAAGTCAGAAATCAGATTAAAGGATTTGTGTCTAAAATGTTAATCACTGTTTACAGAACTTTGATACTAGAACATAATTTTCACGTAAATTTGACATTAGTTGATGTAAGCCTGTGGCAAACATAAACTATTGTGAGACATTTAAGCACTGCCAGATGATCTGCAATGTCTACTCATTTTTCCTCCTCTGGTGTAAATGTGAACATCCATCTCTTTCATTCAGAGCTAAGCTGATTTCTGTCTATTAATTACACATTTACTGATGTGCTGTAGGGTGATTTCTTCTACTTTACTGTCTCCTCCTGAAACAACTCCAAAGTGTCTTCAGAAAGTTATAGTAGTTTAAAAACTTCAAATGGTGAGTAACCTAATTCCTCCTCATGACATACCTACAAGGAATGAGGAAGTCTCAGAAAGAGAGGCAAAAGATATCCAATAACTTTCCTCAAAGTATTTTTAGAATTTTTGTCTAAGTTTAATGTATTTGTTTTTACATAATAGAACATGAAACTGGTTTTGAATACACGATTATATTACAAGACAAAAGGTGATTTATCAGTTTAATTCATAAGTTGTTACAGAATCACACAGAATCATGGAAAACATCCAATTGGAAGAGACCTCAAAGATATACAGTCCAACAGCACTGAAGGGTCAACACTAAACCCTGTCCCTAAGTGCCAGGTCCACACGCTGCTTAAACAGTTCCAGAGATGGCAACTCCACCGCTGCCCTGGGCAGACCATTCCAAGGTTTGATAACCCTCTCTATGAAGAAGTATTTCATAGCATCCGGCCTGAAGCTCCCCTGGTGCAGCTTGAAACTATTTCCTCTAGTCCTGCCTCTTGCCACCAAGGAGAAGACACTGGCCCCCTACTCACTTCAACCTCCCTTCTTCTGATAAAGAAATTTACACATTGTCAATGCTTTATAATCATGGAGAGATGCTATGGATGGGCAGTCACAGAGATGGTGACATCTGATATCTGCTGTAAGTTGTAAAAGGAAATAATATTCTCTGGGATGAATAGGAAAACAATTCCCAGAACTGGCCTTCTCTGCCTAACAAGACTGTTTTCAGAACACTGAAAATGTTCTTTAAAAAATACTTTTGGTAAGTTTAAAACAAACCCAAACCAAACCAAATAAACAAACAAAACCAAAATCAAACCAAACCAAACAAAAACCAACAACAAAAACCCAAACCCCAAAACCTAACAATCAAAAGGAACCAAACCAAACAGGTTTTTGCTGAATGATGCAGGAGATTGATTAGAAAATTAATTTCTTACATGTGAAGAAATACTTTCAATTAGAAGAGATAGCAGGCATTTTGCAAAAATAACCAGAATTCAAAAGAACTTGATTTCAGTAAAGCATTTGACACCGTTTGCTACAGCATCCTTGCAGCTAAACTGAAGTGTGGTCTGGATGATCAGGTAGTGAGGTGGAATTGTGAACTGGTTGAAGGAAGGAAGTCAGAGTTGTGGTCAGTGGGATAGAGTCTAGCTGGAGGCCTGTATCTAGTGAGTCCCTCAGGGGTCGGTACTTGGACCAGTGCTATTCAATATATTCATCAACAACCTGGATGAGGGCACAGAGTGCACTGTCAACAAGTTTGCCGATGACGCAAAACTAGGTGTAGTGGCTGACACAGCAGAGGGTTGTGCTGCCATTCAGGGGGACTTGGACAGGCTGGAGAGCTGGGCAGAGAGAAATATAATGAAATTCATCAAGGAGAAGTGTACAGTCTTGCACCTGGGAAAGAACAACCTCATGGATCAGTGTAGGTTGGGGATTGACCTGTGGGAGAGCAGTGAAGGGGAAAAGGACCTGGGGGTCCTAGTGGATGGAAGGTTGTCCATGAGCTACCAATGTGCTCTTGTGGCCAAGGAGGCCAATGCCATTCTGGGGTGGTTATTAGGTCAAGAGATGTTCTCCTCCCCTTCTACTCTGCCCTGGTGAGGTTGCATCCGGAGTATCGTGTCCAGTTCTGGGTCCTTCAGTTCAAAAAGCACAGGGAACTGCTTCAAAGAATCCAGCACAGAGCCACAAAAATGATTAATGGAGTGGAACATCTTCCTTATGAGGAGAGACAGAGGGAGCTGAGTCTCTTCAGCTTGGAGGAGACTAAGGGATCACCGCACTAATGTTTACAAATATGTAAAGGATGAGTGCCAAGTGGATAGAGTCAGGCTCTTCTTGGTGATGCCCAACGACAGGACAAGGTGCAATGGGTGGAAGTTGAGGCATAGGAAGTTCCATGGAAACATGAGGAAAAATGTTTTTCACTGTGAGGGTGATGGAGTCTCTGTCTCTGGAGACATCCAAAACCTGCCTGGACACGTTCCTGTGTGATCTGGTATAGGTGATCCTGCTGGGGGGGTTTGGACTGAATGGTCTTTTGAGTTCCTGTCCAACCCCTAACATTCTGTGATTCTGTGAAAGCTGTTGAACAAGTGGTGAGATCGTCAACCATTCAAAGTATTTTGAGGAAATAGAGGAAACAAATTAATACATTTATTGCACTGCAGATAAACCAGGAAAAGCCTTGAAGCACACTGGAGAATATTATAGAATCACAGAATTGTTTTGGTTGGAAGAGACCTCTAAGATCATCGAGTCCAACCATCAACCCAATGCCACCATGGCCATTAAACCACATCTCCAGGTGCCATGCCAAAACCCTCTGTATTTCACCCCAAGAGAAACAATTCTTAACATGAATATTCATGCATTTATTAACTGCTCCAGTAATAAAGATTAAAACCCAAGCAACACACAAATTTCCCCCATCTTAGAATTAAAAGTTAATCCTACAAATTGAGGAGTCTTGGATAAAAAAGACAACATCCAATAGGAAAAAATGTGAAGTGTCACACTGGGCTGAAATAATGAACTGCCTAAATGTCACGATGAGAATCTTACTGCCAAAGTGAAATTTCTATAGAAAAGCCTGTAGGAATGATGGCAGATTACAGTATCACCAGAAAGTACATTCCTTGCATTCTTTTCAGATGTTAAGGCTCCTGTTGGCATACAATTTTGGAATGTGCAGACCTGGAAACATGTATGGAGACAAACAAGGAAAACAAACTACAAATCCTATAGTGGACTGCTTAAAAACCTTACCAAAAAGACAGAGGGGCAAATATTGGATAACAGATTTTCTGACTAAACTTAATCCCATTTTTAGACAATGATGACTTCTTGAAATCCCTTTCCAACTATTTGTTGTTATACTAAGATTTTGCTAGTGTTTTTCCAGGAGCACTATATCCATTATCTTCAACCCTAACACCAAAAACGTGATGTAGCCATTGTGCATCATAGCAGTGACTACAGTGGTTCAGATTCTAAATATACTTTCATTCATTCCTTTAGGGTTTGTCGTCCTTCCATTAAGCATTCTGGTGGCAGTTTCAAACTTTTTCTCATCTCATTGTATGTATATCTTTCCATTTGAAAACCTGAGGCAGAAAACCTTCATAATTAAGAGAATTTAAGAGAACATAATTAAGAGACTTAAGAGAAAACCATAGAATCATAGAACACATTTCTTTGGAAGGGACCTCTAGAGGTCATCTAGTCCAGCCCAAAAATCCTTAAATTAGCAATGCCACATACCTGATAGACACTCTGTATAATATATATTTTGTTACTTATTAGGTAAAGTCTAATTAAACATTGTTCTTATCTAAGAAATCACAATGAAGATATTTCAATGACAGATCTTTTATAATCAGTTGTATGATGCACAGTACTTCTTTTTCTGATCTCTACAGATTAACTCTACTTGGTAAGACTAACATCCTCTAATGAGGCTTGCATGCAAAACTTACTCATTTTCTGACAAACTTTTTAGACCTAGTAGTATAAATATGTATGAGAGACACACAAAAGAGGCTATTTGTGTGTGTACGTGTGTCTGCATGTAGTATATCTTCTGCAATTAACAGAGTAAATCTTCATTTATAAAAGGATTCATGTAAAGGTGAATGACCTCACATTTATTTCTCCCTAATTATTTCTATTTCATCTTCATCATTGTTTGAAGAAGGGTTACAAATGATTTCTTTTTAGCTATCTTTTTAAATATTGGCTTTTCCCTTGATGGTAGAAATATATTCTGCTGGTATGCTTTGCCTTGATTGGAAATTATCAAGTAGAAAGTTGCATGTGGAGCATGTAGAATGATGAAATTACAAAATCAGATACTTCTCTGAAAAATTCTCATTCTCAGCTCCTAGATTAAAAATCAAGATACAGTGTTCTTACTGAAACCCTTACAAACATTTTTACAGGGAAAAAACTGGATCAAGCTGTGAAGTCATATCCTGGATGTAAAAGTATTTCTATGGGAACAATGATGTGTGCAGTTAATAGTCAGCAATGGAAAATGGGTCTGTTCTGCTTGCATAGGGAACTCTTCTGAGTATAAGCTTGACAAAAATATGCAAAAAGTTAATGTTAAACCTGATCCACAAGACAATAAAAAATAGCAACATATACATACGTTGAGAAAAGGTATGATCCAAAATTTTCATAGGCTACAGAGATCAAGTAACAATCTGACAGAAATAATGAACTGATACTCTGCACATTTGTAAATCAGTCTTCTTTAACTATTGATGTCTGATAGTAAGATGACAATTAACTCCAGGGGTTATAATTTATAATGACTCAGGTAAATGCAATAAATTAGATGGAAGTTCAGAGTTATTCCTTGGTCCACATGTTGCCAATCTAAAATTGTACTCCATTATTTTTGTTCATTGGCTCCAGATTTGTAGAAGTCAGATCTCAGAAGGGAAAATGTAAACATCTACTGGTGATTCAGCAGTGAACATAAAGAAAAGTTGTATTTTAACATAATAATGCATTATGATAAAAATGTAAATTTTTACAGTCATTAACCCTGCAAGTTATTCTGTTAAACTGTATGTGTATGTTACAAGGAGACTGCTAAATAAAAACTAACAATCCTCATCTAGGTAACTCCACAAAGACCTTCCAAGGCAAACTGAGAGGTGTAATCTTGTCTTTTATCATCGTATCACTTCCCTGAAGTCTTCTATTTCTCGGCCAAGTAGCATTCCACATATGAACAGCTTTTGGGTGGGTCACCTTTTTTTGATATCTGCAGAGTTCATCTGAATTACCAAAGACCCATCACACTTTCAGACCTTAGTTTAGCATGCAAATACATCATGATGAGTTCCATTTGACTGAAGACTCGCTCTGTTTCTGAGCTTGCTGCCAAAGTCAGGATCAAATCTTCCAATGTCAGGCTGTTGGGATATTTCTTCGAATAATCTGAGTTCACTGAATCCCATGTCAAGGTCTGGATGTTCCGAAATCTAAATAGCATAGTAAGAACTATGATTATAACTATCACAAAATGTATTTCCATAATCCTTCTGAGTAAATAAAAAACAGACACAAATGTAGTTTTATTACCTGTTACATAGCTCTAATTTCAGCATGCTCCACTCAGTTTCTACTTCATGTATTTTCACAATAGGAGCTTCTAGTTTCACTTCATAGTGTCTAATCAAGACAGACATTTCATTTTCACCAAATTCTGTAACAGAGGCAACAGAAAAATATTTTTATGCTTTTAGAAAATTTAGAAGGTGTACTACAATTAGCCACTATCATGGTTCTATACCTTGTTTCATTTTTTCAGGACATATTTTAAAACTTCCAGAAATGGTCGCTCTCCAAATATCTTGACTTGCATCACAAAAATAATTATGTAGACTCTTCAGCAAATTACTTAGTACTTTGGTTCGTACTGCTGAAATATTTCTATTGTCCATAAGCTGGTAATCATGAAAACGCTGAACGGTCTCCATCAGGCGTTCCTTTGGACCAGCTCTGAAAGATACAGAATACTAACCAATATACAATATTGTTTTACTGTATTTTAAGAGATAGCAGTTCCGTTGTTAGAAATGCCAGACCTTGTTTGATACATCTGTAGAGTTTCCAACACTGACTGCATGGTCACAACTATGTCTGCAATGAAGGCATTGTGATCCAGTGTAATGCGTGACAGAACATTGAGGACATTGATGATATCCAACACAAAGTGAAAAAACTTTACTGTCGCCATTCTCAGAAGGAGGTGTAAAAGGAGTTTGACTCTATGACTGCTTGAGGCTCTTGAATCTCTTTCAATCTGGATAACAATACAGGAAAAGAAAGTGTCAGGTATGTGGACCAAAATTGTCCATAGCAATTATTTTTTCCTGGTGTTACATGTGAATTTTAAGTGATTTACCTTACTCAGATGTAGAACAGTGGCAGGATAAACTTTAAGGAGAATTTGGAGAGCTCTTTGCAGACGAGGAAACCACTGGGAGTCTCCAATGAGAGAAGGAATAGCTGAGTGTAACTTCATGGCTTCATATGTGGCTTTGAGATTATTCTTATTTAGAGATGAGTTATGACAAAAATGATATGTACTTCTCAATGCATCGCCTAAGATGTTGTATAGCTGAATATTTTTCAGTGATCCTTTGTAAGCCATCTTTAGACGGTGAGCAAAACAATTCGCAGACTGTACACAAGGATGAATTTTCCTCAGTTTAGTTACGTTGCTATTTTCTGCTACCATGACATCTGTCCTATTGCTTTCAAATCCAACTAATTTTCTTGACCAATCTTCACTTGCCCAACTGAGCTGAAAATTCACCTGCATTGTTTTCTCAATTGTATTTTTTATAGCTGAAGTGTCCATTTTTTGAACAGGTTGCACTCCAACAATCTGGCAATGGATTTTTCCAAAGATTATGCAGACAACTGCCACTACTTTGAGTATATTGTCCATGAATCTGTCACTAACAGCAAAAAAGAATTTACATTTTTCCTGTTTCTCTTTCAAAGCTCTTCTTTCTGCTTCAGCAATAAGATGTATAAATGTTCTTGCTGACTTGTCATTTCTAAATGCAGAACCAAGATTCACTCCTTTCTTATCAGCTAGTTTGCACATGCAATCAAGGTCTGCAAAGGGATGAGCAGATTTAGCCATAACATGATATGTTCTAAAAATATTTTCTACTCTACCTAATGCTATGGAGTTCATGGTCTTCAACATCTGCTCAGCAGAAGCTGTATCTGGTGAAGAAGTACTGGCAGCTTCCATGCAGGTAGCCCAGGCATGAGCTTCACTACTCTGGTGCGTATTTATAAATTCAAGTTTGAAGTCATCAGTGCCAGAACAAAAATTATGAATATTTTCCCCTAAATCCACGTTATGCTTACGACATGGTGCACAAAACATTATTCCCTTTTCATCATCATATTTTAACCATGAGTATTTTGTTAACCATATTTTTGGAAACTGGTGATTCCTCTTTGTCTTCTGATGTTCCAAATCTTTCTTCTCTTTCCCTCTGTCACCAACTTCTCTCTTGCTAGAGGAATTACTCTTGCTTTTAAATTGCTTCAGTGCTCTTATGGCTATAATTTAAAAAGAAACAACTAAATATAAAATAGTTTTTACTTCATAAATTATCAATTATATTTTTTCTTTATTCATTTAGTTTGTTAATTTTGGACTACAACGTGACTTGAAAAAAAAAGCAATAAAAAAGAACAAGGAAAACCGCTCTACTAATAAATCACTTGGAGGCTACCCAAAACACTTCTAAGATAAGGTCCATTTTGACTTAAATTTCTTTTTAACTACCAGGATTATGATACCATATGCTATCAGTTAAGTCCAGCAGCATCAATACCATTTTTGAAGCAGACAAAAACACAGTTAGGTAGTGGAACTCAGAATGGTCTTTCAAGCAGAATGTCTCCAGAAGACAATATCGAAGTCACAAATCTATTATGATGCCCATTATACCTGACTTGGAGCAAGTCTGTAAATACATAAGCAAATATCTGCTATAAGCCTGCATAAGCTGTTCTACAGCATCTGTAGATGACCTGATCTTCTTAAAATATACTTATCTGCAAAATGACTTTTTACTGCTTTGAAAAATAAGAACTGTACAAGCTTCACATCTTGTTCTCAAAGTGGAAACATCCTTAAATGACTGAGAATGCTCTCAGTATTATTTTCCCAAATTGTTCTCAAAATTGACATTCTTGCATTTTGTAGGAGCAAACTGTGTAAAATGACATTTTTGAAAACTCTGTCTCTTGAGCTCACAGACCTTGTAGTTTTAGTAAGTAATGTAATGGTTCTTTTAGTGCATTGTTACCATAGGATTACATTTTAGAAAATAAAGCAGTCAAATAGTGAAGACAAGTTCCATGCAGAACTGAGGCAATAAAATTAGAAATCTGTTCACTGGGAAGTAGCACAAGTAAAGCACTGAGTAAATGACCTAAGAACAATCTGATTCCCCATATTTTGACGTTTCCATCAAGAAGCAAAATTAACAATTACATTAGGTTGATCACAGACAGAAATGCTATTTCTGATGCTTTAAAAGGTCTTAAGAAAAACAGTCCTTGCACTCCACTTGCTTTTTACAAGAAAGGGCCAATTTTCATGAGAACTGTTTGTTCCCATTTTCATAAAAATTACACTGCCTTCTCCATTCTATTCTAAGATGTGGTCTGCATGGACAGCAAAAATAACAAGACCACATTTTTTTGTGACATATGCACAAGTACCATATCCAGGATGAAAAAAGAGAAGAGTAGAAGCACTCTTAACAACCTTCCCTAACATTAGGTAGCCACAAAGCCATAAGAAAATGTAAAAAACAGACAGGGGGCAGAGTTAATGGGTCTGCAACTGCAGAAGTCAGAGGATAGAAGGGTCAAAACCATTGTAACACGTCTACAGTGCTTACTGCTTTGGGGAACCTGTAGAAATTTGCTGTTAATTAGAACAATGGCAATTGAAGTAGATTCTGTGAGTCACTGTCAGATAGACCTTCAATGTTACCAACATTTGTCACTTTTTTTTTTTTAATTTCAAAAGCAGGGGTTTAAACTTTTAGAAAAATAACTTTGGACATCACATGATTATTAAGTGATCAGTTATATGTCTCTTTAGAAAGGCAGAATATCCTACAGTAAGCAAGAACAGTAAACATACAGCTAATAGGCATGAATCATCAGATCAGCTCTATAACCCCTCCAAGCTATGATTACACTCATTAGACATCCTCCCTCTAGTATACTCTTACCATGCTTGCCCAAGGAAACGCAAGTTACGCAGTTGTGTTGTCTACATCAGTTTGTCTTGTCTGCAAAGTAATTTTAGGATGGCCAATTTGAAACAAGTTTGTCACTAGGGTAGAATTATGAAGGTCTTATAAATTTCTGTCAGATTTGGTCTAAGGTAAGGGAGAAAGAATTGCATAAGACTCCTGCTGAGGAAAAAGCAGAGAGAAGACCAACTTTTATCCCCTTCATGACCAAGTGCTGTAATGAGGAACAAGTGCAGTTCATGAGGATTTAAGCTCTGAAACTGTTTCTGTAAAAGTACCTGAGAAAACACAATCTATAGATATTATTTAGGGTCAGTATGTAATTCTGACTCTTCCACTCCACAAAAGATTCTACTTAACAACTCAGCGAAACTGGATGCACATTTTAATATGGCTGGCTGTTCCAAATCTAGCAACACAGTAAAACTCAACTGACAAGTTATTGTGGCTTTCCAGTATCTGAAGGGGGCCAACAAGAAAGCTGGTGAGGGACTTTTTAGGATATCAGGTAGTGACAGGACTAGGGGGAATGAAATCAAGCTGGAAGTGGGGAGATTCAGGCTGGACATGAGGAAGAAGTTCTTCCCCATGAGAGTGGTGAGAGCCTGGAATGGGTTGTCCAGGGAGGTGATTGAGGCCCCATCCCTGGAGGTGTTTGCAGCCAGGCTGGATGAGGCTCTGGCCAGCCTGATGTAGTGTGAGGTGTCCCTGCCCATGGCAGGGGGCTTGGAACTAGATGATCCTTGTGGTCCCTTCCAACCCTGACTGATTCTATGATTCTATGAATAAGCATTTTAAACATTTTTTGGAGACTAGATACAGATTTTTTTTTTCCAAAACCTGACTAAAGTATATTCTAATGAATAACCAGTTCTACAGTTCAAACTGGAATGGTTCAAGAGGATTATAACTGTGGGAAAAAAAATTAAAATTCCTTTGTGTCATCAGTCATAAGATGGAGAACAAAAGCTTGGGACAGAATCAATTTGGATCTGTTTAGTAATGCCAAACATTACAAAAATTGCATTCTTTGATTCACGTTCAGAAAAAAATCGAGACATTCCAGCGGTGTGCTATTTGAACTGAGAGTAGATGTGGTTCCAGGAAGAATACAGTGCTAGTGGGAATCAAAGGGGATGAGTTCTAATAGAGGATTAGTTTAATTTTGTAGATAAGAACAGAACACCTCCAAAAAGACTGCAGAAGATAAAAGAAAAAATGTGAGTGTTAGTAGCTGCATTTAAGACCTGCCACAGGTCTCCCTAGAAAAAACGCAGGGGAAGCAACAGCAAAATCTTTGTTAACAAATTGATCAAAGGAGTTAGTGAAATGAACAAATACTGCATATCCACCTTGCTTTTGGTCAATGGCACTTGGAATAACAGAAAAATAGCAATTTAAGTATTTCATTATCAAACAAAAGACTGTCAGTGGATAAGAAGGTCCAGCATAGGCTGCATTTTTCATCCATTGGTGCTTAGAATGATGGGTAATGTGCTTGCATGGAGAACCAACTATGCAGGATACAACAAAGTTGTCTGTGTAGAATCAGCGGTTCGGTAACACTTTAAATTCCTAGGAAACACAAAACTGTTTACAATTTTTATAAGATTTCTTTTGTATATACCAAATAATTTTATTAAAGTATATTCACACTCCCATTATTCTCTTCCCTTTTGGCAATTTCTTAACATATCTTGAAAAGACACCATTTTGACATTTACCAAGTATCTTGTGAGAGAACTGTTTGCATGTTTGTTTCTTCCAGCATAATATTTTTTCCTTTGTTAGTCTTTATCTTGCTTGGATTTCTAGGTAAAATTTCACTATATGTAATCTCCATAATGCTACAGTAAACAAGCCTAATATTCCATTTTCAGAACAACCTTAGGAATTTAGCTGTTTACACAGTACAGAAGATCGGTAGATTTATTCTATTTAGACTTGGTCTACAGTTTCATAAATATACACATAAAGCCTCTCTGTAAAGAATTAAACTCAAGTTCATTGTGCCTTTGTGGCTTTATTACATCAAAAGAGTTGGATAGAAAATTGTAAGCATGTTTACACATTGTATTTCATGATTTTAGTGGCAATCATACTATGCTTGTAATTGCAATATGGAACACCATTAGTAGTTAGATCCTCTGCAAATATGTGTTTAACTACTTTCCATTTCAGTTTAAAATTGCCTTGCCTAAGTGGTTTTGTTACTTTTATACAGCAGTGGGAAGTTTTATAAGAAAGTATTTTCAAGCCTCCTGAGCCTAAGGTTCCCATGATTAGAGGGAAGGAACACAATAAATACATGTACAAACCTAAGCATATCTGGTTAACACTTGCAAATCACCCAAAACAACTTCCACATATTCACTTGAAGAATATCATGGTTAATAGTCACAATATACCCCATATAATAGTTTCATTGAAATGGTGATTTATTTTAAAATGTGTTTTTAAATAATATAGCTTTAGGTTATTGTCAGTGCGGGACAGGGATTTCAGCTCTCACACTGTTACAAGTGTTCACTGAGCTATGAATGCATGAACAAATTAAAGACTTGCATCTTCAATGAATGTAAGCATGGTCTGTGTGACTCTCAAAAACACATTACAGAGGCTTCTGTTGTGGAGATACTCCTGTTTGTGGTCTTAAGGATATAAAGCTCATAGCAAAGACATTAAAAGCTTTCAAGTGGTCTGCTGTTTCACAGTTTCCATATTTGGCACTATGACTTTTCTATTTAGCAGGATCTTTAATTGTAGTATGATCTTTAACAATATAGGTAACTAATGTTTAGTAGCCCTCAGCAGCTACTTTACCTTTTAATTACGTAGCTAACAGTTCTTCAGAATGAAGAGGGAAAAAATGTCTTACCTTTAGGTGCCACCTGAAGAAACTGCTTGTGAAGTGTATTAATTTGTGAAATAGTTAGAGTGCCATTTCCAGAGGCCTCCATGTGTGGAACATGTGGTGAAGGTGCTGGGTCAGCAATCACTTTTACATCACTGCTGATGAAGAAATCTGTTTCTTCTAAAGTGATTTCATATTCGATTTTGCTAGAACTCTCGATGTGATGTCGTGCAACTCCAATCAGCTTTTCAACACTGTTAAAGTGTAAATGCAGAAAACAAGAAGTACTTTACACACAAAATGGTAGTAACTTAGGTTGAAATTTTATATGTGTTTACACTTCGAGAGCTTTCTTAAAGTAAGAATTACAAATCCCTTCTGAATTCTGTAGTCATTATTATGGAGCGTACTGCTCTGGCAGCAGGAAATCTTTTGACAATGCTAAGAAATTTATATAAAGGCAGATCTAAGCCACAGAACAGATCTCATGGAAAAACATGAAAATGGTAAAACTTTTTTTATTCCATAAATTTTATAGGAGTGGAGCATACATGTTCACCTATAATCATCATTTTGCCTGCTTCAATGCCTTGTCTTCTGCTCTGCCCCTAAATCACAGATGTACATACCATTGTGGAGAGGCATATGTACTCCTGTTTCAAGTGTAATGAGCACATTTTATACAGGGAAGGTATTGTCTATAACATTTCACTAGACATAAATCTGACCTAGAGTGTCAGGTCAAAAGACATTATATTCTGTAAATATTGTGTCTTTGGTAGTGCTTATTGTTGGAGGAGTAAATGGAACTGGCCGGAAGAAAAAATGCTCAGCCACTTTGAGCTATTCCCTGTTAGAGCCTTCAAATCCTGCATTCCTGTCTCTAGTCTTGGGCTTTCTGTGACATGGATCAACTAGCACCATCTCAGGTATGCTTCAAAAGTTAGTACAGACCAGCAATATTTTCTAAAAGGAAAAGTGATCCCTTTCTTTTGGAGAGTAAAATCCTTTAATGATATGGACATAGGCTATTCTATGCAAGATGGCCTACATGTCATGAAGTGGTATTTACTAGGACAGAAAACCTGTGAAGAACTTTCTTTTTAAGGGATCTTAACATAATTTTGGGAAATATTCTATATGGTAGTAAATAAAACTAGGTGGAATTTTCTAACAAGTGTAAAGCACAGTAAAGAAAAGAACACCACATTCCAAAGTGAGAGAAGTCACTGAAATTATCTGGAGGCTTCTACTAACCAGAATAATTGGTTGTCTGGTGATGCTCATAAATCTGCTAAATGTCTATTCTAGCAAAGCAGTAGAACTAATTATTACCTCTAGTGCTGCCAGCAGAACCTTCCAATCACCCAAGAAATTAATTACTACCATTCAATCATTTAAGATAAAATTAAATTCTAGTTCATTAAATGAAATTAGTATTTTCTACTTCCCCCCCTACCTCCCCCACCCCCCCAAAATTATTAGCTTCTGTATCTTTAGTAGCATAGTCTAGTTTTTAAAAAAACAAGGTCCCTGTTTATAATTGGATATACATTACCTGGACATTTCTGCTAAAAACCTGGATCCAAGCCACTTTTCCATATCTTTGTAGGCCTCTTCTGCTTTCATTGTAAGCTCTTCAACAAATGCTAAAGCTTTTTGTTTTATAAGTTCTAGTCGAAATTTTGTGGCTAACTCTGTTTAAACAGTAATGTCATAATAATATTTACATAATTTGAAGAAAATTGTCAGTCTTCAGTAGCAGAAGCTTAACATCTCAACCTATTTTAGGCAGTAAAATATTTATTTTATTTTTTATATTCATGAATAAATGATTTTTCAGAATCACCATGTATTTTATGAAAGTGTGCTTCTATAAGCATCAAATTTCTCAATAAAACTAATGTAGAGATGCAGAGGATATACAAGTAGACCAACACTGAACTAGATTAACACTACATACAATAAGATTAATGATGCAAGTGTAAATATCCTGTTATGGCTAATTTTTACAGAAAACACTTCTAAATTATTATGGTTTTTTGATCACAGTAAAAGCTTGCTTTACTGTTTCTAACTTCCAGTCCTTTAAAATTAAACCCACTGGCTTTGCTCCAGGCTTCCTACATATGATTATTTCATGACCTAAATCTTAGGCTGCATTAGAAAAGAGTTTTGTTAGTGAGCACTAAGAAAATAATTCACCTCTACCAAAATTATGCACAAAGTATTTGTATGAAACATTTAAAAACATTGAGAATTTAACAGTTTTTTTAGTTTTCAGAATGGGAAGAACTGAGTATATAAAAAAAAAATCAGTCTCACTGCAAGGCTAATACTTAAGGAGCTGAAAGGACAAGACATGAGAAACAGTCAGCAATGTCTAAAGTGAAAAGGATGCCAAATAGATGAATGGACATCTAAAGTAATGTATTGACAGACACATGGAGCAGGCACTGAAAGACATTCAAAACTTTACAGAAAAGAGAAGAGGATCAGTAACTAGAGATTGGTTTACACCAAAAGGCAAATTGCATGTTCAGTTTGATTTCTCTTTATATTTAACCTTCTATAATATATAACCTTCTATAATATATAACCCTATATTTAACTGCAGGATCTTGTAAACGATGAACATTATATACTAATTGGTAAAGTGACTTCAAAGTTAAAGACTGTAAAATTATTTCCATTATAATCCTTACTCTAAGATTTCAAAATACTTAAGTTTGAGGCTGAAATTCCTTATCTAACAAATGTAGAAACTTGGACCCTGAAAAACATAAGGTATGTCCTTTTAATGCTGTTTCTCAGTCACAACACAGTCCAGCTCTGTACACTGTTTATACACTGTTTATGTTTATAGTAATCTTTGAGCAAGAAAGTCAATGTTCAGAATTTTAAGCATAGAATGGATTTGGGTCTGAAAGAGGGGTTTCTTATTTGATGCCAAAGACATAAAAGTAAAGGTTCTAAGCAAGTGAAAATATCTTAGAGAATGTTTTATGCCTGTCTAGCCATCTTTCTTTAAGACAGTTTTTAAGGCTGCCGTATTTGTGACTTTTCTGCATTTTCTTTGAGTAGCTTCTATGAGTATATTGCAAAGATAAGTGAAGGACAATTTTTGTCTCCTTCCATTTTCAGAAGCAGGTACTGAATAGTTCAGTGACAATGATGCTCTTTTAATAGCAGAATAAAAGACAAGGCACATTGATGCAACAGAGAAACAACTTAATAATAATAATAAACTTAGAAACTTAAAACCGTGAAACCAACATAAAACTGTAGTAAGTATTCACAACTAGTGACTTTATCCTAGTCTCTATGTATCTGTATAATCAAAAGCACAGGCATCTAGTTACCACAGCAGCAAGTGAAATTACGATTCTCCAAGGTACCAGCTATGTGCCTGTGCAATTATGAAATACACCTTAACATGTTCAGTTTTCCATAGGTTCTTGTCTTTGTTTGTCAAATATAAGATGAAAATTAAAAAACCTCCAGGAAACTAAACACATTGATGAATCACTAAAATTCATCTTCATACTACTAAAATCTTCAGAGTTACTACTATTCCATTCATCTTGTTATCCCAAAATAATAAAATATTTATCCCAAAACTGCTTTTGGATTAAACAGTGTTGGAAGTGGTAGGTGTACAAGCATGTCATCTGGTGTAGACTTTAAGAAGCCTGATAGATCTCTGTTTCATTCATTAACTGTGGTTTGCCTTCTATTTTTCATAATAAATACTATGGAAAAGTTAGCCTGCCAAGGACACGTCTACTACATAATGAAATGCCTGCCAACATTAGCCAAACATAGTCTGTAACAGCTAGGTTCTATCTTCTTCCTTTTAATGAGAAAGAGGAACTTTTCATCCAGTCTAAACCATCTTCAAAAATTTTTAAGCTATTTTAATTCTGGGACTGCTGTTTCTCAGACATTTACTTTTGAGTGAAATTGGCCTGTTGGCTTGGACAATATACAGTTTTTGGAAGGAACTGTTTGGAAAGGAGTTTGAAAAAATAATTAAAAAGTCTTTGTCTTGCTGCTTGAGGAAGAGGGAATTAGAGAGAAGAGCATCGATGAAATATGTAGTTTCCAACCAATTCTTCCCTAATCAAAACATTTAAAATACTGAGTTCAATTCAATTGAATATTGAAGAGTGCCTAACCACCTATATGAAACTTAATCTTTTATGATGAACACTTGCTTAGTCATGAGAAATGAAATTAGGTTCAAAGAAACAGAAGAGAAGAAAAAGAAAAATTAAAACCACATTTCTATTTTTAAAATATTTACCAGTCTAAAAAAATTGCCGAATTTCTCCAAACACTCCTTTCTTCTCCTTCCTTTTTCTTACTTATCCATCCATTTTCTGCAGAGTTTCTATATAGTTTTGACTATTGCGTTACCTAAGTCAGTAATAAGAATTTGCCCTCAATAAATGTAAACATTGGTAATATACCTTCATGTTTCAAGGCACTGAAATACTCTTGCTTTATTTTAAGTGCCAGTTCTTGCTTCTTTATTTCTTCTGAGGTTAAAGGAACTGAACTGACTTCGAGCACAGATGCTGTAGATGGTGGTCCTGCAGGAAAATAGATCTTTCACAGTCTTTGGAGTTTGCTGGTAAGTCTGTGTATCTACACAGGAACTTAAATTCAGCACTTTAAAAAAAAACTAAGTTATTTAAACATACATATCTATGAACAGACATTCTGAAGGTATTTTATCATGTTTATAAAGACTGCATGAAATTCTGCCATCACAACCATTCAACATGTTGGCTATTACTCATAAATATTAAAATATTTGTAACTTTCCTCTAGGGGAAAAGTAGATAGAGCTGTTACAGAAAAAAATAATTACATCAGCATGATACATGAGGTCAACATAAAGCAAATGGTCAAATCTAGACACAATAAAATTATACGTGGCAAACCGAATCACTCAGTTACTAAGCTGCAGCTGTACCCTTGGGAGTTCTGCTGTTACAGGAAGTTACCTTAACACTGTATTTGGCATTAAATCAAAGTTGATAGTTCCGTTACAGATGCATCAGTTGATACTTTATCTTCTACCATGAGAAGCACACAGCTGAATTCTAGCTGCAGTTCTGTCACTTTATAGTTTTATGATTTCAGGTAAGTCACGTAGTACCAGGTTTAAACAAAAATTTAGTTCTAAGAAGCAATCCACAAACTCCAGCATAGCCACTGAGTATACAATAGGTGATAACTGCTGATTTCTCATTGCAAAGCTTTTCTAGGAATCTGAAAATCTGCTACTTTTCTGACTGGACTGAGATGCTTAGCACACATCTAAGGCTCCCTGGTGATCACAAAGTAGGTATCCATGTGGCTAAGTATTTGCAGGGCTATGCATGTCCACTGTACTATGAGCAGAATCAAACAGAGTGAGAGCACTGAGTACAGTGCAAATGATATATCTGGCAAAGAAAATATGTTAGTTGCTTTATACATAATAACTCCGCTGTTACAGTTTTCTCACTTGGAAATGGAGCATCTGAATTTCAGATCACACCTCTAAGGCCTGAGTCCCTTCTCTTGCTATGTTGAATGCCTTTACAAAAGATGTAAGGTTTAGGCTACTAGCCTTGCTGCCTGCTGGAGCTATGAAATTTTGCAAAAAGATATGGAAATTACTTAAACCACTACATGATCAAGGAACAATTTGTGATAAGCTGACAGCACTGCATGTCAGAATTCCTCCCAGTAGATGCTGGAGATTGGGTTTTTTAGGTCTGTATCACTTTTGCAACTAAATCTTGTATTCTCACCTGGTTGGACAGATTCTTGCCAGGCCTAAAAGCAAGACCTACCTCAGTGGATGTCTGCTGTTTTTCAGAACTACATATGCCATTGCATTTTGTGTTCTTTAATTACATTTTGTTACTGTCATATATAAAAATGATGAACTTTGACAGATCCATGTTTCTGCATTGCTGATAAATTAATTCCAAAATATCTTAGGGTGCTGGATAATTTATCAATTCTGTTTCACTATTTTTATTTAAATATTTGGAATATTGATTGCTGAAATGTAGGCAGAATTTAAAGGAATTTTATGTAACTTAGTAAAGTAGTTCTAACTGTTCAACTCCAAAACAGCACATGGATAAAAAATAGCATTCACTTTCTAAGTTTTATTTAGAATATTTGTTCCTACATAATAATAACAGCAATAGATATGATTAAAGAAATGCAATTGCCATTCAAAAGTCTCAGCACTTTTCTAGCACTACCAGCTTTTCACCCTGATTTGTCACATTTGACATTTCAAAAGAGAAATTAGTTCCAAATTAAATGTCTTAGCTTACTATTTTCTGTATTACTTATGTATTTACATTACAGTAATTTCAAGCACTGGTTAAACAAAGTCTGCATTTCAAATACCTTTCTTTTTAGTAGCTGATTTCGAAGAAGGTTTTTTGGAATCTTTGGCATTTTTCCCAGTAGCTTTGCCTGACAGAGTCTGTGAAGGTTTCAGATTTTCTTTCAGTTCTGACTGCTGATGTTCCTTTTCTTCCTCCATTTCTTCAGACTGTGTTTCAGCTGTTACCTTGACACCATAGTCACATATAGTACATAGTATGAACACCATGTAACTATTTTAAAAGCCCTATGCTTGCTGAAAGTACTTATTAAAACGTAAACACATAAATAAAACAAAGGAGATATTTATTACATTTAAATTATTTATAAAAAAATAAATTCTGCAGCAAAAATGTAAGACAGAGAGAGAGTGGTTATAAGTTTCATAACTCATTGCCTGTATGACAGGAAAAAGTGAGAAATATTAAGGTTCAAGAGTATGCAAAACACTGCAGTAACAATGTAAGGTGTAAAAATTGACTTATTTTGAAATCATTAAACAGAAAAAAAGAGAGCCCTTCTAATTTAATTTTAGCTCTATATAAAAATAATGTAATCATAGCTCTTGAAGTTATGAGAATTTTGGGCAAACACTTCATTAAACTTGTTGCTTTCCTCATGCTTCTTTTGAGGGTTAAGGGGAGAGTTTATCATAGAGTAAGTAGATATACAGAGTCAATATTCCAAGTATTTCTATCAGTAATGGAATTAAAGGGTCAGTTACAAATACAGAGGTGTGATAATACATGGATTCCAACACTTTCCTCAAGAAACAAAAATATATTAAATGAAAATATCTGTGGTGGAGGAAGAGGTATGAAATCCAGATATACAGTGTGAAGGCTGAGTGTTTAGGCTGCCTGCTGAATGGCAGGCTTTGACTGTCTGATCCAGAAATGTTTAAGTAATACATTCCTTACCATACTTGATACTGCTGTTACTGCTCTTTGCCATGTATCAGCAATAAGATTTTCATCTTTCCCAAAAGTGGCCACTCCATTTTCAGACTTATCATTGTCAGCACTCTTCTGCAGAGTTCCCTTGCTTTTTGACTTGATAATTAATTCTGGTGAAGGTAGTTTCCAAGAAACTAGAGGAATCCTTAACAATAAAATATAAGGCATAATTAACTCCCTCCTTTATAAAGAAAATACTGCTTTCAAAATTCAACAAAGTAACAGAAAAGAGATGAGCTTTCTCATAAACAAAAGTGGTGGAATGTGTGGATGACAAGGAAACTATCCAGTTTAACTGCAGAAGCTAAGGAGTAATAATATTCAGATAAAACTATGTCAAGTGACTGCATGATCAGATGACATACTCCAGTTGGGCTAGAACAGCCTCATTACTCAGTTTCTAAACTAACCACACCTTTTTTTTTTTTTTTTTTAAAGCAGGTATCATTACAGACAGAATTTTTGGTATTCTGAAATTATTTGAGGAGATACCTTTTAATATGGCGTTTGGTTCTGTCCATCTTTGAAGGCTGCTTTGATTTATGCTTGTCAATACATAACCCATTTAATTATGTTTGTTGGTGAAAAATGAAACCTCCTAATGTTTCATAATTATATATAACTTAGTTACATGAAGATTTACATACATGAAGACTTAGTTACATGAAGTCTACATGCTGTAGACTTCCAGCAATGCAGAGGGAAAGGAAACATTTCTAAAGCAGAGTTCATTCTAAGGTAGCTTTTAAGAGGTTTTATAATTCAAAGATGCATTAGTGAAAATTATATTTGTAAATTAGTAAAATATAACAGATAAATTAAACCTGTAAGATGTTTCAAGATTCATCATTTGACTGTAATTCCTAGTTTTTTAATCTTACTTCCCCATCCTTTGAAATATTTACACAGACATGTATTTCCAAATACGTGCACAAATTTTTCAGTGCATTGCTTTTGTTGATATTTATAGAATTTAATAATGCACTTCTACCTTCTTGATTTGTTTTGATCTTCTTCCTGCCCTACATCAATAATATCTAACAATGGGATTCTAGCAAAATCTTGACCATCATCTGTTGGGACTTTTCCTTCCATTGCCCCATAGTAGTCATGGAGAATTCTCTTTGTATCTTGGAAACGATCCACTTCAACCTCAAGAAGAAAGGACAGAAAGAATGCGAACTGAAAACAGGACAGTACAAATACATGATAGCATAAGCAATCTTAAATCCTTAGACTTTGAGGGAGGGCAACAAACAACCATATTTGTGTGAAAATGTATAGTGTGTACTTCTACTTGTGTCTATAATGTCTTCACACTGGTACTTCAGAAGATTAATAAAAATCTTACTTGATAGAATAGGAAAAATTATCCACAATAAATAATGTTTGATGCATTATGTTTAATTACAATATATTTTGATGTGTATATATTTGCATAGTAGCAAGTATACTAGTACTAGCTAACAAATTACAGGGAACTTTTTATTCAAAAGAAATAGAATGTTTAATAATATAAAATATGAAGGGAAAAGTGATGGAGAACATTTTAAAAGCTATATGATTTTCCTGAAACAAAGAACTCAACAGGCTTTACTCATCCAAGTGTCTCAAAGACCTTTTTGTGTGAATCATCTTGAAGGAATCAAGTAAGAGTCAAAAAACATTTAACACCTGTCATGTTTTGATTTATTGATACAGTATGGTGTTAGTTTCTAACTGACAAAACAGTACTAAATATTCATGGGAACATGCATGAAACCACATTCACAAAACAAAGGATAAAACCTTTGTGGTGTAAACCAGCCCTTATCCATAAGTTAAGGAGAAAATATCTTCTAGTATAACTATGTATACAGAAAACTGCAAAGAAATCTGATAAATGACATTTATGCAACTTGAGGTGTGTATATAGTAACAGAGCCACCTGGGGAATATATGTAATCTCCCCCACAAAAAAACAGAGGGAGAGCTAAAGACTAAAGCCTGTTTCTGACTGCTTCTTATTCAAAGCCATAAAATAGAGTTAGTATATTTTTACTTTGAGCACTAATAATTAATTACTTTTTTAATTTGGGGGAGTAAATAAAGACAATAAAAATCGTTTCCTTTAGGAAAATAAAAGCTTATATACAGCTGATGTATGTATTTGTAATTTCAAGTGGCTATTCTGCATAATCACACAAAACAGACCAAAAAAAAATCATAGCAAATCTCCTCTGGACTGCATTGTACATGTCCATGGAATTCTGCTAGAAGAGAATTAAGACTGCAAAATTACACATGAATATAAAAGGACACTATTTAAGCTCAGCAACATTACTTTAATTTGTCTCCCCTATGTATATAATTCAAGACACACTTTTTAAATACTCAGTAGTTACTTGGTATTTCAACCTTTCTCTTTAGTCAGTGGCCTTAAGTCTCTCTTTGGGGTATTATTTAGACTTTTTAAAAACAGTTAATAGCATAGAACCTGATTACTTCACAAATTTTACTCAAATTACCACAACAATTGTATAATATCAGAGAGCAGTCCCCTTGTTTATTAACTGTGTAAAAATAGTACAGAGAATTAAAGAGAAGGAAGCTCACATTAAGATACTTAGGCCTGATATTTCAGTCAAATTAACACATCTAAGCATAATTTCTACTGCCTTCTTTAAAATTGCCAAAACTTTCACAGAATGGTCACTTTGTTTACAGAAAAGCCTGTCCAGTCTGAGCCTGTTCCAGTCCAGTCCAGCCAAAAGCCAAATTTACACAACTAGAAAAATAAGAACAGGGAAAGCTTTACTTCAGAAAACGAAGCAATTAATGAACAGGCTGAATGACAGGAAAGGCTTGCTGTGGAGGAGCCAATAGTCAACTAATTGAAGATAGTCTCTTGAAAACTTTAAAGTTAGATGTCTGAAAACTCAAGAGCAACAAATTTCATCTTTTTTTTTTTTTTCCAGTTTGTAGGCAAACTTTCAAGCCACACTGGTGAAGCTACAACTGAAATATTTTTGTGATACAGGAAATACCCAACAACCTTATTAGCAACTGGTTCAAGAAGAGCAATGAATTATGTAATTTTTTAATTAAGTGCACATGTGAATAAGATCACAGAAAGATAAATAGCTCTAACGTTTTGTTACAAAACTCTGATGCCCTGGACTAATTAAATTGCAAAAAGTGGCACTATACAATACATAGCTGAAATTTTTGGGGACAGAGAATAGCAATACTTATTTTTCTTATCTTTTCTGCCTGACAGACAGTTAAATGTATGAAATATCATCTACTTTCTTTCTCCTACATTTATAGATAAATTCAGAGGTGGTATAAACATATGCTTATCTGATTCATAGAATCATAGAATGGTCTGGGTTGGAAGGGACCTTATTCAGATCCAATTCATGGGCAGGGACACCTTCCACTAGACGAGGTTACTCAAGGTCCTGTCTAGCATGGCTTTGAACACTTCCAGGGAGAGGGCATCCATGACCTCCATAGACAGCCTGTTCCATTGTCTCACCACCCTGCCTGTAAAGAATTTCTTCCTAATATCCTAATATCTTCCTAATATCTACACTCCTCAAGCTTCAATCCATACCCTCTCATCATATCTCTACAAGCCCTTGTAAAAAGTCCCTTCCTGGCTTTCTTGTAGGCACCCTCCAAGTACTGGAAGGCTGACATAAGGTATCCCCAGAGCTGCCTTTTCTCCAGGCTCAACAGCCCCAACTCTCACAACCTGTCCCCACAGGGGAGGTGCTCCAGCCCTCTGATCATCTTCATGGCCCTCTGGACTCATTTCAACAGTCTGATGTCCCTCTTATGCTGGGGGCCCCAGAACTGGATGCAGTAATCCAGGTGGGGTCTCCGAAGAGCCAAGTAGAGGGGGAGAATCACCTCCATCATCCTGCTGGTCACACTTTTGATGCAGCCCAGGATATGAATGGCCTTCTGGGCTGCAAGCATAAATTACCACCTCGTGTTGAGACTACTCTTGTGCCACCCCTCACCCAGCCTATATTTGTGCTTGGGATAGCCCCAGCCCAGGTGTAGGCCCTTGCACTTCTTCTTGTTGAATCCTCAGTCTCTCATTTATATGGAGACAACCATATTAAATTCCTCTGAGGCCTACTGTCCTCCAATTGTAGTTCATTGTCACCTTCCATTGCAGACTCCATAGTGGAAAAGTACCTGCATAAGTGAAAAGAAATGGTTCATTGCAATCCCCCTGCGATCTGGGAACCAGCCATCGTTCATGATATCATTACGTTCCTGTTCTGCTTCTTCCCTTCTTTTATCACAGATATCCCAGAGATGATCTCTTAGGTCCTAAAACACAAAATCAGATACGTGAAATAACTATGAAAGAAAACTTAAATACCTTTCTAATATTTGGTATTTTAAATTATATTTTTGCCTGTACATAGAGCATTTTCCTACTTGTGGCTTTTTCATTACTGTTATAAAGGTCAAAGCCTGGTCAATAAATCACATGCTTACAGAATGCTGATGGAGAGTACAAATATGCCAGTGAGAATTACTAAGGTATAAGATGAATATGTAGGCTGCCTTGCTTTCCTCAGGCACATAATACCTATCTAAACTGGACAAAGATGTGAGAATATGAACAGCTAAGCTCCCAACGGCATCAATAACTTTCCACTTGAATGGTTTGCTAACTAATACACTTATAAGAAGAATACTCTAAGTGGATGCACAACATGAAAAATTCTGAGAAAATTATGTCAGACTTCAAGTATTCTTCCAATCTGTTTAGCTCTGTGCCATTTGTGTCATGAGTTTGTTTTGTGTTGTCTGCTGTTCCTTCTTCCTTAAGCTCTTCCCTAGCTCCAGAGTGGAGTCCTTCCCCTTGGATACAGTCTTCATTACTTTCAATCTAGGTCCTTCCCACGAGCTGCAATTCTTCAAGAACTGCTCCAACATGGCTCCTTTCTATGTGTGCAGTCCTTCAGGATCATACTGCTCTATCAGGGGTTCCCCATAGGCCACAGGTCCTGCCAGAACATGTGCTTCTGCATGTGCTCCTAACTATTGGCTACAGTCCCTACCAGAAGCTTGATCTCCCTAGGCTGACACTCCTTTCAGGGCATGTCTACCCCAGTGCCCCAGCATAGGGTCCTGCATAGGCTGCAGGGTGGATATCTGTTTCACTGTGGGCTGCAGCATAACAACCTCTGTCACCCTAGCCTTCCCCACAGGCTTCAAGGAGTTCTCTGCTTTGCTGCCTGAACACCTCCTCCTTCTCCTTCTTCACTGACCTTGGTGACTGCAGAGTTGTTTCACATTTTCTCACTCCTCTCTCACAGCTGCCATACAACATTTTTTACTCTTTCTTAAATATGCTATCACCAAGGCACCACCACACCATCACTGGCTCAGATTTGGTCAGTAGCAGGTCCATGCTGGAGGCAGCTGACAATTGTTCTATTTGACATGGGGCCAGCATTGATGTTTTCTCACAGAAGCTACCTCTTCTACATAAATCCAATACTATACACACTAAAAAATTGGTGGCGAACAGTGACACTTCCAGCTGTCTGCCAGTCACTAGTGGTGTCCCCCAGGCAATCAGTGTTGGGCCTAATCCTGTTCAATATCTTTATTGATGATCTGGATGAAGAGATAGAGTCCACCATTAGTAAATTTGCAGACAACACCAAGTTGGGGCCAGGTGTCGATCTGTTGGAGGGTAGGAGGACTCTCCAGAGGGACCTTGACAGGCTGGACAGATGGGCAGAGTCCAACAGGATGGCATTCAACAAGTCCAAGTGCCGAGTTCTGCGCTTTGGCCACAACAACCCCATGCAGAGCTACAGGCTGGGGACAGAGTGGCTGGAGAGCAGCCAGGTGGAAAGGGACCTGGGGGTGCTGGTTGACAGGAGGCTGAACATGAGCCAGCAGTGTGCCCAGGTGGTCAAGAAGGCCAATAGCATCCTGGCCTGTATCAGGAATAGTGTGGCCAGCAGGAGCAGGGAAATCATTCTTCCCCTATACTCAACACTGGTTAGACCACACCTTGAGTACTGTGCCCAGTTCTGGGCTCCTCAATTTAAGAAGTACATTGAGATATTTGAATATGTCCAGAGAAGGGCAACAAGGCTGGTGAAGGGTCTCGAGCACAAGCCCTGTGAGGAGAGGCTGAGGGAGCTCAGGTTGTTTAGCCTGGAGAAGAGAAGGCTCAGGGGAGACCTTATTGCTCCCTACAACTACCTGAAAGGAGGCTGTAGACAGGTGGGGGTTGGTCTCTTCTCCCAGGCAGCCTGCACCAGAACAAGAGGACACAGCCTCAAGCTGCACCAGGGGAAGTTTAGGCTGGAGGTGAGGAGAAAGTTCTTCAAAGAAAGAGTAATTTGCCATTGGAATTGGCTGCCCAGGGAGGTGGAGGTGTTCAAAAAAAGATTGGATGTGGCACTTGGAGCCATGGTTTAGTTAGTCATGAGTTGTCAGGTATTAGGTAATAAGTTGGACTTGATGATCTCTGAGGTCTTTTCCAACCTGGTTGATTCTGTAAATTCTATAAAAACCTGTTCTTTTCCACAAACCAATATACAGCTCTTGCCAGTACCATCCTGAGATATGTAACAAGCAGCATTTTCTTCTTTGTCTTCGTGTTATTCAAGTCGCAGTTTGACTTACTATAGGCAGTGGAGATGACTGGAAAGGAGAAGCTAAAAGGACAGCTTTCGTGCTCTTTATCACCACACTTCTCTCTACTTCTCTCTACTTCTTTCCTTGCACTCAGGTGGGTGTAAAAAAGATGAAAAATGGATGCATGTGTTAAGCCTTTCCTATCTGGAACTAGAGAAGTAGTGGGAGCAAGTGACCATGTCCAGTGATAGCAATGGAGTGAGAGAAGCTTAAGAAATTGCTGAAAGGCAGTGTAACAGAGATCAGGTTGCTCATGTGCATTTTACCTACAGTGGTTCTGAGTCTGGACCTTTAGCATGCCAAAGCCTTGGGTGCCCTTTGGGCTTCAGGCCTTTGAGGTTTTCACACATCACAAAATGAAGTGGATTTTTGAATTTTCAAGCTGATACAAGTGAAAATTGGTTTTCATAGCCACAACTTCCAGTGTGGGCAGTGTTTCAGAAATGGTCCAGCTAATGCAGTTGAGCAGTCCGGGAAATCTGAAAACGTTTGAGCAAAAACATTGCACAAATTATCACTCCTTTCACTTTTTTCTCTTTCCTTTTCCAGCACCAAGGAAGGATGTATGACGGAATTCTGACTTTCAGGGAGGTACAATGGGCGGGGTTTAAAAGCACAGAGGATGTGTCACCTTCACGTTCACCCATGTGATTGGGATACACAAGGACTAGAATGGGTCGTTGAGAAACAGGAATTCTGGAAATCTTGTGTGTACTCCAAACTGCCTTAATTGCTGTGCTTAGCCTTATCACAGTATCTGAGTGTCATGGCATCATATGTGCCTGTTATCTCATTTTAATTTAATTTGAAATGGACAACGTAATTTCTGTTATGAGTGAAAGGCGAAGCATTTTAAATTTTAGCTTTCAAAAATATAGGACAAAGGGATTCTAGTATTTTTATAATTCCAGCTAGTAGAAATTAGGAATATTAATGATTATTTTTAAGTCCTCTATTTTATTCTATTCAAGTAATGCTACAGAAAAGAGGTCCAACGTTTTTTCAACTCAGTGAATTCCTCCACGATACCACCAATGTCTGCTTTAACAATGTTGCCAGCATTTTTTTCCCCTGGGGATGTTTTCTGATATGATTTCAACTAAAATTCATGTCTGTTCTGAAATAAGAATCTGATAAATGCAAAGACAGCTCTACTTCCTTTCTATGTTAAATCTAGCTATGAACTTGTAAGTGAAACTAGTAAAGGTCTACCTGAGCTAAAAGACAAAGAACTTAAAAGAAATTCTTTGTACTTTGTATGAATTGGTTTCATAAATCATGTATTAACATATACCATTTAAGGAAAACCTAAACATCTGCCAAGATATGTTTGTTTGTGACAGAAATGTCCAAACTTGTGAGTAAACCCATAGAGCACAAAGAAAATGAAAGCAGAACATTTTTTATCTTACAATATGTCAGAATATCACAGCATAACCTAAAAAAAGGCAGTAAGAAACATATGCTGAAAAACAGAGGAATAGTTGTGAAGACCATTTTGTGTACCAGAAGAAGTGAAATAGTTTAAAGAGGAGTAGCAAAAAACAAAAGAAGGTAAAAAAAAATCATGAGTTTGCATGCATTGAAATAATATTTAGAGTATATTTGTAACTTTTGCCATTTACTTACAGTAACTCTTTGGTGCAGTTCTGCTTTTGTTTCCTCATCTTCTCGCAGGTCATCGGCAATTGAATTAAAATCTGATTGCCACTGAGATACAAACTCCTGCTTTAGATCTGGCTGCTTCAAATATTCTTGGAATTTTTTTCTGTAAATTATGGTTAAAATATTTTTGGTATCAAAAGATACAGATAATGCCACAGATACAAATAATACAAAATACTAAAATGAATGTAATAAGCTACTATTTCTACTCACCTAGTATCTGCTAAGTAAGAAATCACAGAATGCTGTTCATCCCTTAGACATCTAAGTATAGTTTTGATGGTATTCATATATGCATTTTCTACCATTTCCCAGTAAGGTACTAAAAACCCAGGTATCTCCTGTGAATTTTTTTAAAAAGTAAAAATTAATTGATGTATTTCTTGGTAAATCATTTAGCTCTAACATTATGAAATAGAAATAGAAGATTATTTCATAATATTGATCTTTTCTTAAACTGTATTTCTTTTGATTTACAACTATTTACAACTGATTATAGGCAGTGTACCAACATAGAGTTTATCCTGTGTATTTCTTTAGAAAAATGTGGCAGTACTCAAAATGAATGGGACATTCCAACAGAATACTTCAATATCTGTTGGTGTTGATATACTTACGATCTAGGTAAAGATACTTAATTATCAAAATTTGGTGGTACACAACTGTTCAAGCTGGTAAAACACAAAGCTGAATGTCCAGTGCTGCAAAAGTGACATTTGACTGACTGCCACGAAATGCAAAATAAAGCTCATGCCCAGAGGAAACTCAGCATATGCAAGCTTACTGCAGGCAAGAGAAAACCAGATTCAAGACCACTAAATGAGCCTGAAGGTGCACAAGTCCATGGGACCTGACAAGATTCATCCATGAGTCCTGAGGGAACTAGTAAATGAGGTTGCAAAGCCACTTTCCATCATATTTGAAAAGTCATGGTGGTCAGGCTGGAAAAGGGGAAACATACCCCCCATTTTCAAAAAGGGGGATAAGGAAGACCTGGAGACCTACAGGCCAGTCAGTCTCACCTCTGTGCCTGGCGAGATAATGGAGCAGATCTGCCTGAAGACTCTGCTAGGACAAAGGGAAAATGATAAGATGGTTGATGGCATGTAATACAGCTTCACTAAGGGAAAACCCTGCCTGACAAATTTTGTGGTCTTTTATGATGGGGTCACAACACTGGTGGGTAAGGCAAGAGCAGTTGACATCATCTTCCTTGTTCTTGTGCAAAGCATTCAACACTGTCCCACACAACATCCTGGTCTCTAAATTGGAAGAACATGGATTTGAAGGATAGACCACTTGGTGGATAAGGGATTGGCTAGATTGCCACTCTCTAAGAGTTATGGTTAATAGCTCACTGTCCAAATGGAGACCTGTGACAGGTTGAGTCCATCAGGGATTGGTACTGGGACGAGTGATTTTCAACCTCTTTGTCAGTGACAAGGACTGAGGGAGCAAGAACACCCTCAGCAAGTGTGTGGTTCAATTAACATGCTGAAGGAAAGGGATGCCATTCATACAGCTTGACAGGCTGTAAGGGTGAGCCCATGCCACCTCGTGAAGTTCAAGAATGCCAAGTGCAAGGTCCTGCACCTGAGTCAGGGTAATCCTGAGCAGAAATACAGGTTGGGTGATGACTGGATTGAGTTTTGGCTTGAGGAGGTGCTTTACACAAGCCAGCAAAAGGCCAACTGTATCCTGGGCTGCCTCAAAAGATGTGTGGCTAGCAGTCGAGGGAGGTGATTCTATCTCTCTATTCTACTCTTATGAGACCCCACCTGGAGTACTGCTGCCAGCTATGGAGCCTCCAACACAAGGACATGGATCTGTTGGAGATGGTACACAGATGATAACAAGGCTGGAGCACCTCACCTATGAGGACAGGCTGAGCAAATTCTGTTGATCCTGCAGAAGAGAAGGCTCTGAAGGGAGACCTTAGAGCAGCCTTCCTGTACCTTAAGGAAGCTAAAGAAAAGCCACAGTAGGTCTTTTTGTAAGAGCATGTGGTGATAGGACAAGGGACAGTGCTTTTAAACTACAGCAGATTAGACATTAGGAAGAAGTTCTTTATTATGAGGGTGGTGAGAAACTACAACAGGATGCCCAGGATGGTTTGGATTGGAAGGGACTCTAAAGATCATCCAGTTCCAATTGCCCTGCCATGGACAGGGACACTTTCCACTAGACCAGGTTTCTAAAGGCCCTGAACATTTCCAGGGAGGGGGCATTTACAGCCTCTCTGGGCAACCTCTCCCAGGGTATCACCACCTTGACTGTAAAGAATTTCTTTTTAATATCCAGTCTAAATCCACACTCCTTGAGCTTCAGCCCATTCCCTCTTGTCCTGTCATTACAAGCCCTTGTAAAAAGTCCCTCTCTAGCTTTCTTGTAGGCCCCCTCCAGGTACTGGAAGGCCACTGTAAGGTATCCCCAGAGACTCCTCCAGGTTGAACAGCCACAACTCTCATGTGTCCTGACAGGAGAGGTCCTCCAGCCCTCTGATCATCTTTGTGGCACTCCCATGGACCCACTCCAACAGTTCAATGTCCTTATGTTGGAAGCCCCAGAACTGGATGCAGTATTCCACACTGGGTCTCACAAGAGCAGAGTAGAAGTGGAGAATCACATATGTCAACCTGCTGGTCACAGTTCTTGGGTCACACCCAGAACATTGTTGGCCCTCTGGGCTGCAAGTGCACATTGCCAGCTCATGCTGAATTCAACCATCCAGCCAATTCCTTATCCAGTGCAAATGGTCCAACCTTCAAATCTATGTTTTTCCAATTTGATGACCAGGGTGTCATGCAGGACAATGTCAAATGCTTTATGGAATTCCAAGTAGATGACATCAGTGGTTGCTCCCTTATCCACTGATGCTGTAACTCCATCATAGAAAGCCAACAAGTTCTTCAGGCATGATTTGCCCTTGGTGAAGCCACACTGATTACCACCAATCATTTTTCCTTCATTTTCCGTATGCCTTAGGCAAGGCCTTCAGGAGGATCTGCTCCATGATCTCGCTTGGCACAGAGGTAAGGCTGACTGGCCTATAGGTTTTGGGGTCTTCCTTCTTTCCGTTTTAAGATGGGGGTTATGTTTCCCCTTTTACAGTCAGCAGGAACTTCACCAGACAGCCATGACCTTTCAAATATGATGGATAGTGGCTTGGCAATTTCATCTGCCAAGTTCCCTCAGGACCCACAGATGGATCTTGTCAGGTCCCAAGCACTTGTGCACCTTCAGGTTCTTCAGATGGTCTTAAAGCTGATGTTCACTTATAGTGGGTGGATCTTCTTTCTCCCAGTCCCCTAACTTAGGCAATGTGGCTAGAGCCCTTGCTGGTGAAGACTGAGGCAAGGAAGTCATTGAGTACCTCAGCCTTCTCTATATCCCTTGTGACCAGTTCTCCATTTTCCTTCTGGGGAGGCCTCGCATCTTCTCTACTCTTCCTTTAGTCACCAACATACCTAAAGAAATTCTTCTCTTTCTCCTTTATGTCCCTAGGCAAATTTATTTCTCTCTGTGCTTTAGATTTCCTAACCTGACCCCTGGCTCCTTGGACAACTTTGTAATCCTCCCAGTCAGTCCATTCTTGCTTCCTCTCCCTATAGTTTCTTTTTGTACCCAAGTAAATCCAGGATCACTTTGTTCATCCATAGATGCTTAAGACCAAGCTGGATGAGGCTTTGAGCAATCTGGTCTAGTTGGAGGTGTCCCTGCCCATGGCAGGGCAGTTAGAACTATATGATCTTTAGGAACCCTTCTATGATGGCAAATGGATAAATCTTAAGAAAGCAATTAAAGAATAAAATCCAAACATGGTTATGCACCCTTCAAATCTACATCTTCAAATACTGCATTCAGTTCCTGCTCCTCATCTCAAAAAAATTTACAGCAGAACTAGGCAGAAGGGCAAGAATCATGACTGAACACAGCAACTGATCCACATGAGGACATTTAAACAGATTTTGACTGGACTGGAGAAGCAAAGTGACACTGAGCAAAATAAAGATACAATAGATGCCTGTCACATCCTGAATACCTATAAAAGGTGATTATAGGTATTATTCATTGTATTTCACAGAACAATAACTAGGGGTCATCAAATGACACAAGCAAACAACTACTCTAAAGAAAAGAGATGGAAATATTTTTTCAGAATAAGTATAATTATCCAAGCTATACCAAAAATAGATTTATTCAAAATAAAGCAACTAGACATAATCATGGAAGAAAATTCTGTTGAAAGCTACTAAACACAAACATGTAGAAACAAAGTCATCTCAGAAAACTCCAAAATTTCAGACAACTGAAAAATAGGAACATGCCAACATGTTAGAAAAAAGTACCTGAGGAAAAGATCAGTTCACACTTCCCGATTCTTACATTCTTTCTACAAGATTCCAAACTGGCCCCTGTCAGATACAGGACACTGACCTAGTAAGTCTATGGACTATTTAATAATATATAAAAGTAGTATTCTTTTGGCATCCATGTGCTATTCTTTATCATTGTGAAGATTTAAAAAAAAACCCACAATTTTTTTAACTGTGTTTATTTTTGTGTATTTTTGTAGCAATTATTACTTTTATTTTCAGGTATTTGTAACAGTACTGGTGTATCTTTCATTGAAAAATAATGAAGATAACAACATGCAGTGAGACAGAACATTTAGGTAGAATAAGCATAACATACTGAGAAAAATATATACTTCGGTATCTAAGACTTTTAGTCTTGAATGAACATACTTTGGGAAGTGGTTCATCTACATAAATCCATTCATCTGATCCTGGTTCAACTGGTGGTGTCACAGGAATAGGAGGAAGCAGATCTTGATGAGTAACTGGTAAAACCTTTTTTCCTGGTGATATTTCTTGAGCAGATCCTTGTATGTAAATATATATATATATATATAATTAGTATCTTCAAATGTGTTTTAAGTATCAATAAAGAGAATTAGACATCCATCCTGCTGACAGGTTACTGAATTGTAAAAAGTAAGAACAAGAAAACTTACTTCTATTCTGGTTTTTGGCAATTGCTTCCATTATAATATCCTTCACTGTTTCACAAACCAGACTTTCTTCTGCCTCTGCATTGACTTTCACTAGAATATTCTGATGGACTGAAAACCAATTCTCTAATTTTGGCCATGTATCGAGAAAGCCTGAAATTCTACAAAAATTATATTAATCTATAAAATTAAATTCTAACTAATGGAAAAAAAATATTTTCCCAGGTTAATGCACAAAACAAAAAGTAGGCCATCTAATTTTATATTAAAACAAATACAAGCAACACTTTTTTCCAAAATACTACTCCACCCACATCAACCCTTTCATTTTCAAAATTTCACAGTCTTACTGTTAATTACTCATATATGTCCTACTCTTTCTTGTCACAAGCTAAACCTACTTTTTATACCACAATTAAAATAAAAATAATCATTAATAGTATCAAATATTTAGTAACAGAACTTGATCTTGCTCCTTATGTAAAGTTAAACATCTAATGATTCAATAAAAAACCCCTACTTTTATTATAAGTGTAAAAGTGGAATATACCATTTTAGAAAACTTGCAACTCAGACCAAGAGCATTTCACTCAAAGGCAGCTGCCTATGATATACCTCAGATATATGTATATGTATACGTATACGTATACGTATACGTATATGTATATGTATATGTATATGTATATGTATGGTTTATGAAATATATATATGAAAAATAAATTCACCTCAGAAGAATACCATGGGAAAGCAAAACAAATGAATTTTTACCTTCTAGGATTATTTATACTGGGCCCAAAATGAAAGTCCTCTTTAGGCTACATGTTAGAAAAAACACTTAAAATTCTTAACATCAAGCATGTCAGTACTATCATGGATAACATATAAGATTCAGATGAATTAAATGTCTAAATATAGGCTGAAGCAATATTTTTGTCCTTCATATACCATACCTGTGTAGCACCTGCTCCCTAGCTACGTGAAGCTTCTCTTCTAGGATTTCAACCTCTGAATTTTGCTTGTTGTTTTCCTGTTCAGTTTGAGATGACTCTGACTTATCTGCTATGTGGAAAACAGCATATATGAGCATATATTGAAAAACACAATTATGCAGGTAGTTATTCATCCAAAGTGAGATAATTATCAAAAGAAACATTTCTATGTTCTGTATAATTATTCATTTAAAAATTGGGTAACAAGCTTCCTAAAGAAAAGGGAAAGTGAGAGAAAATCATAGAAATATAAAATTAAGCTCGAAAGGGGCTGAAGACTGTGCCTTGCCTCTTCCTATGTTTAAAGGCACACCCAATATAGCACTAATATTTACTCATGGATTTCTTGTAGTCATAGAAATCTTCAGTTGTAGAGAGGGAGCGTTTCTTGTGGGTGGACTATTCTAGGCTTATCTATTCTAACAGAAGGTATTCTCCCAGACTAAACTGAAACTTCCTTGAAGTAACTACTCCTTTTCAAGACAATGGGCAGATACTCCACTGCATAGGAAGACAAAGTGTTCTCTCTCTTTGAGTCTTTACATTTAATTTATTAGAAATAAGCCATTTCTAATATATTTGTAATTGTTCTTTTGACTCTTTCTACCACCACATTACATCTTATGAAATAAATTCTGTTAAGATATCTGAGACTATATCATGATTAATACATTTACAAAGTGTTTTAGCCACAAAGGTCCTTATGTCAATAAGAATTTCAAGTGCCTGTACACTTATTGCATTGTTAGCAAAAATCTGAAGGATTTTGACTCATCCTCACTAAAAGTAAATGGTGCTTTAACTCAAGGCATGTGTCATAGAAGCACTACTGTGAAAACAATGAAGTGGAACATGCTTGTAATTTGGACAATATGGGACATAATCATGAAAAGAGCTTATATTTTGCCAAGATGAGTAAGAGCTATTTTAAAAGTGTGATCTGGAAGGGAAACAGTTCTCAAAAGTCTCTTTTGGCCAGCAAAGGCAAGGATGTCATTGGCAATATCTGATCATTCACTGACTAACTGAAGACAAAGACAGTAATTATTAGGAAGTAAACTTTGGCACACCTAGGGAATGAATGTTGTTTATCATTTTCTTCATCCCCTTTCAAACATGTCTCTTGGAGAAAAATACTATTTACATATGCTCATTTGTAATAAGGCATATTCCAGCTGCTGTTTTATGTGATATCTAACACCAGCCACCGTACTATTTCAGCTGCAGTGAAAATTCAGTACAAGTAAAAAGAATCATGTACACAGGCACATGCACATTTCTGATTTGCTTTTGACTGAAGCAAACACAAGTATTTGAAACTATTTGGAAGCATTCAAGGTGATAAAGCACAATTAATCGAAGTGATATTGCAAGATACAAAGAAATCGTGCATTAATGCTATTTTTGCTCCAAAAAGCATAGTACAATTATATCTTGTAAGCAGTCTCTGGGATTAATATATTACTTGTACCTAGTCAACCATTTACTTATGTCATTTAATGTATCTAGATACTTACATCTAATTTTGGACACCTAAAGTTAGAATTTGCCTTATAAATGCAGAAGAATGCTGTCAAGAATGCTGTCTAATTTCATAATTGCCAGAGGGAAATAGATATATTACATAATTTAGTATTTTAATTAAAATATACACATTTGCATTAAATTGCAATATACTCACAATGTAGTAATTTCAGTATTACAACAATTTTAAATTTCCCACACAGTAGAATATGGTTGTCATTTTGCTTTATTTAAAGTAGTTGGAAACTTACCCTTCAAGTTAGCCACACGTTTCAGTACCATAGTGTCTGACATATCCAACAATACAGAAACATCAAAAGCATGTGAAGAAACAGGAAGCTTGTCAGGGGCTCTGGGATCTGCAACCAGTGAGAGCCTTCCAGAACCTGTCTCTTTTGCTTCCAGATCAGTCCCTGTATAGGCTTTTTCAAACAGCTTTGCTTGATTAACTGTCATTGGAAACCCATCCACAATCCACCCCTTGTCTGCTGGTATTTGGCTAAAAGTAAATGAAGATGCAGAATATATACAGTCAATTGATGATCTAAAGAAAAGCTTGCCCTATCAAGTCTTTTGTTCTTTATTCAGTGTATTAAATATCCTGATGAATACAGAATATGACAGACATAACTTACACTGTAAAGCAATGAAATTTACATAAGGAAAATAATATCAAACCTAACTAAAAGTCAAAAAAATCAAAACCAAAACATTTTTTTCTGTCTGGATGAATAAAACTTTCAAAAACACTCTCTATACAGACTCTCTATACAGAGGTGTAATTTCACTATTTTCTCTACTAACGTTTGCACTGAAGTAACAAGTAGCACAATCTGTTTTTAATTTTAAATATACTAGTGGGACTAATATAACTTAAATTATATTCATGTAAGAAACTGAAGTGTTCATTGCACATTAGGGAATTTAATTTAATTTTCTGTCAAACAACTGTAGACAAAAATAAATAAGCTAACTACTTGGATTATGCGTTTCACAAAATCTAAAAAATCCAACCTAGCATACGCTGAATAGTTTCGAACCAATAAAATAGAGATATTAATGACTGTGCCATAATCATGCATATAATTACTTACCCTCTGTAGCGTACAAGAATGTCTGCATAATTTAGAGAGAGACTCTACTGCTAGCATTCTACTGCTAGCATAAAATGAGCAGTGACTAACTTCACTAATTTGCTTCACTTTCCAAGCAGAGGATTCTAATGTTCAAAAAAAGCCTTAATAAAGAGAAATGACTGAGTCTGGATTACAAACTGGATAATTACATTCTAAACAACTAAGGAAAAAATTTCATACTTAATGGCTTCCAATAGGATGTCAACTAGTAATTCATCAGGAATACTTTCTCCTTTCTTCAACAATTTCTGTGATGTAGCACCAAGCTGGGCACGTACAGATAGCTGTGAATAATGCAGCATAAGACATTCTCCTTTACATATTATTATATATCATATTATATTATCTTATATTATCTTAACCTTTATTGAGGTATTTATTTCTACTTTATTTTTATGCATTTAACAAGAACTAGTTTCAACTGATGTCAAAAAGACCTAACTTAACTGAAATCTCAACATGATTTCTACCATTTCACTCATTAAAATGTCAGTCACAAACAAGAGTGAGAAACAAAGGATATGAATGCCAAGAAATAAAAAATAAGGTGCCCTTCTTCTAAGCTTATTCTGATTTTCACTGGCTTATATCCATTGACAGGTTCCTACAGTAGCATTTAACGTCATATAGTCTACATGGCTATTTTCTGTCTAGACTTTCAAAGTATTTGCCAGTGATCAAGAATATCAAAGATATCGTTGGAGAATTAAGTATCTTTGAACATAAAAGAAAACCTTATCACAGGATGAATGAGCTGAAAGAGCAGGAATACGTTTCTGGTAAATAATAAACAACATAGAAAGAACTGTATCTTATAGAAATGTGAGATATAAAACTTCAACAATATGTACAACTCTAACCAGCACATGCAAGAACAGGGTAATGCAACCCTTTTAAATAATGCACATTAATAAAGTAGAAGCTAGAATTGGATTACAAACCTTGGATAGGTCATCCTGACTGTTATCTGATTTAAAATCTTGCTCTGAGGGATCCTTTTTGACAGGATAATTGCCTAGAACAGGTAAATTATAAAATTTGGCAATTCTATTACCATAATATTTAGACAATATATGAAGAGTGTATGCCTCATTATTGTTCTTTGAACAAATCAATACAGATCCTGTTAGAAATACAGGATCATTGATTAATTCAGGTTGAAAGCAACTTACGTAGGTCAGCTAGTTCAAGTTCAATCTTCAGCTAAAAGTGTAATCAATTAAAAGGTTGCTTACTCAGTGTGATCTTGTCAACCTTCAAGGACAGTGACTATACTACCTCCACATGCAATTTGTTTCAATGTTTGATGGTTGTCACATGGAAAAGTCTTTGTCTTATGTTGACTCTACAGGGCAACAACAAGAGCATTTACAGGTGTCTCCACAGCAAAAGGAAGGCTAAGGAAAATGCAGGCCTGCTGAAAGAGACATGCAGAAGATTAAGGTATCTCAAGGCCTTGACACTATCAGGCAACTCCAACAAGAAAGATTTGATCCTTGGAGAAGGATCAGCTTAAAGAACATTTAAATAAAATGGAAATACATAAGTCCACGGGACTTGATGGTGTATACTGACCCATGCTGAAGGACCTGCCCAGCGTCATTGCTAGGCCACCCTCAACAGTCTTTGAAAAGTCTTGGGGATTGGGAGAGATTCCTAGGATTAGAAGAATGCAACTGCCACTCCTCTTTGCAAGGAAAGCAAGAAGGGGGTATGGGGATGTACAAGCCACTCAGCCTCAGACACTCAGAACTGACAGAGCAAATAAGCATGGAAATAATTTCCAAGTACATTAAGGACAAGAAGACAACTGGGAGTTGTCAGTGTGTCTTTATGAAAGGGAAATCATGCCCAACAAACTTGACTATCTTCTATAATGGAATGGTGGGCTCAGTGTTTGAGACATCAGCGTACACTGTTCACATTGACTTTTGACACTGTCTTCCCTAACGTTCTCGTACACAAAGTGATGAAGTACAGACTAAGAAAGTGGACAGTGTGGTAGAATGAAAAGTGGCAGAATTTACAGTCTTAAGGGGTTGTGATCAGCTGTATTGGGTTTGGCTGAGCCAGACTTAATTCTCCTAAAAGCATCCTTGTAGTGCTGTGTTTTGCAGCAGTAGTTGATAACACACCAGTGTTTTGGCTAATGTTGAATGACTATCCAGGCTGTGTTCTTCCAACATTTCCCTGCCCCAAGAGTATGCTGAGGGTTGGGCAAGATCTTGGGAGAGGACACAGCTGGGTCACCTGACCCAAACTGGCCAAAAGGGTATTCCATGCCATATGACATCAGCTCAGACACAAAAATGAAGTGAAAGAAGGAAGTGGGGGGATTTGTCCATGGAGTCTGTCCTCCAAAGGAACCACCAAATGCAGAGAGCCCTACTTCCTGAGACCAACCACCATCCTTGCTGATGGGAAGTAGAGATTAATATCTCTTTCTGTTTTTCACTTCTGCATGGTCCATTGCTTTTGCTTATCATTATTATTAAATTGTTTCTATCGTATAGCTGGCTTTTGTTGTATTTTCCTCTCTCCCCTGTCCATTTAAGGGGGAGTGATAGAGTGGCTTTGGTGAGCATTTGGCCCCTAGCCAGGGCCAGACCACCACATTAGCAGTGTGATATGCCACAGATAATCAGTGATCAGTGGTGTGGCTCAAGCACTGATTCTGACACCGGTATTTAACATCTTCATTGAATGACCTGGATGATTGAGACAGTACCCTCAGCACATGTGCAGACAATACAAAACTTGGAAGAGTGGTTTATCTGTCAGATGGCTGTGCTGCCCTCCAGAGGGACCTTGCTGGGCTGGAGAAAACGGCTAACAGCAATCTCATGAAGTTCAGCATAGTGAAATACTTCTGTTGAGGAAAACTCCATGCCTTCAGCACCAGCCAGGGGCCAACCATCTTGAAAGGAGCATGGGTGCCATGGTGGAGAACAAGTTGACCATGAGCCAGCAATGTGCTCTTGCAGCAAAGAGGGCCAACAGCATCCGAGGCTACACCAAGAAGATATGGCTCTTGTGAGACCACATCTGGAGTGGTGTGCCTAGTTTTGGACTCACCAGTGCACAAAAAATATGGAGTATTTCAATAGGTCCAGAGAAAGTCCCTGACAATTACTAAGGTTTGGGAGTATCAGACATATAAGGGAAGGCTTAAAGCTGGGACTGTTCATCCTCATCGAATCTTATTAATGTGTAGAAGTATCTGGGTAGGTAGGCAAGCAAAGAAAATGGAGACAGGCGCTTTTTACTTGTGCCAAGTAAAATTAGAAAAGGCACCAGACACGAACTGAAACATGGGAAATTCAATTGGTATTGATCAAGGACTCTGAAACTGAGTGTGACCCTGACAACTGAATCAATATTTCCACTCTCTGTTGGTGGAACATTAGCAGTTTCTGCTTTTGTCCTCATAATCTAGCTTACCTTCCTTCACAAAGCAGCCTGCAATTGTTGCTCCTGGACACTCAGAATAGGAAGAGGAAATTAATTATAGAAAATACTGTGAAAACTCATCATCAATATTACTCCAGATGTGAAAAAGAAGGGAATTACCAATGAAGACTAATAAGGTAAGAATTAAAATTGAATTTTCTAAATATATATACATAGATTAGATAAAATAAATAATAAAATGAAATAAGTAAAATAAAATAAAATAAAATAAAATAAAATAAAATAAACCAAAATAAAATAAAATAAAATAAAATTTAAAAAATACACATACACACACCTCTGGTTCCATTGATAGGTGTTTCTGTTTGCAATTTCTTTGGAATATTTGGTGATGATTTTGGTAAGTTCTTCTGGACCTCAGAACAATTCTGAAAAGAAATGGATGAGAAAGGAAACTACACATTACAGAAAAAACAAGCCTGTCAATTCAATTTGACTCTTGAGCTCTTGTAAGTTAAAATTTGAAACTAACTTTGAAATTCAGTAAAAAATTGAAACCGTATGCCATATACATCTCATTCCTGTCTCCCTATAGGACCCAAATCTAAAATTAACAAAAATACTTACTTCATTTTGTTCCTCAGAATTCTTTGTTTCTTCTGGAATCATATTTTGTTCCCCTTTCCTTTCATTTTTAATAAAAGCTTGGATGGCCTCCTGAACCAGAGTATCAGGAGATAGTACCTGAATATTGCAAACTAGTACACAAAAAAAGTTAGGTAAATTTACAGTTTGACTTAAGCATACATACAAAAAGACTCTTCCTGGCAATTAAATCAATTATTTCATTTGGGCTTTTGATAGAATTTTTTTCAACTGTCTCTGTAACCAGTGCACCGCGTGGATCCACAATCATGTATCTGCCTCGCTAGTCTCTTCTACAACAAACATCCCAAGGGAAATTTGCCAATGTCAAAATTCTCAGTGAAAAAATAATACTTTATTAACACTGTATTTAAGTTCAAATATTTTTAATCTGATTTTGGAAGACAACAAATGAATGATTTGCAACCAACCATTGAAAAATGCAGATTCATTTGAGATTCAAGGATTAGTAATGCAAGGATTTGCCCAAATGATTTTCATTATTAGAGTGGAATTTTAATGCAAATAAACATTTTTAAGTGTTTTAGGAAGAAAAGCAAACAAAACTCTACCTTTTTCAATAAACTTTATACAGGTAGTTTTTCCACTATAAAGTTTTCCCAAAATACATCCCTTGATAGGAAATGGAGGAAATACAGGTGGTGAAGCTTTGGGTTTTGGAGGATAGAAAATCTCCATCAGTCTATGAAGCACGTGACCCAATATATTATTATTAAGAGGTGGTTTCTTTTCGCTGTTCCCTTCAGTTGGGCACCATTCCCCTGTCATACTCTGCATAAATGAAAATTACCCAATAAGAGATGTCATTATGCTTTGTCAATCACCATTACGTATTTCTATATTTATGCACAAACCCAATAGATACAATAACCAAATCTGAATAATACTAAAAAACAGAATATTTTTAGAATAGAGCTTTGGTAGAAGCTATAATTATTTCATCATCATTAAGGACTTATTGATATTCACTAACATCTAGTTGACAGAGACAAGTGCTCCTACAACCTTTTTTTACAGATTTCTAGAAGAATTTCTTTTTGTTCCATAAATACGAAAAATCATTTCACCAATACCATAGTATGAAACAGTAGCAGATTTTTTTTTAACAGAAGCCCAGTACCTTAATATTTAGGGTTTTAAAAACTGGGTAATATTATTGACACAGAGATTTTTATTGACAATGATATTAAGTATATATGTTTGTTTAACAGACATTCAAACAGGAGAACGTAACAAAATCCAACAACTCAGAAAAAGGAAACAACCATATAATTCCAACAAATTTTTAAGGGAAGGAAATACTGAGTAGAATATTCCAGTTTATCTGCTTTGAGACCAGTATAAATTTAACAGTGGTAACTCATACTAATGTTACAGTTTAATGAGGTTTTGCTAGTAAGGACACTGACAATCACATTGGAAGAAACATGAGAACAGAAGGATGTAGTCAAAAGAACTGAACACAAAATTGTGCTTTGGCAACTGCGATATATACTCTACCTCTTGTAACAGAAAGAAGGTATTGATGTGCAATTTATGCTTAAAGAAGTGAAAAGAGAATATTTTAGTGTGCCAGACAATATCGGACCTGTATTAATTATTATTTGGTTGCAAAGAGCTGTTTGGAAGATATGTGGACTAACAATATTCCCAATTAGATTCTGGTTTATCACCTCATTTGGGTGCTTAATAAAAGGCTGGGAGGCAAAGTCAAATGTTTTAGCAAGAGAAATTCCAACTAGGAGAAAAAATGAAGGGGAAAAAAATGTTCACAATGAGGGTGGTTAAGCAGAGAAATACTTGGAAATACTTGAAAGCTAACCAGACAACATGATGAGGAATCTTACCTGACTCAGAAGTGGGCTCTGCTTTGAGCAAAGATGTTGAACTAAATGATCCCCACATCCCTTTGACCCTAAACACTTTTATCAGTCTATGAATTAAAAATTGAGTCATTATCAATAGAAGTAACCAGTATCAAAATTCTGCTGAAAGATAATGGCTTGCATGTTCCAGGTGTAACATGCAAGGTTTTCCTGAACTTGCTATTGTGTATGAGAAATTGCTACACTCTACATTCTACTAACAGAACTTGATTAGAGTTCACTTTCCACATATGTATATTGCATAGAATAACACAATGTAACTTATCATCACTCTAAATTAGAATTTCACCTATTACTATTACTATTTTTCTCAGTAAAAACAAACCAACAAATATTTTGGAGTTGCACAATCTCCTTCTAATATATTTCAGACAGCATACTTCTTAATATGCAATTCAAAACACATGCTTAAAATACCCATATTGTTATCCTATCTGAACCATTCTTCCTTAAACATGTAAGCAGAGATGGATCAGTTGTTTTAAATTCTATCAGTCTCACACTAAAAACTAATTTCAAATGGATGGGCTCCCCATTCAAAAGTACTCATCTTTTGGATTTCTGTCCTTTTTAACCAGGAGATTGCTAGACTGTAACTGTCTTGAGATAAAGTAGATTACTGTCAGAAACAACTTTTCAGGCATCCACATGAGAGTCATCTAGCTCCTGGTGAACATTCTGAATTTAAACTGGAAATTATTTAGTTGATATTTTGAGCAATCCCTATGGTCATGCTTGTTTTGAGTAATTCCATTAAGTGCCAAAACTGATGATACAGTTTCCAAATACTTTCACACTCATTCTAATGTGGAATGTGCAATGGACTGATAGCACTGTAACTTCTTGTTGTATTTATTTGACAATTTATTCAGTATTACTAATGTAAAAAATATTCTTGAGAAATGCCAAATTGCCTGTGTTGGGCTTTTTCTTCAAATGTTAAGAAAGTCAGCATAAACTTTTCCAAAATGCCATGCCAATACACTTTTATCTACAAGCAATACTTTGAAGGTATTAGCTGTTCATTTAGGCTTTTCGAAAACCTAACTGTGAATGGGTGCCAACACTTTTACATGCCACATTATAGCACCTTTTGACAAATACTGATTCTGAAAGGCATAAGAATAACAACATCTGGAAAGAAATATTTACATAAATGTTCATTTGAAACAGACTAGTAGAGAGCCTTTAAAGGTGTCATTAAATGTTTGAGAATTTCAGTGCCTTTACACCTAGAGAACCTTCCTGAGAATTTGTAATATAAACAGAAATTACTCTAAAAACTTAATGTTTCATGAGTGCTCCCCATTAACTGTTTCCTGCCTGTCTGTCCTGTACAGCAATCCCGTTAGTCTTGTCTATAATGCATTTTTTCAGCTAAAGAAAGTAACTGTGAAATTCATTACATGAGCTGATGGGGCATGAACAAGGATCTTATAAATAGACAAATGAGAAAAACGTATGCTAAGATTGAAACCAAAGTAAATTGAGCTGTCAGACATTCATCACAGGAACTGGCATCAAAAATTTATGCTTACTGCAAAAGAAAATGTATCAATTGGTTCAGGATGTAGATAAAATTACATATATATTGGAGTTATAATTTCTCAGCAAGTCAAAGACATGTTATTTGCCATATTCCAGTCAAAGAGATTATTTGAAAACACTATATATGTAATAGGATTTATTTTTCAAAATGTAAGTATGATTAATGTAATTTGGAAAAAACAGTACAACATATTCAAACAGGGAAGTATTCATCCTTCATCTTACATTTGTAAAATTAAATTAATGTCTTGTAAAAAACTTTAAAGTACCCTAAAAAATAGTCACTTGTATTCCAATAGAAGATAAAGCATCAGCCACTGTTAGTAATTTTCACAAATGTTACCATCTTAAAATAAATACATAACTCAAACCAATAAATCCTTTTATAAAGCTTTCACTCAAAATTGCTGAAATAAAAACTATCAGGTTTTGTATCAGATGCAGTATTTAATTTTACTTGCTTTTGTCAGCTAGTTTCTGTGGCATTTTCAAACACGGTTGCCAAAACTACTTTCAAATTCCAATAAGCTAAAAATTAATTGAATTACAATTAATGTGTTGTTCCTACAGTCTCAAGAGAGAAATATAATCAATGTTATACACATGAATGAGATTGTAACAGTGTTTTAAGGTTACACTAATTTTCCAGTGCTACTAACATAAACCATAGCTGTGTGATTTCATATAGAACCTCATGCAATGAAAAAAAAATGTATGTCAAAATCTTATGTCAGAAACTAGTAAAAGCGGAAAATGACAACAAAATGTTCATTAACATAAAAAGTCAAGGTGTTTTATATTTTATTATGTCTTATCTGTTTGATGTACCTTGTACTCATCATAATCTTTTTCATCTAAGAGACTCATTTTATCCAGCTCTACAAGTTGCTCTGGGCTTGGTTCCTTTGGCAAAGGTTGAATTGAGGCTTGTTCATATATTGGTTTACTGTTAAGAAACAACTCCTTCCAATCAAGCATTATTTTTTTTGGAATTTTGCTGTAGAGGAGAAAAAAATATTCCAAAACAAAAATTAGATGGGGTAGATATTTAAGAATAGTGCACTCAAATTTACAAGAATCACAAGCATGAAACAAATATATGCTAAACGAGGTATAGTATATAATGCTTTCTAAAATTATTACAGCTTTTTATCACAGAATCACAGAATTTCAGGATCTGGAAGGGACCTCAAGTGATCATCTAGTCCACCCCCCTGCCAGAGCAGGATCACCTACACCATATTACACAGGAACACATCCAGGCAAGTTTTGAGTATGTCCGGAGAGGGAGATTCCACAACCTCCCTGGGCAGCCTGTTCTAATGTTCCGTCACCTTTACAGTGAAAAAACTTTTCCTTGTGTTTATGTGAAACTTCCTATGCCTCAACATCCACCCATTGCCCCTTGTCCTGTCAATTGGGCACCACCAAGAAGAGCCTGGCTCCTTCCCCTTGGGACTCATCCTTCACATATTTATAAACATTGATGAGGTCACCTCTCAGTCTCCTATTCTCTAAGCTAAAGAACCCCAGCTCTCTCAGTCTCTCCTCATACGGAAGATGTTCCACTCCCTTAATCATCCTTGTGGCTCTGCGTTGAGGGGCCCAGAACTGGACACAATACTCCAGATGCAGCCTCACCAAGCCAGAGTAGAGGGGGAGGAGAACCTCTTTCAACCTACTAACCACAGCCCTTCTAATCCACGCCAGAATGGCATTGGCCACAAGAGCACATTGCTGGCTCATGCTCAGCCTTCCTTTCACTAAGACCCCTAGGTCCCTTTCTCCTTCACTGCTCTCCAGCAGGTCTGTCCCCAGCCTATACTGGTGCATGGAGTTGTTTCTTCCCAGGTGCAAGACTCTACACTTGCCCTTGCTGAACTTCATCAAATTTCTCCCTGCCCAGCTCTTCAGCCCATCCAGGTCTCACTGAATGGCAGCACAACCTTCTGGTGTGTCAGCTACTCCACTCAGCTGACAGCGCACTCCGTGCCCTCATCCAGGTCATTGACAAATATATTGAACAGTACTGGTCCCAGTAATGACCCCTGAGGGACTCCACTAGACACAGGCTGCCAACTAGACTCCATCCCATTAACCACAACTCTTTGACTTCTTTCCTTCAACCACTTCACAATCCACCTCCCTGCCTAATCACCTAGACCACACTGCCTCAGTTTAATTGCAAGGATGCTGTGAGAGACGGTGTCAAATGCCTTACTGAAATCAAGACAGACCACATCCACCACTCTACCATCAGCTATCCCCCTGGTTATGTTCTCATAAAAGAACATCAAGTTGGTCAAACATGACTTCCCTTTGGTAAAGCCATGTTGACTGCTCCTGACGACCCTCTTGTCCTTGATATGCCTATGGACAGCACCTAGGATAAGTTGCTCCATCACCTTTCCAGGGATGGAGGTGAGGCTGACCGGTCTATAGCTACCCAGGTCCTCCCTCTTACCCTTTATAATGCTTGACACTTGCAAAGCCACAGACACTTGTAGGCTTCAGTATTTTCACACATGTCACCACATAGCGTTTGGCTGGCAGATCTGTGTAGTAAAAGTTTTGCTACAGCGATTTTTACCTGCTCCAAAATACTCAACCATTTTGTGGGGTAACGTCTCCTCTCACAGAAAATTACACAATTTTTTCCCTGAAAGCTAAAATTATTTTATAGTTGTATGTAAAATCAAAGTTTTTCCTTTTTTTATCAAGATAGCTGAGTGCTCTAGCTTTAAATCACAGAATGAGAGATTAGAAGGGTCCTCCGGAGATCATCTGCTGTCAGAGCAGATTCACCTACAGCAGGCTGCACAGGAAAATGTCCAGACAGGTTTTGAATGACTGTGTAGATGGAGATTCTACCACTTCTGTGGCCTGCCTGTTCCAGTGCTCCACCACACTCAAAGTAAACACATTCCTCCTCATGTTTAGGTGGGACTTCCTGTGTTCAAATTTGTGCCTGTTACCCCTTGTCCTATCACTGGGCATCACTGAAAAAAGACAGGCCCCTTCTTCTTGACACCCACACTTCAAGTATTTATAAGCATTGACAAGATATCCCCTTAGGCTTCTCTCCTCCAGCCTAAAAAGCCCCAAGTGCCTCAGTCTTTCTTCATAAGAAGATGTTCTAGTCCCCTAAACGCCTTTGTAGCCCTTTACTGTACTCAAGCAGTTCCCTGACCTTCTCGAACTGGGGAGCCCAGAACTGGGCACAGTACTCCAGATTAGGCCTCACCAGACTACAGGGGGAGGAGAATCTCCCTTAAGCTACTGGCTACACTTTTCTTGATGCATCCCAGGGTGCCATCGACTGTTTTGCCTCAAGGACACATTGTTGGCTCACAGTCATGCTATTATCCACCAGGACTCCCAGGTCTTTTTCTACGGATCTGCTTTCCAGCAAGTCAGCCCCTATCCTGCACTGGTGCATGGAGCTATTCCTCCATAGGTGCAATACCATTCACTTGTCCTTGTCGAATTTCATTAGGTTACTCTCTGACCAAGTCTCCAGCCTATCCAGGTCACAGCCTCCTATTTTTCTGTCATCGGCAAAATAGCTGAGGGCACACTTTATCCCTTACTCCAGGTAATTGTTGAATATACTGAACAGGACTGGACCACTTGTTATGGACCTCCAGCTAGACTCTGTGCCACTGATCACAACCCTCCAACCTCTTTCTTTCAGCAAGTTTTCAATCCACTCCACTGTCCATTCATCTAATCTACGCTTCCTAAGCTTGCCTATGAGGATGCTGTGGGAGCCAGCGTCAAAATCCTTGATCAAGTCAAGGTAGACAGCATCCACTGCCCTCCCCTCATTTATCCATTCAGTCATGCCCTCATAGAAGGCTATCAGATTAGTCAGACATGACTTCCCCTTGGGGAATCCAGGCTGACTACCTTGATAACCTTCATTTCCTCCACGTGCTTTGAGATGATGTCAGAATTAGCTGTTCCACCACCTTTCTGGACATGGAGGTGAGACTGATTGGCCTGCAGTTTCTGGAGTTCTGCTTCTTGCTCTTTTTGAAGTCTGCAGTGACACTGGCTTTCCTCTACTCCTGAGGCCTATTTTTTCCCCCTTCCCTCACTGAACCTAGTTTAAAGACCTTTAGGTGAGCCTTGCCAGCTCATGAGTGAGATAGACAAACTCCATCATAAACTCTGCATGTGCAGTTCCAATATAATCAGATACCTATTACATGCATCCTTCACAATATAGTGCACAGAATGACAGACAGATTATACCTATCGTGTCAGTAAAGAACCTTGATATGCATACTTTAGAAAGATATATCAAATACCTGTATATAGAGTGCACCACTCAGTACATGCAAATGTGACGCTAGCTTACACTTGAACCATGACTGTGTCAGACCAAGAAATCAAATCATCACTAAATTGTGTCTAGATTTACTATTTTATCAGGTACTTACTGGGCCTACATTGAAATAAGATCCATAAAATATAACTATATATTTCATATGGTTAGAGTTTTATTAATTTGACAGAACAATTACACTATAAGGCAATGAAGATTTTGGCACATTTCTAATCCTTATTCCAAAATAGCAACATGTTTCACCCTGTGGTTTGGGAGACACTCCTTCAGCACAGGCACTTGGAGGTTACTGCCTTTTAAGACCTTCTCAGAAATCCTGTGCAATCAGGCCATGTCAGAAGAGGGAATCACAGCATGTAGGACACGGAAACTTTTGGCCTGAGCTCCTACTCTCAGGACATCCCAAGTAGGTTGGTCTTTCTTGGGAAATTCTTTGTTTGTACTATACTGAGGAAGTTCAGCTATCAGAGCAATCTACAATGAGATGAGCACCACTCACTTTTAAACGTTTAAACTAAGGAATTTTGTTAATAAAAAAGGGAGTAAGTAGATCTACAAGATGTAGAACTTCTGGATTTTGTTCTCCTAAGGATTCAAGTTACTGTGTTTTCAAGAAAGTAATGGCAAAGCTATAACACTAGCGCATGCCATCTTATGCATCAGTGAATCCTCCATTATTTTCTCATATAAACTAATTACAGCTGTCCTCTAAAAATCTACACAAGATGTTATTGTGCTTATAACAGTCTGAAAATTATGTCTAAATGATACCTAACAGCTATTACTTGTTCCTAATAGCTACCATACTCACTTGTTTGTCAGTAGACGATATTCTCCTACTTTTGTCGACAAATCAATGATTTGGCCCATCACCTCCCAACATATAGAATAATGCTTTTTATAACGTGCTTGGGCTCTTTCAATGGAAATTTTCTGATGACGTTCTCTTTCTTTGATAATTTGTTCTTCATAATCAATTTTTTCTTGTTTTGCAAGAGCCTAGAAATTTTTTTAAAGGGTAAATTTGAGATTGTAAAGAAAATGAAAGTGCAGAAGTGTACTGTCCTGGAAACAAAAAGGAATGTACTCATTTAAGTCAAGAGATGAAAACAGCAGAGTTGGACAGCTGGCAAGCATATTAACACAGAGAAATATAACATTTGTATTCATTCTGTAAATTCCTTTTTGTTTGTCTGTAAATTCCTTTTGCTTTCTAAGTGTTAAAATACATTTAAATTAAGAAGGCATATACTACTTCTTTTATGACAAAAACATTAAGAACATATGAAGTGCTTAGGGGGCCGGGAAACACGAAGTCATTCTATCTACTCTTCCTAAGGAACAACTATGCAGATGCATAGCTAAAGCCTTACTTCCACTCAAACCCTCAATGGAACACTTATTTGGAAGATTCTGATCTGTAAATGGCTTGATATTATGATATTATAATTTGATAATATTATTTATTTGAGAACGATTCCTGGTCATCGTAGAAAATTACCAGTAGTCCCTGTGACGGTGTGTTCCTTTTGGCCAAAACCATGCTTCAAGGAGATATCATAATAGCTAAAGCTGCTGATTACACAGGACTCTAGGTGTGTTGGAGGATTTAGAGTTGCTAATTGGTTTTGGTAGGAGCAAAGAGGATTTCTATCATCACATTATAGCCCACTATGAGCACAACACTTGGCAGTTTGCCACAGGATTATGAGTCCTTTTAATTTATTTGTCAGTTCTAAAGTAGAAATTAGCACATACAAGTGAAACTCCTCCAGCATTTGTCAGAATTGGATGTTAACAGATTATATCTAATGGAAACAAAAACACGATTCTGGAAACAAGATCTTATGTCATCGTCTTTTGTCACTTTGCCTCTCCAAGACTGTAACTTTTAAATTCAGCATACAGAGATACTTTCCTACAAAGTTAAAAGTAATTTTGAAGAAAATATCAAAATTAGACTTTAAGATGCTCATATTATGCCTTACTAACTTCATCCTAACTCTGAACCTAGATAATAGAATATATTCATCATCAAACTACACTTTCCCTAGAAAAGACTTAAAACACAAATTCTGCTTAATAAAAGGAAGGTATTGTATCAATCCAACAGCAATTCAAAGAGCAAATAATCTTTTACCGCTTCTCTGTCAAGAGCTTCCTGGAACTCCTTCAGCCGTCTTTCTTCATATTGTTTTTCTCTGAAAATTCTGTTTTGTCTTAACACCTCCTTTTCATGTCTAACATGCATAAGTTGAACAGCAATCCTCCGCTCCTGCTGAGATTGTCTCATTAGTCTGTAAATAAGTTGCTCCTCCCTGTAAGCCTCCTAAAAGATAAAAATTAGTAGTATTAAGCTTATGAATTTATTATTAAGTTTATGAACTCATAGACGACTCATCAGTATCTCATATAAGAAATACACATGGAGTCATATAACAGCATTTACCTGCGCATTTAACACATAACTCTGGAACAGTATACATACCTATTTACAAGTACTATTTCTGTAAAGTATATAAGAATTGTAAAACTTCAAAAGTGAATTTTAAATATGTCTTGAGATGCTCAAAACAAGTACATACTCAATTTTAACTTGGCTATTTTCTGTGTGCAAAGAAACTGCAGCATATTTCAAATAATTGCTTTAGTATGTAAAGATACAGCATTTCCTCAAATCATTAACCTATCCCTGCTCTTCATCAGGAACTATTCTCAGGCATACTTTGCTGGATCCTTGACCCCAGTCTACTCTTCTAGAGGTCTGAACTTTTTCCCCTCTTTCTTGGGATTCCTCCATTCAGGAGACTGGGAATATGAGGAAACATATTCCTCAGAACAGAGGAAAATAAAAGACTTCGAGAATTATAGAACCATTTCAGTTGGAAAAGATCTTTAAGATCATTAAGTCCAACCATTATCTAACTCTACCAAGACTATTGTTAAACCACGTCCTTTAATACCACAACTGTGTGTCATTCAAAGACCTCCAGAGAGATGAGCCAGTTTCTTCTAATATCCAACCTAAACTTCCCCTGGTGCAACTCAAGGCCATTTCCCTTCATCCTATCACTTTTTACTAGGGTAAAGAGACCAACACCCACCTCACTACAACCTCCTTTCAGGTAATTGTAGGGAGTGATAAGGTCTCCCTTCAGTCTCCTTTCCTCCAGACTAAACAACCCCAGTTCCCTCAGCCACTCTAGATAAGACATATTCTCTAGGTAAGAGTTGTAGTGTTCTCACTGGGACATGAATAGAGTCAGTATTCAGTACTATAAAAAGTAATTCTAAACCATTGCTTTAAGCATGGTCAATGTGTGCAGACATTTTGAGGCTGTGGGCTGTTACTTTACAAAATTCTTGTCAAATCTAATAGTATCTCCTTCACAGCCCAGAACTACTTGAGTTCTAAGCAAAAGCATCAGCTTGCCTTCCAAACTTCACTGTGAAATATCACTCCAACAGCAGAATTTTAAAGGAAATTTCTGATCTTCTAGACACTTTTTCCAGATGCAGCAAAATTGCTATGAAACGTATACAAATTTAAGTACCTAAACTGGGAACTAATCTGAAGATTTCAAATTAATTTTCCTAAGAACAAAGGAACATGTAAAGTTACTAACAGTATCAAAACCAAACCAAAATAAAGTATGACTTCTACTTTCTTTTAGCCTGGATTATTTTCCATTAGCTCTGTGTGAGAGAAAGGGCAGAACACATTACATAAATTCAACTAAAAATGAAAAACTTCATTACATCTGGAACTCTTCAATGAGGTCTAGATCTGTGCTACACAATGAAACCAGGACATGAATAACAGTTTGCTAACACAAAGCTGCAAAACATGGCTATTTTATTTGCAATAATAAGAACAATGTATTTATAATCAGTTTAGACCTTTATTGTTGACATTAGGAAGAAGCCAGTATTTTTCAAACCCAAGTTACTCTATCTTTAATTCCTTTCCCTTTACAATTGCAGGGAATAAAGTACATTCCAATTAAATACTGGTGACTTGAAAAGACTAAGCCGATATAAAAATCCCTCAACATTTTGCTTTTGCCACTCCCCATTCCTATGAAACTGCACAGTAGTTCTAATGGCAAAGATCATCATCTCAGGCTTTAATCCCAGAGTACACAATATTCTATCTGCACACAATATTCTATCTCTAAAAAAGCTTATCACAAAACGAGGATCTTATTTTGAAAATGTTTTGCGTTGTGCTCTATTTTGTACAGTTTGTACATTATTTTTCCTTGTATAGAACTATCATCATGCATGCAAGTAAAATAGAAAATAGTGTAATGACAACTTCATAGGCACTGCAATTTCATATTCATGCTATGTGTCATTTGATACAGTTCATGTGATAAAATTTTTCAATACTACTGCTTACTAAAGCGTTAATTTGTCCATTTGTCACTGACACTTACGAAGTCAAAACAATAAAAGGACACAAGATACCCTTTGCAGCCTTCACTGCTTCTTCAGACTTAGTATTTCATTGATTTCAAAGAGTAGAGAATGCAAAGACTTTACTTTCTACTGTGGGAAACTATGGCGGGTCAGTGGATTCCTTGCCTGAGAAAGAAGAAATTAACCTTGAACAGATTACTGTGTATCCATAAAGACTTGGAAAGTCCCTGAGCAGAAGAGATAGAGAAGTTTGCAAAGACTTGCAAACAGTTGCAACTGCTTATCGTCAGTCATGAATTAGTACAGCTCTAAGTACTCCAGGTCAGTAAAATGGGTCTTGTGATGGTTTAAAACTGTCTCTTTAATTTTTCTTCTCAAAGTTCAAGCAGAGAAAGCAAAAGAGTGTAAATAAGTCACTATTGGGTGTAAGAAAGCAAAATAATGATTGTTCTAAACACTTCCATTGGATAGATAGAAATGTTTAAGAACTACTACTCAAAACAAAGTGGGGCAGTCTGCAGTCTGCAGTCGGGGCAACCTGCTGGGCTGTCTGGTTGCTGTATCTTCTTCTCTTCTGGCTGAAGATAACACACTGACCTTGGCGAGCTAAGTTAACAGCCTCTTTGCTTCTACCTAACTAACTGCTTTCTGCCAAGGGGATCTGGGCAAGAGGCATCCCCTAGGAGAGAGGCCCCTTGGGAAAGGTCCCCTTTGGGGGGAAGCAAAGGGAGCTTGGTTGTGCTTTTCTGTTGATTGTATGTATCTGTAAATGTTGTGAATTGTGTATATTTGTACATATTCATTGCATTTCATCATAGATTGTAGATCTGCTTGTAAATACAGCTTTCATTCACTTCCAGACTGAGCTAACCTGGTTATTGTTGGTGTAGGAGTAATTTCAGCTCACACTGACACAGTATTTAAATCCTAATTCATGAGGCAGTGAAGGAAACCACCATAGCGGAGTGGTCATTTGTCATATCCAACAGTCAACTGTATGGTGCAAATTAGGTGGCCCAGAGAGAAATCAAAGCATCTCATCTACTGTGAAAGGATAATAGACCTATTTTTTTTTTGCCTTTCAGTTTACCTTCTTGAGACAACACTGGCACCCAGTGGCCAAACCACTAATGTGTTTATGTTTCATGTTGTGATTATTGCATCACATTTTTCTGTTTTTCTGTTTCCTTGTTTAATTTACATACAAATGAAACAATTCTACACTGTCGGGTAGTGACAAGATTTATGACCAAAACTTCCAGCTTGTCAAACAAAAATATTTTTGGTTCACAAGATGTAATTTAGTAGCAATTAATTTCCCTCCCACTTTCATCTTCTCAATTTATTGCTCAATTTATTGGTAACTTCTTCCTGGTAACTTTTTTAAGTTCAGAAAGATAAAATCTGAGCAGAGCATTTCAAAATAACAAGCAATTAGAAAAAGAACTTTTTTGAAATGGTGGAGATCAAAGATTCAGTTGTGATGAACCCATATTACTGTCATACACTTTCTACTCCTGGCTATAAAAATGTAACCCTGCACTCCACATAGAGGAGTGGCATATAATTCTGAAGTATTTTTTCTCCCAGGATCTAATACGTAGTGTGCCAAAACTCAAAAATTTGAACAGTGTTTTTTTAATAGAGGTTTATCCATATGGACAGGAAACAGTCTGATGGGATGAAATTAATTTGACTCTAAATGATCACATGACCAAATTTTATGCAGGTAGGTAAAAATCTGACCCTAATGCCTACAAGAAAGCTACAGTTTCAACCTATGAATTCTTTCTCTCACAGAGAATATCTACATTTGCTTCACACTTTGAAGTCAAGCAACATCTAGTTGCTAAAATGTCAAAGCTCCAACCATACACACCTTTCTCTGTTAATTTAGAACCAAATTACCACTAGAAGATTCTCTGATATGGTATAGACTGCTGCTCTAGTTAACTACTCATTTGTCTTCCCTTCTGTTACTTCTGTTTTTCCAACACTGATTTTTTTTCCTAGAAGTTAGGAACACTGTTTTTACTTTTGCCTTGCTTGTACCACAGACCTGTTTGACCTCCTGAAAAGCACTGGCTGGCTTCACAGGATTAGAGCTGCAGTATCTCCCAAATGCCCCACTGACTGCTACAGGCTACATGGCCAACAGCTGATGGGTCCAGGTACCTGCTTGCAGGTAAAGAGCAAGCTTTGGGACTACAGTGATTTTAGACAACTGGGTTGCAAAACTTCTTTATGGCCTGTGCATACCAACAAGGCATGATATAGAATCTCTTTGAATCACAAAACAAGAGGGTAAAGAAAGGATACATGGATAGACAGACCCTTGGTCTAAGCCACTACAGGTGTTTTTCATAGAATATAGATCTGAGACATCTGAACTCATCTAATTTCTCAATACTTACCCCCCAAAAGTAGTTTTTTTAACAACCCCAAAAACATCTCCAGACATTAACACACCCATACATTACATAAACAAATAAATAATTAAATTCATACTTCATTTTTTGAGATTCCACACAACTGAAATGCTATTATGCAACAGCAGTGGAGACAGGCTCCGCTGTGTTAAACACAGTATGCTGTGTTTAACACATACGATCTATGCTAAGGACAATGCAATACTAAGATAAAAGATAGCTAGAAATCATAAAAATCCAGTAAGTTAGAAGATTCTGTTTTGACACACTCATGAAAAAGATCTGTGAAGTCAGTAATCTAAGAGCTGCTTTTTGAACAAAGAGTGTCTGAGGAGGAATCTGAAAAGCCTTGTGTTGTATGGACAGGATTCAAAGGGAAAAAAGCTGCAACATACATTTGCAGACACAACACAGACATTCTTCAGAGACACATCTTCCATTCCATAAGACATCAAAAATAAAAGCTCTGATCTGCAAAATAAGTGTTTGATTTCTTCATATCAGCAGCATAACAATTTCAGAATTGATCCAGTCCATATCAACAACTTTTCATTACATATTTGTAAATACGGGTTTTTCCCTAATTACCTTCTGCAGAGCCGGTACACATTCACTAATTTAAAGTTCAGCCTTAGCTCCGATGCCTTCATTTGATCTATTATGACTTATAAGGATGAAGTATGACATAGAGGTAGAAAGAAAGCAGAGACAGTGTTTCCTATTTTTCAAGGAAGGACAAAGCTTGCCAAAAAAAGTTCTATATCCTCCAAATTTTACTAATCTCTCCAAAGTTACTGCTTTATATCTGTAAATTAATTTTTTATTACTAATTGTGCATAGGTTATATACTTCAGCATACACTCTCACCTCTTCAGCTTCATGTGTGTTTAACTGTTCCATTAGCATTTTTCGTCGTCTCTTTTCTTGTCGTTCTCTAGCCAACATATCTTCCTCTAAACGTTTTTTAATTTTCCTTATATATTCATCACCTGAATAAAGACTTAACAGCTCAGCTGCTGTCTGTGCTGTATTTTCTAGAGATGTTCCTTGCAACTTCTGTGTTTGCAATGATTCCTGCATATCACTGATGAAAAAGATTAAAAAGATCAGACTTTATAGGAATTGTGGTTCTTAGTGGTGTTTTCATACATATTCCTGTATAGTTACATGCAAGTCTGCCAAATGCACAACCCTTTGTGGACCTGGTGGCTACTTTTTAATGCTCTTGTGCCCCACAATAACCGCTAAGTCAAGAGGAGAGCTCCTGCACTGACTTGAACCAATTGTCTATTAGTTCATGTGCTAATTTAAAGCCAAATTCTGCAGAAACAGGAAATTAGGATGGCTCACAGAATGTTAAAAAATATGGACTACTCTTCAGTATATCCACATACTCTGAGTTCAGTTTTGCACAGGTTGTTTACACATAGAAGTATCCATAGCAGCACACGAGTGCCACCTCCTCTAAGTGCGGTATACATCCTAACTAAAGAAGAGCAAATGATTTTATTACTAAAGATGACTATTAAATTACATGCAATTAAATCAACATACAGATAAGTCTAAGGAGAAAGATTATGCCCTTCTAATTTCTTTGAAATGTGTTACTGTGTATGTGCACCCACAAATATTCTCATCTCTCTGCAAGTCCAACTGACCTTACAATGACTGACAAGAAGAATAGATGCACTCTGTCCCTTCTTGCTGCTTACATGGCAAAAAAGGAAAGAAGCTTGAGCCATCTCTACTGTAACTAAAGCTAAAGTAAAAACACTGTAACAGTTCTGGAGAGTGGAATATCTGCAGTGCTAGTGGGGCAATCTCTCAAAGGATAAACACAGCTCAGACTTAAATAAGCCTCATTTTCTTCATGTAGCTGTCTATATAGATAAAAGGCACCTGAGGTAAGATATTGTCTAGTTTTAACAATCTAATATCCAAATCTTACCTGTCAGTGATTTGGCTGTGTACTGCAGAGGCATTTGCTGTCATAGACTTCTCAAAATTTTTTATCTCTTTATACATGTCCTAAAGAAATAACAGAAGACTTAATTTTTCTTTTTACTTTCTAAAGCACCATAAGGAAGTTTCAACAGACTAAGAATAAGGGAATTATTTTTATGTTTTATCAGTACAACAGAAATCTTTAGACTCAGAATATTTTAAGCATCAGCTAGATGAAGAAAAAAGGCAAGAACATTTCTTTCTACCTTTCATTTTCCCCCCTCTCCCCTTTTCCTAGCTCTTCCTATATCCATCAGCAAGAAAATCCTCAGGTTTTGTATCTGTTCATTCTGTAAGATAATTCTGATTTTGCATAGGACTCCAGCAGTTTATAGAATTCCCACTGTTCAGGAATTTGAAATGAGATATTCTTGATGATGATCTAATTAAGATTTAGTAGTTGAATTTATCCACAATAGTTACTCAAGCAGTTATGTTCCTATACTCTACAGGGTGCTTAGCCATCTTGTCTAGTCCCTGCTTTTCAGAGGAAAGTTTGGACCGATGACCCTTGAGGTCTCTTCCAGCCTGGTGCTCTATGATTATGATTCTAGGGTTTAAATGCATCTATTGTTGTAAAAACTCATAATATTTGCGCTCCTGATGACATGAACTGTAAGATTACTATGCAAGTACTCTTCAGCATTAGGCAATAATAATCTTCACCTTTTGTTTTTTATTGCCAAAATGCCATTATCTCATGGTCTGACTGAAGACTATCATCAATTTTAGCTGTTACTAATATTTTTGATAAAGCAGACAATTTTATAGTGTGATACAAAAGAGTTCAGAATTATAGTGCAAAACACAATGTGCAAATTAGAAGGAAACATTAATGCCATTATCTCACATATTCTGCACAGTAGACCAGAAGTTAAAATACTTTCAGCAATTAATTTAGCACCTACTTGTGATACTTAATTTTAAAACTTTCTTTTATATCAAAACATATTTTTACTAAGTAATAAATGCAGAATCATAACCATTAATATTTAGCCCAATTTTCAATGGTCGAGTCTAGTATATCATTATATTAATGGCTTTTGGATGGTGCAAGTACCGTAAGTATGAATGTTTCCAGAAACCATGTATTTTCCATGTTCACAACATTAATATTGAAAGAATATAGATGATAGTTACCTCGGCTTCTTTTTTCTTCTTTAAGAATTCTTTGGTTTCCATAGCTTTTGCGGTGTGACTTGGTCGTGGTTTTGGGCTCTGTACAACATCTGCTTGTACCCTGGCCATTATTTCATTTTGTCTTCTTCTTCCTATGCGGCACTGAATATTCAACGTTTTGTGCTCAGATAATTCAGTTGAAACAAAATACACCATATGGCCCTAACGCACTGCCTACAGATCTATGAAGTAAATGCAATTAAGCCATAAGAAAAAGATCTTTAAGAATGAATATAGTCTATTAAAGGCAAGTAGTCACCTTTTAATTGTATCTGTCTCTTTGTTCCTCCTGGAACTTCTGAACTTTCTGTTGTTCTGCAATTTGTGTCCAAGCTATCTTATCTTCTAACACCTTAGGTTTTATTTCAAAATGCTCTGAAATCTGCTGTAGTTGCAAATCAGCATGATGTTACATTAAAGATTTCAAATGGTAAAATTAAATATCAAGCAATGGAAGAGTCAGAAACAGTTAAGAAAAATATTTAAATATGATCATTTTGCAATGGCAATTTCAAGCTGTGTTTTCATGTGTTAACGTACATCTAAACATGGTCAAATATTTTTCAGAAATAGAACTATCAGCATTGAAAAAAGTGTGTAGAACCTGAATGACACCAAACTTCATTTAGTTTGGAGATAAGGAGTCTGAGGAGCAACCTCATTACTCTCTAAGGCTTCCTGAAGAAAAGGGAAGGGAGACACTGATCTCTTCTCCATGGGATCCAGTGACAGGACACATGGGAACAGTTCAAAACTGCACCAGAGAAAGTTTAGGCTGGCCATTAGGAATTATTTCATTATAGAGAGGGTGATCAAATGCTGGGACAAGCTTCCTAGAGAGGTGATCAACTCCCCAGGCCTGTTAGTGTTTCACAAATTTTTTGGACAATTCCCTGAATAACATGCTCTACATTTTGTTCAGTCCTGAACTGGAAGGCAGCTGGACTACAATGATCAATTTAAGTCCCTATCAACTGAAATTATTCTATTCTATTCTATTCTATTCTATTCTATTCTATTCTATTCTATTCTATTCTATTCTATTCTATTCTATTCTATTCTATTCTATTCTATTCTATTCTATTCTATTCCATTCCATTCCATTCCATTCCATTCTATTCTATTCTATTCTATTCTATTCTACCAGAAATACAGAAAATTCTTCTTAAACATAGGAAAAAAAACCACCAACTGCATCAGCAATAAACAGTTTGCCCTGACACTCAAAACACAATGGAAAAGGTCCTGAGCAATCTGCTCTAGTTGACATTCCTTAGAGCAGCAGAAGTGGATTAAGTGACCTCCAGAGACCAGTTCCAAACTATACTATTCTACTATTCAAATGCCATTCAGAACTTGTCTACTGACAGGAGATAATTGCTTTATCTTCTTTAAGCCATCCCTTTATAGGTGAAAGGATGCTTCAGCTGTTTGGTACTATCCTTGCATTTGTTGCTACAACTTCCTGCTGATACACTATTATTCAGAGGGTGTAATGAGAAAAGTCATGAATCCAGCTGGATCTGATTCATGATGTATAGCTTCTTAAAGATTGCTCATCCTGATAACAGCTTATTGTCTGCACATGCTGAACATTACTACTGAAGATAAGATCACCCTTAACAGAATCTATTACATCAATATTGACTTCCTTTTAGATACTGTCTCTTTCTCCTCTGTTAATTTCTGTTCGTATTACTCAGCATGTGGTTATTGCAGGCTGGAGTGCAGTATAAATATATGGAGAGATGTGCAACAGAAGAAACCAAACCACCATGGCACAAAGCTCAAAACAGTTATAAATATGTTCCCTGAGGTGGAAATTAGTCTAAGTTGTTACTTGGACTGAAAGTAGTCTGCAATATCAACTGATCAAACAGCAGATGCTGAACAACTGCTAGATTTTGCTGTTATATGTGTACATACATGTCTGTGGAATGCTTAAAAACAGTGCATGTAGCACAGAATGATCCAACACAAAGGAACACAAAACACAGATGATCAATATCCTCATGTGTTACAGATAAACTGAATAATCCCACTGTCTATATACAAGATATAACTAAGGATTACTTCTTTTCCATATAAGTTTTGGGGACTGATTACAAGATTTAAAAAGTGGAGAGGGGAAGCACGCAATATGCTTGCAAAGTACATGGAACTATGCTACCTTTTTTTCCTATGTATTTATACAAAATAGACATAGTTACCTCCCGATATAAACCACCTTCAATAGATTTAAGATTTGCAGTTGCTGCAGATCTCGTTGCTTCCTTGGCTACTCCAGTGTTCTTGGCTTTTCTCTTTTTTTCTAAAGCAATATACAATTCATATAAAAGCTTTGTTACAGCCCCATGCTGTCCTGTCATGATGTCTTGGGCCACATTCTCATTAAATTGTATACCGAGGAGGTAAAGCGTGGGCTCCAGGCGAGAAAAATTGTTCAGTTTTGCATTGGCAACCCTATATGATTAAAAACAACAAAACCAAAAATCAGAACACAAATGTATTTTCAATTCCAATTTGCTGCAATAAGAATGACCATGATATTTGCCTTGTACGAGGATAGGAGGGAAGAAAAACCACAGAGGACTTCCTTAAAGTAATGCAATAAACATTTTGGCTTAGGATTTATACTGCAGAAAGAAAAAAAAGGAGAAAGAAGGAAGGAGAGAGAGAAAGAAGGAAGGAGAGAGAGAAAGAAAGAAAGAAAGAAAGAAAGAAAGAAAGAAAGAAAGAAAGAAAGAAAGAAAGAAAGAAAGAAAGAAAGAAAGAAAGAAAGAAAGAAAGAAAGAAAGAAAGAAAGAAAGAAAGAAAGAGAAAGAAAGAAAGAAAGAAAGAAAGAAAGAAAGAAAGAAAGAAAGAAAGAAAGAAAGAAAGAAAGAAAGAAAGAAAGAAAGAAAGAAAGAAAGAAAGAAAGAAAGAAAGAAAGAAAGAAAGAAAGAAAGAAAGAAAGAAAAAGAAAGAAAGAAAGAAAGAAAGAAAGAAAGAAAGAAAGAAAGAAAGAAAGAAAGAAAGAAAGAAAGAAAGAAGGAAAGAAAGAAAGAAAGAAAGAAAGAAAGAAAGAAAGAAAGAAAGAAAGAAAGAAAGAAAGAAAGAAAGAAAGAGAGAAAGAAAGAAAAAAAAGAAAGAAAGAAGAAAGAAAGAATCCAATTATCTTTACAAAGTCAATGAGGGAAGAGCAGTTGATGTCATATATCTTGACTTCAGTAAAGCTTTTGATACTGTCTCCCATAACATCCTTATAGAAAAGATCAGGAAATGTGGCATAGATGGCTGGTCAGCAAACTGGCTCAACAACAGAGTTCAGAGGTCATCATCAGTGGCACAGAGTCAACTTAGAGGCCTGTGGCCAGTGGTGTTCCCCAGGGATCAGTAGTGGATCGTTTTGTACAATGTCTTTATCAGTGACCTGGATGAGGGGATTGAGAGTACTCTCAGCAAGTTCACTGATGATACAAAACTGGGGGGGTTGGGTGACACCTGGACAGGCTGGAGAGCTGGGTGCAGGAAAACCACCTGAAGTTTAATAAGGACAAGTGCAGGGTCCTACATCTAGAGAAGAATAACAACAGGCACCAGTACAGGTTAGGGGCTGCCCTGCTGGAAAGCAGCTCCACAGAGGAAGACCTTGGAGTGCTGGTGGGCAGCAAGTTCTCCATGGAACAACAATGTGCTCTTGTGGCCAAGAGAGCCAATGGGATCCTGGGATGTATCAAGAAAGGTGTGTCCAGCAGGTCTAGGGAAGTTCTTCTCCATCTCTACTCTGCCCTGGTGAGACCACACCTGGAATCCTGTGTCCAGTTTTGGGCTCCCCAGTTCAAGAGAAAAAGGGACCAGCTGGAGAGAATCCAATGGAGAGCCACAAGGATGATTAGGGGGCTTGAGCATCTCCCCTATGAAGAGAGACTGAGATCCCTGGGACTATTTAGTCTTGAGAAGAGATGACTGAGAGCGGATCTCATCAATGTGTATAAATATCTGAGGGATGGGTGTCAAGTGGAGGGGGCCAGGCTCTTTTCGGTGGTTCACAGTGATAAGACAAGGAACAACAGGTACAAGCTTGAACAAAGAAGATTTCACCTCAACATGAGGAGAAACATCTTTACTGTGAGGGTGATGGAGCACTGCCTTTGCTCAGTTTTATTCACATTGAGATGCATTATTCTTGGAGGTAATGATCCTTTGAAGAAAAAACCCGAAATTAACACAAATAAAAAAACCCCAATCAGTGAGCTGCCTTGGATCCCTCTTCTCTCCACAAACATTTTATGAAAGATTGTTCCAAGCAGATCCCTAAACAAGCCAAAGTCTTTTCTCCTGAAGGCTAGGGTTGTGATGCTGTTATTTAGCTTGTTCACTTCTCTCAAGAGTTATGAACTCCAATATCTAATGGTCACTGCAGTCAACACTGCCCTCAAACTTCCTTGTTTGTACATACTAGGTTTAGCAGAACATCTCCCCTCTTCAGCTGCTCAGTCACGTTTCTCAGAAAGTTATCAATGCATACCACTAACTTCTTGTTGCTTGTGCTTGTCACGGGTTGAGTTGAATCTGCTGCTATTCATACCATGCTCACGTCATGCCAGCCTCAAAATAGAAGTGCTGGTTGAAGTTCAGATTGTAACATGAGCAGCTTCCTGTTCCAATTGCTGTTTTCATTTTCCTGGTTTGGGATGTTGTTCTTTTCCACTGGGATGGTAGCACAACAGGTAGCAGTAGAGGGTTAGCTCACTGGCTTCTGCTGCTGCTTTTCTGCATTTCGCTGCACTTTTTCTGTAAGTAGTCTAATTGTGCATTGTATGATCTTATTTTTCTCATTAAAGCTCTCTATTTCAATTCTTTATCTCAATCTGGAGATTTGTGGGGTTTTTTGTGTTACTTGCCCTCACTTCTGTGTTGGAGGGTAACAGGCAGTTAACCCATTACTCTCTTCCAGGGGGCATCAGCTTGGATAAGGTTTCCTACTCAGACTGAGGTCTGAAAAATGAGAATTCACAGAATGACAGCATGTTAGGGGTTGGAAGAGACCTTCAAAAATCATCTAGTCCAACCCCCCTACCAGAGCAGGATCACCTATACCAGATCACACAGGAACGCATCCAGGTGGGTTTTGAATATCTCCATAGGAGACTCCACAACCCTCCTGGGCAGCCTGTTCCAGTATTCTGTCACCCTCACAGCGAAAAAAATTTTCATCATGTTTCCATGGAACTTCCTATGCCTCAGCTTCTACCCACTGCCCCTTGCCCTAACACTGGGCATCACCGAGAAGAGCCTGACTCCATCTTCTTGGCACTCACCTTTTACATATTTATAAACATTAATGAGGTCACCCTTAGTCTCCTCTTCTCCAAGCTAGAGCCCCAGCTCTCTCAGCCTCTCCTCATAAGGAAGATGTTCCACTCCCTTAATCACTTTTGTGGCTCTGCACTGGACTCTTTCAAGCAGTTCCCTGTTCTTCTTGAACTGAGGGGCCCAGAACTGGACGCAATATTCCAGATGCAGCCTCACCAGATGGCAATAAGATCTCCCTTGAGCCTCCTCTTCTCCAGGCTAAACAACCCCAGATCCCTCAGCCTGCTCCTCATAGTGCTTATGCTCCAGACCCCTTACCAGCTTGGTTGCCCTTCGCTAGACATGTTCGAGCAACTCAACATCTTTCTTGAATTGGGGGGCTCAGAACTGGACACAGTACTCCAGGTGTGGCCTAACCAGTGCAATTCACCTCACTACCTGATCATCCAAACCAGACTTCTTCAGCTTAGCTGCGAGGATGCTGTGGGAGACAGTGTCAATTGCTTTACTGAAATCAAGATAAACCACACCCACTGCTTTACCATCATCTATCTACTTGATTGTGTCCACATAAAAGGCTATCAGGTTGGTCAAACATGACTTCTCTTTGGTAAAACCATGTTGCTACTCCTAATGACCCTATTGTCCTTGATAAGCCTAAGTACAGCACTGAGGATAAATTGCTCCATTACCTTTCCAGGGATGGAGGTGAGGCTAACTGGTCTATAATTACCTGGGTCCTCTTTCTTACCCTTTTTGAAGATTGGAGTGACATTTGCCTTCCTCCAGTCCCCAGACACCTCTCCTGTCTGCCGCAACTTACCAAAGATGGTGGAGAGTGGTCTGGCAATGACCTCCACCACCACCTCAGCAGGTGCATACCATCAGAACACATGGATTTATGGATGTCCAGATTACTTAACTGTTCCTAACCCAGTCCTCATCAACTAAGGCAAACTCCTCCTTAGTCATGTCTTCCTCTGGGGCCTCAGGGGTCTGGGGCTCCTGAGGACAGTTTCCAGCAGTATAGATGGAAACAAAGGCAGCATTCAGTAACTTTCCCAGTTAGACCATACTAGGGAGTCGATACACAGCTGCCGTAGCACTCCAGCTGTGTCAGATTTCCCATCACTTCTCTGATGCCTGTGATACCACAGTCCTCTAGCTGCACCAAGGTGTCTGCGTCATGACGCACACCTTACTATACAAGCACTTGAGAGAGGTAGCCAGCTATGGTACTGAGAGGCATGGTCTGCCACCAGACTTGTCAGTTAGACCGGTTGGACTTGACAGTCTTCAAGGTCTCTGCCTGCCTCTCCATCAGCACAGCTGTGGATTCCAATTCCTGTCTCAGCAGTGTCTCGGAAGAGATCCAGGCAATCTTCTTTTCATTATTTGTGGTGCTGAACACTCTACTGGCCTCCTGCAGCAGCACAGATTCTGACACAGATTCTCCACAAGCACACACCTCTGCAGGCAAAGCCAAACTCTTCCTGCCCACAGCTAAGTAAAGACTCTGGTCATTCCGCACAGCCTGAGACATGAAGAATTGCCTCATTTCTTTGGAAAGCAACCTGAGTTGAGGCCTTTGACATTCTGAATAGCTGCTCCAGTGGGTACCGAGATGCCCTGTCATGCATCACCGCCTTTGCTGAGCACACATACAGCATCTCAGTGCAGTTCCTGTTCTCTTCTTGCACCTCCTGAAGTGCATCTTCACTAATTGCACCTCACTGATCAGAAGTCATCTAGAGACAAGAGCTCAGAACACTTTTTCATTAGGAAGAGTTGACAGAACTTGTTAGAAGTTGGTAGAGCTTGCTTCTTAGAAGTAAAAGCCTCCTGAAGCTATCCTTTCCCAACAACAACACGAGGCACCCTCATATTCTTCCAAAATTTACCAGAAGTTCTCCAATGATACCAGAAATTCCTGAGAGATCTGGAAGTCCTAGAATAAGACCCTAAACACTACTGTGCAAAACTGCTCTGGCTTGTTTGCTGCCTTTCTTAGCTGTGCTCAAGCTGCTCTTACAAGTTGGTGTGACTTGGATGGAAAAGTGTATAAATAAACAGAGATGTAAAAAACCCACCAAAACCCCAAAAAAGAAAACCACTCCAACAACATAAAAAAAGATGTTCTGAAGAAACAGGAAAAGGATGTACAGCCTGGCACCCTTGATACACATGTGCATCTAGAACTGCATCATCACCACACCAAAACATATATCTGCACATAATTTTTCACCTTCCTCTTTTTCTGCTTTTCTACATTGTTAATATTACACTAGCTTGCTTGTAAACTTCTGATTTTTTTTATATCTTCCACCAGGGTTTCTCTCAGAGCCTCAAAATACATCTCCACCATTTTTGTTCTTGTAAAGATGTGAGGTTTTCAAGGCCAGGCTGGATGTGGCTCTGAGCAACTTGATCTAGTGTGAGGTGTCCCTGCCCATGGCACGGGGGTTGGAATTAGATGATCCTTGAGGTCCCTTCCAACCCTAACAATTCTATGATTCTATGGTCACCACCACATCTCATCTCTGTGTTCCTGGCTCTATACAGCTCTTGGGGACAGTATCAATATCTCCAGTCTTAGACATCCTTGAAGGGCTTGTTGAAGTTTCAGTCTAACTTGCTACTATTGTAGTCACAGTCAAAATGCATACTTCTTTTTAAAAGTAGTATGATCAATCTGTCTGGAAATATGTAGCTAATATATGCATTAAATCATAGACAGACTCGTAGAACAGTCTGGGCTGAAAGGGACCACCAAAGGTCATCTAGTCCGACCTCCCTGCTTTCAGCAGGGACATCCTCGACTAGACCAGGGCCTCATCAAGCCTTACTTTTAATATCTCCAGGAGAGGGGCCTCAACCACAGTATCACAGTAAATTAGAGTTTGGAAGGCACCTCAAGAGATCATCGGGTCCAACTCCCCTGCCAAAGCAGGATCACCTAGGGTAGCCTTCACAGGAATGCATTCACACAGGTTTTGAATATGTCCAGAGAAGGAGACTCCACAACCTCCCTGGGCAGTCTGTTCCAGTGCTCTGTCACCCTCAATGTAAAGTTTCTCCTCATGTTGAGGTGAAATCTTCTTTGTTCAAGCTTGTACCTGTTACTATTATTATTATTATTACACATCACTGAAAAGAGCTTTGCACCCTCCACTTGACACCCAACCCTCAGATTTATACACATTGATGAGATCCCCTCTCAGTCATCTCTTCTCAAGACTAAATAACCCCAGGGATCTCAGTCTCTCTTCATAGGGGAGATGCTCAAGTCCCGTAATCGTGACTCTCCATTGGATTCTCTCCAGCCGGTCCCTGTTTCTCTTGAACTGGAGAGCCCAAAACTGGACACAGGATTCCAGGTGTGGTCTCACCAGGGCAGAGTAGAGATGGAGAAGAACTTCCCTAGACCTGCTGGACACACCTTTCTTGGTGCACCCCAGGATCCCATTGGCTCTCTTGGTCACAAGGGCACATTGTTGTTCCATGGAGAACTTGCTGTCTACTAGGACTCCAGGGTCTTTCTTTGTGGAGCTGCTTTCCAGCAGGGCAGCCTCTAACCTGTACTGCTGCATGTTGTTATTTTTCCCTAGATGCAGGACCCTGCACCTGTCCTTATTAAACAGCATGAGGTTTGCCTGTACCCAGCTCTCCAGCCTGTCCAGGTCACGTTGGATAGCTGCACAACCTGACGGGATGTCAGTCAAGCCCCCCAGTTCTGTATCAGAGAGAACTTGCTGAGGGTACTCTCAATGCCCTCATCCAGGTTGTTGATAAAGATATTGAACAAAACTGGACCCGGTACCAATCCCTGGGGAGCACCACTGGCCACAGGCCTCCAAGTTGACTCTGTGCCACTGATGACAACCCTCTGAACTCTGTTGTTGAGCCAGTTTTCAATCCACCTCACTGACCAACCATCTATGCCACATTTCTTGATCTTTTCTATGAGAATATTATGGGAGACAATATCAAAAGCTTTACTGAAGTCAAGGTATGATATCCACTGCTCTTCCCTCATCTACCCATTTGGTCATAATTTTATAGAAGGCTATCAGATTAGTCAGGCAGGATCTCCCCTTGATAAATCCACATTGGCTACTCCTGATAATCTTCTTGTCTTCTATGTGGTTAGAGATGACCTCCAGGATGAGCTGTTCCATCATCTTTCCAGGAACGGAGATGAGGCTGACCGGTCTGTAGTTGCCTGGCTCCTCCTTCTTGCCTTTTGAAGACTGGGATGACACTGGCTTTCTTCCAGTCATCAGGCACCTCTCCTATTCTCCATGACTTTTCAAAAATGATGGAGAGAGGTTCAGCAACAGTATCAGCAGCCCTCTCAGCACTTGGAGATGCACCCCATCAGGGCCCATGGATTTGTGTGGTATAAGAGATAACCAGGTCATTGATAAAGATATTAAAGAAGACTGGCCCCAAAACTGAGCTCTGGGGAGTGCCACTTGTGTCTGGTCACCAAAGAGATTTACCTCTGTTCACCACCACTCTTTGGGCAAGGCCATCTAGCCAGTGTTTTATCCAGTAAAATGTGCACCCATCCAAGACATGAGCAGCCAGTTTCTCCAAGAGAATGAAAACACAAAAGTATATACAAAATCAACATCAAACCCAACCTCCTAACAGCAGTTACATGATAGTCACCACTGATGCTGCAGGGCAGGCACAGAGGAAGTCCCAGACAGGACATTGATAAGGGGACAGAGTGCCTGCTCAGCAAGTTTGCTGATAATACCAAACTGGGAGGCTTGGCTGATACACCTGAAGGCTGTGTGGCCATTCAGCAAGACCTGGTCAGGCTGGAGAGATGGGCAGAGAGGAACCTAATGAAGTTCAATAAGGGTAAGTGCAGAGTCCTGCATCTGGGAAGGAATAATAAACTGCAGGTTAGGAGGTGATCTGCTAGAAAGCAGCCCTGTGGAGAAAGACCTGCGAGTCCTGGTGGACAAATTATCCATGGGTCAGCAATGTGCCCTTGTGGCCAAGAAGGCCAATGGGATCCTGTGATGCATTAAGAGGAGCATGTCCAGCAGATTGAGCAAGGTTCTCCTCCCCCCTCTACTCTGCCCTGGTGAGGCCACACCTGAAATATTGAGTACAGTTTTGGGCTCCCCAGTTCAAGAGGGACAGGGATCTACTTGAGAGAGTCCAACGGAGAGCTACCAGGATGATTGGCAGACTGGAGCACAAGCCCTGTGAGGAGAGGCCGACAGACCTGAGGCTTTATAGTCTGGAGAAGAGAAGACTGAGAGGGGATTTAATAAATGTTTATAAATATCTGAGGGATGGGTGTCCGGAGGGAGGGGACAGGCTCTTCTCAGTTGCACCCTGTGATAGGACAAGGGTAATGGATATAAACTGCAGAAACTTCTTCACTGCGAGGGTGACAGAGCACTGGAACAGGCTCCCCAGAAAGGTTGTGGAGTCTCATTCTCTGGAGACTTTCAAGACCTATGTGGATGTGTTCCTGTGCAGCCTGTGCTAGATTCTATCGTCCTGCTCTGGCAGGGGGGTTGGACTCGATGATCTTCAGACGTCCCTTCCAACCCTTAAAATCCTGTGATCCTGTGATCTCTAACCCAGTCCTGACTAACCAGTAGAGTGTACTCTTCCCTTCACTTCTGCTCCCTCCCTGGGCAACCTGTTCCAGTGTTCCACCTCCCTCATAGCAAAGAACTTGTTCCTAATATCTCATCTAAATCTGCTCTTCTCTAGTTTGAAGCCATTGCCCCTTGTTCTGTCACTGCAGGCCTTTGTTTACAGTCTCTCTCCTTCCTGCAGGCCCCCTTCAGGTACTGGAAGGCTGCTATTAGGTGTCCCCAGAGCATCCTCTTCTCCAGGCTGAACAACCCCAGCTCCCTCAGCCTATCCCTGTAGCAGAGGTGCTCCAAAAATGCAAGTAGCTTCTGAGTTATTCACAGATTTATCGAATCTTGATAAATTTCAGATGTATTTCCTACTCTTTATTAGCAAACCCTAAGTGAAAAACAAGTACTCTAATTTCTGTAAAAGATATGTTATTCGTATGTACTAACCTGCTCTGTGAAAATTGATTAAAGTCATCCTGAAGACCATACTTGTGTAGAAGTTCTCCTAGGAGGTAGCCAGTAGAAAATTCTTCTGAAAATGATCCTGGTCCTTAGTTTGGTTTTTTGTTGTTTGGTTTGTTGTTGTGGGGTTTTTGTTTTGTTTGTTTGTTTTTAAAGAAGGAAGATAATTAAAAAAAAATCATATATTAACCTTAATACAACTCATTGCTTTTTAAACAAAATTAAGTTAAAACTTTATTAAAAAATTCTGACTAATTTTACAACATTCATCTCACAGTAACTAGTTTTCAAGTCACAAATAAATCTGCTTTCTGTGTAGTTATTTGGCAATACAAGCTTTAGGTTGTAATTTAATTTTCACTTTCAGTTAAAAAGTAAATATTGTCGTAATTGTCATTAAGATCGTGGTAATATATATAAAGGAAAATTGCTACATTTTCCATTCAAAATGTGAATGAAAATAAAGTTAAATCCAACTTGCTTCTCTTCCATGTAGAAAGTTGCTCCTTTCATGCAGAAAAAATGCTTCCCCAAACCAGAACAACACTTGGCACTCAAAACAAGGCACTGCTTGGTTTTTTTCCTCTGGAGTCCTTATTAGTTGATGAATCCTGAGCCCTTCATATCTCCTGAGAGCATTTGCACTCTGAGGAAAGCTGACTTCACCTACAAAACTATGCGTTCGCGCATGAAGATTAAAAATGTACCTGAGCTGGTATCTGGACGCGAAGAAGCGGGAGGGTTCGTCGGTGGGTCATGCAGGAGTTGTCCTCTGTGGACCCCCTGTATCCCACAGTGACACGACGGCCTCACCCTGTGGCAGCCGTGAGGGAACGAACGGGAAGCCTGTCTCCCCCAGAGCCCCTTGCCGCCTCCCAGAGGGGTCCCCACTCACCCACGGTCCGGGAGAGCTTCACCTCCTTGTTCAGCCACTCGCATAAAATCTCCGACATGGCAAGCCGCCGCAGCCCTCACGACGGTCTGGCACCGCGTCCCGTTGCCACGACGACAAGACGCGGCGCATGCGCCTTGGAGGGGGCGGGGGCCTGCTGGCAAAGCGCCCGGTCCTGCGGCCGAGCCCCACTGGCGCGCGGCTCCGAGAGGGTCGCGCATGCGCTACGGGCAGGGCGGGGCAGCGGGTGTGGCCGGGGCGGGGAGACAAGGAGGAAGGTGAGCGCGCCGCGAGGAGGGGCGTGTGCCTGCCACCGTTGGCGGAGTGGTACTCGGTGCCCGATCTGAGCTTCCCCCTCTGGCGGGGCCGTTACGCGTTGAGCGGGCGAGCACGGGGGTGCCCGTGGGCTGAGGCAGGGGCGGCTGAGAGGAGCTTGTCGCTGTGGGAGGGCAGCGGGGTGCCTCTAGTTGCAGGTGGTCGATGGCTCCTGTAGTTCACCGTTCCTTTCGATGGCCCTTCTGCCACCTACCGTGAGGTCTGCCATTGTGTGCTGACGGTGCGGGGCGGCTGCCGTCTTAGGCGTGCTCCCTTGCTGGCCCCAGGCGCCTTCTCCTGACTGCGTGGCCGCGTGTCTGGCTGCTTGTTTAATAGGTGTTTAAATCACCACTTCACCATTCCGCCCCAACTTCACATGGCTTCTTGCGGAATTTGCTCTTGTGCTGGCGCAGGTGGTGTAGGGCATTAAAACCGTAGGCGGGAAAAGTCTGGCAGCAAAAAGGAAGAAAAAATAGTCCACACTATTTTCCCACATCAGTTCACATAGTGGCACAAATTACTGTGTTGACACCATATGAAAGGGGGAGGGAGAGTGAAAACTGGAGAAAAGCTGTGCCAGTTTAAATGTATGCCACACATTTACAAGGATGTTTCTCAACAGTAGTGTTTGTGTAAGAAGTTTCAGAAGCATTCCTGTGCCAATACAGCTGCTCGTGTGGCTTTGCAGTAAACCAGTTTGGGGATTCGAGCTTGTTTTGAAATAAGCCTCACTGTTTTTGCTCTGCTTTTCTTTGTGTTAGGTGATCACCCTGAAATAATAGTGTTTAGCTTTGGTGCCTGCTTGGAAGAGCGTGTTACAAAGACGTAGAAAGAGAAAATTACTACATCTGGAAAATAACTCTACACCATGGGAGTTTAAATTAGCCTTTTTCATTAAAAGATCTCTAATTAATTTAATTAATTTTTCAAGTGTTTTTCAGTGCAGTACAGAATTATAAAGGATTACTCAATGTAGAGAAGACTGAAACAGAGATCTTAGTGGTTAATGACAGGCTGACAACAAATTAACCACGGTTTTCCAAAGTGACAATGGTCAGCAGTTGATGTAAATAACATGGCATATTATAGATTCTGTTTCTCCATAAGTCTTCACGTTAAATCTTCTTTTACAGAGGGTGATCTTTAAATCAAGTTAAATTGCCACTTTTTAGGAGCAAATATATAATTGGCCAATAATTTATATCTTGAGAAGGTCATTACAGAAGTACTGGTGTATGAATGAAATCAAGCAACAGATTTCAAGAGGGGAAGTACTTTCAGGGCAGATGTTTAAATTAATCTTTATATCCTTTTAAAGAGTTTAAGTTTTTTATGTATGTGTGTTAAGTTATAAAAATACTCTTTAGTGAATGACAAAATGTTTTACCTTTTTTTTTCTGTAATTATAATGTTTGCAATGGGAATATCTACCATCAGAGTGTGTTACTGGTATGTAAGTGCAAAGAACATATCTTTTTTAGCTTCATCATGTAATTTTTATCTCAGCTTCAGAAATCAAAGTATACATATTTATGTGAAGCTTAATGTTGCAGTAAGTAGTCATGAACAACAGTTTATGTTGATTTGAAAATGCAACCAGAATGGACTATATTAAGTTTCCCTATCACCACTGACTTTGAAACACTGGTGCTTCCTATGTCTTTAGAATTTTTTTATGGAATAAAGTTCAAGTTCATTATCGTATTCAGTGGATTTCTAAACAGTTAATTTTTTTTAAAGATAGCATTGGTTGTTCTCTCTGCTGAGATATAATACTCATAAACTAGAATTGTGAGAAAGAAGTGGAAATTCTTTCATACTTAAATTCAGTAGTTTGCTGTTTCATCTGTCTTAGCTCTTTATTAATATACCTTTCTTACAGAATTCTGAGTAGTGATGCAATAATGTAGTAATCAATTTTTTCATTCTTTCCCTAAATTTAAGAACTTGGATTTCTGTGTTCTGCACTGTGAAAGCTGAGTACAAAAGTGTTTAAAAGAAAATACTTGGCAAACCAGATAACTGTTTCCATAACTCTACCCTTTCTGAAAACACCAATATTTTTAGATAATAAGGTTATTTATTTGGAGTTCTGTTAATTTCTTACTTCTTCATAGGAATTCCAGTGGGAATGTTCTGGAAATTCCAAATTAGTTTTCTACAGGTGACTGTACTTAGGATAATGTAACTTTCAGGCACTAGTTACAGGCTGTGGAATGCATTTGAATTTTCCACATAAATTCTCTGATTGTTTTCAACCATGCATCGTCCTGTGGACTTGCTTTGAAAGAGCAAAGAATTGTCCATAGGTTGTATTTCTAATGGTCAAAGCAATAGAAGACATCAAACAGCAATTTAGGGATCTAGTGCTAGGGATTATCTGTTACATCTCTTCCTTTTTGCCCTCAGGAAAGAAACTGCATGTATGTAGAGCACAAAAAGAGCTTATGACTTAACCAAGCCTTCAGCTTTTGAGGATATTAGTTTCGAATAACATGGACATAATACTTGTATGCATAAACAATAAAAGGGCAAAATCCAACTTAAACATTTATCCAAAAATACAATCAAAATGCTTTGTTTGAAAGAGGGAGTTAATTAGGAATGATTTAATATAACTGAGAGTAAGAAAAGTCAAATGGAGAAACCTGTATTCTTAAACTGCATTTAGATTAAATCCATGCAGACAGTAATAGTATTAAAATGACAGAGAGTAATTAAACAATGTGTGAGTTTAGGATTTTCCTTTTTTGCACCAGAATTTGCTGCTGCATGACTGAGACTGTTTATAAAAGATACTTAACTAGGATTTTTGTAGTTGTAATTCTTACAGTTTCTTTGCCTTTTCCCATTTCTAGGAAGTTACAAAGAGGGTAAATTGCTCCCACTTCTTAAAGTGCTTCTTTTCCACTTTCCCCTTACTAATTTCATTTTTCATTCCCTCTGGCATGATCAAATGATTACCTCTGCTTTGAAACTTAGTTTCAACTATATTAATCCTGCACAGATACACTCTTCCTGTCTCCTGAGGACAGGAGAAGAATGAACCATAAAACTCTGCTGTGATCTTAAGGTTTGTGCTCACTGCACATTTCTACAGCTGTTCGCTATCTGCATCTCTCAGTTCCATTGCCTCTACTGACATGTAGGACATCACAACTCTGGGATTCTATCCCGTGTCCTACCTTGTTTTTCTCTGTTGCCAGAAGACAGTAGCTTTATTGATTCTCACTTCCTGTTTGTCCAGTCTCTTGCCTCTAACACTGTTTAATAACAAATTCTTGGGAAGAAATTGGAGAAAAGCATATACTAAGACCTGTTAGTATGTACTGAGAAGCCCAATAGAATATTTTCCCAGCCACCACTGATTATAGTTAAAGACTTTTCTGCATTCATGTAAGCCAGTATGATTATCTTTTCCTTCCATGAACACGTGCAGACAGTTTCAAATCTGTGTGTATAACATTGACAGTGATCTGTGGTAAGGAGTCCTATAGGTTCACCTGGCTCTGTATGATGAACAAATTAGACTGCTCTTTATTATGTGAAGTAGTACATTGTTTTATGTACTTTGGAGCTACATTTATCTGCTCATTGCTTTCAATCCTCTAGTAGTTCTGTTGTTTTTAAACAGATAAAGACATTGCAGAATGAAATGAGTTTCAAGTGCTATCTTTCTTCCAATAGCTGTATAGTACTTGTTTTTTGTATGTACATTTGCTGGTTTTCTTCACTTTTGCCTTCCCTGTTTTGGGGTAGGAGGGTTGTGTCTCTGGAAATAGGTGGTTCTTACAGCAAATCCTGCTCTTTTTATCTTCTACAGGAAGAACGCTAGAGCGTGAGTGTGCTGTACAAGTATTGTAAAAAAACCCAACAAAACCTCCTCTTTAAGTAGTTGTAGAATGAACAATTAGCAATGCTAAGGTGGCTACATACAATATGCATCCAACAACTGCTTAAGTTGCCTTAAGTAGCCTTTTTTACTGTGGGTAAACACTGATGAGAATGATGCAGTCTAGAAAACTACAGGTACCTTATGCACAGAAAAATACTGTAGCTGGATGCATTGTTTTCTGTACTGCAGAATGGGTTGTTAGTACATAGGTTCAACTTGAAAAAATCCCAGTAAATTACTGGGAAAGATGAGGGCAAGAGAACTCCAGAGAAATTCTGACACTAAAGAAAAAAACTGAGGAGAATGCTTCCAGTATAAGGAATGAGTGTAGTGTTACTGCTGCGAGATGTTTTGGTTATTGTCCGTGCTATCAACCAAGTAAGGAAGAAGATAATTTAACCTGTTCCACACAACTGTAACTCATTTGTTGTACAAAGACAGTATGGTTGCATTTAGTTCCGTTGCAGCACTTTCACATTTAAACCGAAGTCTGAAGAATTTTTCTGCTTCAAATGAGAATTCAATATCTTCAGTATGATGTGCTTCTCAGGAATCACTATCTACTTGTCATAAGTTGAGTTTTAATCTGCTGCTACTCATACCATCCTGCCTCATGCCAGCTTCAAAATGAAATGCTGGCTAAAGCAAAATACTATGGGTCTTGAAGTTCAGATTGTAACATGAGAAGGCTTCCTGTTGCGGTTGCTGCTTTTGAGTTCTGGATGTTGTCTTTTTGGGGAAATGGCAGCAATACATGTGGGAGTTGGGTAGGTTGCTGATTTTCTTTTGTGCTGTTTTTTTCTGCACTTTTCCTGCAAATAGCCTAAGATAAGGTGATCATGCATTGTATTATTACCTAAGGTAATTGTGCATTTATGTTACCTCACATACTAAACTCTTACCTCACTTTCTTTATCTCAACCTGGAGTTCTTTTTGTGTGTTACTTTTCCCTCACTTCTGTGTTAGGGTAAAACAGACAGGTTAACCCATTCTCAGGGTTTACCCTGTAACACCACTACAGTGGATAGTGGCACATAATATTGAATAATATTTTAAATATTGATTGTGCTGGGTTTCATTTGTAAGAATACTTAGAGACTTACTAAAGCAGTTTTTGGGTTTTGTTTTTTTTGTTTTGGTGTTTTTTAATGGAGAGAATTCCTAACTCATTGAAAGTACTTGAAGAGATTCTATGGATTTCAGGTAGACTGTTTCTCAACCATTTGATGGGCAAATGAGCACTTTATACAGAAAGCATCAAAACAGTAAGAGCTGAGTGTATGTGATGGAAAGAAAGAACCAAACTGCTTGACAAAATCAAAATTCACACAAGCAAAATAAAAGGAAGTAGAAAGCTCATGAGAGCTCATTTCTGAATGATAAGTACATACGTGTCTTAAGGACACAGTAAATTACAGGAAAGTTAGGGACAGGCATGTAGGTACAGCTTTAAGCAAGTGTATAAAACGAAAGATTTAGGAATCAAGGACTTTATTTTAAACAAATCATTGTGATGTCATCAAGTTGATTCATTTTCTAGCATCTTGTTCTTCTCAATAGTGTATATTCTTTTTTATTACTGATTTCATCAATATCTGCATGGTAAATATTTTCCATCATAAAGGTGTAGATTCTGGCATACAGTCTGTGATGCATAGCAGGACGCTAGGAGCAGCTGGGAAAGGCAGTAGGCAAGGGGTAAGAAAAGTTGAAAATTAGAGACTGGAATTGGATAAAGATTCATAAAGGAGACTGACCAATATAGACAACTGTCCAAAAAGATAGTTCCATTAAGGTTGGAAAAAAAGGGGATCAAGGTGACACAGATTGCCATAGTTCTGTGGCTTGAACAGAGACTTGAAATTTTGTCTCACTGTTTCTCTGCCTTAGGAAATTGTATGTAAAACATACTGTCAAAAATGTTTTCAATAAGTCCAATAATTACATCCACACACACATCTGTTTCATAGTACAGTTGGAATACGTTACAGGGAACATTTTTCTCATACTCATTCTTTTATGCACAGAATGGTTGTGTACTTTGTGTGGATGAATGAAAGCTCTCTCTGGCTGATCAAAACAAAAAGAGGCTGCTAAGTAGTAAATATTAAGTTCAGATGGTTCATTTTTGTTATGCACAGTTGAATTCTGTCTGTGGCATAATGCTTCTGTGAGATACAGGAGTTGTTAAACCCAGACTTCTCCAGACAGTTACAAAATGTGAATTACCATTTAATGGATGCATTATTTTATATACAGTGGTCTGATACATTTTGAGTACTATTAGGAATAATCAAAAGGCCTCATCAGTTCTTGTTTTGTATTTATCATTGAATAAATGATCATTAGCTGTGCACGATTTATCTTGCCTTCTTTCAGTGTAGCTTTTGTCTAGCATTGTTGAAAGATGTATTTAATGCAACTGGAATTCTTTTGGCTGTTAAATGCAACTGCTTTTTCATTTTGAAATAGGACAGCTATTGAGCACTAACACTTCAGTTCGATTTTATTCTTAAGGTATAAAATTAAGAATAATGTGTCTGTTCTGGAATGTGAAGGAGTGGAAGGAAGCATAATTATGTAAATAGTTAAAAACATGAAAGTGATGTTGATGTAGCTAGGCAAAGGAGCTAACATGTCCAGTTGCTCCTTTTAACAATAAATTCATTATAAATTATGGCATGCTGATAGTAATACACAGAATCTAATTTATAAAAAGAAGATATGTGTAGACTCTCATTTCTACAATAATGATTCATCTTTGAAGTTGCATGTTTCTCTCATGCCAGCATAAATTTGTTCTCAGACTGATTCCAGTAGATGTTTTCTTATTGGGTGTAAGAGTTGCCAATAGTGATAGGGACAGTGTTGTACTTAATGGCTACTGAAACACAATTTTTGTTTAAGAGTATCTTTATCTTATTCATAAACAGGTTTTCTTCTTGACTACATGCAATCTGACTGGAAGACTTAAATGAGAATAAAGAGTCTGTCTTAAGTGAAATTCTGTTAAAAAGTTAGTATAGAATAACTGAATATGGGCAATAGTGAAAGATACAAAAAAGCCATCCAACTATTCATGCTTTAAATTGTGGTGCAAATAAGCATTTTAAAGAAATGACAGAAATTATAAGTGTTAGGAACTTGCATGGTAGAGCAATGACTGTCTTGTAACTGATCACTCCATAACAAAGTAGAATGGTCAATGTTCAAACCAATAGCATGACTCTGAAATAGTGTGCTACTCTGCTTCTGATTTTTCTCCAGCTGTCTTACCACTTACTCCCATTTCCAGCTCTCTTTGCTCCCTTGATACTTAGTCTCTTCTGCAATCAGAATTTTTCTTACCCATATATTTCCATTTATTTCCTTCTTCATATTCCTCAGGTGTTCACATTTGGTCATATTTTCTTTCTTGTCTACTGCCCTAATCCTTCTGTCCGAAAAAGGCTCGTAAGTGCATTTTGTTTCCAAAGTGGTTTATACACATTCTGAATTAGGTGCTATGTAAAATTTTTACTGTAAGAACTCCTTTTTGTCCTCATTCTTCAGAGTGACTGTCCAACCTGTTAGAATTGATTTTGTGGTTAAATGGCAAGAGTTTTTCCTTTTTGGCCACTTGAGTCATGTGGAGAGTGGTAGGCGAAAAAATCTTTCAGCTGTTTTTCTATAAGTACTGTGTCAGCTATTTGGCATATAGCTGTTTCACACATGCCTATCTAGACAGCCTAGTGTTTTTGCAAATGACAGTTTTGAAATTCCTTTCCAAAGGGATGGTAGATGTCCAGTACTATTTCAGAAAAGTGTTGTATGATTTAGACTTACAATTAAAACCAAGCAAAATTATGGTTGTACAAAACCGTACTGGTGAATGCAGGCATGCACAAAAACAGCTGGTAAATGTGGCAGCTTAAAAAAAAGGCAACAACAAAAAAAAAAACCCCGCAATACTAGACAGAATATCTGTTTTCCAAATATCTTGGGAAACCATTTATCCTATATTCTCAAATTTGCATAATTGTGCCTGTGGTCATACGTATATTGTGCCATATTCTGAACCTATGATATATGTTCCAATATGCCTTACATAATTTCTGTTTGGAATCTGGCATATCATTTTCTGCCCTTTGGTTTCAAAAGTTTGTTTCTCCCACTAGGATCAATCAGTTGGCAGGGTTTAGCTTTTCATGCAAAGTGAATGCTCCCAAAGAAATTATACCAATGACAAATTCCTTTTTAGCAGCACAGAGGCAGCATTTGTCAGACTGAATCATTAACTGATTAATATCCAGAATGCACCATTTTTTTCCTGCCTTTTCTGAAAACCTCACTGAGTTTGAACTAGCATCAGCCTAGGTGCATATGCAGGTAAACCTTTCTTCATCATCGTTGAAGAGGTGATACGCTGTATCCCTGATTTTCTTTCTTCTCACTGGTGATTCCTGACAGTAAAGCTCATTTTGCATTTTCCCTTGTTTTACATCTCAGAATGCTGTTGCTTCTCTTTTGCAATACCAAATACAAATGCTCTGGCTGCACTATTCAAAACAGATACTTTAACTGTGGTTCTACAATTGGATACTTACTGATATTAAATACTTTCTTACGTAAGTATTAGTAAGGCAGTGATAGTGTATCTTCTTTGAAATTATGTTAATTAGAGAATTTAAAGAATTAGTATAATCTTTAATAGAATCCTTGCTGCTCATAGCAATTTAGTAAATTTTTATTTCCATTTTAAAATCAAAAATTGTCATATTTCCTGTGACAAGGATTGTTCTGCATTGTACATTCTACATTTAAATGAAGTCAGTTTACAAAGCTTGTACTTGGCAGAGACACATCATCTGTGTATCCTGCACAGGTCACAAGAATCTTGGCGTAGTCCTTATCCTCCATTTAGAGAAGGGTGCCTTTCTAACATTTTTGGAAGGAACAACCCCATGTATCAGTGTAGGCTGGGGACTGACCTGCTAGAGAGCAATGAAGGAGGAAAGGACCTGGGGGTCTTAGTGGAAGGAAGGCTGAGCATGAGCCAGCAATGTGCTCTTGAGGCCAACGCCATTCTGGCGTGGATTAGAAGGGCTGTGGTTAGTAGGTTGAAAGAGGTTCTCCTCTGTCTCTACTCTGGCTTGGTGAGGCTGCATCTGGAGTATTGTGTCCAGTTCTGGGCCCCTCAGTTCAAGGACAGAGAACTGCTTGAAAGAGTCCAGCACAGAGCCATAAAAATGATTAAAGGAGTGGAACATCTTCCTTATGGGGAGAGACTGAGGGAGCTGGGGTCCTCTAGCTTGGAGGACACTAAGGGTGACCTCATTAATGTTTATATATATGTAATGGGTGAGTGCCAAGGGGATGGAGTCAGGCTCTTCTCAGTGATGCCCAATGACAGGACAAAGGGCAATGGGTAGAAGTTGAGGCATAGGAAGTTCCCTGGAAACATGATGAAAATTTTTTTCATTTTGAGGGTGGCAGAACACTGGAACAGTCTGCCCAGGGGGGTTGTGGAGTTTTCCTCTCTGGAGATATTCAAAACCCACCTGGGTGCATTCCTGTGTGATCTGGTATAGGTGATCCTGCTCTGCAAGGGCGCTTGATCCTGCTCTGCAAGGGGGTGTGATCTTTTGAGGTCCCTTCCAGCCCCTAATATTCTGTGACACCATGATAATTTTTTTGTATCATATTTGGAATAAGAAGAAGCTGAAGCCTATAAAACTGTATGTTTTGAATTTTTATTTTTACAGATTAATACATGGTATTACTTGAATGGGACAGGTAAAGCACAGGAAAACAGTTTTAATTTTGAAATAAGTATTTTTATCTGACAGACTTTACTGCTTATACAGCATCAAATTGATCTAATTATAGACCATGCAAATATAATCTAATAATTCACTGCTTAGTATAATACGTGCAATTTAAGATTTGTATAATTCTGTTTGTGGAATTATGCAACTGATTCTTGTGATTAGCTGCCTTGGGAACCTTTAATCAACAACCCCTTTCAAAGAACATTTTTAACAGTTTCAGTTCCATGGTGAGAGAGGAACCAGATATGGAAAGCCCAGGACTAGCTAGACAATGCAGCAGTTAAATTCATATGAGTTTTGGTTCAATTATTTCAAGTTTTGGTCATCTTAACATTTGTGTCTTTGCTTTGGCATGTTACTGTAGGAAACTCTTTTCTAGTGGGAATGGATCTTGGTGGTTGCAACCATCCCAAAGCAACTCAGGGAGACAATTAAAGGACATTCTGGAAAGTTCAACTCTATCCCATCTTCCTCATGACACCCAGCTTTAAGATTCATAAGAAAAGTTATGTATAGGTTGTGTGTGGATGTGCAAGCATGTGTGTATATGCTTTTAAATACTTTCTGAAACATCTGGAGATTTTGAAAGCTCAGTGTTTCAAGTCACTAATAAACAAACAAAAAGTTTATTTATTTCCCCCCTCTTACATGGACAGGGGGAGAGGGAGAAAAACATAACAAACACCAGTAATAAGATAGAAGCAATTTTAATAACAATAATGAGCAAAAAGCAATAGAACATGAGGAAGTGAAAGCAGAGAGATGTTAGTCTCTCCTTCCCATCAGCAGGATGATATTTGGTCTTGGGAAGCAGGGCTCTCTAAGCTTGGTGGTTACTTGGGAGGATAGATGCCATGGACAAATCCCCCCCACTTCCTTCTTTCACTTCATTCTTGTATCTGAGCTGATGTCATATGGCATGGAATACCCCTTTGGCCAGTCTGGGTCAGATGGCTCAGCCATGTCCCCTCCCAAGATCTTGCCCAGCCCTTGGCATACTCTCAGAGCAGGGAAATGTCGAAAAGACACAGCCTGGATATTCATTCAACATTAGCCAAAACACTGGTGTGTTATCAACTACTGCTGCAAAACACAGCACTGGAAAGATGCTGTGAGGAGAATTAACTCCAGCTCAGCCAAACCATACACATCCAAATGTCTCTTCAGTCATAGTTAATAAAATACATGTCATAGAAAAATAAAAGAATTATGTAAACCTGCTGAGAGTTCACTTGTTTGCTCCGTATATAACAGCCTGGGTTAACTGAGAAGGCAGCTTAGGTGTAATGGTTATAGTATCTTTAAGGCATATCATGTAGAAACATATGCTGGCCTGGAATGCTGATCCATCTTTTTTCGGAAATTAATTGTATCACAAAACATTGCTGCTTACCAGTTACCCTAATAAAAAAGTTAATTACCCTCTTTAACACAATGTTAGGCTGAACCCATCTTAATGGTCTCATGTTGTCACATAATTGCTTCTGCACTGGTTTCATGTCGTTGGAAGACCTGTCTCATTTTCTAAGGTCATATTCAGAGGTGAAGTATAAAAAAGGGAGAATTGAGGCTAAATGATGCCACTTTTTCTTTTATATGCACTGTCCTCATATGTATCCAGAACTCTTAAGAGAACTGTGGATGCTACACCATAGTATTCATGTGGAGGAACTTCTTCCTAAGATCCAGTCTAAACCTACTCTCCCTCCGCCTGAAACCATTCTCCCTTGTCCTGTTACTAGACACCCTTATGAGAAGTCCCTCTCCAGCCTTCCTGTAGGTTTCCCTCAGGTATTGGAAGGCAGCTATAAGGTCCCTTCAGTCCTCTTTCCTTGAGGCTGAACAGCCCCAGATTCCCCAGCCTATCCTCCAGCCCTCAGATCATCTTCTTGGCCCTCTTCCAGACTTCCTCCAACAGTTCTGTGTCCTTTTGATGGCGCCATCAGAACTGGACGCAGTATTCAAGTTGGGGTCTCACAAGAGCAGAGCAAAGCAGAAGAATCACATCTCTTGACCTGCTGGCCACATTTGATTGATAAAGATGCTAAGCACAACCGGCCTCAGTACTGAGCCCGGAGGAACAGGGCTTTATTTTCTAGTTGTCCTGCTTGTCGTGGTCCTGCATGTCCTGTGATGGCACTTGGGGTAATCTACTCTACCAGCTTCCCTGGCACAAAGTCAAACTGATAGGCCTCTAGTTTCCCTAATGCGCCTTCTGGTCCTTACTGTACAGGTGCATCACATCGACTAACTTCCAGTCTGCTGGGACCTGCCTGGTCAGCAATGAATGCTGAAAAATTATGGAAAGTGACTGGAGAAGAGCATCTCCACCAGCTCTCCATAACTCTTCAGTGGATTCCATCCAGTCTCATAGACTTGTATACATCTGTGTGGTGCATCAGGTCACTGACCATCTCTTCCTAGGTTTCAGGGTGTTCACTCTGCTTCTGGTGTCTGTCTTCTTGCTCAGGGACCTGGACTCCCAGAATACAACTGGTCCTATTACTAAAGATTTGTGCAGAGGAGGCATTAAGCATCTCAGCCTTTTCCTTGTCCTTAGTCACTGTGTTTCTCTCTGCATCTGATAGGGAATGGAGGCTCTCCCTGGCCCTTCTTTTGCTGCTAATGTGTTTATAGAAAGATTTCTTGTTCTCTTTTACAGCAGAAGCCAGATTAATTTCTAGCTGGGCTTTGGACTTTGTAATTTTCTCCCTGCATAGCTTCACAACGTCTTTGTAGTCATCATGTGTGACCTGCCTCTCCTTCCAAAGGTCGTAAACACACCTTTCTTCCCTGAGTTGCAGCCAAAGCTCCCTGTTCAGTCAGGCAGGTCTTTTTTTGCCACCAGTTCATCTTAAAGCACATCGGGATGGCCTGTTCCTGCACTTCTAAGGCTTTCTTCCTGAACAATGTCCAGCCTTCTTGGACTCCTTTAAGGGTCTTTCAGGACTGCCTTCTAAGGTACTCTGTCAAGCACTCTCCTAAACTAGTCAAAGTCTGCCCTTCAGAAGTCCAGGGTGGCAATTCTGCTGCCCCTCCTCCTTACTTCATTAAGTATACAGTATGTCATTTCATGATCACTGCCCCAGGTGGCCTCCAGCCATCACATCACCCAGTAGTTCTCTCTTCACATAAAGTGGATCAGCAGGGTGCCTTCCCTGGTAGATTTCGCTTGCCGGCTGCATAAGGAAGTTATCTTCTACACATAACAAAGTTACCTTTTGTGTGAAAGGGCAAACTTCTGAAAAAGAATAAAAAAGCACTGTACTACTGTGAAAAGTTCCATTTCAGATCCTAGCTGAATCTTAGTAATAATTTCTCCAGCCTCCGCTTTATAGTATGTTACTTAGAATCATAGAATTATTTTGATTGAAAAAGACCTTTTAAGATCATCACGTCCAACCATCGACCTAACACCACAATGGCCACTAAACCACATCCTGAAGTGCTGTGTCCACATGTTTCTTGAACATGTCCAGGGACAGTGACTCCACCACCTCCTTGATAACCTATTCCACTCTTTCTGTAAAGAAATTTTTCCTAATACCCAATCTAAACCTCCCTTGGCACAGTTCAGGCCCTTTTCTCTCATCCTATCACCTAGAGAGTCTTCTGGACTGGACCAATCCCCACCTCACTATTACCTCCTTTCACATAGTTGCAGACAACAGTGAGGCCTCCCCTCAGCTTCCTCTTCTCCAGACTAAACAATTCCAGTTCCCTCAGCTGTTCCTCATAAGTCTTGTTCTCTGAACCTTTTTCAGCTTTGTTGCCATCCTCCAGACATGCTGCAGCAACTCAGTATCTTTCTAGTAGTGAGAGGCTCAGCACTGAGCACCATATTCAAGGTGTGGCCTCACCCGTGATAAGTACTGGGGCATGATCACTTCCTTGCTCCTGCTGGCCACACTATTGCAGATACAGGCCAGGATGGTCATGGCCTTCTTGGCCACATGAGCACATTGCTGGCTTATGTTCAGACAGTGGTCAGTCAACACCCCCAGGTCCTTTTCTGCCAGACAATTTTCCAGCCACTCTGCCCCAAGCCTGTAGTATTGCATGGGGTTGGTGTGCCCCAACTGCAGGATCCCACTCTTGGCTTTATAAAACCTCACACAGCTGACTTCAGCCAATTGATCCAACCTGTCCAGATCTCTTTGCAAAGCATTCCTACCCTCCAGCGGATCAACAGTCCCACCTGCTTCAGTGTCATCTGTACTCAATTCCCTCATCCAGGTAATTGATAAAGATATTAATGAAACTGGCTCATATACTGAGCCCTGGGAATTCTAATTGTGACCAGCAGCTGGATTTAGCCTCAGTTGCTACCACTCTTTGAGCCCAGTTATTCAGCCAGTTTTTAACTCAGCAAATTGTCCACACATCCAAGCCATGAGCAGCCAGTTTCTCCAGGAGGATGCTGTGGGAGACAGTGTCAAAGCCTTTATTAAAGTCCAGATGAACAACATTCACAGCCTTTCCTTTATCCACTAAGCACGTCACCTCGTTGTATAAGGAGATCAGGTTCATGAAGCAGGAGCCCACACGGACGGGGCCTGATCATCGGGTTGCCCTGCACATGCTGCATAATGGTACTCAAGATTGACCTGCTCCATGACCTTCCCCAGCACCGAGGTCAGACTGCCAGGTATGTAGTTCCCTCTGTCCTCTTTCCAGCCATTTTTGTAAAGGGGTATCACATCCGCCAATACCCAGTCAGCTGAAACCCCCCCCAGTTAGCCAGGATAACTGGTAAATGATGGAAAGTGGTTTGGTGAGCACTTACACCAGCTCCCTCAGTGCTCTTGGATGTATGCCATTCAGCCCCATAGACCTGTGTATGTCTTAGTGGTGCAGCAGGTCATGAACCAGGTGGATTGTAAGGCTTCATTCTGCTCCCCATCCTTGTGTCCAAGCACAGCAGGCTGGGTATGTAGCAAACAACTGGTTTTGCTACTAAAGACTGAGACAAAGAAGGTTTTGAGTACCTCAGCTTTGTCCTCATCCTTCACCACTATGTTCACCCCTGTATGGAACAAAGGACAGAGATTCTTCTTAATCTTCCTTTTGTTGCAGGTATATTTGTAGAAGCATTTCATGTTCTCTTTAACAGGTGAAGCCAAATTAATTTCCAGTTGGACTTTGGCCCTTCTATTTTCCTGATCCATATTCAAATTATGTGACTGTAATTGTTATTGATGGCTGTTTGGGCAAGTTTGTGAGTAGTCAGGAAGCGTATCTTTAATTGTGTTAGCTTTTGTTTTCTCCTACACAAGACCTGCTCGTCCTTCACACTTATTTCTGCCGCCTCTTTTCTCTCTATGTTGTCATATTTCCTCACAGAAGAGAGTTCAGTTCTTTACTCAGCTCAGATTCCATTTATTTTCATATGTAGTTCATATTTTAGAAACATGAGAAAGCTTAACATTTTTCTACACTTTAAACCAGTCTATAAAACTCATTTCACAGTGGTATCACCACAAAAGGAAGACTGGAATGTATTTAAAGAAAGAACAAACATGAATAGGTCTGCCCTTGCATTAGGAAGTATAAAAAAATCTAGTCACAATGCAAGTCACAAAGTTGATCAGGGTGCTGGAGCACCTCCTCTGTGAAGAAATCCTGAGAAAATTGAGGTTATTCAGCCTGCAGAAGAGAAGGCTCCAAGGGGACCTCATAGCAGCCTTCCAGTACGTATGGGGAGCCTACAGGAAAGATGGGGAGGGGTAGAACAAGGTGTAATGGTTTTGAACTGAAAGAAGATAGGTTTTGATTAGATGAGTGTGGGGAGGCACTAGAATAGGTTGCCCTGAGAAGTTTGTGGATTCCCCCCCTTGCTAGAAGTGTTCAGGGACAGGTTTGATGGGGCTTAGAGCAACCTGGTCTTTTGAAAAGTTTCCCTGCCCATGGCTAGAGAGTTAGAACTGGATAATCATCGAAGTCCCTTCCAACCCACACTGTTCTATGATTCAAAATCGTGTCAGCAGCCATTTAACAATCTGATGATTTACAGCAGCCAGAAGAAAACAACATATTTATATAGAAAAAAAACATGTAAGATTTACCTTTCTTTTGAAAGAAGTTAAGTTTAAAGCTCTATTATGTCAGCATTTTTATCATAGGTGATTTTTTTGAAGTAATGCCATTACTGAGCAAGATAAAATTTAAAGCTTAAAATGGCTTGTATATCACAATAAATAACAGTTGGCCAGAGTCTTTACTAACAAATAATTTTAAGATAAATTTGCTAGCAAATGGCTTACTGAACCTGAATTTATGACAGTGTTCTCATAAACTACTGATGTATGATAAGCACTTTAATTATGTAGTATGAACAGTATGCATGCTGTATTAGTAGGCTGGAAGTATTTCAACACTTTCAAGCTTGCAAGTATGTAAAGCAGTAAGATAAAATCATTAATAGTCAGTTTCTGGATAGAGATTACACAAGCATTATTGAGACAATTCTCATTAAAGCAATTTGTGGGGGGCTATTTTTTTTGTGTGTTGTTTTTCGGAGGCTTGGGGAGGTTTTTTGGTTGGTTCATTTGGTTTGGTTTTTTGGATAAGATACCACTTTCCCCAAAAATGCAGAAGCAATGACTGGTAAACTTCTCTGTGCAAAACATTAGAAGAGGTTTGGTTAGAAGAGTAGCCCAAAACTTCTTCTGGAATCTGAACTATGAAGATATAGAACAAACAAATTTATAGAATAATAAAATACATAATACAAGGCCTTTTAATTCAGAGTCTTCAGAGTCCAAATAAAGTGTTTTGCAAGACAAAGAGAATTAACAAAATGGGGTCTATTTCCTTAGCTGGAAAAGCTGATATATATTCTTGGTGAATCCTTAAAATGTTGGCAGTCTGAAAATCCAAGTAAGAGTTTGATGATGAGTAATTTTCAATGGAAGGGTGATTGTTTAACTCAGCTATATTCTTCATGCCCCGGTAAGACATCGGTTGATACTGTTCTAGCTCCTGTCCAGAACAAGTGTATAGTAATTTATTGCTGAGATACAGTGCCATCTACTTAAAGGATGTAGAATTATCCTTAATGTTTTGGCTAAAGCACTCTACCACTGATTATTTTATTTGAAGATTTCTTTTCAGTCAGGTTGTAATCTTGAAAAAAAATAACCATATGTGAACAGCTTTATTTCTGTTCTTACACAATTTAGTAATTTTTATTTACAATTTCAAATTAGGTATATTATAAAATTCTGTGGATTTGTTTGTTGTTTAATCTGCTTCATGATGGATCCATTTTATGCTTATTTTTAAAAGAAAATATCAGACCCTAGGACAGAAAACACTAGTTCACTCAGAAAATGCCGGCTGCTAAATCATTAGGAACCAGTCTGACTTGACATTATGATCAATATACTGGATCTCATTTGTGGCAGGTGTGGTCCTTTAATGGCTTATATAGGCAGATTATATGTTTAAATGGAGTAGAAAATTATACACTGTCATTTATAGTTATTGCCAGTAATTACTGTTTATTCTCTCACCATGACTCAGAAACCCATTTATGATACAATTTAAACATAGAGATGATGATGCCTGATAACATTTATGAGGCAAAGATTAAAAATGCATTTTCTGGTGTGAGAGGGTTTTCTTCTTAGTTTAGCTTTCCATTTGTTTTATTTGAGGCAGCTCATAAGGTAATATAACATCAGACTAACTCTCAGTGTGCTACCCACAGCTGGATACTGAGCTATGTCCCTAGGAAAGCGTGGTGTAGTCTACATTTAACTGAGAGACAATCTCTGGAAATTGCCACAGTTTGAGCTAACAGATGTAGACTGTATTTATTGCTATCTAAACTACACTCTGCTGGTGTTGCCCAACAACCTTTTCTTTAGTCTTTGACATGTTAATTACAGTTTCATTAAAATTCTTGATCCTTTCTGCTAGATGATATTTTTTCATTACATAGCTTTTAACATATTTCCTGTATTTTTGATGTTAAATTAGTTACTATATACCTTATTTTTCTGCATTTCCTTTTAAATTAAGTTTTATATTAAATGTTGGCTTTAATGGACAGATTTTTGCATATTCTTTATATGGATTTTTTTGTTTCTATTATGGAAAGTCCATGATCTGCCTGGTTTCTTAAAGAATATGGGCCATTTTCCATATGTAACTTCAAATTTTGGAAGCAAGTGATACAATTATAAAGTCAAATGTGTATTTGTGTTGTGGTGAGGTTTTTTAAACATTGATAAGTCATGTATGTATTTTTTCTTATATTTTAGAATCATGTTTAATGTATGTTTCTATTTGTATATATGTATTTGCATGTGTGTATGTGTATACATATGTATGTAAACATGTATAACTCGTATATATATGTAGTATTACCCCTTCTATAAGTAGTTATTTGCAAATCTGTACCCTAGAGTTGTGAGAAAATATTCATCATTACTAGCTTACTTAAAAGCTTTGCTTGTAGTGCATAAGAAAGATATACTTAAAAAAACCCAAAGAAACAAACAAACAAACCCAGAAAACTTTAAAAAATAAAAATGGGATTGATGTGATGCAACTTGCAATTACTTTTCTTGGCCCTGGGAAAAAAAATCTTTATTTATCTTCAGTATAACCACTATAGTCATTGTGAAAAGAGGAAAGAGCTGTAATACAGGAGAGGCAAAACGAATTTTGAATTGACATGAAAATCTGTTTATTTTGCAACTGTTTTTTAAAATAATACTGTACTAGGAAATAAATAATGCCCTCTACTATCTTTTAAATGTTTTAACTAAGTTAGTATGCTGGTATGATAAATTACTTGGGACTGCGTAAGTTAAGAAACAGTAACCTGCTTTGAGACATAATATGCACTTTGTAATAATTGATGCTGCTTGTTGATTTGTTTCTTCTCTGAACACAGGTACCTGATTTTGAAATCAAGGGAAACTTTGCTTAGAGGCACAGCCATAACAAAAGAGCCTTTTCTAAACTCATTAGGAATAGTAAGCCTGTAAGACTATACGGTTGCCCTCCTATGAGCCTGAAAAGTATAATCAGTGCTTGCACACTAAATACAGCCCTGCCTTCCATGCCTACCCTCCCACAATCATTGAAAGTAATGGTGATTTGATACTTTCTGGTCAGATCTAAACAGCTCTGAGTGCTAATTAATTTATAGAGCACTTGGTGGCCTGTGATGTAAGTTAAATTGCCAACTCTAGTCAGGATTAAGATGGGCTTTTTCATAACTGATAATAGAGCATCAGTAGCCTGGTTTGGGTGTGTGAATAAAGTACAAGACTGCTAAGAGTTTTGCTGCTGCATTTCAAACTGCTCAGTGTATGTGATGAGGCAGCGTTTGTCAGCTGAGATTTAGTGAGCTGAAGAAGTTATCTCTTCAACTGTGGAGTCAAAACAAACTTGAAAATAGGAAAGCATCATGATGATGATCTCAATCCCTGTAGTGTATGATCTGGATTTCAGAGAGATGTATAAAAAAATGGGTACAGTATGTCTTGAGTAGCTGCCTCTGGAGACATACGAAGTGTTATGGAGTATCATTAGTTAATGAGCTGAATATATCAAGAAAGAATTATTTTACAAAAATTGAAAGCCTGAATAAATATGTGTAAAACCAAAAATTATTTTGGTATATGAGATGCACTTTCTGTGTCACACATACAGTTTTACTTTGTATAACAATAACTTTCTTCCTAATGTCATATCCTTGCTTTTGCCTTCTTTAAGTCTGCTTGGAATCAAAAAGAAAATGTGGAGCAATTGTATAATTTAGCTAACTCTCCCCTGCACTTTTAGAACAGATTATTGATCTGCTTATCTTATCAGTGGTAATATGTAGATAATACTAATAGCTCTTCAGGTATTGTCAGTTAATACTAGGACTGATTTATATTAGTTTAAATTCTTAATTGCATGTAATGATAGATTTGCTTATGAAACAAACAGCTACACCTTTTCCATCAGCTCTGTTAGCCACTCAAAAGAGTTAAACTTCTCTGCATCACTACAAAGTGCAAACTTAGCATGTCTGGACTCTATTTTACGTCTTACATTGCATCTGGCCTAGTTTTTCCAGAGCTCTTTACTGATCTAGTGCAGCTTTTTGTCTAACATCATTAATAATGTTGCTCTTTCCGTTACTTTTTGCAGTAACCCATATGGCTTGCCTGTTGTGGCTCAAGATGGTAGAAAATAATTGTAACATCTCAAACAAAACAACAGATCGTATTTACATGCAGCATTCTTAAAAACATAACAAATTAGGTAAATGAAGAGTTCAACTTACACTTCTCTAGCTGGTTGCTGGGCAATCTTTTCCAAGATGCAACATCAGCTTTTGAGAGCTTATGAAATTGACTGTAAATATGGGCCCAAGCATAGGGAACCAGAAAGGAGGCTTGAGTGAGATAAAAACTGACAGTCACTGGAGAGGTCTGCTGCTTAATGGGGGTTTGTATCAAGAATATAACTGAGAGACTGCCATGTCTTTCATGTCCCACTAACTACTGCCTGTGGCTGCTATGTCATGGGGTCTTCAGTGATACAGCCAAGAGTAATCTGAAGACAATCAAAAAAGATTGCAAAGCACCTGTATCAGCAGTGAAATACTCTGGACCACAGGTAGTCTTTTCATATATCCTCCCATTCAAAGATATGGGGCACAAAAGGCCCAGTCAAATACGGAAAATCAATTGATACTCATGGAGTGGTGCCACAAACAAGGCTTTGGTTGTTTAGACCATGGGACTCACTCTGAAAAACCTGGTCTCCTGGGTGCTGATGGGGTCCATCTCTCAGAGAAGGGGCAGAGTATCTTTGGCCATAGGGTTGCCAATGTAATAAGGAGGGCTTTAAACTGGAGTTGGCAGGGGAGCTGTTCCTGAATCCATTCCACTGCTACCACTCTGAGGCCAGTGCAGTAATAGATGCTCTGGGCCTGGGCCTGGGTCTGGAGAAGGATCGCAGACCAGTAGTAGATCACCTAAAGTGCAAGAGAACGGAATTTGAGCCACGAAGTCAACTTCAGCAGAGGTCCAACTGAAGTGCTGCTATACTATTGCACATAGCCTGGGAGACAAACAAGGAGTTAGAGACGTGTGCATGGCTACAGGGCTGTGACATTATGAGCATCACTGAAGTGTAGTGGGATGGGTCCTGTGGCTGAAGTGTGGTAATAGATGGATACAAGCTTTTTAGGAAAGACAGGCAGGGAAGAAGAGGAGGGGTGTCACCCTCTACATAGAAGAGAATCATAGAATCATGGAATCCGTCAGGGTTGGAAGGGACCACAAGGATCATCTAGTTCCAACCCCCCTGCCATGGGCAGGGACACCTCTGTCTGGAATGACCTCTGTCTGGTGAAGGATGAGGAACTGTCTGAGAGCTTATGAGTCAGGGTTAGAGGGAAGGCAGGGGCAGGTGATACCATAGTGGGGGTTGGCTACAGACCACCTGATCAGGAAGAACAACTGCATGAGAGCCTCTATAGACAGAGAGCAATGGCTTTGTGTTCACAAGCCCTGGCCCTCATGAGGGACTTGAACCATCCCAATATCTGTTAGAGGAACAACACAGCGAGGCATCAGCAGTCCAGAAGGTTTCACAAGGGAAAATCCTACCTGACAAATTTGGTGGCTTTTTATGATGGTTTTTATGATGATCCACAGCATTGGTGAATAAGGAAAGAGAAACTGACATCGTCTTCCTGGGCTTGTGCAAAGCATTCAACACTGTCCCACATGACATCCTGGCCTCTGAATTGGAAGGACATGGATTTGAAGGATGGACCACTCAGTGGATAAGGAATTGGCTAGATGGCCATTCTCAAAGAGTTGCAGTTAATGGCTCACTGTCCAAATGGAGACCTGTGGTGGGTTGAGTCCCTCAGGGATTGGCACTGGGATGAGTGATTTTTAACCTCTTTGTCGGTGACACAGACTGTGGCATAAAGTACACCCTCAGCAAGTTTGCCAATGACACCAAGCTGTGTGATGCGGCCAACGCACTAGAGGGAAGGGATGCCATCCAGAGGGACCTTGACAGGCTGGAAAGGTGGGCCCATGGCAACTTCATGAAGTTCAACAAGGCCAAGTGCAAGGTCCTACATCAGGGTCAGGGCAGTCCCAAGCACAAATAATGGGCTTAATAATGAAGGAGGAGAGGAGGCCCTGGGTGTCTGGCTTGATGAAGCACTTGACATGAATCAGCAAAGCGTGCTGGCAGTCCAAAAAGCCAACCATCCAACCTTTCAAGTGATGTATGGCCAGAAGGTCAAGGGAGGTGATTCCATCCCTCTGCTCTTGTGAGAACTCACCCGGAGTGCTGCATCCAGCTGTGGAGCCCCTGAACACAAGAAGTACATGGAGGCAACGTAAGCCCACTGCTGAATAAGGGAGGAGCCCAGGTGACAGAGCAAGAAGGCAGAGCTACTGAATGCCTTGCCTATGTCTATACTGCTGGAGACTGTCCTCAAGAGCCCCACACCCTTGAGGCCCCAGAGCAAATCAGGATTTGCCTTGGTTGATGAGACTGAGTCAGGGATAAATTTAAGCAATCTGAACATCCATAAATCCATGGGTCTTAATGGGATACACCTATGGCTGCTGACGAAGCTGGCGGAAATCATTGCTAAGCCATTCTCCATCATCTTTAGTAAGTCGCAGGGAACAGGAGAGGTGTCTGAGGAATGGAGAAAAGCAAATGTCACTCTACTCTTCAATAAGGGCAAGAAAGAGGACCCAGGTAACTATACACCGGTCAACCTCACCTCCATCCCCCGAAAGGTGATGCAACAACTTATCCTCAGCACTCTCGCTAGACATATCAAGGATAAGAAAGTCATTGGAAGAGGTCAACATGGTTTTACTAAGAGGAAGTCATGTTTAACCAACCTGATAGCCTTTTATGTGTACATAACTCGGTGGATAGATCATGGTAGAACAATGGACGTGGTTTATCATGATCTCAGGAAAGCATTTGACACTGTCTCTCACAGCATCCTCACAGCTAAACTGAGGAAGTGAGGTCTGGGTGATCAGATAGTGAGGTGGATTGAGAACTGGCTGAAGGAAAGAAGGCAGAGGGTCAATGGGAGAGAGTCTGGTTGGAGGCCTGTATCTAGTGGCATTCTAGACATTCTAGGGTCACTAGTGGGACTGGTATTATTCAATACATTCATCAGCAACTTGCAGGAGGGAAGAGAGTGCACTGTCAGGAAGTTTGCTCATGACATGAAACTGGGAGGAGTGGCTGACACACCTGAAGGCTGTGCTGCCATTCAGCAAGACTTAGGCTGCAGAGCTGGGCAGGGAGAGATTTAGTGGAATACAACAAAGACAAGTGTAGAGTCTTGTGTCTGGGAAAGAACAGCCCCAGGTACCAGTGTAGGTTGGGGCCTGACCTGTTGGAGAGCATCTTTGGGGAATCCTGGTGGACAATAGGATGACCATGAGCCGGCAATGTGCCATTGTGGCTGAGAAGGTCAATGGCATCCTGAAGTGTATTAGAAAGGGCATCGTTACTAAGTCAATAGAGGTTCTCCTCCCCCTCTACTCTGGCCTGGTGAGGCTGCATCTGGAATATTGGGTCCAGTTCTGGGCCCCTCAGTTCAAGGACAGGGATCTCCTTGAAAGAGCATAGGAGGTTCCCAGTAAACATAAGGCAAAACTCTTTCACTGTGAGGGTGACAGAGCACTTGAACAGGCTGCCCAGAGATGTAGTGGAGTCTCCTTCTCTAGAGACATTCAAACCCACCTGGATGCACTCCTGTGTGACCTAATCTAAGTAATCCTGCCCTGACAGAGCAGGTTGGACTTGATGACCTTTCAAGGTCCTTTCCAACCCCTAACATTCTGTGATTCTGTGATCTGTTGGAGAGGGTCTGGACAGGAAGACAGCCGCAAAGCTGATCAGAGGTCTAGAGCTCATCTCCTACAAGGACAGTCTGATAGAGCTGGCACTGTTCAGCCTAACAGAAGGGTCTGGGGAAACCTTATGGTGACCTTCCAGTACCTGAAGGGGGACTAACGGGAAAGCTGGAGAGGGACCTTTTTATTAGGACCTGTGGTGATAGGGCAAGTTGCAATGGTGTTAAACTAGAGCAGGGTAGATTTAGATAAGGAAGTTCTTTACTATGACGGTAACAGGAACTGGAACAGGTTGTCCATGGATGTTGTGGGTGCCTCAGCCCTGGAAGTGTTTAAGACCAGGCTGGATGACATTTTCAGCAGTCTCATCTAGTGGGAGGTGTCCCTGCTCATGGCAGGAAGTTTGGAACTAGATGATCTTTCCAACTCAAGCCATTCCAGTCAGTCCCTTCCAACTCAAGACATTCTGTGATTCTAAGAAGATTTTAATTAAAATTTACATCTTCATGTATAAAGAACGTTTAGTTTTAAATCGTGTGAATTCTACTGTTAGTGATGTTTTATAGCACAAATTCCATTACCCAGACACAATCACTTTATCCCACACACTTTGCAGACTATGTAAGACACTATGTAGATTTTATTTCTCCAGAATGCTGAAGTTTTAGAAATTTTAAATGGCATATGCTATCATTCAAGTTTGAAATTGCTACCCCTGTCTTTGGAAGACTTACTTTACTGAGAGAAAGGTGAGACCAAGAAACAACACTAGTTGTTTGTGTTGTTTAATCTGTTGGCAGCATCTTAAAACTTTATTATAGTTTTGATGCAAAGAGAGAAATTATGCAATGTCTTATTAACAGTGCAATCTAAAACTTATTTGCATGTAGAAAAAGTATAAACAGGAATATAGAGACCAGCAGATAGTTAAACATGAATTACTACTGTAAAACAAAATTAGTGGAAATTACTTGCGTGTTTTAATGTTGTGTAATGAAGGATAATTATGATACAGGAATTTAAATTGGAGCTGCAGTAATTGTAAATTTGTATTACAGATGCACAGAGATGTTGGCAATTTGGTTCATTTCATTTTGCTATTAGAGTTCTGGTAATTACCTTAAAACACTTGACAAGGCATCATTATGTATGAAAACAAAAAGAAAAAACTTATCACCATCATATTAAAAAATACACTCCATAATGATGAAAAGCTACATCAAGTTTTAGGAAATGAAAAATTTTCTCTCATATTTCAGTGCCAGTACTGCTCCCATTTAAAGGTGTGCTTAACTCTCCTTTCAGATACTGAGGGATGTAAGAATTCATACAGTTTTTGAAACAAGAAGTGTGAAACATGTCCTCCTCTTGTCCAAGCCTCTGACTGTATGACATGATGTAAGTCATTTAACCATTTTGGTTTTGGGTGGGACAGAGTTAATTTTCTTCTTAGTAACTGGCATGATACTGTGGTTTTGATTTAATATGAGAATAATGTTGGTAGCACGCTTACGTTTTCTAATTGTTGCTAAGTAGTGTTTATACTAAGTCAAGGACTTTTCAGCTTCTCATGCCTTCCCAGCAAGAAAACTGGATTGGCACAAGAACATGGGAGAGGGCACAGCCAGGACAGCTGACCACAACTGGCCAAAAGAATGTTCATACCATATGATGTAAGACCCAGTATATAAACTGGGGGAAAGCTGGCATGGGGCTGCTGTTCAAGAATTGGCTGGGTATTGGTTGACAAGTGGGGAACAACTCCATTGTGAATTGCATTGTATATTCTAATTTCGTCATTATTATTACTGTTACTATTTTCTTCATTTTCTGACCTATTAAACTGTCCTAATTTATGAGGTTTAACTTTTTTCCTGATTCTCTCCTCCCACCCATTGTAAGGGAGTGAGTGGCTGTGCATTGCTTAGTTACTGGCTCAGGTTAAATCATGCTGCTATTTTATCCCTTTTTTCCCCTTTCTAGATGATGAAAACTTACTGTTTTCTGTATTTTGAGTAATGCTTTTTCTGATTAAATTCCCTACCAATTACGATGAAATTTTTAATTTTATTTTTAAATGGAACTTAATTTAGTAAAGATGTTTTGAAAAAACTACAAAATTAAGCCTTACCTCATTACTTTTCCAGGTAAAACTGTTCATTAGATTTAACAAATAATTTCAGCTATCCTAAGCCTGACTTGAAACTGCTTGTTGTTACTTCATTTACACTGTTACTTAATGGTTTTTCAATATATACATATACACACACACCTGTTTAAGAAGTAAATACTGTTATCAGTGCAGTTTTATAATCTAGTTATATGCTTGATTGTAGTTTAAATCATTTAATTCTTTTGGAGCTGTTGAATTTTATGATTTCAATGTTTAAGTCCCAGTGACCTGGTTCTATGCACTATTGAATCCAGCAAAAGAAGTGATCTCACAGAGAAAAAAATAACAAGTTCTGAGATATAAGGTACAAAAAATAAAGGGAAATATCAAATAGAGAGTTCATCTCAGAAAAGAAACAGTGCATTCTCTGTGTGACTCTGGTCACACAGAGGCTGACAAGATTAAGTTCAGTGCCATGTCAACACAGTATTAGCAGAGAATCTGTCATGCAAGTAGAGTATCAGCATCTTTCAACTGATCTATGTTACATTCTGATTAATGTACATTTATAATAAGGAAATAGGTAATAGAATTTTCAGAGGAATTTCACAGTGAGCTTTCTCCTTGTCTAATAACATTAGCTGTCTTCCGAAAAGTTGTATTTCTTACAAAAGTCTTACTTCTGGATGAGACTTCTGTGTCTGTGTCATTAAGTTTTGAAATTACTAATTAATGATTTGGTTGTGTGTAAAGTATTTTATGAGTGATCCTACAGAGCAATGATAATGCATGTTGCTCATAGTCTTTACAAACTGAATGCTCTTTTTAGCAGTATTTTAAATGGCCCTTCATTTTCCAAAACCCACTTAGTCTTTCTTCACTGCCTTATATCTGCAATACATAAATTCTGTGTGATACACTCACCTGTGTAAATAATAGCTTTCTCAGAATTGAAATAAGCAAATAATTACTAATAGTTTTACACAGGCCGTATTTTATTCAAAATAAGCTTTCACAGGTTTACCTAAAATTTTGGGGCTTAGACTTAATTAAACATGAGGAGAGTAAAGCACGATATTCACAAAATGCTCTTACCTTGATCAACAATGATTATTTTATAAGGCTTACTCTGCCTTGCTTATCATGGTACTGCCTTACTGTCATAGAAAATTGATATTGTCTCTCATACTGCATTCTTTTGAAGATCCCAGTTTGCTTTATTCATTATTTATTTAATAAGTAGTCTGTAAGAAAATGTCACATTATACATTTTATGTTATCTGCTGGAAGAAATGGAATTCCTAGCTTTTCTGAATTCCCAGGGTTAAATTGACACATATGGATCAGACGGAGAACGCTTTTTATTGTTTGCTTGTTTGTTGCTCAAAAGTAAAACAAACCAAACCAAAAAGCCCTTCCAAAGCACTCAAGCCCTACAGTAATTTTCTTTACAATTTCAGCTTCACTATTCCTGAAGGCAGGAGGCCATTGTCACTGTTCATAGTTGTACTAACGTGGTCTTTTCTGTCACATAAGCTCGTACACTTGAGATAATTGAAAGAGAAAAAAGGAAAACATAAATTTCCTAGAATTGTAGTATGGCTTGGGTTGGAAGGGACCTTAAAGATCATCTAGCTCCACCCCACCTGCCACTTTCATCTAAGACCATGTTGCTCAAATACCCATCAAACATCACCTTGAACATTTCTGGGGTAGGGGCACCCATAAATTCTGCAGGAAACCTGTTCCAATGCTTCCCCACCCTCACAGCAGAGAACTTCTTCCTTGTATCTAATCTAAATCTTCCCTCTTTCAAATCTACCCTCTTTCAGTTTGAAACTGTTACCCCTCATCCCATTAATACAGTTCCTTACAGAGTTCCTCCCCATTGTTTCTGTACTGAATACTGAATATACTTAAATACTGGAAAGCTGCTATAAGGTCTCGCTGGAATAGGTCCATGTCTTTCTTATGATGGGGGCCAAATTTAGCCATATTCGATAAGAACTGTATGATTGGAGTGATGTAGTCCTGGTGACCTGTGTGGCTAAGAAACAAACTGCCGTGTTCTCGATTAAATCCTTCTAAGTGTTGGTGGCACAAGGTACGTTGCAATGCCTTATTTAGACTTGGACATCTCAAATCCATTAACCATGAGGTCAGTCTATTATCTACTTCTGTACTTACTTCAGCCTTGCTCCAGCTAAACTAAAATCACTAACACCTCTCTGAATATCTAGTATAATGTTCCTGTCATACAGTGGCCCAGGGATTCAGGGAACCACAGACCTGTCAATCTGATGTCAGTGACAGTGAAGGTCATGGTGCAGATCATCTTGAGTGCCATTATGCAGCATGTGCAGGGCAAACAGGTGATCAGGCCCAGTCAGCATGGGTTCATGAAGGGCAGGTCCTGCTTGACTAACCTGATTGCTTTCTACAATGAAGCGACTTGCCTAGTGGATCAAGGAAAGACTGTATGTGTTATTTGCGTAAAATTTAGTAACATTTGATGCTATTACCCACAGCATCCTCCTGAAGATATTGGTGGCTACTGGATTGGATGGGTGCAAAAAGCGGCTGGGTAGCTGGGCCCAAGGAGTGGTGGTGGATGGACTTAAATCCAGTTGGCAGCCGGTCACAAGTCCTGTTCCCCAGGGTTCAGTACTGGGGCCAGTTCTCTCTGCTTGAGGGTAGATAGACTGTAGAGAGTGACCTGGATAGGCTGACTGGCTGGACCAAGGCCAATTCTGTGACATTCAACAAAGCCCAAGTGTCAGGTCCTGCACTTGGGTCACAACAACCCCATGCTCAGGGGCAGAGTAGCTGGAAAGGAGGAGAGTAAGACCTGGGGATGTTAATCAACAGCTGTCTGAGCATGAGCCAGCAGTGTGCCCAGGTGGCCAACAGCATCCTGTGGTTCTGGGTTTCCCATCCTACCCTGTATTCCCCCTCCCAAGGCCCCCCACCATGTCAAAGTGTCAGGCAATCAGTTTTTGGCTTCTCATTAAAAGAAAAACATAGTGGTGCTGGAGAAGGTTGAGACAAGGGCAACACAACTGGTGAAGGTTCTGAAAAACAGGTCTTCTGATGAGCAGCTAAGTAAACTGGGATGTTTCATCTGGAAAAAAGGAGGCCCAGGGGAGACACTATCTCTCTCCATAACTACCTGAAAGGAGGATGTAGCAAAGTGAGCATTGGTCTCATCTCCCTAGTAACAAATGATAAGGTGAGAGGAAATGGTCTCAAATTTCACCGGTGGAAGTTTAGGTTGGATATTAGAATAAAATTCTGCACTGAAAGGGTTATTGAACACTGGAATAGTCTCCCCAGGGAGGTGGTTGAATTCCCATCCGTAGAGGTGTTTAAAAATGTGGAGATGTGGTGCTAGGGGACATGGTTTGCAGCAGACTTGGTAGAGTAATATAATGGTTGGACTCAATGATACTAAAGCTCTTTTCCAACAAAATTTATCATATGATTCTAATGTTCTTCCACATCAGGAAGAAAAATATTCATGTGAAATCTTTGTATTTCAGGATAATTTAGAACTCTCAGCTTGTGTCATTAGAGAGAGTCATGACTTAGAGCACTAATTTGAACGTATGGCTTATGAAATAAGGGAGGACTTCTGGCTTCTACTTGTACAAATCATGCATTTCTAGGTGCAAAATTTGGGAGTTTTTCTCAGTTTTAAGTTGTCAGGCTCATTTTTTCTTATGTTTTCTGAACATAGGAAATAAGTACCATAGGCCACTACTACTGGATCAGACTGCCCAGGGAAGTGTATGTCTTCATAAGATCAGAACTCAATGGAAGACAGATTTTAAGTCATCTTGCATTTCACAGAAGCAAAGTACACCTAATTAGCTGAGCACTGGAACCTTGCGTGTATGTAGTTCTTGGGCTAGTCTTCTCTGTTTCTATAAAACTCAAGAGTATGTGCAACTTAAAAATTGTCAGTGTAACAGAGTATTGCATATTTTTTATTCTGACCACTTCTTTTCCCTAGTAATGAGATATATAATACAATGCTATCATCATCTAAGCAGGTTTTCCTTATAGTACATGGCTGTAGAATTTGCATGCAATTAATTGGTTTTTGGTGTAGAATGTACAAACCTAGAAAACCAGCCAGAATTCATGGACTATTCCACTCAGCCCTCCAACAGTTGCTTTAATGCCTAGTTTTTAGTAATGCTGAAATTCTGTGCCTTATTTTGTCCCAAATTTGTCTACTTTCAACTTCTAACCAGAGGACCTAACCATACTTTTGCTTGTGAAATCTTAGTGCATTGCTTAGCATCCACTTCCCATGGAATAATCAAGATGCTTTTAATCAGTTATGTAACTATGCACTTAGCAGTTTCAATTTATCCTTGAAATTCCCAGGAAGTACTTAAGTCCAGGTGAATCACAGCCATGTCCAAGAACTCCAAGAATATATGGAATTCATTTAAAAAAAACCCACAATTTAGGCAAGGTTACTGATAAATGCACTGTGAGCATTTGTAAATCACATAACCTCTCTATAACTCAGTGATAATAAGATAATAGAAAGGAACTTCCCTGGGTCACTTTTCTTAAAGCATTGGCTGTTTCACCTGAGAAAGCAAATAAATTATTTTAATACTAACTCATTGTAGCAATAGTATTAGATGACAAAACTCTGATTAAAGTCCAGAGGATAGATAGTTGACTACGTTGGTTAAGATGTGAGGTGAAGCTTAAAAAATTATCATAAACTTCCTGTGGTCTTGCAGATTCTCAACTCCAGAAGTAGTTCACTGGGTATAATGTACACTAGTCACTTTTTGAAAATACTCTTCAAAGAAAAGAAAAGTAAAATTGTTTCCTTGTTTCTGATGTTATTAGTCACATTTCCAGTTTCCAGATTATTGGTTAATTTTTTTATGTATATGTTTCTTAATTCTGTCTGTCTTCTTTTATCACAGGCTGATTCTTACTTGCATATCTCATGTAAATGGCATGCCTTGAATAAAAAAATACCCTTAGACTGTGAGCTCACCGGTCATGGCTCCTGAGTGTCTATCCCCTAGAAGGAGTATCTTTGTTAGGAAGTAATAGCAAAGGCGTAATAATAACAGAAGAAATCGACTGTGTAGAAGATTTTCACTAATTTTATTTTTAGCCCAAAACAATTTGTAGGAAATACCATTAAGTAATAGATTTTCAGTTCGGCCATACCCTAAACCTGGACATCACATGTGGCTCTGGATGCTGTGGCAACTGCAGCTGTGTTGTCAAGGAAACAGCCTTGTGCTCAGCAGGCAAAACCAATGAGGATTAAGCAAGGCTATATTATAGCTAAGCCTCTGTGACCTTATCAGGCATCAACAAGATCTGTCCGTTCTTCACTGTGCAGGTGTCCCTCAGGAGATATGCACAGGCAAAAACATATGTGCAATATACCTGATTTAAATGTCAGACCTGGATTATTCTAACAAGTGAATGCATTTCCCAGTTAGATGGATTAAAAGACTCCGTTTGTGTAAGTAAAATGTTTATATAAAATACAATTAAAACAGAGAAAAGAAAGTAATGTGACATGATTTTCTGTAAGCCATGAAATGAGGATGAGATAACTTGAAGTATACTGAACTATATAAGTCTTTTGGATATTTATTGTAGCTTTATAACCAGGCTAAAATTCACACACAAGTAAGCCACTGTACAAATTATGTTAATTTCCCAATGATAAGAAACAAAGTTTGTAGAACACTGATATGCAGAATAGCTGTCAACAGTTTTCAAGTACAGTGTTCTCCTTTAGGAATGCTTGTGTCATGAAGTGAGTAAACTCACTTCACTCACAGTAACACTGCCTGTGTTATTTCATCCCATTTTTTTGTATCTAAAAGAATCAAAATCCAAATGGAACTGAGATAAAGAAGTACAAGAGAAAAATGCCTAATTGTTTTTTGCTGGGTGTAGAAGAAATTTGGAAGTTATTTAAATTGCTATCAGAAGTTAATAGATTTTTGCTTAAACTAGAAAATGTTTTTCTTCCTGTTTGTATCTAAAGCAAAATCACTTCAGTTGAAGCTTCATAATAAATAAGAACAAATGAACAAGCAACTAAATTTTTTATTCCTTGGCAGAATCTCTGGAGGTTTTCGTGCTTTTATTGTCACATGTCATCAAAAGTGATTAAATATCTTTCTAATTTAGCTCCATGTTTTAATTGTTAATGTGCATATATATATACCACTGTATTTTTCTCATTTCAGTATCTCTTGTGGCATTACAGGCCAATTTGAAAAAAAAAATAATAATTTTACGTTATCTACAGGTAGTGCCAGCTGAGTCTTTTACAATAGTAAGACTGTCCCATGTCTGTACAAAGAAAGAGCGAGCTGAACTAAACTGTGAAATGAGACACATCTGATTATCGTAGTGGCTATAATTCTAAATTAGCATGTGATTTATTTCCTTGTTGGTGTTTTTCTTTCCTGCAGAGGTTAATATAAACCTGCTAAAACAAATAGATTTTGTCACTATTTTCTGATATCCCACTAATTTGTTAGTTCTTTTTCTTTCTTTCATCGATGTGATTATTTAAAATACCTGATATTTATTTTTACTTTTTCAGAATTACTGAGTTTGTTTTTACGATTTTAGCTAAGTAACAGAAAACTGACCTGATTTCATAACTTCACTTCTTATAGTTGCTACTCTCTAATGGTAAGATTTTCTATCAGAACATTAGAGGAAGAAATAAAGCAAAGAGGACAGGGAAGGCTTGACCACAATTTGATGTCAATCTTCTTAACAATGTAAAATGCACTATAGAAAAGTTACCAGATTAAAGCATATTCAATGCTTAAATATTTAGGAGCATAACACAAAGTCGTTGGAATACATGCAGCAATTATCTTAAAAAACTGCGACTTAAGCCCTTCAAGAAAAGTCCACTATGATCCCAGTATGCTTCGACAAACAGAATATTAATCTTAAAAATAAAAGGATTAGGAAATGTGTTGTGCCTCCCAAAAGTTTCTCACTCCCATTTCTTTTTTCCTTACCAATTTTTTACCTTTGATTTTCAGGTGGCTTTGGACTACTGTTATATTTAGTTCCTTTAACAATCATGTTATTTCGTCTTCTCATGCTTTTCTTTATTCCATATGGGTCTGTTAGTTATTTTGAAGCTCAGATACAGGCTGGATACTTTTTCTAATTTATTGTCTGTGTCTCAACCTTTTTCCCCTCCTTGCTTTTTTTCTAATTCTGTAAGAATCGCTGTTTATTCTCTCGTGGTCCATTTTCTATCTATATATTTGTGGCCTTCTTCTTTTGTTTTTTCTTTTTTCATTTTTCTTTTCAATCACTAAAATCCTTGCTTTTGTTATATAGCCTGGAATCAGTAAGGAATTTGATGTGAATTAAATGCCATATTTTGTTTAGAGCTCACTGATACGAACGATCTTGAATAATTTAGGGAGCAACAAGTAGAATCCAGCTTTTTTCTTTAAACCAACTAACTGCTTTAGAGATACGCAAGTTACCTACTCCCCTGCCGCTTTCTGGGATAATCTGCAATATTGAACAATAGGCAAAGCAGCAGGAGTCTGTCTCTCCACAGATTGGTTATTTATGGACAAGTAGGCAGATCAGCCTTTCCGTGCTTGTGGAGTGAGTTAAATGCATCCATGACATGTCATTCCTCCTGGGCATGTGCTGTGCAACTGATCCATGTTTGCCTTACAAGTCTCAGGCATCTCTGATGCTGTGCATTTATACCAGGCCATCTGTGCACATCCCATATAGCTGTTGTCCATCAGTTTTAGCGCAAAGACTGTCAGCCACAGTAGCTCTCTGAAAAGACAGCTGGTGATATTCATACTATATATTCATAGTCAGTATTTGCTGGATACTGCCCTAACAAGAATCAAAAATTTGGCAAAACTCAGGTGACTGAGATGAGAACCTATTGTAACAGGAAGAAAGAGGCTTTGGGGATGAAAGAGGCATTTGGTGGTGCACACCTTATTAAAATCATAGAATCATATAATCATTTAGGCTGTCTAAGCCAAAAATGAAGCCCAATGTTTGAAAGGATTTTTAGGAAAAGCATTTGTTTAAGTTGCAGAATTTAAAATAATGCTTGTGTCTAGTACGTTGTAAAACAGCTAATTAGTTTTCTTCTGCTGGGTTCTGCTGAACCTTGTATCCAAATATATTTTAAGAAGATTCTAAAGATAAGTAAGTTGAAAGTTCACAGAAAAAGTTCAAGGGGAACATTTAACCTGCAGTTAATGAATCTTTCCTAAACATTGTGGGACCTATTAACATTGCTTAAGAAGAGAGATGCAGTCCAGGAAATACACAATCCCAAACATTCAAGAACATACCAGCTACCAGACTGGATGAAATAATAAGTTTGACTAACTGTGATTCTGGTTGTCCAGATGACACATTGCTCTGTTAAATAGTCTGACAGATAGAGCTTTTGTAACCTAGACTCTGAAAAAGAAATTCTGGGAAAAAAAGTGTGTCAGAGAATAACATTCTATTTTATTATCTCAAACAAAGAGGAATATACTGGGAGAAACAAATGACTAATTAAGCTAACAGCAAGAACCTCTATCCCCACCCCACAAGCTCCAATGTGTGAGATACGCAAGTTGCCTGTGCTTTATACCTGAGTTCTGCTCTACAACCAGAGATCATGAACAGACTTTATTTCCACTGTGAATATCAAATTAGCAAAGATGATTTCATTGATTTCCCAACTTCAGTGGGAAATGAAAGGAAAAAAAAATTAACCACTTGCATATAAACTGCAGATGCAATCAAATGCATCTACTAAGAAAATCATTCTTCTCAATATCCAAAGTTGCTCAAAATCTTAGGCAAAAACAAGGCATAAGAATTAGAATGGAAGATAGTATTATCAGTGTTCGTATGGACTACAGAAATCAAAGACATGTCCGTACTACTTACACTGATTTCAGTTTTAAGAATCACATATAGAGTGATTCTTCTTGGGAGTGGCTGAATGAAATAGACTTGTTTAGCCTGGAGAAAAGGAGGCTCAAGGAGGAGACTACAAACTGAAAGGAGGTTTGTATTGACGTAGATGGTGGTCTCTTCTCCCAGGAAGCAGTGACAGGATGAAAGGAAATGGCCTCCTGTTGCACCAGAGGAGGTTTAGGTTGGACATTAGAAAAAAATTTCTTCACTAAAAGGGTTGTCAAGCCTTGGAACAGGCTGCACAGGGAAGTGGTTGAATCATCGTCTCCTGGAGTTATTTAAAAGATGTGTAGACATGGTGCTTAGGGACATGGTTGAGCAGCAGACTTGATAGTCTTAGGTTAATGGTTTGTCTTAATGAACTTAAAGTTCATTTTCAGCCTAAATGATTCTATGATTTTAGTAAGGTGTGCACCACCAAATGCCACTTTCATCCCCAAAGCCTCTTTCTTCCTGTTACAATAGGTTCTCATCTAAGTCACCTGAGTTTTCACTTGTTATGACAGGTATAAGGTCTGCAGGAGTGACAGATACTAGGTGCATTGCTCATGTTTTGCTGCTAATGTGAGCTTCACATAAGCCTTTAAAATATTTGTCATATTTACAAGACTCTGTTACATTACATTTTCTTAACAAGCTTCTGTTTAAATAGCCCATCACTTCACTAGCATTTTGGCAAGTCCAGGATTTTTAAAAATAAGTATTCTAATCCATTTTATTATGTTGTTACAATTACTTTTAATCTCTTTTTTTCTGTGCAGGTGTCTTAATGTCTCTGATTATTTTATTCCAGCTAAAAATTCCCAGTGATTCATCTCTGTATTTTCTTATTGGCATTTCTACAGTAGATTTATCACGTGCAGTATCTTAATGAAAGGAATTGGGTAGCATATTAATCCTATGCTGGTCTGTAAATCTTTGTCAGTTCATGGGCAGAAATATTAGCAAGGTTGTTTTTCAAGATCTAAGCTAGACTAATATAAAATGGAATGGAAATAGAATAGAATAGAATAGAATAGAATAGAATAGAATAGAATAGAATAGAATAGAATAGAATAGAATAGTTCAGTCAGAACAATAATATAGTCCAGCTTATTATGGTTTTCAAGAATGATTCCTGTTCTTAAGACTTTTTAATGGTTCCTATGTCACTCACCATGAAATTTCTTTACTGGGTTTCGGGGATGTTTTTTAATTTAAGCATGAATCATCTGGTTTGTTTACTGTTTGCTAATAGGATTGTTTAGTGATAATTTGCATTTCATATGGAGTCTAATAGAATATAACCAATTTGTACTGAACATTGTTTAAAATCAGAGTGAATTTCATCTGTGGAAATTGAATTGGAAAGACTTCTGGTTTATGGTGCTGGTTTTGAATAACTTCATGGGTCTTAAGAGGATATGACTAAAACCAATGCTATTAAAGGAAGAATTAGTATATCAGGATCACTGAGTATAGAATTTGCAGTTGTGTTTCAGATCTGCTCTTTTAGTGTATTGACTTCCAAGGCTTTTTTCTAAAGTAGGAGTATTATTCAAAGATTGTCTAAATATATTAGTCTGCATTTTCTGTTTTAAATCAGCACTGTGTTGCTTTGACTGACTGCAGCCAAACTGTTCTATTTGGTTTAAAAAACAAACAAAAATCTTCTAAAAAAATCTTAGCAAAAACATGTTTATTTTTGGAAGATGTTTAAATATAAAATATCCTTTGTCCTCAGATATGAAAACCAGATACATTTAATAAAATGATGTTTTGTTACAAACCTGTTATTGTGACTTCTTACAGTCCTCTTTAAAGAAAAACTTTAATTTTGTTCAAGTACATATAGTAATTTTTTTTTAATGGAATAAAAAAATACTTGCATTTTGAACTTTTCCAATTTTTGTGACCTAGAATACTGTCCATTTGGTAGTTAAAATTTTAAGTTACCATAGGGTCTGACACTCTGTTTTTCTAATAGTTTCTCAAGTGTCCAATAACAGTAGATGTGATCTTCTTTGTGACAGTTCATTTTGTTTCCTCCTTTTGTGTTATTTCTGTTTCCTTTCACTCTTGTTCATCTTCTTATGTCTTTTAACTGCCTTGTGTTCCAGTCTGTGCATTATTTCACAAGCTGTCTAAGCCCCACCTTGGAAATCTAGTGGTGGGTGATACAATTCAAGCCTTGGTGTTGGTGCAAAAAGGAAATAACAATGCTAATAAATCAATTCTAACAGTTAAGTAAGAGGCAAAATATTAGAATCATAGAATCATTTAGGTTGAAAAGACCTTTAAGAACAAGTCCATTAATTCAGTCTGAACTAATAGCAAAATCAATAGCTGTGAGAGAATGGGATGACTAAATACCAGGATGTGATTGATTCTGTGTTTCTCTTTTTTTTTTTTTTTTTTTTTCTTTTCCCCCATTTTGTTACTTTTAAAGATACTGCCAGGGTCATTATTTTAATTAAATTGTCTTCTTTGCTGACATTTGATACTCATTTATCATTTGTTGCTGTGTTTGTTCTATTCTGCAGCTTTTCCCACAGTGAGCTGAGTTCATTTGCAGTGTTGTCAGACGACAAGTGACTGAGAAACGGAACTGTTACTTAGCTTACATTCAAGGCAAAAGCAGGGGAACCCACGCATGTATGCTAGTAACCTGCTTTGGAAAATGCTGGAATGAAGATAGGTTGCACATCTGCCCTAATATTTTAGTTGCTTTGGGGGGGTGGGGGGGGTGTTCCTTCAAAACTAGTGAGTACTTTTCATGTAGTTTTAGCAATTTGTGACAATCCATTTTGTTATTCTGTTACAAAACTTCTACTGTCATAATATTTGAAATGGCACTGGTTGGTGCTGCATGCATGAAACTTCCATTTTCCATTACATTCATGCAGAAAGTTTTCTTTTATATAGTACTCTTTGGCTTGATTGCGGCCTTAGGGAAATTATTTTGCTTTGTTTTCTTTATTGAGTGGAAAATTGAGGGCATCCAGAGAAGGATTTTTGGTAATGTTTTGTGGTCTGTTTTGTAACAAAAGAAAACATCGATACAAGACAGTAGATCCTGATAGAGAAAAATTAAATTACATGAATTTTTGTTAGAAATAGATGGGCAATTAAAACACAATAGCCCTTGCTTTTGTCAAAACCAGAATTTATGTAACTACACATATTGAAAAAAACTTTATGCCGTGACGATAATGAAAAGTCCATGATTTCTGTTTTGAAGCAGTTCAAGAAACAAAATTAAGAGGGTCTGCCAGCACACTCAATTCTTTCATCTTTGACATAAAACTGTATCGTATATTTAGTAAGGAAATTGGGGGGGGGGGAGGTGTTTATGTTTCCTTATGTGGATTTCATAACAGAAAGTGAAAATTGGTGTTCTTGCCAAAAGAATATAATTATAATTATAAGAATTTCTCAAAACCAAGAGCATTGTTTTAGTCACTCCTTGGAATTAAAATTCTAAAGGTTTTTTCTTCCCACTGGCCCTGTCATCTGTTTCTTTTCACAGATATGTATGTCCCTGACTTTGGCTCAATTGACGTGGGAAATAAAATTGCGAGTTCTTAATATTTATTTCCACACATAAGTGAGATGAAGTTACAAATATGAAATGGATTAATAAGTAACTAGAAATTTATTTTTAAAATGTATGCCATTTTACAGTAAACAGTTTATTTAAAATACTACTTTTTTTTTTCTGCCAGTATAAAAGTGCTATGCTTAGAAGAAAGAATAAATAAATTGTTTTTACAGATTATGAAGATTATGTGTTAGTATATTGTATGCCTACTGTTAGGATTTGTTTTATTTGGTTATGGTTAGTAAATATTTGTAAACATGAACTTTAACACTGGTTCTGCCCTCCTTGCTCACAGAGATGCTCATTTTAAACCCAGTTTTATTCTGTCTCTTCCCACACTTCAATTCATAGAATCATAAATCATAGAATGGTTTGGGTTGGAAGAGACCTCCAAAGGTCATATAGTCCCAACCCCCATGCAGTGAGCAGGGACATCCTCCACTAGATCAGATTTCCCAAAGTCCTTTTGAGCTTGACCTTGAATATCTCCAAGGACGGGGCCTCAGCTGCCTCCCTGGGCAACCTATTCCAATGTTCCACTACCCTCATGGTAGTGGACTTTCTCATAGTAGAAAACTTCCTCCTAACATCCAGCCTAAGTCTGCTCTTGTCTAATTTAGAACAATTGCCCCTTGTAACCTTTGTAAAGACCTTTGTAAAGAGTCTCTTGTTATCCTTCTTGTAGGCCCCCTCCAGGTACTGGAAGGTTGCTATTAGGTCTCCCTGGACCCTTCTCTTCTCTAGGCTGAACAACTCCAGCTCCCTCAGCCTGTCCTTGCAGGAGAAGTGTTCCAGCCCCCTGATCACATTTGTGGCCCTCCTCTGGACCCATTCCATAAAGTGCTTCCTATATTGAGGGCTCCAGTGCTGGACAGTTGGGCGCCAAAAATAAAAAGTGTGTCGGTGTGAGCTGAAATTCCCCCCCCACCAACAATAACCAGGCTAGCTCAGTCTGGAAGCAAATGAAAAGCTGTATTTACAAGCAGATGAAATGCAATGAATATGTACAAATATACAAAGTTCACAACATTTACAAATATATACAATCAACAGAAAAGCACAACCGATCTCCCTTTGCTTCCCCCCAAGGGGACCCTCCCAAAGGGGCCTCCCTCTCCCAGGAGCTTCCCCCCCAGACCCCCCTGGACAGAGAAGCAGAGTTAGTTAAGCAGAAAGTTGTTAACTTAGCTGCCAAGGTCAGTGTGTTATCTGCAGCCAGAAGAGAAGAAGAAACAGCAGCCAGACAGCCCAGCAACTCTCCCCACTGCCGAACGCAGAATGTGCAGAGTGCCCCACTTTGTTTTGGGTAATAGTTCTTAAACATTTCTATCTATCCAATGGAAGTGTTTAGAACAATCAGTATTTTGCTTTCTTACACCCAATAGTGACTTATTTACATTCTTTGCAAGGAAAAATTAAAAAGACAGTTTCAAACCACCCCAGTGAGGTCTTACCAGAGCAGACTAAAGTGGCAGAATCACCTCTCTTGATCTGCTGGACACACTTCTTTTGATGCAGCCTAGGATGCAATGGGCCTGGTCTGCAAGTGCACATTGTTGGTTCACATCCAGCTTCTCATCCACCAGAACTCCCAACTCCTTTTCCTCAAGGCTGCTGCCTTTCACCTTATCCCCCAGCCTGTTTGGTAATGAGAGATACAGATTTGACAGGTGGACTGTTCAGTGGATAAGAAATTGGCTGGATAGTCACATCCAGAGGGTAGTTGTCAATGGCTCAAAGTCCAGACGGAGATCAGTGGCCAGTGGTGTCTCTCAGGGGTCCATACTGGGATCAGTATTGCTTTGTGTTTTTATCAGTGATGTAGATAGCAGGATTGAGTGCACCATCAGCAAGTTTGCAGATGACACCAAGCAAAGTGGTGCTGTTGATATGCTAGAGGGATGGAATGTCACCCAGAAGGACCTAGACAAGCTGAAGAGGTTCAGTAAGACGAAGTGCAGGGTATCATAAAGAATAGGGCTGCCTCCTCATCCCCAGGTGTGTGCATTCCATTTACCAGGCTATAAACTTGATTAAATAAGCAAAGTTGAACAGAATGTGGAAGTTGCCAAAAATTACAAAAAACAACTGCCAGCAAAAGTAAGATTGGTTTCTAAACTGGATATGTAGGGTATGTATTCTGTAAACGCACTCATAGTACTTTTATTGTCTTAGAGACCTTAATACTCATCCTAAGGTCCCAGTGAGTATAATGAACAATAAAATGTGACGTAAGAAGGAGAGGGGAAGGATAGTTAAATTATTTTATCTGGCAATATTGCCTAGCAGTGATTTCTTTAGTTTTCATTTGAATTTCCCTTTCTATCTTCTGTGTTCTTTGAAGACTCCCACATAAACCGTAAAAAGTGTGTTGTCCTTACAGTTTGAATTTATTTCCTACTAGAATTATTTTTAATCCATTCCAAATCTTTCATTACTATTTTATTAAAAGAAAACATAATCCCACATCTCATTTAGACTTTAGGTCCAAGTCTTAAGTTCATCAAGATGAACAAGACTCTCCCATTACACCCCAAAAAAAAAAAAAAATTGCTGAGTAGCTTACTCAGACATGAGTGAAGTCCTCAGACTCCAAGATATGTCCTTATGTTTGGGTTTGTCTGTGGTGCTGACAGTAGAATTCTCTGTCATTTTCTCACCCTGTTCTGTTCATCTTTCAACTCCTTCCCACTTGTTACTACAAATGCCATTGTTCTAAGTGTCTGCACAAACTCCTTGTTCAAAGTCAGTGAAGAAACAGGCTCTTCGCAAAAAAATATGTCTTGTTCTTTGTCTAAAGTAAGATGAGTCACATTCTATAAGACCCTGTTTCTCTTCATTGGCCATATAGGAACCCTCACTTAAAGGAAAAATACAGGCATCTGGTTAAGTGAGGTGAATATTGATTTGTCATTCTGAAAGTATTATCTCATACAGAACATACAGTTGGTCCAAAGTTCAGTTCCATCAAACTCAAGGAAACATTACCTCCTTGTTTGATAATGGGCAAGTTAGTGGTCTTTCTAGCATGTATTCTACTTGACAGACTTGACTGTGTTTTGCTGTCCTCTAGCTTCCTAGAGTTCTTTCAGGAATGACTCTTCTGACTACAGATTTCTGTAAATGTGTTATGTTTAATGAAGAGAAAATATTTTGACTTCATTTATCTTTCCCTGCAGATGTTAATATATCCTGGAAGTTTGATACAGGCTGCAAATTAACGAATTAACAGTACATCTCCTCTTCAAAATATGGTAATGAGACACATTAACAACTTCCCAGGGCAGAATGGGAAATGCCCTATTTTGTTGCTCTTTTCTCAGTTCTGGCCATGGATTTGTGTTGTTTACTTTGTCTGTGAGCATAGTCATATCACTAAAATGTCAGAAAACTAGCTTGGGAAAACCAGAAGCTGTTTAACTCATTAAATCTCTAGTCTTGATATCATGTGGATGATGTATCCTGGACAGTGGGACAGGGTAGGGAAACTGCATTACTGAGGGTGAGAAGGAAGGAACTGCATGAAAAGCAAGAGGAATAGTGAAAACATGAGGAAGCAAGACCTATTCCTTTCCACACTGTCAATCTGCTGTTTTGTTACACTCACAAAGTGAACTGTCATCTCCAGGTTTAATACAGCTGTTCTCCACTAAATAAAAAACTGAAGTTCACTTTGCCATAAACTGTACTTCCGTATTCTGCTTAGCCCACCTGACTTCTTCTTTCAGGTGTGATTTATGAGACTCTATGCCCATTCTAAATTACTACATTTTCATCACCTTGTTTTTAAGTAGTTCAAATTAACTGACCCTCTATTTAGGTCTTAATATTGACGGACACTTACAAGGTATACACTCTGTAAGTCTTTTTCTTAGATGGACGGGGAAGAGGGAATATACAAGGGGCCCATAAGTCAAGACAGAAGCAGTTTAATACGGCAAAAGTGAAAGCAAGAGCAAAGATATTCTCTACTTCCCATCAGCAGACGGTGCCTGGCTGCTCCCCAGGAAACAGGACTCCAATACACATAGCAATTGCCCCGAGGAGAGAGGCCATCAACAAATGCCCCCACACTTCCTTCTTTTCCTCAGCTTTTCTATCTGACCTGACATCATATGGCATTGAATACCGCTTTGGTCAGTTTGGGTCAGCTGGCCCTGCCGTGTCCCCTCCCAGGGTTTTGCCCACCCCTCAGCCTACTGTTTGAGGAAAAGTATTGGAAAAACACAGCCTTGGTGCTGTGTGAGCACTGCTCAGCAGTGTCCAAAGCACTGCTGCATTATCAACACCTTTCCAGCTACCACTGCAAAACGTAGCACTATGAAACATGTTATGGGGAGAACTAACTCGTCTCAGACAAACCAAAAACATAGTAACATTTATGTCAATACTGAACTTTGGCATGAATTTAGTTTAGTAGGTTTTAGTTATGTGAACACAGTGAGAATTAGCTAGAATTTAGAATTATGTCATGCATTTACCTTTGTTCACCTGTTAGTAAATTTTACTGTAATGGTATTTTCTTTGAAATTATTTGGTCAAGAAAAAGCAGAGCAGAAAATCCTTTGTCAATGATGCCAGCTTTTTATGTATTTTATGGATAAGTAGGATATTTCCAGTTCCAAGCTGAGGACTGAAATTACAAAAACTGTAATAATAACTATACCTTGATGGAAGTATTTTTGCTGTGGTTATTATGACTGACAATGCATTTTGTTTCTGAAAAGATATGACTGTAAAACTGTTTCCATTGCCTTTTTGCAGGATTTTTATATTTGCATGCTAATCTTTGTAAATGTCAACAAAGAAATATGTATTTCTGATCACATCTGTGGTAAAATAAAGGCAGTCCTTTCCTACACACTGCTCAGTTGACAGGAAGAATTCCTTCAATGGAATCCTTCAATGTACAGGTTTTGTTTTTTATATAGTAGTCTGGCTGTCACTTCACTGGCAACCCTTCAGTAGGTCAGGAGTAACTCAAAAATGTTTGTTTCCATTGCAAAGAAATACTTCTCTCTGCATTTGGTAGAGAATACAGGATTTGCATTTGATGCTTGATCTGTGCTTGGGCTTCCAGTTGAGCAGTATTTTGTGGCACATCTGATTTGTTTTAAGTGTACATTTGTATTTGTAATTAGTTTTACCACTGTGCTAGCAAAATAGAACTATAAAGTTAGGTAACAGTGACTACATATAATGAAATATTTCTACAAAATTAATTTCATGTATCAAAGATTATATATAGGTCAATCAAAGATTATATAGAAGTAATTTCTTTCTGATATTATCTTTGGATCCTATTGATGGTCATATATATTGCACAAAAGCAGTGTCATTTTTGCAGTGGCAGATTTCCAGACTAGCTGGGGCTTTGGTCAGAAAAGGTTGCAAAAAAAGTGGTGTTCATTTTGCTGTAGCCTTTTGCACCATATTTTCTGTATTCAGTAGTGGTCTTGTTCTGCGACTCAGGAAATTTGGGTGCAGTGATACTAGTGAGTTAGGGCTTGTTCCAATTGATTCCACTTCTTACCTGTCCAGAAACTGCATGCATTTTACTTACTTCATGGAAAACATATTTATTACAGCTAGTTGTGAGACAAACATGATAAATCGTTTAACTAGAACCACAACAATTAATGGGGGAAGAATAGCCTTTTGTAGGAGTGAAAAGAAACTTCAAGGTGTGTCAGTTCTTTATGCTTCACTTAAACTGGTCTGTTGTTTGTTGTTTTGTTTTGTTTTTTTTTTTTTTTTAATTGAGAATAAGTACACTTTGGTTTTGGAACTAAACAACATCTTGGATTGCAGATCTAATGTATATCCTACAGCTAAAAAAAGGATCGTTGAAAGTAGGTACTTGAATATGATATCCTCACAGCCTTTTCTGTCCCTGAGATTTATCTATCCTAGGGCCTGTTTTTTTGCTCTTAGTCTTTTCTTCTATACTCATAGTTTTGGTAGTCTCATACTTAAATCTTACGTTCTAACTGACTAGAGGGACAGACTCTTATCCTCTTATTAGCAGTTCCAGTTATTTGAGTCTGCCTTCTCAGAAACTGAACTCAGTAAAAGTTCCTGTTTTGGCAGAGATTTTAGAAAGCCTGGCCAAGCTGAACCTTACCTGTCTGCATGAGCATGCTGAAGCAGAAAAGTATGACAAGACTTAAAATGAAATGTATATACAATAGCCTGGAGGCCTCGCCACTAGGTTTCCCCTGAATAAAACACATTCTCTGCAAAACAGTCTTTACAGAAAACATTGAGCTGTCTGTTATCTCTTAGGTCTTGCAGAACTTGCCTGTTTTGCATCTTTCATGGTTAGCAGCTATGCTAGGTGACAGTTTCTGGGATTTGGACCTATTAATACTTCTTGCAAGGAGATAGTTGTCCAGTGAACTCAAACAATAGAAGCTGTAAAAGAGCTTGAAAAGTCTTCAATGCACAGTCTGGCACAGAGAGGGTATACATATTCTTATAATCAAAATTATGCTCAGAGAAGTAAGCTAAACATACAGAAAGTTAAGCTGATAGGAACGGACTTGGAGTTTAAGCAAAATTGATTAGGTCAGCATTTAATCTTAACTAAATAGTGGCACAATTGATCAGAATTGAAATCCATGCTCCTATGTGTATTGATAAGAAGCTGATTGCGTGTAAATTCTCTTGAGGTTGTCAAAAATGCTGTTGGATAATTATGTTTGAGAAAGGTTGTATGATAGCAGCTGTCATTTTCTTAAGTGTGAGGATCAGAACTCAATTTTCTTTTTCAAAAGAGCATTTCATCTAATGATAAGAATTGAATATGACTGAAAATCCTTACATACAGAAAGTTCTGAAGTAAGAATTCATGTAAATTGGTGCTTCTGTGTCACTCCTTCCTAGGCAAAAATTAGTTATTTTTGAAAGAGGTAGCATGTTAACCATACAGAATTGCTTTATATAGGCCCCGTTAAATAGGGGTTTTGAGATCAGTGAGAGCTGGAACACCTCAGTCTTTCAATCCAAAAAGCTTCCTTTGGTTCACTTAGCCTTTGAACCTACCTATGTATGAGTGTCAAATCCAAACTGCCATGCTGGGGATTGGATAGTTGAGCAGCCAATGACCAAAGGATTGTTCATAACACAGTGGATGGGGTTTATTTGCCACATAAATAACTATGCAGAACGCACCAGTTATGTATGATCTCTGTCAACAAGACCTTACATCTATTCTCTAAATGTCTTGGGAATCTGGAGAACTTGGAAATTATGTAACTCAGAAGCAGACTCAGCGATTCTTCATTCAGAGTGTTCACAGGGTTGGCTGTTCTGGTTGCTTTCTGTAATTTCCTCAGTTCCTTGCTTGTTGTGTTTTTACTCAATTCAGCAGCTGTTTTATGTCTTCGAGCTATTATATTTTCTTTATCTTTTCCACTCTTGTTTAAGAAGTCATAAAATACTGGAGCAGCTGTTAATCTTCTTGTTACATTTTTGGTTCGGTCTACTTTTACTACCTACCAGATGCTTGATTTATAAGAGGCCAGGTGGTAAAATGAGCTTTTGCTTGGGACTAAATGATCAATAATTAATTGCCTCTTCATGACAGTTGTTCACTAAGGTGGAAACTCATCACCTAACTTTCTCCAATTCCCATTTCTTCAGTTTGTTGTTTCTTCTTTTGACAGTGATGCACATTTAATGCACATGGTTATTATTATTTTGGCTGCATTAAGGTACTAGAAGTTTAAGAAAAACTGGACACCCAAATAAAGGTATGAAATAGATTACAAATGAAGAAAGTACAATTAAAAAAAAAACTTCACTTTTTTTTTTTTTTTTTTTTTTGTTTGGAATTTGTGTGGAATGTATCCCAAGGCCTTGGACTTGTAATCTTGCTATATGCTTTTCTATTTCAAAGGGCTAAAACAGTTAAGATTCTAATACACAATCTGGATTAGACTCTGCATTAGTAATTTTAAAGGTATTTTTCTTTTTCCATGTTTTCCAGCTGAAATAAGAAGTTACTTCAATAAAACTGTAAATCAGCCTCAGACAACTATTTATATTCTGTAAGAGTTTGAATTGAGTGAGGTTTTTTTACTCAAACAAAGATGACTTTATTCAAAGTTTTTACTCCATTGAGAAAGACTTTAACCTTTTAAGTAATCTTATTGAAGCCCAAGCTGCCTGGTGTTTATCTCAATTAGTTAATACGTGTTAAATGGCACGTTGTCTAGCATATGCCAGCTAATACCTAAGGTTGGGATTCTTTAAAAATCATCAGCTCTGCTAATGTCAAAAGGCAAACAAATTATCTTTCAGTTTTCTGAATTTCATTGTCTTGTCTCGTGTGATATTATCATTTCCAAGTGTTATTTGAGGCTGTCTGCTATTTTGCCTGTAACATTAAGCTGGAAGAAAAGAACTTCTGACTTCCTCTACACATCATAAAAAGTGAAAATAAAATCCAATCCCAAATATTTTTCCTTTACAAACTATCATAAATTTCGGCTCTTAGAGACACAATGATGTAGGTAAAGAAGTCCAGACACCACAGCTGCTAATAGGCTGACCAACGCTTTTGCATGTATTACACGTTTATAATTTGCCACAGCATTTCCTGTTGTTGTCTAATACCCTAATATGGTGTGTTTTTCTTCTCAGACTGTCCTTTAACATAAATGTAAATAAATACTGAATCTTTCCTAGAACATTGTTTTGGTGCTTGGAATGATTTTAGAAGAGTCTGAGGATGGCTTGGCTCTTTTGAACCTTTTGCCCAGTTCACTATTGAAAAGTATATACTTATAATGTGTATGTCAATCTTACCTGACTAAAATTAGATGGGATTAATCAGGGTCTTATTTTCCTGTATCCAGCAGGCAGTGTGGTGTGTTTATCAGACCGAAAGAATTTTTAGGGAATAATAATAATGTAGTAGTAGTAACAGATTAGGCTGTCAATAAATGATATCAGAATTACTATGATGCCATTTTTTCTGATAATAATATGCATGCATGGGTATGTTTGCATGCATATTTTATTCACTGTGTGTATCTTGATCTGGGCACATCTGTAATCGCATTATTAGTTTAATCCTATTAGAGTACTTATTCTCTGAAGATATTCCCTTAATCCTATTCCTGTAGCATGCAGAAAATATGGCAAATAGCAGTAATGACTACTGGGCTCAATGAACAGTCCCTTCCTCTAACCCCACACTTCTGCAGCTTTACAATTAAAGAGACTTTGCTCAATCATACAGGGGGAAGAAACGAAAACCAAACACTGACACTATTAAAATTCACACACTTTTTTTTGCTGTCCTCCAGATTGTGTAGGTCTATTTTACCACATAACCAGTTAGACAGCTATGAAGGTTACATTGCTGAAATATGAAATATGCAAACTAACAAATAGTGACAGATTATCACACTTTATTAGCATGTCCAGCTTTGATGTACAGAACACCACTTGCGGCTTGCTAGTCATAACAATTACTTACTTACAACTGACACAAAGTATTCTATGCCCATACTTTTTAAATGGCCCTGCTCTCAAAAACACTGTAGTTGCATGCAGACTACTACTGGGACAAGTTCCTTGTGCAAGCTTTAGATTTCTATCCAGATCTACAGTTCTGTGGTAGACTAAGAGGTGACTTGGACCAAATCTTTGTCAAGGACACATCAACAATTAGATGGTATGGGCAACCAGGTTCCAATGCTCCAGAATGTTCCTAGGTACATACACTCCTCGATTTACAAGCATTGATGTAGTTGTTGCAGCTAACACATAGTAATTTGAGACTGTAAAATTCAATGTGACCTTTTGAATATCTGAGTAATACGTGATGTGGTTTTAAATTACAGTAATGTGCACTTTTTGAATGCTGTTGCCGTCTCTCTTGAATTCTGCAATAACTTCAGGTTCTGAGGAAAAAAGAAATTCATATATTCTGTTGGTACTTTCAATGTGAATCAGATGTACTACTGTTACCAGCACATTTAGAAAAAAAATTACAGCACCTAATTTTGTGTGTGTTCTTTTACATTTCAGTGGATATGAAAGATTTTACCTGTTCATGATGTTTTCTAATACAGCAGCAGCTTTGTTTTCTTCTTCCTCTTGGTAGCTGAGCACTGTATCACAATCTCTGCTGGTTCTTGACTGAGAAGCAAAATAAGACCTCTGAGCTTTGACAGGACTTAATTTAGAAGATTTGTACATTAACAAAGTTAATATTAAGCAATGTCAGGATTTAGTGAAGGATAGATATGTATCCATTTACAGGGAATAGCCCTGTAAATAATTAAATTCTAGGCCATTTTGGCAGATCTGTAATGGAAAATAACTACAACTAAATTTTTTTCCAGTTCAAAAGCTGCAGGATTCCATCACAGCATCTACAGCCATGTTCAAACCATGAAATTGTAATTTACTGATTTTGTTTATTATATTTTTTAGACAAGCAAAGACAGTCTTCTGTTCTGAAGAGTTAAAGCTGCAAGCAGATAGCATACAGTTAATTGACAAATATGGATCAGAGTCCTTTCCTGTTTATTTCTATTCTGTTTCTTGCTTATGTTTTTCAAATTATTTTTCTATTTAGGAAATTCTCCTCCAACTGTATACTTAATTAGGATAATTGTACGCTAAAAATCTTCTTAAAACATCCAGATTTTGCTGCATTACTCATTTAGACCTGCTGGGTTTATCACAATGGAGATTTCTTGAATTGGCTATGATCCTTACCTTCCTTAATCTTTTGCATTTAGACAGTTTCTCTTTAGGACCTACACCACTGCATTTTAATCTGAATTTATTTTTCTTTCATCCCAGACTGCAACCTCTGTCTCATATCTTTCTGTTACAGTGAGCGTCAGGGCTTGAGAATGTTCTATCACAAACTGCTGGAAGCTTTCAGTACATTGGATTTTGAATGAGAAGAATTCATTAGTTCTTGCATGCTGAGGCTGCCTTCCTCTCTGCCTCTTCAGAAAGCATGCTTGTATCTGTTGATGCATTCCAAACTAATGTGCTCCTGTTTCACTGTTGTTCATGTTTGAAATCCAAATGCTTCTTCACCTTATACTTCAGGTAATTTCCTCCAAATGTATGTAGCTAGTGATTGCACTGTTTCCAGTGTCCAAACACACACCACCTTCTTTTTACCCCTCTTTGTCTTTCACAAAGAAGATACAGTGTTTTATAGGATGGGAGAAAACAGCCCCATGCTTTACAGTAGAATGTAGTTCTTTTCATCAGGGAGATCCTTACCTGCTTTGCCTATCCTTTCCCTTCAGGGACCATGTTAATGCAGCACATTTATCTTTCTGGGTTTAGTCCCTGTTTAAAGCCTTTGAGGAGCAATGAATGTTCCTCATTAGCAGGTTAAATTCTTGGTTTTCTTATAAATCAAGGTTATCAGCTTTCTCAAGGACAAAACATGAAATGAAATGTGACTAAAAAAGGGCAATCTGGAAAATGTGAAATATCTCTGTTACAGTAAGAGAAGCAAGAGAAGGATCAGAAGAAATGTAGTTCTTCAGTAACTGGAAACGCCAAAGAATTTAATTTTCTGTCACTAAAGTCAGTCCCACTGAGCTGTCAAGTGCTGTTAATGCCAAAACAGAGCTAATGGTATCTGTTTATGTCTCAATGAGAGAACTAGAACAGTATAATAAAACTATTTGCCTATAAACATCATCAGGGGAACAATGAGATGAGTAACTTTACAGTTTTGTGATGGGCAGTTTATGTCAAAACTGCTTGATTTCTTTGAGAGAACAACAGGCCTTACAGATAGAGAAACAGTAAATATTAGTTATCTTGATTTTGTAGAATCATAGAATTGTTTGTTTGGAAAAGACCTCTAAGATCATCAAGTCCAACCATTGACCCAACACCACCATGGCCCTTAAACCACAAACCAAAGTGCCATGTGCACGTTTCTTGAACACCCTCAGGGACGGTGACTCCATCACCTTCCTGGGTAGCGTGTTCCAATGACTTACCAGTCTTTTCATAAAGAAATTTTTCCTAATTCCAGTCTAAACTTCCCATGGCATAATTTCAGGCCATTTCCTCTCATTCTATCATCTGATACTAGAAAGAAGAAACCAGTTCCCACTTCACTACAACCTCCTTTCAAGTAGTTATAGAGAGCACTGAGGTGTCCCCTCAACCTCCTCCAGACTAAACTATCCCAGTTCCCTCAGCTGTTCCTCATAAAACTTGTTCTGTAGATCTTTCCCTAGTTTTGCTGCCCTTCTCTGGACATGCTCCAGCACCTCAGCAGCTTTCTAGTAGTGAGGGCCCCCAAACTGAACCCAGTATTTGACGTGCAGCCTCAGCAGTGCTGAGTACAGGGGCACAATCACTTCCTTACTCCTGCCGGCCATGTGGATACAGGCCAGGGTACTGTTGGCCTCCTTGGCCACCTGAGCACATTGCTGGTTTATGTTCAGACAGCTGTCAACCAACACCCCAGGACCTTTTCCACAGGGCAGATTTGCAGTCACTCTGCCCCAAGGCTGTTAGTGTTGTATGGGGTTGATGTGACCCAAGTACAGGACCTGGCACTTGGATTATTAAACCTCATACAACTGACCTCAGCCTCTTGATCCAGCCTGTCCAGAGCTCTTTGCAGAGCCTTCCTACCCTCAAGCAGCTCAGCATTCCCACTCAATTTAGTGTCATCTGCAAACTTAGGGAGGATGCACTCAATTCCCTTATCCAGATCATTGATAGAGATATTAAAGAGAATTTGCCCCAGTACTGAGCCCTGGGAAGCACCTCTAGTGACTGACCATGAACTGGATTTAACTCCATTCACCACTACTCTTTGGGCCTGGCCATCCAGACAGTTCTTAACCCAGCAAATTCTCTACCCATCCCAGCCATAGGAAGCCAGTTTTTCCAGGAGAGTGCTGTGGGAAATGGTGTCAGAGGCTTTACTAAATTTCAGGTAAACAACATCCACAGCCTTTTCTTCATTCACTAAGTGGGTCATCTTGTTGTATCAAGTATCAGGTATCAGGTTCATTAAGCAGAACCTGTGCTTCATGAACCTATGCTGACTGGGCCTGATATCTGGTTGCACTTACTCCATAATAGCACTCAAGGTGGCCTGCCCCATGACTTTCCCCAGCACCAAGGTCAGACTGACAGGTCTGTAGTTCCCCATGACCTCCTTCTGGCCCTTCTTGTAGATCTTCCATAATCTTAAAGTGATATGCCATTCTTATAAGCTAGCAGGGAAGCATGGTCAAGATTAATTTATGTTAGGGTGAATACAAAACTACTTGAAAACTCAAACTAGAGGTAGTTATCAATGGTCTGGTATCACAAGTCTATATCAAGTAGAGTTCTGTATATGCATTTATTCTGCATCCAGTACTATTCAGGATTTTCATTGTCATCCTTAAACATTGGCTTTAAAGAAATGAAAGAAAGTTGGTGTGGTGGAGCTGCAATGATAGATAATCCAAAGTAGCCTTTAAAAACTGAGATTTTAGTTAAAAAAAAAAAGTAAAGACAAGTAGCAAGAAAAAATGGACACATATGAATTTAGATAGTCACACAGCAAGATGGGCAATAACCAAATAATAATTCTGCAACCATTAAAGAAAATATAGCAGATCACAAGCTGATCAAGACTTAAGTTTGGTGAATACTGTTTGGTGTGTTTCACTTCAAGTATCTAAAATTTATTTGCACATTGAAAACATGGCTTGTTTGCAAAAGAAAGACTTTCTGGTTTGCCATATGTTTCAGTTAATTCTTTACAGATGAATGTATTTATCTGAGTTAGGCATATGTCTGCTTCCTGGTTTATGGAGAAAAACTCATTTGTGAGAAGGGCAAACATAGTAGATATAAAGAGGAGTACAGATTGTGAGACATGTATTTTTCCTCCTACTCTTAAGCGGTGTTAATGGCTAAATTGAAGTACTGCATTCAGGTTTGGAGTGTTTTGCTTCAAAAAGAGGTAGAATAATTTCAGAGAATATAGAAGAAAGCAGAGAGTTTTGTGAGAAATCCAGATAAATCTATGACAAAGGAAAAAGTTGACATCTTTGATCTTGAGAAGTAGAGAGATATGATAACAATTTTCAAATACTTAAAAGCCACTGCAAAAAAGAACAGGTTAACTTGCCCTCTATCTGTGGTGCAGAGCAAGCAGTAATAATTCCAAATCGCAGGTGATTTAGGTGAGATCTTAGGAAGAGTTTCATGTAAAAGTTCAGGAGAAGTTGCAGAGAAGGCAGGTATTTTTCAAGATTTTTAGATTTCTTGGCAGAATGTGTAAATCCATCACTGAATAAATAAGAGTGGGTTAGAAAAATATCACTTAGGAATGAGAAAGTGCTTTAGTATTAAAGGTAGAGCAGATGCTATCTTAGGGCTTTTTCTGACCCTGTTTTGCAAGAATTCTTAAGAGTGAAGTTCCAAATTCAACAGCAGGACTGGCATACACCCTTTCCATTTTTCAGTATTTGAAAGTATATAATATTTCCCTACATTAAATTTCACTTTCTTTAATAATCCTTCATAAATTATTCCTGATTTTTCCCTGCTTACATCAAGTCACAGAACATTGGCTGTCTTTTGTTTTAACACAACTGATTGTGGAGCAAGACTGTGAACTGAAACAAGCAGCTTACAAACTCTTGCTTTGTGGAAGATCTGATCAAATTTGCAATTTTTTTCCCCAGTAAGGCAGTTCCTAGATCCACTTCATGTTAAATCTGCAAAATAAATAAGCTGATGTAACTAAAGAGACAACAGAAGGAAACAAACATAGGTAGGTTGTGAGGAAAGACATTAAAATGAGCACTGTCAACATGTAAATGTACATGAATCTTTGGAGTTTGGGTTAGTGCCATAGTTCCATCTTCCCAACCCATTAAAAAATTTCTGTGTTTTTATATGCTAGTTATCAGGCATCTGTCATTGCTATTCTGGGAAGGTATATGCTACTACAGAGCCACAAGGATGATTAGAGGATTTGAGCATCTCCCCTATGAAGAGAGACTGAGAGCCCTGGGGCTGTTTAGTCTTGAGAAGAGAAGACTGAGAGGGGATCTGATCAATGTCTATAAATATCTGAGGGGTGGGTGTCAAGTGGAGGGGGCCAGGCTCTTTTCAGTGGTTCACAGTGATAAGACAAGGGACAATGGGTTCAAACTAGAACATAGAAGATTTCATCTCAACATGAGGAGAAACTTCTTTACAGTGAGGGTGATGGAGCACTGGAACAGGCTGCCCAGGGGAATTGTGGAGACTTTCAAAAACCCACCTGGATACGTTCCTGTGTGGATTACCCTAAGTGATCCAATCTGCATCGGGTTGGACCTGATGATCTCCTGAGGTCCCTTCCAACCTCTGATACACTGTGTTGCAAACATCAATACCTTTGAGCCACACAATAGTGGGATTGAAATTCCAGCTGTGGACAGTTATGGAGAATTAGCTGCTAGTATTTTTGAAATGGAATAGGATTAGAATAGAGTGGAATGGAACGGAATGAAACGGAACTGAACTGAACTGAACTGAATAGAATAGAATAGAATAGAATAGAATAGAATAGAATAGAATAGAATAGAATAGAATAGAATAGAATAGAATAGAATAGAATAGAATAGAATAGAATAGAATAGAATAGAATTAGAATAGAATAGAATAGAATATTTCAATTGTAAGGGAACTACAGTGATCATCTAGTCCAACTGCCTGACCACCTACAGACTGACCAAAAGTCCTCAGCCACTCCTCACAGTACATTCCTTCCAGTCTGACACCAGTTTTGTTGCCCTTCCCTGGAGACATTCAAGAACCTTGACATCCCTCCTAAATTGTGGGGCCCAGGACCGCACGCAGTGGTCAAAGTGAGACTGCATCAAAATAGTATAATAATCCCCTCTGTGGACCAGCTGGTTGTGCTGTGTTTGATGCATCCCAGGATGTGGTTTGCCCTCTTTGCTGCCAGGACACACTGCTAACTCACATCAATCCAGCACCTACAGATCTCTTTCTGGCTGCTCTCCAGCCACTCCTCTCCTAATTTATGCTTGTACCCAGCATTACTCTGTCCTAGGTGCGGAATCTAGTATTTGTTCTTGTTAAATTTCATTCCATTGATGATTGTCCAATGCTCCAGTCTTTGTAGACTTCTCCATAAAGAAATGTGTCTCTGCTTCTGATTCTTTTAACAACAGTTTAGTTCAGTTGTCTTTCCTCTGGATGAGAATAAATTTTTATATTTGAAAAAAATAGAACATATTAATATACACACCTTAAGAATTAGAATTGCATCCTAGGCTGGATCAAAATAAGCATGGCCAGCAGATTGAGGGAATTGATTCTGCCACTTCACCCTGCTCTGGTTGAGACCTTAACTGCACTACTGTGTGCAGCTCTGGTTCTCTCAACAGAGGAAGGGCATGACCTGATGGACTGGGTCCAGATGAGGACCATAAAGATGACTGGGGGCTCTCCTACAAGGACAGGCTAAGGGAGCTGGCGTTGTTCTGTGACTGATGCATGTGATGGATTGGGGGAATACTTGCTGAATATAAAGCATGTTTTATTTAGAATAGCAATATAATCTTAATTCAGACATTAGAGAGAAACCTCTCCAACCAGTGTTGAAGATGCTGACCAATTTTATGGTTTCCAAGCTACAGCCTGCAAAGACAATGCAGGTATACAACACAAATCAAGTGTGGTTATGGGATAGCTGCCTAGCTTACCATGGCACAGGAAGACAAGTTGATTTACTACATTTTGGAACCAAGGTCATTTACAATCAGTAGGTGTTTCCGTTAAATGAAGACCTGCAAAGCTGGCCTGCCAAATCTCGAAGGAGGGAGTCTTATGAAGATAAGACGACCATGCTTTGGCTAAAACTGGTGAAGCAGGGCTCAAATAACATAAACATCCAACTTCAGAACAGATTTTGAGGGTCAGATTGTCCAAAGACACTTGCCTAATTAACTGCAATTTTAATATTAAACACCTCTCAGTATGCTAATGAGCCAGTCTGAGTACCTGCTAAACATACATGATTATGTTACTCAACTCTTCTCTCAGATCATGCTAAATGTCACCTAGAAGGCAGGGACAGCCATGGCTAGGGTATAAAACCGATGAGAGAAACATCTCTCAGTGTGCAGGGGCACTGGCATCAGCACCAGTGGGGCTGCAGAGTGGGCTGGCAGCAGAGGTGCAGTGTGGCCAGCAGCAGCAGCAGTTGGGAGGAAATGACAGATGAGGATGGTTGACTGGCTGTGATCCTTTTCCAGGACAGGGACACCCTTTTTGGTAAGAATTGCACCTTTGTGGTGCTTTTGCTGCATTTCTATTACATATTGAAGCTATCACAAAGGTTTGCATCTCCAGCTTTGCCATATGTTACCCAGGACTTACTAGTGCTGAGATCGGTCTTGCAGTTTGTGCATTCATCCCCATCAATCCTGCTGTATCTGTTGCTTTGGTAAATTAAACAATTTGATAGTTTTATCTTTCTGAAGCTGTGTCAGTGCAAGTCCTTATTGGGAGACTGGAAAGGAAAGGCAAGTATTAACTTTGCCAAATAGTTCCAGTAAGTTCAGTAGTTCCTGGACTCTGAGACAGGCAGACACTGGGATCTTACCTGTAATGCAATGGTGGTCAGTCATACTGAAATTTTAGTTGGCATGAAACTAGGCCTTGTAAAACAGAACTGTACTACACTGCAATGATAGTAGATAAGGAAATAAGATACTTGGAGAGATTGACTAGATCTGTATCTTAATCCTTCGTATTTTGAGTGACATGAGTTATGACAGTGTGATCCATATCTTGTGTTATACTTATAACATATTAGTATTGTAATTAAATAAATATTTTTTAATAAAAATAATTGATGGATCATATTTTAAAACCTTGCTCACAGCTGCTGCAGTATTTCTTTATTTTTAATCCCAAAGTGCCATCATACAATCAACTACTTTTTGCAAATCTAATTAACAATTAGATAATAATTCCCTTAAATTCACAGAATCACAGAATTAATTAGGTTGGAAAAGACCTTCAAGATCGTCTAGTCCCACCTATCACCCAACACCATCTAATCAACTAAACCATGGCACTAAATGTGTCATCCAGTCTTATTTTAAACACTTCCAGGTACAGGGACTCTACCACCTCCCTGGGCAGCCCATTCCAATGGCCAATCACTCTTTCTGTGAAGAATTTCTTTCTATCATCCAGCCCAAACCTCCCCGGCGCAGCTTGAGACTGTGTCCTCTCGTTCTGTCACTGGTTGCCTGGGAGAAGAGACCAACCCCCACCTGGCTACAACCTCCCTTCAGGTAGTTATAAATGGCAGTGAGGTCTCCCCTGAGCCTCCTCTTCACCAGGCTAAACAACCCCAGCTCCCTCAGCCTCTCCTCATAGGATTTGTGCTCCAGACCCCTCCCCAGCTTTGTTGCCCTTCTCTGGACATGCTCCAGCAATTCAACATCTTTCTTAAACTGAGGAGCCCAGAACTGGACACAGTACTCAAGGTGTGACCTAACCAGTGCTGAGTCCAGGGGCACAATGACTTCCCTGCTCCTGCTGGCCACACTAATCCTGATCCAGGCCCAGGATGCCATTGGCCTTCTTGGCCACCTGGGCACACTGCTGGCTCATGTTCAGGCAGCTGTCAACCAGTACCCCCAGGTCGCTTTCTGCCTGGCTGCTCTCCAGCTACTCTGTCCCCAGCCTGTAACACTGCATGGGGTTGTTGTGGCTGAAGTGTAGAACCCTGCACTTAGATGTGTTTAAATCTCATGCCCTTAGACTGTCAAGATCCCTCTGCAGAGCCCTCCTACCCTCCAGTAGATCAATTCCGGCTCCCAGATTGGTGTCATCTGTAAACTTACTGATGATTGACTCAATCCCCTCCTCCAGATCACCAATAAAGATATTGAACAGGATGGGGCCCAGCACTGATCCCTGGGGGACACCACTAGTGACAGGCTGCCAGCTGGCAGTGGCACCATTCACCACCACTCTCTGGGCTTGGCCCTCCAGCCAGTTCCTAACCCAGCACAGAGTGCTGCTGTCCAAGCTGTGGGCTGCCAGCTTGGCCAGGAGTTTGCTATGGGGGATGGTGTCAAAGGCCTTGCTGAAGTCCAAACAGACTACATCCACAGCCTGCCCCACATCCACCAGGTGTATCACCTGTTCATAGAAGGAGATCAGGTTGGTCAGGCAGGACCTGCCCCTCCTAAATCTGTGCTGGCTGTGCCTGATCCCTTGGCCATCCTGTAGGAGCACTGTGATTGCACTCAAATGACCTGCTCCACAGTCTTGCCTGGCACTGAGGTCAGGCTGACAGGTCTGTAATTCCCTGGCTCCTCCCTCTGGCCCTTCTTACGGATGGGCATCACACTGGCCAGCTTCCAGTCATCTGGGACCTCTCCAGTTATCCAGGACTGGTGGTAAATGATGGAGAGTGGTTTAGCAAGATCATCTGCCAGCTCTCTCAGCACCCTAGGATGGATCCCATCTGGGCCCATAGACTTGTGGGGATCCAAGTGGCTCGGCAGGTCACTAACTGCTTCCTCCTGGATTACAGGGGGACTATACTGCTCCCTGACTCCATCTGCCAGCTCTGGAGGCCAGTTGTCCAGAAGACAACTATCCTACTATTGAAAATTGAGGCAAAGAAGGCATTAAGTACCTTCAGTGGCAGATTAATTTGTTCTGTTATATTCATCAGAGAATTTCAGAAATACATATAACTGCTCTAACGAATCAAATTGCTTGCTTTGAAAATGGCAAATTTTGTTAATTCCAAATTACTTATTTTTTTATTTTTTTTTATCTTTGTTACTAAGTTCTAGCTATGCATAGAGCTGTAGATGATGATTGAGAGCCTGACTTTGTCGTAGAAGGAGATGCTGGAAGAACTGAATCTTTAGAAATTAACCAAAGGGAGGAAGTATTGCAGAGTACAGAGAGTCTCTTCACAAAGAGCTTGTCCAAACTTCTGATCTTACTGGTAGCTAATTCCAATATACTCCCTAGTTTCTCCATGATCTAGTTTGAACCTTCTGATCTGTCTAATAGCCGACTCTTAGACTCTTAAAGTCTCTCCAATACCTAGCTCACACCTTAGACATGCCAGTACTTGAGTCTCAAATCTTTTCTCACACTGTAACACTGTGCAGTAAAATTTCCTGTAAACTATGTGAAATGTCTTGACTTGAAGCAGAAAATAAAGGTAATCTGTATTGTAAAAATGCAGTAGTAAAAGTACTATTATCCACAGAAATGCAGGATTCTGAACATTTAACCTCATGCACCAGTACAAGCTGGGAACCAGATGGCGGAGTAGCAGCCATGGTGAAAAGCATCTGGGATTTATAATGGATGCCAGGCTGAATATGAGCCAACAATGCACTGTTACTGTGATACAAGCAGCTGTACATTGTGCTGTTTTAGGGGAAGGGTAATTGCATCTGTACAGCAGCGTTCTCCAGTACAAGAGAACTGTCAACAAACAAGCAGGGTACCCCTAGGATGCTTAGGGGAGTAGAGAGTATGATGCATGCAGAGAAGCTGAGGGAAGAGGATTTCTTATAGCCCAAAGAAGAAAAGGGTAATGGAAGATCTAGTTGTATTCTACAACTACTTAAAAGGCCAAACTCTTCTAAGGAGTCTAGAGTGAGAGAAGGCAGTTGTCAGGAGTTGCAACGAGGGAGATTTGGATTGGAAATAAGGAAAAAATACTCAGACAGAGCGGTTAAACACTGAATTAGATTTATAGCCCCTTTAGCCACAAAGAGAGACATTGAAATCTCTGTAATTCCAAAAGGCAGCTCTCTCTGCTGATAAATCAGGGACGTATCCTTTGTCACTCCTCTCCTATGGTCAGAAAGTTGATTTTAGATTTTGTTAGAGAAGCAGTACCTCCAATTTGGCCTTAGGGCAGTATAGCAATAATTTGATTTGAAGAAATTGCTCTTGCTGCCTTTACACTCTATTTTCTGTGCACTATATTTTCTGTAATTTTGTGGTGGTAGTTCCTTACTCTTTGCTAGTATTGCTTCTGTGAGAAACAGCATGAGCAGACTAAATTGGGATTATTTTTTTCTATTTACTTCTGAGAGTAAACAATCTTACAAGCTTTATGTTTTTAATGATTTTGCCCAGAATTTTATAAAGTATTTATGGAGGTTTTTTCCGAATGCGTACTTCTATTGAAAAAGCCACTTATTGTTATGCACAAATAACAAGGCATGGACATGCGATAAAAATACTTATTTTAGATTAATGAAAACAATAAAATACAAAAGCAGCTGCTGTCCCTCCAGAGGCAATCTTAGCGGAGTATTAAAGCTCAAGTACCAAGAAAATGAACAAGATTCATATCCAAGTTCTATTTGTCAGAGTGATTTGAGTGTACATTATATTGTTTATTTGTCATGTGTTCTATTTTTTATTTTGCTTTGCATGTAAGTTTTTCTGTTTAGTGTGTTGTGTCCCACAAATAGCTTGAACAAATTACTGTTTTCCCAGTATCAAGAATCTATCTCTTCAGGTCATATGATTGCAAAGTTCCATGTGTTAATTCTTTTCAATATGTGGTTTATAAGAAATTGTCACTGCCATTTTCAGTACTAGCTTTCTACCATATGCTGTCTTTTTATCTTTATAATATTTAGTTCTTTGTATTAATATGCAGAAAAATCTCAAAATCAAAGTAGAGTACTCCATTAATAAAACATTCTTCCAGTTTTGGACTACTGCAATAGAGCAACATCCTTTTAAAACACAAATTAGGCATTATAAATATTTGTTTCTTGTTAACAAATTATCACATGGAAAACTTGACTGAATCTTAGGAAAAGAAGTTAGTAATGGCCAAGGAGAGAGACAATTACCATCATTACAGATACAGTGTTTTTTCATGCAATTATGCTCATCACTGGTAGCATATAAAGAAGGGAGGGTGGGATGGGGAATAAAAGCAAAACATAACCAAGTAAAGGATAGCTAAGTAATGATTAATTATTAGTAATTATGTCAGTATTGAACTGATCAGCTAGAATGCTTTTAAAGTATATTGATAGTCCTTATGTGATTTATTCTAACTAGAAAATATGATTCTAGTGAAAAGGTAAATCAATACCTCCAGATAATCCTGAATAATAATTGAAGTATTTTGGTTGAAAATAATTAGGTAGAAATTTGAATAGCCTTGCTAGAAGGGAGCTATTTCCAAATTTCCTATTTGTGATCTAGATCCTGGTATCTGAAAGATGATGGCAGAGTTAATGATGGCAGAGACCTCTTCCTTCAGGGTCACTGCATGGGAGAGGTTTGAAAATGTCCACATGTGGGAGGAAAACATGCATCATATCTGTTGTTACTTCTGGATTTAAACTCTACTAAGCACTGTTAAAAGAACAGTCACACTGAATCAGGTGAAAGGTCCATCTGGTTCACTATCTCCTCTCCAACCCTGGCCAATAAATACTACTGAAGAAAGAATAATCTCAAGCAAGCATCTATTTCTGTTTTATAAAGTAGCACATTAATCATTCAAACTAAAGCAAAATACAGCAGCTTTCTTGTTAAGATGAAGAATACTCAACAGGCAATGTAATAATGCTCACTTACAAAATTTTTCTAAAGGGTGATTATTCAGATGTTCAGTAAGACAGCAGTATGATTCTTAATGGTTGTATAACACGATTTTTAATAGCAATATATTTTTGGAAGTAGGCATTGTTTTCTATTTAAAAGTGAATTTAATAAACATTGGAAATAATTCTTACAGGAGAGTTTTCTCCTACTATATGTACATCTTATAATACAATGTATTGTATCATATAGATTATATGACTTGGAAAACTCCTAATATAAAAACACAGAAGATTTTTTCAGCTTTGTTGAATAGCATAGCTGTCAGGCCCAGAAGACAGAGCAGAGGTCGTTCCAGACCAAGGAACATGAAAACATTCAGGCGCTCTACAGAAATGATCTTTGAATTTCTGCTGCACTCAGAGTTGAATTTAAACATCACTCAGGAGGCACTGCTCTTGGCTGTGGGACTTAGACTGATAATGATCAGTGAAATGGCATAGAGAAATAAATTAAGCCAAGTTCATAAGTGGATGGATTACATAGTCGGAAGGAATCTCATCATCATTACATAATTCTGCCTCCTACATATTCCATAGTTTACTGATTTCACTTTGGCTCATTCTTCAGCAATTACTGATTAATTTAAGGAGCAAATAACTTAGAGTTCTAACACTTTTGCATTTTTAGAGGCTAATAAAACATAAGGAGGGCAATATATAAAATACATTTTTGCAGCTAGTGCTCATAAAGATAATAATTTAAGTTAGAAATTAAGCATTATTTATGGTCAGTGTCTTTTTAAAAGCTGTATCTGCCTCATAATAATGGAGGAGTTCTTTGAAAACCTGTTTTTATTACCACTTCTTTTTCTATTCACCTTTTCAGACAACATGCAATCCCGTTGAACATACTCTGTTAATTAGACTCAGCTTTGTTGAAAAGCATTCTGGTTTAGAAATATGAGTAGGCTTCCTGTAACAGTAAAACTGTCAGATAAGAAATTACTTGTATGATAATGTAATGCTAGTTATAGATCAAAGGGACGAAAACAGTTAAAATCTGGAAGGGTAGGCTGGTCTGTCACTACCAGTACGGTGACACCATGTCGTTGTGTAACTACTTTGTGTTCACGGCAACTTTGTTTATCAGTTACACCTTTTGTTGTTAACCCAGTATTTGTATATGTGCATCTCAAAATGCCCAAGTTGTGTTACAGAAATATTTTTGTTTATAGTTTAAAGGAAAAAAAAAAGTCAGGATGAATATCATCTTTATTTCATGACTGTTCCCATGAGAAGGGAGCATATTTCTAGACAATAGAGTTTACTGTTTGTCTCTTTCTTTGCATATTTATATTGGAAGAAGAGAACTTTCAACACAAATATAAGAAATAATGAACTGAAATACAGATTGTGGATGTGATCTCTGTTCCTCCTACCATGGTTCCAATTCTGTTTTAATAATAACCATATCTAAACTATGTGACAATTGCAAGAGAATGAGATACTCATTAAAGACTTCCATGAAAGCTATGGGTTTGTTACAAGTCCACAATTACAAAAGATTGGAACATTTGAATAAATTCTTTAGGAGGCAATCAAGGGATCAAGCATGGATGCCACATTGTACAGGGAGCCTATCCAAGAAAAAAATAGAATTATTTTATCAGTATCAAAAGAAAAACTCGGCCCGCCTTGTATGGGTATGAATTTAGGGGATTACATTGCAAATTATATGAGGCTGAATTAGATAATGTTACACTTAATATTCAGTTTGGTTTTAAAAATAAAGTATTTTGTATCTTTATTGGACATCATGAGACAAGGATGATTCCTGAAGAACAGGTCTCAGTGATGACAGGCACGTTCTTTGTAGTTATGTAAATGCCAAAGATGTGCTTACCACTTCAAAAATAAACATATGGAAAAAACTTCTATAAAACTAGAAGGTCCGGTTAATTCATCTGTGCAGATTAATTAATTCATGCAGATCTTAAAAGACTTCCAGTTTTTCTCAGCATAATTAGGTCTTCTCATTGTACCTCACTTCATAGAAGCCTAGATTATACCAGTGCAGATAAGGAGCTGAAAGCATGAGCAAGTGTGATATATGGAATACTTTGTCACTAGTTAATGGACAACTTTCACACAATAAAAGTGACTTCACTTGTAACAGAGGTTCTGCTGCAACAGGCATGTGGAAGGCTCACCCTGGAAAAGTGTCAGGTCCAGATAGACCCCCTTCCTTTGCTCATGTCAGCTTCCACTTTGCCACCATCAGTCACACCCAGTCACATCTCCAGAGTCCTTGTGACTGCCTGACTGCTGAAGCCATGCCTGCTTTCTAGCATGGTGTGTGCATACAGAGGTCACACCAACTGAAACCCCATTGTGTGACCATCCACTACATGTTAATCACATGTGTGTCTGAGGGGCTGGGGATTTCTGTGTCAAATGCTATTCTCACATATGCCAAGAACAAGAATGAAAGAATGAGGTGCCCTAAGTTCAGACTGATGTGGAGGTCTGGGTAATGGTGATGGCAGCACAAGGCCTTGGCTATTAAAGCAGTAGTAGGCTTCTTTGAGAGGTGCAAACGATACATGGAAAAGACTTTACTAACGTAATGGCTGGAAATGTGGTATGTCTTAAGATCAGATCTTGAAAACAAACCAGCATACAATATATGCAGAATGTCTTGGACTTGCTGGCCTTGGGGTACTTATGAGAAGGCATGGCTTTAGCTGCCAGCCTCTCATAGGCCACTCTCAGATAGCATGGGTTATGGCTCTGTCAAAATGGTAGCCACCATATGCTACAGACATCCTGGTCCTTGGGGTCCTCACTATGCTTCTGGAGTAAACCTGCTGTGTGACATGGAAAAAGGATATGAGACTGAGTGAGCAGCCATGGCAGCTGCTGTGTCTTCTTTTGTGTGATAAGTGTCCTGTCCTTGTGGCTGCAGCAGGATAAAATACCATTCTCTCTGGAATTGTGTGAATTCTCATGCCTATTTTCTTTCGTATATTCTTTAATTTACAAAACAAAGACTACCTTGTTTGGTTATCTCTGCTTGGTGATTTTTTTTTTTTTTGGTTGGTTGGTTTGGTTGTTTGGTTTTTTTGAGGGGTGGGTGTTTATTCCCTTCTGCAGGGGCACAGGGAAGGGCAGGGACAAACGGCCACAACCTCTATAAAAACTGTAACTCTCAGCGGAAGGCTGGAGGGGTTTGGTAGATAAGGACTGTGGGAAAGGGAAAGGCTGCAGTCCCTTGTTGTCTGCCCTTTCAATCTCACTGCCTGACATGCTCCTTTTAGCATTTGTCTCACCTGTAAAGCCCTTTCCTGAGACTTTACTGCTTCCTTCAACTGGTTCCTCCAACTCATATCTGGTTTCCCATCTTTTTTCCAATCCTGCCTGTTTGCAGTTGTGACACTATTTTGCTCTGAGGGCAGTGAAATACTGTTCTGCCTAAGTGTCAGAAGACTGATGGAACTCCAATGCAGAATAACTTCACTTAGGTTGGTGATGTTATACCAATACAAATGTCATGATATTGAAAATAAAGTTAGGCTCTTGCTCTCTTAATTTACAAAATCTTCCTTTCCATAGGTGACCTGTCAAACTTCAATGTTTAGTAACTTCTTTTAACATATTCTAAAGCTACAAACTTTTCTAAATAAATCAGTCTCTGTAAATGAAATTTTTATGCTTTTAGATCAGCCACAGAGGAATCTTCCTCAGCAGATTATAAGAACACCTTAAGATCCTGACCTAAACCAGATTTCTAAAGTGAATACACCGATTATATGACATGGAAGGAGTCAGATTGATAATCCCTTTCAGAGACAAGCCAAGCTCTATTCTAGAGGCAGCTATGTTTTAGGTTTTTTACCCAATTGAAATTCTACTCCAATTTTTCATACTACCATGGTTAGTATCTTTTTAGTTTGCTGCCTGATTTTATTTGTGCTCTGTTTCTGTTGGTTGTATTTGCACCAGCATTGTTCTTTAGTCTAAACAGCTACTGCACTTTTCCAATGCTTATTTTCTTTTGTATTTATAGACATACATCACCTTTATATGGATTTGTAAGTGCCTGTTCCATTTTGTGCCTCAGCATTTGCATTAAACCAGCCAAGTTCTGTCAATCACTTTTTAATAGGTAGGCTTTAGAGCTTTTAACTCATCTTGGTGACCTTTGTGTTGAAAGAATCTTTCTTGAATGTCAGTGACCTGTGTTCTGTGCATATGAGATCTTACTACAGCCTTAAAATATTCTTCTTAATCCAGTGCTTCTACCATCACAGTTGTCTTTTCCTGGCAGTACTCCACCAGAGGCTGAGTGCACTTGGACAGACTTGCCTGACTGACTTGAGTATTGCTGGTAGTGTAGCCACTGGCACAAAGTGCTCATTAGAAACTGAAAAAACAAACTCAAAATCCTGGGGAAACATTTAAGAACTATCTCACACTGCTGTGGCCTGCTGCTGCAATTGCCAAGGTTGCATTACACTAGCTAACCTATAAACTGGATAGCACAGATATAAATGTATAAAGTTCTTCCTGTTATAGAGCTCAATGATAGTTCTTAACTGTCATCCTCCTCTTGGTATTGCTCACTAAATCATTAGTGATTTAGCTTTTATTCTCTTTTCCCCACCAACTAGATTCCAGGATGTGCATGTAGACCTTAACCTTATATGCTTCTACACAATTTGAGATGGTGATAGTGGAGGCAGTGCTTCTTGATTCACCTTCATTTTTACAGTCTCTTCCCTGGGTCTTATGTCTGGATCTCCTCTATATCTTCCCTCTCTCCCCACTCTGCACTCACTGTGTGTTAATAGAGGCAAGCAGGTGCAGAAATAAAGCAACAATCTGCAGTCTGCTACATCTTTTGTGACTGGTGAAATACCTGTTATGATCTACCTTCTGTTTCTTTTCTCATTTCTGAGATGACAGCATCTTTTCAAGGAGGTGCAGCTTCATCCTTGTCCACACTGGAGGTACTTGCTGAGAGCTGGCTGGACATTGTGAGCATGTGGTCAATCCTAGGGCATAGTTTTGTGATGCAATCAACTGAGTTTGTACTGCCAGCTCTGCATTCTGTTCCCTATTGCCAGCATCTGTTTGACTTCAGAGCAAACCTGTTCAGAAATTTACAATAGGAGTATAAAAAAGGAATTGTGTTTCACCAGTTTAGCCCCCTAAATTGTCTTAACATGGAGCCACATGGATAACAGTACACATGGTGGATGGAAGGGAGGAACACAGATGGAGGTGCAGAGTGAAACTATGCCTCTCAGCAGCAGCTGCAAATCAGTGTAGCCCAAACCATACTGAAGAGAAAAACACCTGAAGTTTTATACTATCTGTGTGGAGAGATCACGAGGTATGTGTGTTCCTTACTTGATAATGTTTTCCTGTCTTGCCAAGAAACTGTTCATATGATTACTAATTGTTGGAAACAGTCTGGCTGTCCATTTAGTCACGATATGACCTTAATTAGAGACACTTAACTCTAATAACAACATCCATGCCACAGAAATCTCACTTCACCATGAAAAAGAATGTTCTTGAGCAATCTTGTTGTTCTCAGTAATTTTAACTACACATGCAGGCATTTTATTTTCTATTAACTTCATATGTATACAAGAGAAGATATGAATGTGAGTCTATGAAACAGTTAATAAGAATATGTAAATATGTTTTCAGTTAAGTAGAGGTGAATGGCTACTGAATAATTATGTCAGTAAAATGCAAAGTCTTCTTGCATAATCTGAAATCACAGGAAAAAAATCTAACAAAATTACCAGAAAAAGACTTTTTTTTCCCCATATCTTTAGTCAGCTTTTTGATATAAAACTAACATCTTCCATTCTGTTGAGGAAAAAAAAAATTTTTTTTTCTTCTATTCTAGAATATGAAATGTGGACTACTGCTGCACTGAGAGTATTATGGGTGCAGTTTATGTCGAAGGAGTATTAGCTTTCCTTTTAAAACAAACAAAAAAGATAAAATCCTAGTCAATAAGCTTTTAAAAGGAGCCACAAAAACCTGTAGCGTAGCTGATGATTAAAAGCATTATTTTTCTGCTGATACGTTCCTATACTTCTGAGTACTCTTCTCACCTTTAAAGCTGTCACACTCAGAACATTGCTTGCACTGAACAGAATCACTGTTTTGCCTCCAGCAAGGAACGTAGTGTTGCAAAACTGACTCCTCCTCTAATGGGGAGAGCATGTACAAGTACACAGAGTTGTATTTCTCCTAGAGCTGTCAGGCTGAGTGTGTTGCAGAGCTGTAAACCTTACAGGCTTTATCTTTGCTTGTCTTTCTAGTTTGAGGTCTTTTTTCCCCACTTCCTTCTGCTTTGTTTTGTTTTTAATATATCTGAAACTCTTTCAAATGGTGGATTTTCACGTTCTTATTTGGGAAGCTTTCGTGAATTGACATGGGTCAACATACTTTCCGTTACTGGGCAAAAGTAAGTATTTCAGTCAAACCTGTTCCTACTGAATGTTTACCTGGCTATAAAAGGTTCTGTCCTTTATGCAAAAAGCAGTCCTGTAGTTGTATTAGCTGAAATGAAAAACTTAATCAAAAATGTAAAATCAGTTCAACTTAATATGATATGCTAAATTTTGTATGGCTCATGTTGGGAAAAGAAGGGCAGTTTTTCTGGTCGGTTAGGAGTCTAATTTTTTTTTTAATTAAATTTTTTTAAAATATTGAAACAAGCCAGACATAGAAATGCCACTCCTTATATATGTTTGGGGCTTTTAAAAATTACATTCAGGATTGTATGGGTATTTTTTTAAAGCATTTTTAGTTCACTTAGTAGCACTAATCTTACGGTTTTACCACTTTATATAATTTGTTTTCTAAATATGCCTTATTTTTTTCATTAATAAAAATATGCTGGTTGAGGAAATAAACATCCTGGAGCTCCTGGCTGCCATTCTATCTTCCAGGGTCTAAATAAAGTGCCCTAGCTATTACTTTATTCTTTCTGTTTTACCCTGTGCTTTGTTTGCGTATACATTCACCAGTTACAGGATCCTGTTCTCTGTTACTGCCTTCGAAATGCTTTGGTATAGGCAGTCAAAGACTGAGGGGAAACAGAGAGAAGGGAAAGAAAACCTGGTAACTGAGCTGGTGAGGAGTAAAGAAAATGGTTTGATTTAATCCTGGGAGAATATTTTTAGCAGATTTTCCCTGAACTATTGAAAGATTGTACCATTATCTGCTATAATATTTTCACTATTCTGACGGTCACCTGGGAGTTCATTAAGAGCCTGGGAATGTGTACAGTTTCCTTTGCAATGAGTTCCCTCTAGAGTGCGCAGCAGCCTGAAAGACAGTGTATGGATTCTGTGTTGTATTACCAGCGTAAGCTTTCTGCTGCAGAAAAGCCATGCTGCAGTGATCAGTCTTTTCTTCTTTTGAGAGCTGGCTTGCTATTATTGAGCTGAACTAGGCACTCCCTTCCCCAAGGCAGGTAGACGGATTGCCAGGTAGTGAACAAGTTTAAGCAACAAGTGATGCTTGAATGTCTGCATAATGAATGCAGCCATTTACGATACACACTTTTTGTGACATTTAGTATTTACAGAAACTCTGTGGCAGAAATGCACATCAGTCTTCCGTGATGAAGTACAGCCCAGTTAAAGTCTGACATGAGAATTAACACAGACCCTCCTCTGGCATGGAGCTTGCAGATCTTGAAGGAAAACAAAATCTAGAGAAGTGCACTTGGTATAAAGACAACAAGGGCAAAACCTGATAGGTAAGCCTACCATTTTTTGTGCTGTTGAACTGGAAATGTTCCAGACTAAATTTTCATGTGAAAGATCTGATGCTTTGACAGAGTAACGTTTTCCAGTGGAGTAAGCTCAGAATGATAGTTTAGGTCTAAAAACTCTCTTTTTGTTTGGTTTGGATTGGGTTGGGTTTGTTTGTTTCCTTGTGGCTTGTTTGCTTGCTTGAGAAGGGCTTTGTGTGATTTTAAGCTATTTCCATTGGATTGTCATCTCTTTTGTCGCCTGGCTAAATATCCTTTCTCAAAGTGTCAAGTTTTTGTGGCTCCGGTTGTATTAACACCTTTCACAAGTGAACCTGCTATCAGAAACTGGGTACTCGGGAGCAAAGGTGGCTTTTAAAAGCTCTGCCCTTTCTTTAGAGATTATGGAAGTTTGACTTTTACACATTCCTTCCTGCAATAAAGCAAATGGCATTCAGCTGCTTCCTTCAGCTGCATCAGGCTTTCAGTCCAAACCTGAACCTCCCAGGCTTCACCAGAATTAGACACAGGTTAATTACAGACTCCTAAAAGAATAGGAACATTTCAAACATATTGTCTTGTTTGAAGACACTCAAATTTACCAACTTTTAAGTTATTTTCTATATACCTATATACCTGCATATGCATATATATGTATCAGTCCTCTTTTTATCCTTCTTGCAGGATTTTGTTGGGTTTTTTCCCAAACTCTAGCTATTCAATACCCTTCTGTCAAAGATCTACACCACCCTGAAAACCTTAGTTTTCTGTGACTTCAGCCTCTCTGCCACATTTGGTTTCCATTTATTTCCTAACTAGACCTGCTTTCTAGAGAGGCTGTAGTACATCACAAGGTAGGTTCAAAGGGCAACTCAGCCTTTTCCTTCAGTTTTTGGTTGTAGTAATGAATTGAAGTAGTCTAATGCTCTAAAATCCAATCACAAGGAGTTTCTCATTGACCTTTCCCTGACTGGTGCTCTATTCTGTAGGGGGATGCTCTCATTTGCAATTTTGGCGTAAATTTGGTGTAATTTGTGTTTAGCTTTTGATTGCTATCCTACTTCTTCTCAGCCTGTCTCAGGGTGAGGAATATTCTGCCACATATGATGGCAATTATTCCTGCAACATGGACAGATAGGCTAAACTTAGTTCATTTGAGGTTGATCTTAACCCTTTTAAAGAATGGACTCCCATTATTTTAGTATCTTCTATTGATTGGTGAGCTGCAGCTGAATGTATTCTGCAATGCTCTCTCCACCCCAAGTGATCACTGTGGAGCAATTTAATTAAACATTATGAAATCAAGGTCTCACATTTGGTTTCAGGAGTTAAATAGTGAGAGAATGAAGGTTTCTCACTTTCCTGTCCTTCCTCCTTCCTATAGTTTTATTGCCTGACCTGTGTCATGACCTCACTCTAATCGAATAGTATCTCAGAGTTCTTGTAGATACTGGTTGGTAATGATTCTATTTAACACAACCTTTAAACCTTGTAAAAACTTCCTTGCTAAGAAGCTTGTGTATGCAGTAGACTCTTTTTTTAATGTATATAATCACATTTTAGCCCTAAAACTTTCTTGTAATTTCCAATAGAGCCACAGGTGAGTTTATCAGTGAGAATATCTTTGCAGACAATCTAATTGGAGTTTTATATAGCTGATTTTTTATTTAGTTTTAAAATAAATTGAAATCATCAGGGTTTTATAGTTGTGTTTTGGCAAATTGAAAAGACAAAACTTCACACTGAACTATTCAGCTAATACTGCCTAATCTGAAAAAAAAAAAAAAAAAAACAAACACCAAAGAACAAAACAAAAAGAAACACAAAACCCCAACAAGAAAGCAAATAATGAAAGTGTGATATTAAAAATATAAACATTTTCATTATAGAAGTCTGCAGTGACTGATTTCACTGTTTCAGAATATCATTTAGGTTTCCTTTCTCTTCTGAAATATTATAAAATATTATATAGAAATTGCTTAAGCTTATTCAAATGTTTCAACTCCCTTTAGCTGGTGTGTCTGCATAAAAGTTCTAAACAAAAATTTTGCTCAGTCTAAACTAAAACTCAGCTTTTCCTTTTCTAGGATTTACCATCAATTTCAGTGTGATCTGGACTAGTACAAACCTTATTTTGAGAATCTCATGACTATTTTTCAAATTGTTGTTTGCTGTTATGAGTAAGATGGAATAAGTTCTAATCATTAACGTTTATAAGACTTGCAGCTGTTGCATCCACCATCAGAACTTTTCTCCCACTTTTCCAAGTGTGAATATGAATAAATGCCAAAATGATCTAGTCATCTCATCCTATGTATGGCACCACACCCTACTTATTTTTGGTTTAGGAATTGCAAACTGTTACCATCCTTTGGAGTTCAGTCAAATTGCATTGCAGTTTCCAATTGCTGATCAACAGAAGTTTTCTTAAGGAATGATTCAATTCATAGTGTATAGCAAGTAACTCCATATTCCCAGAAGATGCCTCTGTTTGGTAGAATTCTGCACTGATAGTGATGTTTTCTGTATGTGTTTTATTCTTTGGGAATTTTGTCTTGGAATAAAAAAAAATCAGATTTTGAGTTACAGGATAGATGTTGACCTTGCTAAGGTTTTGTTTAATCTTTGATTCAAAATAAACTATGTAGGATTTTTCAGATGAAGATTCAGAAAAGTTTGGTTCAGAATTCTTAATATAAAAAAATCAGAAAGTACTAAACCATGAGGAAATTGTCTAACTGTGCAAGTAGGGAGTATACTTCCAACTACAATGATTCATCTGAAAGATTTATCTGGAGGTTAAGTCCGGGAAAGCATACAATTAGTTTATTTACATGTTCTTTTTTCCATCAGAGTCAAACATTGGATTCAAGCATTCAACTCAACCTATTTATTTTCGGGGCATTTCTTAGGATATACATTAACATTACCAGAAAAGGGAGAGAAGAGGGACCAACTGAGAGACAAACTTTGTTGTGTATATTTTTCCACATTTCACGGAAAATTGTGGAACTGGTGGATAAGAGTAAAAAAAAAATGTAAAAAGAAGTTGCAAAGTTATAAAAAAGTGCAAATCTCAAAGCACTTAATCATTTCTATAGTTCAGGCTTTATGTCTTATATCATGGATATTGGAAGGAACAGTGTATTCCCAAAGTATTTGCAACCTGTGAGCATTTCAGAGCAGTACTTAGAAACTTTGTAAGTAGACTCACATGTCTACCTGTGGTACCTGTGAGGTGCTCTGGTGCTGTTGGATGAACTCCACAAAGCAGTCTGTGCAGCAGCCTGAAACCCAGACCACACCTTAGCACAAGAACCATTATTCCCCTACCTGCAGCATGTACCTACCACGTGCAGCTGATGACCTCTCCTCTGCTTCGTATACCCCCATGCCTTGCAGCAGCGTATGACCAACCAAGCACAGGAGTCTGGTTAGACTCCTTTTAGGGCAGGCAAGCATGATGCACCAAAAATGGATGAGCAAGAAACTCCTGGAAAAACTCACATGGAAGAAGGAAATCCAGAGTATGTGGAAAAGGGGACTGGCCCCTTGGGAGCAATATAGGAACGTTGCCAGAATATGTAGGGATGTTACAAGGAAGTCTAAGGCCCTCTTGGAATTAAATCTGACAAAGAATGTAAAAAAATAGAAAGAGGGGCTTCTTCAAGTGCATTTGTAGGAAAATGAACACCAGGCAAAATGTGGGCCTGCTGCTGAATGAGGTGGGTGACCTGATGACAGAGGATACAGAGAAAGTGGAGTTACCAGATGCTTTCTTTTCTTCATAAAGAAACATGCTGGAGGTAAGAGAGAAAGTCTGGAGGAAGAAAGACTCTGCCTTAGTCAAGGAGGACTGGGTTAAAGATCACCTAGACAAGCTGGATGCCCACAGATCCATAGGCCACAATAGGATGCACCCATGAGTGCTGAAGAAACTGGCTAAGGTTATTGCTAAGCCACTCTGCATCATCTTTGAAAGGTCGTGGAGAACAGGGAAGGTGCCTGAGAGTAAAGCCAGTGTCACTCTAATCTTCAAGAAGGTGAGAAAGAGGACTCCAGACACTATAGGCCAAGCAGCCTCATCCCTATCCCTGGAAAGGTGATGGAGTAGCTCATTCTGGAGGCCATCCCTAAGCATATGGAAGAAAAGAAGGTTATCAGGAGTAGTCAGCATGGATTCACAAAGGGGATTTCATGCTTGACCAATGTGGTAGCCTTCTATGATGGTGTGATCACCCAAGTAGATGAAGGGAGAGCAGTGGAATTTGGTAAGGCTTTTGACACTGTCTCCCATAATATCCTCATAGGGAAGTTTAGGAAGTTTAGGGTTAGATGAGTGAACAGCAAGGAGGATTGAGAACTGGCTGAATGACAGAGCACAGAGGGTTGTGATCAATGGTGCAGGGACTAGTTGGAGGCCTGTGGCTAGTGGTGTTCCCCAAGGGACAGTATTTGGTCCAGTCTTGTTCCACATGTTCATCAACAACCTGGATGAAGGAACAGAGTTTACTTTCAGCAAGTTTGCTGATGACACAGAACTGGGAGGAGTCGCTGGGACACCACAAGGCTGTGCTGCCATTCACAGAGACCTGGGCAGGCTGGAGAGTTGGGCAGAGGCAAACCTTGCAAAGTTCAACCAGGCCAAGTGTAGGCTGCTGCACTTGGGGAGGAATAAGATCAGGCACCAGTACAGATTAGGGATTGACCTGGTGGGAAGGAGCTCTGCAGAGAAGGACCTGCAAGTGCTGCCAGACAGCAAGTTCACCATGAGCCAGCAATGTGCCCTCATGGCCAAAAAGGCCAATGGTATTCTTGGGCACATTAAGACTGTGGCCTGCAGCTTGAGGAAGGCTCTTCTCTCCCTCTCCTCTGCCCTGAAGAGGCCACCCCTGGAGTAGGTGTCCTCTGGGCTCCCTAGTTCAAGAGGGACAGGAAAATACTGGAGAGAGTCCAGAGTCCCACAGAGGGCCACAAAGATGATTGGGGGGCTCTCTTTTGAGGACAGGCTGAGAGACTTGGAGCTATTTAGCCTGGAGAAGACTGAGAGGGGATCTTATCAATGCATATAAATATCTAAAAAGTAAAGGTCATGAGCGTGGGGCTGGGCTCTTCTTAGTCGTGGCCATTCATAGAGCAAACTAGAATACAGGAGTTTTTACTTGAACTTAAGGAGCAAGTTGTTTACTTTGAGGATGATGGAGCACTGGAATAGGCTACCCAGAGCGGCTGTGGATTTTCCTTCTCTAGAGACTTTCAAAACCTGCCTGGATGTGTTCCTGTGCAACCTGACCTGGGTGATCCTATGTTAGCAGAGGGATTTAACCTGGTGATCTCCAGAGGTGCTTTCCAACATCTACCATTCTATGATTCTATGAAAAAAGAGCCAGGTTTTGTGGGTTTTTGTTTTGATGGTGGGTTTTTTTGCTTGTTTGTTTTGTTTTGTTTTGGGTTTTTTGGTTTCGTTTGGTTATTGTTTTTTGGTTTTGTTTGTTAGTTTGGGGGGGGGGGGTTGTTTGTTGACAGTGGTGGTGGTTTTTGGGGGGTTTTTGTTGGCTGGTTGTTGGGTTTGGGGTTTTTTTTTGTCCATTGAAGAGCCTACGTTTCTTTGCTTTATTTTTGTTGTTTTCTTTTCATGCTCAGCTGAAGGTTGCTGAATTAAAAATGTGAAAGAATGTGCTTTAAAATAAATGTTTAAAATACAGTTTTCTGAATGATCTCTGCTGTTTATGATTGCACTTAGGTGAGTCCTATCACCTATCATATAGGTTAGATTATCATTATGGTCCCTCTAGCTTCACAATTAATGGTCTCTGAAAAGATCTTGTTCAGAGCATTTGTTATATGTGATACAATTTGTTTTCCTTGTCTTGAGGAATTTTCTGATCTCCTGATTTTCAGCCCCCTGGCCACCTGAGGTAACCAGAATATTTTAGTATGGGAAAACTCTTGACAAATTCATTCTTCACTCAGTGTGAAGTCTTTGCATATTAACAACATTTGTAAACTGTCACATTTCCACTTCTAGTGAACATGTGATACATAACATTCCATGTGAGCAAGTACGTACTGGTTCATAAAAACAGTGAATAAACTTGGCACTGACAATTTCTGAAAACTTTCAGACGTCTAACAGGAGAAAGCAAAATCATGACCAATCATGATATGAAAATGGAAGGTTTATAATTTAAAACAGAATCGTCTGTTTGATGAGTAGCATGTTTTGGATGATTTCGTGTGTTGTGACCCTTCCTCCTTGGAGGAAATAAGAGATGGCCTTTGGAAAAGTGAAGATGACTTGTAGCCAAATCTACATCTGCTCACAGCTGTATCCAAAAATCAGATTACTGTTTTTGCTGCTTCTTTACCCCTAAACATTAGCTGAGAAATCATGAATGTTCATGGAAGCCATTCCAAAGAAAGCAGGCATTTTCTTTAAAAGACTAATTTTACTTAATTGTGATGCAAACAGAAAATAAAGAATAGTACACTTCAGTTATGATAGGGCAAAGTCATGTGCTATGGTGATGTGAAAGGCAGGCAGATCATGATTGTGTGAATACAGAATGAAAATAGCAAAAATATGTAAAAATGGGGGGGGGAGGTACATACTGTAATTTAAGAGTAAATATTAGTTTTAAAGACTAATAATTACCTATTAACAATGGAAGTTTTAACTAAACTGCTAACCTGCCAGCTTGGATGACAAGGTCTGGATATCTGAATCCTTATGTGGCCCCTTGTTTTTAAATAAGAACATAAAGTATCTTTGTCTATATAAGGTAATTGGTTTTGATCATACCAATTTGTCTTAATATAAGGAAAATAAAGAATAGTTTGCTGGCTAGCCCAACCTAATGTATCTTTCATCATCTTTACCTCCTAATCATCATATATCTGCTTAGCTAAGTATTGTTAAATAAACTCAAACTGCCTGCACAATTACTAACATATGTTAAAATACTACTTATATATAAATCATCCATCTAGTGATCATTATATAGTTTCCCTGATTATTTTAATTCCTCACTGTACTCTGTGTTTGAGTGATGCCAACATAGATCTCTCTTGTGCTTTAGAAAGATAGGGAGAGGGTGAAGAAAGGCTACAAGAGGGTCATTAGTGTCAGTTAAGTAAAAAAGTGCAAGGCCCGTTCCCCTGACTGCTGGAAAGCCTGCCCCTCAAAACCTGGATAACCATGGCTCCAGAAGCCCTTCTCCATTTTCCAGCTGTCTGACCTGGTATCAGAATCCTCAGGTCCAGGAAGTCCTCTGACCACGAAAGTCACCGTTTTGTCATGGTCATGGCCATGCCCCATGTAATCTCAGAATCCTCTGTAATTGCTGACAGCTGAAACTCTGCTGTTTCCCTTAACCTGGTGATATGTCAATGACCCTCATATATTTGTATATATATATATATATATATATATATATATATATATATATATATATATATATACACAAAAGCAAACATTTGTGTCTGTTTATAAAGACACAGGTGAGTGTGAAAATTGTATAAATGTGAGGGGGTTTTCATAATTACACTTCTTTAAATATATATATGGCCTATATTTTTAAAGTATAAAAATCTTTAATACATAACAAAATCAAGTCAAAATCAAATGTAAGTAGAAGGAAATTTAAATAAAAGGAAGGTACAGTTGAAGGGTATTGGGGTGTGATTAAGAGAGTGGAGGGCTATGAAAATATTTGAATTTGCATTGGGCAAAGGGCTAAGTGTGTGAAGCAAACCAACAGGCTTCCACCCAGCCCCAGCTCATCCGATGAACAGACAGACATGAATTTCTCCAAGAGGCCCCCTTCACCTGCCTTCAAACCAATTAGATCACCATACAGTACTATTAGGTCAGTCTTTCAACTTGGTCCTGTGATTAAAAATGTAGGTAACATTGCTTACTAAAGTAGAAAGCCAGAAAAGAGGACAGTTTGACTCTAGAATTTCCATAACACAACTTTGTTGGCGAGGGTGGGAGGCAACATTTGTCTACATCTCAGGGTGAAGGGGGCCTACAAGAAAGCTGGGAAGGACTTTTTAGGATATCAGGTAATGATAGGACTAGGGGGAATGGAATAAAGCTGGAAGTGGGAAGATTCAGGCTAGACGTGAGGAAGAAGTTCTTCACCATGAGAGTGGTGAGAGCCTGGACTGGGTTGTCCAGGGAGGTGGTTGAGGCCCCATCCCTGGAGGTGTTTAAGGCCAGGCTGGATGAGGCTCTGGCCAGCCTGATGTAGTGTGAGGTGTCCCTGCCCATGGCAGGGGGGTTGGAACTACATGATCCTTGTGGTCCCTTCCAACCCTGACTGATTCTATGATTCTATGACTTGAATGCTGTGTTTCCTTATCCTTATGTTGACATGGATTTTGCAGCATTTTTTGAAAACATATTCATAGATGGTAATATAGAAGACAGAATTACCCTGTGAACTGGTTTTATTCCTGCATAGGACCACAGGATTGAAAAAAAGGACACTTTAAAAAAGAACAACAGCTTTGAAAGAAAAGAAGCAGTGACAATGAGAGAGCCAGGTCACCATCACCCCAAGGATCAATTAATAAATAAAGTTTCACTAAGTGTGATGGTTTTAAAGACCATGTCTTTAAATTTTCTTCACAAAGTTCGAGCAGAGAAAGTGAAAGAATGTAAATAAATCACTATTGGGTATAAGAAAGCAAAATAATGATTATCTAAACCCTTCCATTGGAGAGACAGAAACATGTAAGAATCACTACTCAAAACAAGGTTGGGCAGTCGGGCAGTCTTGCAGTCCATCTTCTCTCAGTCTTCCTGCTTCTTTTCTGGCTGAAGATAACACTCACCCCTGCACACTGACCTTGACAAGCTCAGTCTAACAGCCTCTCTGCTTCTTTGCTCTGTCTTCTGCCAGGGGGAGTCTGGGAGGGAGTCTTTCTGGCTTGGCCCCTTAGGGGAAAGCCAGAGGGCTTTGCTGTGTTTTTCTGTTGATTGTACACATTTGTAAATGTTGTGAATAGTGTGTATTTGTACGCATTCATTGCATTTCATCATAGATTGTAGTTTTGCCTGTAAATACAGCTTCATTTGTTTCCAGACTGAGCAAGCCTGGTTATTGTCGGTGTGGGAGGGGGATTTCAGCTCTCACACTGTAACACTAAGCATGACTTAAATTGATTGTCCAGTGTTTGTTTTCCTATGTGCATGTATTAGCAGCATGTTACTAGACTGCAGCATCTGTTGAAATATATTTACTATGCTCCTGGGGAAGCAGGAAGCTTTGAGGTTATAAATCCCCATTCTGTAACAGCCAGTGCTGTTGATCTGAACGGAAACCCAGTGGCCACATGGCTTGTAAACCAGGACACTGACAGCATACATAATGCAGTGACAAAATGCTTTAGAAGTAACAGATATTTATGGCATATTGTAAACATATTAACAGTGTTAACCCCATTTTAATGGTGATGAACATATTATGCAAATGTGCCTGGACTGTCTGTCTAAAAGGCAGAATGGGTTCCAAAACAGCTGAGGCCTCTGAAACCATTCTTGCTGTTTATAGAATTATAGACCAAGCAGCAAATGGATGTTTTAAAACTAGCCTTTAGACAAGCTGTTGAAGTAATCTTCACTACGTTGTTACTAATAATGAGCTAGAGGCCTCTGAAACCAAGACAAGGTGATGTTTTACAGCACAAGTTAACACTGGCTACATCAATGTGCTCCTGGAGGTTGTAATAAACAGCTACAACCACAGTTTACATAGTACTGTTAGAGTCAGACCTGTGGATGTGAAACCTCCAAACACTGCAAGGATTTGGAAAAACATCTGAGAATTGGTATAAAATGAGAGTAAGTGTGCCTCCATACAGCAGAGAAGACCATGTGAGGAAGAATAGAACAAAAGGAAGATTTGACAACAGTTATGAGCAGATGTTCACAGCTAGCAATTGAAACCGTAAGAAAGGGTCAGCTACCCATGTACTGCTTAATGACTACAGTCACCAGGCTATCAAGGGGGTACTTTATTCCAATGAACTTTAAAAAGGGAACTCTGCTGAAGACAGAATCTGCAAAATCAAAAAGTTTCTGTCAGTAGAAAGGCAATGGAGAAATAAACAGCTGCTTGCAAAGTGGTGTTGCTGGCCCTAAAAATTTAACAGCTGGATAAAAGCTTCTCAAATCCATGATGGTTAGCAGTTGGAACCAGAGTGGAACAAAAAGAAGGATGCTAAACTGTGGTTTTTACATCATGCTCCCCAACAGTGCTTGCACCAAAATTTCCCCACAGAACACTAGTTTGAACTTTACCAAGCAGCTATTCCAAGCCCCTGGGAGCTGTCAGGCCTGTTGGGGGTGGCCTTTTCAGAAATACAATACCCAGACATCTGGAATAGTATTAGTAGTGCTGCTGGGTAAGACATGGCATTATTCCTTGTGGCAATTCCATTAGCTGTCCATATGCACATTTCTGGAATGTATAAACGCTTAATAGTTCCAAAAACAAAGCTTTAACAGTTGACCAGCCATAGGCCTGGTCTTCAGTCCTGCAATTAGGAAAACAAATCTTAAAACAGATGAAAAATCTTGCACTTTTTTGGTAGTGTTTCTCCTGGGATTGCCAGAGACAGCTTCCCTTTTCAGATGCCATGTATATCTTGATCTACCTCTACACAAAACCTTATAGAGCACTATTTAGTTGGAGATTTATTGGTTCCATTATGATGCTTTGTTCTGGCAAATGGTAATAGCAGTGAGATCATTACTGTGATACAGAATAAGCTTCATTATGTGTCAGTGAACCAAACTCATATTGATACAGGCAGCACTGAAATAAATACAAATTAAAACAATACTTCTTATTTCACAGCAGAAGGAAGACTTTGAAGTTGCCCTGCAGTTTCTGATATTTTAAGAAAATACACCATCATGTAGTAAAGAATGGTAGTAAAGGAAGTAGCAAAAGAATTTAAATGATCCCCTCTTTGTACATGCATTATTAAAGCACCGAGGTGGAGTAGAATAAAATAATAGAATTGTTTTGGTTGGAAAAGACCTCCAACATCATCAAGTCCAACCATCAACCCAACACAATCATGGCCTTTAAAACACATCCTGAAGTGCCATGTGCACATATTTCCTGCACACCTCCAGGGACAGTGAATCCACCTTCCTGGGTAACTTACTCCAATGCCTGAACACTCCTTCTGTAAACAGGTTTTTCCTAATATGCGACTTAAACCTCCCCTGCTCAATTTCAGGCCATTTCCTCTTATCCTGTCACCTGATACTAGAGGGAAGAGACTGACCTCCACCTCATTACAAAATCCTTTCAAGTAGTTGTAGAGAGAGCACTAAGGTCTCCTCTCAGCTTCCTCTTCTCCAGACTAAACTGTCCCAGTTCCCTCAGCCATTCCTCATAAAACTTCTTCTGTAGATCCTTCCCTAGTTTTGTTGCCCTTCTCTGGACATGCTCCAGCACCTCAATGTCTTTCTAGTAGTGAGGGCCCCCAAACTGAACCCAATATTTCAGGTGCAGCCTCAGCAGTGCTGAGTACAGGGGCACAATCTTTTTTTTCTTACTGCTGCTGGTCACACTGTTCCAAATATAGGCCAGGATGCTCTTGGCTGCCTTGGCCACCTGAACATATTGCCAGCTCATGTTCAGACCACTGTCAACCAACACTGTTAGGTCCCTTCTCTGCTGTCCAGCTTTCCAGCCACTGTGCCCCAAGCCTGTACCATTGTATGGGGCTGATGTGACCCAAGCACAGAACTCAGCATCTGGCTTTGTTAAACATCTTACAACTGACCTTGTCCCCCCGATCTCTTTGCAGAGTCTTCCTACCCTCAAGCAGATCAACACTCCCACCCAATTTAGTGTCATCTGCAAACTTACTGAGGGAGCACTCATCCAGATGACTGGTAAAGTTATTAAAAGTATGTTCTACAGCCCTTTTTCGAAAGCTGTATCATTTTTTGAAAGGAATTTGTAATTATCAAAACATATATTAAAAGTGTGGCTGAAAACAAGGCCAAAGCTGTGATCAGATGTGTGTCCCAGGCTGTTGTGGTCAAGTTGCAAACATAAGCAAAGCAGGAGGTCTCTGGTTGTTGAGAGACAGGTCACATCCCTGAAGGAACAGATTTCCTCAAACCCTTCAAAGGAAAAGGATGGATAATACCAGGCTGCATCTGAGCCAGAAGAATCAAAAAAAAAAAAAAAAAAGAACAAGCCATTCTAGGACTAGAAAAGGAAAAACATTATAATGAGGCTGATTTTTATTCATGGCTTCTCAGAATAACATACCAAACCCAAACTGGATTCACTTGAAGCATCTTTAGTGCAGACAAACATCAAGAATAGCTACATACATACTGTATCATATGTACCAAAAATATATGAGGGAGGGCCCTTGAGAAACTTCTGGGTGACCAGGAAGGTGGAGTTTCAGCTGCCAAATGATCACAAGATTTATATCATTAACAAAATGGCAGCAGGGAGACAAAGTTTTCTACAATGTGTTTGTAGTTACTACCTCTGCACTTATGTTTTTAACTGTTGGCTTTGCTTAATCACAAACAAGCAAAACCTGGAACAAAGATAATTTCAAATTAACAGATGTGATTTAGAGGCAGGATAGTGAAGAATAGCTTTGTGCAAATTTATCTTAATGATCCATTCTTCAGCAATTCAAAATGAGACACTTGTACACTCTGTGTGTGTGTCACTTGATTATAAACTGTCAGAAGACAGTGAGATGAATATATGGGAGAAGACAGAGATAAGTCAGAGCAACATAGATTCCTTAAATCTTCTTCACAGATTTCTTAAATCTTCTTTAAAAGCACTCCAGTTTCCTTGTAAAGAAGGCCAAGTCTAAAGGACAGAAGAGCAGCAATGCTGTCATACATCTGCACTGTGGTCAGGCTTTCAATATAGTTTCATGAAGTTTTCATACATTAGCTAGAGACATAGCCTGTGTGAAACAGTTGAGGTGGATGTACAAGTCCTTGGAAAACCATTTACAGTGGTTATCAGTGGATCACTGTCAGAGCAAGAGGCCAAATTGAAACCAACTACACAAGACTTACCTCCTTGGTGTAGCAACTAATTAGTATTTCACTAGTGAGATAGATAACATCATACCAAATGTATTTACTAGAAAATAGTAAAAGGAGAGAAACTTCCAGCTTACTGGAGAAGAGGAAGAGAAAATAGTTGTTTTGATAGCTTGCTATGTTGTTTCTGATGAAAAAAAAAAGTTACTCAGTAGAAACCAGCAAGATGCTGCTTCTTTTAAACACAGATACTCAATGGCACAAATAAGGAAAGAAGTAACAAAGATTGAAAAAATTATTTCATATAAATAAGGTTTATAATGGTACATAAGAGCAACAGTCGTTAGTAAAATCATCCTGCTGTGTCAGAAGTAAACACCATGCCAGAATTTATAAATAGCAGTCTAGTTTGAGGTGTGCAAAGTGATTCTTTTATTCCCTTCAGTATTTTCAAGGCCTTACCTGAAATACTTTATCAGTCTGAGGCATGGTGCTTCACAGAATATAGGTGGAGAGTCTGCAGGAGAGTAACAAAAATATTTAGAGATCTAAGGAGTATGACATTTGAGAATATTAATCAAAACTGATAAATCTAAATAAGAGAGGACAAAGGGTTTATATGCAAAGCATTCAAAGTAGTGTTTCTCAAGCCTGCAGAAAGGCAGGAATAGTCTGTTGTTTTGTTGCTTTTAAACTGCAAAAGACATAGTAGATTAAGTTGCAGCAAGGAAGATACAGATTGGGTACTTAGAACGTTTTTCTAATAAGGATAATGAAGCAGTAGCCTATGTGGCCTAAAGAGATAGTTAAATTCCCCCAACTGGGGACAGAACAGATTAAGCAAATTTCAGGAATGACATTGGCATTAGTAATCCCTTTTTGGTGTAGTTCAATGGCCTAGATGACTTCCTGAGACATTTCTAGTTCTATAATTTACTTAGAAACTTTTATGCATGAAATTGGTAGGTTACACATTCTTTGAGACAGGAACCTATGCTTTTTGTTTGCACAGCACACAGCAAAGCAATCCAGTCAATCCAAGGCTAGAAACTGTAGGCATTATAGAAACTGTATAGTAATTATGATATCTAATCTTGCTGTGCTGGAACATAACTGTAAAACTGTGAGTCACTGTACTACCAGTGATGTGCTGAGTTAACCTTGACTGGGTTCCAGACGCCCACCCAGCTGCGCTATCACTCCCTCTTTTCAGCTGGACAGAGAAAATACAACAAAAGGTTCATGGGTCAAGATAAGGACAGGGAGATCACTCAGCAATTTCAATCACAGGCAAAACCACTCAGCATGAGGAAATGAATTTATTACCCATTAACAGCATATGAGGATAATGAGAAATAACAACAAATCTAAACCCACCTTTTTCTCATCCCTCCCTTTTTATCAGGCTCATCTTCACTCCTGATTTCTCTATGTCCTGCATCAGCAGTGCAGGGGGACAGAAAATGGGAATTGTGGTCATTTCATAATGCTTTGTCTCTGTTGCTCCTTCCTTCACACACTCTCCCCCTACTCCAGCATGGCATCCCACCCCCAGGATACAGTCTTCCATGAACTTCTATAATTTGAGTCCTTCCTGTGGGCTGCAGTTCTTCATGAACTGCTCCAATGTGAGTCTTATCCATGGAGTGTGGTCCTTCAGGAACAGGCTGCTCCAGTGTGGTCCACCACAGGATCACAAGTCCTGCCATCCAACCTGCTCCAGTGCAGACTCCTTTTGCCACAGTTCCATACCATCACAGTCTCCTCCAGGTTACCACCCACAAGATATCTGTGCCACCTGCCTCACCATGGTCTTCACCACAGGCTGCAGGGGAATCTCTGCTCAGTGCCTGGAGTATCTCCTCTCCTTCGTTCCTCACTGACTTTGGTGCCTGCAGAGTTGTTTCTCTCATGTACTCTCACTCCTCTCTACCAGACTGTTGCACAGCAACCGTTTTCCCCCTTCTGAAATATATTATCCCAGGGGTGCTATGACTATCACTGATGAGCTTGGCCTTGGCCAGCTGGCATTGACTGTGTTGGACATAGGGGAAGCTTCTAGCAGCTTCTCGCAGAAACCACTCCTGTAATCCCCTTGATACCAAAATCTTGCTTTACAAACCGAGTAAAACTGTATTTCAGAATTCCCTGTCATCACTAAATATATCTTGGATAATTTGAACTTTCCTGAAAACTGTGGCAGTGACTGTTACGGGTAAAAGCCATGTTTTGAAATTACCTGTGATAGAAATTAGCCATGATAAACTCTAATTTACCATTTTAATATGTTTGTCAATATAATCACAAACTCAATTTAAGTCAAGAATGATTGTTATCCATATCATATTTACAGGACCTTTAGAGTTTGTTTTCTCACAAAGCACTAAGTAAAAGGTACTCAGATTGGATGGTTAATAATGTTGTGTGCCATGGATCTCAGAGGACTCTTGGATTTCTTACTGTTTTGCTCTTTCATCAACTGCCATAAGAACACAAAAAAATGTGGCAATTATTAATACAGTTCTGCCCTTTGGTAAAGGGGAACAATTCTTAAATGAATGACGTCCAATGTGTTGTGAAATGTCTTCACTAAAATGTTTTTTAAATGTCCAGTTTTAGACTGATCTTTAACTAGTAAGAATGTACTTACAGTATAACATTTACATGTCACTGCCTGGTATTTATTGGCAGCTGTAGTCTGGAAGGGATGATGCTCTGTGACAAGGCTAACAAATATTTTATCCAGAACTACAAAGCAAACACCTTACAAACTGAAACACTTTATTGAAGATACTTAAGGCACAGAAGTGGGACGTGGGAAGCTATTTACAGCACACAGCGATGTTACGCAACAGTTTTTGGAAGAAAATGTGGAAAAGTGTCTTTCATTAACTAAAACTGTAAGAGGAATTGTCTACATTACACAATGCTAAAAAGGAAAACGTATTACTGCCTGCTGAGAGTTACATTAATGCAATGGATACTAACTTAAATGATCAAGCTAACTGATTCGGAACTAGTGTGGTTATCTGTGGATGGCGCTGATGCTGCCAGGTAGACAGACCCTTATTTTTGTGTTTCAGATTTCACAACAATGGCACAAAACAGAGGTGAACTTGATGAGGTAAAGAGGTGCTTTACAGTTAAAAGCAGAGTGGGTTGTATGAGACTTAGTTCTTTAGAAAGACCCAGTCCTTGAAGCAGTGTATCACCTGACTGCATAAAGAGTGTGAAGGGATACTACAGCTATTGTATAGTGTATTTTAATATCTGCTTTCGCAAACAAATTCTAAACTCAATCACAGATTACTTTGATTTAAAAATTGCATAGTAACTTAAAAAAAAAAAAACTTTTAAGATTCTTTTAAACCATCCTCTTTCTAAAACACACTTGCATATTTCTCTGTCTCTTCCACGGTATTCTCTGGGTCCTTTCCATATAATTTCTTTCAGTGCCCCTTTCCAACACCCTCATACCTGAGGTAACATATAAATTCATGACATATATGAAGAAGTATTGGTGTAAAATGTTGGAAATTTTTCTTTGCTGAAAAACATCTGTAAGAACATTTTTAAAGGTCTTTTTAAAAATGTTATTATTTGGGATAAGGATGTTTCTCTTTTTAAATGGAAACTATAGGTAAGTATTTGAGAGGCTAGGGTATTCATTCCCATAAAGTTTCAGAGAATCAACTCCAGGTCTTTGCATTTTTTTTCAACTGAAGTAGGACCTTTAACTGTAGTAATCTATGCTCCAGTTGATTTCTCTCTAACCAACTAGGATGAAAGTACTACAATACCTTTTCTTTTCCAGTTTGAAAGAAGTTTTAATAGCTACTACACACTGGTTTCACCTCATATAGCCAAGTAGTTAACTAGTGTTAATATTTTATATTTATAAAAATTAAATGGTTTAATTTCTCTGGTCAGTAGTTCCACTCTTCATGAGTAATACAGCATTGACTGTAGCAGGGCTGTCCAGCATTGTAGATTAATGTTTTTGTTAGATTATGTTTTGCTGTTTGCTCTCTGGTTCAGTTAATACTTAATAGATGGACAAAGGGGAATAGTTCAGGCAGGTTGAGTTGAAAGTCTCCAGAGAAGGAGATGCCACTACCTCTCTAGGAAGCCTGTTCCAGTCCTCCATCACCCTCACTGTAAAAAAAGTTTTTTCTCCTGTTGAGGTGAAATCTTCTATGTTCAAGCTTCTACCCATTGTTTCTTATTATTGTGCACCATCAAAAAGAGCCTGGCCCCCTCCACTTGACACCTACCCCTCAGATATTTGTAGACATTGATCAGATCCCCTCTCAGTCTTCTCCAGACTAAACAGCCCCAGGGATCTCAGTCTCTCTTCATAGGGGAGATGCTCAAATCCCCTAATCATCCTCGTGGCCTCTGTTCGACTCTCTCTACAGAAGTAGGACTAACACTGTTGTGAACCTTTGGGAGGAACAGAGAGGAGAAGATATTAAAAATGGTTGTTTAATTGCATTAAAGGGGATTTAGGAATTGCTACAAAAGATAGTCCAGAAAGCCTGGGACACAGAAATGGGCATGGCTGGAAGATTTTATGCCTGATGGAAACAAGGCTTTCTAAGTCCTCAAGTATGGATGCTAAGACAGATCCCAGGAGAGGTTTCTGGAAATCTTTATTCTGGGAAAGGATTGCTAATGCACTGTGAGGAGCATTTTCATTTTTCTTATAGTTGTGGAAGGAAGGGATAAAACAAAAAGATCGTGTCAGGAAAATACAGAATTGCTGAAGGTGATTCTTTGTGGAAGAAATATATCTGCATTGCATCCAGAGAGACAGGGACAAGGCAGTCCAGGGCACCTCACATTCTTCAAGTCTTCATATAGATAAAGTAAGGCATCATCATCAGAAAATGGAATTACTAATTTAAAAATTTACTAGTTCACCAGAGCCAGGAGCTCTGTAGTTGAGGCAGTCACTGTAGAATGAAGACTTGAATTCAAATTCTTGATCAGAATCAAGAAAGAGATGGTCTTAAGCCTGTATTTTCTATAATCCACTATTGTCCTGTTTCAATATTTGGGAAAATACGGAGAGTCTAATGGGACAAACTTGTAATGATATTTGTTTTCCTTCTTCAAAGCTCAGTCTGTTGAAGAGCAGTTAAATATCTGGCTTAAGCTGCAGCTTTAGAATCATAGAATCAGTCACGGTTGGAAGGGACCACAAGGCTAAAGTATCACCTCACCACTACATATTTGACATTTGTTCATCTTATGTCAGAACTCAGGTTTGAGTTCAATTCCTCAGTATCCCAAAATCCAACCCTGAATGTTCCAGTGCCAAAATCTTGAAGTAGGGTCCACTGCAGGATATGGACTAGCAGGCCAATGTGCAAGAAAATACACCATTCAATGTTAAAGCTGAGCAAATCCTGGAAGCAAAGGAGTGATGAACATCCAATTGCCTTTTCCTGTCTCCAGTAAAACTTCAGGAAAGAAGAAACCAGAAATCAAGAACACTCCAGAAGGAGGAGAAAAGCAGCTTTTCTCCTCCATTTTCCTGTTCCTGCAGTACAGGGTCAGCACTGTACTGGCTTACTGACTAATGCCAGAAACTAGGAATAGTGGAGGAAAGAATTTTTCTGGAATGTATGCACCAATCTCAAGTGGAAGGGTTGTCTGTCCCCTTTCAGCTGAAAACTAGTTTCTTGTGGATGCAGGAGATGGAGTCGAGTTGGTTAAACACCAATGCAAATACTGATTTATAGAGTATGATCATAAGCATAATGAATTTAATATAACTGGCTTTAAGGTACACACCACTCTGTGGGATTTGATCTGATATTTGATGTGAAGTGAGAAAGAATATTCACCTTGAACAGTGTCAGCTGAAAAGAGTATTTCCATTATACATTACTTGTAATAGCAAAGCTAATGAAATTTCAGCCTTAAACTTTTCCTACCCTTGTCCTCACACTGTTGTGTCAATACATCTGTTTATTTAACAATAATGAAAACTGAATCTCTGAGCTTACTAAAGCTTTTTTAGTTTTTTTTTATCAGGAAAGTGTATTAAGTTTAGTTAGGAAAGCTTCCTGAGATAGCTGTATTGGTGTACATCAGTGTGTTTCAGAATTACACCCCTAGCATTTGGAAACAAGTCGGCATAACCTACACTCCTTAAATAAACAGTGTCTGAGCTGAGGGCTGTGACCTCACTAGTTGGGTAACTGCTGCCTTCATTCTGACCACTGGTAGTGGATGGTGCTTGACACAAACACAACATTTCGAATTTCTTTATACAAGAAATCAGAACTTTCTATTTCCTGCACATCCAAAGCAGGTAGATATGGTCTACAGCACATGGGCTAGGTTCCTTAAATGGAATATAATTATCACTAGAGCTGTCAGACTTTGTCCCTACACACACCTCTACTATGCTTTTTATTCATCACACCATAGAGCAGCTACACTTTAATTATCAACATCATGTTCCCAAATTTTTTATTTCTTGGAGTTTGCTTATGCCGGTGCATTGCACAGGCATCCTACTGCTACATAATTGTAACAAACTTACTTGAGAAAACTTCCAGTTTGCATCTTTAGCTGCTTTTAAGGCTCTTGGTAAAATCTTTCGTTGCTTCCCACAAATAACAGCTAATTTTTCCCAGGTCACATGTGAGTGTGTGTCTGTTTTCTGCGATTCTGGAGACATGACTGAGCCATGGGTCACCCAGGCTTGGAAGCTCTTCTTCACTTGTGTGATGGGCTCATTTTGCAACTCTTGCCTAGTAATTCCCTGAAAGTCTGGGCATGTCAACACAGCTATACTAGGATTTCTAGTGTGAACTGTCTTCATTGAAACAGGCATAAACAAAACTTGTTGCAGGTAGTAAGAAATACTCACGAGTACCTGAGAAAAAAGCCTTTCATTGGCTTTTAAATTGTTGCCTTGATATTAATTTTTAGGTATGTCCTCAACAGGGATTATTTCTAGTGTTTCTCTGAAGCAAAGGTGCTTAAAACTGATTTGTTTTAAGTGTGATTGCATGTGAGTTTAAACTATGTTAACCTCATGACTTGTTCTTTGACTTATATTCATCTGATTTTTTTTTAAGAAGTGAAGATTAAAGAACAGTTCTATAAAAGCAAAAGTGATTTGTTTTAGTTCCTTGAACTGATTTTTTGCAGGTTTAGATGAGCACTGGAAATGATGCTACAGAGAAGGTAGGTATATCTGGAGTTTAGTTATAGAACTGTACCAGGTAACTTAACAACTCAGCATCACCAACAACCAGAAGAAAATTGTCCCATAATACAAAATGTAACTTTTTTCCCCATATGTTGACATTTGTAATTCATAAGTTGGTTGGAAGTTGTTCTAGCAATCTCTCTATATATAAATATAAATTTCTTTTGAAGATTAAAAAAAACCTCTATTAGGCATGCTGACCCCCTGTTCTGTTTCACAGTTGGAGTAACTCTGCATGTTGAAATCCTAGGCCTTATTTTGTTTTATGTATCATACCATGCCTTAGGTATTTCCCCCTGCCTATTCTGTATAAGGAAAGAGCTAATAGTATAGTGAGTTTTATGGGAATAACTTCACAGTGGTATAACTACAATGATTGCCTCTCACTTGCTCAAAATGTCTGGTCTCTTTCCTAACTAACAATCCCAATCCTGTTGTGCTGCCAGAGAGAACTAAACTCCTATATTATTTTATCCACTTCTTGAACGTTGAGCAGTGAGTCCAGTGACTGATGACTGACGCCTTGTTAACTCACATATAAACTGCATTGTGGGGAAAATTAAAGAGATTAAATCAATTAATTAATGAACTTCTTATCATTTAGTAATTTTTTTGTTTCAGCTACATAATTTTAATAGACTTTGGTGAACTTAGTTGCTTCTCTTCCAGTTTACAGCCTGCTATTGAAGGCACTAGTGAGGGTTAAGCTGAAGCAAAAATTGCTTTTGTAAATCGGTGCCCTGTTAAAAAACATTTAGTTGGGTATGATATAGCACTGATAGATTACTGACTCCAGTCTCCTTGCTTCTGCTGCTTTCCCCACATTTAACTTGGCAGGAGACTAATTTACTACCCACTTTGAAATTCAGGCCCAGGCGTCCTTGTCTGTAGAATGGATTGTTAATAAGGCAGTGCAAACCTAACAAGCTATGGAGTAGCTTAAGAATTATTAGCTCTTGGCTACTGTCCTTGTACAAAGGCATCATGAGCATTTCCCAGTACTTGGGACATGAACACAATGCAGAGCCACAACATAAGAGTCGCTGCAGCTGCTAGCCTGCCAAATGCATCAATCCATGTGAGGCAGATGATGTACATGCCCCTCTCTGCCTTTTGTTTCCCATTGCCTTGGTCCCCAGATGTGCTAAAGAGATTTGCCTCAAGAAGTCAGTCATATTTTTCTTTAGAGAATCTATCGATGCAAACGTTCTGGAGCATTTTGCAAAGCAGATATCTTACCATATGGAACGTGAACTGAAATAAAATGACATAACTTGCACTGAAGCTGTGCAAGTAAAATAGACCACTGAAGTTAAAAATATACAGGCAAGACTGTGTTAATTTTACAGTCAAGCAAAGACTCTGTTTGTTTGTTTAGCTATCTGGAGAATTCCACAGGCAAGGCACATGATACAGTGAACCATAACATGGCACCAAACAGCGAAGGCTGCAGGTGCATAGGAAGTGCAGCTTGTTCAAAAATCCATTTAAAGCTGAACATAGAGATCCCCTGGAGACATACTGACATAATACTGATTTACAGGTATGCTTTCTGTTAGAAAACTATTAACAAATGTAATCTTCAGTTGATGTCTAAAACTTAAAAATAGCCTGACCTTGTTACAACTGACCTGGAATCAACAAGGACAAATTTGGTTAGCAGAATGCATATTTAATCAACTCCATTGTTCTTCAGAAAAATATGTCATGGTAACTCTTAAAGGCCAGCTCTGAGGGTTGACCTTGTTGTATTAGTTCTTTAAAAAACAAATGATAAATCATTCTATCCTGAAGATTTTTGTTTGGTCTTACAGTTTTTCACCAAATATTTTCACAAGAGAATACTGCTTTTCTTCTAAATATGAATGTATTTCAGAGATTTTTAATAGACAAAGGGCTTTTCACAAGCTTTTTTAAAAGGTGCAGTGTTAGTACAGTTTCGTCTTCTCTGTGTCCTTGAGTGTTTTTCTTTGTTTCAAATACACATTGATTTATCTGTACAAGAATTATATCCTCTAATCTTCTTAGCTCCCACAGAAAATGGACAAGATCTGGCAGGCAGAAGTCACTAGGAGTAGAGGTAGTTTGGCTGAGTTCAGTGTGAGAATACACACAGGCTAATTTCTTATATTTTGGGGGGGTTGGTTGGTTTGTTTGTTTAACTTGGGGCTTTGAGGTTTTGTTGTTGTTTGGTTTGGGCAGGGGTGTTTTTTGGTTTAGTTTGTTTTTTTTTTTTTGTCAGGATCAGGCTTTGCTGGGTGAGAATAGGTCACAGAAACTAACATAGAAAGATCAAATTTAGATTACATCAGTTTAAGCTACTTTACTGAGGTAATGTTCAGGAAAATATATTGTCTTTGAAAAACACTTAATTTTCTCTTTAGACTACTGTTTAAAATAGTAATTGCTTCAAAATGAATTAAAACACATGAAATCTCTGAAAGTGTTTCTATAGAGGTGTTTCCAGGTGTTCTGTCTTGAGAGAGCAATGCTACATTTGCTTCTGCTTGATTAATTCTTGGTGATGAAAGAAAGAATGAAATCACTCTTGAGTAAAGCAGCCAATCATTGTAATGGAGGCAAACAAGGATTAGAAGAAGGTATCTATGGTAGTTTGGGTGACACTATAGTTTAGAGCCATTCATACCAGTGCACTTAAACATAAGTACAAAATGGTAGATAGAAAGTAGCAAAAAATGAAGGGTTTTTTTCTGAGGGGAAACTGTATCACTGATTCTGAGAAGTGCTGAGGCATCAGAGAGGACTAGCAACTTGAGTACTACCAGTTTGATGTTTACAATATATCTGTACACCATTCTAAAGTGCATTCTTATGTATCTGGTATGCTTCTACTTTTTAAGAATGCCAAAGAAATAGAAGGGTGCAGAGATCTGCAGTATTTGACACGGAGCTGAAGCTGGTGTCTTGATATGAGTAGACTCCATTTGGCTATTCATAAAGAGCAGGTTTTTTAAATGATTGTAGAAAGACAAAAGTTATTAATAGTGTTTTAACTTGGGGGTTAATGTCATAAGAAAAGGTCACCAGAAGGTAAACCCAGAAAACTTAATAATGCTCTTTCAGTTCTGTGCCATGATTCTCTCTCCAAGATAAGTCATCAAGAATAATACCTAAATAAGGACTTTATGGTAGGCATCCATAGGGAGAAGCAAGGCACAAGCTGAAAATCTACACAACATATTTTTTGTGTCAATTGACAGGGAGAAAGTCACAACATTGCACTTCAGCCCAGAGTCAAAGAAGGTTTCTGGAATCAGTGGAGACTGCTTGAGAACAGGGCCTGGTAAGATCACACTGTTACTGCTGCCTTATTTTTTTTTGGGATGATATATATGATCTTGAATTGCTTGGTTAAATGGTTGAAATGTAATAGCTGTGCAAATGGTACTAGATGGTCTGATGCTTCCTTATGTCCTGGAACTCTGTGTCTGCACATAACTTGGGAATTACTTAAGTAGTAAGTAGGGTATGTGAAATAATACTTTTGCAAGTATGCCATTAGAAACTTAATCTGTGGGCAAACTACTGTTGGCATAAAATATTCCTATTAGCCTATGATTATAGAATATTTCTGTATCGTGTTATTATAAAAAATGTATATAGTCTTTGAATTTCAGTTTTAAATTAAATTTAATGCAATTGCTGCAGTAATCCCAATGCTTTAAATTAAATAATGTAACTGCCCTATAATACTATAATACTGCCCTATAACTACTGGAACAAACAACTTACATGTTAGAAAATAGCTAGGTTTTGTGTTTAATGAAAAGAGATAGAGTTGAAAGGGAAGACTTCAGAGGATACACTTGCAGAAGCACTCCAGACTTTGGTAAGAAGAAGATTGGAGGGGGGTAATAACAGGCAATAATATCTGCAAGACTGTTTTCTTTAATATAATGAAACGCTCTGGCTTTGAACTAGATTTTTTAGTCCACTATTTGTTTTGTTTTGTTTTTATTTTCAGCTAGACATAGAGCTACATCTGTCTATATAGGCAATTTCTTTTAAGTCTTTTCCTCGTGTTTATGGAATAACATTGAACAAGCAAATGCAGAAAGACCATCTGAAAACTTTGTATTTCTTTTACAACTAAAAACAAAACAAACAAAAAGAAAAGAAAAGGTTTTTTTTCAATATTTTTTTTTCTCAAAAGAACTGTGTATGTTTGCTTGGCATATTCATTTTAATATGAATGTATATAACTTTGTCAGGCTTGTGAGAATTTCATTCCTTGAGTAGAAGAAACAAACCTGAGTTTATAACTTGAAACCTGAGAACTCAAAAAGATAATTCAATAAAAAATAAAGTTAAATACAAAAAAGCATTTGCTTTGCTTTTAAAATTGCAGAATATGTTTTAAGCAATTGAAATGATGAATTGACAAACATCTGGGCTAAAGCAAATCTTTGTAAGACAATACCAAAATCTAATTTTATAGATCTGAGAACCGCAAAACCAAGGGTGTTTTAGGCAGTGACAGAAAGCCAGGCTGCTAATATAAAACATACTGCCAACAGATCTGAGAACAGTGTCCCAAAACACTAACACGCAGCAACACACAGTCAGGGTTCAACGCTGTTTGTTTCATAAACTCATAATGATTTGAGTAATCTTTAACTTTTCTCCAGCATTTGTTTGTATGGTTACAAATAACTTGGTATTTTTAGGTTTTTCAAGGTTTCATACAAGATCTCGTTTACAAATTATTTGTTGAGTTCTCAAGTCATCTACTAATGTTGTGCAATGGAGAACCTCCATCACGTAGCTGTGTGGAAGTGGTGTAAGAAAGCAGAACACATAATTATAATGTCTGTTCATTCTCAGATATTATGAAATTACTCAAAAATATTGTGTGTGTATATATATTTGTGTGTGTGTGTGTGTGTGTGTGTGTGTGTGTATATATATATACACATACATATATATATATATAATCTATGTAAAAGAGAATCACAGAATCACAGAAACATTCAGGTTGGAAAAGATCCTCAGGATCACCAAGTCCAACCAAGAACTCTGCAAGGTTCACCCCTAAACCATATCCCCAAGCACCACATCCAAACAACCTTTAAAACACATCCAGGGTTGGTGACTCAACCACCACCCTGGGCAGCTCATTCAAATACCTGACCACTCTTTCTGTGATTTTTTTTTTCCTAATGTCCAGTTGCAGCTTGAGGCCATTTCCTCTTGTTCTATCACTGATTACCTGTGAGAAGAGACCAGCACCAGCCCCTCTACAGTGTCCTTTCAGGTAGTTGTAGACAGCAAAGAAGCCTCCCCTCAGCCTCCTCTTTTCCAAACAAAACATCCACAGTTCCTTCAGTCACTCTTCATAAGATTTATTCTCCAGGCCCTTCACCAGCTTTGTTGCCCTCCTCTGCACTCACTCCAGCACCTCCACACCTCTCCTGTATTGAGGTGCCCAAAACTGAACACAATAGGTGTGGTCTCACCAGAGCTGAGTACAAAGGGACAATCACCTCCCTACTCCTGCTGGACACAACATTTCTGATACAAGCCAGGATGCCATTGGCTTTCTTGGCTACCTGTCCACATTGCTTGCTCATATTCAGTTGCTTGTCAGTTAGAACCCTCATGTCCCTTTCTGCCAGACAGCTTTCCAGCCACACTTCCCCAAGCCTGTAGTGTTGCTTGGGGTTGTTGTGACCCAAGTGCAGGACCTGGATTGGGCCTCGCTGAAGCTCATCCTATTAATGCTGGCCCATTGATCCAATCTACCCAAGTCCCTCTGTAGAGCCTCCCTACAAGAAGATTGGGAGAAAAAGATGAAGGCATCTCTGCACTGGTCAGAGTAATTTAGAAAATATGCAGAACTTTAGAACAGTTCTAAGACAGATACAGAAATAAAAGGAGAGTAGAATGAAATGCTGAAGTAGTTTCAACTAGGCTAATCTGATACCTGTCTATAGAGAAGCAAGTAAATCTCTTTGAACTTCAGTAAAGTATATCATTTGTTGACACATGGGAAACTATGGGATTGAAAAGTTGGATTTAGAAAGGCTTTGTAGGGTTATACCTCCGCAGATAGCAACACTTGCAATGGAAGTTCTTTTGTAGAGGAGTTAGCTTTGAAATGCCTCAGGGTGAGTGTTGTGTCTGGATCATTAACACTGGTTGTGATCACTTGGACAGAAAATCTAGGAATATGGTGATGAAATTTTGCTGGTTATGCAAAGTGTGCTCTCAATACAGAAGTGCTATACTGGAAGAAGTAGGTGACCTTGAGAACTACAGTAATATAAACAGGATGAAGTTCAGTAGTAGAAAATGCAAATCCAGTGGAATGGAAAGCAGGGACTGAGAGTGAACTAATTGCAAAAATTTCAGAGGCTTATTATCTGGAAGTACAGGCAAAGTACTTGGGCAAGTACAATTCTGGGGCCTTTGGCCTGCCTTAGCTGAATTCTATCTAGCATAATGAAAGGAATATTAATAATGATATCCAAAGTTATAGTGAACACATAAAAATAATTTATGAGCTTCCTCTCATTCATGATTATTAAAGAAACATGAATTATAATGCAAAGAAAGGCTCTATTCTTACTTTCTAGCAGTCTTTCTTACAAGAAGATAGATCAAATATAATGTGTTTATCCTAGCAAAAAGTAGAAGAAAAAAAAACCACAGAATCATAGAATGATTTGGGTTGGAAGAAATGCCCCTATCACAGGGGGCAACCATGAGAGAGAAAATTTTATCTCTACATAAAATGTTGTACAATGGAGCAAGAATGCCAAAAGGGATCTGTAACACTAAGGACAGAGAGGAAAGAAAATGCAAAACTCTTTGAACTATATGAGCCACAAGAACAAGTAGATGGAGAGTAAACTTTAGTGAGAAAATGGAAGACAATTTTTTTCCATTAAAGCAATTAAAGGCTGGATCAGCTCCCAATAAGAACAGTCAGAGCCAAAGAAGTAGCTACTTTGAAAATGTACCTTGATTAGTTCATTAACAGGCTTATGCAATGTGGTTATTCATTACAACAGATGGCTCAGCTGAATCAGGTGGCTCCTTCCAGCCTCTGCTCCCAGTTGTTGTCTCTGTGAGGGTGGACCTGTAGAGAAATCTGGATGACAGATCACTGATATATTACAGATCTACCTTAATTCAGAAATGATTTTTTGAAGACTGAACCACGACACTACTGTCAGCTCTTTGGAATTATCAGTTCAGCTCTTATTTTGATTGCCAGCAGCAGGTATTTTCATTGCACATCTAGGCAGCTGTCAGAGCTCGTTCATGTATGCAAGGATATATTTTCTCATTCCTGAGCTTTTGATGTATAAGAGAAGACTATGAAAGGCTTAATTATACCTTTCTGAAGTTGCTGCTTGTGGTGGGAAAGAAGTGCTTCATGCCAGCTGTGGAGGCCACAGTCCTTTCAAGCACTGCAGTTAAAATGGTTGGACAGCACCAGCAGGACAGGTCTGGCAGGTATTCCCACAGCCATCCTGCCTATGTTTCCTGACACGTGCAAGTGAAGCGAGTTCCTTGAGAAAACACAGGAGGAAAGGGAAAAGACAAAAGGTTATAATCCCACCTTTCAGATGCCTCATCAGAATCACTGTTGCCTGTGTGAGTGATAACTGAGTTTATAAAGCCTTGTTGACTTCTTGCTTAGTTTAATACTGATTACCACACTGGTAACCTTGAAAATGCACTTTTCTTTCTTTGCCCTATTGCTTCTCTTCCATGTATATAACCCTGCTAAAGGTTTTGGGAGCTTTGCTTAGGGAACATGCACATTTAACTGCCAAAGTAAATAAAGAACTATGAAGGAGAACTATTGTGTTTCTGTAGCCCAGCTCTGTACAATGGACATAAGCTTTTCACTTTGTTCTCTATTTTTCTTACCCTATTTTTTTAATGAGGCATCCTGTACCATTCCTGACTCTGTCCAAGAGTGTGGAAATCTGCAATGTGCATTCAAGTAGGAGTAGTAATTACATAAACACTTCTGGTGTTTATGTGCTTCCCACAGACCACTTGGAGCCTTTGTGTAATAATTTTCTTCAGTAAAGAAAACCATATAAGCATTAATTATCAAAATGTAGAGAGATCCTGTAGTTTGGTGTGTTGGGCAGCTTGCCTGGATTTTGCAGAGTGCGGTTTGACATTTCTTGGCATTGGCAAGTTCAGAAAGGGTTGGGCTGGTGAGTGCATTGTGTCTGGATTGGATGGAGTTAACTTTCTCCACAGCAGCCCTCATAGTTCTGTGTTCTGTATTTGTACTAGAAAGGTGTTGATAACACACCAGTGTTTTGGCTACTGCTGAGCAGTCCTCACACAGCATTAAGGCTGCCTCTCTAACATCTCCCTTCCAAAGGCCAGTAGGCCTGGCGTGGGCAAGAGGTTGGTAGAGACAGCCAGAATGACTGAAAAAAGCTGGCCAAATGGCTATTCCATTCCTTATAACATCTGCTCAGCAATAAAACCTAAGACAAAGGAGGAGAGATGGGAGCAGTAATTGCTAAGACATTTGTATTGTGGAGCAGCCCCAACACATACTGAGGACCTACTTCCCAGGAGTGACCACGGAAAAGAATTAATTGCTTTGTTTTCCTTTGCTTCAATGTGCAGCTTGTGCTTTTGTGTTTACTGCTCTACCAATGCTAGTGACTTATTGTGGTGGGTTGGAAATTACTCCTCAGCATAAAATTGACAGACCAGCTCAGTGGAAGCGAATGAAGTTGTACTTACAAACAAAACTACAATCTAGAAATGAAATACAATTAATTTGTACAAAATATCGAATATTTATACATGTGTACAATTTATAAACAGCACAAGAACCCCCATGGGCAAACCAGGGGGCTACCCTGGCAACAGCTTCCCCCTCCCTGCTCCCTTCCCCCCTGTACACAGTAAAGGAGAGAGAAAAGCAGAGAGCTGTTTGTTAATACTCAGTCACAGCACAGCGATATAGCCAAGGTCAGCAAAGCCAGCAGAAGCCAGAGCTAGTATCTACTACAGCCAGGAAGTCAAAAAGAGAGAAAGTTAGTATACACAATGAGCTTTTATGTTTGTTATTTGTCCAATGGTATTACTTAGACCTTATCATTATTTTCCTTTTCACATCCAATAGTGATTTATTTACATTCTACTACTTTCTGTTCATGATCTGTGGAAAATTTTCTAGACACAGCCATACTTATTTAACTAGAAAGCCTGATGAGAACATATATATTTATGCATACTTACTATCCTGACAGTTTTTTGTCAAAGTCATCAGTTTGTACCTCAGCTGGCACATGGAGAAGTGGGAGCATGCATCCAGGAGCACATAGAATGAGGAAAATGAGACCTCTCCACTTCATTGATCCACTCAGCCATACCAAAACACCCCAACTGCAGTCTTAAGCACATGATATGCTGCACAGGAAGAAACGAGGTAGAGACAAAAGTTTGTGATGGGGATAAAGGTATCATACTTTGTGCAAGGGCTCAGCAACACAGTGCCCAAATAAGCCTAGGTAAGCCAGGTAAACCAGGTTCAGCCTTAAACCCAGATGGCCAGACAAGTCCACCAAGATGAGGCAGGCTGAGGATCAAGCCAGGAGCTCAAGTTCAAGGCTCAGGGTCAGTCTGCAGATCAGCGGGGTGCCTGGCCCAGCACAGGCATGGCTGAGACACTGCTGCATTACAGGTCAGGTGAGGTCCAGGTATGAGGCCCTCAGCTTAAAAGGCACTGCAGAGTGAAATGATAGAGAGTTCCTACAGAGGCTTCTCAGAATAGTTTCCTGGAAGAGCTATCTTCAAAGCCAGACACTTACACCATTACTAAAGCCGGCCCTGAGGCCAAGCAACCAAAGTCCCAGCCATGGGGAAAGTAGAAAGGTTCTGTTGAGAGCTCTGGCAGCTTTAGAAAACCATGCATTAGCTCAGACCTAGCACTGCAGTGAAATAGTAAGTGTTTTGATTGGAATGGGAAGTGTGCAAAACTTTTTATCTTCCAGTGCCCACAATATCTGATTTTTATATTCTCCATAGTGTAGTTAGAGAATCAAATAACTCTAAATACCATTTGCTTTCTTCAGAAACCAGAAGACAGTGTATTTGTAGAAGGGTAGACATCTTCTTACAGTTGGATTTACCCAGTGTTTAGGGGCTATAGCATCATTTGTGGTATCTCCTTTCACAGACACTAAGTGGAAAACTCCTATAGATGAGCTATGCTGTGCATTCACAGTAGGAAATCTTGTACTCTGCTTTGTATCAGCTATGAATGGGAAAGCTAGACTATAGGATTCTGGATCTTCCCTTTCATCTATTTGGTCATAAACAAACACACCAGAATTTATAGCAGTTCATATGGGACTGTGCTTATAATTCAGAGTCATAAAAGCTTTTAAAAAATCACATGCATAAAACAAGAAAATACATAGCTTAAAAGAATTACCATTCTGTCCTTCACTTAGCATATACAAGACAATGCCATGGTTAATGAATGATGAATAAGTCATTGCAACATTTAAAGAAAAACCTTGTCTAAAAGCACCTTACATTTAAAGTGCTCTGGCCTTACAAGAAGTTTCTACTTGTCATCATGATACAGTGGAATTATTCTCTTAAGTAAACTGAAATAATATACTTGGTTCTTTGAAATGTCTTTGGATGATCAGAGCTCTCTGCTGATTTTTACATTAAGATTTTCTTATATTTATTCTGCTTTAACATATTAAAATCATATTTGGTCCTCATTAAAAGAGAATGAAGTATTAAAGTCCCACCATCATCACATAGTAAATAATATGTGGCTGTCCATCAGTGGTCTTGACCTAGTCTTGCAGAATATTACGGATGTCGTTCTTCCTTCAAGCTGTCTACTGTATCGTGTTCCATAAAATTGTTCCAGTATTCTGCAATTCAGTCAAGGCTAAATTACGATGGAAGAATAAATACATTGTACCTGAGTCATTCTTAGAAGTCTGGATATGTAGGTGATTCATAATTTTTCACTACAGCTAGAAATCACCTGGTATTTCTATTATATGAGAATGAAATAAACATACATTTTTAAGGAAGAAATATGCTGGAGGTTTTATAATTTTTAAATTACTATTATTTATAAAATACATCTCTCTCTTTTAGTTATATGTAAACAGAAATCATGTATAAATGTGTGGTTCAAAGGAATTCCCTTTTCTGTATACTTTGCTGTGCAAACTTGGATCTCGTTGCTTTAGCTGCTCAGTTCTGCATTACGATTATGTCGCCTGCTAAAGGTAGAAGAGTGGCTGCCTTAACTTGATGAGATAGTTTAAATGAAATGTACTCGGTTATGCTTCTAGAAATGAGGTATTTAGCTCTTCAAATTCACTGTCCTGTCTGTGAGTTTTCAATATATGGGCAAAGGCAGCTTTAGGTATTCTGAGTTTTGTAAGACTCCAGCTTCTGCAAAAATTAAAATTACAAGACCTCTTGAGTGTGGCGGAGATGTGTGCCCTAATTTCCATAGGAATACCTCTAATGAGAGGTACACTAACCTGTAAGGTTTTTCTGCCCTTTCTGCAGTCTCCTCTCAGTTTCTATTCCTGGTCATGTAAATATCAATCTAAGAGTTTTGATACTGTCTTTCATTGTCTGATTCAACTCACTACAGTGATGCAGTAACTTCTTCTCACTTCAGAATACAAAGTCTTCGATTTTGCTTTTATCAGTTAGGATAGAAAACTTCAGGGAAAAAAAACTTTCATAATTTTTATAAACTCTTTCAGATAAAGCTAATGCCTGTGGGGATGTGAAACACCATGATCAAGATCAGATGTGTTCTTTCCAAAAAGACTAAAAAAAAAAAAAAGAGAGAGAGAGACAGACTCTGTATACCAATTGCAGATACATGCTGATTGCCTATCTTTTAAATTCAGAATCAGACTTAGCATGAGTTTGTCAGCAGCAACCCTCTCCGTATCTGCAACTGTTCCTCTTTTCTGTGTATAAGCATGAGGTGTCTCAGTTTCCATTTTTATTGTATCAGAGAGTGATACATAGAGCACTGCTAAACAGTGATCTAAGAAGAATATTATGACTTTAAGAATACTTCACATGCCTAGCCCATGAAGTGCATTTATTAGAAGGGCCACCAGGATGATCAGAGGGCTGGAGCACCTCTCCTGTGAGGACAGACTGAAAGAGTTAGGGCTGTTCAGTCTGGAGAAAAGAAGGCTCTGAGGTGACCTTATTGTGGCCTTCCAGTATCTGAAGGGGGCCTACAAGAAAGCTGGGGAGGGACTTTTTAGGATGTCAGGTACCGATAGGACTAGGGGGAATGGAATAAAGCTGGAAGTGGGGAGATTCAGACTGGACATGAGGAAGAAGTTCTTCACCATGAGAGTGGTGAGAGCCTGGAATGGGTTGTCCAGGGAGGTGGTTGGGGCCCCATCCCTGGAGGTGTTTGCAGCCAGGCTGGATGAGGCTCTGGCCAGCCTGATGTGGTGTGAGGTGTCCCTGCCCATGGCAGGGGGGTTGGAACTAGATGATCCTTGTGGTCCCTTCCAACCCTGACTGATTCTATGATTCTGTGACTGACTTTTAAGAATTTATCACCAGTGTGCATTCATCAAGCTTTACAGGAACTGCAAGAATAATTGTTTTCTAAAGTTAACTTATTTCAACTAACCATTTGAGGATCAAACTTACTTTATAACAATGGACTTCCAGTATTCTGACAGAATGGCATTGTTGTATAATTAAATCTGGGAATAAAATAAGAAAAAAGGAGGACTAAATAAAACCAACCAACCAAGAACAACAATAGAACAACTTTTTTCATTAAGAAATTGGGAGGATGTAGTTGTCAAGCAGTGTTCTCACTGGAACAGTCTCAGGTCCTGAGGAGGTGTCTGAAAGCAGTCAAGGCCTTCTCTGGCTGTAGACAAATGATGGGGTTTAGAAAAAGCAAGTGTGTAAATGGATATTTTAGGATGGGGCAGACCAGGAGATAATGCATTGCTGTAAACAAACTGTCCAGTCACCGCTCATCAAAACTATTGATTCCAGAGGATGGAGATGCTGTCTCAGTTCCTAAGAGGAAAAGCTGAAGCCATGGAAACACTTATTTATCTTGTCCTTGAAATCAGTCTCCTCTAGTACTTGAATACACTGTTTTTGTTAACCTCATAACACTGTCTTTGTTTTGTTAACACTGTTTTGGTTTCCTTAACCCAGGCTGCTGTTTAACAGTTTTGGTATATTTGCTTAATTTTTATTTTATTTGATTCATTTTGGAGGAATGCCTTAAGAATTACACTTACTATTTGCTATCCCAGTAGCTCAGAAATTGAATTTGTTGATTAAATCCTTCTCTATCACAATGTCTTTAGTAATCACTACTGCATATCTTTTCAAAATGTTGTGCCTAATTGTGTATTCCTTGTATTTTGAACCAAATATGTTGTTTTCAAACACACCAGACCAAATCTCTCTCTGCTGCCTGACCTGCCCATATTGATGCTGGCAGGTAATGGTTATTGAGACAAATGCTTCATCATTTGGGACCTAAGCTGCTTAGAGATGCTTAGGCAGCTCCAGAGTTCTGTTCAAACATGTTGGGAGTCTTTAGGCATATCACAGTTTAACTAATTGTATCAAGGTGAGAGCTGAAATCCCCCCCACCGACAATAACCAGGCTAGCTCAATCTGGAAGCAAAGGAAAGCTGTATTTACAAGCAAATCTACAATCTATGATGAAATGCAATGAATATATACAAATATACACTATTCACAACATTTACAGATACATACAATCAACAGAGAAGCATAACCAAGCTCCCTTTGCTTCCCCCAAAGGGGCCTTTCCCAAGGGGCTTCTCTCCCAGGGACCTTCTCCCCCCAGACCCCCTGGCAGAAAGCAGAGAGTTAAGAAGCAGAGAGGCTGTTAACTTAGCTCGCCAAGGTCAGTGTGTTATCTTCAGCCAGAAGAGAAGAAGCAGCAGCAACCAGACAGCCCAGCACATTGCTAACTGCAGACTCTGACTGCCCCAACTTTGTTTTAAGTAGTGGTTCTTAAACATTTCTATCTATCCAATGGAAGTGTTTAGAACAATCAGTATTTTGCTTTCTTACATCCAATAGTGACTTATTTACATTCTTTAGCTTTCTCTGCCCGAACTTTGAGAAGAAAAATTTAAAAAGAGTCTCTAACCATCACACTAATGATCACAGAGCTACTCACTCACTTCCCCCTTTAGTGGGAGGAGGGAGAGAACTGAAAAACCAAGAAAACTCATGAGTGGACAAAAAGACAGTTTAATAGGTAAAGTATAAGGTGTCCTAGAAATCTTGTGTTACTGCTAGCAAGATCAACCTAGTACTTGTCTTGCTTGTACTAGATGTGCTTCATAATCTCAGTGTGTAAGCTTGCTGCATATAGTACCCTACTTACTGCCTTAAATGTCCCCATTTGATTTTTGTTGTGTGAGCTTGCTGTCAACATGTTGATACATGTGAAACAGGAAAAGGACAACATGCAGTCTGTCTGAATACAAGATCAGGCAGTTTTCATATGTCTGTCATTCTGAGAGTATCTCTCAGCAATGCAAAAACTGTGCTGTCCATTTTACAGAGAACATACCAGAACTGTAGAATGGCAACAACACTAACTGTCACACCAGCATCTGCATATAGACTATATCATTCTTCAGGTGCTGGAATATTAGTAATGGAATACTAATTTCAGGTTGTGGAAGTCCATCCTGGAACTCTTTTAGGAATTCAGAATTAGATATTCTGCCTTTTCAAGGCTGTTCCTAGATGTCCATGCTGATCCACAAGTGGGTAGGTATCATTTGGCCAAAAAACACTCTTTAAAAGATTTGGCACTACCTTACTGTTAGCAAAATATGTTCCTGTAACTGTTGCCGTAGCAAACATGCTGAAGACCACCCTCTAGGTGTTCACAGCTTTAGTCACTGATATCCTGATATCACTTCTGCTTTCCATACAGGCAAGATGACCAGCTGGGCCAGAGGTTTAGCTGAGAAATATGTACGCATATCTGGTTTCTGGAAAAATCCTTACGACATTGCATCATACTAACTTTACCCTCTTCAAGACTCTACTTAGAAATATCCAGTGGGATAAGGCTCTAGAAAGATGGGGGTGGGCAAGAGAGCTGGTTAAGACTGAAACATTACCTCCTCCAAGGAAAAAGTATTCCCTGGAAAAAAAAAATCAAGTAAGGGAGGCAGAAGACCTGCATGGATAAGTAAGGAGCTCTTAGAAGAAGTCAAAAAGAAAAAGGAGGTTTACAATATGTGGAAAAAAGTTCTGATCAATTGGGAGGATTATAGAGATATAGGCAGAGAATGTAGAGTTGCATCAAGGAAGTCCAAGACTTTCTTGGAACTGAGTCTTGCTAGGGGGAATGAAAGAGAACAAGAAGAGTTTTTTCAAATGCATCAATGATAAATGGAAGAGCAGGCAAAAGGTGGGCCCACTGCTGAATGAGATGGGAGATACAGTAACTGATGGTACAGAGATGGCAGAGTTGCTGAATGCCTTCTTTGCCTCAGTCTTCACTCCTAAGACCAGCCCTCAGGAACCTCAGTCTCTAGAAGCAAGGGAGCAGAACTGGAGAGATGTGGACATTCCACTGGGCAGTCAGGAGTGGGTTAGAGATCTCTTACACCAACTAAAGACAAACAAATCCATGGGCCCTGATGGGGTGCATCCATGAGTGCTGAGAGAGCTGCTGATACTGTTGCTGAGCCTCTCTCCATCATCTTTGAAAAGTCCTGGAGAACAGGAGAGGTGCCTGATGACTGGGAGAAAGCAAATGTCACTCCGTTTTCAAAGAAGGCAAGAAGGAGGACCCAGGCAACTACAGACCAGTCAGCCTCACCTCCATCCCTGGAAAGATGATGGAGCAGCTCATCCTGAAGGTCATCTCTAACCACATGGAAGACAAGAAGGTTATCAGGAGTAGCCAACATGGATTTACCAAGGGAAGATCCTGCCTGACTAATCTGATAGCCTTCTATGACACCATGACCAAATGGGTAGATGAGGGAAGAGCAGTGGATGTCATATATCTTGACCTTAGTAAAGCTTTTGATACTGTCTCCCATAACATCCTCATAGAAAAGCTCAGGAGATGTGCATAGATCAGGTCAGAGAGGTGGATTGAAAACTGGGCCCACAACAGCGTTCAGAGGTCATCATCAGTGGCACAGAGTCAACTTAGAGGCTTGTGGCCAGTGGTGCTCCCCAAGGATCAGTACTGGGTCCAGTTTTGTTCAGTATCTTTATCAACAACCTGGATGAGGGCATTGAGAGTACCCTCAGCAAGTTCTCTCTGATACAACACTTGCAGGGGGGAGGGTTGGCTGACACCCTGTCAGGTTGTGCAGCCATCCAACGTGACCTGGACAGGCTGGAGAGCTGGGTGCAGGCAAACCTCATGAAGTTTAATAAGGACAAGTGCAGGGTCCTGCATCTGGGGAGGAATAACAACAGGCACCAGTACAAGTTAGGGGCTGCCCTGCTGGAAAGCAGCTCAACTAGTTCTAGTGAACAGCAAGTTCTCCATGGAACAACAATGTGTCCTTGTGGCAAGGAGAGCCAATGGTATCCTAGGGTGCATCAAGAAAGGTGTGTCCAGGAGGTCTAGGAATGTTTTTCTCCCCCTCTACTCTGCTCTGGTGAGACCCCACCTGGAATCCTATGTCCAGTTTTGAGCTCCCCAGTTCAAGAGAGACACAGAACTGCTGGAGAGAAATCAATGGAGAGCCACGAGGATGACTGGGGCACTTGAGTATCTCCCCTACAAAGAGAGACTGAGGACCTGGGGCTGTTTAGTCTTGAGAAGAGAAGACTCAGAGGGGATCTCATCAATGTGTATAAATATCTTAGGGGTGGGTGTCAAGTGGAGGGGGCCAGGCTCTTTTCTGTGCTGCACAATAAAAAGACAAGAAACAACAGGTACAAGCTTGAACATAGAAGATTTCACCTCAATGTGAAGAGAAACTTCTTTACAGTGAGGGTGGCAGAGCATTAGAACAGGCTGCCCAGGGAGGTTGTGTAGTCTCCTTCTCTGGACACGTTCAAAACCCACCTGGATGCATTCCTGTACAGACTACCCTAAGTGATCCTGCTTTGGCAGGGGGATTGGACCCAACAATCTCTGGAGGTCCTTCCAACTTCTGATATGCTGTGATACACTTATAACTTACAAGCTACTTTAAACAATTCATGTTCAGCTTTATGATATGCTTAGTGAAACACTGTGATTCACATATTTCAGGACGTTAGAGTCTGTGATGTTAACATAACCCCAGGGTCTGTGATGTTAACTTGTTCCCCTGCAGAGATACACAGTCAAGACATGAATGTCCTTACCTAAATTCTTACTGCTTGTGTGTCTGCTGCTTATGTGTCTTACTGCTTTGGTGTCATAATGTATGTTCCCCTATTGTGATGACAGCTTCTTATCACATATCTTCTGGGTGCACTATAAGGTGTTGAAGGCCTGCTAGTATTGTCCATAAAATCAAATTAATACAAGGCTGGGTAAAATTATTGGACTTGCAGTCCAGGAAAGGACAGTGAACAGCAATAATCCTTGCAGTTTGTGTCTCTGAGTCCACATCTAAGCTGTTGCCAAGACTGAGACTACTTTGGTTACAAAGTCTGAAGACTGTGAGGAAAAGATCTTAAGTTTCTCAGCACCATGACTGTTCTTGCTTTATCTTTTACCTAGTCTAAATCTAGTCTCTTCACCCCTTGCAAAGTCTTCTTTAATGTTAATATTCATCCCCATATTTTTGTAACTACAGACAACAAAGAGGTTGAGCCAGACAACCAGAACAAATTTTTCTGCCCTTATATCAGAAATTTTAGTGGACATATTTGATGTAGGTGTCAAGGTGTTGGCATGAGGGGACTGCAGAGATGGCCTCTATGTGTCCTTTGTGGGACACAGCTGCTTCCATCTGACTCTACTCTTGAGTCCACTGACTCCACTCCATCTGACTCAACCTGAATCCACTAAGGAACCAGTACAGGACGCAACTGAGCCCACCAGTAAAGCTGCTGGCACCTCTATGAAAGCATATTTAATAAAGGTAAAATGTTGACCAGCAATGTAAAGTGTGAATTGAAAGAAAGAAAGAGAAAGAAAGAAAGAAAGAAAGAAAGAAAGAAAGAAAGAAAGAAAGAAAGAAAGAAAGAAAGAAAGAAAGAAAGAAAGAAAGAAAGAAAGAAAGAAAGAAAGAAAGAGAGAAAGAAAGAAAGAGAGAGAGAAAGAGAGAAAGAAAGAAAGAAGGAAAGAAAGAAAGAAAGAAAGAAAGAAAGAAAGAAAGAAAGAAAGAAAGAAAGAAAGAAAGAAAGAGAAAGAGAGAAAGAGAAAGAAAGAAAGAGAGAAAGAAAGAAAGAAGGAAATAAAGAAAGAAAGAAAGAAAGAAAGAAAGAAAGAAAGAAAGAAAGAAAGAAAGAAAGAGAGAAAGAAAGAAAGAGAGAGAGAAAGAGAGAAAGAAAGAAAGAAGGAAAGAAAGAAAGAAAGAAAGAAAGAAAGAAAGAAAGAAAGAAAGAAAGAAAGAAAGAAAGAAAGAGAAAGAGAGAAAGAGAAAGAGAGAAAGAGAGAAAGAAAGAAAGAAGGAAAGAAAGAAAGAAAGAAAGAAAGAAAGAAAGAAAGAAAGAAAGAAAGAAAGAGAGAAAGAAAGAAAGAGAGAGAGAAAGAGAGAAAGAAAGAAAGAAGGAAAGAAAGAAAGAAAGAAAGAAAGAAAGAAAGAAAGAAAGAAAGAAAGAAAGAAAGAAAGAAAGAAAGAAAGAAAGAAAGAAAGAAAGAAAGAAAGAAAGAAAGAAAGAAAGAAAGAAAGAAGGAAAGAAAGAAAGAAGGAAAGAAAGAAAGAAGGAAAGAAAGAAAGAAAGAAAGAAAGAAAGAAAGAAAGAAAGAAAGAAAGAAAGAAAGAAAGAAAGAAAGAAAGAAAGAAAGAAAGAAAGAAAGAAAGAAAGAAAGAAAGAAAGAAAGAAAGAAAGAAAGAAAGAAAGAAGGAAAGAAAGAAAGAAGGAAAGAAAGAAAGAAGGAAGGAAAGAAAGAAAGAAAAAAAGAAAGAAAGAAAGAAAGAAAGAAAGAAAGAAAGAAAGAAAGAAAGAAAGAAAGAAAGAAAGAAAGAAAGAAGGAAAGAAAGAAAGAAAGAAAGAAAGAAAGAAAGAAAGAAAGAAAGAAAGAAAGAAAGAAAGAAAGAAAGAAAGAAAGAAAGAAAGAAAGAAAGAAAGAAAGAAAGAAAGAAAGAAAGAAAGAAAGAAAGAAAGAAAGAAAGAAAGAAAGAAAGAAAGAAAGAAAGAAAGAAAGAAAGAAAGAAAGAAAGAAAGAAAGAAAGAAAGAAAGAAAGAAAGAAAGAAAGAAAGAAAGAAGTGAGAAACAACAGTGTGAGCACCAGGTTTGGAGAAGAAGGGAGGAGGTGCTGCAGGCATCAGAGCAGGTATTCCCTTGCAGCTTGTGGAAGTTACCACAGTGAGGCAGATATTCACACTGTAGCCAGGATGGTATTTCCTGAATGAACTGCAGCCTGTAGAGTAGCCCACAAAAGAGCAAGCTCTTCTCACAGGAACTGTGTCCCGTGGAGGATCCACACACAAGCAAATTATTTTCCTGAAGGACTACAGCCTGTGGGGATGACCCACACTGGAGCAATTTTGGAGGGACTGCAGCCCAAGGGAAGAACACGTGCTGAAGCCGAGGAGTAATATAGGGAAAAAGTGTGAGAAGGAAGTAACAGCAGAAGACGAACTACTGTGTACTGACCATAATCTCCAACTCCCCAATTCACTCTAGACCAGTTTCTTGGTGGGGATTGAAGGAGTCAGGAATGAAGAAGTTGAGCCTAAGAAAAAGGATTGTGTGGAAAAGATGGTGTTTTAATTTTGTCTTTGCTTCTTCTCAGTGGATTTGACACCCATGCTTAGATAAAAATGTATGAGCTCATAAAATGCTCTGCCCAAGGCACACTGTAATGGGGCACACAAGACATTTTGCTGTACTGGAATGGGATTTTACCTCCAATAACTTCTGCCAGTATGACCTTCCCTCTTCTTTTTCCATAAGATTTCCTTTTTTACCACCCCAACTTTTCCTGCATGTTGTGTTGCTTTTATATCAAGGGCAAACGAACAGCTTCCATAAAAGCAGTCACTCTATTGAGACCAGAGAATGACATCCATATTTCTATTTTTCCAGACCTTATGTTCTGTAACCCAGTTCTGTGGTCCTGTACCGTCCTCTTCTGCTACTTCTATCATGTACAACTGGTGCTGCCCTATCTTCAATAGGACACTGCAGGACTGCCTTTAATTTGTCTCACAAAGCAGGGCTAACTTTGTACTCTTCAGAGATATACTTGCAGGAATCCCACAGGATAAGACTCTGGAGGGTAAAGGAGCCCAGGAAAGTTGGTCAGTTTTTAAATGCTACTTCCTCCAAGCCCAAGATAGGTGTGTTCCCTTGAGTAAAAAAATCAGGTAGATGTGCCAGGAGACCTGCATGGATGAGCAAGGAGCTTCTGAAGGAAATCTCATGGAAGAAAGAAGTTTACTGTTCATGGAAGAATGGACTTGTCACTTGGGAGAACTATAGGGCATGTAGGAAGGCAACGAGGAAGGCCAAAGCCCTCTTAGAACTAAAATTAGCAAAGGAAGTAAAAGAGCACGGGCTTCTTCAAATATAACAGTAGGGAAAGGAAGAATAGGGAAAGTGTGGGCTCACTGCTGAGTGAGGAGGCAGCCCTGATAACTGAGGATGCAGAGAAGGTAGGGCTGCTGAATGCCTGCTTTGCTTCAGTCTTTACTCCTAAGACCAGCTCCTGGATGAAGGAGAGAAAGTCTGGAGGAGGAAAGACTTTTCACTAATCAGTGAAGTCTGGGTTAGGGATCAGTTACATAAATTTAATATTCACAAGTCCGTGGGCCCTGATGAGATGCACCCAAGAGTGTTAAGAGAGCTGGGTGGTGGTGTTGCTCTACTACTCTCCATCACTTTTACAAAATCCTGGCAGACAGAAAAGGTGCCTGAGGTCTGGAGGAAAGCCAATGCCACTCCAGTCTTCAAAAAGGGCAAGAAAGAGGTTCCAGGGAACTACAGACCAGTAAGCCTCACCTCCATCCCTGGAAAAGTGATAGAGCAGCTCATTCTGGAGGCCATCTATAGGCACTTGGAAGAAACAAAGATGATCAGGAGCAGTCAGCATGGATTTACCAAGGGGAAATCATGATTGACTAATCTGATAGCCTTCAATGATGCCATCACTGAATGGGCAGATGCAGGGAAACCAGTGGATGTAGTCTACCTTGACCTTAGTAAGGCTTTTGACACTGTCTCCCATAATATCCTTGTGAGTAAGTGTGGGATAGAAGAACAGACAGTGAGAGGGATTAGGAACTGGTTACACAATAGAGTGCAAAGAGTGGTGGTCAATGGTGCCAAGTCCAGCTGGAGAGCTGTAACTAGTGGAGTCCCCCAGGGATCAGTGCTGGGTCCAGTCCTGTTCAACATCTTTATCAAAGACATTGATGAGGGGACAGACAGACAGACAGTGTCTGCTCAGCAAGTTTGCTGACGATAGCAAACTGGGAGGCTAGGCTGATACAGCTGAAGGCCATGTGGCCATTCAGTGAGACCCGGCCAGATTGGAGAGCTGGGCACAGAGGTTCAACAAGGATAACTGCATCTGGAAAGCAATAATAAACTGCACCAGTACAGGTTAGGAGGTGATCTGCTGGAGAGAGCCCGGTGGAGAAGGACCTGGGACTGCTGGTGGACAACAAGTTATCCATGGGTCAGCAACGTGCCCTTGTGGCCAAGAAGGCCAATGGGATCTTGGGGTGTATTGAGTGCATCCAGCAGGTCTAGGGAGGTTCTCCTCCCCCTCTACTCTGCCCTGGTGAAGCCCCACCCAGAATATTGCATCCAGTTCTGGGTCCCCCAGTTCAAGAGGGACAGGGATCTACTTGAGAGAGTCCAACGGAGGGCTACAAGGACTGGAGCATGTGCCTTATGAGGAAAGGCTGATAGCCCTGGGGTTTTTTAATCTGGAGCAGAGAAGACTGAGAGGGGATCTAATAAATGGGTATAAATATGTGAGGGCTGGGTGTCAAGAAGGAAGGGACAGCCACTTCTCACTTGCACCCTGTGACAGGACAAGGGACAATGGATGTAAACTACAACACAAGAAGTTCCACCTCAACATGAAGAGGAACTTCTTTACTGTAAGGGTCACAGAACACTGGAACAGGCTTCCCAGAGAGGTTGCAGAGTCCGCTTCTCTGGAGACTTTCAAGACCTGTCTGGATGCGTTCCTGTACAAACTGCACTAGATTATATGGTCCTGCTCTGGCAGGGGAGTTGGACCCAGTGATCTCTAGAGGTCCCTCCCAACCCCTAACATCCTGTGATCCTGTGATGCACTCATGCAAAGCCAGGACTCCCTTTGCTGGGCAATATGATAATAGTGTTTGAGTGAAGAGATTACGTCTGCAGCCTGGAATGCCTTACAAGAAAAGATGGCATGATATGACAAGGTCCCTGGCCTCCATCTAAAATAATCCTTTGGAAAAAGCATGGGGCAAGGCTGCCAGTCCTTGTTGATCTAATCATCCTCCTCTATTTGGCCAGAGCATCTCTAACAGACTTGCATGTGTATACTTGCTAGCACACGTGGTTTTCCATAGTGGCTCAAAGCACATTCAGCAAGCATTGCAATGGTGATTTCACTGTAAGAGCATGACTAGGCATGGCATCGAGCCTCTGTCCTGATTCAGGACTGTGCTTCATCCTTTGTCACATTCTTAGTGACTCCTTACAGAGCCACGGTCTGCTTCACTGTCTTGGGATCTTTGCCCTCTTTATTAGGTAATAATGTTACAGACTCACTGAAGGCTAAATTTTGACAGAGATCCTTCCAGAGGGAAAGGAGTTTCTTTATGGTCCAAGTAACAGGCTGGGTGGAAGCCAGTAAACTGAATAGCATCGATATTCCTTGCCAGAGGGAGGGAAGGGTATCCCAGCTGGATGGATTTATGTAGTTGGTGTAGCAGCTCCAGCCACACGGTCCACTCGCAGGAGAGGGCTGGCGGCGGAGTCGAGGCTGCCGTCCGGCTCAGCGCCGAGTCCATGGCAGAGCGAAGAGGAGCCGAACCGAACGGAGTCACACTAAGAGGCGCCGCAGCGAAGCTTCGCCAGGCGCCGACAGACACTGGCCCGACCCGGAGACGAGCCCGCGGCGCCCCGGGCCGGCCCGCTCAGGGCTGAGCTCCCAGAGAGCGGTCGGTCAGTCTGCCTGTGCTGGGAAAGCGGCGGAGGGACCCCCTCTTTACAACGGGAGTTCACTTCCCCGTGTGCAGGAAGGTGGTGGGTGGGAGGGAACTGAGGGATGGAGGTCTCCAGGAGGTAGGCGTGACCTTCGGTGGCTTTAAGCCCAAAAAGAGTTAAAAATCAAACAAACAGTGTTATTTGTGGTCACTCCCTGCAACGCCCACTTATAAAATGCTGATACTTTTCAAGACAGGCTGGTTGACATGAGGAACTCGGAAGTTGTTAAAAAGCAGCAAAATTTGTTTCTATAGGAAATGTCATGCCAGAAATTTCTTTGATTTAGCCTTTCAGACATGTGACTGAGAAGTGAAAAAAATTGTTCAGTGGGATTGTTTGGTCTGGAGAGGTTGAGAGGAGACCTTGTTGCTCTCTGAGCTACCTGAGGGGAGGTTGTTTTGAGGTGGGTGTTGGTCTCTTCTCCCAGGTGACTAGCAGTGCAACAGGAGGAAATGGCCTCAGGTTGCACCAACAGAGGTTTAGATTGGATATTAGGGAAAGTGTCTTTACTGAAAGAGTAGTCAGGCATTGGAATAGGCTGCCCAGGCAGGTGATAGAATTTAAAGGCCATGATGGTGTTGGGTTGACAGTTGGACTTGTTCCTAGCGGTCTTTTCTAACTCAATGATTCTGTTGATTCTGTAATTGTATCTCACTGTTTCTGAATTGTAAACCTGGATAGGGAAGTTTTTGTTGTAACAGTGGTGTGTCATGGTAAAAGGATACCAAAAGCTGTGTGAGTAAAATTTTGCCAGTACCCTCTGAGGAGAAATCTACAGTGTCTCCTGATGGCCCTTTTTATTTTTCTTCATCACATTGTGGTGATGAATTAATGCACAGTTACAGACTCTCTAATTATCTCAAAAGTGAGGACTTCTAGCAATTCTGGCTCCCTACTCCTCTTCCAGTAGTCGTTGGTGTCATATTTGTGGTAGTCATAGTTTCTTTACTTTTGTCTTGCATTTGTTTCCAGTCCATTTGTAGCATGTAGACAGTGATGTCCATGTAGTAGGTGGCATTTTTGAAAACTCATTCCTACCTGCAAAAATGTCTTAAATAAAATAAGGACTGTCTGGACTCATGTTGCCTCTACCTCCAGCCAGCCCTGAATGTTCTTTGCACCATGTTCTCCATTATGCAGGAGGGTACTTTGGGAAGTAAACACTGGGCACTCAAGGGAGTTCAGTGTTTGGTGTTCTCAGGGAGTGTCTTGACCATGCAGAAACTTGCTTCTCTTCTGAATGTGATGGCCAGAAACCTTCTGGTACTTCAGATGTAGAAAAAGGCTGGGCATCCTCCATTGCTTACAGAATTTATCCATTTGCTGGCAGTACAAAATGTTCCCTTTTTACATAATTATGAAACTCTCTTGTGTTTATACATAAGCAAAGAATTACATCCTTTTTGACAATGAGCAGCAGGCCTATCCACTCTATAGACTGTTTTACTGCTCCTCTTTTCTTCTTTTTTTCTTAAATCAAAACCTTATCCAGTCCTTCTGTAAGCTTCCATTTTAGCCTGACAGGCCTAGGCCATTAATCTTTCCTCTGTGGTCTGGAAACCATCCCCAGACTCATTCCCAGATGTTTTGTTCACTTTCTTATCCAAAACGTGCACCCTGTTGGTGAATCTAAGATTTTAACCCAATCATGGGTACTTTTCTGAAGAGTGCCATTATAAGCTGCATGTTTTCCAGGCCACTTGCAAACTCACCACATAAATAACTTCAATAAATCATGAAGTTCACCAATCTGAGTTTTACAAATTTGTCTGCTGAATTTCTCTATTACCATCACTACAATCACATAAACATATACTGATTTTGTTTTCATATTAGTTTTTTTATCTGCAGGAAGCAGCAGAGTTAATTAGATTGTATTGGAAATCCAAGACTATTTTTAATGAAGGGATATGTTTTTGCTGAGGACACCCATGGGTGAAGGTCATGGCCTCCACTTTGAAAACCTTTCAAGCTTTCATTCAAACAGTAGCTGTTTTGCTATGTGAAACATGGGGTCTACAAGATTCTACATGCCATGATGTGGGCCACAAGTATTTACTTCTTAGAAATCTGAAGTTAAAAGTCTAGGTTGTTTGTCCATGGTCTAGAAGCATGTTCTTGTGGCACCTGGACCTTGGGAAGTGCTGATATCATGTGCTAAAAAAAAGGAAGGCTCTTTCAGTTTTAAATACTTAACTCTTATTTGTGCTGCAAATTACTTTGATTTACTTCCATGGACCTTCAGAACAATGAAAGCTATTTTAGAGTGCTTTCAGACATCTTTGTCTCCATCACAATTCTGCTTCTTGGTTAATGGCTTTTAGAAAGCAATACATTCTAAGTAATGTGTAAATGATACATGACATGCTATTCCATCCTTTGGTTGCTGTAGCAACATCACACTAAACTATGCTTTAGTCAATAGTCCAGGCCAGTAACCGTCTTGTTTCTAAAGCATGGTTTACACATTATGATGACAATTAGAAACAAATGCTCAAACATATAATTGACTATATAAGCAGTTCCAGTGGAAGAATGTACATGAGAGAGCATGACATTGATTTTTGTTTAGAATCAAATCTGTATGTTAAGCTTCATACGTAAATCTTTCAAATCTCCCTGACTTCCTCTTTATCCATGCAAGTACATGTACCACTTTTTATATGTATGGAATAAGGGAAAAACATGCTTCAAAGGCAGATAAAACCCGAGAACTAGAAGTTTTTTGTGATGACCTGTGTACCTCTGTCCTGTCCCTGTGATACTCAGTCATATGCTTTTGCTCTGTTTGCCATGATCTTTTTGTGTCTGCATATAATGTGATGACAAAGATTTTAGGAAAATCAAGTGGAGAAATTGTATCTGAAAAACATCCTCCCCATGAGAAATAACATGAGTTATTAAGGAGGAAATTGTGAGGAAATTGAAAATAAAACTTGAATGCTTAAGCAAGTTCTAGGTAAGGGGTAATGTCTTTTAAATTTTAGTATGAGTTTAATTTAAACACTTCTTATGTTTTAACACTATATGTAAAAAAAAAAAAAAAGGCAAACAGTTGTGCCATACAAAACATATAATTAAAAATAAAATAATGTAGAAAATATTTTACTATGCCTAAACAAGCTCCTTAAACAAACAAAAAAGTACAAGCAGGCCAAGAACAGCTCAGAGTAAGCATGACAAATCTTGTTCCTGAGAAGTCTACTTGCAAAGTGGGTAGTCTGCAGCCCATCACTAGTGGCACTGATATGTTTACAGGGCCACAGGGCTACAGTTGAAGACCTTAAGAGAAGAATGGAATTGAATTTAAGATACAATTTGATCTACAGTTTTGCTTTCAGCTTTGTATTTTTCTACAGTCCTTCTTAGCCAATAAGGCATTAGAGTAACCACAACAACCTGTTAGCTATTTCTCATTTTTGCCTTGTTGATTTGCTTTATCATGTGATGAACAAAGGTGTTTGCTTTTCTCTAAAGGAACTCAAATTGGTGAGAGCAGACAGACAAATGTTTTATGACTGAGCAGAGCCTTGGTGCTTTTGTGGAGTCACAGCAGCAAAAGAAAATACTTTGTTCATACCTCATGCCAGTAGCATTTATTGTAAATGCACTTTACCATAGTAGTGAATGCAAATCTGCAGACTTAGTTTCCTGGATGTATAAATCATTAACAGAACAGTATGTGTGGTTAGCAGTCAGCTTATGTTTTAAGCAGTGCTTACTTTTGTCTACTGCATGTGGTTACAGCAAAGCATATTACTAGTAAAGGTTCAGATTCAGCAGTACCTCATCTCTAGCAGCAATAATGACACCTGGAATTTTCTATTATATACATAATATAATAAAAATACTCCTTTTTCTTATAGACAAATCCAGCTACTGGAAAACAGCTCCTGCATGAAACCTGCTTTCCATGCTTCACCCTCTTATGGAGTCAGTCCACTCAGCCCTTTATTTCCTTAAAAGAGAATTTAAGCAGCTTTTTCTGACCTCTCTAACTGTGAGTCTGCTCTTTCCCTCTTTTGTGCTATCATCTGTCAATGTTCTGTGCCTGTTCTAACAAATGTATTCCGGTCAATGTAAACTTTGCTTTTCCTCTTTCCTTGCACAGTATAAAAAACATTTTGTACAATCATAGAATGGTTTGGGTTAAAGATCATCTAGTTCCAGCCCCTCTGCCATGGGCTGGGATACCTTCCACTAGATCAGGTTGCTCAAAGACCCATCCAGCCACGTCCTGAACACTTCCAGGGAGAAGCCATTTGAAGGACAAGTTACTACTTTTATATGGCTGGGCCAGGCAGTGCAGGTTTGAATTTATAATCTGAGTTTTATGATAATCAGATTTACTTCTTTCACAGAGGTTTTTATGGAAGAATAAGCCTCCCTGTTCTTGGATTCTGAGAGTACTTCTATTTACACTAATTTCTTCTAGAACTTCTAAATTTCTTCTTAATTTGTGATTTTCTGCTTGATTCTTCTGAGCTTGTAAGGCATTGGCCATAGAATGCATCTTAATATGATATTTGAACCATGTTATGTAAAAATGCTGTGTTATACTAATTATTTTTATTGGTAACTTGTTTATTAATATTTTGTAGTGCAAAAGTAGTTTGTATTAGTTCATTTTAATCCTCAAAAATCCTCTGACTATACACCATCTTAGAGATAGACTGAAACAAAGGTAGTAAAGCAAATATTTCTTAAATAAAGGTTACACCTTTTCTTGATCTTTCTTGTTTTTAAGCAGAAAGAACATACAATATTTGCCTTACAAGATCTGATGGTAAAATAAACTTCCAAGTTTTATTTTCAGCTGTATTCAATATATTTTACTGACAATGCCTCCATAGAAAATGGAAATAACCATAATTTACATACAGTTTATGAAGTGTGAAAGACATTATGAGTATAGTGTGAAATTTAGCAGGGGAAATTATAAGTTGTTCTGACAGGGCTGGTTTTTGTTGTTTGTTTTAATTGGAATCACATCAGTGGAGTCAAAGAGAAGAGGGAAGTGATTATTTTTATCTTCAAATAATTTTATTAAGTAAAGGCCAATACTACTACTGAAGTGCTTCTGCAATATCATATTAGAATCTTTCTGAGCTCATTTCCAGATCGTTCCAACATAAAGAGTTTATTAATTTAAAGGTTTTATTTAAAATAAGGGTGTTACATTTCCTGTGATCTAGAATATGTTCTGAGTCAGAGTGGAACGTTTTTAGTTTTTCTCAGGTGTTCACGAGCTACTTCTATTATATATGGATGAAACATGAGAAAAAAGGCTTTGCAGTCTGTTATAAGTAAAAGATTCCATCATCAGCACAACTTAAAAGTCTTATACCACCCTCTATAAGCACAGCCAAACAAACAAACCACCAACAATGGGGGATGGGGGGGAGGAAGCATATGAGAATCTCAAAACATTCTTGTATTTTCTGTTGCTGAGTAAGGGCAAGATTGTGCTCTTATCATACCCCTCCCTGAGGAAGTAGCTTCAGCCTTTTGCTACAGTAAAGAGAATAGTGTATGTACTCTTCACGGTCAGAGGTCAGTATCTTGAGCCTTAGGGACTAAGAAAAATGAGCTGATAATTATTGATTGACATAATTGCATTCACTTCCACGGACTTAAACATAAACATCTATTGTCTAGTGATCTTGTTTAACAGGCAAACAATCTTTCTCGATGGGCTGCATTCTCCTAAGGCAAGTCAGTTTAATGAAATGCTCATGCTACCAAGTACACTGTCTCTTACTCTACAGCTATAGGTTTAAATGAGCACTGACAGAATGGTGGCATTGAAAGGAATAGACTAAACCTGGGAACATGCAGCTTTTATGAAAATGCAAATAAAAAAATTAATTCCCACCTATACTAATCATTCTCGACTGAACCAATAGGCAGCTGCATCAACCTAAGCTCTTACTATCTGTGCCAGTTTCCAGAAGTATTTTTTCCATAAGTATGAAATGTCCTTGAGCCATTTCTTTTGCACACAAAGTTTGAGTAGGTGTTGTCTTAGCAGTGATGTGGCATTTTTTGTGCCCACTTATTCTTGTGTATTGGAATGCTCATTCCAAACTAGCTATGGAAGGCTGGACATGAGCAAAGTGCACTTGTAGCCCAGAAGGCAAATCTCTTCCTGGGCTGCATCAAAACTTGTGTAGCCAGCAGATCCAGAGAGGTGATTCTGACACTTTGCTCTGGTGAGACCTCATCTGGAGTGCTGTGTATAGGTCTGGAGCCCTCAATATAAGAAGGACATGGACCTGATGGAGCAGCTCCAGAGGAGGGCCATGAGAATGATCAAGGGGTTGGAGCACCTCTGCTATGAGGACAGATTGAAGGAGCTGAGGTTTTTCAGCCTGGAGACGAGGAAGCTCCAGGAGGACCTAATAGCAGCCTTCTAGGACCTGAAGGGGGCCTACAAAAAGGATGGGAAGAGTCTGTTTACAAACGCCTGAAGTGACAGGACAAAGGGCAATGTCTTCAAACTAGAGAAGAGTAGACTTAAGTTAGATGTTAGGAACAGGTTCTTTACTATGAGGAACAGGTTGCCCAGGGAGGTGGTTGAGGCCCCTTCCCTGGAGATATTCAAGGTGAGGCTCAACAAGGCCCTGGGCAGCCTGGTCTAGTTGGGGGTGTCCCTGCTGACTGCAGGGAGGTCGGACTAGATGACCTTTGGAGGTCCCTTCCGGCCCAAACCATTCTATGATTCTATGTTATACTTGTCAAAATGTAAAGGTCTTTTCTGAGCCTATAATGAAATCCCTAATTTCAAGATTGTTTAATTATCAACTATTTCTGCTGAGAGTACAAGAGCCCACAGGCTAATTCACATTCTATATTGAAATCCTGGTATTGTTGACTTCTATCTCCCTACTGAAATCAAAGTTTATTTACATCAAAGCAGGCTTCTAACTACATTCGTATACACAACATATGTGTGATGGTTTGAAACTGTCTCTTTAATTTTTCTTCTCAAATTTCAAGCAGAGAAAGTGAAAGAGTGTAAATAAGTCACTATTGGGTATAAGAAAGCAAAAATACGACTGACACAATATGAAGAGAGGGAAGATCCAAATGCACAATGTAACAAGGATAATAATTTTTATAATACAACTTAGTGATTATCTCACACATATCTGTTTTTAATATTTTGACTTTTTTTCAGATTTGTTCACTACCATGCTTGACAGTTCTATGGGAACTGATACGATTTCTTCTGTTTCATATAATTCATCCCAGAAAAATTAAATAGCTTTTTTAATGTAGAACGGGTGCATTTTTCTTTACCTTTGATTGTTGGTACTTACAATGTGACTGAAAACTGCCTTTTTTGTTTTACGCTGCTTTCTTTTCCTTCTAAGAGGCAGAAAAGTCCACAGACATCTTAGAATGAATATATGCAGTTACCGCATTCAAAGAGCAGCCAAAAATTCAGATAAGTGCTCCAAGAAAGTAGAAGTTTTGCATTACAACCAGAGAGAACATTAGAACTATAAACAGAAAGGAAAATATGGGTCTGCATTTCCCTGATGGCAGTCTTCCAGTAGCTGCAGGGAAGTTACAGAGATAAGGGGAGGCTCTTGCTGCAGTGCATGGTAGGAGAACAAAAGACAATAGGCATATACTGAAAGAAGAGAGGTTCTGCCTGAATATGGGGTAGTATTTGTTTACCCTGGGAACAGTTAAGCAGTGGAAAATGTTGCTCCAGACAGGTTGTGCAGTAGCCATCCCTGGAGATTTTCAGGCTGGGAATGGATAAGCCTAAAGCAGCTTGGCCTCGTCTCATAGGTGACTGCTTTGAGTAGAGGATGGGTTTACAGATTCCCCCAAGTTCCCTTCAAACCTAGATTGTAGTTTGATTCTGTGATTCTTTGCTGTTCTACTTCACATTAGTAAGCCACATGAAATTTAAGTGACCCTGCTGGGTCTTTCTGGTGCTTGTCATTTTTGGTTTTAATTAACTTCTCACAGCCTGCTTCCATACATACATATTGTCTCTTTCTGTGCATAGGGTTTCCTGAATCTAATAGTTCCTTTCCATGTGTCCCACATAGTTACCTGTGCTTTTCTAACTCTTCACTAGCAGTGTCCCCAGTAAGAAGCAAAGCCTGTAGTTTTTAGTCTTGGCAATAAGGTTTACCTGCCACATTATCTTGGTGCAATTAACGTATGCAAGAAGAACATGTGGACACTGTGCTTCCTAGCCATAACACTTGAAGGGTTGTTTACTACATAGCAGGTAGCTGCAGCTGCAGCATTTCATGGGGTTATAAACATGTTGTATTTGCTTTTCCACATTCCTAATTTAAATAGCTGTTCTATGCCTAGAGGTAAGGTCAACTAACTTTTTAAACTTTCTGACTCATGTTCAGACAAATAGCATTGATTTGTTCTTAGAGATTGTTTTTAGAACATTTTTTTAAATGGAAAGTTAAACAAATATATACTTTTGCATGTCTGATTCAACACAGATAGTTGGCTAATTTCAGTCTCCAAGCTCTCCTAAGCAAACTATTTCATATGCAGCTTGTGAAATATCAATTAAATTGCTGAGTAATTGATTTCTATTTAAAAATAATTGCAAAAGACAATTTGCTTTGTCCCTTTTCCCTTACAACTGTCTTCTCTTCCTCTGCCTCCCCTACCTGCATGTGTGTGTGTAGACACACACACACCCCCCAGAACACAGGAGCTTTCCTCTGTCTTCTATCATTCTCCTGACTACTACTATTCTTTCTCTGCAGGGCTTTACTCTTGATGCCTTTTCATTCTTCCTCCACATATTAGTCTACATCTCGTCTGAACTGACAATTCTATCTGTCTTCTCTGTGGTGATTACCCAGGAATCTACATCTCCAAACACTTTATTTTGCCTTTTGTCCAAACAAAAACTTTGGCCTGTTTCTCTGACATTTCTTAGTGAATTTGTCTCCAGCAGAGCAAGCTAGACAGGGCTTGAAGACAGTTCCTGATCAATCACCCAAATCCTTTATTTCTCACATTCTTCCTTAACTACTGTAAAAGTCCAGTCACCCAGACAGTTAAGTAGCAAATCATTTTTCACATCTAAATTCAGATCCATACTGTCTTGAACATTCCTTTGCATTGCTATTCTAAAATATACAGCCGCCACTGTGCAATAAACAGAAAATTTGGCCAAGGAGCAAACAAACCTCATTCTTTCCCAATCAAGTACCCTAAACACTAACCTGTGGTCATTCTGTCCTGGTTATGTTTTTGCTATTCCTATAACTCCTGCATTCACATCCAGAATGGAAACAAGAAGGGTAGAGAATGGTTTTAGCCCATAATACTCTATGCTATAAGAAATAAGAGATTTGTGATTGATTTTCCCTAGGATGAGATTATAATTTAACTTGTGCCTCCTGGTTTCTAGGCAAATGACCAAATAGGTGTATTTTTATTCAAGTGACGTAATATTTTTCTAAAACCTTGTGCCCTGTTTGCTCAGGTGGCAACCCATAAAAAAACGAACTACATGTTCACAGTGAACAGAAACACTGTTACAGACTTGACAGAAAAATAAAAGTGCTCTAAAATTACAAAATAATCAAAGGAGATTTTAATATGTGAAACTGTTCTTGGTTTATTAAGGCAGTGAGGTTATCTAAACTCGCATTCTCTCAGCTCCATTCCTTCCAATATTGTATTACCCTGTATTAAGGAAGATATTATTTCATTTATAAACTATATGGCAAATAATAATAAAATATTAACAACTTTTTATTAATATGAAAATTGCTAAAAACTTATTAAATTGGTTCAATGTATGGTTAGAATATTTACAATGGGAATGTAGAGTATTTAGGCACCTGTAACAATCCTAACAATTCTATGCCAACCGGTAGGAACATCAGAAAGAGAGAACCCCTGGGAGCGAACTGGTGCTCAACCACAGCGGGGGGAGACTCAGCAAGAACTGTTAAGCCAAAGAGGCAATGAATTAATTACTCACAGCTGGTTTCACCCAAGTGGGAAGTGCTGCTGCTGTGTATTGGCTGTTGAGGCTTTGGGGCACTCTTGGACGGTGCTGGCACAGAAGGTTGCCAGCAAGAAGGCCACATGGTCCCGGGGCTGGTTTGGTTTCAGCGGACAGTGGGTGGGTTTTGACGCGTTCTTCATGACAGACACTTGCTTTGTCCTGGGTAAACTGAGGCACAGCAAAATTCTGGTTGCAAGGGGAAGCAGGCTTGGCTCCAGCTCTTAAGCTCATGGCTTCTCTAGCTTGCTGTGTTGGAGGCTCATGGCTTTATCCCAGGCTCTGGACTGGGCAGTCAAGGCAGGGCAACTTCAAGCAAGATAGGTCCAAGCAGCTTTCAGCAAGACAACTCAAGCAAGACTTAAACAAGGCTTAAGCAAGGCAAGACTTCTAGAAATCAGCCTGTATATATATCTTGCCCAAGATTCAATTGGTCCAATAGGGCAGCTGAAGCCAGCACATAGCTACCCAATGAAAAGGGGTTCTGCCAGGCTGTGGCCATAAAAGGCAGAAACATAGACCTGGTCAGGGAGGAGCAGTGGCCAGTACAAGTGCTCTTACCCCAGAAGCACACTTGTTTACCAGACATGGATGGTCCTGTCCCCTTTGTTCCTTTTCCCACATTACCTTGACTTTCTGCAGGAAGGAGGGGGGAGAGGGGGACCATGTCCAGACATATCAGGGCTGTCTGGGTTTCATGCTGTGTTTGTTTAGCCCTACCATGACACACTGTTGCCCAGTATAAATCATATTTAAAAGAGTCCCAAAAATAGAGAGAGCATTTTTCTGAAAATTGCCAAATGAAAATGGAAAAGAAAGACCTTAATTAGCATTTCTTCTCATCTCCTGGCTTGAGAAGAAGGATGGTACATAAATCACTACAAAAATCAGGATGAGTATTCTCTTCCTCTGTGCTGCCATAGCCATAGCTGACACAGAGCCCATCTCCTCAGTTTACAGTGTCCTTAGTGCATCTGGTTTGCATGACAATGTTTTGCTAGTGACAAGGCTACAGGTTTGGCTTCTGTGAGAAGATGCCAGAAGATTCTTCTATGTCCAATAGAATCAATACAAGTCCCTATGCAGCACTGGCCAAGGCTGAGCCTATCAGCAATGGGAGCAGCACCTCTGGGATAACATATTTAAGAAGGGAAAAATAAACACTGCATAGTGCAATTGCAGTTGGTAGGAGAGGGTGAGAATATGTGATACAAACAACTCTGCAGATACCAAGGTCAGTGAAGAACGAGGGAGGTAGTTACTCCAGTTGCCAAAGCAAGAGATTCCCTTGCAACCCATGAATGTTAATGGTAGAGCAGATATCCACCTGCAGCCCATGGAGGTTAACAGTGGAGCAGATACCCACCTGCAGGTCATGGACGAGCTCATGCTGATAGATGCACCCAAAGGAATCTGAGAGCCAGTGGGAATCCCATGCTGGAGCAGGCTCCTGGAAGAACCTGTGAACCCATGGAGAGAGATGAGCCTATGCTGGAGGAGGTTTGCTGGTAAGACTTATGACCCCATGGGGGACTCACCGTTCAACAGTCTGTTCCTGAAGGAATACACGCTATGGAAGAAACCCACCCTGGAGCAATTCATGAACTGTGACCCACGGGAAAGACTCCTATTGGAGGAGTTTGTGGAGAACTATCTCTCCTGGGAGAGGGGCTCTACCCTAGAGCAGAGCAAGAGTGTGAGGAGGAGGAAGGTGTGGCAGAGACAGCATATGATGAGCTCACCCGAACCCCTATTTGCCATCCTCTGCAGGGGAGAAGGCAGAGAAATCAGGAGTGAAAGTAAGACCAGGAAGAAGGGAGAAGTGGGGGGGGGAATGTTTTAAAATTTAGTTCTTATTTCTCATTACCCTACTCTAACGTGATTAGTAATAAATTAAATTTCCCCAGGTCTAGTCTATTTTGCCTGTGACAATAACAGGTGAGTGATCTGTCCCTGTCCTTTTCTTGACCCACAGCTCTTTTGTTATATTTCCTGTCCAGTTGAGGAGGAGAGTAATAGAGCAGTTCTGGTGGGCACCTGGCTTCTAGTCAAGTGCAACCTGCCCTAGTCAGTTACTCCATAATCTGCTACTACTTTTGTCATATAAGGAAGAGACTTTGGTGGGTTTTAATGTCAATCATAGCTGTATAAATAAAGCTGCTCTGAGCTTTTTGTAAAGTGAGAATCATTAAAATGTTCTGGGATGTAATTTCAGTGCAATCACTGAAAATGTCACTCAAATAGAAATGCCAGGCATATAGTTCTTGTTAGGGGTTACTAACCTGCATGCTAATTGAGGGAGAGAACAAAAATATCAAGAGATGACAAAGCTTTTATTTTCCATGCAGTTAGCCAAACACAACAGATGAACTTTCTGAAGAATGACAATTTGTTCCCAGTTTGAGAATTTATATGACTTATTCAATGGTTTGGCTGTAAAGTCAAAAATCAAGTGGTTTGCAAAGGAACTCAGTCATTGGCTGCTGTGTTTGTTATGAACACAGTTCCTCTAAAAAAAGAATTAGATTTTGACTAATGGAAAAATATCATATAAAAGAAAATAGGAAAAGATTCAGGATTAGAACCAGAATTTCCTGAACCTCAGTGCCAATTCTTATACATATTCACCAGTGGAAAATGAGCATAGCAAAGCTCCAACGTGAGGTTCTTCTCAGAGCTGGCCTCACAATCTCTCCCTTTCTCAATGAATGGAATTAGTTATGTATTTTAACTTCGTTTTTCTAGTGCTGTCCTGAAGGACTACGCAGTCTTAAGCTTAAAGCACCTGGAGTGCTGTGTCCTGTTTAGGGCTCCTTAGTAGTAAAAAAGTACATTGGCCTACCAAAGTGAATCCAGCAATAGTCCACTAAGACAATTAAGGGACTCTCTGATGAGGAGAGGCTGAGAAAGCTGTCCCTCTTCAGCAGAAGAGAAGGCTCAAAGGAGTCTCATTAATGATTGTCCATTTTGCAGGTGGCCAAGAGATGTCCAAGACACCAGACACTAAGCTATTGGCAGGGATGGGAGCTGAACATTGGTTCTAATTCTCCCTCTTCATCAGCAGAACATACATCTGTTTTCTGATAGTTACTTTGACTACCCCACCTCTCATATGATACCTGGAAGACTATGATTTTCTGCTTTGAATATTTTTTTACATCTTATCTACAGATTTGTGCTCCATAACACATGCTTTCACTGAGGAAAGTAAAAATAGTATCTATCAGGTCTTACACAGCAGCAGCAAGTCTCTGAACTGATAGCCTGGTTTTAAGCTCTTGAACCAGTGGAGGTTTCTACCAAATTCACTTGCAGACAGCCTGCAGAAATGCCTCTGCATTTTAACAACTTGTCTTTGTATTTCTGCAATGTTTTGCAGAAAAAGAAAATTATATTACTGGTAGTAGCAGTGCTTCCTGCTCATTGTTTACCTATTCAGTTGATGTATGTAGCCTATAATCTAGAGTGACTGTGCTAATATGGTAACAAAACCATCAACTCTTTCCTATCATTTTAAGTTTATAGTAATGAACTGATTACATATAATATTTAATTCACTGAGTGAGAAAAATTCATCAATTCAGTGAAATACAATTTACTTCATATCCGAGCATATACTAGTGAATTTAATTTCTTAGCAAAACTAACCTCAAGGAACTGATACTAAGCCTTCCAGCTTCTTGCAGGAAAATGCTTGCTTTCTAAAGAATATGAGAAAAAATGGTGTCAAATTAGGAATCACTCAATAAAATTTGTGAATAATTCATATCCATTTAGTGTTGCAAGACTCAATATTATGTATTTTATATGTAGCAATAATTTTTTAGGCACTGTATTGAAAAAAAAACAACAACTCAGGTGTTATGGTACAGATTCACAGATTGCACTGGGCTGGAAGGGACTCTCAAAGGTCATCTTGACCAACCTCACTGCAGTGAGCAGGGACACCTCCAACTAGGTCAGGCTGCCCAGGGCCACACCTAGTTTGATCTTGAACATCTCCAGGAACAGGGTCTCAAACCACATCCCTGGGCAACCTATTCCAGTATTTTACCACTGTCATTGTGAAGAACTTCTTCCTTATGTCCAACCTAAATCTACCCTGCTCCAGTTTTTAAAACCATTGTCCCTTGTCTTATCACTGTAAGTCCTTCTAAACAGTTGTTCCCCAGCCTTGCTCTGAGTTCCCTTCAGATATTGAAATGTAGCTATAAGGTCTCCATGGAGTCTTCTCTTCTCCAGGCTGAACAACCCCAGTTCTTTCAGCATGTCTTCATAGGAAAGGTGTTCCAGCTCTCTGATCATTTTCGTGGTCCTCCTCTGGACCTGTGCCAGTGGGTCCAAGCCTCTCTTGTGTCAGGAGCCCCATTGTTGGACACAGTACTCCAAGTGAAGTCTTACCAGAGCAGAGTGGCAGAATCACATCTCTCAGCCTGCTGGCCACACTTCTTTTGATGCTGCCCAGGATGCAATTAGGATACTTAGGTTTAATGATAAACCTAAATAAACCAGCATGTAATTCTCATTAAATTAATCACAGAGAAGACTGAGAAATCTCAGAAAGTAAGCGTAGATCAGTAGGACTCTTGAAGGAATAAAGACATTCATGCAGACAGCATAACAGAGGACTAAGGTCATGCACTTGATTGCTGAAACTGTGAAGTATGAACATACTGTTCCTAGAAATTATGTTTGGTACTAACACCACAAAAAAGATGTCTGGCCTATGAATTTCTCATCAGAGTGAGTGAATTTTAACAGGTGAAATTATCAGGTGTTGAGAATGGAAATAAAACGTAGTACTAATGATAAGAAAATCCATCAGATGCAAAAACAGGATAGTAAATTATTTCTGAAACACTAGTACTCTTAACAGCCTTTTCATTACCATGTAAAGGATCTTAAGATTGCTTTTCTCTTGCACCTGCTATTTGTAGTTGCCCCATGAATACATCATTGGCATATAAGAGAGCTTTAATATTATACTCCAAGAAAATATTCATGTATACCTAGTCTCACAAATGTATCTGCTCAGAATGTGAATGTCCTGTAAAAGGAATCACAGCATTTGTATATGTTTTTGAATGTTGTGAGTTAACTGGATGAAAGGTATGGTCTTCTGCACCACTGGAGGAAGAATGTACCTGAAATCCCTATTAAAAAAACCTGTCCCCTTGATTTGGTTTTTGTATCAAAACCAAAATGACCAGTGCGAAGTGACTAAATGTCACTGTATATATTTCACCTTCCAGCAACTGGAGCATTGCCTGTATGGGCATGTCTGTATAGGATAACAACTTTCTGACTGCACTTACAGCTTCTTTTGAAGGGCAGTAACATATTCATGGAAGAGGTTAGTGGTTGTATGTTCAGATCTATACACCTGTGACTTTCAGTCTCTGTGATTCTGGATGCCTGTCCTGAGTAGCCCACACTGTTGTCTGGAACAGAGAAGTGAGGTTTGCATTGGCACGCTGCTGTATTAGCTGTGGCCATCTGAATCACTTCAGGAAAATTGCTGAGGTGACTTTTCAACATAGGGTGCCCTTAGTGTATGTTATTCAACAGTATTTAACTGTAAGGAAGGATTGATTTGTATTATTGAACAGATAGTTATTTTTGTACCAGTAGGCAGACTTCATAGAGGGTAGCTATGTAAACGAAAAGTAAGATAGCAGATGTTTAAATGTTGGTAGTGCTCTGAAAGTAAAGTAAAAACCAGTTTGATGAAGTCTGAGATTGGGGGTGGGGGGGGCGGGGCAGGCAGAAAAATGGTATTTATAACTCAATAGGTTTCTAAGACTCACTTGGTCTACTTATTTCTCAAATGTATATTTGCATCTGAAGATTTCCAAAATACCTATCCATAGTGTCTGCAACTAATTTGCCCTCTTAAAGTTCTATTGCTGTTTGTGCTACCTTGAAAGATCACCTCAAGACAACCCTCAAAACCTGTCCTACATCCAGATAGCAATTTTGCAGGCTGAGTCCCCTACAATGTCTGAGCTGTGCCTGGAACAAAATTCCAGGGAGCAGTAAGGAAAGGTGATCCTTTACCTTCTTTACCCACTTTGTTGGCTGGTTTTCAGTTTCTGTGTGCTACCTTGGTGTGTGTGATAGTGACAGCCACTCAAGACTATTTGATTGGCAGCCATATCATCAGATGTGTAACCATTCTTTTCTTCTTCATTCTGAAAGATGAACAAATTACAAGTGGAAGAAGACCTTAAGGGAGACAAATATCTGACTCAAAGTTCCTACCATGCTCAGTTAACCAAGCTGTCTGAATTACATTTGAAAGTCTGGTGCTAGTATCTATTAAACAGTGTCTTCAGCATAGTGTCAATGAGGCAATTCAAGGATTAAATTTAAAAAGTAAAACCTGGTTGTGTTACTCTTCAATGTTTTTTCCATTTAAATTACATAAACTACACTGCTACCTAGGACGTGCAGCCAATAAGACCACAAAAGGCATCACTGAAAAGGCAACTTGAAAAAAGATGCAGGTAACAATAATGACTGGTGTCGTCCAAGTTTCAACAAAAATTACTTTTATATCAAGTGAAAAGGTCAGGCTTTATGTAAGCAAGGATTTAAAAGCCTATGTTGTTATTACCTAAAGTGAAACCCACAGTTACAGCATTTTTTCCTCCTACTATTTCATAAATGTCAGCCTGATGTTTTTTATTTCAGGGATTGTGAAAGAAATCGTGGATTAAATGCAAAATTAATGTTCTTGCCATTGGGAATATAATAGGCTAACTGGGTACCTGCAAAGAATTACTAGTTATAGTGGATTGTAATGGAGTATCAACCAAAATGGATTAATATTAATTGTAGAGCCTGATAGTTGATTTCTAGTGATCTAAATTACCATGCTTAAAACTATTTCAGGTGTAATTTTGGTAGTTATATTAGTTTGCTGCAATTCATCATGAAGTCCACCATATGGAGGGCAAGCATTAAAGTTCTTGATGCTTATGCCTTTTCTTTCGTTCCTTGTAAACACCAAATAATTCTAAAGGAAATGTCATTGACATTTCAGATTTATTGCTTTCACATTTGTTTTGACATTTTTGTGAGATAGCCTTTCATAGAATCACAAAATGGTTTGGGTTGAAAGGGACCCTAAAGATCTAGTTCCAACCACCCTGTCACAGGCAAGGCCACTTCCTACTAGTCCAGGTTGCTGAAAGCCTCATCCAACCTGACTTTAAACACTTCCAGGGTTGTAGTCTCCACTATGTCTCTGAGGTACCTGTGGCAGTGCCTCACCACCCTCATGGTGAAGAATTTCTTCCTAATGTCTAATCTAAATCTAGCTTCTTCCAGTTGGAAGCCATTACCCCTCATCCTATCACTATGTTACCCCCTCCAGCTATGCTGTAGGCCCCCTTCAAGAACTGGGAGTCTGCAATAAGGTGTCCCCAGTGTCTTCTTTTCCCCAGACTGAACAACCCTAACTCTCTCAGCCTATCTTCATAGGAGAGGTGCTCCAGCCCTCTGCTCAGCAGTTCCATGTCCTTCTTGTGTTGAGGGCACCAGAATGGGACAAAGTACTCCATTTGGGGTCTCACAAGAAAATTGCAGAATCACAGAATCAAGCAAGTTGGAAGAGACCTCCAAGATCATCGAGTCCAACTGATCACCCAAGCCTAACTAATCAACTAGACCATGACACTAAGTGCCTTATCCAGTCTTTCCTTAAACACCTCCAGGAACATCGACCCCACCCATGGGACCCTCTGGGCAGCCCATTCCAATGGGCAATCACTCTTTCTGTGAAGAACTTCTTTCTGAGGTCAAGCCTAAACTTCACTCTACATGGCTTGAGACTGTGTCCTCTTGTTCTGTTACTGGTTACAGCAAACCCCCACCTGGCTACAACCACCCTTTTGTAGGTGTAGATGACAATGAGGTCTCCCCTGAGCCTCCTCTTCTCCAGGCTAATCAACCCCAGCTCCCTCAGCCACTCCTCATAGGGCTTGTGTTCTAGGCCCCTCACCAGCTTTGTTGCCCTTCTCTGGACATGCTCAAGCATCTCAGCATCTTTCTTAAACAGAGGGGTCCAGAACGGGACACAGGACTCAAGGTGTGGCCTAACCAGTGCTGAGTTCAGGGGCAGAATGACTTCCCTGCTCCTGCTGGCCACACTATGCCTGATCCAGGCCAGGATGCCATTGGCCTTCTTGGCCACCTGGGCACACTGCTGGCTCATGTTCAGCCTCCTGTCAACCAGTATCCCCAGGTCTCTTTCTGCCTGGTGGCTCTCCAGCCACTCTGTCCCCAGCCTGTAGTGCTGCATGGGATTGATATGGCCAAAGTTCAGCATCCAGCATTTAGAAGAGTAGAGGTGGAGAATCCCCTGCCTTAATCTGCTGGGCGCACTTCTTGTAATGCAACCCAGGATGTGGTTGGATGTCTGGGTGCAAGTGTGCATTGCCTACTCATGTTGAGCGTTTAATCAACCAGTACTCTCAAGTCCTTCACCTCAGCACTGCTCTCTGTCCATTCTCGGCCAAGTCTCTATTTGTGTTTGGAATTGCCCCAGCCCAGGTGCAGGACCCTGCACTTGGTTTTGTTGAACTTCATGAGGTTCATATGGGCCCACTTTTCAAGCTTGCCCATGTCCCTCTGAATGGCATCCCTTCCCTCCAGTGCATCAACTGTACCGCTCAGCTTGGTGGTGTTGGCAAACTGACTGAGAGTGCACTTGATCCCACAGTCCATGTCACCAACAAGGATGTTAAACAACAACAGTCGCAGTGCCAACCCCTGAGGAACTCCACTTACCACTTGTCTCCACTTAGACATCAACCTATTGACCATAACTCTTTGAATGGGTCAGTTGAATTGTGCAAATAAAGAAAGGTTACAGGAATAGTGTCACTGCCAGGGCTTTGTCTGCTTAGGCCATTGGAATGACTTTGAGAAAGATGGTCTCCTGGTGGCTGATGGGATTGAGCTCTATAAGAAGGGGAAGAGCATTTTTGGCTGAAGGCTTGCCAAATTAGTGAAGAGTGCTTTAAACTAAAGTTTCCAGGGAAAAGGCTCCTCAATCAACCCCATCACTGCCATTTTGAGGCCAGTGCCATCAGCAGATGCCTAAAACCTGGAGAAAGATTGCAGGCCATCAGGAGAGCACCTGAAGTGCAGGACAAAGGAATTCCAGCAAGATAGTCAGTTTCAACATGGGCTCAATTTAAACATCCCTGTGCTAATTCATGGAGTATGGGGAACAAATAGGAGGAGCTAAAGACATGTGCATGCCTCTAAGGCTGTGATGTTATTGACATCACTGCAACCTGGTGGGACAGCTTCTGTGACTGGAGTGTTGAGCTAGAGGGTTTGAAGCTCTTTAGGAACAACCATCATGGGGGACAAGAAGGGAGTGTCACCCGTCCTATCAGTCACCAGCTGGAATCTGTGCAACTCCACCTGGAAATGAGAGCTTGTGAGTCAGACTTAGGCAAGGCAGGGACAGGCAGTATTATAGTGGGGTCTGCTACAGGTCACCTGAGCAGGAAGAGAGAGAAGGAAGCCCTCTCTAGGCAGGTAGGGACTTTTTACAAAGGCATGTAGTGATAGGGCAAGGGGTAATATCTTCCAGCTGGAAGAAGCTAGATTTACATTAGACGTTAGGAAGAAATTCTTCACCATGAGGGTGATGAGACACTGCCACAGATAGCCCAGGGACATTGTAGTGACTCAGCCATGGAAATGATCAAAGCCAGTTCATCTTTGTCTACCTGCAGTTATTGAAACCTTTGAATTCTGGTCAGAGTTTTCTTTTAGGTGAAAATCAGGTGGTTTTGCTTGCAAGCTGTTCTGAACTGACCAACATTTCACTGTCGTACTTTCCCCTTTGAGCCCTAAACTGAATGGCAGTAGTCATCTGAAGCATCTTAATGCAGAGGACTCCAGCACTGATTCTCCTGTCCCAAGGTGAAGCTATTAATTAGTATCATAAAGCTTACAAAACTTGGTAAGTGTCATATACACCACAGGTCCAATCTGAGACTGATTGAAAAGAAGGAAAAATTTCACAGCCACTGAATCTATACAAGAAACACTGTGTAAAGAATGTTTACTGAGAAAACCAAGTGTAGCTGCATGCATTAATACCTGCATAACCAAAGGTTCTTCATTTCACCAAGTAACAGGAACACACTGGAAAAAATGTATTAAAATAGATTTTGCTCTAATACAGAATATTTTTTTTATTCCTTTAAATCTTTTCTTCTCCAAATTCCGTTTAGTAGCTATTTCTTTATAATTTAACCAAGAAGTATTCAAACTCTACAAACAAGTAGATTGAACTGCAATATTCATGTTAAATATAATTCTACATATTTGGTATTATAGCAGAGCTAAGGGAGGGGTATACTTATGTCTTTAGTTTGTTAAAACTAAACTTTATCCATAGCCCAAACCCTATTATTTCATATTTAGTTCATATTTATTTGTGAAATTGTTTGTTTGCCTTTGCTGCACAGCAAAGATTTCTCTATTTTCAAAATTACTTTCTTCATGTGCTTCTTGATGAGTCTTACTTACTTGGTCAGCAATGCAAATATTACCTGTTAGAAGCACATTCATCAATAGGGGACACGATAATGTCCTTGCAGTTTCTAAGGAATGGAGCAAGTTAGTTAATGAATGAATACATTAATATATTTACCCTTAACCCCCAGAGATGGCAGTGTAAACTCTTTATTCTGTAAACTAGTACATAAAAGTCTCACGGTCTGTAACCTCAGTGTCATTTCCTTGTGCTGCAAAACAAATGAAAAATCCAAAACACAATTCACCATGACTGAGAATCTCCAAGGAAAAGCAGCCTGGAACAAAGCCTAGGGGTAGATCTGTATTCAGTTTATACATTCACAGTGAAGAAAATAGAAGGGAAATTTGTACTTACTATCAAAGGGTGAATTCAGTTCCTTCAGAATGCCTATTGCAGCTTTTAGGAGCTTCAGTATTTTTCCACTGCAAACTGTAATTAAATAAAGATACATTTGCTGGAAGATAAGCCTTTATATGGAACTTAACAGGGCCATGATACAGCAGTATTGATACTATTACTGGTCTGGCATGTAGAAGTACAGAGTAGTTTGAGTATTTGATTTTCTGTATTGGGACACTCCTTATAAGTCATTTGTGTGGGTTTTACTTACATTAGGAATTAGTGCCATCTATGGAAACACCTGTGAACTAAAAGAATTAATCTGTTTATAAAATGTGTTAAACACTACTCAACTCAGGAAGGTACCCAAGGAGATCTACAAAATGCCACCCATTAGAACTGGGCATGATAAAGACACTTCTCTGCATATCCACATACTTCTGTATTAAAGGGAGTATAATGTTTTAGGTTAGAAGTGCCAAAAAAGATTGTTTCTTTTAAGACGAGGAAAGTGAAGGTTGAACTTTAAATGTTGTTTTATTCACATTGCTGTCAGCAATTTTTCTCAACTAATTTCAAGAAAATATTTCTCCCTCAGTTTTAGATTACCAGGATAACATTGTTTCATTCCTCTAGCTAACCACTTGATCTGTACATGTCGTTAGTGGTAGCATTTAGCATCTAACCAGCTACAAAGTTCTTTTCTCAACAACAACCTTGAATCCCAGGGAGTACATTTGAGAAATGTTCATGTTCACAAATAATAGGATATTGAGAGTTTATATCAGTTTGATTGGAGCAGTAACTTTTGGTGATTGTGTTCTTTTACAGAATAACTCTACAGTCACTTAAGCAATTCAAGTATAAACATACAATACATACTTAGAAAAAAAAGGACAAAGCAGCAGCTGCTTTTACTAACTCATACTGCAGACCTCCTGAAAAAGAAAATTCTGAAACAGAAAACAATTATTTGTTCAATGTTTTTTTTCTGCTCTTATTGATATTGCCACTCATACTGAGCATATCTTATTACCTGACTGTGACATGCCTTGTACAAGAATATTTATTCCCCTGCAGCCAGGTTATGTTTGTTACAGTCTTAAAACAATGATAAAGCTTTGAAGAGAGACTCTAGACACACAGACTCAGACAAAATGGGCTGTCTCAGTGAAAGGGAATAGACAAACTGTGCTAGGTCTCATGGGTTTAGCCAGCTGGATCTGTGGATGAGTATTCAATACCATGCTGACATCATGCCTGCTTTAAGATGGAAGTGCTGGCTGGAGCGAAGTATCATGGGGCTTGGAGTTCAGATTGTAACATGAGAGGCTTCCTGTCTCTGGCTCCTGCTTCTGGTTTCCAGTTTTGGGGGTTTGGACTTCTCCACTGGGCAGGCTGCACTCTAAGGGGGTGTGTGGGGTCATTTTATCACTCGCTTCTGCTTCTCTTTCTAATTTTGCTGTGCTTTTCTGTGAACTAGACTATGGTAATTGTACATTGTATCATCTCATTAAACTCTCTGTCTCAACCCAGGGCTTTTTTCATTACTTTCCTTCTGGATTTTTTTTTTTTTTTTTTTTTGGGGGGGTGGGGCGGGAAGGGGGTGCAGGGGATTGGGAGGGGTTGCTTGTGAGAGCAGGCTGTGTTAAACTGGTACATAGGGTCTCAGCTTTCTTTAGCATTATCCTACTCATCCTTGCAGGCACTAGGATCCAAAAGGTGCTTTATCTGACTCGTTATCTTTCCCTTTTCTGTCTCATTTCTCATTGTCTCTTTCCTGCAGAATCACTCCATCAACCTTTCACCCTTTTCTCTATCACTGTGTTCCCTTTACTAACTTCTTAGTCTGTTCCCTTTCTTCCTGTTAAGTTTTTGTCATTTTAGTGTCTCTGCAAAAAAATGCCTCATCTCTAAATCTTCCCCAAGAGATGTGAAGATAGTAAGACATTTTGTGCTACTGCTTTGCTCATTTGAATGTCATGTATAATTAAATATTATCAGAAATTTTTCATTACAACATGGTTTTACTGAATTTAAAAAAAATATAATAAAGCCACAATTATTTGCTTAGATTTCAGAAAATATTCTACTGGAAAATTTCAAACCACAGAATCATAAAATCACAGAATCACAGAATGTTGGAAGGGGCCTCAAAAGATCACCTAGTCCAACCCTGTGGCAGAGCAGGATCACCTAGAGTAGGTCACACAGGAACATATCCAGGCAGGTTTTTAATGTCTCCAGAGAAGGAGACTCCACAATTTCTCTGAGCAGCCAGTTCCATTGTTCTGTCCCCCTCACAGTGAAAAGGTTTTTACTTATGTTTACGTGGAACCTCCTATGCCAAACCTTGCATCAATTGCCTCTTCTCCTATCATTGGACATCACTGAAAAGAGTCTGGCTCTGTCCTCCCAACACTCACCCTCACACATTTAGAAACATTAATGAGTTCGCCCCTAAGTCTCCTCTTCTGAAAGCTAAAGAGACCCAGCCCCCTCAGTGTTTTATCCTAAGGGAGATGTTCAACTCCATCACCTGCACTGGTGTGATGGTTTTACAACTGTTTTTTTTAAATTTTTCTTCACAAAGTTCAAGTAGAGAGAGCGAAAGAATGTAAATAAGTCACTATTGGGTGTAAGAAGGCAAAATAATGATTATTCTAAACACTTCCATTGGAGAGGTAGAAATGTTTAAGAATCTCCACTCAAAACAAGGTTGTTGAGTTGGGGCAGTCTGAGTCTGGGACTCGGCTTGCTTGCTGGGCTTCTGTCTGGCTGCTTCTTCTTTTCTAGCCAAAGATAACACACTGACCATGACAAACTGCATCTAACAGCCTCTCTGCTTCTTGACTCTCTGCCTTCTGCCAGGGGAGTCTGGGGGGATTCCTTCTAGTTGGGGAGAGGCCCCTTGGGGAAAGGCCCCTTGGGGGAAGCAAAGGGGGCTTGGTTGTGCTTTTCTGTTGATTGTACATATTCGTAAATGTTATGAATAGTGTATATTTGTGCATATTCATTGCATTTCATCATAGATTGTAGATTTGCTTGTAAATACAGCTTTCGTTTGCTTCCAGACTGAGCTAGGCTGTTTGTTGTCAGTGTGGGGGGATTTCAGCTCTCACACTGTTACAATTTATTATTTTGGCACTGCAACGCGAGGCAATTGCTTGTGTGATTTATTTTTGCTCAGATTAGGAAGCAAAATGAAGCTAGTTTGGATTGTTCAGCATTTAATTTATTCTTGTCTGACCATGGTGGTCTATAAATGGGCCATTTCTGCCATGAGAGATAAGATCATGAGATATGTGGCATATAAACTATTTCTTTGGGGTAAGAACAAGTTACTGAAAGTTATTGAGTTTTGTTCTGGTTTTATCAGACTAGGGAGTTATGGTAACTCAACTACAAATCTGCCAGCAGAAGCCTTTGAGTTTGCTATTCCTCTTGCAGAAGGTTATGTGAACCAATGGAACCCTAAACTGATTTTTATGCTAAGCTTGAATCTGGTGTTTGTTGTAATAATCATATGGCTACTGGTAGCACTGTATCAAGAAAGACATGGGGCTACTTGCTCTAGCAGCTTGCACAGGCGTAAAAAGAAACATAGAAAAGCTCAGAGAAATTTGGAATAAGGTTCTAATTCTGATTACAGTGTCCAGGAGATCACAGTTAAGTGCAGGGAAGAGAAGGCTTGTGAGAAAGCTGCTGATAGCCTTGGCTCAGAACAGTAGCAGCAGCTGCAGGATCTCTGCCAGCAGCTCCAGGAACTTTGCCAGGATCTCAGATAAAAGCCATGGCTACTCAGGCAGGTGCCATTTACAAGGCACAGTCTCTTCCTCCCTCTGCTGCCGAGATGGAAGCAGCAGCGGCTGCGGGGTCCCAAAGAGTACCTGCTGTCTCTGCACAGAATCACTGTGCTCCTGCTGACTCAGCTACGAATGTGAAAGCTAAATGAGTGAATTTGGTTTCTACTGTCACCAGAAACCACAAAGGAGCCACAGGAGGAGATGCAGGTGCTGCAGGAAAGGGTGCAGAAGGTGCAGAAAGAGGTCAGGATCCTTCTGTTCAGGGTCTCTCTGTTAAGAAAGATCCTTCTGATGAGGAAAAGAAGGTTAGCCTTAAAAGTCTGGCAGTCTTCTTGAGACCACGCATGGATGATGGAGATGTAGGACAGGATATGGGCCCTGGTAAATTAGCAACTGCTGGAAGTGCCTCTGAACTCCAGGAAATTGCATGGAGGATTGCAAGAGTATGGGGACAGTGAGCTCAAGATGGTGATGATGATGATGATGATGATGATGACGATGATGACATAAAGTCAGCTAATGCACCCAGACAGGAAATTAGACATGTGAGGAAGGATTACATCAGAGGAGACACTGAGCCAATTCTGTCTTAGCTTGGCAGGCGTTTTGATATGGGAGCCCCAGCCTTGGTGGTAGGCGACAAGTCGGCCTCCCGGTTGGGTATGCTCTCGAAAGATACAGGCATAGACAGGCACCTAGGCAAGTGCATTTGTAAAGTTTCTCTGTAAGTACACCTCCTACTGGCAGTCCTTATGAGGTACCCCAGCAGAGATGATTTACCATGGAACCCTAAGCCTTGGAACATGATAGATGAGGGAATCATGCGTCTGAGAGAGTTTGCTGTGAGAGAAGTAATGTATGGAGATCATAAGACTCTGAATCCTGATGAAATTCCTGTGGGAACAGGCTTTGCCAAAAAGCTTATTAAGCTTGCTCCTCCTAATTATGCTACCATTCTGGCAAGCAGGACTGTGGCAAGAAATTATGATGGAGTGCCCCCTACTGTTGGCCATTTCACTGACCAAATGAGGCAATTGGAGGACAGTCTTGCACGTACTTCTTTGGTTTCAGCCATTGAAACTCTGTCTGGAAAGATGGAGAATTACATGAAAGAGCTGAAGGAGGAATTTAAAACCTCCATATCCAACTTGATGAAAGGGGGATGATGCTGATTCCTGTTCCTCCAGATGAATACAAGTTTCAGCTGTCAGGAACAGACGTCCTCCAAGAAGGCCATTCCAGAATAGGTCAAACCAAAACAGACAGCAGAGGCAATCACGTGGCAGTATCTGGATAACTCTGCGTGACCAGTTTGGTGAGAACATGAACAGATGGGATGGTCAACCAACTTCTGATCTTTTCAAGAGGTTATGGGAGCTGCAGAGGGGCAGATCCCGAGGTAGCAATACCAGGAGGGTAGCTGTCACTTCCTCAGTTTCCCAGAACAACTCTGATAGCTCCAACAGTGATCCTAATTCTGGTGCTGGACATTGTGCCGGCTGTACATGTGGAGGTAATCCCCACCATTAGGGGTGCCCTGCCTTCCGCCAGGGGGAGGTAAGGGATAATGGAGATAACAGAATCTATTGGGATGTGTACATCCAGTGGCCTGGCACTTCAAAATTTCAGAAGTACAGGGCCTTGGTTGACACAGGAGCTCAGTGCACTATAATACCATCGAATTATCAAGGGGGAGAATCTATAACTATTCAGGGAGTCACTGGTGGATCTCAAGAGTTGGTTAAGATAGAGGTTGACATAAGTTTAACTGGGAAACAGTGGAAGAAACACACTATTGTAACAGGTCCTAATGTACCTTGTATTTTGGGAATTGATTTTCTGAGACAAGGGTGTTTCAAAGACCTAAGGGTTCAAACGGGCTTTTGGAATAGTAACTGTAGAATTGATGAAGGAAAATTGAAGTTGTCTGTTAGACCTGAGCTTTCAGATGAATCTGCAGTTGTGGGACAACATGAGATAGAGGATGTAAAGCTGCTGGTTGCTTCTCAAACTGTGCATCACAGACAATACAGAACCAACCGTGACTCTTTGGTGCCCATTCAAAACTTGATTCTTCAGTTGGAGAGTCAGAAGGTCATCAGCAAAACTCATTCACCTTTCAACAGTCCAATCTGGCCTGTGAGAAAGCAGAATGGAGAGTGGCGTCTGACAGTTGATTTCCGTGCCTTGAATGAAGTAACTCCACCCATGAGTGCAGCTGTACTACCCATGATGGAACTCCAATATGAGCTGGAATCCAAGTAGGCCAAATGGTATGCTACCATAGACATTGCCAATGCTTTCTTCTCTATTCCCATAGCAGAGGAATGCAGGCCTCAGTTTGCCTTCACCTGGAAAGGCATTCAATACACATTTAATCATTTGCCCCAGGGGTGGATTCACAGTTCAACCGTCTGCCATGCAGTGATCCGTGATGCTTTGGAGAAAGGTGGAGCTCCAGAACACATTCAGTTCATCGATGACATCATCGTCTGGGGTGAAACTGCTGAAGAAGTCTTCGAGAAAGGTAACAAAATCATTGACATTCTCTTGCAAGCCAGTTTGGCTATCAAGTGAGACAAGGTGAAAGGACCTTCCAGAGAAATCCAGTTTCTGGGAGTGCGGTTCAAGATGGTCGCCGTCACATTCCAATGGATGTGATAAACAGAGTCTCCACCATGGCAAATCCCATCAATAAGAAATAAACTCTATGGCATAGTGGGATTTTGGAGACTGCACATTCCTGGATACAGTCAGATTGTGAAACCTCTCTATGATGTGACTTGAAAGAGTTTCCAGTGTGGTCTTGACCAACAAGCAGCCTTTGACTAGATAAAGCAAGTAGTAGTCCAAGCAATGGGTCTGGGACCTGTCCAAACTGGTCCAGACATTAAGAACATTCTGTACACGGCCGCGAGTGACAATGGTCCAACCTGGTGCTTATGGCAAAGAGCTCCAGGGGAGACACGAGGACGTCCTCTTGGTTTCTGGGGTCATGGCTATAGAGGTTCAGAAGCAAACTACACTCCAATAGAGAAAGAGATTTAACTGCTTATGAAGGAGTAAAAACTGCTTCTGAAGTGATTGGAACTGAGTCACAGCTTCGTCTAGCTCCTAGATTGCCAGTTCTGAATTGGATGTTCAAAGGTAAAGATTCTTCACCACATCATGCAAGAGATGCTACCTGGTCTAAGTGGATGACTCTGATAACACAGAGAGCTCGAATGGGAAATCTCGAAAGGCCTGGTTTGGTGGTGATCACAAACTGGCCAGAAGGCACAAGCTGGAGGCAAAACCTCCAGAGGAGGGAGTGACTTGTGCTGAGGAAGCTCCTCCTTACAGTGATCTGTCTGATGATGAAAAGAGTTATGCTTTGTTCACAGACGGTTCCTGTGGTCCTGTTGGAAACAAGCGAAGATGGAAGTACGCAGTATGGAGCCCAACACACAGAGTTGCAGAGGCAAGAGATGGAGAAGAAGAATCCAGTCAATTTGCAGAGGTAAAAGCTGTCCAGTTAGCTCTTGACGTTGCTGAACATGAGAGATGGCCAAAGCTTTATCTCTACACCAACTCATGAATGGTAGCCAATGCCTTGTGGGGTTGGCTGAAAGACTGGAAAAGGAATGGCTGGCAGAGGAAAGGAAAGCCAATCTGGGCTGCAGATCTGTGGCAAGACATTGCTGCTCGCATTGAGAGAATCCCAGTGAAAGTGAGGCACATTGATGCTCACATTCCTAAGAGCAAAGCTACTGAGGAACAACAACACAACCATCAGGCAGATCTAGCTGCAAGAGTTTCCCAAGTGGACACAAACTCTGATCTTGATCCTGACTGGAAACACCGAGGTGAGCTGTTCTTAGCTTGGCGGTCCCATGACTCGTCAGGACATCAAGGCAGAGATGCAACCTTCTGATGGGCTTGTGACAGATCCATTGATGTTTCTATTGATGCTATCATGCAAGTCATCCATGACTGTGACATTTGTGCTGCTATTAAGCAGGCAAAGAGAATCAAGTCCTTATGGTTTGGTGACCGATGGTCCAAGTATGGTGAAGCCTGGCAGATTGACTACATCACTCTACCTCGTTCTCGATCTGGTAAGCAGTATGTGCTGACTATGGTAGAGGCGAGCACTGGATGGCTGGAAACTTATCCAGTTCCTCATGCAACTGCACGTAACACCATTCTTGGTCTGGAGAGACAAATCCTGTGGAGACGCGGAACTCCAGAGAGGATTGAGTCGGACAATGGAACTCATTTCAAGAACAATCTTGTAAAGAATTGGGCCAAAGAGCACGGCATCGAGTGGATATTCCACATTCCCTACTATGCACCAGCTGCAGGGAAGATCGAACGCTACGACGGTTTGCTGAAAACCACTCTCAAAGCCATGGGGGTGGATCATTGAAAAACTGGGAGAAACATTTAGCACAAGCAACCTGGTTGGTGAATAGTAGAGGTTCAGTGAATTGAGCTGGACCTGCCCAATCAGATTAGTTGCAAAAGAAAGAAGGTGATAGAGTTCCTGTTATCAGAGAAAAGAATCTGTTAGGCAAAACTGTTTGGGTATTTTCTCCTGTCCGAGGGGTGGTTTCTGCTGAAGGTCCTGGGCACACCTATTGGGTGATGCAAGAGAATGGTGAAATTCAGTGTACTCCACAAAGGAATCTAACTTTGGCTGAGAGAGGTTAAATTTAAAGTGTTGTGCAGATACGACATCGCACCCAAGAGGAGAATCTATAAGATCTACAGTGCACGAACCCTAAGAACCCTGAGAGCCCTGAGTCACCTGAGAGTTCCCGTTCCTTTCTTCGCTCCATCTGCAAGGAAACAGCTGCTGTTTGCTGTTTTTTCCTGTGATTCGAACCTTTTGAGTCATCTACATCTGTGATAGCTGGAATGGACTATGATCTTCATTCACTCATTGTTGTAGATATTGTCTTAGATTAGATGGATAGTAGTAGCAGCAAATGGAATTATTTAGAAGGGGTGGATTGTGATGGTTTTACAACTTTTTTTTTTTTCTGCACAAAGATCAAATAGAGAGAGCAAAAGAATGTAAATAAGTCACTATTGGGTGTAAGAAGGCAAAATAATGATTATTCTAAACACTTCCATTGGAGAGGTAGAAATGTTTAAGAATCTCCACTCAAAACAAGGTTGTTGAGTTGGGGCAGTCTGAGTCTGGGACTCGGCTTGCTTGCTGGGCTTCTGTCTGGCTGCTTCTTCTTTTCTAGCCAAAGATAACACACTGACCTTGACAAACTGCATCTAACAGCCTCTCTGCTTCTTGACTCTCTGCCTTCTGCCAGGGGAGTCTGGGGGGATTCCTTCTAGTTGGGGAGAGGCCCCTTGGGGAAAGGCCCCTTGGGGGAAGCAAAGGGGGCTTGGTTGTGCTTTTCTGTTGATTGTACATATTTGTAAATGTTGTGAATAGTGTATATTTGTACATATTCATTGCAATTCATCATAGATTGTAGATTTGCTTGTAAATACAGCTTTCATTTGCTTCCAGATTGAGTTAACCTGGTTATTGGGGGGATTTCAGCTCTCACACTGTTACAACTGGACACAAAGTAGACAACAGAAAAAGTAGAGGAAAGTTTATTTTAATTCAGTAATCATACCCATATATTTCTCTTAGAACTAGGATTATTTTAAAATGTTAAATAATTGGATAAATTTTAAAACGTACCTGTGAAGTGTTCTAGGTATACAAGATGGTTTGTCTTTTGGGAGAATTCTTTTATTTGGCTGATCTTGAGTCAAGCAGTATTCGCAGCATGCATACAGTCAAGCAGATATCTGTCCTCTCTAAAACAGAGAGCACTTACTGAACTCCATCTTTACACTACATTTCACCTTATGCAATGGTTGGGTAACCTCACTGCAAGCATAATTTCTGCCATATTCAGTTGTATGCCATTTTATATATGCAGCTAAAAAAAGAAACGTTTTATCATCCTTGGTTAAATCCAATCCTCTGTAATGGCATAATGCCAAATAAATTCATCTTATTTTTATAGTTCTAATTATCTTTACTGAAATGGAACCATCCAAAAGAATACCTTGGAAACCAAATAATGCGGCTTTTCACCTGGTCTCCAGGTGACACATCACTAATAATGTTAGCTGTAAAAATAGTCTACTTTATTTCCAATTGTTTAAAGAGATAAGATCTTGTAAGAAGTAGTATAATGAAGCTAGTAATTTCAAAATTAGAATTTTAATGTATAAAGAGTGCTCCTTGCTCTGGCAGGTAAGTTGCCCACTGAAGCTCATCTAAATTACTTCTTCACAGCATGGTGTGTTCGTATGGGATGACAAAGAACAGTTAGTTAAACATATTGGCTTTTCTTGGTAAGACATTTAATTTCAGTCTGTTAGAGGCATCTGAGTCATGTAGCACCACAGATGCATATCCTCAGGTTTTGCCAGCAAAGCTAAGCTTCTTCTGGTAAGTGGGGCACATGGACACAACAAACTCACAGAAAGGCTACACACATTAACAAAGATGCAAGGCATACATCCACACATATATGTGTGTATATGCACAAAAAAAAAAAAAAAAAAAGAGGATTATTCTATAGCTGGTCTTAGATGTTCAATAAATGCAATATATTGCCCCAGATCCTCTGGTCTCCCCAGCTGTGAGGGATTTGCATGTGAGCATGGAGGTCTTCAATCCCATTCTTGACTGGCTAACCCATCTAAAAGGTCACTAGCATCCCAATGTGCTCACTCAGAACAGAGCACACCCAGACATAAGAGAGTTAGAAACAATTTTAATGAGAATGTAGGGTAGACTGGTGATCAGGCACAATTCTCAGTTAGATATGCCACTGGTTTACATTTAACTAAGCCTTTTATTCCCTTTTCCATCTTATTTCCCATGCTTGTCTCTCTCTAGTCCACTTTGATCCCTTCCTTTTCTTCCCAAACTCTTTCCCCCATAACAAGTGCTATACCTCCTTCAGTCTATGAGACATATGGGGCAGGGGATTTGTTTTGTTGGCTCCTTCTAGTGTGTTCTATGCAAGGGACAATGGTGTGATTGTGCTTTGGTAGTATTAGGTATAGCAACCTCCCTGCACCCCATTTTCACTGGTTAGTCTGCTAGAGCTCTGATCAGACAAAAGCTCTTTGTCTGATCCTATCACAGGCCTTTCTGAAGATTAGCCTTTAATTGCATAGCCTATCACAGTCTATTGGTAAATGTAAACTGCATGCTAAATTGATGCAAAATGTTGTGCTTTACTGAAAGAAAGAAAGAGTGTACAGTAACAAGCTATTTTAGCACAGTCGCTATTGCTTTCCCTGTTGAAGTATGCTGAGTTACAGTGACAGTATCTGAATCACATAATACAAAGAGTGAGGTTTTTTGTGGGTTTTTTGTTTGTGTTCACTTTTGAGTTTTGGTTTTTGGCTGTTTGGTTTGTTTTTTGTGGGTTTTTTTGCACTTTATGACTTAGGAAAAGTGGTATGTCCAGTAATACACTAACGTTGGAACTTTTTTCTCTTGCTGATTATCAAGTGATCTGACGTTCTTCAAAGAGAGGAACAAAAATCTTCCTCACACACATGAATCCTTTAGGTAGGAAACTGAACTTTGTATTTCACCATTATGCTGTATATAATATTTTTAATTATTACAGCAAGATCATGACTGCGTAGCTGGGCCTGGTATCTGGCAGAGTTCAACCTCCATCACATTTCAAGAGCAATTTTCAAGTTCTAATGTGAATGCTAATTTTTGAAACTCAAATTTTACTGTTGGCAGCTTATGTTTTTCTTGTCTGTAAAAGGCTGCTGTAAAAGTAATAATCCTGAAATTATGGCTAAACTACAGACCACCAGGGAAGAAAAAAGAATATTTAGGAGCTGTGAGACTGGGGGGGAAGATTGTTATTGTTAGATAAATAATGTTTTGTTGGAAAAACAGAGGCAGTGGATGTGGTATTCATGAAAGGAAAGAGAAAAATCTAGTAAGAAATGATCAGGTTTTAGCCTTTGTTACATATCTAAGTCTGAGCAAGGCACTTGATCATTCTCTATCTTGGTTCCCCATCAGTAAGTAGGGATAACAGTGTTTTCTTCTTGTTGTCTTGACTTTTCAGGCCAGTTTAGATGTTGAGAGTTTCAAAAAGAGCTCCACGATCAATCCTATAAAATCAACAGGAGTCAAGTGCATAAATACTTGGATGGAGAAATGTCTAAACTATTTGCAAGAATCTAGGGTTTCATGATTTTTCTTTTTCAAAAATGAGTGAAGTCTTTCAGACTGAGGAGTTCACCTCTGTGGGTGAGAGAAGTTATCTGTTCATCATATCTTGACTGCTAATTAAAGGAAGGTCTATAAAGAGTCATTAGAAAAAAAGGTTGTTTAAGAGAGAAAATATCTTATATAGGCTTTTCAGGTGAAATCTAAATGAACTTGTATGTGCTTCCAGTTAATGTAACACAGAAATATGAAGTACTTGTTCCTAAAACAATAATTCAATGTCTAGGTTCCCTTACATAGCCAACATCAGGAGCTAAGCATCCTTACAAAGCACTCTACAAAATCTATGTGCCAAAAGAAGTCACCTGGAATAGCCACAAGAAATTCAGATCACCTCCCCATCTCTTCTGGAGGCTAAACATTTCTATGAAGGCGGTACCAGGTACTTACGGGTTCAGAGTTTGTAGACTTCCAATTAGGACTCGTTCAGAAAGAGAAAGCAAGGACACACAGCACATCCACAGCTTTTAATCTGCATTATAATTCCAACTATCACTGTCATTCTGCAACACATCCAGTGACAGATGTGTCCAAGATTGGAATAGGGACAGGTATCAGGGTTGGCATTAGAGAACTCAGCATAGCAAGGCAGACGCATGGAACGTGCACAGTCTAGATGAATACATGGCTAGTAGGGTTCTGGATGGTCTAACAGACTGTCGCATTCTTGCTTTATTCTGCCCTTTATTTGTACTTGGTTTCATATGCCTGTAGTTCAGCCTTTCCAATGGTAAGAACTACAGTGTTTTGACACTCCTTAAACCGCCTCCCCCCAGGCCTGAAGTGGAACATTGTTTATCATCGTAATTAGTGAGAATATGAATACAGTTCTGTACAAATTGGTAAAGTACTTTTTGGCTTTAGATTTCTTAAGTAGCACAGGCACAGCTTGGGGTGGACTGCCAGTGCATGCTATACAGTTGTTCTCTGTCCTGCAAGCCTGAAAACACTGCAAACAAAAATTTTTTCCATCTGTGCAGAACCAAGTAAAGGCTTCTCTGTCAGTCTCAAGAAATCCATCAGCATAGCCAAGACATCAGACAAGGAAGTTTTTCTCTCAGCCTTGCGCTCCACAACACCTGATTTCAGTATTAGCATTTAACTTCAAGCTCCATCTAGTAGCATCGCAAGCACAGTTTTCAAACCTACAATTTCATAATATTACTAATTGCTAAATAGGGTTATTTTACAGGAATCTCTAGCACTTCTGTGCATTCTAAAACTGCAGTAATCATTTCCATTTCCACCAAGGCACACCATATTGTGGACTGCAATGTGCAGCTGTTGAATACCATGGCGACAGTTGTGCTTAAAGGGAAAAATTCAACTCTAGCATCATAATGTAATAATCTCATTGAAATTAGGTCAAAGCCTTCATAATGAAGCATATGATCTTTTAATTTTGGGTTATTCAATCCTTAATTTTGCATAATATTCTGGCAAACCAGTGTCCACTGTGTCCCTTATAGAAGAATGCATTTATTTCTAAAAGTAAGGCTTTCCCTTTTCTGAAAACATTTTCAAGAGAGACACTTTTTACATAGTTATTACAAAGTGGACATTATTCTTTCTATTAAAGCAAGTATTTAAAGAAACAAAACAAAACAAACAAACAAACAAACAAAAAAAAAAAAAAACAAAAAAACCAAGACATCTCTCCAGAAGCCTTATAAATGATACTTGAACCACAAACACCAAGTGCCAGGCAACCATGGAAACAGGCACTGGAATAAATGGAATATAGTTAATATGGCTGGAGCCTTCTGGCCACTGCTGTGCTGCTGCATACATTCTTTCAGAAGTACAATACAAATATCAGAATGAGGCTTTGCTTAAGATGCTTATAAGCATGATCTTCAAATAAACAGAGGTTCTGATAGCTGTCTTAACAGAAAATATTCTGAAAGCATTAAATCATTAATGTAAAATAGAACATTCAGTCATCTCATACTTCTGCACAGTTTTCTAACTTCAATAACTCAACTCAAACACTGTCCTGGAAAGCATACATTGATTCATGAAGTCCACTCCTCAGCTATCAGAAACAATGTCATATATATTACACAATTACACATATATATTACTGGGAAAAGTAAATGAGATTTTTGTGTTTGGAAGCCTATTCCAGAAACTCACTGCTGTGATGGTAACAATTTTCTTGAATATTTGGAGCTCATTATGGCCATTTATTCCTACATTTGCTAGAGATTACACAGTCTTATTTTCCCTCTTTTGATGTTAATCTACCATGTCTGTAGAAGACAAACACCCTTGCATTTAGTAAAAAGCCAGTTCTTTATCAGACAGCCTGTGCGCCCCTTCCTCATCAATGTAGCTGTGGTCTGAATCTCTGCCAAATAAGTTAACCTGAGGGGTTTTTCCCAAGGTGTAGGTGACCAGAATTGTACATAGATTTTGGTCTGTGCAACTAAAGGTCCCTATTTATCCCTGTATCTCTCCTGTTCTTTTTCATAGACAAATACTGCAAAAGAAAATTACCTGGGTTTAAATCAATTTCATCCTATTTCCATTAATTTGGTTCCTTAGTTCTTTGGTTTCCAAAATTAACAAATTTTCTTTGCAGAGTGCCCTAATACAGCCTTTTCTTTACAATGCCTCATTTACAGAATCATAGAGTCAGTCAGGGTTGGAAGGGACCACAAGGATCACATAGGTCCAACACCCTTGCCATGGGCAGGGACACCTCACACCACATCAGGCTGGCCAGAGCCTCATCCAGCCTGGCCTTAAACACCTCCAGGGATGGGGCCTCAACCACCTCCCTGGACAACCCATTCAAGGCTCTCACCACTCTCATGGGGAAGAACTTCTTCCTCACATCCAGCCTGAATCTCCCCACTTCCAGCTTTATTCCATTCCCCCTAGTCCTGTCACTACCTGATAGCCTAAAAAGTCCCTCCCCAGCTTTCTTGTAGGCCCCCTTCAGAAACTGGAAGGCCACAATAAGGTCACCTCAGAGCCTTCTCTTCTCCAGACTGAACAGCCCCAACTCTTTCAGTCTGTCCTCACAGGAGAGGTGCTCCAGCCCTCTGATCATCCTGGTGGCCCTTCTCTGGACACGTTCCAGCATGTCCATATCCCTCTTGTAATAGGGGCTCCAGAACTGGATGCAATACTCCAGGTGGGGTCTCACCAGAGCTGAGTAGAGGGGGAGAATCACCTCCCTTGACCTGCTGGCCACACTTCTCTTGATGCAACCCAGGATCTGGTTGGCTTTCTGGGCTGCAAGTGCACATTGACAGCTCGTGTTGAGCTTCTTGTCCACCAGCACCCCCAAGTCCCTCTCCTCAGGGCTGCTTTCCAGCCAGTCACTGCCCAGCCTGGATTTGTGCTTGGGATTTCCTCGACCCAGACGCAGGACCTTGCACTTGGTCTTGTTGAACCTCATGAGGTTGGCTTGTGCCCACCTCTCCATCCTGTCAAGGTCCCTCCCTTCCCTCCAGCATGTCTGCTGCACCACACAGCTTGGTGTCATCAGCAAAGCTGCTGAGGGTGCACTCAATGCCACTGTCCATGGCACCAACAAAGATGTTGAACAAGACTGGTCCCAGGACTGATCCCTGAGGGACTCCACTTGTCACTGGCCTCCACTGGGACATGGAGCCATTGACAGCCACTCTTTGGGTGAGGCCATCAAGCCAGTTCTTTATCCATCTCGTGGCCCACCCATCAAACCCATGTGTCACCAGTTTGGAGTCCAGGATGTGGTGTGGGACTGTGCTGGTTTGAGGCCAGAGAGATCCTCTCTTGCCCCAAGAGGGACAAAAGAATGACACTCACACAAACGGATTGGAGAGTGATGGAAAGTTTACATGGAAAAGCAATTGGTGAAACTATAAAAAACTATAAAGCATGGTGACAAGAACAACCCAAAGCATACAGAGTCCCTTACATAATACCCAGAGGCTTCCCAGCTCTTATCTTCTCCCCACCTGAGGGTATACCCAAACCCCCAGGGCTCTTTCTTCCCCCTCCCCATTTCTAGGCCAGTCTCAGCCTGGCCAGGTCCGAGACTGCCCCCCACACTCCTTTCTCCTCCTGGCATTAGGCCTAGACAGGCCTGAGAGGCCTTGAGATACTCCCCCACCATTACCCGATGAGAGAGCATCTCCCATGGGGGCAGAGAGGGAAGAAAGAGGCAGGGAATGACTTTGCAGATGGATTTACAGGGTGCAGGATTTATGGGTAGAAATACGCTGTTTCCTGTGTCCACCTCATTGGGTTGGAGACTGGAGACACGGAGGTGTAGCTGATGTGGCAGTAACAGCAGGCACCCAGCCTGAACTGCCACAGAGACAGTGTCAAGGGCGTTGCTCAGGTCCCAGTAAATGCTATCAGTTGCTGGCCCCTCATCTATTAATGTTGTGACCTGTTCATAGAAGGCCACCAGGTTTGTCAGGCACCATATTGAAAAATTTCATTCTTTTACTTACTGTAATCAGTTTCTCTAACCTGTTAATTCTTCACACAGAAAATGTATGTCTGTAAAAGTGAAAAAATTAACCATGGCACCCATTAAGTCTTATTTTGAAAATGTTGTATTTTGCAAATGTTCAAACTACTGTTAGGAATAATGAAATAAGTGGTATTATATACATACATGTAATAGTTACTTTTTATAGGTCACTATTTCACCTTTGCTTGAAACAAAAATGTGCTGCTTTCTCACCTGAGCTCAATGATCTCTGCCCCACATTATGTAACACGAAGTGTTCAGCCCATTTCTGAAGTTAAACACTAGTGTTTGTGCCTGCCATTTCTTTACAGTCATAAATTTTATTTACACAAAGCTGAAATTTACTTTTAAATGCTTTTCCCTCCACCGACTATATGCACAGATTGGTTTAAGTTACTTCAACAGCCTGTAGTTCAGTTACAGGTGTGAATCATGATGTTCAGAAGTAATATATAGAAATGCAGCCAGCTCTTCTCCACATTGTCCACAGTAAACATGTTTTAGACTCAGTTAAATTAGCTGATAGTTCATTTGCCTTTACACTTGAAAACATTTATATGCTGAGAAATGATAGTTTCTTGATACAGAAAATTAATTTGGTATTGAAAATTACATCATCTGATAAACCACAAAGAATTTTTCCTCAGCAAAGAGACAGCTTGTTCCCACGCTATACTACACTGAATGGGTTTCAAGCATAGAGACACCTGTCAGATGTGCTTGGTAGGAGTGGAAAGCTGAGGTAAGGAGTTTCCTATATTTAGATAGCAAACTGTTCTTATTTAACTTCAAGGTGTGGGGTTGGCTACTGATAATCTAGTAGCTGACTCCAGTCACCCTCTCCAAGCAAGAAGCATATTGGTGGGAGAAGCAGTTTTGCTTTAAGTCATTGTTGTCTTCGGGCTAAACCAACAGGTTTAGCAGCTACTGGGACGCTCTATCACCCAGAGGTGTAATCTGAATTCTGAGGACATCTAGTGGCCTTTGTCCACTACAGGAAAGCGGTCTTCACAGTGGGTGGCTTCTCACTTGCGTCTTTGTGTTTTAGCAAAGTTCTGCAACACGGCTTCTGGCCTTTACAGGTTGAAGAAAGAGCGAAAATTGCCTCCCATATTGCATTTTCACTTAATAAATTGTGAAGTTATGATACTTTTTCTTGGTTTCTTCTTTCTGGTCTTTGCATCTCCACTTTAGTGCACAATCAAATGAAGTAAAAGCAATTACTTAAACACACAGAAAGTGTAGCATTCTTCAGCTCAGGTGATCTCGAATTCAACATTGTCAGTCTCACATATTCTGAAGTCATGAGATTGGCTCAAAACTCATAAACTTTTAAATATATGTTGGATATTTTCTCTTTGCCTTATGTTTTCAGAACTTTCAGAGGTCAAATATGTTGAACTCTTCTTTGTATCAACAGGGATAAAAGTAATCTTTTTCACTTTGTTTTGGTTACTAAAAGGCTGATAGAATAGATAGATAGATAGATAGATAGATAGATAGATAGATAGATAGATAGATAGTAGATAGATAGATAGAAAGGCTTTTAGACTCAACAAGTCTAAAAGTTAGAGCTTTAAGAAAAGCACCCAATATCCCAAGATGCCAAATAAATGTGCAAGGTTTCTTAATAGTATGGAATTGTAATCCTAGCATTGCTAACCATTCAGAGACCTTCAGGAAGACCTACTTTCTACTCTGTGAGTCAGGTTTTCTCCTTCTGGAGTGGACCTGTAGGTGTTTCTTTATCTTTTTGAGAAATAACAAGAATTCATTAGCCACAATTCAAAAAGGACTTTGGTCAAGCCAAGTGATATGTACTATATGTTACGTATTGTTACTTACAATTTCCTTATGGTGTATTTTTCAGTGCTCTCTTGATCTGATATTTCCTTCTGAGAAGCAGACATCATGAAGCAGAAATTGCCATCATCAGTTGGAATTATTTTGCTACTTGTTCTGACCGCATTGGGACTCACTGGTAAGTACAAGATTTCCCAGAGCATATTTTATTCCTTAAAACACATTCTTTAGAAAAGTCTGAGGCTTTACCTAATCTATCCTGACCACCACTGCAGCCTGTACATATTTAAATTACTTTCTTCTAAAGTTTTGGAGATTCTGGAAACGGCTTAAGTCCTCTTTTTCTCTTTAAAGTACTAACAGAATGATTATATGGTGGTGATAATGAAAGGCACTCACTGTACTCATTCCACACTTGTCACATTGGGAATCAGCAACATATGAATAGTAACATTATTAGAGATAATGGCATGGAACTTCAGTGAAACAAAAGCAAGCTTAGGCTGAAAAGCCACACATTTTGCATGTCAAAATATATGTGGAAGTCAAAATGTTGGTAGAAATTAATAACAAGAAGTCTCAACAGAAAATATTCTTACATGCATTGGGATTGTTAAAGAATATCCAAATAATTAACAAATACATTCAGATCGTCAATAACAAAATATTCCATCCAGACCCTTGATTCCTTCTTATTATTACTTGTCTTACCTAGAGTTTACCACAAATGTGTGCAAATAGTCAAATTTTGGTTCTATTGCAAAGTTTAAGGTGAAATTTAATTTTAAGATGACTTGACAATAAAAATTTAGATATTTCAGGAAAAGACAAAAGGTCATATATTTGCCTCAAGCATCTTCATTTAATTTGGAGAGAACTGTACACTTTTTAAGTAAAAATGAAATTTTCATTTGAAAAAGAGAAGTAAAGTAATTTTAGTAGCTATTTCAGAAGTTTGAGGTAAAAGATATTTACTTTTCTGCAAGTTTTCATCCTTTTTCCAGGCAGATTTATTTACTGAATTCAGTGTATAGCTTCAAATAGTTTTACTGTCCTCAGAAAAGCATTCCTTGCTGAATTTATCATTAAACAATAACCACATAAAAACATTGTCCAACTCTAATATAACTAGCTGGATTTCTGCACTTCCCTAGGTCAGTCATACCCTGGAAAACCTAAGATAATAAGATGTCATTCTCTAGAAAAGGAAACCTTTTCATGTTGGTGGAAGCCTGGCTCAGAAGGAGGACTTCCTACCAATTACACCCTGTTCTACAGCAAGGACAGGTAACAAGCAGTGCATATGTATTCTGTAAGTGATCAAGTGATGATTATGACAGAATGAGAGAATTACAACATTAATTTATCAAAGTGTTTTTATGAATCCTTGTTAAACCTCAAATTTAGAGCTAGATGAGATGAATGGCTTTCAATACTTGGAACAGAACATGACCAGCCTTTCCGTACTGAAACTCAACTAAAATCCCACTGGTCTAACTAAAGACACGTCAAAAGAGCTGTAGTTTGTCAATCCTATCAGAAGGCACAAAGCTTTTAGCTGAATGTGTGTGAATGGTGTGCTTCTCTGAGAAAGGGAGCATCAAGGCACCACAGGGCTGTAGGGGCCTTCCTGGAGCAACAGGGCAAAGCCTTCATCCAGGGCCATTCCCACTACCCCAACCAGTAAGCAGGGCAGGTCGGGGACAACATAGCTCTGGGCATCAGCACCTCCTTTAACATCAGCCTGTGGGATGGGGCTAGTTAGGGGCAGGCCATGACTCGCAAGGGCAGCATTGTGGAGATCAGGAGACCAGCCGTGCTGCGGCAGGATGAAAACGGGAACCAGGCAGTACATGTGGAGGCCCCAGGAAAGCTGGAAGGGGCCTCCCTCCCTGCCCTCAGAACCCTGCCAACAAGCTTGTCTGGTACCAGGAACAGCGAAGCTCCATATGGAGTAAATCTACAAAAAGTCTTTGCTTCCCTTTCTGCATTTGTAGCCAACCTTATGATTTCCATAACAGAGTAAAAATCAGATGTGGGTATTACATCTCAAAATTCAGTGGTGTGGTAAATTCTGTGACTCACTCTTCTTGTTTAAAATGTGTGTATGTTTATCAGCTTTGCTTAACCTGTGCTTCTTCGTATAACTGCCCTTTCTTCCCGAAAACAAGGTGTCTGAGTAGGTCCAAGCAAGCAGGGAGGCTCAGAGATTAAATTTCTGTGAATATATCCAGTGAGGTTCAGAATAGATAAGGTAAAGCCTCAGACTTCCCTGCTTCAATTAATCTCCGAATCATTTGGTATTAACTGATCAAGAAAGATGCAGCTTTTAGTGAAGTTAATACACTCAACAATGATCTGAGAGCATTTATTTTATGAAAGGTCAGTTGTCTCAATCTTGATCAACATAGAAATTTTAATGAACATTTTGAGTCATACCTATCACAGCCCAGAAGAGTCCTGCTTAAGGACGGATAGGAGTGCTTATCTGTATCTGCTGAAGACCAGGCACTGCCAAGCACTTCAGATCAGGGCCATGGTTATAGCTCCTTGTCTCTAGGATACAGTCCCCCTAGTCCCATGTTTTCTTTGTGAAATGGGACCAAACTTCCTGGAAACTAAGAGATCTTGTTATTAGCAGTGCATAGAGCATAAAAGGGGGACTGAAGTGCATCCTTGAACCATGTTGGCTGGTGCTTTAGGTTTGTGCCATTCTTCACACCTGCAATCTCTTCTGAGTGGATCACTCCAGCTTTAACTGAGCACAAAACAATCCCTCTCCTAAAGAAACTGAAGAGTTTATAATGGTAATAGGTTAGACGTAATTAATTAGTTGGACATTTTTTGTTGAGACAGTTGTGATGATGGTCATGGTAAAAAACAGATAAATTAACATCTTGCTGAAAACAAAATGCTCCTCTGCCATAGGGCCTATCAGGTTACTTCCAAGGGGAAATATGTAAAGATCTTTAGTTACTTTCATTCTTTAGTCAGTGGAGTTAATTTGCCTTTTAACTTGCTTTTAAACATTTTTTTTTAATTGCCTGGTGCTACCTCTGGAAACGTCTCTTTTCATTCTTTTGTTGATGTATTTCCTATGTATAAGGAAGGGATAAAAGCATTCATCCTGAAGAGCTGCACTAAAAGTGGCAATGAAGCATTTATGGTAACAGCATTTGATACTCACTAAAATGATTTCCAGAGGTGGGATTATATACAGGTTTAAAATTAAACATTTTAAATTTCTTGCTGCACCTAGGCCGTTACTAGAGTATTATGTGCTTTGCTTCATTTCTTAAGATTTTAACTTTTAAAATCATTTTATTTCAGTGAAGAAAAAATCTATGAATGTCCAGACTACCAAACATCAGGCCCCAATTCCTGCTACTTCGATAAAAACCACACTAATCCCTGGACAATTTATAATATCACTGTAACGGCAATGAATGAGATTGGAAGTAACAGCTCAGAACCTCAGTATGTGGATATGACCTCCATAGGTAAAAAGGGAAGAATTAAATGGAAAGCAAACTAATTGGGCATGTGTTTTTTAATCTCAGAGCAAGTAGTGGTGAAAGATTTCTTTCCTTACGATGTGGGACTTGCTATGACTTTTTACTTACGGATTAATTACATACTTTATTGTCACTTCAGCTTTGGCTGAAAAAATGGTTCCAGTTTCTATTTATCTCCAGTATTTCAATTGGATTCAATAATACTTTTATAGGTTTCTAGCACTTCAGGTTATAAAGCTTTCAAATTAAATTAAAATACCTAAATTTTCCAAATGCAAACTTATTTCTGGCTACTGGCAGTGCAGAACTGGGAGAATAAAAATAATTGCTTAAACACTCTCTGGGCTTTTTGTAGTATTTCATATTTTTAACTCCATTCTCCTTTCTGCATACAGATAATCTATATTGCAATATATGGCATTTTAATTTTGCAAGAATAATAAAATTCTGAGTTGTATTTCCTTAGACTAACAAATCCAGAGTAAAGTCTGAGATTTGCTGATATCACAGCTAATCTATTTTCTGTCAGTAGCCAGTTAAACATTGTTAAGGAGAAAGAACAAACAATCTCTTGTACTATTCTGTTACAGAACTGCTGAATGATCTGAAATTAGTGTGATGAAATACAAAGCCATAAAAGAGGTGACTTATTTGAGAAAAAAATAAATTGTTAATGGCAAACTTTTCATTTATACAGTTCAACCAGATGCTCCTGTGAATCTCTCTCTAGAAACAAAAACATCTACTGGCATAATATACCTTTGGGCAAAATGGTCTCCACCTCCATTAGTTGATGTCAACTCTAATTCACATGTATATCACTATGAGCTACGAATAAAACCCGAGGAAAAGGAAGAATGGGAGGTAATGGGAAAATATATTTATTGTATAAATGCTCTTTTTGGTGATTTCTCTTGTCTGAATTTAACTGGTATTATAAAAATGTTAGTTTCTGTATTGATAGAAATTTAATTCAACAAAATGGTGTGCAGAGACAGTGAGAATTAAGGTAGTTGTATAATTGTCCTAATGTAATATACTAAAAAAATCTGTTTAGTCCACTGATATAATATTTAATTTTAATTTTTGTCAGTGTGTCTGTTCCCAAGTGACACTGTAAAAGATTGCTCAGTTCATACAGTTTAACTCTGATCAGTACCAAATAATTTTTTTGACTCATTAAGATGTAATGAACAGTCAAGGTCAGTATCAGAAATACAACAGATAAATCATGATACTGATCACTTTAAACTGTTACTTGACACTTACAGATTTATAAATATACTTTTGTAATTAATCCCAGAAATATGCTATATACAGATGTTACTATCTTCCTGGAAGAATAGGTTATAAGCACACCCCACGCACTCAGAACTCCAAACTCCCCTGTTTACACTCACTTAGGGAAGGGACATAGATGCTTTAACTTAGTGTGAACCTATGTCCCTTCTTACAGTCTGTGAGAAAGCACTCACAGAGTCACTTGCATACATCCAGGTGTGGATACCTGCCCACTGTAGCCCGCACTGTTCAGAGCACAACCACTCTGTTCTGCCTGGGCAAAGGTCATCATGCTAGAAGAGCAGCTTATGATAGCATCAAACTAAGTTTCAGCTGCTGCTGAAGTTTCCAGTCTCCTCCCACCACTATTACAAATGTTCATGGTTCTTTAATACCATGTTTCAAGATGATCCTTTCTATTTCAAAAGGCTCTCAGTTATTCCCTAATTACCATTTAATTGGGCTGAGAGTCATCATCATCACCCTTTTCAACATTGGGCAAATTTCTCTGTCAGAAAATTGGGGTGTGCTACTCACACATACTATAACCATTGACATTCCCATTTTACTAGGAGTGGGCCACAATAATCCCACAGCTGAGATACCACAATAAAATATTCTCAAAGTAATGGTCAGATGACCTCAGTGCTACCTAAACTGTTGATACCTTAATGAGGGATAAAGCTATGTCTTGAAAGACTTCTGAAGAGAGATTCAAAGCGCCAGAGGACAGCATTTAATAATTAAAACTAGCCACTAAGAAGCATCACACAGCTTATCTGTGAGTTGAACTACCTAGAGTGCTTCTTGTATTGTGGATCTGGCCGAGTCCTGACTTACAGGAAGTCTGCAATTATATATGGTTATGTGACACCCATTTATAACAAAGGCTGTAAGGAAAACCCCAGAAACTATAGACCTGTCAGTCTGACCTTGGTGCAGGGAAATGTCATGGAGTAGAGCACCTTGAGGGTCATCACATGGTACCTCCAGGACAAGCAGAGTATCAGACCCAGTCAGCATGGGTTTTCAGATGACCAAGCTGTGTGGATGTGTTCATCTGCTAGAGAGAAGGGAAGCTTTACATTGGGATCTGGACAGGTTAGATCGATGAGCCAAAGTTAATTGTATGAGGTGTTCGCCAGGGCTCAGTATTGGAGCCAATTCTGTTTAACATCTTTATTAATGACCTTGATGAGGGGATTGAGTGCTCCCACAGTAAGTTTGCAGGTGACACCAAGCCGTATGGGAGTGTCAGTCTGCTGGAGGTGAGGAAGGTTCTGCAGAGAGATCTGGACAGGCTGGATCAATGGGCTGAGGACAAATGGCCAAGTGCCAGGTCCTGCACTTCAGTCTTAAAAACCCCATGCAAAGTCACAGGTTTGGGGAAGAGTGGCTTGAAAGTTGCTTGGCAGAGAGTGAACTGAGGGTACTGGTTGACAGTTGACTGAATAGGAGCCAGCAGTGTGCCCTGGTGGCCAGAAGAGCCCATAGCACCCTGGCTTGTGTTGCAAATAGTGTGGCCAACAGGACCAGGGAAGTGATTGTTGCCATCTATTTGGTACTGCTAGTACCATCATCTCGAGTACTATGTTCAGTTTTTGGCCCCTCACTACAAGAAGGATATTGAGGTGATGGAGCATGTCCAGAAAAAAGCTTGGGGTTGTTCAGCACGGAGAAGAGGAGGTTGAGGGTGGAGGCTGAGGGCAGACCTTACCACTCTCTACAACTACCTGAAAGGAGGTTGCAGCAAGATGGGGGGCAGCCTCTTCTCTCAGGTAAAGAGTGATTGGAAAAGAGAAAATGTACTTAACTTGCACAAGGGAAAGTTTAGATATTAGGAAAAAATTCTTTACCAAAAGGGTTATTGGGCACTGAAACAGGCTGCCCAGGGACAAGGTGGAGTCACTAGATGTCTGGATGAAGTGCTTAGGGACACGATCTAACAGTTGTGCACAGGAAGATGTTAGGTTGGCTTCAAAGATCTGAAGGTCTTTTCTGAACCAGGTGATTCTATGATTCTCAAGTATCGGAATCTCAGTGTCACTGAAATGAGTTTTGCTGTTAAGTTGCTACCTTTGTTTCCTTGTAATTCACATCTTGTAAAACACCTGACTGAAACACCTTTCTTTCAGAAGTCAGATATACAAGCCTACTACTGCATAGTTTATTTGCTAAAATGGCTCAATTCTTTATTATTTTTCCAGTGCATTTTCTTTTCCAGACAATACCTGTTGGAGTGCAGACACAGTACAAAGTGACTAAGCTGAAAGCTGGGGTGAAGTATGCTGTTCAGGTCCGCTGCAAGTCAGACCTTGGAGAATGGAGCAAGTGGAGCTCTGAAAGATGCATTCAGATCCCAAATGGTGAGTTGATGATTACTGTTCTGATTAACAGTCTTTAAATTTCAGCCAGTTTATTGTTGTGAAAGGTGCCTAAATTGCAGCCCTGAAAACCTGATTGTCACACAGATACTTCCCAGTGCTGGAGGAACAACTTAGCACATCTTACTATACTTTGTGTGCAATTGCCTAGTTAATCTTGTTGATCTACTCAGGATCCTCCAGGGTTGGACTCAATGACCTTTGAAGGTCCCTTCCAACTCCTAACATCCCATGATCCTGTGAAAACGGTTATGACAAACAGGCTGGGATTTACTAGGAAGCCACTTCTGACACAGGCATGTCTAAATCATTCATTGTTCCTGGTCTTCTATTTAAAAATCACGTTGATTTCATCTGTAACTGTAGGTAATGTTAATGAGGAATCACTCATTATTAGTAACTGGGCTGAAGGCGCTGCCATGGCTAACAGAGCATAACACTTGCAGCATAATTATCTGCATTTTTTGTGGGCTAAGTAGGCACATTAAACAAGCATGTTGTCTGACACTTTAACCAGGTCATCTTGAATCTTCTTCTGTCACTAATTGTATTAGTCACTATTTGACAAGGAGATTGTTGTACTACTGATAATAGAAAAATACTCTTTAAATGTTCCATTTTCAGGTCTGCCCTAGGCAATTAGTATTTGGAAAATCAATGTCTCTAGCCTAAATAGTAGAAAATATATATTATTGATGTAGTAGGACAATATTTTGCCACAAATACATAACTGCAAAAGTTTCAATCACATCAGGGTTTTGACTAGCATCATCTAATCAAAAATTAAGCATTTTCCTCTGCCCTAATCCAAATGCTTCCTTGAGTCTATAGAAACACCATCAGGAATCCAAATAATTATAAATTGCTTGGCAGCAATCAAGCAAGTAGCCTAAATTCTAAGCATAACGTCACTTTGCAAGGCAACATGAGAGTTGTTCCTTTGTAGCTTTTAAGCTTATGTAGAAAGTAGATGGGTAGCAGAGTATATTTTAAATAATTTTATAGAACCATGTAGCACTACAAGTCAGGAGCTGACCTGTTAGAAGTCAACTCTATGTGAAAAGACATGGGAGACCTGGTGAACAACAGGATGACCATAAGCTAGCGATGTGGCCTCGTGCCCAAGAAGGCCAATAGTATCCTGGGATGCATCAAGAAGAGTGTGGCCAGCAGGTGGAGTGAGGTTCTTCTGCCCCTCTATTCTGCCCTGGTGAGGCCTCATCTGCAGTAGTGTGCCCAGATGTGGGCTCCCCAGTTCAAGAAGGTCAGGGAACTGCTTGAGAGGGTACAGCAAAGGGCTACAAAGATGATTAGGGGACTAGAAAATCTGTCTTATTCATAAAGACTAACAGAATTGGGGCGTTTTAGCATAGAGAAGAGAAGATTGAAGGACCATGTTATCAGTGCAGATACTTAGAGGGTGGGTGTCAAGAGGATGGAGCCAGTCTTTTTTCAGTAGTACCTTGTGACAGGACAAGAGGTAATTGGCACGGACTTGAATATAGGAAATTCCATCTAAATATGAGGAGGAACTTCTTGATGTTGAGAGTGGTACAGCACTGGAAGAGGCTGCCCAGATAGGTGGTGGAATCTCCTCTGGAGTGAATCAAAGACCACCTGGATGCCATCCTGTGCAGACTACTCTAGGAGGGGAGGGTACACTAGATGATCTCCAGAGGTCCCTTCCAACCCCTATCATTCTGTGATTCTGTAAACCTTCTATGAGAGCAACTGAGCATCCCTTATGAGATTTGGAGTCAGAGAAAAGCCACAGCCTGGGAATTAAAACTGTAGCACAGCTACAGTGGGAAAGGATTTTGAACCCAGGTCAATAGTAACAGTAAAAGTAACAGGCTGCTGCCCTAACCACTGAACCATGCTTCCTTTCCTATACTACTACGAAGGAAAACTTTCTCTTTCCTTGCAGGAAAAAAAGAACAAAACCAAACAAAACCAAACCACAAACTTCCTGTGCTCTGCTCAACATTCAGGTTTAACCTAATGAATTAAACTTAACTAATTAATTCATTTACTTTTCTCCTACAGGACAGTCACCTCCTGAAAAGCCTACAATAATAAAATGCCGTTCTCCAGAAAAGGAAACATTTACTTGTTGGTGGAAACCTGGTTTAGATGGCGGACATCCCACTAACTACACATTGCTTTACAGCAAAGAAGGGTAATAAACTCAGTATTCAGTGTTTTGCATTTAAGAGATGTAATTTTCTATAGCACAGGGTTTTGTCCAAGTGACATATTTTGAAATAGCTCTAGCAGCACCATATTTAAGGTTGAAATAGGTTATCTTTAGCATGTCAGATTTTTCAAATTTATGTTAATTCCTCCGCCCTGAAAGATGAACTGCCTTGAAAGTAATCACAGCACAGCAATTACATAATACTATGCAATATAAATTGACAGTCCTGTAGCCCTTTGATCATGCAGCCCCAGAAATAAAACCTTCTAAATTTACCAGATATTAAATTTTTCATCTTCTGATAATGCTTATTTTGCACAAGTATTTATAGGTCATGAATACCTCCTGGCTTCTGCAAGAATCTTATATTCTGAAAGTGTAAACATTAATCTTAAAGGTGTAGTCAATATTTTGTTTGGGTCCTCTGAAGTATGTTTGGGTCCTCTGAAGTATTTTTGGGCCACCTAGAATTTCTCAGCCTGACCTAACTGGATGCTAAACTCTGTACTTGTGAGCTGACAGCCAGGTCTTAGTGGAAAAAGACATATAGTGGTTCAAAGAGCAAGGGCAAAGAGTGAGATACACAACCACAACTTTCTGTTTTGTTATTGTGCATCTCAGAGGAGCATGGACACAAGTACTACATACTCAGTTTCCTCTCCTATCCCTTCTCACTTTGAAAAACTTGGGAATGTATTTGGGAGACAGGTGCAAAGTAGATTTTTTTGAGAAACAATTGATGAAAGGCCAAAATAAATTCTGAAAGCATATTAGTGCAATATGTGGAACTTATGTAAGTGTCCAAATAGAATCATAGAATCAGTCAGGGTTGGGAGGGACCACAAGGATCATCGAGTTCCAACCCCCCTGCCACGGGCAGGGACACCTCACACTACATCAGGCTGGCCAGAGCCTCATCCAGCCTGGCCTTAAACACCTCCAGGGATGGGGCCTCAACCACCTCCCTGGACAACCCATTCCAGGCTCTCACTACTCTCATGGGGAAGAACTTCTTCCTCATGTCCAGCCTGAATCTCCCCACTTCCAGCTTTATTCCATTCCCCCTAGCCCTGTCACTACCTGATAGCCTAAAAAGTCCCTCCCCAGCTTTCTTGTAGGTCCCCTTCAGAAACTGGAAGGCCACAATAAGGTCACCTTGGAACCTTCTCTTCTCCAGACTGAACAGCCCCAACTCTTTCAGTCTCTCCTCATAGCAGAGGTGCTCCAGCCCTCTGATCATCCTGGTGGCCCTTTTCTGGACACGTTCCAGCATGTCCATATCCCTCTTGTAATAGGGGCTCCAGAACTGGATGCAGTACTCCAGGTGGGATCTCAGCAGAGCTGAGTAGAGGGGGAGAATCACCTCCCTTGACCTGCCGGCCACACTTCTCTGGATGCAGCCCAGGATCTGGTTGGCTTTCTGGGCTGCAAGTGCACATTGACAGCTCATGTTGAGCTTCTCGTCCACCAGCACCCCCAAGTCCCTCTCCTCAGGGCTGCTCTCCAGCCAGTCACTGCCCATCCTGCATTTATGCTTGGGATTGCCTTGACCCAGATGCAGGACCCTGCACTTGGTCTTGTTGAACCTCATGAGGTTGGCTTGTGCCCACCTCTCCAGCCTGTCCAGGTCCCTCTGGAAAAATTACAAAAGCTTGTGTCGAGGGCTGATTCTCAATAGATCACAGCCAGGGAGCTGCTCTGCTACGTTCGAAACCCTGACCCAGAATCAGGTCGCCTACGAAAGATTTAGCACCGGGTGCCCCACGATCATGTGGTACGAAACGGAGGAGAGGCAGCACCACATCTGTCCACCCCTCCAGTCCCCAGCAACGAGCAGCTTTCCCCACCGGGCGCCGCCCCACGCGCTGTCGGCGCTGCGGTATCGCTGCGTCTAGGCGGGATTCTGACTTAGAGGCGTTCAGTCATAAGCCCGCAGATGGTAGCCTCGCGCCAGTGGCTCCTCAGCCAAGCGCACGCACCAGGGGTCTGAACCTGCGGTTCCTCTCGTACTGAGCAGGATTACTATTGCAACAACACATCATCAGTAGGGTAAAACTAACCTGTCTCACGACGGTCTAACAAACATTGAAAACACTCAGTTTTTAATAGATGGGTTAGAAAGCCTTAGCAATCACTTCCTCTACCTCTCTGGAAACTATAAGTGCTATGCAGTGGACAATGGCATTTGAAAAAAACTTCACTCTACTAGCTCACTGCTGCATCTATAACTGCCTAAATCCTTCAGGTTTTGCAGTCTGTTTTGTGGCGAAATGCTTAGCACAGTCTCTGGAATCCTGAAATGCCAGTAATCAAAGTCAGGTGTTTTGGTCTGTGTAACCCAATCACGGTGATTCTTTCATTTCAGAGAAGAACAAATTTATGAATGCCCAGATTACAGAACTGCAGGACCCAATTCATGCTACTTTGATAAAAAGCACACGTCTTTCTGGACCATATACAATATTACTGTGAAGGCAACTAATGAAATGGGAAGTAATATCTCTGATCCTCATTATGTGGATGTTACTTACATAGGTAAGAGACTAAAAGTCACAAATAATTCAAAATTATGGGGTTTGACAAAAGAATTTTAATTCCAGGTCTTCTCATAGATAGTATTATATCATGGTGGAAAATTTGTATGAAAAAAATAAGGTCTTATCTGATGTAAAAATAAATCAATATTCATCCCTTTACCATTTTATTCTCAAAGGAAGCCTGACAATGCTAAAAGCTTTAAAACTGCAAACAGATAACCAGTTATTTGTTTTCCAAATAGGAAACATCATCCTGCTAAAATATTTTTCCACTCTACTAGCAAGAGAAATCAGATTGATCTTTTAACTGCTTGTAACTACTAACTAATACTTCAATTTGATCACCTAAAAGTAGTTTCCAGACCCAAGAGAAGCTAAACTAATGGTTTATAACAGTGAATTGATAATCCCTTTTCTCAGACTTTTTCCTCTGTAGACAAAGTATTTAGTTGTTGTTGTTGTTTGGTTTGTTTTTTTTTCCAAAGAGAATGGAATATTCTCACCAATAATCATTTTGTTGTCAAGGATCTGGCTGCCAGAAGTCTGGAAACTAGAAAAGACCTGCTGAAGAGAAGAGTAGATTTTACTTCTGTGTCCTGACTTAATCATAGAATTATAGAATGGTTTGGGTTGGAAGGGGACCTTAAAGATCATCTAGTTTCCACTACCCACTCCCCCCCCCCCCGCCAGCCATGGACAGGGACATGTTCCACTAGACCAGGCTGCTCAAGGCCCTGTCCAACCCAGCTTTGAACACTTCCAAGGAGGGGGATCCACAGCCTCCCTGGGCAGCCTGTTCCAGTGTCTCACCACCCTCACTGTAAAGAATTTCTTCCTAATATCCAGTCTAAATCTGCCCTCTTCCAGTTTTAATCCATTCCCCCTTGTCCTATCATTACAAGCTCTTTATGAAGTCCCTCTCCAGCTTTCTTGTTCACCACCTTCAGGTACTGTAAGGCTGCTATTAGGTTACCTGGAGCCTTCTCCTCTCCAGTCTGAACAGACCCAGCTAGTGCATCCTGTCCCCAGAAGGGAGGTGCTTCAGACCTTTGATCGTCTTCACAGTACTCCTCTGGATCCTCTCCAGCAATTCAATGTCCTCATGTTGGGAGCCCTAGAACTGGATGCTCAGTAGTGTCCTCCAGGTGGGGTCTCACAAGACCAGAGTACAGGGAGGGAATCACTTCCCTTGTCCTGCTGGTCACACTTCTTTTGATGCAGCCCAGGACATGGTCACCCTTCTGTGCTGCAAATGCACATTGCTGGCCCATGTTGAGTTTTTCACCAGCTGACACACCCTTCTCCTCAAGACTGCTGTCAAGCCACTTCTCACCCAGCCTATATTTGTGCTTGGGATTGACCTGACCGAGGTGTACAACCTCACACTTGGCCTTGTTGAACTTCATGAGTTTGGCTTGGGCCTACTTCTCCAACCTGTCGCAAGTCCCTCTGGATGGCATTCTTTCCCTCCAGCATGTCAAGTGGAACACACAGCTTGGTGTCATCCACAGACTTGCTGAGGGTGCACTCAGTCCCACTGTCCATATCACCAAGAAAGAGGTTAAACAGTGCTGGTCCCAGTACTGACCACTGAGGGAGACCACTCATAACTGGTCTCCATTTGGATGTTGAGCTGTTGGTTTCAACTGAGTGCATCCACCCAGCTAATTCCACCCTTCAAATCCCTGTTTTTCTAATTTAATGACCAGCATGTCATGCAGGACAGCGTCAAATGCTGTACACAAGTGTATGTGGATGGTATCAGTTGCTCTTCCCTTACCCAGTGATGCTGTAACTTAATCATAAAAGCCCACCAAATTCACCAGGTATGATTTGCCCCTGGTGAAGCCATATTGGCTACCATCACTCACCTTTTCTTCATTTGCTCTATGCCTTAGCAAAACTTTCAGGAGGATCTACTCCATGATCTTGTCAGGCACAGAGGTGAGACTGACTGGCCTATAGTTTCTGGGGTCTTCCCTTTTTTCCCTTTTTTGAGGACGGGGGTTATGTTTCCCCAGTCAGGAGGACCTTCACCAGAATGCCATGACATTTTAACTATGATGAAGCTTTGCATCAGACAGTAGTGAAATACATCTATGACATGCAGGAACTACACCTCTGAACTAAGGAAGCTATATCAAGACTATCATAAACTTGCATTCTATTTTGGTTTATTTTTGAGTTGTAAACTGAGCTTTACTATTATTGGTTTATTTTTAAATGCCCTTAAGTATTCATGTATGGATTTTGCTGCTGTGTTTTCTGAATGTAAAGATGGCAGGGGCTAGGGGAAGGCAAGTTTAATCAGCTACATCTGTGTTTTTAGAATTCTTAAATATATATGCCAACTTTAATAAGATTATAATAAAACAACTTTCATCACAGAGCATTAAAGATGTTACCTTTGAAACATAGCTCTCAGTAACAGCAACCATAAATGGAATTGTAAGAAAAAATTATTTCTAATGATAAATTATTAAGACAAATGAGCTCAATATATTTGCTGTTCTTTGGGTTTGGTTGGGTTTTTTGGGTTGTTTTTGTTTTTTTTTTTTTAATTCATTAATCCAGGCTTACTTTATAATGAAAATCTTGATCCCTGTATTCCAGCGCCAATTCTGAATTGCTAGGCACAATGGAGGTGATGACTTACCATTCACACTATTGTTTACTTCTTCTGAAGATGTAAAGGAAAATAATTTAGATTCTTACTGTCATTTCCTTTATTTTAACAGTACAGCCAGATCCTCCTGTGAATGTAACTCTGGAATTAAAAAAAACAGTAAATAGAAAGCCATATTTGGTCTTGACATGGTCTCCACCACCACTAGCTGATGTCAGATCTGGATGGCTTACCCTTGAATATGAGCTGCGACTAAAACCTGAAGAAGGAGAGGAATGGGAGGTAAGGACGTTGCAAGATTTTCCTAGACTGTATCTTCTGACCAATTATATTTTGTCACCCAGGTCCCACACCTGAATATGATGAAGTAGGCACACTCAACAGCTCTTTTTTCTAAAGAGCTTGTGTGATCTATGATTTCCTATGGAATACACTATTGCTGTGTGATAACAGGTGATAAAGTACTTTTTAAAATTGTGGTCATTATATATTATTCCTATTTGCATTACAGATGAAATTGTTCATTCTTATTTAATTGGGTTCCTTTTGTGATAATTTATTCTTCACCACAAGTACTTCTTAAGTAGCAGAAAGCTCAGTGATATTACATAAAATCGTTTAAATTTGTACACATAGCCATTAAGTGATCATTTTCATGGCCATATCATCATCATCATCATCATCATCATTGTCCATAACCACGATCTGTAACTCAGATAACTGGGTGGCAAATTAAAGACTCCATCTATTGGTATTCAGCTGCATGCCTTTCTGGTCTGCTGCAATACTTCCCAGCCATTTTTGTATCTCCTCTGCCCCTCCTCCTACCACTGCACTTACCAACCGTCTGGCCAAGGTGCAACCAACTCTACATTCCTTCTTTTCTCTCTGCATTTTCTTCCCCAATCTGTTTTTCTTCCCTTTTTCTTCTCTGACTATTGCAGTTCCCACCATTACCACAGTTCCTCCCTATCTGCCATACACTCATGATGTGATTTTGTAGGAGCTTAGTTTGCACAGTATACTAGAGTCAGATCTCTTTCCCACTGAATTATATTAGAAAACTGAACTATAGAAATAAATGTTCCGTTATTCCATGTCTGCATAGCAATTACTAGGAAGCTATGCAGGTACTTTCTATATTCCCAATTTGGTTATCAAGACTTAAACCTACCTGTGACTTTCATAGAAAAATGTCTCCATTTATATTCATTTTATGATTTTGATTTAATGTCCAGGCTATTTTTGTTGGACAGCAAACACAATACAAAATGTTTAGTTTGAATCCTGGAAAGAAGTACATTGTACAGATTCACTGCAAACCAGACCACCATGGATCATGGAGTGAATGGAGCTCAGAAAAGTATATTCAGATCCCTACTGGTGAGTGACCAGGCGCTCCTTTGGTAATTGTTATTACATGGAAGTCCATGTAATGCTTTTATTTAGCTCCTTGTGGCACCTGTGACGATTGACACCCCATACATTCCCTAAGACAGGTAAGAATATCATTGCCAAGCTAACTGCATTCTCAGCGTTCCCACACCTGAGTAGCTTTCCGTTTCATTACTTTTTGGAGTTAAGAAGATGAAGCAGTTTATTTACTTATTTAAACCATGTCCTTCCTGTTACTGTCATTTTTGTTTTTCATGATGGTAGGTTTTAATTAAAAGAATGCCAGTAATGGCATTAAAACTGCTACACAGACAACAGTCAAATGGTAACAGCTCTTCATTACTCTTTACATGGAATGAATTTGAAATATATTCTTAAATGTAAAAAGTGTCATGCTACAATAGAAATCCTTAATAATAATAGAATCATAGAATTGTCAGGGTTGGAACAGACCTCAAGGATCATCCAGATCTAATCCCCCTGCCATGGGCAGGTACACATCCCACTAGATCAGGCTGTCCAGGGCGACGTCCAGCCTGGCCTTAAAAACATCCAGGGATGAGGCTTCCACCACCTCCCTGGGCAACTTGTTCCAGTGTCTCACCACCCTTACGGTGAAGAACTTCTTCCTAACGTCTAATCTAAATCTCCCCTCCTCTAGCTTGGATCAATTCCCCCTCACCAGCTTTCCTGTAGGCCCCCTTCAGATACTCGAAGGCCACAGTAAGGTCTCCTCAAAGGCTTCTCTTCTCCAAACTGAACAACCCCAACTCTCTCAGCCTCTCTTCATATATCTTTTTTCCAATAGTTTATGTCCTGCACAGTGCCATTAATATAAAATATATTTATTGTAAAATATTCCAATAATTACTGAGATTCATCTATGCTATTAAAGGCCTCTAGGTTCAATACCAAAGTGGGCAGTTTAGACCAATTTTCAAAATAAAAGTAATCTGAGACTTTTTTTTTTTTTTGCATGCTGACTACACATATGCTAGATGTGTGTCCTTAAATAATTCTGTTTGTTTCCTAGACTTCAGAGTAAAAGATATGGTTGTGTGGATCATCGTTGGTGTCTTAACGTCTCTTATATGTTTAATCATGAGCTGGACAATGGTTTTGAAAGGGTACAGGTAAGTCACCAATTTCACAATTGCATAGAGTTGAAAATCTCAGCAAACTTTTCAAACATAGATTCTAACATCTGATTCAATTTCCTATTGATTTTGTGTTCTCTTATAAACTTTAAGTTAGAGATACTTGACTTTAAATTCACAACTGATAAAGAGGTATTTCTGGGTTTTAGGGAAACCAGGCTAAATTCTCACTTTGTAAAGTCATGTCTCTATTAGATCTGACCACCTTGGTTAGCCATTTAAGTGTCCAAGCAAACATTATTTGGAGTATCTCTACTCCTATAGAAGACATGTTTTTTGGGTTTGCCCTAATTTCCTAAGGGAAACAAGGTTATATTATGAGATTGCCTTTCTGCTCACCTGTCTGTCAAATTCCCCAAATAATTTATTAGAACACTGGCTAATTTCAGTCAAACCTGAAAGTGAAAGGTGTTGCCAAGACTGTAACTTTTTTGTAAGTCGTGCAAAAAATACTGGCTGAGTAGAAGAAAGAGGTAGAAACTGTTGATGGAAAAGCCATCAGAAGTCATTCATCGTACAGTTTAGCAGTAGTCAGCTAATAATCGCATATGTAGATACAGGCTCATTAATCCTCCTGAACTGTGCCCCACCTAGCTGATTCTTGGCCAGTGATGAAGTTAGCGATACTAGTGAACTGGAGTATAAGGGGAAGAGGACAATAAATGGCCATTAGCAGTGTCACTTTCCCAGTTGAGTAACTTTTGTACTGTTCTCTTTCTTACATGTCCATCCAAGGGTAACTTACGAACTGCAACTGGATTTGTAAAATACTTGGCTTGAGAGTGAGACAGCAGAGGTCCAACAAGGACCTCTCATATGGGAGAAGCATTTAAAATGTGACTCACATCCTGAGGAAATGGTAAACACATAGAAAGATATTGGACCATACTTATAACTTCTGTGTTTATTCTGTTTTTTTTTCAGAATGATAGCCTTCATCCTACCACCAGTTCCTGGACCAAAGATAAAAGGCATAGACACACATCTGTTAGAGGTGAGTACCACAGAAGAATTCACCATTACTTGCTTTTCCAAATTAGGTACCAGAAAACACAAACACCATAATGATTTTTTAGCCAGATTCAATTAATTTAATCAATTAAAATAAGTGACAGTTTCAGGCTGATTGTGTGGAGGGTATGTGTGAGACAGTCTTGCCTTGCATTACTGGTAGGGTACTTTGGAGAAGACAGTCTGTGACCACAGCTGTTCCCTGAGACACCACAAGAGCTAATACTTGTGTGATCATCCCAGCAGTTCTTACGCACATTGCTCTCCACAGTTTCTTGGCATGCCAAGGAGACACAATTTGGCTTTTTATCAGTGTGCTCCATTTTTTTCTTGTTAAACCCATGAGACCCATAAATACTAAAAGCACCTTTGGCCTTCCATTTTGGAAACATAAATTCTGGGATTGTCTCCCCACTGAGGGAACTCAATAATTATTTCTTATTCTTCCTCTATTTTCTGCAGCAGTAGAAATCAAGCTAGTTTAAGTCTAGTGACATAACTATGAAAAGTATTTGTTTATTAAATGTGTAGATTGTTCACAATTATTCTAGTCATGTAAACCTTAAGGTTAACTGTCAAAAAATATATCTTATTTATTATGCCCTTAGAGAGGAAAATCCGAAGAATTATTGAGTGCTCTTGGTTGCCATGATTTCCCTCCAACATCAGACTGTGAGGAACTACTGATAGAGTATCTGAAGGTAGAGGACAGTGAGGATCAGCAACTTATGCCAAGCCATGACAATGGTCATCCCAATAAAAATGCAAAAATGTTACCCAAAGAAAGAGACAATGACTCAGGCCGAGGGAGCTGTGACAGTCCCTCTCTGCTTTCTGAGAAGTGCAGGGAATCTCATGCCCTTCCATCAATACTTCAAACAAAAGATGTAAGAAATGGTCAAGAAAATAAAGGAGGAAAAAGGACCTGGCAAACTCAATGTATAGCCTCAGAAAAGAAAATACTCCTTTTTGACAATGAGACTACAAAATCATCCACATGGCCTGCAGCTCTATTACCTAGTAATCAGCCTGCTGTATTTGCCTACCACAGTACTGTAGATGCACATAAGATAACACTGAGTACCACAAATGTGAACATTGCACCAATTTTGATGGGAAATGAAGAAAAGCATGGGTCACAATGTGCTATCACTGAAACTGTCCACAATGATGTGGAAAAGCAAAGAGAGAATTTACATTCCAAAACAGACCAAGCTACAGTGCAAATCAAACAAAACAGATCTGATGGCAAGTTACCTTTTTTGAATCCTGAACTAATGGATTATGTAGAAGTTCACAAAGTCAGACAGGATGAGGAGCCAGCACTATTACTGAAACATAAAGAAAACAGTGGAAAGACTGAAAAATACACTGTTCCAGGACCAAGCAAAGAATACACCAAAGTCTCAACAGTTATGGAGCATAATATTCTAGTATTAATGCCAGATTCACGCCTCCAGCACACATGTACATCTCAAGAACCTGCAATGGAAATATTTCAGAACCTCCAGCAAGGTGAAGCTGAGAAAAATATGAGCTACTGTCAGACAGTTCTAAGGGAGTGCAAAAGAGACAACAGTGGGTCAGACTACATGGACCCATCTTCCTTTATGCCCCCCTTTAAATAACCAGTAGTTACAGTACATACTTACTACCTATGTACCATAAAACAAAACCAGAGAGTAAATAGTTCCATTAAAAAACCTAGCCTCCTAAGTGTATTATACAATGAATAAAGTAAACTGTGGGTTGAGGTGACAATCATGGAAGCAAACCTTGAATCATTAACAAGTTTCTGACACAGGGAAATGAGGAAATGGATATTATCTGCCATGAAAAACACACTGTAAACTCATTACTCAGCTCTGTGGATCTTCTCTTAGTTGATTAATCCTGAGGGAATGCTGCAGATTCAACAAAGATGAAAATGGATATGGCTCAATCAGTACACTACAGTGATCTGAGCAGTTCCTAAATCAGATAAATTATTGCAAAACAGCATTCTGATCTACAATGTATTTTCTTCGAAGTGTATTATGAAAATAGATTGTTTCCTTTATATTTTTTCTCAATCCTTAAGAAAAAATCTGTTATATATATGACAAATAATATATAAAAGAGAATATATTCAACAAACTACAGTAAAATAAATTCTTCTAAATGTATTTTTGCTTTGATTCAATGTGACAGAACTTTGCATTCCACTGATATCTTAGTCCAGTCAAACCAAACATGAAAAAATAGGACAATATTTGATATACTGCCTTACTGTATAGGATATAGAATTCTACTTTAATACAGACCCATATGTTTAACAATGTATTTTTAAAGGCTATTTTTCTAACACCAAAAAAAAAAAAAAAGGGCAAAACAAAATATTTTTTAATTTCCCAATGCTATTTAGCTACTTAGGAACTTTTCTGTTTCCTTCTGCTTAGAGAGTGGTAACAAGTAAAGCTAACATTTCTATACAAATAATAAACTTTATACTAATTAAGAATATGAAGTAATTTTTAAACTATATTTCTAATATATTGCAGATGTATTACTATTTGAATTGTAAATTATTTATTTCACATGTTTTTTATCAACTGTAATTATAAAATTAAAATAGAATCTAGGTTTTCAGAGCAAAGCTTCTTTCCCACTGATGCCAGTCATGAATGGAATGGTGTTCAGCATCTTCAGGCATTGCACTTTTTGCTAAACCTGCAAGGAAAGTCTGAAGTTAGATTTCTCATAATTAATTTAATCCATCCCCCAAAGACAGATTACGAGGCATAATGCTAGAGCTCAGATGAAACAGTGGTGAAAAGGAGGAAAGGAGTCCATGTCCTTGGGCTGAACAGATGTTCCCAGAACCACAGTGGAAACAGTGAGGATTCCTCATATCCCATGTACTGAAAGGGCTCTGAACTTTCTGTGGTACTTCCTCGCTTGAAACAAAAGTTCAGTTTACTCAAGGACAAGGTGACCAAGTGATGACTGACTAAAACTAGGCCAAATATTTAGCCTGTATCACTAGCTTCAGGGGAAACTGGAAGCATAAGGTAAGGGAAAGTGTACTGTTCATGTGTGACAAGAGTCCATTTACTATAAGAGCTCTCTTCTGTTCTTGTCATTCCTGAACGGCTTAACATTTCTCCACTTTTTCCTGATTTTATGCAATGAGCAGCCTTTCTGCCACATCAGTTAATCTGCTGCAGAGCCAGCCAAAAGAGACTTTCAGATTTTGAAGGTATGGCAAATTATATTCTCACCATCTTACTTTCACGCCATGGAACTGCTCAAGTGCGGATCAGTAGAGCTGTCTATCCCTCCTGCTGGCAGGACTTTAGTCTTTAATTATCTGTGTGTCTGTAGACATGGTTAATATATACTGTAACATCTGCTTTAGGCATCAAATTTAGAGCGTGTGTCCTATATATATAGGCAATGTACTGCCCACTTCCAGAGGCTGATGGGAGCAGTCTGGATGCTCTGCTGAATGTGTAGGGAGGTATCTTAGATTCTTAATTTATCCACTTATTTAACACTTGAAGACATCAAGTGGCTACTCCAGAGAGCAACCAAATATTAAAAATTTTAGTTATAGTTAACAAGGCAATTTTACTGTAGTCTTTATAGTATATTTTATGGATTTACTAGAGATGTGAAACGTACTACAAAGAAATCATCCTCCTATCAGTCAAAACTGGAATGTTTTGCAGGGCAGCAGCTTGTCTGTGTGTATTCTCTTTCTGACAGTGCTTCATTTTCACGTCAGTTTTGTGACTGAATCTGACAGAGCTGATCCAGATTAGACACATAGCCTTTCTTTACACAGATAGCCATATCTGAGCCAAGCTGTTTTTTTCTACTCTAATGCTGTGCATAAAGACATACTGCTACACCCCTTTCGTGATGCATCTGGTGATGCGAAGGTGGTATAGAATTTTAGCAAGCCACAGCCTAAAGATTTCCCTTTATAGTGGATTTCTTATGGCAAAACATAGGTGACTGTATACAGAGAGATAAACCAAAGAAAGCATGGGATAAGGTGCCAGCAGCAGGCTGTTGCTTTCATATTGGTTACATTGGACCTGCGGCAAAAAGTCACAACTCCAAGAAGATTTGAAGTGTATGATTCATCCTGCCTACGTGCAGGTATTTCTGTATGTACCTCTAGTAATCCACACAGAAAGAGAACTGAGTGGAAGAGTTTCTATGGTTTGCCATAAATAGGTACCGATTATGCAAAAAACGTAGCTGTAGCCTAAGTTGCATTGTGAGATGTAGATTCTCTGCCACCTTTGCTGCTGAATGCCTCAATATGCCAAATCACCACGACTTTCTGTGAAAAGGGAAATTCAGACAGAGTGGAAAGGTGCATTTTGCTCATTGCTCTGAGACAGCTAGCTCTTTTAGGGATTTGCTAGCTAAATAAAATTTGAAGACAATTTTTGTAAATATATTTCCTTCTTTAATCTAAACAAATGTGAAAGTTGATTACTTTTCCCTTGAATTTTCTTTTATTATTCAAAACACCTTGTTACTCCCAAGGTGGGATCAACAACTTCTGAAAGTGGCCTTTAAAACCTGAAAGCACAGTAAGAAGAGAATAAACCACTGTTCTGTAAAATCAGAATAACCCTCAGTTAAGTGTGTGGGCCTTTGGATGTCCAAACACTTCATTATTTATGTTTGTAAAAGTATTTTTACTTGCAGTTCTTTAAGAAACATTTTCTATATTAGGAGACAGATGACATTTTGCCACAGCTGTATACAGCCTATTGCTGTAAAATTGTGTCATACCAGTGGGGAATAACAGACTCGTGACACAGAATTTACCCCAGAAACAGGGATTAGCCCTCCAGCTCTTGCACCATTAGTTAAATTTCTCATTTGGAATAATTAGTAGAAAAGCCTGAACAATGTTTCCAATGTCAAATTTATGCATGTGTCATTTAAAGTGTGAATTCCTTTTTGACAGCATAAAACCCCTAAAAGGAAGTGTAAAGGCTCTTCAGAAGTAATCAATTTTATAAAATTAATAATTTGAATATAAATATTTATAATTAATTACCTTTCCTTTGGACTCAGATTAATTTTATTAACAGTTTTTCTTCAGTACTGACATATATGACTCATTATTTTCAATTTTCTAATCAGGCATTTTTATTTAGCAAAACCATACCTGATGTACAATTTTAAGTGTAGTATTCCTGAGTTTTAAAGAAATATGATTTATTGAAGTGGGACATGTTCTCCCAAAACTCACTGTCACATGAAATACAGGCTCAAAGAATGGTCTTGATGATACTATGTAACTGTAAAGATTATTTTACAAAAATACAGTAAACTGACTCTATATAATACTAGTAAGATGATATATGTGTTTATGGAACAAACTGTAAAACAAATATATAATGATATTTAATTTATGTTAAAGCAGTGGATTCTGTGGTATATCTGTTTATATGTCTATGTTGAAATGGCTGAAAAATATACAATTGCTTTAAATGTCATTTAAGTATTTAGAGTGCAGTAACAGCAGGTGTTCAAAATGAATTATCAGAATTCTTTTGTGATCTCTGAGGCATTGTATATCTGGGGTTCACATCATAAAGCCTGTAAACATTTTCCATAATTTGTCATTAACTCAAAGCAATTTGAAGGTGTTGTGCAAAGAAACCAAAGTCATCAAAGCTAGCTGATAGATAACACACATCTTCTTACAAAGCCATAAAGCCAAATGAAATGACAAAGTGTTATAAGATCAGGCATCATACTGTCAAAGAATTGCTACCTCAGATTTTTTTTTCTCTCCCTTCAAAAAAAGGCAGACAAAGCATTTTACTTTGTGTGTGAAATTGTTCTATCAAGATTTTAGAAGTCTGACTTCTAATGTTCAAAATATTTTTGCTAATTAACAGCTTGTTGTGGAATCATCATTTGTGTTGCACTGGTAGGAGGAGGATGGGATATTTTAGATGTGTAGCAAAAGGAAATGTTTTTAACATGAAAGAATAACAGCGGCATTTCCATCTCGTTGTGAAAGCCATATGGCCCAGCTTGGCAGCCCAGCATGAGACCCTTTCATGGGCTGAAAAATTTTGTACCACTCTCTGTGCTCCCAGCTTACTAGGACTCAGTGAGCTGAGTTGTCAGAGATGCTCTGATTATGGCTTTCAGCAGTGGAACTAAGCTTTTATCAGTACTTGCTATTTAGAAATACTTGTTTTCAGCTGAATTCCTGAGAAGTAAATCTTCAAACTCTGTCCCTAAATGTGAGAAAATGGAGACTAGCCCTGCTCTCAACTATCTCAAACCCTCACCCTAAATTCAGACTCCAGTTCCTATAGAGGTGGACATATGGTCTGAATTGCATTAATTGGAACAATCTTGTGACCCTGCCTTGAAAAACATTTTGAAACACTAATTTCTTAATCTTTCCTGTGTATTTCAAGCAGGAGATTGAAGATAAACGGAATACAGAAATACATAATATATGGGGATAGAAAGGGAAGTTAACGGGGAGAAGGACATGGTTGCTGCATGTGGCAGAATGGAAGAGGAATACAGTCACTATAGGATGGTACACAGGGGGATAATTAGAGAAATCAGAGGGGGCAAACAAGCATTTTGACCACAGTTGAAAGAGAGGGAGGGAGAACAAAAAATGGAAGTAAATGTATCAAAAGAACTGACAGGAATGATAAATGAGATTTGGGGGGGGGGAAGAGAGAGAAAATACTTCTATAATAAAAGAGGGAATATGCACAACTATCTGAGATAGTCCACAAAAGTAGCAAAGCCTTATTAAATGCTAAAGAGTTGGCATACTACAGATCAGCTATTCTATAGGAGCAGAAAAGGTCCTACACATGAGAAGCGGTCATACATGCTGCAGCCTTTTCTTCCATGTACCTGACATTGGTCCTGGGCAAAGAGAATACTTGAAGAGCTACATCTCTGATCTGCTGTTGCATTCCTACATTCCTTAGGAATTTACCCAGAGAAACGAAGTGTACCACACTGTTTTTAAAAGCAACCTTCAATTTTTCAGATATATCTATAGATGGTGTATTTATCCGTTTACATTTTCTCACACATATGCCTATCATTCTTAAGCATTCTTTTATTTTTTCTTTTTCTAAAGATAAGACCTAGAAGTTCCAAGAGAGAAAAAAAAACAAAAACAAAAACAAAAACAAAAAAGGGGATATTACTCTTTGTATTTCTAGGCATTGCTTAGTTTGTACCTGTTAAAAGGTACAGTATTAATGCTTTCCTTAATCTGAAAGTTCCTGTCTTGGTGATGAATTTGAAAATTACTAAGTCAGGCTTAAAATATATCTCTCCCATTTAAGGTAATTTTTAAAGAAAGACTATTATATCTCTGAAAAGTAACTAAGAAAAATAGCTGTATTAGTTGTGTGGCCTCTTGCAGTGCTGATGAGTACAACACTCAAGTGCTGGTGTGTGCAACACAGATATAAGAAAATACTTTCTTATGTATCTTCCTCTTCTGTTTTTGAAAGGTTTAATGTTCTGTTCTACTTTGTGATGCTGCTTACCTTGGAGCTTGTCTTTTATTTAACTTTAATTTCAGACAGTGCTGCTTTGGGGTCTCTTTTAGTGAGCTACTGAGTATCTTCACCTCATTTTGACATCAGTAAAAGTGTAAAAGACTTCACTTTGTTTTCTACAAAGACTGCAATGGTCAGTTTTACAGACATGTAGCACTGAGTAGAATTTTTACAGGATGCTGGAAATCTTTGTAGGAGTCACTTGTAGAAAATATCTCTTCAATAGGGCAGAAAACTATATATGGCTAGGAAGAGTCAGATTTTTCTACATGTGAAATACATGCAGAAATATAATGATCTCAAATCATATATTTTTTAATAATCATAATGCTGTAGAACACTTTTGATTCTCATCTCTGTGTCCTTCATTCCAAAAGGAAGAGGAAACTACTGCTCAGCTTATATTCAGAAAGAACATCTGGGCTACTTTAGTGTTGTTTATTTTTCAGCTTTGAAAGTAATTTTTTTTATTCTGACTACAAATAGCATTCATCATCTGGAATAACACAACCATCAGTTCAATATATGCATTATATCACTCAGAGATACTCAGCATGATCTGGGCTTCTGAAATCTTTATATTGTGCTTCATATATTTTTTGTTAGTAATTTAGTAAAATATAGCAATACTGAGGGTGCTGTTCAGAAAAAGCACTGCCCAGGAAAAGCATGTCAGCAAGCATTAACTAATGGTAATTGTTCAAATTTCTGCCATGCTGTTAAGTGCACATAAAAGTTTCTGAACTTCCTTGCCTTTAGTTGTGCCAGGAGGTCTCTCAAAGAAACATATTTATAAATTAAATTGCATGTTCTGAATCATATGGAGAATAAACAGTATACTTTCTATCAGAGAAAGAGATGATCCAATGTTAAAGCAAAGTTATTTCCATTTGCATAAAACATTTCATTGCTAGCCTTGCAATAAAAGCGAGGCATTTTTTCATTACACTTTCAGGATTTGTATACAATCTGGAATCCAAGTTATAATCATGTCATTACTGTAGCAACAGAATGACTTGAAGCACAATTATTCTACGAACCAGATCAAAATGTTTTGTAAATGTCTAACATGTAAGAAATTATTGAAAGTAGATTTCATATGCAGCATTTACATTGGTTGGAGAATACTGGTATTAAAAATAGTTGCTCAGGAATTCTTCGCTGTTTCTAAGTGTATCTGAAGGAAAATGCTTTAAAATGTATTTTTAAAGTTCTTAATATTGAAAATGCTGGCTTTAATAAAATCTGTTAGTGACTTCACTTGTAAGATCAGTATTGTTCTGAAGTCTGTAGCTTTCTGATGGACTTTTCAAACTTTTGTCATTGTAAAATCTCTTTGCAATGGTGTTCGCATTTCAATTTAATAAAAGTTCTTAAATAAAATTCACGGATTCTAGCTTTCTTCATGAAATATAACAATTCCAGTATATCACACATAAAAAAAGAAAAAGTGAGGCATCCAGCACAGTCTGTAAGACAGGCTGCTACAGCTCTGCATGTTCTTCCCCATGATAGCTGTTTAACCCACTTTGCGTACACTGAGCAATTGAAGCGGTTAACACAAATGGCTCATACACCACGTCATGACTTTCATACTTACACTTCTTTACAGCTTTTTGTGTTGATGACAACTATTGCTAAAATTCAGGGATTTCAACTCAACAAAACTTTGAGGGTTGAGAACTTAGGAGTACTCAGATATGTAAGCACAACCTTGGTTAGCAGAAATTAAAAATCTCTGACCCATTGTAGCAAGATCAAGTAGATTTCCTGCAAAACTGGGGCTGCCCTTCAGAATACCCTTAGGAATGGTTAGGGTCCCCAAAATCATCATGCACTATCTTTTACTGGCAATTCTGTCTAATACCAGTGTATGCCAATTAATATACTAGGGACAGCCATCACAACTCTTGTTTCTTGTAGTGTTATGAGGAACTGGAAGGTAAGTGGAGGAAGGGAACAGAAAACTTTCTTTTTTCCTCATCCTTGTAGCAGGTTGTGCTGAAATGGGTCATTAATTATTCCTCCCACAGTGTCCTCTATGTGAAACCTTTTAAGTAAACGCCTAGGTTATAGTGACACTTTTAGGGTTGAATATACTGCATTTATCTTCTAAGGAGGAGCATTGATCAGGGACTTTACTGTACAAAGCTGGTGACTGTACAAACAATGCATGCCTTGCTAGGAACTATAGCTATGGAGAAGAGCAGAGAGAGAGATGCCTAGCTTGTGCTGGAAATTCCCACCAAAGTGGAATAAAAGACTGCAAGAAGACAGGAAGGACATCAAGACCTAAAGAAACAAAAATTTCTTGTCATCAGAAGCAATATCATCAAACTGTGAAGATGTAAAACCATTGCAACATATGTTTCTAATGAGTGAACTTTACCTATTAACATATCATTATAATACTACAGCACACATTCCCTTGTGCTATGAAGCCCCTTGCCTCACCCCTCTCATAGCACGCACTACTTATAGATATTGTTGCTTTAATTGAAGGTAAAGAAGCTGTAAACCAATCAAAAAGTAGAACAAAAATAAATATGCATTGGTAGGAGGAGTAATTAATCAGACCAGTAATTAATCAGGTCAAACTTTGTAATTAGGTGGGGTTTGCTTTGTGGAATACCAGCTAGCACCCAGCTTTGCACAGGTCTGAGATGAGTGAGAGCACCCCTGTTCTGTGTGCATATTGGCTGCTGTGCACTGGCCTAGTGACCTCACTTTTGGGATACCTTGGTGTCGCCAGTCTGCCTAGGCCAAGCACAGCTTGGCACGCTCAGCCCTGGGGCGCTCTGGGGCGCTGCTGTGAGAGTGGCCTGCGCCGGCACAAAGCACCGGTGCTCGGTACGGGTATGCCGCACGCCCTCGCGAAAAACTTCTTTGATTACTGCACATTCAGAAAGAGACTCGAGATGGGACAGAAGTTGATTACACCCGGACTAAGGTGCCGACCGTCGGACAACGGCAGCCGCTGCTCCACACCCTTGGAGCCGGCAGCCTCTGCCCGCTAGGCCGCGGACACAGCCTCTCTCCCGCGGGGGCGGGAGGCGGGGCAGGGCCCGGCGGCATCCCGCCGACGCTGTCCCGGTACTGGTGGACATGGAGCGGGTCAGCGGGCTGTCGCTCTGCGCGTGCAGCCGCCGGCTCGGCAGCGGTAAGGGACGGGCGCGGCAACGGGAGGCTGCTCTGCTCTGCCGCGGCCGCCCGAGTCCCTGAGGGACGGGGCAGCCGCGGTTGCCCGAGCGGGCGCTGCGGTGGTCCGTGGGAGGGTCTCTGTCTCCCCGCAGTGAGGGCTGTGCGCCCTGGGGATGCCTGGCGGTGAGTCTTTGTGTCCCCGGCATGACCGCTCGCGTGGGGTTTTTTGATCGCAGCGCCGTGTTGGTACGTGGCAGGTAAAGAAGCACTTCTCAGTGTAGCTATAGCTTCCTGTGAAAGGCAGACCTTCTGTAACCTATGGGGTTTAATTAATATTTTTGAGACCGGGCTCTTGTATGTAATCAGTTCATCAGTGTTGTCAGTGGTTACAGGGGAAGTGACAGTGTATGTACTTTATCTCAGGAAACTTTCTTAATTCATTTACATTTTAGAGTGTTTTTGAAATTGTTTTAAAAGACATTTAAAAATAAATGTGTTGTTCTCAGCAAATAATGTTAGGGATGTAGAAAAAAGAGTGTATTTAAGTGATAACTTTTTTGATACCTACTTAATTACATTCCCAGATAAAGAAAAGGTATGACAGTATGATATTAGAATTTTGGAAAGAGGTCAGAAGATGGCATTGCGAGTTGGCAGTCCCCTGAGCACACCTTGTCAGTCTCACCTAGGGCTTATGCCCACTACCCAGGAGCCCTCTTTCAGCTCAGCCTTGAGCCTTCAATCTCAACCTCAGCCATGCCATGAGTATAGTCTTGCCACTCATCCAGCCTCTGGCACTCTCTTGGATGGACCTTGGACCCATGTTATAGCCTTTTCTCCAGCCCTGTCTCTGGCCCCATTTGCTGCTGCTACTAACTGGACCCCATGGGTGAACTCTGAACTCAGCTCATCTCCTCCACTTACCTGAGATGCTGTGAAGGAGCTGTATATTACCCACTGGTTCATCCATCTGGCAAATAGTGTCTGCATTTTCAGAATTAACTGTGGAGGTCTGTTGAAACTGTACCCTGGTACCTGTCAGCATGGCCTGTGCTGCCATCACCCAGGGTCCTGGCTCACACCCTTGTAGAGAATCCTGCTCTTGCTGCTGCCAGATAAGAATTTGTGCTAGAAATGTATGTTGGTGTTTTTTAAGTGTTTTTCTGTCAAATAAAAGTCTGGGTGAAGCTGAAGAATTAGGAGCTAATAAAGTAGCTTTTGAAAAAAGTAATAATAGAATCATAGACTTGTTAGGGTTGGAAGGGACCTCAAGGATCATCTAGTTTCAACCCCCCTGCCCTGGGCAGGGACACCTCACACTAGATCCAGGTTGCTCAGAGCCACATCCAGCCTGGCCTTAAAAGCCTCAAGGGATGGGGCTTCTACCACCTCCCTGGGGAGCCTCTTTCAGTGTCTCACCACCCTCATGGTGAAGAATATTATCTATTTTGCCTTTACTAAGATGTTACTTATTTTTTTTCCCCTGAAGAAAGTCTCTCAGACAAATAAAAAAAGTACCCCAAAACCTCCTTTGACCATGGCTTGTGTGTTCTCTGAGCAAGTTTACTGAGAAACTCTTTCAGATGTGTACTTTGGTAAGTGTTTGATAATTCTCTTACTATTTTGTAGTTGCCTTTAGGCAGCAGAAATGGAAAAGCTCTGTCTCCACACAAGCAAAAATGCCTCCTTGCAATTTTGTACCTGAAAAATATGAAGTAAGTTACGCATACTGTGCTGGACGTAAGTAAGACTACATCACTAGATTTGAGTGATAGATTCATCTGCTATAGATTGTGCATTAAATATGGTTATAAAATTTTCTTATTTGGGCAATAAACAATTGTATTGCAACTGTAGGTGTATCTCTGTGACAGTTCTGTAATTTATGGCTAAATTGTTTATTTGAAAAAGTTTAGGGATGAGGTAAGTGTGGAACAGCAATCTTACAGTCGGGCTCAATGGTCTCAAGGGTCCATTTCAATCTACATGATCCTGTGATTTCAAAAGATGAGTCTTACAGGTTTGTAGAACGCTCTGTGTGTTCAGAACTTGTTAAGATGTTAGGTCTGTGAACAATTTCTGTAGGCAGCTTTGTAATCTGTGTGATCCGCTACAGCTCCATTAGTCTGGATCCTTAGAAAGCATAAATGGATACTGAGTTTTTTTTATCCCACCCAGTCTTACCCATATGAACGTATGCAGAAGATTCGTGAACAAAATATTTCTCCTTCACTGCGAATGTATTACAAGAAACCATTGCTGCTGCATCAGGGCCATATGCAGTGGTTGTTTGATTATGAAGGACGGAGATACCTTGATCTCTTTGCTGGAATTGTCACTGTCAGTGTTGGACACTGTCACCCGTAAGTGTGTTACTATTTGATTTATGATACGAAATACAGAAAGGGACACCTGCGTTGTTTTTGTTGTTTCGTAATCTGTGGCACTGTGAACTTAAAACCAGGATATATTCATTCACCAAATTGCCAGGTCAATGACCGCTACATTTCGAAGAATTGAATCCCTTTGTCTGTTCTTGTGCTACACGCAGGAAGGTAACTATGGCTACCAAGAAACAGCTTGATCGCCTGTGGCACACCAGTAATATCTTCATGCACCCGTCAGTCCATGAGTACGCTGAAAAGCTCACTGCTCTTCTTCCACATCCACTTAAGGTACTTTGCTTCTGACAGAAGCAGGTGCTGGTGAAGGAAGTGCCTCTTTGAAAGAAATATTTAATATAAAAATATGTTTTAAATGAGAGCCTTATGGGCTTATATGGAGACTACAGACTGTCAGATAAAGAGAGCCTTTACTTTAGACCCAGATGCAGGTACACATGATATCCCTAGCTCATGTTCTGTTTGTTCTCTCCCTCCAGTTGTCACTGTGAAAGGGCATTGCCAGCTTAAAAATTACTGAAGATTCTAAGATGATAACTAGTGTTATGTGTAGCCAGCCTTAATTTGATGACAATTCACAGTGAAAAGTATTTGGCAGTATTTAGTGTAGCAAGTATTACTGACACTTAAATAAATAAACTGCGTAAGTGCCATGTTCCATGGTTGTGTCTATATATGCCACTGCTAATATCTAGCATGTAGGGACACTACAGCTCTGCTTAACTGTGTGAAGGTTATTTCTGTTCAGTAAGTCATGCTCAGTTTGACCCAGACGCCTTTGAGTTACAGTTCCATCTTTGGAAAACCTGAAAACTCCAAACTCTTAAAGATTTTTCTGCACTCTTCCAAAGTAGATCAGATAGTTCTGTATTGCATGAACAACATTAAGTTTGTTGTAGAAAAGTCATCTTGTAGTGGTGATAGGTTACAGCTCATAATGACATTGCCTGATGCTGAACACAATGGTGGTGATCACTCTACTGATCCTAAGTGTTCTCCTGTAGGTGGTTTATCTAACCAACAGTGGATCAGAAGCCAATGATTTGGCTATGTTCATGGCAAGGCTATATACTCGTAACTTCGATATCATTGCTTTCAGGTAATGGATCTTTACAAACTCATTTGTGTGTGTGATCAATCTCAATATGCCTAAACCAATAAATAATAAAAAACACTTTAACCCCAGATCTGCTGAGGAGAACAGTAAACAATTGTTCTGTTTCACAAAGAAGGGTAAAACAAGAGTTGGAAGATTTGGTATAGTATATTGGGACTAGTTGCATACAAAACACAACCTGCGATTTTTGCTTTTGTTACTCAGAAAAGGGTCTAGTCTCAGTGTTCACAGTGTGTTTTGTATACAGGGCTAGAGCAGGCTCCAGCAATTGCTACCTTTTTCCTTCACTCCACCCCTGCAGAGCCTCACTTTGTTAGGGTGCAAAGGTACTTGTGGAATAGTGGTGCAGTGAACTGCAGCAGGGAACAGTTCTGGCTGAAAGCTGGTTGAAAGATTTACTTTTTTTTTTCTGAATATCATTTTGTTTGTTTTACCACTTTATTTTTCTGCCAGATCCCTGAACCACAGTTCACTGCATGGGTACACAAACAGCCCTTCTGGCTTAATGACAGAGGTGGTGCTGGGGTGAGTGCTCTAGAAGCACCAGTGTAAGCAGTTCTCTTTACTGTGTATGCCAAGTGACCTCAAATACTAGAATAAAAGGCCTTGTTATGAAGAGCTGTATTTTTCTGGTTTTGCTTCAGCAGAACATTGGGTACCCACCTTGCTTGTGTATCCTCATTAATGAACTTTTGATTTTTATATAACACTGGCAGGAATCCACTGCATAGTTTAATGATTGGCAGCATCTGTTGGAGAGAGCAGCAGTTCCCAAGATTCAAAGAAGAGAGATGTTTGCTCTGTAGGGCTCAGGTGCTACAGCAAAGCTTTGTGAGGCACTCTCTGAATTGTTAGTTCAAATCGTTGTTCTCTTCTTGCAAACATTTCCTCACAATTTTAATATTTGAAATTTCAGGAAACTAGTGCAGATGGGTATTCAGGGATCTTCTAAAACCAGAGCGAGAAATGGCAGTAGGAATTTTTTCATTTTGAGTGTAACAATTCACATTTTCCCCAATAATTTGTAGCTCAGAAGTATGCCTTCTCAGAACTAATATTGCTACAGTCTCTTCTTGGAAATGAATGATGTTCATGTGCTTTTTTTGTTTGCACAGAGGAGCATACCATGGAGGCAGCCCTTACACACTGGGAGTGACATCTGTTGGTCTTTATAAGCATGGAGTTGCCAATGGCTTTGGCTGTGCAACAGTGAGATTCTGTATTTTTTTTTTCAATAATCTGAGTAACCAAGAGTTTATTAGAATATTTCAGCAATTAGTACATTTGCTATCCTCAAAATGCTTTTGTGGTCACTAATTAAACTGCAGTGTAGCTCTTCTTGCTGGGCAGGCACAAGAGCCAGAGTCCCCTTTCTTACACCATATTGTTATTTATGCTAGTTTGGAGTCGATATCACTGTAACACAAGTGGTTCATCCATTCTTGGTTGCATGGAAGTCACTGTAGGGTGAAAATAATGTTCAGACCTCCTTTTCACAAATTTGTTTTGGCAAATCCAGGTAAAGCTACTGTTGGCTAGGCTAAGTAGATACTCATCTGTATTCTGAAACAAACTGCTATGATGTTTCTAATTTCAACAGGACCGGAGACTTAAGCTAAAGAGATCCACTGGAGATAAATGGCAGTCAGTTACCTCTCTTCCCTTGAGCACATGGCAGTTACTTTCTGTCTACCAGAAGATAGCATTGACTCCTCTGATCAGAGAAGACTGCTTTTAAAGTAGACTTCCAGCCTGTCTCAGTAAATGAGTTCCCAGAAGTCATGTAGTATTTTGTCAGCAGTTATCATTAGAAGGCTGGAGTTCCCGATTTCCAGCTCTGCCTGCCTTTCTGTATTTTGCAGATCTTTTTCATAGAATCGTTTCAGTTTGAAAAGACCTTTAATATCGAGTCCAACCATTATCTGACTACCAAGTCTGCTGCTAAACCGTGTCCTCTAGCATCACATCTCTGCATCTTTTAAACACCTTCAGGGATGGAGATTCAACCACCTCCCTGGAGAGCCTATTACAGTGTTTGATAACCTTACAGTGAAGAAGTGTCTTCTAATACCCAATCTAAACCTCCACTGGTGCAATTTGAGGCCATTTCCTCTTGTCCTATGACTATGGAGAACAGACCAACATAAGGCCTCTCCTCAGTGTTCTTTTCTCCAGACTAAACACTCCTCTGACCTGTGCTCCAAACCCTTCACCAGCTTTGTTGCCCATCTCTGGACCCGCTCTAGCACCTCAGTGTCTTGTAGTGAAATAACCTGAATTCAGGACTCAATGTGCAGCCTCAGCAGTACTGAGTAGAGGGAGAAAATCACTTTCCTGGTCCTGCTTGTCACACTATTCTGAATACAGACTGGGATGCTATTGGCGTTTTTGGCCATGTGAGCACACTGCTGGCTCATGTTCAGCTTGCTGTACAGCTTTCCAGCCATTCTACCCCAAGCCTGTAGAATTGCATGAGGTTGTGACCCATGTGTAGGATCCAACACGTGGCTTTACTGAATGTCATACAATTGGCTATGGCCCATCAATCCAGCCTGCCAGATTCTTCTGCAGAGCCTTCCTTGTCTCCATCAGATTAATGCTTCCAAATAGCTTAGTGTCATCTGCAAAGTTACTGAGCGTGCACTAAATTCCCTTGTCCAGATCATTGACAAAGTTAGAGAACTGGCCCCAAAACTGAGCCCCTAGGGAACATCACTTATGGCCAGCTGCCTTGGATTTAACTCCCTTCAGCACCACTCTTTGGGCCTGGCCATCCAGCCATTTTTTTTACATTGCATCCCATTGAAAGCTGCCGTCAAATCTGTAGCTATTTATTTTCTGCTTGACAGACAATGTTACCAGATGTTTTTCGTGGCCCATGGGGAGGCAGTCATTGCAGAGATTCTCCAGTACAAACTGTTCGAAAATGCAGATGTTCTGAAGGTTGGTCAATAATAAAAATTGTCAGGGTTTTATATGAGAGAATATTAGAAGTTCGTGGGAATAGGTTATATTTACCTCCTCAGTAAAGTTATACCTCTGCTTGGGCTTTGAAGGGAAGCAAAAAAATACTGCAAAGAACCTCAGGCACCTGATGCCCAACTGAGAAAAATTTTGAGCATGTGACACCTTATTATCTTATTTCTTCTTAAAATCCCAGCTTTTGTTTCCGGTGTGATGATCAGCTCTGGAAGCTGTGACACTGTTTAGCACATTTGGAAGAACAGAACTGTTGATTGGTGTTTCCTGCTGTTTCTGAAGTTTTTGTTTTGGCATAACAAGAAAAGTAAAGACGACTTGAAGCCAGCAGTTAGGCAAGAAGTCATACATGAGGCAAAATATTCCATAGGAGCACAATGTGAAAGCTCCTCTACTGCTCTGCTGTTAACAATTACAGTATTTTTCCCTGCTGTTTCAAGGGGCATTCTTTAGTATTTTAATTCACATGCATACATTAACAGAATGTGTTCTTTTTAGTTTTCCCCTCTCTAATGAATGGGAGTATTAGCTATACTGATTTCTCTATTCTTTATTTCAGTACCAACTGATAAGCAGCTCTGTTCTCCAGAATCCTCATACCTGCACTAACCTATCAGTGCCTTATGTCTTACACTAATGTTTGCTAACCCCCCCAGAAAGTGTCTGCTTATTCCTTCTGTTGATGCCTACATCACAAACACTCTTTCTAGCTTGTAGCTTACTGGCCTGTATAATGGTAGCACTGTATCATCTGGCAGCTTTGCCTTGCTGTTTTGGCACTCTACTTAGAGTATAAATGGTTTAAGAGAAAACGAGGGACTCTCTCCTTTGATACTGAAATACACAGTAAGGTGCTGAGGGATGATATTTACCATATAGCCAGATAATACCTATTAGACCTATAATTCCATGTTTTGAAACTAGCTTTGTGTCATTTTAAGTAAATTCACTTTAAACTATTTCCTCCGTAAACAGGTGTATGCCATGCGAACACCCAGTACATTGAACAGCTGAAAGATACTCTGAATACCTCAGTGCCAAAGACAATTGCTGGATTTATAGCTGAGCCAATTCAAGTAAGCAGTTTGTCATTTCTCAGTTGTGATAGCACAAGTAGCGTGAAGTACTCAAACCTGATATTCTTTAATGACATCCCATAGACTTCTGCCTTAAACACCTTAAGTATTTGAAAGAATGGATGCACTGTCTTAACATTTCTGGTTTTGTCATTGATGTCAGTAGAACTGGAATTTTCATGAAGTAAAATTAAATAAATAATCATGATTAAACACACACACTTCTGCATTTAAATAGCAAGTGTAATACACAGTACTACTTATTTTCTAGTTCCATCTTTCAAATTTCACACTGCTTTGCTTTTTACTATTTCTGTCAACTTCAACTCAAACCCCCTTCCACCTTTTTCTACCCATGTTGTCCACTGTATTTTTAGCAGGTGTCAGCAAGTGGTTGCCACAGGATTCATTTTCTTGGTGCTTCCCGCTAGTTTCAGAATTGCTGTATACATGGTGCTTAAATAGAAAAAACCTATCCTGGGAATAGGAAAGGCAAGAAGAAAAAAAAAAAGTTAAAATTGTACCACATAAAGCTGTTACCTGTTTTTGTTGTCTTCTAAGCCTTTACATACATAAGTCTAAGAATCCAGGTGTAGGGTGGAATTTCTGATCCAGATGAAAGCTGGCAAGATGAAGAGAAATGGAGGAAGCAATGTTTAAAACAAATATTAACAAAATCTCAAGGATGTGAATTCTCTGGTTAACTTTGTCATCAATTTCTGGGTTTCTCTGTGAGTCAGTTTTTAAGGTGCTTGTTTTGGCAATTTGATTGACTCTGTCTTACAATGATAGTTACAGGATGGCCTCACAAATGTTTATACCAGCACAACCAATGGAACAGCAGCCTGCCCTGTGGAATGGGAATGAGTGACCTAAGCAGGAACTTTTGGAAGCAGTTTTCACTGCTGAAGGCAGAAACTTGAAACAACGTTCTTCTCATTACTTGAGGGCTGCTTGTATTTTTATTTATTGTAGGATAGTCACACAGCAGAACTCCTGTGTCCTTGTCTTTTTTTTTTTTTCCTTGGCAGGGTGTTAATGGAACTGTTCAGTACCCAAGAAGTTTCTTAAAGGAAGCTTATCAGCTAATACGGGAAAGAGGAGGTGTTTGTATTTCAGATGAAGTGAGTTGGTTTTGGTGGTTGTTTTTTTTTTAACATATGAGATACACAGTTTGGAGTACCTCTGAAAGTCATCTTAAAAGAATGAAGGCAAATTAGAAGCCTGGAAATAATCTAAATGAAATGCTATTCACTTCATAGTGTAAGTTTAACATGGTACATATTTGGAAGCATAGCACCCTCTTAATTTTTGCTGCTTTTATTCTGCTATGTGGTATTCTGATTTTAGACACAGCTAATGTTAGTAGCAGTCTTCAGTTCTTACCTTTTGGGAGCAGTACCTTCACATAAATGTGCAGCCAATTTAATGCCAGGTGTGGTAGAAGTTTTTTCATAAGGCTTCCTCTATGAATGGTGTTGGCATACATAAGGATCTAGAAGGAAGGTGATTTCTGTACCTCTACAAATACATTTTATGAATAGAATTATGTAGCTAAAGCTATTTTGAAATAGCAACCACCACCACAGTGATGGTGGTAGCTACGTCAAACAATGTAGTAGTAGGAATGAGCAATTGTAGGATTGTTTTTGAAATGTGGTAAGCAACTGCATTTCCTCTCCAGTTTGCAATGGAAGCTGCAGCTGATTTGTACATCTTACCATGCCTATGGCATTGTGGTGTTACCTCTTTCAAATGTAAAAAAATAGTCCAATTACAGTAAATAGTATTTTGTGCAAACCATCTGAGTTAGGATCCTGATACAAGTAGACACCAGATGTAGCTGCAGTTTAATTGAAATCAGTAACAGCAGAAAGACAAGAAAAAGAAAGCATATTGTAAAAAGTGAGAAAGTGATGGGGCTTTCTCTGGACTTTTCTTTTGAAAGGTACAGACGGGATTTGGACGGACAGGCAGCCATTTCTGGGGATTTCAAACACATGGTGTCGTCCCTGACATTGTTACTATGGCGAAAGGAATTGGTAATGGCTTTCCTATGGCAGCTGTTGTTACAACCAAAGGTATAAGTGTTCTGTTCTGATAAGATTTAAAACAGAGCAATTGCAAAATATACTATACAATAATTACTTAGTGAAGAGATGCGTGTTCAAACAGCTGAGCTTTATTATTAAATGTCTCAGTCTGCTTTTTGACAAATGAATTGGATTGTCATTACTCTTTACACTTGTTTTACCATGTGCTGTCCTCTACCAGAGCAGAGCTTTATTTAAATGAGGTTAGTTGAATCCTTTGAATCAGGGATGACCTTATGAGTCATTCAGATTCTGGAAATCCTCACTGAATTTACTATTTTCAATGTATATCAATGTATATCAATGTACTGGGAGTATCTAAGTATACTGGCAGTATCAGTTAGCCAGCTGCTTGACTCATAAAAAAGACTGGCTTAATCTAGTGAAAAAAAATTTGTAGATGTCAGTTTAAGGGGACAGCTGACAGCATGTGTTACAAGGGCGACTTTCTCTTTGAAAGTCTGGGTTTCACAACTTCTAGACACTAGAGTTTTTGGAAATAGTTATCTTTTGCACAACCTACATGCAGGAAAAACACACTATGTTCCTATTGTGTTAACTCCAGCAGAACGGGGGTTGAAGTGCAGCACGTTTAACTTAGCAGTTAAGTTAAAGCAGGTAATTACTGTTACCAGACAAAGCAACTGTAAGAGTAACCAGTGTTGTTTTTTTTCTTTCAGAGATTTCAAGTTGCCTGGCTCAAAACCTTCACTTTAATACATTTGGAGGAAACGCTGTGGCCTGCGTAGTTGGAGCTGCAGTTCTTGATGTAGGGACAACATTATATAAATTTATCAATTTTTTTGTTGTTGCAAAAGATGAAAAATGCTTACATTTGTTCTTACTATAAAGTTATATTATGGGTAATTGTCTAAATAAATGTATAAAATGCATGAACACATGCATGTGTTATGAATACATGGCCAATGTGCTGTGTGTGTTTGAAAAACATCCTGATTAGCTTCCTTGCAAAAGTCAATCCCTCTAGCAAGAATAGGAGTATTCCAGTTAGGTTTTCAGAATCATCTTTCTTTGTCTCCCTTACATTCTTTACTATGTTAATGAAAATGTAGAAAATCACTTTCTGAAAGCTGACGCTTTCATGGAACTATGCAAATTCTCAGCTAAACTAAATGTCTTCTCTGTCACACATGCTTAACAGATTTAACTCCACAGCTTTTACCTTTTACCTAAAAAGCCTTCACTGCTAGACAGCTGGATGTATTTAAGGTCAGAATTCCTTTAGAAAAAAAGACAATAGAGAAATCTGCAACATATTTCACTTACTATCTACCAGAAAATCAGTCAGTGGGCACTAGGTTGCTGTTTAATTTGTCCTGTCTGCAGACCATTTATCCTTGACTCTCAGTTCATTACAGCAGACACTGTTTCTATTCAAGTTACTTTCCCTGAGTGATTTTTTTTATATTTTTAAAGCTATAAGATAGTTGATCATGTAAATAAAAATATTTTGAAAAGCAGTTTACAAATAGGAAAGCACAAATTCATGTCTTGGGACTTTTTTGTCTCAAGAGGTAACTTGGAGTCTGAATTTGAAATAAGTCCAAGGAGGCTGTCAAGAGTCAGGAAGAATAAAATGGAGTTGAAAAAAAGGAATTTAAAAAGAAGAAGCACACACTTCAACCACTGTAATTGTAATTTTTGTTGTTTGGGTTTGTTTTTTTTTATGTACATTTTCTTAATGCAGACAGGAAGTTCAGAAAATAGTTTGTGCTTGTCAGTGCTGATAGCTGGCTGTTTGTCAGAACTTTAAGGAGATTTGGATAAGGAACAAGAACAAAAACAAAAAAAAAAGGATTGTGACTATAAAAGAATGGTGATGTTTGATCTTGTACACTCAGATAGTCCCCTAAAAGGCTGCCTAGTACATATAGGTATGCTTTTGTCAAATTACATTCTTCTCATGACACTGTGAAAAAAGTTTCTTTTTCAAAAGTAATCTTTTGAAAATAATCATGCTGTCCAGGTATGATGACATGAATTCTGGGATTATGTTTATGGAATAATAAGTAGCATATGAAAAATGCCACAGCAACATCAGTTTCTGTTCTGATGCCACTAGAGGATTTTAACAGAAGAAAATTGTAAGGACTGCAGTAGTTAAGAAACATAGTCTGCAAGTAAGTGAGGTAAATGTGTGTCTTCAAACTAAATGGGGATTAACCAACTCTATCGGAAGCTTTTCCTGCAACACTGTCATTTTAACCAGGCTATTGAAGAAGATGGTCTACAAAAAAACAGTGAGGATGTGGGAACATACATGCTACTGGAGCTGTCTAAACTACGGGATAAATTTGAGATTGTTGGAGATGTCCGTGGCAAGGGACTTATGATTGGAGTAGAAATGGTGAGAGATAAGGTTAGTGATTTATTGTTGTTTTCATTTTACAGTGACATCGAAAGTGTTACCATGTTTTGTTTCAGTTCAACTACTAGAAAGATTTTTATATTAAAAAACTACTGAAATTAGAAAACTTTGCTCTGGCTAAAAATGAACTGGAACAATCCAGCATTTAAAATATTTCACAAGCTTTGAGTGAACAGTGACTCGTGTAACTTAATTGCATAAACTCATCTCAAAAAGCAGACAAATTATGCCCCTAATTTTTTTATAGAGGGGTGGGAGTGAGATCTTAAAGAGACTGGAATATGCATCTTATTCATGGAACTAATTTAGAATATCTAAGTGAATTTTAATTTTTATTTGCCTTAGGAAAGTCGCCACCCTCTTCCTGCTGAAGAAATGAGTCAGATCTGGGAGGACTGTAAAGACATGGGGGTTCTGATTGGCAGAGGAGGACTCTACAGTCAGGTACTGAACCTCTGCTTATACATAAATACTATTTTCTGTACTCATTATCTACATCTTATTTCCCCAAGCTAAATTAACTTCAGTTTAGTAAATAAACTAGGAAACATATGCCCTTATGAACTGTCTTAGCTTATATTGTACTGTCTTGCTTATATTGTAAATCAACCAAGAGCCGTTTGAGTCTTTTCAAGCATGCTGAACCAGCTCTAAGCTTGGAGTTTTCCTTTACAGGAGTAAATTCCCCTAGAAAGTAACGTACTGTCGTCTGTATAAAGTAGGAGAAAACAATATTCAGGCCTGCTAAATCTTTGCTGCTATTCTGGTTATCACCTGACCTGTTCATGCAGAACAAGTTTGTTTTTGCTAGTTCTGCCTGGAGAGCTGTTAACATTTCACCTGTATGGTAATTAAAAAAAAAATAATTGTTCATAGCAAGTTCAGCAACACAGCTCAAATAGGCATCAGCCCATACCAGTTGAAGAGGCACAATGCTGTACACAGGGCACTGTGCCACCAACTTCTTAGAGCGTAAGAGCTAAAAGCAGAGAATTGCCTCTGGACTGGTCAGGCAAGGCCAGTGAAGCCCTTTTACACAGAGGAAGCAACTCCTATTTTGAGACACGTGCAGGATGATGAACAGGATGTGGCATCTGTCACTTCATGAGTTCTTCTACAAGTCACTGACCAAAGCATAGCTAAGAATCTCAGGATGTAGTAAAATCTGATCCTATCTCACAAGAGTGCTGTTTATCAGTGCTACCTTCAGCTGGAGCTGTGGGTTGGAAAGACCATTGTTCCTCCTCTTGCTGCATAAAGTCCTGTGATACAACAGAAATCACAGTTTTAAGTTTCTCATGAGTTAAATACTCTTGAAAACACTGTTACAGATCATGCGTTCAGACTTCCGAAACCTGCATTCTTGACACATTAAACTGTGCATATATCCCTCCCAATCAACACAAATTCATACTATAGTACCCTAACTGAAAGTTACAATTTAGTGATTGTTTCATAATACATTCTCTTCAAAGTGTTAAAAAATGCCTGCAAGAGCAGATCAGCTGGCACAGTCCAATAGGCTACCACTCTTAGAAGATACTGCTTTTCCCTGTGTCAAACCTGCCAGGAAAGAAAATACATCTATGTCTCTCTTCTCTTTTAGCACAAACCCATCTAAGGTTTTATACAATCTCGGGGTAACAGCTACAGCCAGGACCCCACTCTAGTCAGGTCTCTTCTGGAGTCAGTTGCTTTGTTACAACAGTGGAGTGGAGATCTCACAGAATCACAGAATTAACCAGGTTAGAAAAGACCTTCACGATTATCAACTCCAACCTGTCACCCAACATCTAATTGACTAAACCATGGCACTAAGTGCCTCATCCAGTCTTTAAACACTTCCAGTGACGGTGACTCTACCACCTCCCTGGGCAGCCCATTCCAATGGCCAATTTGGATGTAGAAAAGTCAAAAATTGCCTTACTTCAGAGTGCATTAATAAGTAGCCTCAATCTTTGTTCTGCTGTTCTCCTATAATACTATTTTTCAAACTTTTGGTTAGATTTTTATTTCTTTGTGTGAAGAAGGTGAGTGCTGACCTAGATAGGCTGCTAGAAACTGTATTCTTTGCACATCATTTTAAAGATTCTTTCCTCTCTCTTCCCAGACATTTAGAATTAAACCTCCTATGTGCATTACTAAAAAGGATGCCGAATTTGCCGTGGAAGTATTTCATACTGCTCTACAGAGACACATGGAAAGAACAGCTGCAAAACAGACTTGATCTGTTGCTTTATATAAGGCACACATGGAACCCCTGATACTTAGCAGCCAGACTCAGCACTAATCTACACGGGAGAAGAGAATCAGTCTGAAGATTAAATGTTTGTTCAGTACAGTAAAAGCAGTCTAACAGATCCAGAGTTTGATAAATGTATTAGTTTATTAGAATATGCTCTAATCTGCTTTGTAAAGATACAGTTCTGTTCTACAGTGGTGGTGTGTAGTATCTGCACACCTATCCTAGCATTAAACACTGATATGATTGCCTGGCTATCAGATGAAGAGGAAGACATACATTCATCTTTCATATCAAAACCGGTAAATTTTAGAAAAAAGAAACAAGTTATATGGGGAAGTACATTCTTCAGACTTCATAGCATCCATGGAGCCCTTGGGAGTGGTAGCAGCAGTGCAGTGGTGTGCCTTCTGCTGCCATGGATCCGTTCCTTTGCGCCACACCATTTACTCCCAATTCTTACAGATGGTTTTCCACAGCAGCACCACACACTCCTGAACTGCTGAGTGTAAGCATGTGGTGTGGCAGCATGGACTGGAACCAATGCAAGGGTAATCCCCAGCTGCCTTCTGAAATAATCACTGCTGCTGCACCCACCCACACTACCACACTCTTGCCATTTATAACCAATACATGCCAGCATTTTTAAAACACAAAAATGATAAATATTTGGGTTTATTTAAATAAGGAAGAGGGGGAAAAAAAAGTCAGAAAGTGGTACCACAGGGTTCAGTCTGTGAGATCTCACAGTCTCTGGCTGAGAACGACCCTCGCCAGGACTTAACTGGAGGTTTCAAACTGTTTACCTGTACTACAAATTTACACTGTAATTAGAGCATGGCCAAAACCCCCAAAAATAAGAAAAAAACCCACCACCACAAAAAAACCCCCAAACAAACCCATAAAGTTGGAAAGCAAAAGCTTCAAACACTGACTGGTGATTTAAGATGCCACGTTTCTTACTTCTCACTTCTAGTGTTTTAGCTCATTATTTCCTTCAGTTTCCAAGAGCAACAAAAAAAGGCATTGTGGACAGTCAGCAAGAACTGTACATTTATGATTTTAACATCTGAATGATTCCTTGATCCCAACAATGGTACTGTGTGCCAGCCTGCTGGGAAAGAAGAGTATTCTGCCATTTTGTGTGATTACTTGAAACTTTACAAGAACTTGGTTAATGCAGGAACAGTGCTTCTGGAAAATTTTCACTATCAGGGGATTCCTGAACAACGTAACAGCCCTTGCTGAGCATTGCCTTCTCCAATGCATTGACATTTCCTGTGCAAAATCCACTTCCATTCCAAAATCAGGTGTTTGTATGTTTTTTTCCTTCTTTTAGGTGGTACTCGGGACTGAGTGAATTACAGATTTAAGCAGAGGTGCAATACCAATTCCCACGCTGTTTTTCAATACAAAACAGAACATAATTCTATTTGTGTCACTTGCTCATTTCTCCTTTCACTTATTCTGGCAAGGCTCTTCTCCTGGAATTCTTCTTCCCACACCTGGTATGCAGGTAGACATACTAAATGAACAGTTAAAAAATTATTCATGGGCAGCATTTATCATCTTACTTGTCCCCTGCTGTCTGCTGTTTTATGTAATCAAGTAATTTGGAAAGGCCCTTGGAGATGGCAGAAGAAAAGCCTGTGTATTTTAATGTCTTGGTGATGTTTCATCTTTGACAGATGATCAAAGAAGCACAGGCTCTTCTGTGGGATACACTCACCTTGAGCTAAACCTTCTCAAAAAAAAAAAAAAGCCACACATATTAAAATAATTTATTCTTTCCTCTGTGTAAGTATTTTATCCATGCAAGTTTCTAAAGGAATGCAAGGGGAGTAGCTTTAAATTGCTATTTCCCCATCCCCAGTATGAAAGCTGCTGAGTCATTAAAGGCTGATAAAATGCAGATTCCTTCACAAGATAGCATTCCTTTTGTTGCATCTTCTTTTTCTCCCCAAATATACAACTTGCCTTCTCTGTTTAATTCAGAACACAGGCGATGTGCTCCTTTCAGTTTGGTGAGAGTTTTCATGTATGACTCTGAAGGCTGTCACAAAGTTCTATCTGTTTTTACGTTTCTCTTTTTTGGTTTTAGTGTTTACAGCTCCATCTAGAGATGGTGGTTGTGTTGCTTTTGCATGTCCGGTGGCTTTCAGGTGTTCAAACAGTTTATTTCGAGATGGAAATGCACAGTTGCAGGTTACACAGTGGATAGGAACTTCATTCTACAATGAAGAAAGAAACCGAAATGCTTGACATTCATATGGAATATGTAATAAAGGTTATACACCAGTTTATTGTATGCAGTTTCTCTTAAGACACTGAAACATGACCAGGCTGTTTGTTTCAATCACAGATACTCCATTACTAGTTAACAATTAAACATGTACCTACATAAAAACAGTAACAACTTCTTGAAATTTCAAAGAATACTAAGTAGAAGCAAGAATAAGAATAGAAGCCTTGAAAATCTAATTCAAGATAAAGAATACTTTTGATCTCATCTGACTATACACACAATACTTTGGGATCTGAGAGTTAGTGAATTTAGTATGTCTTAGCTGCAGTTATTGTAAGACTTTGCTCTTAGAAACAGCAATATCAGGAAAGAAACAAATTCTACTGCTGGTCACCTGCATGATGACAACAGTCATCAGTTGTTTAATTTATTTGGTTTGAACTGCCCTGGATACAGAGCTTTAGGAATTCTCTTTTGTGGCAGTTTAGGCTGGGTGCCCCCTGCCACTGCTGCATGAAATACACCTCTGGTGCCCTGGGTGCCCACCCAATAGGGGTGGACACAGGAAACGGCGTATTTCTACCCATAAATCCTGTGCCCTATAAGGCCATCTGCAGAGTCATTCTCTTCCTCTTTCTTCCCTCTCTGCTCCCATGGGAGATGTCCTCTCTTATCAGGTAATGCCGGGGGAGTATCCTCAAGGCCTCTAAGGCCTGTCTAGGCCTAATGCCAGGAGGAGAATGGAGGAGGGGGCAGTCTCAGACCTGGCCAGCCTGAGACTTGCCTAGCAGGGGGAGAAACGAAAGGGCAGAAAGAGCCCTGGGGGTTTGGGTTTACCCTCAGGTGGGGAGAAGGGAAGGATTGGGAAGCTTTGGGAATTCTGTGAGGGGTTCTGTATGCTTTTGGGATATTCTTGGCACTATCCTTTGTAGTCTTTTGTAGTTTCACCAACGGCTTTTCCATTTAAACTTTCCATCACTCTCCAATCCGTTTGTGTGAGTCTCATTCTTTTGTCCCTTTCGGGGCAAGAGAGGATCTGTCTGGCCTCAAACCAGCACAAACTAAAATTCAGTCCTACTCTGTGAGGACAAGAGCTGATGTTCCAGTCTCCTATCCCTGTGATTTTATTAGAAGCAGAAATGCCTGTAGTATTAAAAAAATAAGCAAAAAACTGAAACAGAGTTTGTGGACTGGAGGTGACCAAACAACCAGACCTGCTTGTAGTAACAGGACCTCCAGCTTTTAAACAGTGTAAGTTAATTGACATACCGTTGCAGGGTGCTCTGAAGATGCTTTGGCAGACTTCTTTGCATCCTTGGCTTTTTTCCCTTTAGGCTTAGTACTGGTGACAGACAAAGAAACCAAGGTTAGAGCACAGGAACATTGAAAGAGCTTCTGATAGTTTTCAACAATGAATGTCTCCACTGCTCTCCCTTGTCCTTTCATCGTACAACATAATGCAAGTATAATGCAAGTACAATGCAGATCAAGAGAGGTGATTCTGCCCATCTGCTCTGGTGAGACCTCACCTGGAGTACTAACTCAGGAGATAGTACTCAATATAAGGAGGACATGGACCTCATGGAGAAGGTCCAGAGGAGGACCACAAAAACTACCAGGTTGGCTGCAGTAGCCCTCCTATGAAGAAACACTGAGGGAGCTGGGGTTGTTTAACCTGGACAAGAGAGGGCTCTGGGGCAACCTTACAGTGACCTTCCAGTACCTGATGGGGGCCCACCAAGAAAGGCCTGCAAGAAAGCTGAGGAGGGACTATTTACAAAGGCATGCAGCACTAGTACAAGGGTCAATGGTTTTCTAACTAGAGAAGGGTAAATTACAAAGTTCTTTATTATGAGGGTGGTGGAACACTGAGACAGGCTGTCCATGGAGGTGGTGGAGGCCCCACCCCTGGAGATATTCTTAGTTCAGGCTTGATGGGCCTCTGAGCAACCTGATTGGTTGTTGGGGATGTTCCTTCTTACTACAGAGCGGTTGGACTAGATGACCTCTCAAGGGCCCTTTCCAACCCACTGCATTCTATGAATGATTCTACTTTCGGTGAAAACTAAAGACATTTGATTTTTTTGTGATCAGGTGTGGACCTCACAATTCAGAGAGATGATCAACCAGCCACGTGGCACAGATCTGCAGTCAAATGCCACTTCCAAAGTAGATCCTAACACTCCTTGTTTGGTACCATATTTATTTAACTCTGATTTAGAGTAGTCGCCAGCTCACACTGCTGAGTAAATCTAGACTGTTTGACAGCACCAAACACAGCACAGAATGACAGAGTGACTGCAGTACTGCAATCAGCACACCTTTTCACTTCATTTTTTGCTTCATTCACTTGGCCAACATCTTCTGTAGCACTTGCGTCCTCTGACATAGCACAACTTTGGCCATCATTTACCAACTCTGCTGCTGAGCCACTGTCCTTGTCCACACTGGGCACTTCCTTTTGTTCCACTGTTTCTTCATCAGCACTTTTATCAAGAGAATCCTCAGAAGTCTGTCCAAACAGAAGAAATACAAGTAAACTACTTTAAATTCATTAGTGATTACATTTGTAATATTATACTCCTTTATACAAAACATGGATGGGTTGGGAGAACAGAAAGCCATGGACCCTCTTAATTTTACTGTGTGCTTTCAGTTAGATTTTAACAGGTAAAACCTTAATTCCCTGTTTTGAAAGATAAGGCCACCAGTGATGAAGGGAAGAAACACCAATAAAACAGCCTCTAAAATTGCAAAAGAGGGAAGACAGAAGACAGAGTAGACTTAATACATCCAGCATGGCAACAGATCAAATCCTGAGCATACCTGAAGCTGAACAGCTCAGCTCCCAGCAGCATAATAACAAATTTGACCCAACACTACATAAACATAATTCTATCACTTCTAGTACCTCCTGCAAAGTCTCAGTTACCTGACTAATCAACCTTCAGGAAAAAACAAACAAAAAACAGTGATCTCCTTTACTCCATAAAGCTTGACCTGTAGAGGATGGAGGTTACATTTCTAGAAGAATCTTTGCACAAGATTCCAGCTATGCTATGATAACAGTGACACCTTCTGCCTGGGCTGCAGAAGACGTCATTGTCAAACTGATGATACAGACACAGTGCCTATATGCAACCTATACAGTGAGAAGACAACCTGATTTCAAACTGAGGAGGCAAGAGTTCAACAGGAGCCTGACAGCCTGAATGGAAACAAGACGGTCAAGGCAATACTGAATTGAACTATGCAATACCAGCCACAGTGAAGCAAAAAAATTCAGCTGCTTGAAAGTCTCAGAGAAGTTTCTTGACAGCGAATGGTAATTACAAAGTAGGAGAGGGAAAAGAAGGTGAACACGTAAGGATACTAGAGGAGTTAGGCTGGAAAAAACAGAAGAGCATCTTCAGAAAGGTTGGAAGAGGCAGCACCTTGGTACAGGTAGCTCACTGGGTCAAGGCTAGGGCTGAGGTAGTAAACAGAGAACATACAAGACTGGAGAAGGATCAGCCTTGAGGAAGGCAGACAGAAGAATCTGCTCACTATGGCTGCCACTTAAGCCCTAAACAGCTTACAGTTCCTGAAATTTGTCCTGCTGCTGTCACCACAGGCCTGTTGTATCTGGCCCAGACTCATGTCCCAGAGTACAACAGATTCACAGTACTCATGCTTACAGTTCAAGTGAAAGGTTAAGAAGCAATACATTATACCAACCAAAGCAGAAAATGACCATCAAAGAACTGGATCAATTCCTTGCATTCTCCCACTGCCAGTTTCCCTGTTTTCCTTACTGTTTTAGAGCCAGCATCACATTTATTAGGATCTACACAAAGTCTATGAGATTATTATAATAAAACATGGTCATAATTACAATTACTTTTCAGTCTAGGAAGAATTAAAAAGATCTGAAAACAGTCTTTGAGGCCTTATTGTTAGTGACAGAAAAGAGTTAAGTTAGGACATAGCAAAATTGGGTTATAAAGTTCCCTGAATATCATTATGTGACTACATACCATCATTGTTTTCTGTTTCTTCCTCTGCTTCTTTGAGAGTCTGTAATGACAGGAATTGAAAATTTTAAATTTTCTTTTCGAGACAAAAAAAAGACCAAAATTTCTTAAAAGTTACAAAGTTGTATTTTTGTTTATCGTCTAACTTGATACCTTGATATCCTCATAGGCACAACAGCCACAAACAGCCAAACAAATCTGGCTGAAATGGAAACTACAGTTCTCCTAAAATACTCATTGCAGTTAGCAAAGCGCTTGTTCTGCAAGATACTAGGTGAGATAGCTGGTGTCACACTTTGGACAGTCAAAAAACACAAAGCTGTGCAACCTACTTCATCCATGCCCATTTTAAGCACACTGACAAAAAGTACCAAAAAAAAAAAAAAAAAAAAAAAAAAAAAAAAAAAAAAAAAAAATCAATAAACACTGACCCTGCGCAAGTTACCCTTTGAAAAATAACAATCACTACTCTTCCTTAACTTCTAGCTCTAAGAAGGAGAGGAAATGTGAGAGTATTACCCTACAGCATTTGAACTCACTCATGCTAATACATTTTATCAGAACTCTGATGCTAAGAAATATTTTATATTGCACAATAGTGTGAGTCACAACACAATTGTAAATCAACACAAGCTCCTCCTGAGAGCCTTCAAGACTTACTAAATCATTAGTCACACTAAAATTAAAAACAATTTGAAGTACTTCTGCTTGGGCATCTCTTGTGTTTCTTCCTCCTCTTTGGTATACTTTCCATCTGTATCATCCGTAGACACAGGAAATTTCCTTTCCTCTTGTTCCAGCTGCTGTCGTAACAGTGCAACCATCTCTCGATGCTTCTTTGATTTTTCATGATTCTTCATGCTGTGGGGAACATCAGATCATTGCTGCAGGTAGCTCTGAGCAAGTACTGTTGTATTTACATATAAATCAATAACAGGTGCATTATCCATCACTATTAAGTATGGAAAATTCTGCCCTGACAATGTCTCTACTGGAAAGACGACACTGACCATAATGCGAAGTTAGAAAGTCTTTAGAACACATTTTTAGTAAGCTTAAGCCCAAGACCCCCACCCCCAACTCCCCAATGACAAGCACTTACGCTTTCTCAGTTTTTAACAATTTGTCACAAGCAGGGCAGTACAGACCATCAACAAATTCAGCTTCTTCATTCTCATCATTCAGTTTGTCTGAAGAGATCAGTGGGGATCAGAGAGACAAAGTCAGATGAGCAATTTTTGAGCAAGCTGCTCTTAAAGACCCAGAAAATAGTCACAACACTGACATGCAACTTCTTTGGTGCTACAGACCTATCAAGAGGATGGCACCAAATCATACATTAGTTTAAATTTACAGCTGTAGCTTGATGCCTTCGCCATGTTTGATGGAAAACACCAGAAAGGACCAGATTAGGCTGGCACCCTTCAGCTGGAGGCAGGGAGTTTGATTAATATTCAGAACTGTGCATCTGGGGCTCTAAGTGCAATAAGCCAATACTAAAGCTGCAATGACTCAATAGAGAACACCCCTTGATATCCCATACCTTCAATGCCTTTCATCTCCTGTTCATCTACTTCATTTTCTTCATCTGATCCATCTCCAAATTCTTTTTCGTACTGTGCCTCCATCTCTTGCAACTCTCTCTCCAGATCTGACATAGTCATCCAGCTCTGCTCTTTATACTGCTCAGCAAGCCTTTAAGTTAAGAGTAATACAGTAACTTCTACATTGCTGCCATGACAGGAGAACTACAGAAACAGTACTACTTGAAAGGAAGCTTGTTCTCCTCTGGTACCTTATGAGGAATGTCTTGAACATAACAATTGTTTGTAGGCCCTGAAAATCAAAGCAGTTAACTCCAAGAAAAGGGGTATTAACATAGGTGGGTCTTGCTTGAATTTCAGGCAGAAAATGCTATGCAAGTGCAGTCAGTATCAAGCTGACAGCATGAAAGTCAGCTCAATCCTCAACGCAGTACAGCTGCTTTTACCTGTTTCAAGATCCACACCCACCAACGGTACAGGACCATGAAAGCCACAGTAACCTTATGCCTTGACTCTGCACTGTGGGAATGTTTTTAAATGTGGCCCAAGCTATCAATCAGTGAACCACAGTACAGATGAATTTTGCTCCAGTTCACTTCTGGACTCATGAGTTATCAAGCCATTTGTTAGTAAATGCATAACTCTGTTCCACTCTTCCTTTAAGAAAAAAAAAAATTGCAAATTACATATTCCATATATATGAATTATTATTATATAATTTTAATCAATATACAGTTATCTTGCAAATGCCCTTTTTAAATTAGGAATTTCATCTCCTTCCTCCCATTTTCAGGCAGAAAGTTCTTCCAGTTGGAAGAATAAATGGTGGTTACACTTGGGAGATCACATCTTCCTTCTACTTATTTTGGGGAAAAGTGAAAGCATTAAAAATGCATTTAGTTCAATTAAAAGGTCTTTCCTGAAAAGTTGAAAGGAAACGCAAAACTTAATTAATTTCTCACACTTTCTTTTTAGGAGGTATAGTTCAAAGCAGATAAAGCTGACATAAGTCCAGGTTCTCATAGTCCTATTCTCCCTCATTCCAAAACACTTTCTTTTTCTTTAAAGGAATAATGACAATTATTAAATCTTATTTCCCCAGGTAACTAAAATTTTGCACACTGGATTCTGCGGTACTACAGTTACCTGCAGCACACACAGACAACTATTTCCTGGTTATCTTAGATCATCATACATCATAGAATCAACCAGGTTGGAAGAGCCCTCCAAGATCATCCAGTCCAACCAATCACCCAGCCCTAAGCAATCAACTTGACCATGGCACTAAGTGCCTCATCCAGTCTTTTCTTGAACATCTCCAGTGATGGCAACTCCACCACCTCCCTGGGCAGCCCATTCCAATGGGCAATCACTCTCTCTGTGAAGAACTTTCTCCTCACCTCCAGCCTATACCTCCCCTGGCACAGCTTGAGACTGTGTCCCCTTGTTCTGCTGCTGGTTGCCTGGGAGAAGAGACCAACCCCCACCTGGCTACAGCCTCCCTTCAGGTAGTTGTAGACAGCAATGAGGTCACCCCTGAGCCTCCTCTTCTCCAGGCTAAACAGTCCCAGCTCCCTCAGCCTCTCCTCATAGGGTTTGTGTTCCAGGCCCCTCATCAGCCTCGCTGCCCTTCTCTGGACACATTCCAGTACCTCAACATCTCTCTTGAACTGAGGAGCCCAGAACTGGACACAGTACTCAAGGTGTGGCCTGACCAGAGCTGAGTAGAGGGGAAGAATAACCTCCCTTGTCCTGCTGGCTACACTATTCCTGATACAGGCAAGGATGCCATTGGCTCTCCTGGCCACCTGGGCACACTGCTGGCTCATGTTCAGCCTACACTCAACCAGCACCCCCAGGTCCCTCTCTGTCTGGCTGCTCTCCAGACACTCTGTCTCCAGCCTATAGCACTGCCTTGTTGTGGCCAAAGTGTAGAACCCTGCAGCCTTGTTAAATCTCATCCCACTGGCCTCTGCCCACCCATCCAGCCTGTCCAGGTCCCTCTGCAGGGCCCTCCTACCCTCCAACAGATCAACACCTGCTCCTAGCTTCGTGTCATCTGCAGACGTACTGATGATGGACTCAATTCCTTCATCCACATCATCAATAAAGATATTGAATAGGATGGGGCCCAGCATCAGCACAATGCAGAGACACTCAAGTTTAAAAAAAAAAAAAAACAAAACTCAGACTTGAGACTAATGCATAAAATTCTAGAGAACGTTTGAAAGAGATAGTGGAACTATTATTAGACTTTATATGGTATCGTCAGGGATACTTTCTCCAAGTTTAAAAGAAAATATTTGTTCTACATACTTGGCTTGTTTAAGCTTCTGCTGCCTCCGAAATTCCTCTGCTTTCCTAGTTTTTTCTGCGTTTTGTTCTTCTACAAGTTTCCTGTGTGCCTGCACTCTTCTGTCCCTTTTACGAATGAAGGCTACTAGCTGGCGGATCAGTTCGTTCCTCTCTTTCCTCGCTTTATCTCTTGTTTTCTTGTTCTCTTTTTCCATAGCTCTCTTCTCCCAGCGGTTAGAGGCTTGTCGCGTGTCGTATTCTTCTTTCCAAGCAAAGTTTTTCTGAGTACAGAAACTCTGCCAATATGCATAGAAAGGGTGGACTACCTGTAAGAAAAAAGAAAATAACAACTACAGAAGTCACTTCTCTGGAGGGATTTAAAAGAAAAAAAAAAAAATTCAGGACTTCCGTAGCATTTTTTTCTCTTCCAGACCACAGAATACCGAACGCTCCTTAAAATTACAAACCATGCCAAATCTCATCTAAACTATTCCAAACAGCAACTCATAAAAAATACCTATCTGGATGCATTCCTAGCTGACCTACACTAGATTATAGGGTTATATGGTCCTGCTCTGGCAGGGGCAGTTGGACTTGATGACCTCCAGAGGTCCTTTCCAACCCCTAACATCCTGTGATCCTGTAATATCCCGCTGCACGACTTGATTATGTTGAAACTAGTACCCAGTTACTTAGATGTGCTGTATTTTTCCTGCCAAACTGAAGAGCACAGATATGCAGCCTGCAAGCAGGCATCTGCACATATTGCCTGAGAACCACCACCTACATTATACCAAAGGGGAGCCACACATTTCCAGCAGCAGCCAATGACCAGCACAAAGACAGCAGTAAAACACACATATATAACATTATTTCTTCCCTGTATAGTCTCTCTTGCTTCCGGTGCAAGGCAGAAATTAATAGCCCTTGATTGATTTTTCTTTCATTAATTTCTTATTTTTCTATTTCTCGTCTTTATTTTATTAACCAATATATTGTCAATACGTTGGCAATATGTTGGCATATACAGCAGCACAGAGCTGTGACTTGCACAGATGAACAAGGGGCTACATAAAGATGAATTTACTCCTGTTTTGCTAGCAAAGTATATGTCTGCACATTAATATGATGCCCTCTAGCTCTCACATTAAAAGAAGCAGTAAATTATCTTTTCTTCTTCTCTTTTACTATTAATAAGCAAATACTAGATTAATAGAATGGCATAATAATATTTTCTTTTGATTCATTTTATTACACTCTAAATAATTATTAATCTTCTGCACTCTGTATATTCAAGATACAAGATATGCCTGAGCTCCCTTATTACTTCCCCCACTAAGCTGCCTTTTTACTACTTAATCCTACATGCACTGCTGTTTGTACTTTGGAATACCTCAGAGAAATAATTTAACCTAACAGTTTAATACCTCTCATTCTAGTTACTCTTCCTTCTTCTGCCACTGGTATTCACATGGTCTGCAACAATCAACACCTCCACACTACCTTCTAATGGCGTACCTACATGCAAAGGGTCATGACTCTGACTTCCAGCAGGCACTACAGTTTTTCTCTGCTACCACAAAACACACATCTCATAATAACCAATAAATATGCATATTTAATCCAATAACCTAAGTGAGATTAGACTCCCTGTCCCAGAATTCTCCTTCAGAAGAGGGTATCTTCCATGCAAAACGATGCATAGCCATCAAGTGATGACAGGAATCATCCTCCCCTTCACCATTTGCATGAGCTAAAACTTTCCTCCTCAGCAGCAGCTATCTGAAATACAAGCACATCTCTGACTTTCTCCAGAAGACAGTACAGCAGCACTTGCTGAACTCCCAGATGGATTTGGTTTGCCTACTTATACTTGAAGCTGATCACTCTTGTTTCTGTATCTAACTGACCTAGGAGTCTTCTCTTCCCATGGAGCCTTGCGAAGTCACAGACTCAAAGACATCTTCCCTGGCTGCCAAGCTGCATTCACATCACAGATTTTGAAGGCTCTGTACAGTTTTGTAGCTCCCTTCTAAAACTTTTTTTTTTTTCCACAATAATCCCACAATATCATAGTATCACAGAATGCTAGGGGTTGAAAGAGACCTCGAAAGACCATCTAGTCCAACCTCCCTGGCCAGAGCAGGATTACCTAGAGCAGGTCACACAGGAATGCATCCAGGCAGGTTTTGAATGTCTCCAAAGAAGACTCTACAATCTCTCTGGGCAGCCTGTTCCAGTGTTCTGTCACCCTCACCGTGAAAAAGTTTTGCCTTATGTTCATGTGGAGTCTCCTGTGCTCCATCTTGCACCTGATGCCCCTTGTTTTACCATTGGACATCACTGACAAGAGCCTGTCTCCATTCTCCTGACTCTTGCCCTTTACATATTCACAAACATTAAGGAGGTCATGCTTCAGTCTCCTCCTCTCCAGTTCCTGCAGCCTTTCCTCAAGCCACTCCACCATGTTTGTGGCTCTGTGCTGGACTCTTTCAAGCAGTTCCCTGTCCTTCTTGCACTGAGGGGCCCAGAACTGGACACACTATTCCAGATGCAGTCTCAACAGGACAGAGCAGATGGGGAGGAGAACCTCTCTCAATCTACTAAACACACCTTTTCTAATACACCCCAGGATACCATTGGGCTTCCTGGCCACAACAGCACATTGCTGGGTCATGGTCATTCTTCTGTCCACCAGGACCCCCAGGTCCCCTTCACCTGTGCTGCTCTCTGGTCAGTATTCAACCTATACTGATTCATGAGGTTGTTCTTTCCCAAATGCAAGACTCTATACACTTGCCCTTGTTGTATTCCATTAAATTTCTCCTCATCCAACTCTCCAGCTTGCCTAGGTCTCGTTGAACGGCAGCACAGCTTTCAAGTATGTCAGCCACTCCACCCAGTTCTGTGTCATCAGCAAACTTGCTGACAGTGCACTCTGTTCCCTCACCCAGGTTGTTGATGAATGTATTGAATAGTACTGGTCCCAGTACTGATCCCTGGCCACTCCACTAGGTAAAGCCCTCCAATGAGACTCTTTTCCATTGACCACAACTCTCTGACTTGTTTCCTTCAATCAGTTCACAATCCACCTTACTTCCTGATCATCCAAACACAAAAGGATGCTGTGAGAGATGATGTCTAATGCTTTCCTGAGATCAAGACAAACCACATTGGTGCCAGTCTCTTCTCACAGGTCATTAGTGATAGAACATGAGGGAATGGCCTAAAGCTACGACTGGGTAGGTTTAGACTTGACATTAGGAAGAAGTTTTTCATAGAAAGAGTGGTCAGGCATTGGAATGAGCTGCCCAGGGAGGTGGTTGAGTCACCAACCCTGGAGGCATTTAAAGATCATTTGGATGTGGTGCTTGGGGATATGATTTAGGGGTGAACCTTTTAGAGTAGGGTTATCAGTTGGACTTGGTGATCCTGAGTGTCTTTTCCAACCTGAATGTTTCTGTGATTCTGTGAAATAGTTGGCAAACCAGATGACAAGAATACAAGTGACCCCCACATATTTTGTTTTCTTGCTTTGCAAACTAAATTTTACTAGAGAATAATTGTAGATGATGAGTATTGGAGCTCACATTGCAGACCAACCACATCTACCATTCCCTAAAGGCTGTATTATGCAGTAAGTGCTATGCAGTTTTCCTAAATAAGACAGTGTTATTTAAAAAGTAAATTATCTCAGTGGCTCTTTTTGGAATATAAGTTAAATTAAACCCATGGTAAACTATTCACATCAGGGAGCAAAGAAAACATCTGTTTTGTAGGCCTTGTACTACACTTAGTTTTCATTGCCACAACTAGTTGTTAGCCCTGCAAAGCATTTGTCTGACAACTTACCCTAAAAGCCTGGTTAATAACACAGTCCAACAGGAAATAACAATTTTAATTCACCTGAATATTATGAATCAGAGCACAAGCACCTCCTTCTAGTAATGGTCTACAGTAATAGAAATGACAGCAGACACCTGGCTTTGTATTCACCTCGGAGATCAGCAGAGGCCCTTCCTTTCACTTCAGTGTGAGACATGGCAACGACCGAATTGTGTTACTTTCAGTTCAGTTTCACACTTGCTCTTACCGTATCATAGTCACTATGGGAACAGCCAAACATAGGGAATTCTTCAATATCTTCCTGGGTCATATATTCCACCTCTTCTTTTGCAATCTTTTCAAAAACTTGTCGATAGACTGTAAAGAATCCCTGAAATTAAAAAAAAAAAAAAACAACAACAATAAAAAAATAAACAAAACCATTCTTACTCATGTTGCATGGCTCAATAACAGATGCACAAATGCTCAGCTAGTGTACTGTATTGTAGAGAACTACTACAATTCTGCAACAGCAACTCAAAATCAGAGCAATGGCCTTGTAAGCCAGACCCTCTTGTTTATTTAAATTCCCATTCTCTCTCATTCCTTTTATTTGTCTCTATCATGTAGCCTCTGTCCCACACCAGGGACCTATATTCAAATCTAAATTAAAAACAAAACAAAATAGAAGACATTCCAACATGCCAAAGATATCAGTAACTTTCTGGTTGCACAGCATCAACTTTTGAGGAAGTTGCAAATATCTCTTTTTAAATTAAGATGTTACTAACTTAATCCTAGTAAGGTAATACAAAGATGCATAAAAATTTTCTCCAGATGAGGTTTTTTCCATTCATGTGGAGTATTTTAGGTTATGATGAGAATCTTAAAATCCAACAAGCATTCAATTATGGGTAGCAAACTTTCCCCAAGGATGGCTGTGGCATTGCCTTTTCTTATTCCCCCCCCCCCTCCCCCCCCCCCCCGTCTGAAGCATTCTAGCTGGTTAAAGATAATTCTGAAAAATCAGAGGGTATTGCAAAGCACTGGAATGCTTCACTACATAACATAAATGAAAGATGCACACAGTCAGTAGTTGTATATCTAGACACCAAGACTAAGTAACTGTTGGACAATAAGCAGGAATTGAAGCTTTCCTGTTTAGTTTTAGAGAAATTCATGTAAGCATTATTACTACCTGTGCTCAACTACTCCACACAGAGATTTTCAGCACAGAGTAAATGTCAACACCTTTCATGAAATTTAAACTGACTCATGAAAGATGAATTAATTCCTTACGTTTTCATCATCTCCATATCCAGAGTAACAGCTGACAGTGAAGTAGCGCAGCAGATCTAAAGTATCATCTTGGTAGTCTCCATCAACGCCTTTCAGCAGAGCCTCCCTGTGGTTATCGTACCTAACGAAAATGCACAGTACCGAGGATAGAGAGACACAGAACATTCCTCATGCTGGTGAGTTTACACAGTATACACTATCACCTTAATGTATAGCTTAGCCCAATGTTTAGAATTTGTGTCTCATACCCAAAGTCATCACGGAGAAAAGAGACAAGCTCACTAAATATTCTCTCTTGACCTTTAGTTTACTTTATCTGCAATACCTATAGCAGCACTTTCTTAACAGGGATCTAGCTAACACATTTGAACGAGATGCTTCAATTAACTTTCAGAAATGGGCAAGACGTTATTTAAATCATGCACACATATTGTACACACACAAAAACCAACACCCAAATCACATATTAGCATTTGAAAGGGAAAAACAGTACTTCAGTTTCAAGAAGAACAAACAGTACAGGTGTATTTGCTACATAACCTGGTAGGTGCTTCATCCCATTAAATAAAACAAGCTACACAGACTAAAGTAGCAATCTCTTAAAAAGAGATGCCTGTGCATCTCTGTGGAGTTGTTACAGAATCATAGAACCATTAAGGTTGAAAAAGACCTCTAAGATCATCAAGTACAACTGTCAACCCAACACCACCACACCCACTAAACCCCTGTCCTGACACGACACAGAAATACACATATGTCATCAAGGCTTACCACCTGCAGCAATCAACAGCAATACTGAACACCTGCATGCTGGCTCTTCCCCCCTGAGAGGTACTTGTACATACTAACGTGCAACTGCCCTCCCGCTCTGGGAAGAAGGAGCAGAGGCCAATACCGGCCATGTCCCCAGAGCATGTCCGCTTAGCCCTCAGCTCAGCACTGCCTCTCCAAACACTGCAAGTAAGGTGCAGGTGCCCAGCTGTGCAGCCCGAGAGACTACACACTGGCTCCCAACCGTTTCAGCAGCCTGAAGCAAAGTGGCCAGTCTTGACACAGAGGCCCGTGCTAACTTGCAGCAATGCCCAGAGAAAAACGAAATCCTGGCTGAGATGGAATTTAAAAAGCCTCTTCCAGGCCTTGATCAGATTAATACTGCTCACCAGGCTCTTTCCTGGGGGTCACTGAGAACGTCGTACGCTGCCTGGATTAATTTGAACTGCGCTGCTGCTTCCTCTGTGTTCTCTAGGTTTTTATCTGCAAGACAATTTAATGAAATTGTAAACGATTCAACACCGACGAGGAGCATCCGCGACCGCCACTTCAGACACGGAACGCCAAGCGGCGAGCACTACCGATGGCACCGCCTCAATCACCGGCACGCTGCGGGGACGCTGCCTCCCGGCGGCGCTTCCCGCAGTCTCTCCCAACAGACTCGGCGCGGCCCAGTCGGTTGCGGTACCGACACCACCGGAGAAGAATGGCCCGCAGCCGCCTATGAGGAAAAGGCGCTTCTCTCCCCTACAGACAGGACCCCGCGGAGCCAAGCAGGGCAGCGGCAGGCCGGGTCCTCCCTCAGGCTTCCTGCAGGGCCCGACACGCGGAGAGCGGGCGCGGCAGCCGTACCCGGGTGCCAGCGCAGTGCCAGCCGGCGGTATGCCCGCTTCAGCTCCTCCTCGCTGGCCTCGCGCTTCACCCCCAGCACCTCGTAGTGACACTTCATGGCGGCGGCGCCGCAGCTCCTCGTGGAGGAAAGCGCCGGCCGGCGGCGCGGCCACGGCAGAGGCGGAGCCCACCGCGGTGCAACCGTCCAGCGCCCAGGCCGCCACCAGCCCCCCGCCAGGAGGAGCTACGCGGCAGGAGGCGGGACGCGCTCCGCCGGGTGCAACTGCCACCGCCTCCGGAAGCCTGTAGCCTGCATGGAGATTGCGCCTGCGTCCTCTGGTAGCTGTCGCGAAAACACCGGGAAGCTGCTCTCTCCAAGCGTACAGCCGGGTCTTGGTTTTGTCATCATCCGGTGTTAATTAACCCAATGTCGTGTGCTAGGACCTCTGCGCATGCTCCGGAGGTCAGAGGTGCAGCCAGCGAAGCTCCCTCGTCTCAGGTTATTCGTGTTACCTTTGATTTTTGGTTTGGGGTTTTTTTTGCTTGTTTTGCTTCGTTTTGTTTTGTTTTGGTTTTGACAGTTACACTCCTTAGAGAACTCAGGTTTGGCGAGAGCCACCGTTTTTTTGCTGGATTAGATGTACACCAGTTGGCACTGCATGAACCGAATTTTGGGTTAGACAGCAAGACCTGAGGAATTGTGTTGATGGCAAGTTGAATATATATCAACAGTCTGCCCCAGGCAGCCAGAAAGCCCGGGTGTGGCCTAGAGTGCTTTGAGCACAGCCAAGGGAGATGACTGTCCCACTTTATACTGCACTGGTGCAGCTCCAATACTGTGTGCGGGTTTGGGTGCCTTAGTGTAAGGACATCAAACTATTCGAGTGTGCCCAGAGCAGGATGACCAAAATATTGAAAGTTCTCAAGGGCAAGACTTATAACGAACAGCTTAAGTAATTTGGCTTGTTCAGCCTGGAAAAGAGAGGGGTGCTTTCATGGCAGTCTACGCCATTCTTGAGGCAGGTGGGAAGCAGTGAAGGGTGTGCTGCAGCTCTCATCTGTCTTGAGATCGGTGAGAGAGGACACAAGGAAATGAAATGAAGCTGCATCAGGGCAAGTTCTGGTTGGACATTAGGAAAAGGTTCTTCACTGAGAGGAAGAACCTTTTTCCCTGGAACAAGCTTCCCAGGGAAGCTGTCATGGCACTAAGCCTGTCAGAGTTCAAGGAGCATCTGGATGATCTTAGTCATATGATTTAGACATATGGCTTAGTTTTATGAGGAACCTGGAGTTGGACCTCTCATTCTACGACTACATGAACTGAATAGATGCTTATATTCACCAGTCTTTCTTTCCAATCAGGTAACACACAGACCAGACTACCTCATTAGACATGACACTGAATTTATCCTGCTCTGCTGGGTGGGATACATTGCACTTAACAAGGTCAGCATCCTCTTGGGCCAGCTGTGTCTGTTCAGGACCAAGACACCAGAGGCTGAAACTAACAGGGGAACCAAACAAGAACAGGGCATAAGCAATGACCTTGAAATGCATGGAAGCTGGGAGAGCAGGCAGGAAGACAGCACTAGAATCAATGGAAGAACCAGGTCATGAGGTCTGGGACTGGAAAGCAGATTAAAAGAAAGGTAATGAAACAGACCCAGAGGTCTCTTAACTATTTGCACTACATAGAAATTCTCACCAAATTATGCTTCAAGTTTTTCAGTCAGGCTGGAGGCTGATGCCATTAGCATTTGAGAATGGTTGCATGCACCTTTCCCAGACAGTAACTACCTATAAATTTCTTGAAAATACAGCCCCAGATTAAAGCTAACCTCATGCTGCAGCTCTGAGGTAATATTAACTGTGAAGGGAGCAGGTGAGACCTACAGTGAACCAAACTTTGGACCTTCTGCTGCTCATCTTTGTGTAGTTAACACTACTGCATTTAAAGCGGAGGCAGTATCCATGAGCAAAATTAAGAACTTTGGTTGCAATGATGTGTGAGCCATAGTGGAAGCTTATCTGGCAGTCTTAAATGGAAAAATCTTATTTTAAATAGAAATATCAGTGTGTTTGAAAAATAAGACCTAATAACAACCAATTGAACCAAGAGGACAGCATGTTCAGAAAAAAAATTAAAGTTTCATGAATTTCTAAGTATATAAAGGCAAGGAATTCTGTGTTTAAGCACTGTTGCTGTAACAGCAACACAGGCAATTCCATTTCTAGCTACTATAGGTGTATGGTTTTGATGCCCTTTCAGGCATAGCACGTACCTCTTGCCTTTAGGAAATTTGCAGTTAATTTAGTATTAGGGGTCCATTTCAACTCCATAGCTATGTTTCAGGTACTGAGAACCTGACTATGTACAGGTGCTACTGCAGGCAAAATTAGGGTTTTTAAGGCAGCTAAGAGCCATATTTGTTTGCATTTCCTAGAGACTATGAAGATTAAAAAAAATTACACCACTCCCCATGATAGAATTTCCATAAAGTTAAAACAGGATATTCTTCTCTCAGACTAGGAAAGCGAACTTTTGAATTCCTCTTCATGACATGCACCGATGACTACCTAGTTAGTTTTATTCATTGTACATGTTACAGTGAGTTGCTTTCCAGAGGTACTCAAGCGGTCAGTTCTCAAAATCAGAAATATTTGGAGTGTCTCATTCCTCCTTTCCTGCAGCCATGTTTTTCAAAACCCACCACCCTCCCAAGAGAGAATAACAATAGAAGAGTACAAACTCAATAAAGAAATGGATATTTTTACTTAAAACTGACATCCATTTAGTTTTGCCTGTAAAAATGAGTATTTACAATATTATGTCAATATAGCTGGTTTCATCACTTGTAACATTTATGCTGATGCTTCAGTTCTGAAAGGCTTTTTTTGCTTCTTCCTCTGAATTTTGCGCAGCTTCTTTTTATCTTTAACAATTGGCTTTGACTCTGGTTTCACAAGCTGTATTTCTACTGGCTTTTCTTCAGCTGGAGTTTGAAAGACCACTTCAGTAGGATCTTCTCCAATAAGCACCTTACTCCCCTTTTTCTTAACCTTTTGTACCTCCTTCACTTGCTGTTTCTCTCTAAGCTTAGCTGCCACAGACAATCTCAGCAGCCTTCGATGCTGTGAAAACAAATTACATCAGGTTTCAAATAAACAAGAAGGAAGAATTAGGTATTAAAAAATAAAAAAAGGTAATTTCTCTGCTTAATTCTCAAAATCTTCAGTGCAATGGCCTATTTTCAGTGACAGGAATTTATGCATTCATTCCATTTTTACCAAAATTGCTCTGTTCTCAAATTCTACGAGGGATCCCAAGGGAAGGCATATATGATTCTCCTACACAGACAGAATACAAGATCAGTTTTCAAATCGGATGCTAAATAAAGAAGACAAAGACAAAGCTGCTTACCGTATTTGGAGACTGGTAATGGGGATTTTCATACAGAGTTGGTCCTCCAAAGCTGCCTTGGAAGATTTTTATGAGGTTCAGGACAAAACGAGGCCCAATTTCTACTAGAGATGCGTCTTCTTCTATTATCTGCAACAAAGAGAACACTTCTTCCAGCCCCATGAATTGAAACTAATGACCTTGTAAGCACCTGGCATACACCAATTTAACTAAATTTAAATCCAAGAGTAGATGCCACTGAAGCTAATAAGCTAGACTTGTATAAAAATTCCATATATAAAGCAATTCTTCTAGCTAAAATCAAGCATTTAGAGAGTACTAGGTATCTGTGAATGCCTCCTTTAGAACGTAAGCACCACCACACTTAGGTCAAAGCAGCAATTAGAGAACCAAAGAGAAACAAAGCTTAGGCTTTCACTAGTACCCCTAACCGAGACAACCATCAGAGAATCACACAGGTTGAAGTACACAAAACTTAAACCAACTCTCTCCAGAGATACAGAAGGTAAGTAATTTTAGGAACCACAATTACTTTGGGCAAGCACTAGTGTTGGCATATTCTGACAACAATGATTCTTCTCATTTTATTGCAATTAATGGATTTGATAGTATGTTCCTTCAGAGCACCTCGAGAAGCTCGAGAGACAACTAACCTGGTAATTCCGAAACCAGATCCTCTCGTCCGTGACAGTGAAGGTGAAAACATGATCTACAAAAGGCTGGCTCTTGGGGTGATACTGTGGTGTACCAAATATCTGTAATAAAAGGCAGCATTTCTATACATCTGTAACTTAAAGGCCATTTAAAATTAATTTATTGAAGATCCCAATCCCAGGTTACACTCAAAACTGAGAACATGCGTCCAACTGATTTTAAGCATGACTAATTCTTTGAAGAATTTTTGCAAGTTTAGAAGTGTGGAACTGCTTAAAAAAAAAAAAACTCAGATTTTAAAATATGTTGCCAAAAAATTAATTCAAATGACAAAGAAACACTGAACTGAAGAAATACAGACTGACCTGAATAAACAGTTCTTTCAGGAGGGCATAATGTGGCTCCTTATCAAATACCTACAAAGAAAAAAATGTAATCTTACATTCAAGCTTAATATAATAGTCATGCCAAAAAACCCCAACCCAAACCAAACAAAAACATGTTCAGTGAAGTAAAACCTATACTTACTGGATCAAAAGACAGAAGGGGCCGTGAGCCTCTTAAGCAGTTTCCTGTCATCTTCAGTTCAGCCAGTGTGTGAACTACAGTGATTTTTGTTTTTTTAAAAAAAGATCACTTTAGTGCTTACAGAAAATTCCATAGACAAGAAAGCAGGAGTCCAAACAATAATGTCAACCAACTTACCATTCTGCACTAAGAATTTAGCTGATGGTCCCTGTGGTGTATTTGAAAGCCTACAGATGACAGGTAGTGGGAAAGAGAGAAAAGAATGTTAACACTAGTCAGAAAGCATGATAGATTTCCACAGTACACCAATCAGTTATTTCTGCCTTGAGTCATTTCAGTTGTTTTTATGACACTGAGAAATACTTAATGCACTTAGAAATACTTGCTCTCTAAGCAATTTTGTAAAATGCTTTTGTAAACAGTCTACAAAAGCTGGTCATGCATTGTAAACTTGCACTACTCACAGAAGTAAGAGACAGCACAGATTTCACCAAGTGACACTATTTCATGCATTCTCACTACTACAGTAAAAAACTTCAGCTACACTGGGAGTGTTTTTATCCTAAAAACATGGAAAAAGCCATAACATTTCCTTACCACATATAGAGATCCTGTTTCTTTTTGGCTTCAAAAAAAATGCACTTATTGCAGTTTTTCATTTCACACACCTATGCAAGACACATCAAATTATTTGTTTATAAAATTCTGAAGATGTTTTTAAAAAAAACAACAACTTTCCACATTATTCTCTGTATTGTATCTTCCACCCTCCAAAACACATGTTCGAAAGCAAAGGTCTCAGTGTACTACACCTACTGATCCCCAAGCTTAAGCTGAAGCACTTGTTTTGATGAAAAATCTCACATATTTATTACCAGGAGTTATAGTGTCACTGAAGGTACAAGCAAGCTCGTAAGCTCTTGAGGATATAAACAAGAGAGCAAGAACTGTGACACTAGGATACTAGTTTCTGAGCTACCACTGCCCTACTACCTTGTCTTTATTCTACAGAGAAAGACATGTTCAGTTGTAATTCTCCATTAGGAAAGATTTCATTGACTTTATTAATCACTACTGCGCTTCCTGTTTCAACACAAGTATCTTCTGACTATCAGTAGTCAGGAGTCATACAACTCCTGTATGTAACTAGAATTGAGATTCTTTAAACTTGGTTGCCCTTTTCTCTTGCACATTTAATTTCCACAAAAAATAAGAAAGAAGTACTAATTAAGTCCTAGTTACCTCATTAATAACAGCCAATTGGTCTTTGCGGTCCATTTTAGTATCTGGGAGACAAGAAAAGCGTTTAGGAGACCGGAAACCAATTTAACAAAAGACATGCTTTTAACAGTCCTTTTGCAAAACTTTTACTAGTTATAAATGAAAGATTAAGAAAAACTATTAAGTTGTTTCAGCCATATTACACAATAAATAAACATAGCAAAGTACCAAGTGCACTTACACCCAATAGTGACTTATTTACACTCTTTCACTTTCTCTGTTCTGAACTTTGCAAGAAAAATTAAAAAGACAGTTTCAAACCATCACAGTAATATACCACATTTTGAAAATGAAGAGATTGTTACAAGTTCTTCAGTTAAAACTGTTCTGAAAATCTAAGTTAGGGATGTTATCTAACTCTACCTGCTTTAGAGTGAGGCATCAGCATCCTTAAGTCTTGCATTAAATGCCTAGTTCTGAAATTAATTCCGCGAGAAGAGAATATAAGCACTCGCTTCTTGTTTTTCCATTTACCCTAGAAAAAGACAAAAAAGTTAATCAAGTTTCTAGCCTTAAAAATGACTACAGCGTAGCAACAACTAAAGTTTGTAAGAACATTTGTTATTATTTGCTCATTCATACAGAATCGTTCCCTCAGCAAGTGATGGCTTCACTACAGAATACAGGGGTGTAAGTTTTTACATAAAAATTGACATCAATCCTGCTTCAGTAAGTCCCTAGAACACATACATACAAATTAAGAAAACCATAGACAACATTTCTTTACCACAGACAGCCCTCCAGCTCTGCAAAATGAGCTGAGCCACAATTTCAGAGCACTACTTAGCTTCTCCTACAGACAAGCATATGACAGACCTCAGACTTCAACTTACTAATTTTAAGCAAACTACAACACAATTATTGAAGCCTTCTCAGGATGATTATTCCTGAAACAGGCATAATTTCCATGTAACCTTTGTATATAACAGAATTATTAACTCTTTAAAATACCCTTGAGGCTAAGGCAACATAGCTTATTTACGTAACTCTTCGTGTACTTTCACAAAAATAATCTATTCATGGCATTCTACGCTCATTTGTGCTGCGTTTATTATTACTAAATAGCCTCTCTGTCATCGCTTAGCACCTGGGTTTCACCCTACAGCCCGAGTTCTGATTCCTCAACCCCGGGAACAGCAGAAGACGCCACAGTCGGCCCCAGGAACTGGGATTCCGCAAGCAGCGGGCTACGCCGGCTGCCGAGGGTACAGTAGCGGGTCACCCGTACTCACTACAGGCATGGGCGACGGAACCTCTCTCTAACGCCTGATCCGGGGACGGACACGAGGCACTGGACAAGCGCCAGCCCGGGCAGGGAACAGAGCGGGGACACCCGGCACAGCGCGGCCTTGCCCGCTCCGCCCTGAGCAGCGGGGTTTCTGCGTACCTGGGAAACCGGCGGCGGGATGCTGTATTCCTCTGGACCCGCTCCGTCCAGGCTTGGCTTCGCATCCACGCCAGGCCCGCTCGGAGCCTTCTTAGCTCGCTTCTTTGGCCTCGCGGCCGGGCCATCACGCTTCCTTTTGGCCGCCGCCATTTTTGCCGCCACACGCCGCGGCCAGCCGCTCGCACTTCCGGCCCTATTGCACTTCTGCCTCCTCCCACTTCCGCCGCCGGTCTTCCGCCCGCTCCGGAAACGCCGAGCGCGCGGCGCGGTGGTTGCAATGCCGTTCTCTACGCAGCTGCCTGCCAGCGGCGAGCCATACGTGCTGGTTGTCAGCTTGGACAATGCACGGCACCTCTCCAGCCTCCTTAGAGCCGTCCACTTCCAGGACCACGCCACTTGCTTCGCCACGGCCAACGGCCTCAGGGTGACGGTGGAGGACGCCAAATGCATCCAGGCCAACGCTTTCATCCAGGTGCGTGCTGCGGCCCTGCCGGGGTCCCTGGCCGGAGGCTGGTGACGGGGCGGGCCTTTTCGGCTAAGCGTTAAGCGTGACGAGGGGCTGGTACCGCTGTCAGAGATCTTAGGAGGGTCCCCGTTGCATGGTAGAGGAGGTATACAGCAAGTTTACCCGCGGACATAGGGAAAACTTCGCGGAAATACCGGTGGGAGATGACGCGAAGGAAGTGCTGTGATGAGGCTGTTGTCATTTGTGCTATTGAAAGGTCTTGCTTAGTGCCTGCTTTGTCCATGCCTGCTTGTTTGTGTGATAATCTCGCAACGTAATTTAATGTGTTGGCATCAGCTAAGCCTACTGCTACTTGCATGAGCATGTTCAAAAAAGCATCTGTCAGGCTTTAATTTTTTCAATTCTATTTCATCCTAAAGCAGAAAAGGTGAATTTGAGTGAACTTGAAATGAGAGTGTCAATTCACTGATGTTTATCTACAGTATCTGCTAGGCTAAGCTTCCATCCACAGGCAGGAGTATGTGTTTCTGAAATAAACTGGAGCAGTGGTCTGCCCCTTTCACTCTCTGATTCTGCCTGCTCTGAACTCTATCCAGAAAAGATGCTTGCGAGATTATGCATAGGCAGAGGATCTCAGCTACATTGAACTGTCCCTATAGGCGGCTTTAAATAGCAATCTAGATGATTCCTTCTTAGAATCATAGAATAGAATCATAGAATCAATCAGGGTTGAAAGGGACCACAAGGATCATCTAGTTCCAACCCCCCTGCCATGGGCAGGGACACCTCACACTAGATCAGGCTGCCCAGACCCTCATCCAGCCTGGCCTTAAACACCTCCAGGGATGGGGCCTCAACCACCTCTCTGGATAACCCATTCCAGGCTCTCACCACTCTCATAGTGAAGAACTTCTTCCTCACATCCAGCCTGAATCTCCCCACTTCCAGCTTTATTCCATTCCCCCTAGTCCTATCACTACCTGATAGCCTAAAAAGTCCCTCCCCAGCTTTCTTGTAGGCCCCCTTCAGATACTGGAAGGCCACAAGAAGGTCACCTCAGAGCCTTCTCTTCTCCAGACTGAACAGCCCCAACTCTTTCAGTCTCTCCTCATAGCAGAGGTGCTCCAGCCCTCTGATCATCCTGGTGGCCCTTCTCTGGACACATTCCCGCATGTCCATATCCCTCTTGTAATAGGGACTCCAGAACTGGACGCAGTACTCCAGGTGGGGTCTCACCAGAGCAGAGTAGAGGGGGAGAATCACCTCCCTTGACCTGCTGGCCACATTTCTCTTGATGCAGCCCAGGATCTGGTTGGCTTTCTGGGCTGCAAGTGCACACTGACAGCTCATGTTGAGCTTCTCATCCACCAGCACCCCCAAGTCCCTCTCCTCAGGGCTGCTTTCCAGCCAGTCACTGCCCAGCCTGGATTTGTGCTTGGGATTGCCTCGACCCAGATGCAGGACCCTGCACTTGGTCTTGTTGAATCTTATGAGGTTGGCTTGTGCCCACCTCTCCAGCCTGTCCAGGTCCCTCTGGATGCCATCCCTTCCCTCCAGTGTGTCTGCTGCACCACACAGCTTGGTGTCATCAGCAAACTTGCTGAGGGTGCACTCAGTGCCACTGTCCATGGCACCAACAAAGATGTTGAACAAGACTGGTCCCAGGACTGAGCCCTGAGGGACTCTGCTTGTCATTGGCCTCCACTGGGACATAGAGCCATTGACAGCCACTCTTTGGGTGAGGCCACCAAGCCAGTTCTTTATCCATCTTGTGGTCCACCCATCAAACCCATGTGTCACCAGTTTGGAGACCAGGATGTGGTGTGGGACAGTGTCGAAGGCTTTGCTCAAGTCCAGGTAAATGACATCAGTTGCTCATCTATGAAGGTTGTGACCTGCTCATAGAAGGCCACCAGGTTTGTCAGGCAGGATTTCCCCTTGGTGAAGCCATGCTGGCTGTACCCAGTCACCTCTTCACTATTCTTCTGTCTCAGTAGTGCCTCCAGGAGAATCTGCTCCATGATCTTACCAGGCACAGAGGTGAGACTGACTGGCCTGTAGTTCCCTGGTTCTTCCTTCTTCCCCTTTTTGAAAATGGGAGTAATGTTTCCCCTTTTCCAGTCTGTGGGGACTTCCCCAGACTGCCAGGACTTTTGGAATATAATAGAGAGGGGTTTAGCAACCTCATCTGCCAGTTCTCTCAGTACCCGTGGGTGTATCCTGTCGGGTCCCATGGACTTGAACACTTTCAGGTTCTTCAGGTGATCACGAACCTGATCTTCACTTATGATGGGCAGTTCTTCCTTCTGGTTCTTGCCATTAGCTTCCATGACTATTCCAGGAGTGTGGCTGGAGGCCCTTGCAGTGAAGACTGAGGTGAAGAAGTCCTTGAGAACCTCAGCCTTTTCCAGGTCACTTGTGACCATTTCACCTGTTTCCTTTCTGAGGGGGCCCACACCCTCCCTAGTCTTCTTTTTACCATGAATATACCTGTAGAAATTCCTAGTGTTCCCTTTAACCTCCCTGGCTAGATTCAATTCTTGCATTAATACAAGATCAAAAGCAGCCTTGCTCACTTTCCTGCTACCTCTAGTGGCTGTGACTACCAACAGTGTGCATTTACAGTCTGGAAAGCCACCCATTTCTTATCTTCATCAAAAGAAGCATGGTCAGCAGTTTGAGGAGGGGATTCTGTTCCCTGACTGTGCTCTAGTGAAAGCCTACCTGGAGTACTGCTTCCAGCTGTGGAGCTATTAGTGCAAGGAAGGCATGGACCTGTTGGAGCAGGTCCAGAGTAGGGCCACCAAAATAAATCTGAGGAGTGGAGCACCTCTCGTTGTACAACAGACTGAGAGTGTTGGAGTTGTTTTCTCCCTGGAGAAGAGAAGACTCTGGGGAGGCCTTATTGCAGCCTTTCAGTACTTGAAATGAGCCTGTAAAAAAGATGGGGCCAGCTTTTTTTTTTTAAGCAGGCGCTCTTGTGATAGGACAAGATGTAATGGTTTCAACCTAAAAGGGGTAGATGTAGACTACATAAAAAAAATGTTTCACGGTGAGAGTGGTGAAACACTGGATGAAAGAGGTTGTGCAGAGAAGTGTTAGATGCCCCATCTGTCCCTGGAAATATTCAGGATCAGGTTGGACAGGACTCTGAGCAACCTGATACAGGCAAAAATGCACCTTCTCACTGTAGGGTGGGTGTTTGGACTAGACGATCTTTAAAGATGTCTTCCAGCACAATCCATTCTGTGATTCTAGATCCTTGAGTCTTTCCAGCTCCAGAGTGGGCAGCTTTAGGATTTGTACCTAGTTTTTAAACTATAAAGGAGAAAATTTTACATTTTAATGCTTATGCCATTTTACTTTGTTTTAGCTGCAACCTGTTTTATTTTACTGATTATGAGGATGAAGACCCATTTTTGTTTAATCGATATGCTGTGACATGGAAGCATGACTTTGTACTGCATTGATCTCTGCAAGTGAAAGTGCTGTAAAATAATTGCAGAAAGTCCCTTCTTTTCATGTCTTCCATTTCTTTTACAGGCAGAAATTTTTCAGGAATTTACTGTTGAGGAGGAATCAGTGACATTCCGGATCAATTTGTCTGTTCTTCTCGACTGCTTGACCATTTTTGGTACTGGTTCTTTGCCAGGTATGGTGCATGGTCACATGTATATGTTGTAATTGATACGATTTACGGTCAAATTTATAACCTGGAAATCTGATAAAATATGGATATGATTTATTAGATATCAAAACTTATTTTTCTGAGCTAATTTGATCCAGGTTCGTTTGCCCGGTCGATGATAGGTTGATTACACACGATAGGACGTTAATGAACAGTGGAATAACAAGTCTAGAAAAGCTGGAAACTTGGAATACAGAGGAACAGACTGGAAGCTCTCATAATGCAAAAACAAACAGCTGTACCACCTCGGGAGGCAGGACAGACCCTCCCGGCCTGGCTGTGGAGTTAAACCACAGAGAAACAGTCTGTGAACTTTAGAAACAACCAAGTAAATTATCTTTAGTTACTCACGAACCACTGAGCTTCTAGTCATCCAAGACCTTTGTCAAATGAAGAGATACAGGGAGCTGTAACTCGTAGTCCAGAGGGCAAGGATAATCCAAAGACGAATCCCAAAGTGGAGGAAGTGAGGGAAGAGAGAGAGCATGCTGCTGTGGTGTGGCTCAGAGCTGAACACATAGCAGGTAATCAGGCTGAAGGCAGGCACGAAGTGGGTGCTTGTCACCACCTTGAATCCTGCTAAGGAACCAGGTGTGGGCTTTCGAATCATCCCCTATAAACTCCCCTTTTGGAAACTGAAGGGCCCAGTGGCAGATTACCTTTCCAAATATCAGCTCAAAGTGCTGCATGGCAGGCAAACTGCACACACCTTCTCGACTAGCCTCTGACATGTGCAGTTGTCTACGTGAAATGTGAGGCACAGGGTCCAGCTTCCATCCCCCCAGGCAGCCTCAGCGACACCTGCCTATTGGCTCCTCGACCTCAACCTGGGCTGCTGCAACAGGGAGGGAGAAGAAAGGGCAGTGGCCAAACGGTGTAGCTGGTTCATTAATGCCTCTTCCAGGACAGTAATCACATGGCTTTAGAGATTTCCAGTCTTGGCAGAACTTCTGACTTCCTCACCCTAAATGTTTCTGAGCATGGCAGCTATCACTCTCTAGAAAGATTCATCCTTTTTACTTAAGCTAATAGAAATGTGTGCTCTGATAACCACTGATGGAGGGGAGAAAGTTGTTGGTGAATGTGAGCCTAGCCAGTGTGAAAGGGACCACTACAGCAGGAGAGGCTCAAAGTGGCTTATTCAGTTTGGAAGATGGAATAAAGGTCTGTGTGATGCTATTGGGGTCATAGAATTGTAGAATGGTCGGGATTAGAAGGGACCTCCAAGGGTCATCCTCCAAAGGATGGAAAACAATAAGCAGGGGTGTCCTCAACTAGATCAGGTTGCCTAGAGCCCTGCAAGCCTCACCCTGAATATGAGCCTTACTCTGATTATCTCATAGTGTAACCCAAACTAATAGCTAACCACCACACAGCTACTTGGTCACTACTCTCTCTTCTCAGTGGGGTGAAGGGCATAATCAGTGAAAAAGAAGTAAAACCCATGGGTTGAGATAAAGAGTTTAGTAAATAAAATAAACCAAAGTGTAATAAAAAAAAAATATCAATTATATTAATTGTAATGAAAAGGAATATAACAAAACGAAAGAGAAACAAAATCCAAGAAAAGACCAGTGAGGCACAGCACAGTTGCTCACCACTCACTGATCAATGTGCAAGCAGTGATCAGCCCCTCCCAGTCATCGTGCCCCATAAGGCAGGACATCCTGTGGTATGGAGTATCCCTTTAGTTAGTTCAGGTCAGCTGTCCTGGCCATGCTCCTTTGCAGCTTCTTGTGCACCTGCTTGTTGGCAGGGTGTGGGAAACTGAAAAGTCATGTAAATTTCTGTAATCTTGATGAGAAAACACATCAAGTATTTTATTCAGGTGTCTCTGGCGAGTTGTGTGATGTTTAAACTGAAACCAGTGCTGAGCACTAGGACTGATGCATGTCAGGGCTGCCTTATCTGTCAGTATGTTTTCAGTTCAGGGTTGGGATCATCTACATCACACAAATGCTGATTTGTTCCAAAGTATCCTTCTGTGCAAAACCTGGGCACAGCTGACCCATCAGTCCCTCTGCAGCCCATTCAGGTTAGTCACTGTGGATGTAGAGAGTGCCAGGGTTCCCTCTGCTGGGCAGTGTGCTTCACAATGTCAGAAGCTTTTAAGTGTCCGGCTGTGCAGGCTGCATGTACTCACAACATAAAAGACTACTGCTGGGGCAAGCTGGAAAAGCAGAAAAGCTGTCAGTGCACCTTCAGGCCACAGGGGATCTACACTGGGCTTTCAGGGGAATCAGGATGATAAATTGCAGTGAACTGTAGCAGAAATCAGCATGATGAGAGACAGTGGGACCTTCTGTTCCTTCTCCAGGATACACCTGTATCTACTTTATGACTATTATCTCCAGTTTGCAGATAAGGTACTGTGAAATGATACTTACCTAAGGTCTCTGTGTCTGGATTGGGTACCACTTCAGGTGCTGTAACAGCACTTCAGAGCTTCCTTACCAAGTGTGTCAATTAAAAAAATCAAATAGACTGTATTATTGATCCTGTCTGTAGTCTTTTCAATGACAGTGGTACATGGGAACCAAAAAAAAACAGGTCCTTGAGAATATTTTTTCTGTAAGTAATGTTTCAGATTTCGATGTTTTTTTACTTGGTGATGGTTCACAATATTTTCACAAGCAAAAATAACTAAATGTTAGTATGACTGTGTGAGTGCTGCAGGTTGCACTAGGTACTCAAGTGGAGTAGAGTGAAGGACAGGTTTTTGGGGCAGTACTAGTATTGCAGCTTTGGGTTGAACTTGACATTCCTTTACTGTTTCAATTGTGACTTTCACCTAAAGATCTAAATCATAGGATGTTTTGGGTTGGAAGAGACCTTCAAATATAATCTAATCCAATGCTCCCTGCAGTGAGCTCAGAAATCCTCAGCTAATCAGGTTGGTCACAACCCCATCCAGACCAACCTTGAATGTTTCCAGGGATGGGGCATCTACCACCTCTCTGATGAACAACCCCAGCATTCCCAGCCTGTTGTCATAGGAGACACATTCCATCCTTCTAATAATTTTGTGGTTCTCCTCTGGTCCTGCTATAACAGGTCTGTGTCTTTCTTGTGCTGTAAATCAACTATACTAAACATCCCTCTTGATTTTGGGAAACCAAACGTTCAGATTATGATTACCTAGCAAAAGAAGAATGTGGCCATAAAGAAAGCTAAGCTGCAGTTTGGGTTACACAAATAAAAAAAGAGTAGTAAAGAAACATGAGTGAGCTAGAGAGAGCCTCAGGACCAGGGAGGATTTCCAAATTCCACTAGATTCTTCTAGCATATCCAGCTTCATTGTCACAGCTTAGTGTTACCTGAGTTGGGTTTGATAATTTCATTTACCTGCGTAACCATTAGCACTTCATAGGATGTTGGAGAGGCTGCACTATGTGCTATGTCATCGTATTGGAGGCTGCACCAAACATGCTAAATCCAGTTGATCTGTGGCCTATCTACCAGTAAAATGTGAATTTTCTAAAGGGATCACATGTGTTAACTAGCCCTCTGAAGAATGTATATTTCATTCTTTTTTTCAGGAACATCAACAGCCCTCAGGATGTGTTATCGTGGTTATGGTTATCCCTTGATGCTGTTCTTGGAAGAAGGAGGAGTAGTGACAGTGTGCAAAATCAACACTCAAGAACCTGATGAATTGTTAGACTTTGACTTCTGTAGTACAAAGGTTGTTAATAAAATTATCCTGCAGTCAGAGGGGCTGCGGGAGGCATTTGCTGAACTGGATATGACCAGTGAAGTTCTGCAGATTACCATGTCTCCAGATAAACCCTACTTCAGGTACTGAAAACTGTGCTTTCAACTGAAATGCTCATACTTGGCCTCCATTGTTAAGGACTGGAAATTTTCAGGGTGAAGAGGGGGGAGCTCTGTTAGAATACTGTGTTATTTCATGAAGAATTGTAGCATGTGTAGCAAATCACAATATGTAATCTAGTTAAGATATTGACAGCCTTATAAATGTGATACTCGTGTGGACAGTTTAGTATTTTTAGTTAGGTATAGCAAAACAGGAGTATTTTGTGAAACAGGTGTTGAGATACGTAAGATGACTGATTCTGATGAGTTTTCAGAGAGCTATAATCAGGTGTTTTGAGATGGTGCCTTTTATTTTCCAGATTATCTACTTTTGGAAATGCAGGGAGTGCACATCTGGACTATCCTAAGGACTCTGATTTGATGGAAGCATTCCACTGTAACCAGACCCAGACAAACAGGTTAGGAAGTCTGTGATCAGTTCCCTCTGTGGCAGGTCTGGAAAGTTTAAAAAAAACATTGTTTGCATTACTGCAACATTCATCTTACTAATGTGGAGGGAAAAAATACTTTCCATCTGATAGAAGTCTGTGTCTCTGATCAAAAAGTAAGTGCTCATAGTCCCTATCCAATATTCTCACCAGGAAAAAGATCAAATTAGCATGTTGCTAGTTGTTTTTAGTTACTCTGTGGGAGTAATCACAAAATTGTTTTGGCCAAACAATCAACCTGACTTCACCATGAACATCAAACTGTGACCCAAAGTGCCATGTCTAAATGTTTTCTGAGCACTTGCAGTGATGGTGATTCAACCACCTCCCTGGGCAGCCTGTCCAGTGCCTCACCTGTGTATCTAAACCTCTCCTGGCACAGCTTGAGGACATTTCCTCTTGTCCTATCACTTGTTACTGTGGAGAAGAGACCGACACCCACCTCACTACAACCTCTCTTCAGGTAGTTGTAGAAAGTAGTGAGGTCTCCCTTCAGCCTTCTTTTGTCTGGAGTAAGAAATCCAAATCCTCTCAGCTACTCCTGCTAAGACTTGTTCTCCAGACCTTCACCAGCTTCATTGCCCTTTTCTGGACACGCTCCAGTACCTCAGTGTCCTTCTTTCGCTAAGGGCCCCAGCAAAACTGAAGTCAGTATTCAAGGTACAGCCTCAGCAGTGCTGAGTACAGGGGCATAATCACTTGCCTACTCCTGCTATTGCTGGAACAGGCCAGGATGCTGTTTGCCTTCTTTGCTGCCTGAGCACAGTGATGGCTTATGTTCAGTTCACTGTGACCCAAGTGCAGGACGTGGCACTTGGCTTTGTTGAACCTCATGCAGCTGACCTTGGCCTATTGATCCAGCCTGTCCAGAGCCCTCTGCAGAGCCTTCCTGCCCTCCAGCAGATCAACATTCCAACCCAATTTAGTGTCACCTGCAAATTTACTGAGGGTGCACTCATCCAGTGTTTCAGCTCCTCTCCACAAATGTATTTTTTTTCAGATTACTTTTGTTTTCCCCTTGCAGGTACAAGATTTCTTTGCTTAAACCATCTACAAAGGCACTGGCTTTATCTTGTAAAGTGTCCATTCGAACAGATGCTCAAGGATTTCTTTCACTGCAGTATATGATCAGAAATGAAGATGGACAGATCTGTTTTGTGGAATACTACTGTTGCCCCGATGAAGATATCACTGAAGCAGAACTGTAGGTGTATGTTTTGGCATCTACATTATATTTATAGATCTATAAAATATTATATTTTTTTATAAAACTGGGTAAAAGCTGTAAAGATTAATAACTTGATATTTGGGGGTTTTTGCTTTTTTAAACTCTGGAATTTGAAATATGAAGACTTCCTTTTTATTTCCTTGCAAATATTTCTTATCCTTGACTCAAAAAAGCTGAAGCTGAAAGAGCAAAGAGGGCAGCTGATCTCTTCAGCCACTGATTACAGCACAGTTGTTAAAGTCATGTTTCTGTAGTACATTGCTGCTATTTACAGTGTTCTCCAAAAGGTTTTGTTTGTGTTTTGTTCTTTGGCTCGTTCTGAGCAATTGTGCAAGACAAAAATGTGAATACTAGTTGTATGTTAGCCAGTTAAATTTCAGTGATTTAAAAATAAACCCAAGTCTGTCATGAAAGAGGGCAATATTTTCGAACTTGAGCCTTAATAGCAGCAGGTGGTTTCTTTCTGGGAAATGCTGGCATGTTTTACTGGTGAACCCACTAGACTCCTCCTCATTTTGTTTATTCTTACTATAATTCAACTTCTTGGAATTTATTCTGGAACCAATTTACTCTTTTGTCTGTAGTACGGGTGTTTGTAAATTAAGATAGAATCCAGGGTTTACTTACTCATTACTCCTAACTGCTCTGCTATGTTGCTGTTTTGTATCTAGTAACTTATTCTGAAACGTTTCTGTACATACGTGTCCCCATTACCACTGTGCTACTCTTTACTAATGCTGATGAGAATCATATGAGAGAAAAGGTTTGTATTTGAAACTGGTTGTGAAATTTGTTTATCTTTGAAATAGCCTTTTTCAGCAATGGGAGGGACCCCTAAAAACTGAATAAAGGTAGGTCTGCTGGTGTCCCATGGAGTGGTCTGTTTGTATCACTACTTAACGTGGACCTGACCTCTTACTGAAAAGGGACTGTGGTTTCTGGAGTTGGCTGTGCTTAGGTCAGAAGTTGCGCTTGCCTTTTCATATCTCTCTGTTACAATCAACCTGCTGAAAACAGGAGGTCCACCAAACCAGGTGGGTGTTGAACCAAATGCAGAGATTTGCAAATCATACTGCAAGAGACTGAAATCTTCCTACGTTGCTGCCATGGGCTGTTATCCAAGAGTCAGAGATCTGTGGGTACCATCTACAGCTTCAGATTGTAGTCAGGTTTTGTTGTTTGTCAGAAGATGAGGTTCTGCTTTGCAGATGTGGAGAACAGTATGTTCATACATTGCCAAGCTGATTGCTCCACAACTCAACAGAATCCAAGTCCTTTGGACTTATTTTAAGATGCTTTTGTTGATTATTTTTCACCTCTTACTTATGCCAACAAGAGTATTCTTTCAGAGTACTTGGTGTCAGAAGTTCACTTCTGTTGTCTTCCATGCAGATCATCCATTTCTTGCAATAAATTTTACATGTGAAAAACAATTACAAATCTTTAAAGTGCAGGAGTGGTAAAGATAGATAATGATAGTCTAAATTACTTACTTTACCCTAAATTACCTTAAATTACTTACTTTACTTTTTTTATTTCCCCCTCCCAAACTGAAGTATTCAATGTAGGTGAATTTTCCTTTAGCTTACTGTCTCTGTTTCTTCAGTGCAAAAAAATTAATATGGTCTCATTGGGAATTACTGTTTTCACTGATTACTGAATGTTGAGAATGTTTTACATGATGGGATGAAAATGAATGAACGCATCACTAATGTGAACTGTTTTAGGGTATCAGTTCTTTGTGTTGTGTTCAAGGACATTATTGTGGCTTAACATTTGTACTTCTATGTAATTTCCTACAGCTGCACTATATGACTTCTTAAAATAGTACTTTGTAGTAATTTCTTTTATAATATCCCAACAGTGATTGTGGCAATAATATCCTAAAAAGTTAGAACACCACAGAATACCAGAAAACGACTTGCATTTCATAAATAATGGCAATGACAGACATGCATGATTGGTGCAAGACTTAATGTGTGTGCCTCAACTGGACTCAGTCAAGCCCTAAATTCAGAAAGGTGCAGAGGAGCCTGTGCATGTTCTAAGTGGACAAAAACATGGGAGGTTTCAGCTACAGACTCCTTGCAGTAAGGTAAGGAGTAGATTTAGAATCCACCTACGATCAGTTGTATTACATCTCTGCCTTCAGACACACTGAAATAGAAAGGGTGAGGAGGAGAATGACTGTAAGGCCACTGCATCTTTTTTACTTGGTAAGCTGCTTAAAGACTTAATTATATTTGCTTGAAGTTGCTCAAGATTTTATTAGGCACCACACATTGCATGAGAGTCAGAACTCAAGTGACAGTAACTTTAGTACATTTTATCTCTTGTACTTGACAAGTCTTTCTCCCCTTGCAGACATATCACTGAACAGGCTTGTGCTGACTCAGATTTTGCTTTCTCATAACATGATACATGAGCATTCTCAGTGCCATTGGTCTTTTCACTGTGGATGGGGATGTTTTGGAGAATATACCAAGTGCTGATATTCTCTCAGGTACTGAAGTGATGAATTGTAGGATGGTTTGAGTGGGAAGGGACCTTAAACATCATCTAGTTGCAACCCCCCTGCCATGGGCAGGGACACCTCCCACTAGACCAGGTTGCTCAAGGCCTCATCCAGCCTGGCTTTGAACATCCCACTGGTGGGGGGCATCCATGACATTCCTGGGCAACCTGTTCCAGTGTCACACCACCCTCACTATAAAGAAGTTCACTCCCTGAACTGTCTTCCAGCTGCAAGGGAGGCTCAGAAGCTTGCTTGGTTGGTTGGTTGGTTTGGGTATTTTTGTTTGGTTGGTTAGTTTTCTGTTGGTTTGGGTTTTGGTTTTTGTTTTTTCCCTTGTTGGTTTGGTTTGGGTTTTTTGAGTCTGGAAAATGAAGCTTAGTCTACCTCCCCTCTTGCTTCCCAGCCTCTTTTTTGGGAGATGGCTCCTGGTGGGCAGCAAAGTTCACAGTAAGGCAAATATATGCAAACATTTTTGGACATGGCTTCTGAGTGTGCAGTGGGGTCCAGGACTGATGCTGCTTTAGGACAGAGGAAGCAACACTGAAGCAACAGCTTTCCCATACAAACACGTTTGTATTTTGATGCAGGGGATAATTCTTTCCTGAGAGTGTGGTGGTAGGCCATGACACATGGCCCAGTACAAATCCAGACAGCCTCAAGGTGTCTAGACAGGTTCTTTCTCTCCCCTCCTTCCCACCACAATAACAGGGCAACGTGGGAAAAGGAACGCTTTCCCTTGGGTGGCTACCTGTTAGCTTTAGTGCCCCATTGGGCCAAGTGACCTCTGGCATTTTGTGTATATACAAGTGGCAAGGGAGCCTAGGGGCTTTGCTCAGATCTGCCTTGCTGTTGCCTGCTCAAGCCTCGCTCACATCTGCTGAAGCCTCGCCTCACTTCAAGCCTTGTCGTCTCGAGTGTCCTGCCTTGCTTCCAGCATCTGGTCCAGAGCCCTGGGATAAAGCCTGAGCCTCGAATTGGATTACAAACTGACAGTTTCTGGAGCCTGTCAGCAGAGAGAGCAAGCTAGGGACCATCTCCAAACTCTAATCCTTGTGAGTAAATCCTGGCCTCATATCTTCCTAAGGGTTAGTGGTTGGCCTTTGGTTTATAAGTGAGTGGAATTATTTGTGGCATAGCTTTTTCCAGTCTCTGAACTCTCTAAATTGTGTCAAAATTGCCATTAAGCATCATGGAAGAATTCACGACCGAATAGAACCTGTAAATAATTCTATCAGTTTTGTACACAGTTTTGGAGTGGGGTCTTTGGGAAAATAAAAATAACTATATTTTATAATGCCTGCCTCGTTAATTTAACACAAACTAATACAGAGGGCCACGAAGCTGCAGCATCACTCCCATGCAGAGTTAACAGCACACCATGAGCATGCAGAGTGGAGCATGGAAGGCAGGAGACGGCTGCTCATCAGGATACAGGAACGTGGGCTCCAGCCCCAAGCTTCTTGCAGGGGATGAGGTCACTGAGATGTGCTGTTTCCAATTTCCAGCTGCTGGTAGGAAGCCCCATTACCAGCTGTCTGAGCATTTCAGGCTGTTGGAAAAAATGCACAAGGAGGGCCAGCACCGTGAATCTGGACAGACCAGCACACAAGCAGGCTTCTAAAATAACAGACTGAAAAAAATGATGAATAAATACCTGTGTTAAACTCATCAAATAAGAGTCTGTCAGGGCAGTCAGGATTGTAAACAGTGACAGATGCATTGCCATGAACTGATTCAGGAACTACATGTTTTATCACAAATCAGACTCTCCTGAAGCCACCAGTGTGGCTGGGAACTGGCATCTGCAGGACTGAAATCATAAACCTCTACTGCTTGTGCAAAGGAGCAAAGCCAACACTATCAGTGGAATCTTACACTGGTGATATCTCACACCAGGATCCCATCACTGGGTCCAATCAGACAGAGGCCATCATTTCTCCAAGAAGATACTTTGTCTCATGCTGTTGTAACCTAGGGAACCCAACAGCAGCTGCTTGTAGGACTGTTATTGAGATATAAAAATTGTATCTTGGGTTTCTTCAAATAAGTAGGAAGTTACTAAATCACAGATTGTAATTTGCTTCAGTTGCAGTTCACCACTGTATATAAATTCTTAGACAAAGGCATTATGGAAATGACTATTAACATGAGAACTAATTTGTTACTGTTCTGACAAAAACACAAAGTATGGCTTTAGTCTGCCCTTATTATCTCCATGACTTATTTTCAAAAGGATCAGTAAGGGTCTGAATAGAGGGGAAGGGGAAAGGGATGAAGAGCATTTGGAAACTTTGCTTCTATGAAACATTTTGCTGAGAGTTGGCTTGTACCTCCAGTAAACAGTGTCTGCAGAACTAAACAGTTCTAGGTGGTTTCAGGGTACTCAAACTCTTGGAACTGTGGCTTGACATTAAATTCAGAGCACTTTTGGTGCTCTCTGTGGCAGACCCAAACCACAAGGAATGGAAGATTTAAACCACTGATCTGTCCTAAGCCTTGCACCCATTTCTATTTATTTAAACAAAAAACTTGCTGGGTTATGCTTGCACCAGCAGAACATTTTCTGGGTTACATCATGTCTGCCTATGCTGCTTCTCTGAAACCTCAACAGCTAACTCCTCCAAGAGCTTTTCCACGAGTACACCCAACATGCAGCACCATGACCCCAGTGTGCAGCTGTTTTTCAGCCTGGATGCAGAGGCCTCCTCCAGCAATGGGCTGAGAACCCGTCCTTCTGAGCCAAAGCCAGAAGAGGCTGCCTCTGCTCCAGGACCTGCCCCATGCTGAGGCCTGACCACACTGCTTGAGCCAGCAATTCTTCCCTGCAGCACACAAGTCTCATGTGTTTAAGAAAAGACTGAGTCAACCTTTTGTGTCTGTCTCTTGCCTGGATGAATGCTCACATCAGTGTACAGAAAGCCCCAGGATGCTTTGGGTTGCCAAAGTCATAGCTTCCCTGGGGTCAGGTCAGATGATCAAAGGCTCCATTACCATGAAGCAGCTTGCCTTTTGTGGCCCACATGGACCTCCAGCCTCTTTGCTTATCCCCCTCCCTCCGGCACTCTAGGATAGTACCCTAGACTGCCAAAGCCCTGCAGAGAGCAGCTTTTATGGTCTAAATGCAATATACATACAGCAACAGTAATTTGCTTAGTTCTGCAACATTCAGAGCAGCGAAACCATGCACCACCTCCTTCCTTCTCCTGGCCAGCCAGCCAGCCACTGCTCAGGAAAATTCACATCATGTGAAGAGAGTTTTAAAACTAAATCGCAGTCGCGCATAGTGATGAGGCATCTGTCAAGTGATTTCCAGCCAGCTATTCCACTGGCCCTCTCTTGGCCACTTCTCTTAGGGCACTGTGTTGTAAGTTTACTACAGCATGCAGCAGCATGGCTCTCCCTTGGCTGTTGCTGTCTTGGGGTGACATAGAGCAAGCACATTGTCATATATTTGACCCAAAGAGTGGTGGAAGAGAAACCAGCAGACCTTCCTGCTGTCACTAAGCCTCCTGCTCAGCCAGCATGGAGAAATACTATCTTACCTGGTACCAAGAAAGCCAAAAACAAACCATCTGGAAACTCCAAAATGTCTGAGGAAGTTCTTTGTGTGGAGTGATCATGCTAAGGGATAGAGAAACACAGTTTGAAAATTTGTGGGACTTCTCAACAATCTGTATTGCTGCTATAAGGTAGTTTCAAAGTTTGTTAGAATGGGAAACCTTAGTTGGAGTGGGAAACCTGTACTACTACTAGCAGTACGTACACCTGAGAAATGGCTCCAAACTTACCTGTCAATAGAAGGCATAATCTGAAAAACTGTCTGCAGCAGCTTTGGAGTGGATTCTATTCTATCTGACAGACCCAGAAAGTTAACAACCAAGTCACAATTTCAGGTAGGAAAACCTCATCCATCTGACTTACCTGCACTACATTAAAACAGTGTAGTGAGATTTCCCTCAATACAATAAGTACTTGGGGATGCTGGTGGATGAGAAGCTCAACATGAGCTGTCAACGTGCACTTGCAGCCCAGAAAGCCAACCAGATCCTGGGCTGCATCAAGAGAAGTGTGGCCAGCAGGTCAAGGGAGGTGATGCTCCCCCTCTACTCAGCTCTGGTGAGACCCCACCTGGAGTACTGCATCCAGTTCTGGAGCCCCTACTACAAGAAAGATCTGGAGGGGCTGGAACATGTCCAGAAAAGGTCCATGAGCATGATCAGAGGGCTGGAGCACCTCTCCTATGGAGACAGACAGAGAGTTAGGGCTGTTCAGTCTGGAGACGAGAAGGCTATGAGGAGATCTTATTGTGGCCTTCCAGTGTCTTAAGGGGGCCTACAAGAAAGCTGGTGAGGGACTTTTTAGGATGTCAGATAGTGATAGGACTAGGGGAATGGAGCAAATCTAGAAGTAGGTAGATTCAGATTGGACATCAAGAAGTTCTTCACCATGAGGGTGGTGAGACACTGGAACAGGTTGCCCAGGAAGGTGGTAAAAGCCCCATCCCTGGAGGTTTTTAAGGCCAGGCTGGATGGGGCTCTGAGCAACCTGATCTAGTGTGAGGTGTCCCTGCCCATGGCAAGGGGTTTGGAACTAGATGATTCTTGAGGTCCCAATCAGCCCTGACAATTCTATGATTCTGTGAAATGAAGACACAAAAAGAGCAAATGCGAAAAAAAATTGGAAATAGTTTATTTGCTGCATAAGGAAACTTCTTGTAAATTACATATAAAGAAACTTGCTATGCTGTAGTATATAATTTTCAATATTCCACAAAGATAACTGTAATAAATATACAAACCAAAACAAAGTAGAAGACTAAATCCATCAGGCAACCTACAAAATGGTTCATCAAGTTTTATACTTTGCAGCATTAGCATGCTTAAAATCTTGTTGTTCATTATGAAGTGCTGCAGCAAAATTCTTTTCACATTTCTTTGGAGCATTTTAAAAACCATCTAACTATAAAATACTGTTCAAAATTAGCTGGCATTAGTCAAACCACCCAAGGAAAGTGACACCAAGGTCTAACTGATGTTTTTAAAATCCATTTTAGTTTTGCTAGGGTTAGGGTTTATCTGATGTAAGCACACTACAAATTCAGTCAGCTTGAGGCACTGCTGACTCTTGTCATATTATGACTATATAAACTTCATGGATTATACAGCTCTGGAAGATTTCTCTATTAGAGACATACCAACTAACAAGAAAAAATAATACCATAGTGAAGCTGCAAGCTAGTTAGAATGGTTGTACCCTCAAGTGAAGTGTGTACTTAGAATCATTTTTCCGTATTTTCATACTATACCACATCAGACATTTTTACATGACTTTAAATGTACAAGTGCTGACAAAGGCTTTACTGATGCCCCTAGCCTCTAGAAACAACACATAGGAATTTTTGCTGTTGTCCACCTATCATGTCTACATTTTTTTCCACAGCAGATGAATATTGTTTTACACTTCACTGCTCTTGACCACATTGACAGTCAGGTCTGTGTTATGCTGTACAGATCTTTTACAAACTGAAAACACTTCACTCTGCTTCACTACTACTGAATACTTGGGGGTATAAAAAGAAACTTTCTAAAACACGATTACCTAGAAATATTTGTTAACAAGCTTAATGCAAATACGTAGAAAAAATGGTCTAGTTACAAAAAATTCATCAGAAGGCCAATAAAAATATACTGAGGAGATCTTTATAAAAGTGAGGTTAGGAAGTATGAGGCATTGACATTCACTGTAAACATCCTGTGTTCACTAGAATCCCTTGTCTAAAGTATATGTTCTGGTTTTGTTCCTGAGCTTCATGGCCAACACTTGCATAGACAGCTAAACCTATCATAAAGGGTTGTTTATACAGAGGTTTCTGTACTGTTTTGTACAGAACTTCACGAAATCAATGATTTTTGCCTTTTGAAATAGTTTCACTACACTATCAGGCAATTCAAGGAAACTATGAAGCATGGTATGATTTTTGTGTACTCAGTGCATTGGATGGTTTGCGACAGCTACCTCATGGTGCATTATTCTTAAATAATAAGCTACACTAACAAGTGTAGTTGTTTGATGTCCTGGCTTAGTATAAATACCTATTTCTGCTCACTGCTGCAAGGCTCACTTCTGCTCTGCCAAAGACTGCATATGGCAAAATGTCAGGAATCTGAGTGCTACAACATCAAACAACTAAGTTTATCCCCATTAATAAGATGCAGCTTATAAACAGTATAGAAGACATAGATAATTTCACCTTTACCCAGGCAACGTAAGTGCTTTCTTCTAAGTTAACCTCCCTCTACTGAAGGAAGCTAGAAGGTACTTTCAGGGTAAAGAGGGCATGGAGTAGCCTAAGTAAAAAGTCTGAAGAACATATTTGCATTTTGGATAGGAAAATCAGGCATGTGTTTAGCTGCTGCACATGCAAAAATACACATGGGTAGAGACAGACAAACAAATCCACCTCACAAACAGCACAATAACACAAAAGCAGCAAATTTGCGATTTTAAATCTTACATTAAGGCAAATCTAGATCGACATCCATAACAGGAATAATGAAAATGGAGAGTTTTACTTGGCTTTTTTGTTTACTTTTTCTGTGATTGGCTTTTACACATTGATAGGATTTGTTTGAGCACTTTCTGGACATCTTCATCCATTTGACCCTAGACAAAGGAAGAAAGAAAAAAAATTGACTGAATTCAAGCATCTACTCTTTTAAAGATTTACAAACTGTTTCTCAGGAATAGTAATTAGGTAATTTCCCCCAAACAAATCAGTGCTTAAATTTATGCATGAATAGCCACACTTTTTGGGTAGGATGCCTTGGATAAAACATGCAAAGTTCTCACTAGATCTGCACAAGAAACATCTTTCATTGAAATACTACAACTGTGTAACTGATAACATGCAACAATACCTGCACAGCATATAGCAGATGCATCCTATAAACTGAGACAATCTCCTGATGTTGTTTCTTTGTCTCCTGCAAAACAGTTAAGCAGAAAGTCACAAACTGTTGAATTCAGAACTCCTCAATTAGATTTAGAGAGGTCTAGGTGGGGAATTATGAACCATAGTCTTATGCATGCATGGAAAATCATCTCAGACAGTACTGCACCACTATCCATCCAAAACATAATTTGCTTGTAAGTGTGGTCCACAGAAACACTGTAATTCTACCTCTCCCATTAAAAAAAAAAGGCTGGTAAGGTGACATCAAAGTAAAGTTCAAAAAAGTGCTGCGCTGCAAAATTGTGGAATAAGCACAACTCCCGCCTGAGCTTATCAGCAAGCAGAATTGAGGAAAGCCAACAGTATACTGACATATCAACCCTCAGCTGCAACTCAGCTCTTTCCTGAAGTCAGTGACCTATCTGTCACAGCTAATGCCTTCCCAGGGAAGAGGAGATGGTTACAAAGCTCTTAACCCAATAAATCCTCACTTAATTACTACACATTCCAACAAGTTTGATCACAGACCACCACATTTCAGAAGCCATCTTTCCAAAACAAGGTGAAGCTATTAGGAAAGCTAGCCTACAAGAAGGGAAAAAATGCTTGTGCCTTGTTTCCAATCCTAATATGCAGGGTATCTTTGCACCTTACACTACTCTGCAGGTCATTGAGCAGTGGGAGATCAATTGTGATTCTGAACTTTGTGGACTGAGGCAGGCAACAGTTTACACTGATAGGATGCAGTCTTTAACTGTCTGCCTACATATTTCTCCACAGTGTAAGAGGATTGTTTTGGCCCATACTGACTCTTCTTTCTGCTGGAGAAGGCAGGAAAACATATACCAGGTAAGCCATTTAGCACATCACACTTGAAATTCTCCTTTCAGAGTCACTCAACTCTCAACAAAGGCTTGTGGTGGGCAGTACCTTCTCTTCCCACTCAGCAATGAATTTGTGTGTTTCTTTTGGCACAAAAGCTCTTGGAAATAGCAATTATGACTCAACCCAAACTAGAAGACTACCCTTTTCATGCACAAGTAAATGCAGTAATAATTAAAGAAAAAAAAAAAGAATTAAGCAATTCAGAACTTCAGAGAATAAACTGTGCTCCCTATAAACAGATTTACTTGATTTGAAACTTCAGTGACAGTTTTCTTCCAGAAAGTCAAACTTATTTTAGCTAAAAAAAAAAAAAAAACAGTAAGCTTTGGCTGATGAATATTCTTGAGAAAACACACCAAGCCACCGCACACGGTCTGTATTTTTCACAAATCAGGGTCTCTGCAGCAGGTCTGGTCATTACATTCCACTGCAAGTACAGAAACTTTGTTCTGAGGAAATACACTGGGGAAAAAGGTTTTCACTCAGAGTATTTCTAAAGAGTAGCTCATAATTTGCAGATGCTAAATGTTTGAAAGAAATAGAGACATAATAGAATTTCTGGATACAAATTAATTTCCTTGTATTCATTGACTGTGCTCCACTTTACATAAGGCAGAGCAGAGAAAGACAAGCATTATCTTCAGTGAACTAGGAATAATGTTGGCTTTACAATTATCACACTTACAGTCAGTTGGTTTTGCAACTGCTTCACTTGTTGTTGTAAGGCCTCCAGCTGTTGGCTTTGTCTTTTGGGAGCACCAGTTGAGTAGGAAAGCTGAGAAAGGCTGTTCAATGCTTCTTTTAATTTGCTAACTTCCTTGGACATTTCATTGATCTAAGGAGGCAAAAAATTATGTTTTCACTAAAAGCCACATAATGTAGTGTATTCTTGTGGGTCTCATCTTGGGGTTATTTGTGACTTTAAATTTAAGTGGGGAAAAAACGAGATGCAAATAAACTCAACGGACAAAAAGACATCACATAAGTGAAGAGCTACAGTGCTTCTCTATCCCCCCTCCTAGCCCAGACTATTTCAAATGCATTCCTTATTCTGAAAATCAGCAATATTTTACAAACAAGGACTGCATTTACCACATTTACAAATGCTGCTGCTGAACACAAGAGAGAAATGTACTAAACATAGGTCAGCTATTCAGATCCACCAAAATATACAGCTTTTTATATAAAAAAAAAAAAACTGTAGTGACAGATATGGTAGCTACAGAGGGAAAACTTAGCCAAGTCATGCTAAGATTGAGATGATAAAATCAAAATAGTAATTTTTTGCTCCTTTCTGATCTTTTGTTTTCCTGTCTCCTCTGGAATCTCTTGCTGCTATAACTCTCTTTTTGCCTTAAGTTGCCTGAATAGTGTAAATCCAACAAAAGTAGAATTTAAAAGAGGTACATTGAAAGATCATGGATATCTCCACAGGGGAGGGAAACCAACTGTGAAGCTAAACATACTGACAACTTTTGACTTTGCTATCCAAATTTTCGCATGGGCAGTTGTTCCACTCTAACACGTAATATACAATTGTCTGTTAGGTTACTCATGCACCATTCAACACATTTTGCAGTCTGAACTCACATACTACCCCTCACCAACCTTTCTGTCTTTGTCCTCTTCTAGTTTTGATGAGCTTTCAGAATATCTTTTAATTTCTTCTTGAGCTTGGTGGTACTTTTGCTGAAGACCATTCACCTCCCATTCCTTTGCTTGAAGCAGAGTATGCATACTTGCTTTCTCTTCTTTCAAGTGCAAAACTTCCCTTCTCAGTTGCATAGCATCTAAGGACACATTTTCCTTCTCTTGGATCGCATCCTTCAGTTTGGATGACAAAACACTAACTTCACCTTCTAGTGAAGACTGGAGCTTTTCATACATAACCTTGGGTACCATTGCTTCACTAACTGCAGCTTTTTCTTCCAGCAGTTCCTTTTGTAAGTTTCTTACTTGCCTTTCCTTGTTGGCAAGCAGTGCTTTGAGTTCATTTACTTCTTCCTCCATTACCTTTACAGTATTTCTGAGTGCGTTCATCACCTGATGGTGTTCAGTAATTGGCAAAGAGTTTTGTTTCTGAATGTCTAAGAGTTGCTTTAGTTCTTCTGCTTCATCTAATGCTTTTGTGTACTGGGATTTCATTTCTGATAGCTCATTCTCTGCTTTGTATTTCAAAGAATTTGTTACCTGCATCAGCTTCTCATGTTCGTCTCTTGGAATGTAGTCCAAAGCTATATCATCTACAGTTTTTCTCTTCCTGTAGTCTTTAAGCTCTGTTTGTGCTTCTTTGTACAACTGAGACAATTCACTAAGTTGTCTGTTGAGCTCATCTATCATTCTGTGCATTACATCTTTCGTCTCTCCATCTTCAGCACTAGCTTGCAACTGTGTCTGACTTGTCAGCTTGTCCTGTAGCCTTTTAATTTCCTCTTGTCCTTCTTTGTACCTCTCAATCAACAATGCTTTCTCTTGATTAATGTTATCAATAACTGAACAATATGAATTCTTAATTTCCTCACACTCTTCTACAGACAATTTGCTTGTTACATTCTGCTCTCTTTCTTCAAACTTTTTCTGTAGCTCTCTCACTTTCTCTTTTTGTCTTTCACTTTCCTCCAACGCTCTCTTCAATTCTTGCTTAAGAATTTCAACTTCTTCACATGTAACCTTCAGTCTACTCAGATCAGAATTAGTCTCATCACGTTCAGAGGAACTAAGACCCACCTTCATTTGCCTTTGTATGTTCAGAACCTCTTTTACAGCTTCCTCACACTTGTTTTGAGTTTCTTGGAACTTCAGGTTAAGATCAGAACCATTTTCTGAAATGCCTGTATTGTTTAAATGATCTGTTTCTGGGACTCTAGATTGGACCTGAGCTTCTATGTGCTTTCTTTTGGCTTCAGAATTCTCCAATTTCCTCTGTGCATCCTTTAAGTCTTCCTGGAGGTACTTCACTTTTACTTCACTGGGGCCTGTCAACTTTTCTTGAATCTGTGTGGCATTTAATGCAGACTTCAGCTCCTGAGTTGAGAACTCATTTTGTCTATCTGTTGTTTGATCAAACTCTGTTTGGGTTGAATAAGATTTTACTGTTGAATCCACTTCTTTAGGTTTTCTTTCCTGTGAAGGCAGAGACCCAAATTGCACAGTAAAAACAAGTACAAGATCATACTTTTGAAACTAGAGTAAGAAAGGAAATCTTTCTATATCCTACACAGAAAGATAATTAAAACCAAATGAAAGGCAGTTATATTAAAATCAGAACTCAGCTGGTCCCATTTAGTCATCTACAGTGAGAGAAGGCAGTAAGTGCCATGCTCCTCTTAAAGTCTGGGCTGATCTCCATAAGCAAATAATCAAAGCTGTGTAAATTAAAATCCTGCTAACACAACTGTTAACAATATCTTTTAGAATGTGTTTATCATAATAAACAATGTTATTCCATAGTTTATGGGAAAAGTGAGAAGATCAAAACACTGATCCTTTGGGACTGAGTGTTTCCATGATCTTACCACCAAGAAAGCTCATGAAATTATCTTCATAGTACACCTCTTTAAAATGGTAAGCAGCTCTTTGTTCTGCTGGGAGAATAAGAGAGCACTAGAACAGCCACCTGTAATTTGTCCTGCAGCTCCTTATTGTGCAATGTCAAAGAAGCAATTTTTGCTTGCATCAACAGAAGTAGATCTTGCTGGTCAGCTTCAGGACTTACATCCAACAAACTATCAGTACCTTTGGAGGAGAAAAACATATTCAAAAGCTTTCAAAAAGATGAAATGCCAGCTAGTTAGTTATTCCAAGCTCTCAAATTAAGCAATTTGTTCCCACGAATACTACTGAGCAAGAAAACTGTTCCTAAGGATTCTTTCCCCAAAAACATGTTTGCTCACCCATTAGAAGCAGGAGGTTTTGGTGGGGAGCTGCTAATGAAATTAAAAAAACATTACCCCCAATACTGATTCTGTGTCACATTCTAAGCAGAAGGGCACAGAGGATTTCTGACCAGATTTCAACATTGCACACCACCTCAACCATGCAACTGAATATGAAAACAAGGATTAAGTATTGTTGTATACCTGTTGTGCTGTCACTCAGTCTGTCTTTGTTATCTTGGTGCAAGGAGCCGAATTCTTCCTGCTGAAATATCATAAGAAAATGCTTTCACAGAAATCAGCTGTGAAGCTGGACAGTTCACCAAACAGAAGGATAGACAATACAGCTAGTAATGAATAAAGCCTGGCAAATGGGTTTATTTCTAGAGTCCTGTTTACTTGTAGCAAGTAGTAGTGGCCAGTATTTCAAAATCTTATGTACTTTTTAACTTGAATTCCAATTGCCCAATTAGATAGCAATGAAATATGGGCAATGGTCTGACAGATTGTATAGAAGATTGCAGCTGCTGTGATAAATTATAGCAGTATTTTCTAATGTATTAAAAAAAATCCTCTCTACCATAAGGTAAACATCAAACAAAACACAACTCAGTGATTTCCCTGATGTCTTTTGGTGAAAGGGATTCTACATTTCCAGTGCACTACGCCATGATCTTTGCTAGTAGTAGGTAGAGCTCTCACAGCATTAATACTTACTTCCACAACCATATTTATGACTCATTCTACTTACATGTTCAGTAAACAAAGTGATCCACACTTGCTTCATAAATTACATTGAAATAGATTTGGATTATTTCCTGTTCCTAAACTTCAGTGAATTAATTCAGAAGAAGTTATGCAGACAGTTAAATGGATTATTAAGATACTGTACTTTCCTTCCCTAAGCTTCATTTAAGAACAGAAAACTGATAACCTTGCACATTTGATCAGCAAAGAAAGCCTGCCCCTTTCCAGTCATGGAAGTTGAAGTTGATGAGAGTGGACAGGACATATCACTAAGCTGTAAAAGGTTTTATATAAATAGGTTATGCATACATATGCGTACATAAAACTACCTCTCTAACACAGACCCATTACACATACATTAAAGAGCAATTTTTCCTTGCACTAACATAAGTCATAACTCTAGGTTAGTTCAAAAAGCAGATCTAATTGCTCAGTGCTGTTCAGAGTCAGTATTACACGTGCACTGTGGGTGTTACACAGGTGATATTCTGGTTTAACATTAAACCTGTTATACTGCATTTTGATGCTACCTGACTCTACTTAAGTATTTTAGTTTCAAATGTATATGTACGTATAATAATGTGCACATATACATATTATTATATATATATTATATAATATATATATTAAAATATACATAACTATTCACTTAAGGAAGTTGGCAAAACCATAAGACCTTCTTCAACATTAGGTGGAAGAAGCAACTGTACTGTAAAATTTGTGCAGTTGTACCCCAGACCATGCTGTATTTCAAGCAGGTTTGCTTAGTTAACCTAACCAACATGTGCTTTCATGGTAGCATCCGAATGTCACATACAACACTCATGGTAAGACAGGCATTTAAAGCAACAGTGACAAAGAAAATCCAGCTCACATCTTTCACAATGTTCAAATGCTTTTCACCCCCTAAAAGCTTTTCAAAATTGGTCTTTTCTTTACCTGAATAAGACTGACAGGAGGAGGTGGGGCTTTGCGTTTTTTTGGAGTTCCACTTCTTTCTGAACTTAATTTAGAGCCTTGATCATGCTGAAAGTTTCACCAGCCAGAAAAGGTAGGTTTGTTAGTTTGGTTAGTAAAGTCTGAGCAAGTTGTTTTGTAAAAAACAAACAAACAAACAAACAATCCCACATTAATATCAACTTGAGCAGCTCATGCAGTGCCTTTTGCTTGTGTTTTTTTTTTTTCTTCTATCTAAAGGCTACATCTCTACCAACACAAAGATATTAAACATGCCTGACAATAAGAATCTGCCCCCTTGTAATTCATGCTTCAGTTAAGATTTAGTGAAAAAAGCAGAAGCTGACAATAGGTTTAGCACTAGGTATCTTCAACACTTCCATTCATACATAATCCAGTCATGACATTCTTAACTGCTGCTATCTTTCCTCTCCACCAATTTCTGAGACCCTTGAAAAACCCATCTCTCCGTTAAGAAAAGGAAGGAACCAATGCATTGCACCCTCATCTACTTTTCAGCCACCAGCACATCTGCAAGGTCTACTTGCACTCCATGACACTAAATAAAAAACATAAGAAACTAATTTAATTGCCTAAATACTCTGGGTTTCTCACTGGCAGGGGTCTCCAGTAAGATTTAACCAGGGATAACCTTCAACTGTATGTTTAGGAAGCAGGGAACTTTTCTAGATTATCATTCCTACAGTTTAAAGAGATCCAAAAGCCAACCTCTAGTATGACACATGGAAAAAGTGGCACATCTTCCTGACACACATGGACCTCACACACACTCTCCTTCTTTTTCTCACTGAGGGTGCTGGCTGCTGTTACAGAGAGAAGCTAAGTCTAAAAAAAAATGTTGAAACACTTGTCTTAAATAAGCCACAAAACCTTCTCACATTATAGAGTAGTCAATGGCAGTGTTTCTCACTGTGACATTTACTTTTGCTTCTAGACATGCCAATTACTGTTTTTTCTTAAGTTACACATCTACATTGCTTTAGTATTTTTAAAACTAAAAGGACAAGTACCTCCTTTGCTTTTGTTGGTGGCTTTGTATCTGTGAAGCAGAAAAGAAGTGAAATTAGGAACAGTTATCAAAGAAAAAAAAGTTATTTGCCATTCCTAACCCATCTCTCAGGTCTGCTTTCCATACCATAAATACCTCACTGTTTTTTTAATTCCTATTTGAAATCTAAGAGATGTACTTTAATTTCTAAATTTCACTTGATTCATACCTTTTTTCTGACGCTTTTTGGGTTTCAAAGAGGTAAAAATTTGAAGGATTGTGACAATTCTTCTACTGTAGTCTCACACCATTCTTGCACATTACTTCCTGCCTGAGAAATCTGTCTTAGTTCAACCATAAAACTCCATATCTGCATTAGTTCCTTCTCCAACCACTCTGCTGAGGAGCTGTAAGTTCTTCTTACCCTTTCACATCATAAAAAAGGATCTATTCCAAACTACACAAGACTTCATGATGCTGCTATATCAGCTTACCTTTTCATTCTCCAAAACACTTCTTTTTGCCCTGCTCAGTGCTTTACCCCATGCTAAATATCACCATCTATGGCAAAGACCACATTTTCCTGCTTTTGGAAAGCCTCACCCAGAACACCTTGAAGACAGCTCCTGAAACTTTTCAGGCTACCTTATGAAATACATTTGTTCATTGCTAATCATACATGTAGCCATTGCAAGAAGCGACAAACTGCAGATTGGTATCTCTCACATACCCACATCCTGAGATAACTTTGATGATAGGAGATTCTGGATCCCTGTATGCTCGGAGAGCTTGGAGTAATGCAGGGCATTCTGTCCAAAGACATCTACCAAACTGACATCTGCACCTTTCTTAAGCAAGGTTTCCACCATGTTAAGGCTACCAGCCTCACAAGACATCATCAAAGCAGTTCTGGATAAAACAAACAAAACACACACAAAGTAAGTGTCAGGAGTGTACTCTTTAAGCAGCAGCTCATTTTTTTCAGGACAAAAGCCTAACAGTTACTGTGTGATAAAGTCCAAAAGTTTATCAGCATGTGTACTGACAGGTATATGTCTCTGCTGTTTCTCCTTACAAACACCTGCTTGCCCCTCCTCTTCTTCCCTGTGTTTCCCAGATGGACCCTCTGCAAAGACCTGGCATGATTTGCACAGGTCTCCAAACATTACTAGAAATGGGTTCCTGGGGCCAAGGGGAGAGCCATAGACAGAAATGGCTGCAGAACAGATCTCACCAACCACAGTCCAATTGCAGCTCTGCAAGCAGTGGTACAACACAGAAGCACTTATTTCATTGCTGCTCTCCTTCACATGTTGCTTTTCAGTCAAAACAGTCAAATAGATTTCAACCTAAAAGCCAAACAAACCTTGAAGCTCTTCAGTGAGACCGAGGGGTAGGTTTCACCTGAAATTCTGACCTACGCTCTTCTATAGTTTGGATTTTTTTAAGAAGTCCATTAGTGCACAACCAATTGCCTCTCCCACACAGGGCAGGTAGTCAGTGCCAAATTATGGAGTAAAAGTAGTACAGAGAACGAATGTTTCCCTAAAGACTTGTATCTGGTTTTCTCAGTTACTTGAAGGGCCGTAAGAGATGTACATAGTAATTAGAAACACACAGAAAGCCCTACCTCCACGTATGATCTAATGCTGCTTTCCTTCTTGGGCATAATTCTGCCTTCTCAACATGACAACATGCCTAATAAGGTTGCCATACTCACTGGCAAACACATTCCTCAGTGCAGATACGAAACTTAAGTTACTACTATGATAATATTTGCTAAGCGAATTAAACACAGTCCCTATACCAGGTGAGTCTTGGAGAAGTGATGGTTATTACAGTGCTGTGCTAAAATACAGTGCTGACTGGGAACCTGGATAACATCTCCAGTCACAGGGATGTTTTTTATATCACTAAAATAACTCACTTGGTTTGGACAAAATTGGAAATTGGAGCTGTCATTTTCAAAAGATACCCTCTTCCTCTCCCAATGAGGCTTCTCCTTTCCCAGTAAAAACTACTTTTGTGAACACAAGACACAAGAATAATCACTCTCCTTAGCAGAAAGAAAGCAAAAAGTAAAAAGGTATATTCCATGTTACAGAATTTTAAGCTTCTACATGCAGTACTCTCTTAAAAAAGAAAATGCAAAAAAGCAAGCTTGTCCTATGTGTGACAGAAATGCCTTCATCTAATTAAACTAGAACTTCTAACATTGTCTGTTGACTAAACAGGAAGAGAGTGAGGGGAAGGAGGAGGTCCCAGAGTGGGCAGTACTTGAGGTTCAAAGCAGTGATAAGGCCATTGAAATCAACCCAAAGAACAAAGGGGTTTTCTTTAGACAACCTAAAACAAAGAGCATGCTAATAAACTTTGGACTCATAAAAAACAAGTTAGGGGCCAGTCTTATCCTCCCAGGTGCTGCCAAAGAACAGTATAAGCATTGTGTGATGTATAATAATCAAGATTGATATCAGGTGTAAATGCCAAGTCTTCTCAGCATCCAGCTTCACCTTCACAGTTTAATCAACTGTTTACAAAACAGTCTATGATTTCAAAGACTCTTGAACTTCATCAGTATCATCATAACAAGCACATTTTTCACTACAATGATGTTGCTTTTTGAAAATATGATTGTGAGACAGGCATTACCTATAAATGCAACACATCTCTACGTAGCACTTTCTAAGATGACAGCAGCTCTGCTATATAGCCCTGGGTTTGGTGTGGTTTTTTTTTTGTTGTTGTTTTGTTTTTTTGGTTTTTTGGTTTTTTTTTGGTTGGTTGGTTGGTTTTTTTTGCTGCTGTGGCTGCATTATATTAGAAAAAAGAGCCCTCCACAGATATCACTGCCAAGTAACAGTTTTAGGATTCAAGCTGGAGAAATTAATTCATGTCAAGAAACTGAGACATCTACAAAATGTGTGAGTAAGAGCTATCAATCAGATTCTTGTAGGAATTATTAAAAACCCCAGAATTTACTGCTCTGGTAGACTAAGGGAAATCTTACAGGCACATCAAGTTTTATGGGTGCATAGTTTCTTTTTCATCTTTCCCTTTAGGCAGAACTCTCTAACCCTTCTCAACAACCAAGATGTGTTGTATACTACAGAAGGCATTATTTCACCTAACAACAAGTATTCTGGGAAGAATTTGAGAACGAATTTTCCTTTTACAGTCAGCTTCAGGGAAGAATTAACATGTTAACCTGCTGTACCTTCCATTTTTATTCCTGGTATTGACGTCTGCTCCATGGTCCAGAAGATATTTGCAAACTTCCATATGCCCATTTTGTACTGCAAGCAGCAGAGGTATGTTCCCATCCTAGGAATACATTTAAAGAAACTATGAACAACAACCCATTCACTCACACATATCACTCTGCAATGTGAAGGTCAGCTATGACCTTTATTTCTATATAGCACAAACGAGGTGCTACTATCAATAGGTTTTTCTCATTTACCATAAATGCAGCTGGGTTCACCTTAATTCCATTCTTGACCACTGGGGATGCAAAGCATTAGGAGTTGCAATGCTTTTTGCTATTGGTACTCCATTTGTTGTTTGCTTAATACTATAACACAATGCTTTTGTGTTATAACACAGCATCTCTAAGTACCTTCAGAACAAAAATGATCATTTTAACTAAGCTCAAGGCGAAAGTACAACGCTTCACATAATCACAGAATAACTTCTTTAGAAGACAACTTCAAAGGTCATCTGAGGTTTCTCCCCCTTTGCTCTCAATCCAAAGCTAGGCAAACTTCAAGTTACAGTACAGTGCTCAAAGACTTGTCCAGTCAAGTCTTAAACATCTCCCAAGGCAGAGACACCATTAAGTCTCTGGGTACTAGTTTCAGTGTTTGACCACGTTTCATGATAAGATTTTTTTTTTTTCCTAGTACCTAACTGGAATTTCCCAGTTAGGTCCACTGCCCAAATTCTGAGGTTGGGCTGGCTCCCCCTTCACTATGATCAATCATGATGCAGTTAAGGACACTTTTAAAATAGTCCTACAGCCTTTTCTTCTTAAGACTGAGCAAATCTTTTCTGCCTTTAAATGGCATCTGATGAAATTTTAGATCTACTCTGTGACAGATTCCTTTATTAGAAAGATCAGATAGGAAGGAGATAGATGCAAGTCAAAACCAACTAATCAAACCAGTTTAAATACTGTTATGCCTTTTCTTTGTTCCCCTGTCTTTTTGCATGTAATTGCTCTCAGGTCCTTTCCCTCTATCATCAGAGGGGTTTTCTACCAGGCAGTTGCGCCATTTCCAAAAACAGTCCTGGCTGTTTTCAGTGTTTATAGTGTAGTTGTTTACTACATAATAGTGATTGTAATACTCCTAAGCCTTTAGACTACATCAAGTATAAATTTTTTCCCTTCAGGCTTCTTATCTTTGGTTGGGCTTTGTGAGCATTGCACAGCAACTGGCCACATAATGGTCCTTTTTCAAAGGCTACCACAGAAGATAAAAAGACTTCTAATTATCTTCTGAATGTACCAGAATTGAGTCTAGTTACTTGTATCAATGCCTCCATTTAATGAGAATCAACCCCGCCACTACTGTATGAGATTGTGAAGCATTTCCCCACCTCTGCTATGGCATACTGCAAAACAAACTTCCCCCATCAGAGAAATAAAAAAAAAAAAAATCAGCAGCAAAAAAATCTGAAGTACAGAAAGAAAGAAGAGGTACCTACCAAATCTTTCACATTAATTGGACATTTGTATTCACACAGAAGCTGAACTGCCTGAAGACAACCACATGTGGCTAAAAAAATAAAAAATAGACAAGCATAGAAGTTCATTAAATTCCATATTAAAAACTTGCTTCCTGTGCTTTGATGTGCATGATAGTGGGCTCCCAGAAAAAAACCTAAATTATATTTCTCTGTTTTAGGAAAGAAGGACAGAAAGACTAAAGGGTGAACAGCAAGTTCAGAAATACAAAACAGAACAGAAATGCAGAAATACAAGCAATATTCATAGTCCAAATTAGCAGGAGAAGATACAGGCTTGTGTGTCTTTAGGTTGATTTTAATGTTAATCTTTAATCTGAAGTATTCAAATAGCTCCACACTTGCAAGCTAAGCTTGTTAACTGTAATTCACTGAAATCCAATATTCACAGTATTTCTCTAAAACAGAAAAAAATAAAGGAGAAAAATACCTCAAATTTGTAAACCATCAGATGGAGTCACTAGATTTATGTAACATTAGATAAAAATTTCCATCAGGCTGAAGAACTAGGAATATCAAGCATGACAAAAGACATAGTACAAGCTTTAAACAAAGAAGTTACCTGCAAAATGTAAAGCTGTTTTCCCAGAATTGTCAGTGCTGTCCACTGGACATTTACTCTGCACATTTCAATAAGGAGAAATGAATAAATACAGTTTAGAGGAACACCAAGAAAATAAAACATGATGGATGACAAGGACAGAGTGATGAGCAACTTTCGGAAAAGTTTTATGAGCTACTCCAGGAAAGAATACTAAAGAAAGGCACAGCTTTCCTCTATACCAATCTAGCCTCTACTTTCTTTATACCACCTTATACTGAAGCCATGGGAAAAACTCATGGTGAGAGAGATACCTCTACAAAAAATGTTCTAGCTTTGGAATAATTTAAATCAGGAAATAAAAAAAGGAAATAAACCTTCTCCCTTGCCTCAGAAAGGCTTTGTATTTTTTTACATTACAGTAAGAGCTAAAGCAACCATGATTACGGAATCAGTTATGTTGGAAAAGACCTTCATGATCATCAACCATAAACTTAACACAGTCAATCCATCATGACACCATGTCTCTAACCATTACATCTTTTAAATACTCCCAAGTATGGTGACTCCATGACTTCGCGGGCAGCCTGTTCCAAGGTTTTATAACAATTTAGGTGAAGAAATTTTTTCTACTATCCAATCTAAACCTTCCCTGGTGCAACCTCTTGTTTTGTTTATTAGCTAGGAAAAGAGATCAACACCCACATCACCTTAATTTCCTTTCAGGTAGCTGTAGAGAGCAATAAAATCTCCCCTCAAACTCATTTTCTCCAGAATAAACAGCCCAAGTTCCCTCAGTTCCTTCTCATGGGACTTGTTCTCTAAAACTTTCATCAGTTTCATTGCTATTCTTTGGACACAAGAAGATATGTCTCTGAAACATTGAGCTTCTGAAACTTTCAAATATAGTGCTGCCTCCAACACCCCTATGGTTTTCTAGGAAAGCAGGTTCACATAGACTACTACATTCTGTAACAAAAATGTCAAGACTCTGTGTAAAATAATTATTTAGCCTTTTTAATTCAACTCCAGCAAGTGGAGACATTCCTCACACAGTTTTCATCATGACGTTGCTCCACAGAAGTACAAAAGCAATCAAAAAACTTTTGCATTTACAAACATATTTTAAAACCTGCATATGTAATAATCAGAATCCAACAACAGCACCCTGTGGTTGTAGCTGGTAAACGAATAGGCAGCAGACACTTGGTATTAAACACACACCTTAGTGGATGAGGGATTGTGCCGTTGCATGCAATACTTCCAGCGACCGCTTGATGTCACTGCTCATACTGTAAATGCGTTTACGGTAGAAGCCCTATAGACAATGAAGTCTGGAAGACGGTAACCTCACTGGTTAATGATAACCCTTTGGTTAATGATAACCCTTCTGCAGGTGTGGATGAATAGGGGAGTCAGCTTGCAAAAAGCACGGAAGTGGGAATGAGCTAAATTGGATTCAGTATTGTCAGAGACATTGGCAGGAGTCAGTCACGGGACAACTGGAAAGCCTGAGGGAAGGATGTGGACCTGATGGAGTGGGTCCAGGGGATGGTCATGAACATAATCAAGGAGCTGGAACACCTCTTCTATGAGGACAGGCTGAGGGAACGGGATTTGTTCAGCCTGGTGAAGAGAAGACTTCAGGGAGACCTAATAGCAGCCTTCCAGTACCTGAAGGGGACCTACAAGATGGCTGGAAAGGGACTGTTTACAAAGGACTGTAGTGATAGGACCAGGGGCAATGGTTTTAGATTAGAGAAGAGTAGATTTAGGTTGGACATTAGGAGGACGTTCTTTACTATGAGGGTGGTGGAACACTGGAACAGTAGAGGCCCCATTCTTGGAGATATTCAAGGTCAGGCTTGAAAAGGCTTTGAGCAACTTGATCTAACGGAAGATGACCCTGCTGACTGCAGGGAGGTTGGACTAGATGACCTTCAGAGGTCCCTTCCAACCCAAACCATTCTATGATTCTTTGATTCTATGGAAAAATAATTTAGAGGTTGGGATACAGCATCCATACTCTTTCTGTACCACTGTGCTCAAGTGGAATTATAATTCATGATTTCATCTGTAATTTGAGCCACAGTCTTACTGAAGTTAACTTCAAACTCCTAAAAATGTGTCCCATTCCTCTGATCGCCTCCACAAAAACTCAGCTGGCTTTCTCAAATGGAGCCAAGATGGACAGTGTTTCTTGTTCTTCACAAATGCACATCTCAAGCCTCAACACCATCTTCTCTTTGCCTTCACTTTTGTTTTTCTTACTTTATTTCCTCATTCTCTCTACTCCCTTTATAGCCCCATGCTGTCTATTACCTCCTTCCACTGAGGATTTGAGTATTTCCATATTTCAGCATCTGAAATATGGCTTTGGCTTCTTCTGGCTTTGATTTTAAAATTTGTCAGGTATTTGCATGGGAATGACAAACAGAAAGCATTCCAGTGGAACAGTATCAAAATTCCCCCATAAGTGAAAAAAGAAATCTTTTCCTTTACACCTCTTAAACCATCTATTTCCAAACCACCCAATCACACAGACAAAACACAGGAAGCTAGGAAGAAGCTGCAACCTCCTTCAAACCCAACCCTGCTATGTCAGATCAGCAGGTCAGGTCCAGGTTTGTGGACCACTCAGAGGAGACACTACACTGTTTCCTATCATCCATTCACAGTGCCTAAAACGTCTTTAATCACAAGCACCTCTCTTGATTGCAAGGAGATAGGACAACAGTGTACAAGTGCTGATGGATATATTTAGCAGGAAATGTGTCAATATGTAATGGAACCAATCTAAAGGAATAAAAGGAAACTTAGAATACAAAATTAAGTATTTACTTTACCTGAAGTAACCTCTTAATGCAATCCAGGTGACTGTTCTTTGCGGCAAGATGTAAAGCACTGTGTCCTAAATGAATAAAAAGTAGAGCAAATTAAGTACTGAATCATGCCAAAGCACGGGAATAAACTTTTTTTTAAAGACAAAGGCAACATTTTTAATTATCCACCTTGTTCCTATCATGACACATGAAAAGTAAGGATAGAGAAAATAAGATAAAAATCTGCATCAAGCAGAGTATATTTATGACAGGCTGTTGTTCAGGCAGGTTAAGAGAATAATCTTAATGTGTAGTTTCATGTAAAGGAATGACACAAATGTTGTGTCAGATTATACCTTGGCAGGAGTAAGTCTAAGATTGTGCAGTTCTGTTTTGTTTCTTAAAAAAAACAATTTTCCAGTATTACTCAGCCTCCTCTGCAGAGATGTCTGTCAAGTGTCTGCATGATTTCTTCCATTTGGCCATGAAGCAGAAGCCCAGCACCAAGAGCAAAACCAGCCAAATTCACGAGCTACTACTGCAATGGATTTGCATGCAGAAGAGGAATCAGAACAAAAGCCTGCTTCTCTTTGCATCTCACAGATTCCCTTTTTGGCTAATTTATTCAGCATCTGGGAGCTCATATTTAGCTATGTAATATGGTGATTTACTGACTGGATCTATGGTAACAGATTGCAGTGTCTCCTTTAGTTTCGTGTTGCAGAGCATCTGAAGAATTAAAGGGGCTATGACAGCAAAAGAATAAATTATCCATATAACTAAGAAAAAAAGGAGCTAAGATTTATTCTCAATGCGGGCAGCAGAACCTCACTGTAAATGATCTATTACAGACAAGGCTTTGCTTAATGAATGCTGGGTTGACGTTCTAAGGTGAGAGACCAGGCAACCTCTTATTCAAATAACTAATGAACTCCTGGGTCAAAACAAATAGTGGTCTGTATCACATACATGTTTTCTCTTATGTATAGACTGAATGCTTCTTCCAGTATCACAGACAGTTTCTTAAAGAGGCAAACCATTTCCGTGTATGACAGAAATTCCCTGAGGCTGCAATCAGTGGCCAAATCAGAACTCATGAGCCCAACACAGATCACTACTGGAAAGACTGAATACTGACAGCTCATTAAGATGACTTGGCTAGCCAGAGAAAATGCTGGGCACAAATGCCACAGATATGTCAACTGAAATCTATTAAGAAGAGTTTACCAATTTCAAATTCAACTCCCATCATTCTCCCAGTGAAATGAGTAGCAATTAAAGTATAGACTCCTGAGGGTTGTGACAGCATACTTTATATCTCTCAGCTCTCTGTTTTGGCTTGTGTCAGTCCTTTTCAGTTTATCATAACCCTGAAGAAATGTCTTACTGCAAGTCCTGTACAGTTAATGGGTCAATAGCCTGGATACACAGAAAAGCAACACCAAAGATCTTGATTTAACCTATGAAAAAAAAACTCAAATGAAGTTAATAAAAAGAGTTTGGAGAGTTTTTTTTTTTTTTAAGAAGTTAAAAATAAATAGTATTTTAAAAATTAAAAATCAAGCAAGCAATATGCATCTGGAGTCTACTATAAACGCTGAGGTTTACAGTATTAGGGCAAAAGTTTTTAAGGGCTTTAGAATACGAATTATTCATGCAGAAAAGCAAGTATGCCTAAACCTGCAAAGTGTAACAACTGCTTCTGCTATACAGTGTGTGTGGAGACGCAGTGTTGCCAAACCTGTAGCTGCAATAGGCAAATTGAGTGTGTAGGTTCACAGAGGCATACCTGCACCATCTTGGGCTGTCACATCTGCCCCATGTGTCATCATGATCCTGAGGCACTCTGCATGCCCTTTTGTAGCTGCCAGGTGAAAACTGGAAGAGAGCAATTGCATGTCACTTTTCTTTTATAAGACCTCCTTTCCCTTTCATTCACAACCCAGGTACTGGCAAGTCCTCCCTTTTCTGTCACTTAGATCTTCTGGCATCCCTCCACTGCCTCCCAAGAAGATAATAGCTCTGAAAGTGAAAAGGCACATCAGAAAGTTTTTGTAGTCATACTTTCACACAGGCTGCTGTTTCATTAACCCATGCCATATGCTTTAATGTGTAACTAGTACCACCCAGTTTCTAAACTAATGTCTCTAGTGATGTAATATATCCCCACAGAATGTCTCTACTTGGGAAATTAATGAAGAAAATATTCACAATGACTGACTTTGCTCTAGTCATTCTATTGAATCCTGTTTTCCCCTTTTCAGTGGACAAATTTTAGACACTCTAAAAGGTAATTAACCTTCTAAGTTAAACAAAATCAAGCTGTGCTCCTGCACTGTCCTTTACAGAGTTCATCTTTCCTTTGGGAGGTGGGGGGAACTCTTGTTGTTTGTGAGTATCACCTGGAGAAATCAAAGCTACTGCACATCTGTGAGACTACAGTAAAGATGTATTTTTTTTTTCAACTTTTGCTTTACCTGCTTGTTTGAACAGTGGAAAACATACCATGGCAGGATGCATTTTACAAGATCAATTACCAAAGATGTAATTACAGAACAAATCAAAGACATTGACTGAATTCAAGCCTTTTTACACCTGAAGGTTCACGTTTGACATCCTTGGCACCGCAAGATTTACAGAAGCAGTCTTACACAGAGGCTGCTGGCTCAATTTTGATGGGAAGGAAAAACAGAGGAAAAGCTTCTGAAAACAAAAGTTTACATCCTCCTGGTGATTGTTGTGCCAGCATCAGTGTGTCTCAAGATATGAGCACAGCGAAGGCAGACATATTGCTTCCCCATGGGTCCTACCAGTGTTAGCTTGATCTATAGAGCTGTTTTCCAGTGGGAGTAATGTAAAACACAAATTCAAGAAAAACGTTTCCAGTTACTATTAAATTGCATGTGAAAAGTTGAAATCTTAATCAGCATACACCAAACTGAAAAAGTCAGCATTTCTGGGATGTTTTCTAGTGTCTTTTAAAGAAGAAATTAATTTTAAACGTCACGCACCCCTGTGTTAAAAGAATTTTGCTCTGGAATATAAAACATCACAATCCCACAGTCATACCAACTACTGTATTTAAGAGTTTACATTTGGATAAACTGCTTCCTTTAAATGTTAAAACAAACACAGAAAGTTCAGCTTGCTAACCAGGGAAACTGGAAAAAACAGGCAGGAATGCAACAGATATTTCTGACATGTATATGCATTGCAAAACTGTTTCTCTTAGCCATAGACTTCTCTTTGGAGCCTTCTTGGAAACTGAGTTGAAAAAACACCTACAGACAAGATCTGCCAAAGGGCATATTAATCAAAACAGGAGAGCTCCTGGAACAGAATTCTCTATCAAATACAGCAACTACCTCACTTCCTACAATGAATCCGTCCACAGTGGCTGCTGCTGATTGCAAATGGCAGACAGGCAGCACTTAAGCTTTGAGCCATTCTCTGCAAACATAAAAAATCCTGTGCGCTCATTCTCACGCTTACTACTGCCATAAACAAATTGAAGAGTTAACACTTCCAAGAGCACGAGAAGTACTGCTGCTGGCTGTTCTCTGGTCACTTAGAATCAAAACTTCATGTACTTGGTGACTAACATAAAGTTGTATAAACATTCTTCTTTTGAAGAAGTCTCTCAGACTCTGGGAAAACAGCTAGGGGAGGAACACAAAACGAGTCTGAAATTCCAACACCTCTAATTTAGCCAGCACAACATACCAACAAATACTGAAACACATTCAGATATATTTGTGCAGACACAAAACACAATCCAAGTCACTTAAATATTAGGAAAGCCGTAAAGCATGCACTTGGCTCACTTACATTTGACAATACTCGTATTAAATACTTGAAGAATAATAACATGGTTGAATCTTGGACACAGAAGTTTTATGGACAGACTGTGTAGGACAGTACCAAACGCAACATGAATGCACAAAGTGCAAAATAAGTTTTATGGAGAGAAGAAAAACGTAACCCCTTTCAGCCTACGCCTCTTTGAACGCATCAGTCCCACCAATATAAATAATGCCCACGGCAGTTCTCAACAAGTTGTCACACATTCAGGTGCTTTGTTTCATATGGCCAAAAATATCTTCAGGTATGAAAGGCTTGATTAAAAACATTGCTTCTCCCAAGATGATGTAGTGAAAAGAGACATCATCTATCTGTAAGCAGTGCCTATAGTGTGAAAGGTGAGAGAACATTTAGGAAGGATGTAAAGATCTAAGGAGAAAAAAATATAAAACTGACATGCAGAGTCCCATGAAAAGAGAGAACAGTAAGGTTTAACTCTCAGTCATTTATACAGCCACCTAACTGAATAACATTGGGCTGCTAGGGCTCCCTTCCAGTTGTTTGTTGTGTGTCCCCTTCCTGTGTCCTTTTACTGCTACCATCTCACAGCCCAGTAGTCAATGTTTTTTCTTAATAATCTAAAAGCAATGGGGAGGTGAATGGGAGACATGGTTAGTTAGCTGCTGGTTTGGTCAAATTGAGCTGGCTTACCAGGAAGGCATGCCTGCTCAAGACACACAGAAGAATTACTCTAGAGTGAGATGAACCTATACACTTGTATTTAAGTCTGAGCATTAGAAAGCACTGGGCAAAACCTTCCACTTCAGAACTAATACTACTGACTTTAAAGCTAATAGTTCTTGCTTCTTTTTGGGTTTTGTTTTTGTTTTAAAACAATCAAACAAACCAGAACAAAACAAGAACGACTCTTAAACAACAGAATACTTTAGTAGGAGATAATGAGGGCTCCTGTGTAGCAAGAGAGGCTATTGAAACAAAGAAGCTTGTAGACATTCATTTCAGTACAGAATAATTCTTTACAAGCTAGATGAACTTTCCCGAAATATTTAAGACAAAAGCTGCAGGTTTCCAAACACTGGAGTTCTCACCATCTGGAAGCATTAAACAGTGGTGCATTTTACTTGCATCTTTCACCAATAAACTTCCCTTGATGTGAAAGCGAACAACTTTTCCTCCCACTTCCTGGTTGTGCAATGACTTAGGCAAACAAAAATAAACATGTAAGGCTTGATTTGGAGCAAGGGCCACACTGAGAGTTAGATTCTTATTCAGCCTAAAATCCCATTGCAACATAACTTCATTTTCCCTTCACAATAGACAAGCCTGTTACTACTACTTAGAGCCACATCTTGATATCCCAGACTGAGCTGATTTGAGATAATTTTTTATTGCTGTAAAACATTTCTATTCTTCCTGAGGGGTGGGATGGTCTCCTATAACTGTTTCCAGACCCTTCAGTGCATCAGAGGAGCAGCTCCCCTTCTCAGTGGTTTTCTCATTGGGTTCAGAAATGAAGCAACAGTCAGTGTTTGAGATCCATCTCTACAGCAGCTGACAGAGGTCAGTTGGTTTACACCACTTTTTCCTACTGAGAAATGTACAGGCCTCATAACTACTCAGTCTTTAACAAGGTACAGCAAAGAATACTGTTCTTTGTGAGGAATGCAATGCCTGGTTGAGTAAACAGGCCTTGAGAGTACCAGTGAACACACAGCAAAATTTAACCACATTCAAGGTCAACTGAAGAACAGCTACAGTCCTGTCAGGACCTCACATTTCCAGACCATAAACAATACTTAACATCTTCAGGTGCACTGATAGAGAGATGCTTTTATGAATGTTTTGTGACTGAACACAGTGGATAGTTATGTCTGACATCCCTGAACTAGTTTTAAACATCAGATTTCTTACAAGTAGGAGATGTCAGCTGACAAAGCACTGTCTGAAACAAGTCCAGCCCTTACTCAGGACAAAGGACCTTTTCCACGTTTCAGTTATAAAATCAAGCCAGCAAGAGAACGGAGGCTTCTCCAATCAGTGTCTGACAGTCACATAAAACTGGGCTCTGCTAAAACGCTGAGAATGAGCTGTTCCAGAAATTACTCAAATGCCAGACCGTAACTCAAACAGAAAAGGGCTGTGACTTTTACTACTTGGCTTAGATATTCATTTCACCACAGGTAGAATACCAGAATTAATTCACATTGAGAGGTTAGACTTGTAAAAATGGAGCTAACTGAGCTTACTAAGGTGGTGTTAGCAGTAAGACATAGGTCTGCCACATCCAAGTTCCCTGCTTAACTATGTCAATGGCTACATTCTGCTGAGCACAATCCTCTTACTGAATGTTATTCTGACAGGTAGCTAAAAACAACTGGATGGTCCATATATCTAGGAAACAGAAGTAGAGTGTGACATATAAAATAATTAAGACATAACAATAATTAATACAATTAATTAAGACAGCAACCTTCTAATTAGGAAATTTTCACCCCTGCAAATAAAAATTGGGAGGAGGGAAAAAAACCCACAACTAACAAAAAGCAGAAAACTTAGTCAGGGAACTCCATGTCCATTTGGCAAGGTCACGCTTCAGAGGTTTTTTTAGGGGCGTAATTAGTATTCTCCCAAACACGTATTATTTCCAGGGCTTCAAAGCAGTCCGACACCTTACTTATCAAAATCCCAGGCAAATAAATAACATGGTTGAATTATGGATGCTAAGCAAATAGTGTGTTTGCTATTTTCTATTATGACAAATACAGAGCAAAGTTAAATTTATATGCAAGCATTTAAACTATTGCTCGCTGCCGTTTTAATGAGTGCTCTGAAAATCTTTTAAGTGAAGAATGTTTGAAAGACACTATGAACTCACATACAGTCATTGTCAAGGTTTATTATGAGTAAAAACATCCTTCTCCAGAGCAGATCATTCTTCATTTTCTAATGTATGTCAACTCTTTGTTGACTTTTAAAGTCTAACTTGTCTTCCAACAGTTTGATATGATTTACAGTTTTCCAACTGACCAATACATTCATACAAACAAACAAGCCTGATAAAGATACAGAGCTGCTTGGAGACTTCATAAAGCTGACTAAAAAAAAAAAAAAAAAAAATATAGACATTTAAAATATTCAATCTTCACTGCTACCAGATCAGACAGACAAGCAATTAATGAGCTATGTTAAGTCAGAGAAAGGTCCACAGATAAACTGGTTGACTTTCTGCACTGACTCAAGCTTTTACACATTTTTGAGGCAGCACCTATTGCAGTGTCTATTATCCTCTAAAGCCTCGATTCCCACTTTAATAACAAAAGCAAAAATAAATACATTAGGTGATATCTGGCATTAGATGGTTTTCTACCCCAGGCTGAGTGGCACCACTAATAGAGAACCTAAGAAAGGACAGACTGTGAGTACCACTGAAACAGCATATTCTGTAAGTGAAGGAAGTGCCTGCTGCCATTCATGAGGAAATCCAGTGTAGTCGCCTCTTGCATGTAGTGTGAAGACTAGAAATTAAGAAAAATACAGTTTACTTCTCTGTGAATGGTTTGAGATTTTATCAGCATAAAAACAGTGATGAGACTAAGCCTTTTAAACAGAACAATTTTTGGACACATCCTGAATCTAATAAAAATAAAATTATCATCTTCAGTCTTAAAAGATTGGGAAAGTCAGTCCCAGAATGTTCCTAAAACTGAAGGTGCTTTCTGCCTTCCTCTTCCAGGCCAGACAAGGCTCTCAGAAAAGTTAACAACCATCTCTTCCAGCAAGGATCACACTACTGTGAATACTATGAGTAGTGTATACCTGATTCTGCTTCTTCCTTTTGCCAGCACAGGTAGGTAGGTAGGTAGGTACCTGTGTGGCTGGTGAGTTGATAAGGGGAACAAAACCAGCTGAAAAGCAAAGCTGTTTTCCGCTGTTTGATCACACAGTAACAAGTGTATGCACCCTGGCAGTTCAAAGGAAAGAATAGGATGTAGAATTTTGCCTTAAACCTAAAAAGCTAAGATTAAACCTGTGAAAGCCACAGAACCTCTATCCTTCCCTGACTGCATTATTAAGAGACATCTACTCATTTGAGAATGTATGTCGTAGGCACAGACTGTCAATTAATTATAGGGGAAATACCCAGATGTCTGGCAAGTTGAACTACCTTAAAGGAAGAGCAGACATTTACAGGTAACATTATCAATCCTTACTAGTTCTTTAGGGGTTTTGTTGTATGTTGGTTTTTTGTTTGTTGGTTGTAGGTTTTTTAATTTGTTTTTAATAAAAACAAAACAAGCTACAAATATAAGATTCACACCACACCCATTTAATCTCATGCTAAGAGTAAGTGTAATAGCAATGCTTTTTAATTAAATGCTGGCAGTCCATGTCATGATCCTGTCACGTTCAAGAGAGCAAAAATTAGCTCGGGAAATAGTTACAGGAAATACCTTTTGTTTTCAAGCCGGAACTGGCACCGCTACAAAGTAAGAAAATTGAGTATTCTGAGTTTTAAGGTATTTAATTGATGAGTTGCTAATAACATCCTCTAGAGTGCAAGCAGGTTAAGGTTCAAAGAAGCTGACAAGGTATGACAGGTATGGAATTATTAGAGCTGAGGGAGATTTCTCCCCTCTCTCTGCCTTAGCATCAGCCACTGCAAAGTGAAGCACGCACACAGCTTGTGTACTTCTGTCTTCTATTTACACATGAGATGGCATCTGACCTCCCCCAATACAAATAATACCCTTTGGCAAAAATCTTATCTGCCACTTCTGTGTTAGCACATGTTCTGGAACAGCTTTCAGAAAACAAAACAAACTAAAAACCCAAAGACGTTTTCCATATAAAGTTTCCAGCTTTGCCTGACAGCATAGAAAGTCTTGTTTCAATCATACACACCTCAAAGTACAGGACATTCATAAAAGACAAACCCACTGAGCGGCTGTTTTCTTAATAGGAAAGAAGCAATTGCATCATGCAACACAGGAGCTGGCACGCTACAGAAACCTGATTTTAGCCTTCCAGCTCAGCAAAAATATCCACCCAGCTGCTCTTCAGAGAGGTTTCTGGGAACCCCTGAAGCTTCCTAATTTTCATTCTCAGGTTGTGTTCCAGCAGTTCCATTTTCATACACAGTTTTCTTTGGCAAACTTTGTTACCACATCAACACAAACTCCCACTTCAAGTCTGAAATGTACAGACTTTTCTTCCATGTCCCACTTGTAAACATAAAGTGCTCACAACTTAGATTAATCAGATGAAGTCTCTTGCAGAGTGTCCGTTTTTTAAGTCCCTCAATAACTAACGTCAGCAAATTGCAATAGAGATTCTGCCAAGGGCAAGCTTCAGGACACTCCTAGGTGCTGACAGAAAACCTGCAGTTGTGTAATACTTTTATTTTTGGTATTGTAGGGTAGGAAAATGGACAAAGTACAATAAACAATTAAGCCTCAAAAAGCTTGAGGAGTCTAGGAATAAGAGCAATGTTGCCTGTACCTCTAAAGCCAAATTCAGAGAGACGGAGAAAGTCGGAGGAGTAGGGAAAATTCCTTCTGACAGTTTTGTTTAGAAACCCCACATCTAAAGACAAAAGGAGTGTACAGTTAGCTTCTCAATATATATGCATTTTGCAAAAACATCTTTTTACTATAGGGTGAAGTCCCTGAGGATGCCATGGATATGCTCAGATCAACGTAACTTCCCTCCTCAGTTACGCAAAACCATCTAGCCATCTCCTGTGTTTTCTTGCAAGGCCAGAATACAGTTCAAAGTTAAATTAAGCACAACAACGAGAGCAATGACTAGTATTCCCTCATGACCTTCATCCTCACCACAACCCACTTGGTATTACTGCCTACAGGCTGGAAAACGCTAATAACCACCTTAGTACATGAAAAGTCATGAAATTAGAGCAAGGAAATCCCAAACTATGTTAGCATAACAATAGGCTAGGAACAGAGTGAAAAGGCTGAGAATTGAATAAGAGTTAATCTAAAGAAAATATTTTTGCTGCCTGAAAACCCAGCAAGACTTAAGAATGGCATATACTGCCCCAAGAACCAAAGAGCATGGATATCTTTATGCAACATGAGGGATATTGATGAAGTATAGCTCAGGGTTATGTGCTATGTTTGAAGTTTCTGTGCCTTTTACACTTGTAATACTTCAGAACTCTTCAGATTTAAAGAAACAGAATTACGTGCTTTATTGTTTTGTTCAGTTTTTATTAAGCTGCATAAAGTGAGTTTATATGTGCAATAACATATACTTGCAATAATTAATCTTCTAGTTACACATTCTTCAAAGACCACTGGTTAAGATGACCTCTTAGAATTTGTTTTAATAAACTCTTTAAATTATTATAGCAATGTGTTTTAATTTGCACTTCAGAATAACTATATTACTAAAGCTTTTAAGATTCCACATCGCTGAACAGAAGTAGGAACTAGAACCCATATGCAGAAAAGACAGCTTCAGAACATTCCTACATTTTCCAGTTAGCATTTTTCTAACAGAATGCACCTATAAAGCAGGTAGAAGAAAATGCAGAGTGATATGTAAGTCCAGTGAATAGGCAGCAATTGGCATAGTCTAATCGCCTGAGACTTCATTTTGAAGGTAAAAAAACAAACAAACAAACAAACAAAACAACAAAAAAATCAAACATTTGCAGATTGCTCTGTTTCGGCTGTTCATTCAATTTCCCTTCTTAGCTTAGACTACATTTTTGAGCCAGAAACAGCCAGTTGGTGTAATTAAAACCTACACATATGCTCATTTGGTTAAGTCTTTGAAAAGCGTGTAAAACAACTGCAGTCCATTATGCAGGCATCTGAAAAACAACTCCAGCCTTAGCCCTGTTCTCCCCAGCCTCAGGGTGCCTGGTTCTGTCCCAGCCTGTGAGAGACACACTTCCCTCATGCCCCCATGCCAGCTCAGGTAAGATGAAGTCAAGGAGAAGCCACAGCTGTTTTATAGAAAATTGCTTCAAAAACACATATGGGAGAACCTGCATGCTAAGAACTAAAAAAAAGGGCTCATGAAATCTCCAAGACTAACTGAGAGGTCACGTACTCAAAACCAGCAAAAGCAGTCTACATAGTTTCTGTCAGGAGCAAGGAGCAAACCGCTATAGTGAATTCTACTCTGTAGATTCCATTTAAAAACCTGCACAATTGTCAATGCAGTAATGTTGATATGCAACACAGATATTTTAATGTATTGTCAAATTACAAAACCAAAGTTAAGTACTTTGCCTCTATGATGGAGATAAGAGCATTTCCTCTCATTATACGTTTAACAAATGGGCTCATACTGAACAAAAAGTTAATTACCTCCTAACAGAGGACAGCTTTGCCCAACCATGCTCAGGTGTTTCATTAACATTTCTGTGTTAGTCTAAAGTAGGAAGGAATTTTTCAGGAAACTTAAGATCCATATCCTAGTTGAACTGTATTCATAACAACACTGCTGGGGAGAGGGGTAGCAAAAAGGAATAATCAAGATTTGAACCTGGAAAGAACTTCAGGTAAGTTTTGGAGAGACAAAAGCTTTTACATCACAATCACCCAGAGAAATGCACATGGAACTTTGGAATGAGGACCCAGTGTTAGCCATCTGTTGGCTAGAGATGAAACACAGGTGGAGATTACTGCAGTCCTCCTTATTTTGCCTATGCTCTGAAACCTAGACCTTAATGTGACCATTTGGACCATCACAAATTAAGTATCACTATAAAAGTAAAGAAAACATTGGGGGTTTTTTGACAGATATAATGTAAGGTCATTGGAACATCAATTAACTCTATTCCTGGAGAGGTGAAAAATCCTCACACTAGTATCCTAGTATATTTTTCTACTTAAGTGTTTAAGCAATTTCAAGGGATGACACAGAGTCTATACAAACGAAAGCTCTTCTAGAGCCTAATGTTAGACTGAGGACCCACAGCATATGCACAAGAAGAGAATGTAGAGACTGCCTGAATTTCAGAGATCTACTAGAGAATATATAGCAATTTGTAATAAAAGAGAGGAACTGGGCTCACCTGACTTCTCCAGTTTTGAAGATCAGCTGTTTAAAATAATTTCCTATGGTTTTCTTTCTCAGTAGAAACAATACAGTGACTGTACTAAGTCTGCATTCTTCCAGCAGCTTCCTTCAGGATAAATTTTATTATGTACAAGGAAAGAATCTCTTTCAAAGGTAATTAATACCTAATTTACTTTTGGAACAATGATATTCTTCAAGCCACTTGCCCTGTGTTCTTGTACAATAAGATCAAAAAAGAAGAACAAATAAACACTATGTACATGATAAACAAAGGAGTTGAGACTGGAATATGCTCCAAAACGTATTTTTGGCTAGACCTCCAAGGCATGAGCATTCTGGTTCAAATGAAAAAAAATATAAATCATTTTTACTGCTACTGACCTTGTTTTTATAGAAGTTCTTTAAAAGCACATTTTTGGAGGTTTCTAAAGCTTTTTATAACATTGTTAAACTTATTTTATTAAGCAACAGTCTATTCATCTGCAGATAACAGAAAAATACAATGACTTATTGTTTTATTTAATAGCCATAAGCATTTAATTCTAGGTCAGTACCTTGCAGAAACATGCAAACATGGCAGTGATGGACTGGCACACAGGCAAAATAACTTTACAACAAGCAAGTGCTGCCATTTATACATTATGAATACTTTCAAAAATTCTCCCCTCTGCACTCTCCATCGATAATAGCAGCAGCCTCTTTTAAATAACAGACTATCTCAACACTTGCTTCCGTGGAAAGTGCAGTAGATGAGTAAATCCCATCTGTTCCTGAAAAGGTTCTCCTTGGAAACCTCTTTTTTGTTAGTTTAAGTGGAAATTAAATGATCAAATTCCAAACTGGAAAGGACTGTTTTGTTGCTTAAGGAAACTGGACTGAAAAAGCCCCCAAACTATCTGGCAGAATAAGACTACAATGACAGAGTCAGATTTCCAGATAGGTTTTATTAAAAGTGTACTTGGCAATAGTTTGTGCTGTGGAAGCGGGACCAACAATGGGGCTGTATCAACTTTTGCCAAAGATGGATTTGCTCCATGGCCTTAAAACTGATTTCTTGTTTATAGAAAGGACTGAGTCAGACACAGGGAGGTGGTATGGAAAGTCAATCAAGTCTTAAAAAACTAATTTCATTGCTCTGATGATTTTTATAAAGAAGTGTTGCTGAAGAGCTACACCTCCTGATGAAAATCTGTAAATACTACCTCCAAGAAATTTTCTGGTACCCAGACCTCATTAATTTAAATATCTCTATTTTATTGTATGTGGGCAAGCTGTTAAAAGAAAAAAACAAAACAAAAAAAAAAAAGGACCTGTGGGGGCAAGGGCAAAAGAGGACACATATGAAATTTAGGTGGTTATGTCCAAGCCTGAACCAGAGCTTTAGTACATCATAGTAGGACTCAGTGGCATGATGCATTTAATACTCAACAAGACAAAAAACAGACAATCATGAGTTCTGGTCTCCGTTCCTCTCACTTCAAGCATTTTATATTAATAAGTCATTTGATTAGAAAATAAAAATTCAGAAGTACCCGTCTAAGCATAAGTGGTCTCCCCCCTCTCTTTAAAATAATGTACAGTACTACTACAACAAAAATAAGGATCTGGGCAGTACTGAGAATTCTGTGTGTGGGGTTATTAACAGGAATGAAAAAGAAAAGATCTTAAAACATGTCAGATCTTAAGGGAATGGAAAATGACATAACTAACAAACCTGTACTGCAACATGTTATAGTTTCTCCTTTATTGTTTTCAGGCACATTCCAAAGTCGTTAATCATATTATGCACATTGTTATGTAACTGAATCCATCATGTTCTTCTGGTTAGTCACTTTCAGCCTAATTATGTAAACAAATGCATCAATATATACTTGCAGGGATCAATAGACCACTCATCCAAAGAGCTCCCTTCCCACATCGCGCTGCAGATCACTTTCTAAAATATAACCAGTGAAATCTGAGCATGGTGGTGGCCAGTTGTCCCGGAAAGACCTCTCCAGATTGTTATTTCCCAGCATGTGAGTCTCCCATGTTACAGATGAGGCAGCTGAAAAAAACAGCATCATGCTTCCACAGGACTCTAAACAAACCTCAGTTCTGGGCAGCAGCAAGATCTATGCCTCCGAACAGAGCCTCTGAGACAGGCCACAACAGCTGTGTTAGGCACCCAGAACCACACTGCAAACACAGGAGGAACAAGCCTGCCTATACGGAAATGATGGCTGTACTTCATTTTGCACACACTAAAAAAATACTCTGAAGTGGGAAAAATGCAAACAAGACACTGCTCATTATTAATATGCCATACTGAAGAACATTTCTGGATCATGACACTCTTTGGCAGATATGTCTCTCCAGATCAGTGTCACTGCACACCTGTCAGTCTCTATATTCCAAAACTACAACAGAAATAACCTAAGCAGGTCTGCTAAGTTTCCCAAAGCACTAAAATCAGAATGAGACCTTAACATGTTGTATTTCTGTATCAGAGCAATGCTACCATTATTTTTTCTTTTGCAAGCTTTCTTTTAAATGAATACACAGAAATAAAAAACAAAAAAAAAAGAAGTAAATGACAATTAAATGAGCATATAGAACAAGCAGAAGCAGAGATCATCATAGCATTAATTTGTGTTTGATCCAAGCAACTAAAAGAAGTATTTTTATTTGCGTTACTAATAACAGTATCATTAAGACATGGTCATTGACTTCTTCATAGTTGCAAATACAGAGGAAAAATGGGGATTCAAGTTGTGCATCTCTGTAAAGGTGGTATCTTTGCACCAAATCCCTAGTTACAATGATCCATATTCTTGGAGTTAAGGGGCTTGTACATACTCATTGATAATTTCAGTTTTGGTTGGTTCCTTAGAAAAATTCATAGGAGCAAATTATATACAAAACTTGCAAACTAGGTATTACATTGGTGTGCAATGTAAGAATCTAACTCTGAAGTTATGTTGATTGTAAAAACATCAGATGCTAAACATAGCTGTAATTCAGAATACTCAAAGGAAGTCATGCTTTGATTAAGTTCCAAAAGAAAAACACATGTACAAGTCTTTTAAAGATGAAAACCATATTAAAGTATGAAGAAAGCCCACTTGAAGTAATTAAAGGACTTGGACTTCTGCAGTGAGAAGCTGCAGTCACTGCCATCATTCAGTTTCCTCAGATGCAGAACAGAAATAGAACAGATGTAGGAAACTGAAACAGACCAAGCAAGAAGCAGAGCCTGAATCAATAAATGTAGTCCAGAAGTAATTCATTAGAACATACTATTTGGTGTAAGCTGCCACAACTGGCCCTCCCAAAACTAGAAACTTATTTTCTTTTCTCTCCATATACCCAGACTTTTAGGAAGGCTTTGGTTTTGTCACAGGATGTCTATTTCTCATGTATACATTTAATCATCTTTGTCTGCCAAAAGAAATAAAGTTTGCATATAGCAATTTCTTGGCTGCAATTCTCTTACTGTAATCTTTTTATCTTCCACAATTTAGAATGCTCACAGAACAAGAGGAAGAAGACAAAAATGCTATACATGAGATGTATTGAGACTATATGTCATGAATTTAGCCAGTGTGGATGAGTATTCAATACCATGTTGACGTCATACCAGCATTAAAATGAAAGTGCTGGCTGGAGTGAAGTATCATGGGTCTTGGAGTTCAGATTGTAACATGAGATGCTTCTCATTTCCAGTTGCTGCTTCCAGTTTCCAGTTTTGGGGGGTTGGTCTTCTCTGCTGGGCTGGCTGTGGGCTTGAGAAGCAGAAGAACCATTTTATCACAGGCTTCTGCTTTTGCTGTGCTTTTCAGTTGAACAGGCCATGGTAATTGTACACTATATCATCTCACTGAACTCTTATCTCAACCCAGAGCTTTTTGTACTACTTTCCCTCCTGATCCGTGGGCAGTGGGGGTTACTTGTTACAGCAGGCTGTAACCAGGACAGTCTGTTTTGGCACCCCAACCTGCAGGCAAAAGGATTGAGATAAAGAGAAGCAAGATGCTGAGAGGATTCAATTAAGAATGTTGTGCAAGTTTTCTTCCTGTAGCATATTCGCTATGGTGATGCGTTTGCCTTCTGGGGGCAGCTGGTGTCAATGTGCTGGGGCTCATCCCTGGTTACGCTACATAAAACCTTATCCATGTACTCCATGTGCTCTTTCTGGTGGTGTTTATCACCTCAGGGAAACGGCTTACAGCTTTGGTGTTCCTGTGCTGGTTACTGGTAAATTATGGTACGGTTATTCCACTAGCCACTGGTCATCTCACCCAAATGATAGACCAAGTCTTGACCAGAGCAATGCAGATCTTTCCCAAGAATACCACCTGGAGATCTGACCCAAGGCTGGATAACTGTGAGTGGTAGAGTGTGTAAGAGAGTATGGACAAGCACCTAAGACTGTGGTTACTTCTGATTTCTTGGAATTTCACCCCTGGACAAGTGCAAAACCCTGACAAACTGGTAAAATATTGAGGAAAAGTCTGTTGTCAGTCTGGAAGTTCCTGTGAGACAGAAATCACAGCAATGTGTCGGAGCCTGGCCCATGCCTATCAAGCCCTTTTCAGGACTGTTCAGAGCACTCAGGGGCAAGATAAGGTCTCTGGACCTACAGGCAGACCAGCAGGCACCATGACTACTCAGACCCCAACAGCAGGCATGGCAGCTGCACCAGGGAACTAGCCTGTGCCAGTATCAGTCACCCCTGTGCAGAAAAAGAAATACACAAGAAAAGCAGCTCACGTGGCAAAGGATGAGGATGAACCAGGGTCATCAGGGCAACAAGAAGAAGAGCCAGAGGTGGTCACTCAGACTTTATCCCTTGCCTTGAAAGATGGCCGAGAACAAAGAGTGGATGAAACAGCTACCAGGCTCTGGCAATATGAGGAATGTCTCTCTTCCTCTGTACAGGCTTGTGTTTCAGCTGTGAAAGAACTGTCACACAAAGTCACACAAATCCAAGAAAATATGTCCTTTTCCCTACTTGTATGGTCCCATGTTTCAGCCATGAGGAGCAAGCACCTCTGGGAGGTACACACCACAGCATATCCTGTGGTTTTGCTTACATGACTGTGGGGAGGTCATGAGGAAGTGGGATGGAATACCCACTTCAGTCCTAGCTCCATGAGTCTGTGAATTACAAGGAAATTCTCCCCAGAAAAATGCTGCCTCAATTTCCAGTGAGCCAAAGAGCACAATAACTGATACTGCTTCTGATCCTCCTGAAGGGACTCCCAAAGCATCTTCACAAGACACAAGTGATTCCAATTAGGATTAGAGAGGTTCTGCCCAAACCAGATGGAGAAGAGGAACAATTGGATTTACTGGACTGTATGGATCCAACAGCTTGGCAAGTTGAACTCACAAGAATATACAGCATTAGTAGATATAGGCGTACAGCATACTCTGATGCCATCCAAACCATGACAAATGGAATCCATCTGTATTTCTGATGTGACATGGGATCCCAACAGCTGGATGTATTGGAAGCCACAGTTTGATTTCACTTGGAGGGGTGAAAGTCACTGGAATCAACCACCCCAGGGGTGGAAACACAACCCTACTACTTTGGCTGATTGTGGTTGATCCAGACTGTACTGGAACAGGGTGGAGCTTGAGAGCATCTCCAGTGAGAAATCTTCTCTGTACCACAAGGCAATCTCATTTTGAGTGAGAATGGACCATGACTAATGTGTGCTGTGCATTGTTTGACTTTAATTGCTGCTGGGCATGATGTAGATGGTATCGAATAAGGGGTGGAGAATGTCATGTGTTCAGCCAACTGAATCTGTGGATGAGTATTCAACACCATGCTGCCATCATGCCAGCTTTAAAATTAAAGTGCTGGTCAGAGCAAAGGATCATGGGGCTTGGAGTTTGGATTTTAGCATGAGGCTACCTGTTTCCAGTTACTGCTTCCAGTTTCCAGTTTTGGGAAATTGGTCTTTTCCACTAGGTTGGCTGTGGAAATGGGTCAGGGAACCATTTATTGCTGGCTTCTGATGCTGCTTCTGCTTTTGCTGTGCTTTTCTGAGAAACAGGCTAAGGTACATTGTATCATCTCACTAAACTCCTTATCTCAAGGATGTGTGTGTCTTTGTGTGTGAGACAGAAGGTTGTCTTAGGACACCGCAAAAGGAATTTCATTCACACAAAACTTCTACTGCCAAACTTCAATCGAAACAAGGAACAGTTGCAAGCATCACTAGCATCTGCAAGATTTTAAACTCAGTCATAATAGTTTCAGTTCAAAGTAAGTAACCCATTAGAAGGTAAGATAAATTGTCTTTCTATGTCATTGATGTAATGTCCATGGGGAAAAATAGCCCCAAATATTAATGTCTTTTGGAGTGTGCAGTCTTGCAGGGTGCTGTGAAATTTCTGAGTGCCAAAATACCCTGTCACAAGATGTCCCAATGAAGTAATCCTGCTTCAAGTTACCTCAATGTGTTTGTGATTCTGAAATGGCATTGTAAATGCAGAAATACAAACAAACTTCCAGAAAGGAGATTTCCAGAATGCACTGTGTTTCAGATGAAGGAAGAAACTTCTTTGTCAGGATGGTCACTGATTCTTAATTCATGTAAGTGATATACACATCTATGGTTGTTTTTTCACAAGTTTAAGTTGTACTTACGCAGTTTTTCCCTCACTGTCTTGTTTGGTGGCACTGGCTCCCTTTTTACCCAGCAATGAAGCCACTTTCTCAAGATCGCCATTCTCCACTGCCTGCAGCAGCCGATCATCATTCTTACTCCACTCATTGGTCTGGAGTGAAATAAAAAGGAAAAAAAAAGAAAAAAAGGAAGAGAGAAATATTAATACTACCACAGGCTCTTGTAAATGATCCTTCACATATTTATCACCACTGAAACTCAAAATAAAAGCCCAACCCAAAGAAATGGCACAGACATAGCCACACAAAAGTAATTTGCAAGCTGTGCCACACAGGTTCCCATGGACTCAATAGCTTAAACCAGGGCCTAAAAGTAATCAATGAAGATGACCTCTAAAACAGAAACGCTGTAGAAGAGTGAAAAAAATCCACTGGTTCTTACTGTATTTGTTTGTCTAGTCCTGGTTTCTGTTTTGGAGCTGGCCCCACTGGACCTTCATCACTTTCATTATGAGGATAAGCAATGAGGTGCCTTAGCTGATTCATGGCCACCCTACCAACACAGGACAGCCAAATTTTTCCGTATCTAAAGCTTTTCCCAGCTCACACTTCATAGGTTAAGAGCAGGTTAAGAGACTGCCCTTTGCAGACTATAACTAGCTTTACTGAGCTTTAATCTCCCATGTTTGCCTCTAAGCCAATCAACCACCAACCACGCAGACAGCACATCCCTAGTACTACTGAAAGAAAAGACAATCACTCTGCATTTGTATCTCTCAAAACTTAATCCACTAAGCATTTTTGCTCCTTCTCATCAGTAAAAGGAACTTAATTCCTGAGGTCATGGATTTTCCCTCCCACTCTGAACGCTCAGGACATGGCCTATTTCCACTACCAGAACTTCAAGGTAGATCTAGCAAGACACTAAGAAAACAGAGGATAGTAAACCTCCTATATCCCACACGACCACAGCAAAACAAACTCTGGAAAAGAAGTTCCAACCACGTCTTCCAGTCTGGGCTGACACAAGGTTCAGTCTTTAGGAAGAACAATATGGTGCAATTAAAGGCTGCATTTAGATTAGTCTCAGCACTCTTCTATGCTCAGCAGAGTTATCTTCAATAGACTGCAGCTTGGTTTTTGACATCAGTCAGCTCATGTCCCTTCATTATCACTCAGTTTCTATACAACTTTCAGAATGATGAAATTCATATTAATATGCTCCTTGAAAAACACTCATCTTAAAAATCACACTTTGATGTTTTTCTGTCTGGACTTGAGAAAAAGCGTGCCAGGTGCACACCAGTAAGAACTAATTCCACAGACTGTGCACACCATGAAAACCAGAACAGGAGGGAAGTGATCCAGGTAACTATTTTTTTTTTCAAATAAATTTAAAAAAATATAGAGTGCAGCCTGAGCAGGAAGGCAGACAGGGGGTGAAAACACACCACCTGGAAACAAGAGTATGAATGGCAGCACAGTCAAAGGAAGTAGCACGGAGAAGATAAAGAGCATTGCAGTTTGTTATGGCAGTGGTATGACTGGTGGGTATAAATGCACACCAACTAAGTTATATTCTTTATCCTTATAATTTTGGAATTATCTCCTGTAGACTCTAGAGCATTAACCACATAAGAAGAAAAAAACCCAAAAAATTTCCCCTAGCAATATTTAGACTCAATGATGAATGGCCAGCCAAGCAGCAGGCTCAACCTAAAATGAAACTCATTACATACTCTTCATTTGGGGAATTTCATACTTTAAAGGAAGCCCATTACTAAAAGTAGGTGTTTAAAGAATGATTTTACTTGCAAATAAAATCCTTTAAAGTTAACAGTGTTTGACATCATATTATGCGTTTTGTTTTAGAGTCTGTCCTGTTTCTGTGGTTTTTATTGTTCTGTCATATAAGAAAGTTAAAATACAGGACATTTGATGTATCATCCTTACCCACAGATTACCCAGATGACTAAAAAGCTTTGGTAGCACAAATTCCCCCTTTGAGAAGCTGCTGTGATAACTGTATCTGTCTAGAATTACACTGTCATTAATATCCCAGACCCAAGAGAAACTAACACAGCTGTGTCCCAAATTACCCCACAGTACTTGTCTAGTGGGGAAGCTGCACTTAGGAGGCATACAAATACAGAATGGGGAAAGCTGGAGTGTTTTGAATGTGATCCTGATGCTGCAAAATGATGCCATGTTCATGGTAACACTAAAACATTTTATGACATATACCATTAGTCCCTTACAAGAACAAAGACTTTAATTTTTAATATAGTTTGCCCTTCTGGTAAGAAAAAACACACTCACAGACAAACACAATTACAGAAAGACTTAACAATGCTTCATTTAAAAATTGTTTCCTACTTATCTGTACAGCAAAACAGATTCACTCATATTTAACAGCTAAACAGAACAAACTTGGGACAGTCCCTCACAAGGACCCTGAAAACACTCAGTTCTCTCAAATCCACCCTCATGGACAAGGAAAAGCTGGTACTTCTTTTTCCTTCTTGGAGGAACTGGTAGAGGGTGAAGTCTAGGATAGGAAGACCCTAATGGTAGTCACTTTAGACCCCTCTTTTCAGTTCCACGTCCAAGTAGTGTCTCTGCTAAACACTGCCTCAGAGTTGTTAAAGAAATGAGTAAGTTTAGAGAATAACACATACACCATCTGTTCACATTAGCAATTGCATGTTTTCAGATTTACTTACTGATGCTTTACACTACTGTACCAGCCATTTTGTTTTGCTCCTGGAGAACAAAAGGATACATAATGGTAACTCGTTGTTTGGAGTTCTGTTGACATATATTGATGACTAACTGCTTGTCGGCTGTATTTCTATGTTTGTTTTGGTAGATACCTCTTCTGGAGCTTTCCCTTGTCACAACAATCAGGCTAAGGAAGTTGCTAGCATTCTACTGAAAGAAGTAATCCGTATGTTTCAAAACCCTGAAGTCCCATCCTCTGACAAATGGCCTCATGTATGACAGAGGAAGTCCAGGGAGTACCCAAATTACATTGGTTTAAATGGGATCTGTGGCCCTTGGAAGCCACATTCTAGTGGGAAATCAGAAAGGATGAACCAAACCATTAATAGACAAATTGCTAAATTACACCAGGAAACTCATTTTACATGGGTAGGTGTATCCATTGCCTTGATGAGGATTAGGACTACTCCCTGAGCTATAAGAAAGGGTAAAGCCATTTGAAATTCCATATGGAACACTTTATCCATTCAATAGCACTGTAACATGAAGCGATCAGACATTAATGGGGAAGAAACATTGAAAAATTATTTGCTGTCCCTTTCCTGAATTCGTCATTTTTACCTGAAAAAAAACAAGACCCACTACCTTTCAGGCACTCCAGTGCATAATTTTCATTCAGATCAAGCCTACTTTCAGGCCAAGAAAGACAAATCACTACCACATGCACAGCAGCCAAAGTGGAAGGAACTGACTCCTGAATGCAGTACACATGGGTCAGGAAAGCACCAGGACAGTGGACCGCTGAATAAATCAATGAACTCAAATTAAAATTTTCCAAGACTTAATGAACTGTACCTGTGATTCAGGGTACACATACTGTGAATTAGATTGCCTCAAACACCAGTTGTATTTTGCAGTATGATAACAGTGACACTCCCAATTGTAATATGCATTTTTAAGAATACTAATTTATTTAGAAGATATCAAGATTATAAGAAAACTATTATCCTTTTGCTTAATAATGAAAATGTACAAACAGGGCTTTTCAGGGCAGGCAATCAAAAACTCATGGGAAGAGAATTTACACTTTAAATTAATACAAAAAATTATGAAGGTAGCTAACAAAACAAACTGTTGGGTCTGTATACACTTTCCAGAAATTTTCAGCATCCAAAGTGTGGAGTGTGCAGAGTCCTGAACACTACTTGCTGTGTTTATATAAATCAAAGCAGTAGAACAGCTACTGGTCTTAAAATTTGGAAACAAACTAAAATCTTGCATGAGATTCAAAGGGATAATACCACATAGGGATATTCAGAGGTTTGTTATTGGCTCACCTCATGGAGGCATGATTTCAGTCACTGACTGAAGAAAGTAGTAGGAGTGATGATTGCAGGACTATCAATATTAGTATGTATGCAAGTAATTATGCAATGTATATGGAAGTGCTGCTCTGCCTTGGGAAATCAAACTTGTGGAAAATGAGAGAACTGGTTGCTTGGAATTCAGCTGACCTGTATTGGTGATTAAGTGCTTCAAGCCTGGCTGACCACAAGAAGGTCTGAGAAAAAGCAGGGTGTGTTAGATGGTTGAAGGTTACACTGTCACTGAGATAATTATCCCTAGAACAACATTTAGAGGGCGTATACCCTTGAATATCAGTATTATTTCAAAAAGACACCAAAGTCCCCTAAACTGGTGTCCTGAGCCTCACTATAATGTGAAAACCCACACCTCCTAGCTAAAAAGGCTCACTACCCAAATAAGCCCCTTACCCTCTGAGCATGCATAGTGAAATTACAAGTAGCTGTATCTTTAAGACGAAGCAAGAAAGAAACTAATCAATGGCTAGTTAGCAGGAGGTGACATGAGGTGTGGCTAATACATTTTACTGCACACATATCTGTTGCAAATTTCAATGGGTACGCTCACTTTGTGCAATTACTGCATCACACAGTTTTCTGTGCAGAACTGGAATAAAGTAAGTCTCTCAATGGAGTGTCAGCTGGTCTTTGTATGCTGAGTAGAGAATCCAGATTTGGGACAAACCACAATTTCCCTTCATTGTTGTGCAGCAGGTCTATGCTTACTTACAAACTAATATAGCTATATTCTATATAAAATGTTTAAAAGCCACCATGCTGCACTTCATTGAAGCAATAGATTCCATTCTAGAGCATCAATAAATGTGTCCCTACTGCAGATGAAATATATCTAAGCTCTCTCAAAATTATACACATTAAAATATAATTCAAGTTATAGAAATCTATTTACAGACCTCATTTTATTTTCAGAATTAAATCAGGGTAATTCTGTCCACACAAACAAAACAACTATGTACACATTAACTTTTGGTCCAGTGTTCCTGATAGGCTTGAACTGTTTTTTTTTTGGTTTTGTTTTGGTTTTTTTTTTTTTTTTTTTTTTTTAATTTTCCCAGCTTGTTCAAAACAGCATAATTGTACAGTGCATTCCAAAAGTTAAAGGTAGAGCAAATAAAATAAAACTCATGAAATGGACTCTCAAAACCAGCCATTCCAATAGGAATTGTAGCCCTACTACCCATTCTCTAAATGAATAAAAAAAAAAAAAAAAGAAAATCTAGACCAAAAGAGAACACATGACACACAGGAAGCCTGTACCCAGGACTTGGCAAACAAGTAGGAAGCACCTAAGGCAGTAGGGCTATCACAATGTGTCGTGTAATCAAAAACGGTACAGCCACTGCTGCCCAGAGCAGATGAGAGAACACAGAGGCAGGAACTGTTGCATTACATACAATTTCTGAATCTCTTGTGATATTAGTCTGGTTTTGACCCTGCAAGTCACACTTATCACCAAGTATCCACCAAAGACTTGGGAGGTAAATTCTGCAGGAATGATGCAAAATACAGGTACTCCCAGTTAATAACTGTTCAATAGAGAAGCCACCTTGAACTGCTATTTATCATGCAGCACTAGCATTTGCTTCTCTGGGAAAATACGCTTATGAGAGATGCTCTCTTTTGCAAAGACTACTTCAAGCACTGAGATGGCCAGTGTAACTGGAGATCTTAACTTCATAAGCCTTGCTGCATCAAGCTTCCTCCACCACAACCTCACAAATCATCCCATTCTACTTATCCAGGCTACTCAAACACTTCCATAAGGCTTCTTCTTCACTGCCTCACTGCCACATCCTGCCTCCTCTATCACAACGATGCCCACTGATTCAACTTTCACATTTCATCAGAGCAGCACAGCACCATCTACCAAACAGGCACCATCCATCAACAGCCCATAGGAAGTTTCAGTACTTGTACTACTACAGTCCTAGGTAGTGTAAATGGATGCTTGCTTTCATGTCGGAGATGCCTAGACTTAAAACTCTCAGCAAAGCCCTGCAGGAGACATCAAACTAGAAAAGTTAACACAGAGTAGCAGTACAGTCACCAAAGCAACAAAAACAGACTCAAGCAGCTAAGCAGATACTTTTCATCATCCATAAAACTCACACTTTATCAGTTTTTTGCTTGTTGTATGTTGAGTGTTGCAAGCATGTGTTAGCCAACTGATTGGTACAGCATGACACATAACGCTATACATGTAGCATGCAAATAAAAAAAACTGAGCAGCAAAGTGCAAAGGTAAATGCACACATATGAATCTGATCCTGGAAAGGATTCCATGTGTGTTTTCTTTACACCTTCATTTTTCAGACAGGAAATGTTACTGTATGGCCTCATTCAAAAGCACCTCTCAAGGTAGTGTCTAGTCAAGGTCATTGGAGTGAGGCAAAGAACAGGAGAGAACAGATTGACTTGATTTACACCATTTCATGATTAGTTGATTAAAAGGAGCATGATACTCAAATCAAAAGCAGAGTTCTTACAATACCATCAATGACCACCAGCAAGATAGGTTGAACTCTCAGAACTCCAGCTCCATCAGCCACAGATATGCACTTTGGCAGTGGGTCCTGACATAATTGTACTGAGAGTTGTCAACCCTCTGTCTCCTCTAGGCTTCCTCTAGGCACAGGTTAACTCCAGTGAAAACCTACAGATAATTCTATTGCTGCAAGATACTAATAAAATAGTTACCATGCTTTCAGGGCTGCAACTACCAAGTAAAAATCCTTCATCACTGGGCTCACACACAGTTGTTCACATGCAAACAGACTGTTTAGAGAACAATTTATATCAAAGCCTATTTTTTAAAGTTTGCACTACCTATTTAACACATCGTTTTCTCTGTCACATTTTCCTTTCCAGAGGAGAAGCTTAGGCATTAAAATCTGTATTTAAAAGAGGTACCTGGTTCTTTTTTTGATCGCCTTTACATCATGATATTAAGCCTCAGTTGCCTTTGAGACCACAGGTAAAAGCCATGCAAGAATTAACACAAAACAAGAGATGGTAGTTCTGCTTAGCACTTGTACACAGTGTTTCTCATGTGCAAGGACCTGAGCAAACATTAACTGGACAACAACTTTGTTACTTTATCTTTGGCATGCAGCCTACAGGAGATGATTTAAGTGACCTTGCATTGTTGCAAACCTACTGGAGACAGAGTTATGTTATCTCCACTGAAATCAGAACTGCAGGGAAGCTGAGTAGCAAATTGAAATTCCTGATAATTTCAAACTCAGCAACTCACTGTCTGAAAAGGAAAGGAACACTTAAAGACTGGCGTCATAAACAATTGCATGGCAGAGACACTGAACACCTCTGCATCACAAGGTCATCCAGTGAAGTCGGCATGTGTTGGACTTCCCAAGAAAGCCTTAAAAACAAACAATCCTATTGTAGGGCATGCATTCACTAGACAAAACATCCCTGAGAATTGAAACAACAGACAGCAGCTTTTCTTGAAAGAATGGCTTATCTGAAAACATTACAACCTATGAGTCAGTGGTACAGGGGTAAGTAATCTACACCTTTCTCTGCTCTCCATTCTCAATTTAGAGATTGTATTTGCCAGGAGCAAACGCGTGGTGAGAATGGAAACCTCCCTTGCTTAGAGGTAGGATGTTGAGTTTACCAGCAACAGCTTATCCAATTCTGTGGCAGGGGCTCCTAGGATATTCAGAACTTAGTAAATGCCAGAAGCTGCTGCTCCCAGTTCTTTCAGTTGCTCTGGCCAAAGCTCTTTCCTCTCAAAGTCTACACGTACATATCACGAGTAGTATTTTGAGCTGAACTCTTGTAATGCACTCCACTGAGACCAGAACTCTGAAAGCCATGCCAAAAGATCCTACTAACGTTACCACAAGTAAGGTCTTGACCATGGCTTTGAAAAGTAATTCATAATGGTATTATCTGAAGGTCACTAAGGCAACAACAGAAATAGTCTCTTTCAGCTTCATTTAGCCACCTATATTTCCTATACTGCCAGCTAATAACGCTATATTTACAAAACATTTGCAGCTCACAAAGCCTACACAAGCATTTCTTTAAAGGTGGAAACAGCAGCAGCAATATAAGTAAACTGTGGACATTTTACAACCACAAGTGTTAATCCATTTATCTCTTCTTTTTTCTTGAGGTACCATGCCCCATTGGGGAAACTGTCCACACAGTGTACAAGCTCTGACACTGGAGACTATATGTCTCAGACCATGAATTCCATGTGAATTGGCAATAAAAAGCACCATGGGGAAGGCAGGAAGCACTTGGAGAGAATGAACAAGGAATGGCAACAAAAGACTAACACAGATTGCCAGTAAACCTTGATAATTACATATTCATTGGATAGCTTCTGTAGAGAAAGAAATTATTATTATTGAAGAAAACCATTTTTTCATGCTGAACCCCAGAATAATGCAACTGAAAAAAATCACTCAGCAGGGCACTTCCATCAGCCAGTGAGGCTGTCCTGAAACTTCCCTGGCAGAAAGGGACTACAGGCTGTGAAATGAAAGGGTCTTTCACCAGCAGAGAAGAGGAAAGATAACCTGACTGAAATGGTCATCTGAGGCTGCAAGCTGGAGGAAGCTGTTGAAAAGCAACAATTCTGTGAAAAAAGCTCATGTGGTCTTTGCTTAAAAAACGACTGAAATTTGCAGCAGGTTGTGAGCTGTGTTCCAAGATCACTCAAGAGGGAAATTAAACTGGAAAGAAATGCATTTAAGAGTTTGCTGGTTTGCTGAGATATTTTTGGTTTACTTTTCATTATTTGTTGGGGGTTTTGTTTTCACAAACCTGTGTTTGGCTTCGCAACTTCAGTCAAGCTTTAAATGCAGAGCAGCCATAAGGTCAGCATAGGAAATCTGTACAGTTAATAAAGCACAGATAAGAAGCCTCTTCATAATTCAACTCCATTTCTGTAGTAATAATAAAGTGAAGAGGCAGAACCCCAGAGCCTGTAAGGGAGGCCATGGGAGTATGACACAGTGCATTTGGACCAAGGAATACAACTGGCCCACATCTTGTGAGCTTAAAGGCTGGTGGTGGACTTTTGTGGGAGTTGCAAGATAGACAGCTCACACATGCTGCTCGTTTCACTTCCTAGTAAAGGCCACAACTTTTCCTTCAGATGCTACTTTTAAGCCTTTTAACAGATAAAAGAAATCAATCTCTGCCTCTGAGGAACAACGAGATTTCCCTACTACCTACAACTAGGCAGTAGTGAGATTTCCTAACTAGGTATTTAAGCATTGCTGATATTTGCACATAACCAGTTTCATTCCAATGGAGATAAAGTGATGAGCAAAAAGCTGAGAATATGCAAGGCATTAGAACCAAGAAAAAAGAAAAAAAGAAAAACTACATCTAAGTCATTAGTAACATAAAGCCAGAGCAATGACAGTAAGTCCAGCCACTGTTCATTGTTTATCACCTCACGCATCACCAATACAGTGACTGGCGATGTATCTTTACTTTCAGATACCAAAGGATAAATGTGGTGTGGTTACTGCTGCAATGGATCATTCTCAGTTAGACAGAAGAAAGTAAAGCCAAGAAATAATTGTATATTTGCATAAATGAAGCAATGTTTATCTTAACTCTGGAAAAAAAAAAAGACTAAACCAAAACAACAACAAAAAAACACAAGCGACTTTTTAAAAATAAAAGAAAAAGCTAGAACAATCCTGTTTGCAGTGACCACCTCACATTGTTCTGCCTTTTCCCACAGTTCCAAAGTTTTGAGCTACAATGAACTCAGATCACAGTTATTCTCATCTTGAAATTACTCAGTTACTAACACCAAAATCACAGAATCATAGAATGGCCTAGGCTGGAAGAGATCTTAGAGATCATTTAATCCAACCTCCCTGCCATGGGCAGGGATGCCTCTCAACTAGACCAGGTTACTCAAGGCCCTACTCAACCTGGCCTTGAACATCTCCAGGGAGGGGATATCCACAACCTCTCTGGACAATCGATTTCACAGTCTTGCCACTCTCGTAGGGAAGCATTTCCTCCTAAGATCCAATCTAAACCTATTCTCCTTCAATTTAAATCCATTTCCCCTTGTCCTGTTGGTGGACATGCTTGTCTCTCCCCAGCCTTCCGGTAGGTTCCCTTCAGGTAAATGGAAGGCAGTTTTAAAGTCTTCTCTTCTCCATGCTGAACAATCCCAGTTCCCTTAGTCTATCCTCACAGCAGAGCTGTTCCAGCCCCCTGAATCATCTTTGTGGCTCTCCTTTGGACTTGTTCCAACAGAATCTATGTCTCTCTTATGGTGGGGACAGGCAACAGACCCCTGTTTACTGCTGGACATATGGCAGCTCTTTTCCTCAAAAGAAATAAAATAAAATCTGAGAGGTGTCAAAACACAGACTTAAAAAAACCCAAACCCAAAACAAAATAAAACCCACCACACTTTTTAAATGGTTAGCCAAGGACCGCCAAGAATCCTTACACTTAAAAATAAAAATATGTAAATAAGAAACTCATCATCACCATGAGATGCATAAGGAAGATTGTTTTCTAACAAAGTTTTAACAATGGAGAACTATTGAAACAACAGATTTTATCTATGTATCAAGGTCAAATAGGTCTCACATAAGGTCTTTCAAGTTTTCTGTATTTCCGCTGCACAGCAGCTTCCAAGTTAGTTGGGGAAAACAGAAATCATGAGATTTAAAGTGAAAAGTGGCTGGACAACCTAATCTCACCTTTTCTCTGCTAAGTATATTTCTGTGGTATGCTGTACGATACAGGGACAATGCCACATATACAAGCAAAATTTGTTTATTTAGCTATTGTGTTGACTCTCTTGCATTCCTCAATACTGTGTTAGACGATATGGTCTGTGAAGATCAGAGTGTGTCTAATGACCAGGGCATATGTCTGAACTCTCTGGTTAGAGACAGTGACAGGAACATCCTGTTAGCTTTCAGCTTTCTTGGTGCAATGTTTTTTTTTACTCAGCACCACTTATTTATTTGTATGAATATCTGAGCTGACTACATTTACCTAGACTTTTAGTAACATCCTCCAGTTTCTGTAGACCGGTAAATTTAGTCAGAGAACACAGGTACTTCATGGCTCTTCTTACCTGCACACGGACAAAAAGGAATCTGTCATGCTGGAACCCATTCAACTGCAACATTACCTCACTTTCCAGGACTGGCACTTTAGACCCAGGGCTCCATCTTTCTTCCTGCCTACTGCTAAACCTCTCCAAATGTTGCTTATCTTGTCACTTCTGCATAGTAAGCTGGTTTTCATTAATTTTAGAGCTACTGCCCTTTTTCCTTCCCCATTAATGTACAAAGGGGAACAGAGATACAAAGGCTAATTATGAAGTCTTCAGACTAGGAAAAAAAGTAAACACCAAGAATTATTGCACACAGTCCACAATAACTGATCAATTGAACAACTGATCATACTGAACAACTGATCAGTATGACTACTGCTAAGATGTATTCCTAAGGTGCCAGCCACCATGTCACCTTGGTTTTGTATTACAAATATCTACATGATATCACAGCTCACAATGAAAGCCATTTCCTTTTTCCTCCTACTACCAAATCTAAAGTAGATTACTTGACAAAGCTCCACCATCTCAATATTCTCCACAAGCAATAGAAAACAGATAGCTGTTTATAAAAGCACTTACACACTATTTTTATACATCATATAATACCATTGCAGGAAGCAATACAATTTCAAAATTCCTAACAAAATATGTATTAAAATATCAAAACTATTTAGAGTAGAAAAACAGTCTATTTATAGTTGAATTTGTCATTCTTGTAAAGGACACATCCACTGTTACAGGGTTACAGACTTCTATTCTGAAAGCCACGACAAAGCCAAAAAAAACACAGTGCATGCATAGGAATAAATCCCTATTCCAAGAAATTATTTTGTTTGGAGCCTTCAGGGGCTCAACTCAATCTCCAAAAGTACTTCATGACTACAAAATAAGGCAAAAAAGTCTCACTATCTGTCTAATCTTCATGAGGCCATTGACTGATGTTTATGCCATAGATTGACCTCCAGATCTAGTATTTATCAGCTTCCAAAATCAAATATTGAAACAGCAAGCTAAGCTTAGCTGTTTTCACTTCCATGGGTGCAATGAAGGATAACACAAGAGTCATACAAAACTTATACCTAAGATACATTCCCAGTTGGACTTAAGAAATGGGGAAAGCAAGAAATTGTTTTACATGAAAATGAAATCCACTTCAGCAGCCAGTGAAGCACATTTGAGATTTCACCACTACATCTTCCCACATTGTTTATCCTTTGCATCTCATGCACTGAGAATCAGACAAGTCTTTTATGCGTCAGACTCTCTGTATGCAGAACATCAACTGCCCACATGTGGCAGGCCTTAAGTAAAAGGAGAGAAAGAGCAGGCAGGAACTCATCACTCCAATTCCTTCCCTTAGACTTCAGCCACAGCTGCATTTCTCTACAGGGATGAACGATAACACGCACAGCGCTTACATAGATTTTATGTTCTCTAAGCATGGACGGCCTCACCTTCCATCAGATCAGGGCCATGATGGCTCATCATCCTCCAGGCAGCCTGTGGAAACTTGGTGTTATGGGTTTTAACTGGATCTTTCAACAAGAGAGTACAGTCCTCCAAAGGGACTAGATGGTCCAGAGGTGGACACTGGAAAGTGTAATCTTCTGTTATTTCATCCCATCATGACTGCATCTCACCCATATAAATAGACAGCACCTTTATTCCGCCCCTTTTCCTCTCTCTCTCTCTTCTCCCAGTGCACCAAGCTGGTATCTCTCTGGTATTTCCATGGGAGCTGAGGCTTTTGGCCTTGAGCAGCCTGGATAATTTTTACTGCATCATCTGAGCCTGGGTAGGGAGGTATGGGGCAGGGCAGGCATTGAGGTCTGGGGTTTTGGCCTAGTTGTGGGGGGAGATTTTGGATGATGTTGGTCTAGTGAGGTTTTGGAAAGCCCAGGATGGAGAACTGAGCCAAGGCTGAATATGGATTTGTATATTTTCTATTTTTGTATATAGTTGTGAACAGTATTTCCATTTAAATTTCCAATTCTTTCCATTCCTACATGGAGTGTTTTCTTTGACTCCTCTGAGGAGGGGTAAAAGAGCTTCTGGCCATTCTAAAACCCTGACACTTGGTTTCAGCTGCTCCAAGCTAATGCTGGGGTTTATTAATTCTTGCCTGTTGGAATAGTGATTGAGCTATGTGTTACATGGCACAACCACCCCAGCTCACTATTAATGGACCAGTCTACACATTCATGTCTGAATATTCTTATTATGTGTGATTTTCTACAAAGCTACAAGCTATTTCTACAGTGCTCATGCTGATTTGGGCACCCTGAACTCACCAAAATAAATGGTAGAATTATTCACACAAGATGACAGAGGTCACAGACAACTTTTTTTTTTTCCTGCCCCCCCCCCCCCCCCAGTTTAAAATTCATTACTTCTAGGTTGGATTATATTTGCATGCCACAATCAAATCACTCTTATCAGAGAAGGAGGCAAACATTGCTTTGGATTGCCTAGCTTACATTTTGATTTCTTCACAAGAGTTGTGCACATTTTCTGTAACAAGAGAGCTCAGCACCTCAACAACCTAGGGATTTTCATCTTCCCAGTACAAAATCACTGCAAATTAAAATCTGAGAATGAAAATATGCACAAAGCACAAAACCCTGACAGCAACACAGTGCCCAGAGTCTCTCTGGAGACAGAGGGCACAATCCCATGCAAAGTAAGTGGGCCTGCTATGCTGCCAGCCCCTTCTCATCATCAAAAACATCTGCATATTCTCTTTGTCAGGTCCATGAGAGATGCCTAGTAATAATACAAATCTTGTAAAATGTTTCCCCAAAGCCACCCTCTCTCTTTGATGTTCACGAGTACAGTGACCTGACAAATGGCCCAGTCGCACTTGCCACCACATCCCGTTTGCATAAATTTCAAAGGATCAGAATGTTCACCAGGCCTATGGCTGGATTCTGTGGAGTGCATCTAATGCAACAACTATGAGTGAGTAATTGCTGAATTCAGACTGTTCCCAGGAGAAAACGGCCAGTGTGCAGCGAGGTAATTCTCATCCTTTTCAAAACATCATTTTCAGTGATTTCTGAGACAGGGTAGAGTGACAGAGAGAGAGCAGGGATTTGTAACAGGTTTTAAAGTCTCCAAGGAAGAAGAGATAATGCCTAAGATCTTTGTGACCCGTGACAAAAATGCAAAGAGTATGTGTTTATTGATTTTTTTGGGTTATTTTAGGAATCCAAGTCACATATCTTTGGGGTTCCCTTCAATCTCCTGCGATACAAAATAACATAAACGTCCTTTTTTTTGCATCCTGTAACAGCATCCTTAACAATAGAGTTAACAACTGCAAAGCATTATATAAATAATAAGATGAAAATGGGGGGTTGGAACAAGATGATCCTTGAGGTCCCTTCTAACCCTGACAATTCTGTGATTCTGTGAAAATGGGGTAGTTTTCACTGCCAGAAACAGCAGAGGGTTTCCAAATCTTATGGGTTAAAAAAACCCAATAAATTTAACAGTCTTTAGAACAAGCTAGTATAATCCTTCCAAAACTAAAGAGAACAGATGACTCAACCATATGGACAAGTTCCATTACAAGATATAGAATTATGTCTTGTAATCATAAAATATGATGTAAAGTAGTCTGGTCCCAGGAGAAGGAAAGGCATTAGACATATGTGACATGCACAGGCATTCCCTAAATCCATCTGGCTAGCTATTTAGAAAAAGTACTATACAAATAAGCAGGGTTTTTTAGAAGTCTCCAAGATAAATATTCTTAAGCCTTCTCTTGGAAAAGAAATGAGTATTGCTCTTTAAAATTTACTTTAATGCATCAACCATTATTGTTAAAAACACTGCTCAGTTAAATAGGTATAGCAAACTACATGTTACATCTTTCCACAGCAGTGTAGCTTTGAAAAGTTTGCCTTTATGAACTTTGAAAGCAATCTGTGGTTTATTAATACTTCATGACTAACACAAAAGCGCTAGAAAAAAAATGTAAAGGACTATTTGCAAATCAAAAGAAGATTCTTTTTTAAAAATACCTAGGGAAGAGACAAAAAATACACATCCAGTAGGAATAGACATCAAGTAAGAATACACATATAATAAGTTGCAAAATATTATTTTCTGCATTAAGATCGAATGAACAAAAAAAAACCAAAAACAAACAAAACAAACCAAAAAACCCCACACAAAACCAACCAAACCTGCTGAGAAGAAAAATGGAGCCACCAACTGTAACAGGTAAAATACTCTTCATTAATTTCCCAAATGCACAACAGAAGTCAGTCATCTATACCTCAGTTTCTTGGATCACTTGATCCAAGATTTCACATGATCACTTGAAATTAATGGCAACCATTCACTACACTGTTATCACTCGGGTCCTCATTTTATTCAGGGTGCCATTTAAGAAGGTACGCATAGATGCCTTAACTAAGCATGTAATGTCTAACAGTTCTGCTAAAAACAAACTCCACCTTTTATTACAGGTAGTTTAAATCAAGTCAGCCTAGAAAAACAAGACTGACTCCAGCAGAAAAAGTAAGGAAAAATTACAAGCAGCAATAGCTTTCATTTCTCAGAGTGACAAAACCAGCAAGTGAAAATGACTAAGGAGATACAATTACTCCGAAGCCTTTCTAGAACAACCATATTACAATTCCCCACTATGTAGTAATATCTTGCTCGCAACAAAGTCCTGACAGCCACTTAAAGACCATACACTGAGTATCCTTTTCAAGAAGAATGTGCACACTTAACACGTAAGTTTAGAGAAGCAGCAGAAACTAAGAAGCCAAGTGACTAAACAAGCGAGCTGCTCGACTCTTAGTCCAATCCCTATGAAATCGAAGTGTTATGAGTCATCAGATAAGACATAAAGAAGAAAACAGAATAGATATGGACTGCACACCAACTGCATATGTAAGCTGTTCACCAATACCAGTATTGGTCTCTTTTTCTACAATGGCATTACAGCTGGAAAGTCAGAAGTGCAAACCAGCATCTGTATGAAGAATGAGTAGACTAGCGTGCCTCTGCCCCAAAACAAAGGCAAGTTAAAAGGAACACAGTGTTGAGAAAAAACAGTAATATGGGGAGGTGGATGTGTCATACCCAGCACAGTGAGGGATCACTATGTGAAAGTGGAACCGTCTCAAAACCAAACAAAATAAACTCAACAGCAACTTTGTGGGACTCCTTTTAAAGGATGTTGCAGACGAAGCAAGTTTACATGGGTTCAAGGAGGGCTGATTGTATATTAGGTACAAAGTTTGACTACAGATTTGGAAGACACATTCATCCAAACCACAAGGAATTAGTTTCCATGCTCAGAAAACTGCTTGAGCTGACAACAGTAAGCAGTTAGAGAAGTATTACACAGAAGCATCACACTTGCTCAAGTAATTGCTTTTCTCTAGATACAGACTCACAGGCACTACTGGAAACAAACGACAATAGAGCCTCAATCTGAAGCAGAAACCACTGTCGTGTTCTTAACAGAAATCTGTTCAGAATCGTCCCATTTTTCACCACAACTTCTTTTTCCTCTGCTGCTCTACAGGACAAATCTGCAGATGTGTGTGGAGGACAACTTCTTGACACAGCTGGTGAGGGAGACAACTAAAGAAGGCATCCTGCTGGACCTGCTGTTTGTGAAATGAGGACTTGTGAGTGATGTGACAACTGGAGGCCATCTTGGGAATGGTGATCATGAAATTGCAAGAGTTCTTGGAGAAGTTGGAAGAGCCAGTAGAATTGCCATCTTCCAACAGGCAGACTTTGGACTGTTTGAGAGACTGGTTTACAGATTTCCTTGGGAGGCAGTCCAGAATGGCCAAGGTATCCAGAAAGGCTGGGCATCGTTCAAGAAGGAAGTCTCAAAGGCACAGGAACAGACCATCCCCATGTGCCAAAAGACAAGGAGGCAAAGAAGGCTGGCCTGGCTGAATGGAAAGATCTGGTTGCAACTCAGGGAATAAAGGAGAGTTTAATGTCTTTGAAAAAAAGAGGCAGATCACTTAGGAGTACTAAAAGGTGTTGTGAGGCTATGCTGGGAGAAAATTAGAAGGGCCAAAGTCCAACTGGAAATTAGCCTGTCTTCAAAGAACAAGAAATGCTTCTACAAATATATTAGCAACAAAAGGAGGAATGAGGAGAATCTCTGTCCTTTGTTGGATGCAGGAGGAAACTTAGAAGTCAAGGGTGAGAAAAAGGCTGAGGTACTCAATACCTTCTTTGCCCCAGTCTTTAGCAGTAGAAGTTGTTCACTGGACACCCAGCCCTCTGAGCTGGAAGATAGGGATGGGAAGCAGAATGAAGCCCCTATAACCCAAGAGGAGATAGATAGCAACTTGCTGTGCCACTTAGATGTAAACAAGTCTATCAGGTCACACTAGAAACACTGCCCTAAAGTAGCAGTTACACATGATGACACTGCTTTTCTTCAGTAGTGAGAAGCAACATAGAAAGTAAAAAAACCAACAAAAAAGAACTGCTACACTTCATCTGTGCTTCAGTTCAACAAGCATACCTCTAAGAAAGGAACCCTGTGCTCAAGCAACATGTATGCTGTAGGTCCCTGGTGATCTCTTAGCTTGCTCTCAAGTATCCAAAGACAATTAAGAAAAGCAATAATCTTGAATTTAGCAGGCCAGCTCTGTGTCACAAGCCCAGCATTCTTTAGATGACTGTAGAACAAAAATGGTTTAAACACACCAGATTTAGCTATGTTGCCTTAATTGCTCAGGAAGAAAGACAGAATACTTTTGATTGTTTGGTTTTCTCATACCTCAGTCATCGATTCCTATAATCTTCTATGAAGAGCTTTTAATGTTAACTTGAGTCAGGGGTTGAGGTCTAAATTGAGGGCTACAGTTATGCTTTAATTCAGGGTTTGAATAAAAACCTAATGATGGGTAAAGATGGGTCGCTCTGACAAAGGCTGAGAACATTACTGTGCAAGGATACAACTTCAGTGGACTATCCTCTCTAACATTATGTATCATTTGTACCACACACATCCCACTATAGAAGTATTGAAATATTTGTTGAACCAGTCATTTTGAAAGTTAAATGTCTTGTTTATGTATTTAAATATGGATTTGGAAAAAAGCTCTCAAGGCCTTGACCTGCATGCCAGCAAAACAAGTATTTAAGTTGTTTGTTTGTTTTTTAAATTGTTGAAGATTCAATGTACCACAGAATTATAACACAGTTTGAGTTGGAATAGACTTTAATGATCATCGACTTCCACCTCCCCTGTCACAAGCAGGAACATATTTCACTAGACCACATTGCTCAAAGCCTCATCCAACCTGGCCTTGAACACTTCTGGGGACAGAGCATTTACAACTTCCCTGGGCAACTTGTTCCAACATTCCACCACTTTTAAAGTGAAGAATTTCTTCTTAATACCTAATCTAAACCTAGCCTCCTTCTGTTTAAAACTGCTGCCCTTTGTTCTACCACTACACTCCTTGATAAAAGAGTCCCTCTTCATCTTTCCTGCAGGGTCCCTTTAAGAACTGGGAGGCTGGTATAAGGTCTCCCTGAAGCCTTCTCTTAGTAAGGGTAAAAAACTTAACTGTCTCAGCCTGTCTTCATAGGGGAGATGCCCCTATAGTGGGAGAGAGCTCCCTGATCATTCTGTGACCCTCCTCTGGGTCTGATCAAGCAGGTCCATATTTCTCTCGTGCTGAGGACTCCAGAGCTACACACAGTGCTTCAGGTGAGATTTTAACACAGAAGAGCAGAGCAGGAGAATCATTTCCCTCCACTGACTGGCCACAATTAATTTATCACTGCACTTACAAATAAACAAAGCAAAAGGTTAAAAAAAACCCAGAAATTAACCCATCAAAACAAAACCAACTCTACATAGTATTTCACAACAGCCCTGCAGTTACCACTGAGAAACCAAATTTTAAAGATTTTGGCTTGGTATGCTCTTTGAATGAGAAGACACTGACAAAACTAACTCCTATTACTTTTCCAGAAAAGGTTACAGAGAACATACTGCTATTAAAATATAGGAGTGATATACTGTAGTGACTACTGAAATTAGAGAAGTGTGAACAGACAAACCCTTCATAACCTCACCACAGAACATCCCTACCCGCTTGTGAAAAAGAATCAGACTGCTCTTCAGCATCTCCAAAGAACTCTACAAAGCTGAATGATTACGCATTGGAAAATGTTTCCTTAGGAGTGAGGAAAGTCTTGGCATGCACACTGCAACGTCACTGTAAATTAAACCTCTTGTGCTGCAGCTGTCCAAGGCTTTGTACTCAGTCCCTGACACAACACGTTGCCTCAGGCTGCTTGCTGAATGCCTGCCCAGCCACTGAACTGGTTCACTATGCTCCCCTTTGTAAAACTAGGCTGCTATGCTTACTACAGGCTGGCCACCTTCAATGCCACATTCTTTTAGAGCAATGCTGTCAATGACACAAGACATCAAACACCAGGCCAAGGCTTCAAGATTGTTGGAAGGTTACCTGCAGGCTCCACAGCATGTGAAAAAGAGTTGGGAGGCTTTTATGCTCTCTAGTTTTTCACAACAGAAATAAAAACAAAGCATCAATATCAGGTATACATGAGAGGGAGGAGAATTCCACTATTCCAATTCAGGTTTGCTTGGGGAGGGAGGAGTTTTGGGGGCTAGTTAGAGTTTTTTTAATGAAAGCAGCCAACATTTTGGCAAATTAAAATAATTCAGAGAATATTACATTATTTGGAAATAAATTAAAAGTTTTAAATTAATATTGAGCTTCATGGGTAGCTAGCCACTTCCTTAGCTTTGTTTTATTTTAGAATGCGTCATTCTTTTATTTCTATGCCTATCCAAAAAATTTTCCAAACACTTAATGTCAAACAGGAAAAGTGAAGTGGAAAGTGGATGACGGCCAGTCTAACTAAGCTTTATCTACGGACTCCATACATCCTGACATACTACCCATGCTCTGAGTTGCTGCAAGTACTACAACCAGTCATGCCACTGCTGTTTTAAGAAACATCACATTTTGCAAAGAGAAATGACAGAATTTCAATGTGAAGTCCAAAATAACATACCATGTTTTTTATGATCCATACATTGTTTGCAAAAAATAAATGAACGGGCAATTTAAAAAAAAAAATCCATGCATATCAGTGGACCTCAAAAAATTAAGATACAGTGGTACAACATTATAATTATTTTTAAGCTATCAGAAAATATTATGTTTAGAAAGCATTTTTTCATTCTGACAAAAAAAGAAACAGTAATTTAAGACTTCAGGTTTCTTCATGTATTCCACTGGCTGCACAGCCACTTCCCACCAGTGTGAGTCAACATTGGGTTTTAGTCGTCTGAAGATATCACTGGGGAGGCAAGCAGAGCAGGATTTATTCTCAACTCCATGAGTTGAGCATGCTTCAACATGTGATCTCTTATGACCCTGGGAGCTTGGGAATGAACTCTAAACCTCTTTCAGAGAGGTGTCTCATATGGATGAGCTCTGAATAAAACACTGGTCAACAAGTAGAGCGCTAATTACTTGTGCCTAATAAAAAATGATGTGTCTCTTGCTACTGGAACAAGGCAGCCACTACCATCACCTATTTTAGACAGAGCTATTGAGTTATGCCAGGAAAATTCTGGTTACCTTGGAGACCACTCTAGACAGCTCTAGCAGAACTCACAAGATATATTTTACCAAAATGTATCTCTCTGTTGGATACATTCAGTTCATTCCTATGTGCTTGAGAAGAACACAAAGACAGAAAAGAAAACAACTATCAAAATAGCTAGCACTTGAACTGCCTTTCCTGCATTGCTAGAATTTCAACATGAAAGAGAAGATAATTGTGTCCAGATTCTAGTACATACAGGATTATTGACAATATGGTGCAACAGACATTTTTGGGAGGGGGGGGAGGAGGGGGTCAGGGGGAGGGGATTGTTTGGTTTTGGTTTGGTTTGATTAGGGATTGTACAGATAACAAGTATGTATCATACTGAAAACACTTACCTAAGTAGGCTTTGTCCCCAGTAAAAGTAGAAAACACACCAATCATGTCATTGGTTTAATACAGTCTTTGTTAGGAACACATGTTGTAACAAATGTCCACGCTTTCTTTGAAAGAACTGCAGATGCATCTTGAAATTGCTGCTTCTAAAATAAACCTGAAATCATTTGTATATGATAAATACCCTATAGGCTCCTGCAATAAACAGAGTCACACAAGAACTGAAAAAGGAGCTCAATGTATCTATGATGATGCACAATATTCAAGAATTCTTTTGTTCTATTTCTGAAGACAGCACAAAAGGGCATTTCTTACACCAACAGCTGGGGGGTAGAAAAGGGGGGGGCGGGGGCAAAGAATTCATTCAAAGAGTACAGTTATAACTGATTTGCATGGTTAAAGCATTCTAGTTTCCTTAACTGTTTATGTGAGAGGACAAAGCATGTTATCATGGAGACACATTCCACAATCAGCTAGACGTAGCTATATTATCTTGTATTTAACTGTACTCACAAAATCATGGAACGGTAGAGGTTGGAAAGGACCTCTGGGGATCACCTAGTTTAAACTACCTGCTAAAGCAAGTTCACCTAGATCAGGTTGCACAAGAATGTGTCCAGGTGGGTTTTGAAAGGCTTCAGTGAAAGATTCCGCAACCTCTCTGGGCAGCCTACTGGTGCATTCCAGGATACCGCTGGTCTTCTTGGTTAACTCATTGTCCACCAGGACTATCAGAGGCAGATCAAAACCCCTGACCTGTACTGGTGCATGGGGTTATTCATCAGGTGTAGCACTCCATGAGGCTGCCCTCTGCCCAGCTCTCCATCCTGTACAGAACTCAAGGAATGGCAGCTCAGCATTCCGGCGTGTCAGCCACTCCACCTGGTTCTAGGAGGAGTCAGTGCCCTTGACAAGTTGTGGCACACCCAGCACACTCTTGGATCTTAGCTCCCAGTATCTTAACTCCCAGGAGCTACGATTCCATACAGTTGGGTCAGCCACATGTTGAGTTCAAAAAGGTAAAAAGATTACCTTTTTTCAAAACATTCACTTCACAGTCACTTTATGAACACAGATTTTTTTTTAAAAAAAATCAATGAAATTAAACAAAAAAATAAAAAGCACACACTTCCACATGTATTTTGAAACTGCTACAGTAGCAGTTTGCTGAGCACAAATTTCAACCAGTATTAAGGCACATGCATCCCTGTATATCTCAGGGATGATCAATAAACTAGAGTAACAAGGTCAACAGAAGCTACAGACTGGTCAGGACAAGGAAAGCATCATTTGTTTAGAATTCACTGCATTGATTTTACAATTTCCTCCTATTTCAGCATTTCTGCTGAATAGAAACACTAATTCAAGTTTTTCTTACTGCATCTGTTCAGCTCACCTGCTCACAGATCATAAGATGTCTGCATTTTTTCTTTTTTAAGGCAAAGCAATTTGTATCATCAAATTCTGTCAGAAGTTAATTCCTGCATAAATCAGGCTGTAAGAAAACAAGACCTCTCCACTGCCTTGCTTTAATTCCACATAGTGTTGCCAAACATGACTTCTAGATCCTTTCAACAGAGATGAGTTCCCAATTATGTTGTTGTTCATAATAGCCTCCTGCTTCCTAAGACTGCCTGAGGATGTACAAGGAGTGATACATGCCATCTCTAGTGCTCTAATGACACATAGCATTATTCCAGCATTATTCATCATGATGGATGTGCTTTACAAAAAGCTCCCTGTTCTTCAGGGAAGTCAAGTAGATGTTTCTAGATTCTATTCTACAATAGTCAATCCATTACCACAGTTTAAACTCTTTAGTTATTCACACCCAAGTTCTCCCTCAAACTCTCCACCCTTAAGTTTTGTCAGAAGCACTTTTAGCAGCTACCTCTTAGCCTGCTCAATTGCTGTGCTGCAACTAGATTGCACCAGCAAGAACCTCATATCCACTAGACAAAGGACTCAGCTTCTGCTTGGAAGGGAGCCAGATGATTAGTGAGCAATACAGAACAGGAGCCAAAATTAACCAGGGCAAATACATGCACAAAAGTTGCAAACATGCTTTAAAAGGTGTGAAGAATTTTAGTGCTTTCAATGGAAAGGACTGACTGCAGAAGGCTCCCCTTCCTCTAAAATGGCTAAACAAGACAGTCAGTTATCTTTGCCTGTTATAAAAAACTTACTGACCTATTTTTAACCCTTAGACAACGGTGTATTTCCCCCCCCATCCCCATCTACATACTGTGAAGTTGGGGGAAAACATAAGATGGCTTTCAATTCATGACTCACATTCCAAAAGAAGCATTGAGTTCTTCTCGAGATAAAAATAATTCTAAAATTCTTTCTGGTTTTAATTTCTTTTAGTGAGAATGTTCTAACGAGCACAGGGTTGGGAAAGGAGCATAATTCCCTTCATATTTTCTGAGTTAGCCTTCTGTTCCCCCCAAACTTTCACCTCCTTGCAGAAGTTCATGCCTGTTGAAAATTAGAATGTCTGCATTGCAGGATGGGCCATTATAATTCAACACATGCTGCTTTCATGGAGAAAAAAATATGGGTTTGGAATAGCTCTGTTATAGGTCAGGAATGTAAAGCAGAGTTCATATTTCAGATTAAAATGGGAACCAGAGCTCTTTTTTGCAAATACAATGCAGCTTTCCTGTAATGAAGGAAAAAGAACTCTGCAGAATAAGTTCTTCGCAACGTCCTGTATCAGGTATTTAAGAGGTCACTGATTGCTTGTGTTTCGCAAAAGGTAGCATTGCAAAGTTCTGTTTTTACCACTGAATGCAAGTTGTAAAAATTTGCCTCAGAGCATACTTTTCTACTCCAGCCTTTGTACTGCCACAGATGACTCAATGAGCAATCATGTGCTCTGTATTATTCCAGAGAGCATCCCAGGCTCCCACAAAACAACTGCACTATTGAAACACCGCAAGTAGAAACAGTACAGCACAAATGAGATGGTATCACAACTATGTATTATGTTCCTCAAAGCTATGTAGACTGTGGTTTGATGCATTTTGCTACATGTCCCAACACTTCTTAAAGAAGAGCACAAAATCCCTTTGCACCTAGTCCCACAAACTGTTTTGGTTTGTCTTCTCTAAGCAGTCTTTTCTCCCTCCTTTTTTTTTTTTTTTTTTTTAAACACTGTGACTGGTCTCTTCTCCCAGGCAATCAGTGGCAGAACAAGAGGACACAGTCTCAAGCTGCACCAGGGGAAGTTTAGGCTCAAGGCAAGAAGGTGGGCCTGAAGGTGTTCAAAAAAGGTTTGGATGTGGCACTCAGAGCCATGGTTTAGTTGTCATGAGGTGTTAGGTATTAGGTAATAGCTTGGACTCGATGATCTCTGAGGTCTTTTCCAAGCTGGTTGGTTCTGTGATTCATATGTTTGCTTAAGAGAAGAAGACTATGAAAGTCACTACATCTGTACAATATCAATGTCAGCACCCTGTAGTGGAGCATCTTGCTTGCTGGTCTTTTCAGAAGATGGATGGGAAGCCAGGGAAAGGGAAGAAGACTACAAAGAGTTCATTCCCTCAGGCCATTCAACAGAATGTGTTACTGAATTTGTTCATTCCTCACTTGTATTTGTCTAAGATGCAGGAATCTGTCAGACACACCTCAACTGTTCACTAGATTACAGAATCTTGTTCAGATAAGATGGGAAACGCTCCCGGAAAACTCAAGAAGAATGCTCTATGTATCTACCACAGAGGACATGGACATTTTGCACATAAGCTCTCTAATCACCACCTGTCTTTAGACAAAGTCTCTTGAGACAGAGAATCTCAATACATTACACCCATAAAACCTCTGCTGCTCCGGTGAGTTGGAAAAGACAGCAGCTCAGACAGACTAGACATCAGTCAGACAGTATCCCTGGAATCCACCTAGGCTGATGCATATGTAAGACACTTGCAACTGCAGACTTTAAAAGTCAGTAATTTCCATCTCCAAATGGTGAAGCATGAAATTTTACCTCATACAACCAAAGAGGATTACGATAATGAAAAAACACCCTATTCTAACTCTTTCATTTCATGATTGAATCAATGGTGTAAAAGTAGCAAGAAACAGGATGCATGAGGTACCTTCTAAGTTCTCAAAACAATGACAGTGACAGAATATGACTGTACCCTATGGGCAGAAGTTATGCTCATCAACCTGTATGACATCAGGTAGAAACACAATTGTGCAATGTAGCAGGAGTTTGAGACCTCTTTATTTTACAAGAAATTCTGCAGTTAGGTGCATATTAGAATTCATATTATCCTAACATTTCAGGGCCCCAGTCATGGTACCATGGCATAAAGCAGTAGAAAAAACAATCTACCCTTGATTATTCTCAAATTGCAACTGTAGCCAGATGCTTGCTGAAATACAGACTCTAGAACAGCCATGTTTAAGTTGCTTTATTAAACAAGTTCAATGCAAAATGACTGAATTTCAGAGTTCATCTATGTTACAGAGGAATCGGATCTCTCTAGACACTTACTTAACATGGGCAGAAACCATATCCCTATTCTTGAATACAAATGGTCAGCTTTAAAAACTGATCCCAGCTGGTAGCTTTCTGTTAGCACTACCAGTATTCACCACCAAGTGTAGAAAAACATTGCCCTTGGTAAGGCTAGTTTCAGCAAACTCAGCAATAGAGGTTTGAGGGTCCTGCTCTTGTTCCAGAATTATTTCTTTGGAAATAGCTTTCAATTTGCTTCAGCGAGTTCCTTTCACTCCCTGATCTACCAAGATGTTTATGCAATCATTCTATACCAGTACACCTACTCCACAATTACTGAAAGTTTAGGAAGCAGTCTCCAAGTCAAATAAGCTCCTGCAAGTTTCACGAACAACAGTGATTATGTCACCAAGAACGACAGAGTGCTTCCACCAAAGACTGCAGCACGAGCTCTGCTGGTTTGTTTGATCTGTCAAATGCCAAACTAACTGCACTACCTGCTTTAGCAGTTTGGAACAGTCCCAACAGACACTGCTTGATGCCTGGCAGGCACATGGGGGACATAGGTGAGAGCTGCTTCTACACATGTCAGAGAAAGAGCTGAAAGGGCAGACACTGAGGGCCAAAGCAGGAAAACCACAGGTGCCATGATGAAGTGGAAAGGGAATACAAAACCATCAAGCAAGGAAGCCAGGCTTCAGTAGTTCTGCTGCTCACAAAGGACCTTAGGAAATCTAAGAAATCTAAACTAAGCAATCCCAAGAAACATTGCAAAATGCTCACATGATGTTTCATAAAATGGTCACTTTATTTTCCTACAGCTTTTACAGAATATGTATCCATGTTAGTAAAAAGTCTACCTGATTTATGTTGCAAAGAAAGAAGGTTTAGTTCACGGCATCAAGGCAAAAAGTAAAGGTAAAAGGATTGTGTTTGGGCCTCTTAACACCAACTGCAGCAACTCCATATACCATCATCTTGCATACATAAACAATAGTTAATAAGTCCCTTAAAAACACTCTCTCTATTGGGTTACTGAAGATAGAACACTACACAGTTAATCACATTGTTTTCCACTACTGGAAATAAGATCCTCTCTATCATTCTCATCAGACAGAAATGTTTTCCCCAACAACTGTAGTGCATGGCAGGTCTGGCAAGCTTACACTGAAAGACTGGGACAGTTGAGCACTAAGTAAGAGAACATGAATTAACGTCAACTGCTGATTTTCCCCGCCACTAGGCTTTCTTGTAACAAAGACTAAGAACGTTGTAATTAACTTTGCTAGTGAAATGCTATGTTCTAAAGTTGGCCTAATTAGATGCAATATAATTCTTGCCAGAAACAGATAATGTGTGTCTTTCATCAGCTGGGGAGATTGGAATTTTTTAATATTCGGCAAGTCTGCAGAGCACGAATTCTGTTTACCCACAGCTACACAACAAGCATGGTGTCTCTTTTAGGTATGACCAACTGTATTTAGTACTTCATGAGAAAAGAATTGTAGCTTTCATTTAAGATTTTTTTTAAGACAAGAACCCCTCAAACTGTAAAGGCAAGAAAGGAGAATAAAATTAACACCAGTAAGCCTAGCAAGATCCTGATCCAATACTAGCTTTCTGGAGTACAGATATGTAACAAGCTTGTGGGGGGAAATCAAAGGGATATGGAAAGAAGGAAGAAGGCACAGCTTAGCAATGATGCTTTTCATTATAGTAGTAAAAAACCCTAAGATCTGTTGGTAAGCACAATGCCTCAAGGACTGTATGAAAAAGCCACATGAAGAAATGCCCAAAAAATCCTCAAAGCAACCATAAGACAGTGGAGGTCCAGGCTGATGGTAACTCTCTCCCAAGTTAGTCTTCTGAAGTTACTTTAGCTTGAAATACTTTGGAACTCCACCCACTATCAGCTAAAGAGAAAACAAGAAACAAAACATGGGTGATTCATGTCAGTGCAAGCCCCTATTTTTCTGTTTCAAATGGAACTCAGGCTTCAATAGACAGATTTTCTTTTCTTTTCTTTTCTTTTTTTTTTTTTTTTTTGGCTTGTTTGTTTGCCTGCCACTGCAGAGAAGTTCTTGATTGGAAGGAAACCAAACAATCTCAAATGTCCCAATACTCTTCCCACAAAGTGAGCATCAAGTGACTTTCCCACCTCTGGAGCATGCAAGCAGTGTTAAAGATCCACCTAAGGTCTCAAGCTGACTTTGTCAGAGTAGTCCTTCTGTACAAAGAAAAACAGTAGGCAGTTTCCTTTTTTTAATGGCTTTCCCTGCCAAAACAGCCCAGGAACAAATAGAAAACTGAAGGGCAGTGCAGGGAGAGGAAGGGGTGTAATAGTAGAAGTTTGTTAAATCTGAGTCTCCCTTTACAAACCAAAGTGGCAACAATTCACACATTTGATAAGGATTAATTGAATGGAAAACCAATTAAGTCCAGAATTGTGAATGTCAGAGTGCAGAAGACCCTCTAATTTCATTAAGAGGTCCTGCCCACATGCCTAATGAGTTACAGTATTCAACAACCAAGGTTTTGATGTCATGTAGTAGGCACTGAGTTCTAATTGTAGATTCTTAGCATACTACGATGCCTTCCCCCAACCTTTCAATGTTAATTATTGCTATAAGTGTTGGATTTCACAACCACAGCTCCTAGTCCTCTTTAATAATTACTGTTGTGCAAATATTTCTGACTTTTGTAGACACTGTTAGAAAAGATCATCTAAGATAGGCAGCGCAAAGCTGCTGAATTCTGCAAAGCTAGATCACAGAGTTCAAAAGCTACAGAAATTACAACTGCATCTTCTGAATAAGACTGAAGCCAAACATTAGTCAGTTTTAACTCCTGAAAGTATACCAAAAGTACTGGTCAGCTTATCTAGCTTTGTCATACTTCAGACATCTTGGGTTGATACTGAAGTTTGAAAGAGCACAGGATTACATCTAATGTGACTATTTAAGGATATTTTAAGATAAAGAGTAGGTTAGTTTTGGAACTTACACTTATGTGTATGTGTCTGAAATGACTCATGAAGAGATGAGACTATAAAAAAAGTTTCACATCACACACACGCTGTATAGGAATGGTGTATTTTTGGTGTAGCCTTGCATGTTCGCTCTGGCAAACACAGCAAATAATTGCAAGATTTGTCCTATTAACCAGCCAACAGGTACAACCATCATGTTCACCACTACTAGCAGTCACTTTGGGTATGAAAAGATTTGTGAGCTTTTAGACAAGAAGCCAGGTGTTAAGACAGTGTTCATTACCTCTGGTAAAAGCCTTAGAAAGAGGGACTTCTCTCATGTATGAATAACATGAAGTTCAAGATCACAAGGAGATACTCCTTTGTGCTTCTTAACTGGATATTCAAGATGACCAGTAAAACCAGCAGGGAGATATAAACACAGTTTTAAATATTTCAGTGAGTATATTGTATAGAAACACTTCAAAGAAATGGGGGAGGGAGGGTTGTTAATTTTTATTTGGTTTTAATAGTTTGTAAGGGCATGGATTTAGCAGTATCTATGTTTAGCTGGTTTTGTGTTTTGTTTTGGTTTTTTTTTCATATTTGTAGACTGCAGCAGGAGACTTGGAAGGAAAGAAACAGGCTGCTTTGAAGAAAAACATTGCTAGAAACAGAAAAATTAAAATTCATGGAATAAAGTGAATAAATCATGATTTTACTGCAGAAATTCAAATAGCAAATTCCTGAAAACAGTGGTAATGCCTGGAAACAGCGATGAATATTCTTGTCATATTAAACTGTCATCATTTCTAGTGTTACTAAGGTAGCACTCCCACCACTTCTAACAGATTAGAGATGCATATAGCAGGATTTTGTTTTCCACATACCTACTCTGTATATAGTTCTATTTAAAATCCAGTCAGTTTTCTTGTTTAAACTCCAGGCAAAGTAACTTGGATGATGAAACTTAAGAGCACATTGAAACCTTCTCCTATTCTCAAAGCAGAAATGCTTGCAGCAGTAGAAGCATGGAGTGTGAAATAAAGCTGGTTAAAAGAAGACAAGGGAATTGGGGGCTTCTTGGCATTCCTTTAAACCATTTCCTGTTCACCCTAGTGGAGTGTAATATAGCCCTAAGAAAATACATCTGACCTCATTCTTTTCAGCTGCATTAAAAAAAGTTTTTCAAGCAATTTAAATATCAGATTGCACATTCATAAATTATAGGGGGGAAAGATTATGCATATTATTGCCTTTGTCTTCCACCAAGACAAGCTGTTGGCTTTTTTTTTTTTTTTTTGTGTAATTAAAATGAGAGCTTTGGTTTTCCCTGGGAGACGAGGTCAACAGACTAGGTCATTTCCTGTCTGCAGCAATGCTATGTGCTTATGCAGACATGAGTTTTGTGACAAACAACTGATTTATTTCAAAGAGGGGGTCATTACAATCATGGCATATAGCAAGACCACATTCTTTCCTACTCGATTTGCTCAATCACTATGGATTACTCAAACAGACTCAAAAAGAAGATGCATTTCAGCTGCATTCATTCAAAGTCATGCACACAAGAAAATAGGGAAGGAAAAGGCATGTTATTCTATGTCAGATTATGATCATGCATAGACAAAAACTGGGAGTAATCATACTGAAAACAACTGAGCTATTAAAGCGTAAAGAATCTGGTCCTACAAGGTCCTGTGCATCTTTTCTCCAGGCACATACTCTTCTACTTCTCAGAAGAGATCACTGAAGCAGACTACCATCAGGGCAATTTATGGTTTCCATATTACAAACCACCCCTCTGTGTTTGTTGTATGCACATGGAATCAAAAAAATTTCTACATTCCTAAAACTGAAGCTACTAAGCACTACATAAGTAATGTAGAGACTAATGGTGGAAAAAAACCCAAACCAACAAACAAACAAAAAACTACTCCCTAAAAAAACCCAGAAAAGAACATTAGAGTTAAACCTGGAAGCATTATTAGTATTAAAACCAGAAGCATACATCTAAGAAAATTAATATGTCATTAAACCTATGAGACTTACCCAAGAGATGGAAGAAGAGAATGAGTGCAAGACTTGTTATTGCAGATGAACAGGAAGAAATCTATCATTAAGTAATATTGTCTGTAATTTCTACATAGTAGGCTCTTTTCTGTTACCTTCTAGACAGATACAACCTAAGTCACCATTGTAGGAAATATGCAACTTAGCATCTTGAGAAGAGATTATAAAGTGACTTAACCCTAAAAGTATCAGGATGTATTAGGAAAAAAACACAAACACACACAAAAAAAATATAAACCAAACAATAACAACAAAAGAACACACACACACCAAAAAAAAAAAACAAAACACCAGATTATAAATTCAAATTACAGGCATGGAAACTGTCTTGGAAGGACTGGAGGAAAATACACCACAGAAGAACAATTACAGTCTTATATATCACAAGAAAAGCAGTAAAAAAAAGCCAAATACATTTCAGCTACATGTTCACTTACTAAATTTCCCTTCCTAGTCCCCAAAGAATACTTACTTAATATTCTTCCACTTCATACCAGAAAATCTCATATTGGAATTGGTACCTTCCCTCTCAACACCACACAGCTACAAAGTAGATACTGTAAGTTTACAGGCTGTTAACAGCAGCTATAGTTGCTTATTTGCCCAATACTGTGCAATGACATAGTGAATGAGAAGAGCCTGGAAACAAACTTCTATGGCCAGAGCTTAGCCCACTGTTCCTCCAGGGGAAGTTTGATGCTCTCCTACCTACTGTGTAATGACCGAGCAAGCATCCACAATTAAAAATGAGAAAAAAAACACATCATACATTACCCCAAAGTCCTAATCAACTAATAGAAACTGATGGTCACTCTTCCAACAGGCCTGAAGCTTCTTTCACACACTGTTCGTGTTTGCCACATCCCTTTCATGGTATCACAGAGTTTAGTATGCAGTATAACAAATTACTTTCTCCCTCAAATGTTCATCTAAGGAAAGCAATACTACTCTAAAACAAAACAAAAAAATCTAGTCTTCATCTGGCCTCATACATCTTACCATCTTCTGAGTAAATGGAGATAGCTGAAGTGCAGCACAAGAGGAAATTTTCAAGAATTTTTTGCTGACATTAATCTGAGTTGGTCCTCACAAATACATGGATAACACAACCTTCCTCTTGAGAGCACAACACACTAAATAACCAGCACAGCAAACCAGTTGAAGCAAGACCTGGCTTGTGAACAAGGAACCTTCACTAGCAACAACAAAACCAAAACACCGTGAGCAAGTTTACAAGCAAATAACATATGCATTAAGAAGTGGTATTCACTGCTAGAAAAAAACTCCTGCCCAACACAAAGCCTAAGGCAGCCTCTTGCCATACAGCACTTCACTTGCATAGTCCTGTTTGCAACACCTATTCCAACATAACGGCAAAGTTGCACATCTGCTGCATGACACAATGACAGTCATGAGACAAGCGTGGCCACCAGTCAAGGGAGGCATTTCTGCCCCTCTGCTCCACTCTGGTGAGACCCCACCTGCTCCAGTGTGTCCAGTACTGAGGTCCTCAGCACAGGAAAGAGGTGGACCCAGAAACATTCAAGGGCATTCCTGGAAACATTCAAGGGCAGGCTGGATGGGGCTCTGAGCAAGCTGATCTAACCGAAAATGTATCAGATCGTTGTAGAGACTTTGGACTAGATGACTCTGAAGGCCCCTTCCAACCCAAACCACTGTATAATTCTATGACACTTCAAAGGCCTTTTAAGAATAAACTTCCAAGTCAAGTACACATATGCAGATTAAATAGCTTCTATACCTGTATTCATAAATCATTGTCTTCACCAAATTCCCTCATCTCTCATTAGAAGGGTTGTATGCAGATCTGTAACTTTGAATCTGATTGCATTCCTACATGGTGTCTTTCCCCATTTTATGCATGTTGACAAGAAGCCAACAAAGGCAAAACAACCAAAGACACAAATCTGGCAGAGCACTATCTTCTCTTCACTGATCTACCACATACCTTTTTCTAATGACTCATAAAGTGCTTGCACACGATGCAGCTTCCTCTCCTCTCTAAATCCAGCAATCTGTCTGCACCTGGGATGTGCAGTAAAATTGCTCACAAGCAATGCATTGAATAAGACTCCATAACCTCACATTCTTGCTCACTGGAGCAGGCTCCCCAGGAGGGTCGTTGGACTCTCCTTCTCTGGAGACTTTCAAAACCCACCTGGGTGGATTCCTGTGTGGACTACCCTAACTGATCCTGCTCTGGCAGGGGGGTTGGACCTGATGATCTCTTGAGGTCCCTTCCAACCTCTGATATACTGTGATACTTCCTGGAAGATCCCTGAGGTTACCTGAATCTCAAGTGGTGCGTTTCACTTAGACATCCTATACATATATCAGTTACAGATATAAAATATACATCAAAAGTGCAAGGTCATTGAGGAACTGCCATTGCTCTTACTGAGCAGAATCACATCATATCATAAGCAATCACCCTCCTAAAGCAAAAAAAAAAAAAAAAAAAAAAAGACACACACAACAGAAACCAACACACTCTATATCCTAAAAAGAAGCTACTGTTGGACAACCTGCCTGCCTGAGGATCCTCAATAGGCTCTTGTATTTCTATGCTAGACTGAGGGGAAATCCATGCCTTACTGGAACCCAGCCATACAGTCCTGTGGAGACAGCATTTTGGTTGGGTTCTTGATTCAAAGTTCAATCAAGCAGACTGAAGTCTTTCTTCTGACTTCAAAGGATACTGTTTCAGCCTCTAGATAAGCAGACAGGTTACAAAAGTTCCCAAGATTCCTGAGAGGGTTCCACCACACATAGTAAAGAAGCAAAGATGAAAGGAAAGAGGTATGCACCTGTGAACAGAGCAGAACAGGTATGTCAAACATGCATATACATTGCTAACCACATTATTTGCAAAGTTATTAAGAACACCTTGGCTTCTATCATCAAGTCAATGCAAGTGTCTGGGCAGTTAGCTACTTCATCTAAGACACACACATACAGCAAATCAGGGGAATGAGACTCCTCAGACAGCTGCAGAGCAGTGAATTTAGCTTGAGTTTCAGATTATGTTGTATTGTCTCTTCTCAAAACCCAAACAATACAAAGTAGAACTACTGTTAGGCACTATATCATAACACCACTGAAAGAGGCTCCTACCTCAGCATACTTCAAGGTGAAGCATGAAGCCCATGCAACAAGCAAAATACAGAAAGAGAAGAGTACCTGTGGTAAGAATACATGTGAATATAAGCTACAAGTCTAAGATGAAGTCATCTTGCAGCTGTAGTTAGAAGACATTCAACTACAAGGGCTTTCACCAGTGCAAAGTTAGCAGCATTTTTAAAAGCTTAAGGCTGACTGTTTAGGTCTAGAACTATGAAAAACAGATCATTAAATAGCTTCAAGTCAGAATTACAACACAAGTCCAGGCAGCTATACTACTAACATAAGGGCAAGAATACCATAGCTTGTCCTGGATCTAAGCCTCAACTTTTTTCAGGGAACTAACAGCCTAGAATGGGATACTTCCAATTTTTTAAGATTGTTTTGTGTCTTTCAACATAACCACAAGCTTCTTACATGACGTGTTTCAAGATACTGATTTTTATACAAAACCACTGAATAGTCAAGTTTGGAAACAGGGTTTCCATCTCCCCTGCTCAAAGGAAGGTCAACTATAGCAGGCTCCTCAGAGCCTTGTCAGTCAGTATTTGACTGTTTACAAAATTACAGTCAAATGTGAAAGTCTGTAAATTCTTAGCCTTGCATCAATTCCCAGTAAAGGGACACATGTGAAAGTCTGTAGTATTTCAAAAGTTCATTAGAGTAGGATCATATGTTAAAACTTTAATAGTTGTTCATGGAACACTTGTAGCACTGACCTACAGCACACATACAAACTGTCCCAACAGTAAGACAGACACTGGTATTACAGCTTTTCCCACTAACAAAAAGAAAATGTTAGCTTTCAGTATTCTATTCATCCCTGCTTTGTGCTTTTCTCTACAAAGATTTATTTTTCAAACACTCCTCTAATCACTGTAGCGAACACGAAGTGGCAAAGCCCAAACAAATACCACCCATTAATCTCTTCTTGCCCCACAAATCTGCCTTCATGCAACTTAAAGCATCTCCTCACAGCTGTGTTGAACAGAGCAGCTCTCTCATGCAGGAAGGCCTCATCATCATTATTCCTTCAACCAGGCTGCCCCGTGCAGTGCTTCAGTCATCTCACCTTTGACTAACAAAAGGCACCTTCAATGAAGTACTGGAAGTTCAGTAGTCTCAACTCTCCTGAAATGCTGGGAAGAATGGCTACTGACACCTTCATTCTCCTCTAGCTCAAGCTTCACAGATCTTCAGATTGTGCTTGGCATGAACCTCAAGGAGATGCAAGCGTGATAAGCACGGGAGCAGAAAAGGGCCTGACATGTTCTTAATGCTGTGTATCTGAATGGACTACATGCAATCAGAATAACTTATTGAAGAATAAGAGTAGAAAATATTGCTGAAATAAGGCAAATAATACATCTATTTCAGGTGATTAACTCCTTAATCTTTGCTGTCTTGCTCATTACCATTCACAGACTTGCAAAAATATAAGCATAGGATAAAAAGGCTCAAATCGGCAATAAAATAATACGTGTGGGTGTTATATTCTTTAGATTATCCTACATAGCCTATTCATAGCAAACTGCTTTTTGTTCTTGGTAAAGACAAGACAGCATTCTTCAGACAAAGACAGGATGATTCATTAAATCCTCTCCTTTGCATTAGTTTTCAACTGACAACATTGACAGCTGGTTGGAAATATTTTTTTAATCAGATTAGACATGAGTTGTGCCAAAAAAAGAGACAGGATATGCTGTACCATGGTAACAACACTTGGACTGCCCATTCATCATATATTTAGTTAATTTTACTTTACATTTAAATCTTACTAAAGATAAACAAATAAATGAAAAAAATGCAGTTGTTTTTCTCTAACTCTTCCAAATTCAGGCCTTTGAACTTTTGTGCTCTGTTTAAATGGACCAAAAAAAAAAAAAAAAAAACCAACAGTTTTCACACAAAGATTTCTTTCTTGTTACTTATATGTTTTAGAATATTGACTTCTTTTCCAGTTTGTATATGCTAATTTCCCTTTACTCTTCCTACCCACTACCACTTTATGATGTTTAATTTTGTTATTTGATTTAGTAATGAACTGTCAACAAACTGGCCAGCTTCACATTGTGGTTTTCCAGCAGTTATCTATTACAATTTTGTATATTGCTGCCCATAAAACTACAGGGTTTAATTCCATTTAAAACAACTTTTGTAATGCTAGGGTTTCTCTTCATCTATGACTCTATGATATGTAAAACATTTGCAAAGATGAAGAGAAACCCTACCATTACAAAAATTAATATTCCTTTTAATGGAGGAGCACTTGAGGATGGCCAAAATAGCCATTTTGGCACAATTAAAACACAGATGAACAGTGTTCAGCTTGCTTGTCCTGGAACTCTGAGACAGAGAGACACCAAGGACTTACCTATAACGTTAACACACAACTTGGGCTGTCAGGGCAGACCAGCACCCAGGGCCAGCCAGTGACTAATCAATGTTTCCACACGCACAAGCCTCCAGTCCTTCCTTTAGTTCTAGATGGGTGAGCAAGCAAGAAGCCTGGGGATAACAAAGCTCACAGACCTGGGCAGGCAGCACCTGGGAAAAGGTCCTCAGTCTGTATGTACAGAAGAATTATTAGCCCAGCATCATTCTGTGTTGGTAAGAACACCACTTTAAGGACAATAATGGGAGATTTATTCCTCATCTAATCTATGGCACAAGCAAGGGTGGAGGTGAAAGTCAAAAGGAAAGCAGTGCAGAAATCGTGTCATTTCCTTAGGGCAGTGGTTCTGGGACAAGCATAGACGTGAAAAGCAGAGCCCAGATGAGCACAACATGCTATCAACAGGACAGAGAAACTGCAAGCTGCTGAGTGAGGGCAGCACTGCAGGTCTGACCTGAAATTCATTCATCCCTAAAGCTTCTTCCAACTTCAAACACAGGATTTAATAGCATTGTACTTGCTGTGCAACTATACTGTAAGACTTGCTGATTTGGACTGCAATTGTCCATGATCAACCTAATCTCTGGATAAACACTGCACACTTAACAGATGTGGGACTAGAATTAGACAAAGGAATCATGCATTTACAACTAACAAAGGCGTACTATTACAGACTGACTAAGATTGGCTGGGAACCCAACCAAAAATGTTCTCTGCTGTACTCCAGACTACAATCCTGTTTTAGAAAATAACTATGTGTTTATTCAAAATAAGTTAACTCCAAACCAGGTTCCTCTGCTCTTATTCCACAAACCACAGCACAGTTCTCATTTAATCTATTCCATTTTCCTTCTGTCAGGACCATTTGGAGTTGCTGCATGTTGTTTCCAGAATATATGCAAGTTAGCTTCAAACACACTGCTAATGCTATGTACTTTCCCATTCTAGAGACAGCTGATCAGCAGGCATCCCATAAGAGCCCAGTTATTCCTTCTCACAGAACAGTTACCAAAATATTAACACTGGTCCTCCAGCTTTAACTGTCCCCCCCCCCCCCACCCCCCCCCTCCCTTTCTTCCTCCTTTCCCCTACCCTTCTCTATCAGTTTTTCCTTGCCTTCTCCATTACACTTTCCTTTCATCATTAAAAGAGGCTATGTATGGATCGGTATTGGCCCTCCTCAGAAGGCTCAAGTGCACTAGAATTACACTTGTCTGATGAAGGTAATCTTAGATCTACTCTGAGAACATTCCTGTTGTCAATAAAGAAGAAAAGACATTACTTGATGGCAAGAGGTTCCTGATGAACTGACTGCAACAAGCAGCAGGTCTTACTCCACGTACTGTAGGACTCAGAACACACTTAAGTCCTTTCCTGCGCAAAGCATTTAAGTCTGGAACAGCAAGCTGACTAGCACAGAACTTTACAATGTCCAGAACTGGGTGCATGAAGCCAAATAGCTCCAGAGCAGAAAATGGAGTAAAAGGCAGAGTCCCTTGACTCCAGACAAAGTGAGGGAGAAGCAAGCCATGGCACTTGTTTCAAGCAGAAGAGAATGCTAACTCTTCCTTTCCCAAGAAGAGGTGTTTGAGAACAATCTGTACATTCCAGTACTGTGCTGCAGAATCAAAAATTATTGAAATACACAGTAAACTTAGGAAAAGCTACATGTGTTTCCATCTGATTTAATTCAACATCCAATAACATAAGGATACCTAAAAGAACCCAAGCCTCAGTAGTTTGTTTTCTAAATAATTGGGTAAAATGGTCAGACAACATTGCTATTTTCCTTTATAGCCACATGCATTTGGTTTTGTTTGGGGGTTTTGTTGTTGTTTTGTTGTTGTTACTTTTTTTTGTTTTGTTTGTTTTTCTTGGTCACAATTACCCTGAAACAAACTAGTACATGTACAGAGTGGATAGCGTGATTTTCAATAATTCCATGCTTCTTTTTAGGTTAATTGTAGCTTTCAGTGGCTAAAAGAATTTAAGTGCTGTTTAAAACGGATCCTGCTTTATTATTTCCAAAGTTGCCCCACCCAAGTTTTATTCTCCCACACATTCAGCCCAGAGCATGTGGGAACACAGTGATTTCCAAGGAATGCATCCCAACAATCTTTCCGTTCCAGACCCCCACACAGCTTTTTATACTTTAAAAACTGTTGAATCTGAGTGTACAACTTCGAACACTGGGAATTAAGAAGTGCCAAGTCTTAATTAGCATTGTGTCTAGATTAAGACTCAGATTTCACACGACAACACACCTAACTGCCTCATCATCTTCAGATTTATGGAACAACTACACTAAAGGCCAAAAAGCAGAATATTTCCTAAGAAGTGCCAACTTTTCAACCCCTGCATGATAGTACAACAAATAGGCATTTCCAGAAATACCAGAAGTCAGAGCTTGCAATTAGCATTGGGTAATCCCAAACTGTCTTGGCTCCGCTTCTGACACTGCTTTTTCTGCTGAACTGCACAGTCAATTTTAAAAGACACTGCTATTTCAATTATTCAGTATTTAAGATATTTGGAAAGGAATTCCAATTCTAATCATCACCTTGTCCAGTCAACAAGCCAACAATCAGAAGAAAATTGGTCCCTTGTAAAATCGCAAGAAGTGTTTTTCAGCAGATCTTCAGTGCTCACAGGTATTAAAACCTCCAGTTTTCATCTAGATGTATTAAGAGTGTGTAAAAATTCCTCCCCCACATAATATGCTTTTCCTAGATTAAGCAAGAACATAGTTAAAAACATATTTACCTAAACAGATCATTTAGGTTCCTACATCTTAGTATCAAAGAGACAAGTAATTAACTGTGTGTAGGTGCTTAAAAATGTTGACGAGCATCTTGCTGTATTTAAGAAGCACAAAACCCCCATATTCAGACAGGCTTAATACTTGTGCACATTTGAAAATCCACTCAGGCCTCATCTGCCTGTTTAAGATTATAGATGCTTTTGAAGTCAGGCCACAAACTAACTAGTTACTACAGAAAACAATTCCATCTCAAGTATTAATGAGGCCTAATAAAATATCAGTAGCACTATTTTTGTTTTAATTAGACTATTTCAAACTTGGATTTTCCAAACCAAAACAGCAAAGAACTTCTGTCTTACTGAGTAGAGGTGTTGATTCACTGTCACATGAATAAACAACAGTCTATTAAATAAACTGAAGTTCTAAAGTGATAGTGCCTGGCATTACCACTCTTGCAACAAATAAAATGGTCATCCTTTTAGGCTGTCACCTTCTAGGTGTAACTAATAGATTTCACATTGATAATGAGGAACAAGATGAAGAATAAGTGCAGAAAATACAGCTTCTCAGGTAGATGGGACTACTTGCTTTGTCAAGACATAAGTGAGATTTCTCCTGTTTTGTCTACAGACACTTGGAAGGGTGCACAACCACTACCTAAGTTTCCAGTCTCAGTATTTGCTCCCACACAGACACCCTTTTCATAGACCTCATTCTTGGACTCCAAATTCAAATGGAAAGTCACCCCCAGGAAGCACTTCACAGGGACTGAGTGTATCAAAGAAAAGAGATTCTCCAGTTAATTGAGCTGTCTGCACACAAAAAGTGAATCAGATGAGGTACAGAGGAGCTGAGCAGCAACAGCATGAAGTCACTCTCTGGTCTAACATAAGTCATGGTCCCAACTCTCAGCTGTGGACTACATTAATTCTGTTTAATATCAGAATTAACAGCCTTATTTATTGTGCATGTTCCTGTAACTTCTTTGCTGCTATGCCAGTTTCCATGCTTTTTAGACCAATAGTTTCAGGGTATGATGTGACTACGCAGCTAAGCCAAGCAACAGCTGCAGAAAGCAATGTCTTTCTGCTCCGTCTGCTTTCACCGTTGGACTGGCTCCACAGTGAGATAGAGCAGAGAGTCAACCTGCTCTGGGGAGCTGAAATGCATCCCACAAAGTAGTTTTTTATCACTTTATGTTCCTAAACTGGCTCACTGCAGAGTCAGCCTCAAAACCAGGAGGGCAGAAAGAAGAGAAAGCTGGGACGTCTTCTTTGCAAGCTGCAAGACTGATCACAGAATCACAGAACAGTCTGGGTTGGAAGGCTCCTCCAAAGGTCATCCAGTCCAACACCCTCTGCAGTCAGCAGGGGCATCCTCAACTAGATCAGGTTGCCCAGAGCCCTGTCCAGCTTCACCTTGAATATCTCCAGGGATGGGGCACCTAATGGGCCCCCTGATGTAGCTAACAGCACCAAAGCAAAGCCTCACAGCAGAGATCCAGAGATGTATGCATGAATATCAGCAGTTGTGCCCACTCCCAAACAACCAATAGAGCTTGAATGATTCACATGTGTTCTCCATTCCAGCACACAGTTTTATGTTACCAGCCTTACTGCTGGATAAGTGTTTGTGTAACTCCTGTTTCTCACACACACCTTGAGAACTTATTCCTACTCCTTGCCCACTTCCTGTTTGTTTTGTTTCTTTGTTTTGGTTTGTTTGTTTGTTTGTTTTAATCCTAAGAGCTAGAGTAATGGGAAGGGTACTATACACTTCCTCCAAGATACCTTCAGTTCTGCAAAAGAAGGCATTAAAGATTTCCTCCAGAAAGAAACTCAGGAGAGGTGGTGTGTGAAAGAGTCCCTCCGTCCCTGCTGACTTCACCCTTATTACCAGTTCAAAAGCAGTTACCACATCTTATAAATTGGGATACAAATAAGACTAATTCCAATTAAAACCACCTCCTCTTCCTCCTCCTCATGAATTATACCTATGGGCAACTTCTGGAATCTAAATAGAATGATGATTTTCCTTGCTCACCTTGCACAAAATATAGAACAGGTCCTGTTGGCTGTTTTGAATTTTGCCATTAAGGTTTGGCTTCAAAACAGAGGAAGCCAGCCTGTAAACGATTTTGACTGCTGTGCTCTTAGAGCTGTATATCTAAATTTTAGGTATCTAAAAAAATCCTTTGTGGTCAACTTTGTTTCCAGCATGTAGACAGCAGTAGTATCAAAACAGCAGTGACTTTGAGACTCACACTTAGTTTTGGGGAGATACATGATCAAGTTATCAAGGACAGATAAGTAAGGAACAAGTGAACCAGTGCAGTTTATAACAGTGGGTGGACTACTGCTACAGCAAGATTTAGCTGCATCACACTTGTCACCTACCCTTTGCTCTAGAGCAGAAGCCCAGCCAACTAGTATAAAAGTGTGAATTAAATCATCGTAACATACAGGCACACCTAACTTCCATAATAGCAAGTGTGTTCATATACTAGCCAAGGGGTTGTTCTCATTACTCAAGCAGATGCCTATAAAAAGTTTTATTAGTGCAGGTGAACTCAAAATAGCAATTGCTGCTACTCATTGCAACAGGAGCAACAATGTCTAACCACAAAAGTCTAGCAGTTCTAAACTGAATGATTTATTCAGTTAGATGGGATACCAGAGACTTGTGATATTAATTTGTGCCACTGGCCAATTCAGTTTGTTGACTAGCAAAAGCCAAACACTACTTAAGTAGTTGAAAGTGTTTCCCTCTGTTGCCAAAGGTTGGTTCACATACTTAGCCCACCTCTAGAGGTAGCCTTTTGAGAAAAAGCTCTTGCTAAACTGAACCGGGAAAGCATTCTGCAATGCTGCCACTAGACAGACAACAGAGCAGCTGCACCAAAAGCTAAACTGTAGCTTAAATGACTTTCCAAGAAGGAACCAGCACATCTGCAGACTACACCACAACAGTATCTATACAGATATTGAAGTGTATTACAAGCTGGCTAAAGAGGCCACTCTCACAGCACACCATGAGATCTCCTTTACATCAAAGTATGGCCTGTATTACTCATGAGTGCTGTGTGCAATTTTATTCCTGAACATCAAAACTTCTGAAGAGGCTCCATTTTGAACCTTTAAGCATCTTCACCAAACATAGCTGACATAGCTGCTCCAGGATCCTGTGCAAGTCTTACCATGACAAGCAACAATATATATTTATTTCAAAGCAGCACACAAATTTAGGATGAAGGATGGAACATAACGTTCTTAATAGATCATGGAGATTTGTTGTGTGTACCACAGAAAATCCAGAAAGTCAGCTAAATACAAAGCCAATTGTTCCACTGACTGCTCACTGCACTATCAAACAAGCATTAACATTAGTATTATAACAAAAAAGCTGGAATGAATAGTGGCAGGAAAAGAAAATTAAGAACAGGACTGGATTACAGCAATTCCACTGCTCCAAAGGAAGTATGCTTACTATGCAAATTGAAGCTTGGGGCTCTACTGATACTACTACTAGCAAGTGGTAATATACGATGTACAGACTAATGTAGTTCTGAAGAGTCTCCTGTAAGACCTTCATATTTATGTCTGTTATTCTCACTGCTCAAGCCTCATATCCACCCCTACTCTTGCACTAGAACTCATAAGCCATAGCTGCCACAGCTGGTTCCTGTATCATTGCTGACAAAGAAATCTTGCCTCAGACTGAGGAGATGTTTTGTTAAGTGCTCAAACACTACACTGATAAGAATGGTATTATGTTTAGACAGAAATATGACTGGGCAGTTAAGTCTTTACTAGGCTTAATCCTATACCTAGAACAAAGTTTCAGTCTGGGCAACAGCACAGTCTAACAGAAGTTTCTGCAGACCTCGGACATGTGTGCATGATTCCGTTACTGGGGGCAAGGTAGGGAAATCCTGTTAGTTTGTATCACGAAACAGCAACAGCCTACTCCCTATTGCACTCAGCTGTTGCTTTTGTGCTTCAGAGAAGGCTTTCCTCTCTGTAATTCATTAACATACAGCCTTATCAAGGTGGGAGTAAAGAACTTGTTTCCAGCATGGAAACCAGTAGTCAAACTGCACAGAAATACTTACGTCACTCTTCCTGAACTTTGCTTTTAAGCTCTTCATGGTGATCACATTCAACCTTCTGAACCTTTGAGGAGCTTTATATCCTTCTTCAGTATCTGTAAGGAAAATAAGCAATAAATAAATAAGATTCCTACTTGACATTCAGTTCACTGGTACCCAAGTCTGAACTGAATTTGCATACCTTTATCACCCTTTTGAGGATTTAGCCCTCAAGCTCTGAAAAAGACTAATAGCCAGATTTCTGTTTCTCCAAACTTAAAACCAAGCCTAAGTGTGACCACAGAGGAATAGAGCAAATAATTTACAAAAACTTGAGTGTGTATCATGCTATACTAACTACCTCTTGACATAATGAGATCACCAACATGTTCATATATGTAACAGTTTTCTCTGCCCATTGCCTATTTCATTTTTATCATCAGGGTGGCAATTTGTAAACGGGAAAAGGAGTAACAAGTGTGCAAAGTCATTCATTAAGAATTCACCATCCTACAATCCTGAGTCCACACTGGGTAGCAGAAGTAACACCACTATTGTACATACAAGTCTAAACACTAATCAAACTCAAAATGATGCTTAAACCATGCATGACACACTAGGACAGCTCAACACAACACAGGTAGAATCATCTGAACAAGAATAGAGGTTATCACTGGAAGAATTGTTTACTATTCTTCCTTACAAAATCCATGTATTCTTGGAGTCATAACTGTTCCTGATTTGGCAGTGCACCATCACAGTCATTTTCTCCCTTCCTCCTTTCAAAGTGAAAAGAAAAAAAAAAGCAGCAGCTGGACATACATATACAATTACCATTACAGATAAGCTGCAAGCTCTCATAGGGCACCAGGGAGCCAGTGCCTAGAGCAAAGTTTTCTATAAAAACTTTTAATATAACCACATACTATTAATTGCTAATCTAATGGTGAACAGCACCTTAAAGTAAGATAGCAAAGTACTTTTTCCTAGAACACGACAGAAAAAACTTAATGAAAGGGAAATATACATCTGGATGGGGCAGAGCCATCTATGCAAAAATATTCTCAATTTCAATTTTCACAGTATGCTTACTGGAACAGCCAGTTATTCTCATCTGCAAGTTTTAACTGCTATACAAATTTTTTCTGAAGGAACAGTTTAAAGTAAAGGATGTTCAGCTGTATAAACTTCCTCCCTCCACCCTAGGAAAAAATGAGAGAAATATTATGAATCTAGTCAGATAAATAAATAACTAAATGAGTCCTGAAGCATAAATTCAAATAGGTCATGCATGGTCACTAATGTTTCACATCACTCTTCAGAAACAGTAGATTACAGATCGATAAGTAAATTTAGATTCAATTGCTTCATAAAAAAAGTCTCATTATTATGAAGCAAGTTGCTATGTTCTACATAATCACTCTCCTATGAGTGCAGCTACACAATCTACTCTTTGCTTCCACAGAATACAGCACATTTAGGAACAGCATCTAGTGCTAGGCAAACGACATTTAGTTCAACCCCTTATTTATCTGACAGCCACTTAAGACAAACACAACAAACAAACAAAACAATCTCATATACTACTTACAGACAAATACATTTCCCACAGAACATAAACCTCCTGTAAGTAATCTGGATGGGGTAATTTCATAGGCTGTTAAAATATCATTAAATCCAATTAAATTACTCTAATTAAACAGTCATTTTGAAGTCCTATCGGATTCCTGATTGCTTTCAAGTATATGAATGAGGGGTTTCATTCAAGGTTCTTGCTCTTCATCTCAAGGAGAATGTATTTGTGGCATTTCGTTTAATACTTAGCATACAAAGGGGGGAAAAAAAAGGCAGAAACTTTTCACTCCCTCACTTAAGTGACAGTTTATTAGTTTTATTCCTGGGCTGACTGGAGTATATGTAAAATAGCAGGGGGGTGTGAGGGGGGTTGTTTTGTTTTTTAATATAAAAAGCACGTTTAGAACAATCAAAAAGAAGGAATTATTTTAAGTTTTTGTGAGAAAAGTGTATCACTGTTTCCACTACATCTACTCAGACTTTAGAGAAAAGTGTTTAAATTGCTCAACAGCTGTCAGCTGAATGGAAAGGAGCCTGAACCTCAGCAAGAGCCAAATAATCTCTTAAATCATTCTCAAACACTAAGAATGATGAGCACAGCAAGGACCAGAAATGCCAGGGTACAGACAAGACAAATACCATTGTACTTATCTAGCCCTCTCTTCATACCACACAAACAAACACAAAAAAAAAAAAAAAAAAAGGAAAAAAATGGAGGACAAAACCCAAAACTGTTTTTAAAACTCTGGGGAAAACAAAACAAACCGCAATTTAACAGAATTTTAAAAGCTAAGGACATCACACACTATCCCACAAAATCCAAAACTCAATGGACCTTTTTATTCTAAAACATAAAGGTATTTGACAAAGAAAAGTGTTTCATTAGTTAAGAAAATATAAATCAATCTTGCGCATTAGGAACTAAAAACAAGAAGTCTTGCCTCACAGATTCCAAAGAATTGTCTGCTATAGGCTGTCTTTCCCCTCCCCATCCTTTCAGCATTTTTGGCTCCCATGATTTGTTATAGCTCCCATAGAAGATAAAGTACTCAACTGCAGGGCTATGAGGGAGATAACTCCATGTAAGTATATGCGCAAAACAGCTAAACAGCTGCAAAGCTGGACTCTCATCCATGAGGAACCTATAATACACTCTAATTAACAAGCTTTGCAAGCACTCCTAACATGCTACTCTAGCCCCTTTTGAGAAAGAGTAGCAGAGGTGAGCCACATTTCTATTAGAAGCCAACTTATTTTTTCCCCACAGGATACTTCACCTCTTGTAGAAGTACATTTTATACATTGAACGTGCAACTCAAGTCAGCATAATTAAAAAGTCATGCACAGCACACAAAACCAGCATGCCAGTTTTACTGTGTCACATCTGTATTTTCTCCAGAAGAGATAGTTAAACACAAACATTGAGTACAGCTTGTGCATCATAATGGTGATAATCTTTCAGCTGCAGTGATAAAAAAATGGTGAAATGGTGAGAGTTGCCTCTCCTTGGCACTGTTTAAAAGAGGAAGTTACCTCTCAAAGGATGCAATTATTGGAATTTATGCAAAAAAAGTCAGCATCCTGATTCAGCAGGGCTTTATGACCACTGCTCATTTGCCAGAGGGGGAATAATGGAAGCACTATCAATATAGTCCTGTTTTACAAGACAGGGAATGACTAGTTGAAATTCACCAGGGAGCATCAATGCACTTCAAAACAGTATTTCTGAATGAATCACAGGTATTAACAAGAAGCAATCTCTACTAACAGTGGCATTTTTCTCCTTTCAGAACAAACGTGATAGTAAATATTGAGCATTGTCATTTTTAGCTGCAGCAAGTTAGCAGTAGAGAAGTGCTTAACTCAAGGGATCCTCAGCAGTTGATGCTGATCACATGCTTTTAATTATTAGCTCCAAAGTTAAGTGTCTAGCCCTCTATCTCATCTTTCTTCAGCTCAGTATTAAAAAATAGCTTTCAGAATACAAAACACTGAAAACATTGGTGGTAAACCTGTTTAGTTAAAACAGACACAGCAAAATCATGGTAATCTTCAGCCCAAATAATTTCACTGAAACTGTGTTTTAATACACAATGCAATCTCAGATTCTGACTGCATTAGGGGTGAAGGGACCCTCAAAGGTCATCTTGTCCAACCTCCCTGCAGTGACCAGGGGCACCTCCAACTAGATCAGAGCCACATCAAGGCTGATCTTGAGTGTAGCCAGGGATGGGGCCTCAACCATATACCTGGGCAACCTGTTTCAGTATTTTACCAGTCTCATTGTATAGACCTTCCTCCTTGCATCCAACCTAAATCTGCCCTGCTCCAGTTTAAAATTGTTGCCCCTCGTCCTACTGCTACAAGCCCTTCTAAACAGTCCGTCCCCCAGACTCCCTGTAGGGCCCCTTTGGATACTGAAATGTAGCTGTAAGTCTTCCCAGAGCCTTCTCTCCTCCAGGCTGAAGAGCCCAAATTCTTTCAGCCTGTCTTTGTATGAGAGGTGGCCCTCCTCTGGACCCACTCCAGCAGGTCCATGTCTCTCTTGTGCTGGGAGTCCCACAGCTGGACACAGCACTCCAAGTGAGGTCTCAACAGAGCAAAGTAGAGCAGAATCACCTCTCTTGTTCTGCTGGCCACTCTTCTTTTGATGAAGCCCAGGGTGCTGTTTGCCTACAAGTGCACCTTTTTGGCTCATGTCCAGCTTCTCATCCACCAGTTAACCCAAGCCCTTTTCTACATGGCTGCTCTCAATTTCACCATCCTCCTGAACATGTATTGATATAGAGGATGGCTGCAGGACCTTAAATGTTTAGGTTTAAACATAGGAAACATATTAGAATAATCTTCCCCACTGATCGACAGTGAGATTCACGCAAACCACAGTAAATAACAAAATCAGAGTAAGGTCTTTCAAGCAATGTTACAATTAACTCCTTGAATGGTCAAAAATCCAGTGATGCAACAGTAAAAGAGCTTAGTTTTACTAAGTATAACTGCAAGTTTATAGTAAAACTGTGCACTATGCACATTGTTCATTACAATGACATTTATCCTTTACTGATTAGTGCTGAATTAATTTAGGTGTCAAAAATCTTGCACCTCTTTCAGAACACCCTAAAAAGCCTCATTCTCGGACAGCACTCTTCTGCAGCAAAGCATAAATCATGTCATCAACTAATTTCCCCTTCCCATCTCAAAAATACTTAAAAAAAAAAAAAGGAGATTTAACCTTCTGAAGTCATAGAAAAGAACTAGAAACTCCACACAAGTTCTAGCAATGTGAAGAGAAAAAAATTTAAGAGTCTGGAAGAATACTGTTGTCGTCACACACTTATACCTCCTCTGGGTGAATAAACCTGCACTCACCACAAAAAAATAAGGGGTCACAAAAGTGTGTTCTCCCAAACCACATTACCACCATTTATTCTCTGGACAATCACTTTCTAAATCACAAACCTTACTCTGACCCAGAAGCACAAGCCTTTGTGGCAGCCATCCCTGCAGAGCAGCCAGAGGCATCTATACCACTAGCATCTCTTCTGCTGCCCACCTTCAGTACCCAATTTCTCACATGACTCATGTGCCTGAGCTCCCCTGACCTACTATACAATACCAAGAACAAGCCCAAACTTGAGCTTTTCTTTAGCTTTGCCAAAGCCACAGGCATTAGCCATTGCCTAGCCTCCCTGGTTGTTCAGACATAGATGTAACAAGACCATGTTGTCCTAAAAATATCTATCCAACACTTAAACTCTACCACTTTCTCATTTTCATCCATCCAGCGTATTTTTCTCTCTCTCAGGCCAAAGCAGAGAAGCATATACAATGTTACTAAAAGAAATGGGAATACTTTCCCCACTATCAGCACAGCTCATTTTTCCATCCTGAGTAACCCATCCTCCTATCACAGGAAAAGTCACATGGAACAGAATTATTTTAAACTTCACGTCACCTATAAAGACAAATAATTCTTGGCTTGCTTAACTGCTATCATTGACTAATGAAAACAATGAAAAATGCATTGAGAAGCCTAAGCACTACAGAAGAGTGGGAGTGATTTATATAGAGTTAATCCCACACTAAACAGAATCAGACATCAGAGATAGCAAGGGCCTTCAGTTACTTAGTACAACCCCTCTATCTGTTCACAAATCTCTGGCAAAGATGTGCTGAACTGTACAAATTTAAGCATTTGAGCCCAAAGTTAAAGCCCCATAGATATTGCATCACTAACAAATACACTACTATTGTTCCCTCCTCCTGAACTTTTTGCACCAACTCTCTACTCCTACACTTCCTTTCAATATTCAAAATTTGCAAACATTAAACCTCATTTTTAATGTGTTCAGGTGAAGCAGTACCAGACTCTCTGGATATTACATAATCAACACTAAGCATGACTGTCAACGTGAGGATATGTTAAACACCATTTTCACAATCAGTTCTAGAAAACTTGCACCAACAAGACCTTAGACACAGCAAATTATAGGAGAATATTAGAGAAAAATCATAATGTGATATTGCTCTGATTCGTTTACTTGGCATAGTAGACAGAACTCCAGGCAAAATCCTAGGTCAATTGAAGTCCAAGCAAATTTGTCATTCACTCATTACATATAACTTTTATTACTCCAGTTCCTTTGCAGTGCCATGTCAACACACATTCAGCTCACTGAGAAGCACAGTAAAAAAGACAAGACCTGCTGCACAAACTAAGACATACTGGTGTCTTTCTCTACTTTCAATTTCTCCATCTCTGAAACAAAAGGCCATTCCTTGTGTGCCCCTCAATATTGAGACCATGTTCTCTGGTTCGATCTTACATAGAATATACTGCAGTTCCAAAGATTTTTTTCATGTTCCATGTTTAATCCAACAGGGCTAGATTGGAATTTAAACATCCAGCTACAACTAGAAAATTATAAGAGTCCCCCTGTGAAATGCCAATTCTTAAAAGAAACCTACATGGTAACAACAGCTAGTACTTCTTTACACTTAATTTCCTTCCTAATATTCTGTTATCAACCATTCAATTAGATGCATTTAATAATGGACAAACATAACCATCTGTACAAATGCAACATTAAGAGACAAATCCATGATTTTATGGATTAATATTCTGAAATAGCTTAAGGCAGAAGAGTCATCCATTAAGGCAGGAATTAGGAAGATGGGAGTATCAATTTTATTTACCCAAGACAACTGCCAAGTCCCATTCCCATAAACTCTGCCCTTACGCATTTGAAAGGTCTTGAAATGGTATCTCATGGAAAACTATAGTCTAGAAATACATCAGACATTGTAATAGCATTTTCAACATTATCCTAAAACAGGCAGAGATTTGGGGGTGTTTCCACCCTTCAATAAAAAGGACTAGCAATTCAGGCATCTTCCATTCTGGAACACTATCAATGCTAATTAGCAGAATATCAGCAAGATTAACAGCTCCACCTTGGTGATAATCAGGTGATTGCAACCTGATTTCATTTGGGTTATTGAAACATATTTAATACCTGCAGTGCTGGATGCTATACAAATACCGGAGAATATCTAGCATTTAAGATACTTCTCTCAGCCTCCAACTACCTATGAATCTCTACATCTCCTTTAGAGTTATCACGTTGTTGTCTCAGGCAAGTCCTTGTGAACAAGTTCCTCAGTATGTCAAACTCCTCAAGGACATTTCAGCATGTCCCAGTGCCCTCAGGAATCCAGATATTTGCAATAACTAACAGAAGCTCCCTGCCTTTCATCAGTTATGAGGAAAGAATTGGAACATTCTCAGCTACTGAAGTTACAGGGTTACAAAGTCACAGAGAGACCAGCATATAAATTTTCTTTTTTCTATTTTAATGGCTGAACACACTTGACTCTCCACTTTATCCATCCCCTCTAAAGATTCACGTAAAAACCTCCAAGCAAAATCAAAAGGAGACTATGAAGCTATGGAAAATGCATGTAAGTTATTACAGCATCTATTCAAAATATAAGATCTGCCTACAGAGCAAGGACTTTAGTCAAGACCTCACAGTTCTCAGACAAACACACCAACTATTAGGCCCAAGGCTCTCTTGTCCACAGGTCTGAAGTTCAGCACACCAATCACCACCATCACCTCCATGTGTAACTGCCCATCCTGTTCTGGATCTCAACGCAATGGAAGGATACTTTCTTTCACTGCTACATACTTCCACTCCAGTAGTCCTCATCAAGTATCTGGATTGGTAGCTAGTACAAGTGGCAGGGGAGATCTTCTGCTGTCATGTTTGTTTCCAGCAGTTCGACAGTGATAAGCTCTGCTCCAATGTACTACCTGATTTACACCTATTTGCACTACTTTCATACCTAGCAGTAGATCATTAGGTGACCCTCAAAATTTAAGGAGCAGAAAGGACTGACAGCTCCAAGAACAAGTCCCACACTACCTCAAATGCAGAGCTATCAATGGTGTGCTTTCACAGGCCCCTAGATAGCAAATCATAGGAACAAAGGCAGGAAAATAGGCTTCTCAGACACGCAGGAAGTATGCACACAGCAGAAGAGGCAGTTACTTAAATCTATAACCCCAGAAGATGTTATGAATTGCTATGCTTCCACATCAGGATTTTCAGTAGTCTCTGCCACTAAGCAAAGAATTCAAGCTTTGCATTGGTTTGTTCTAGTTTCGCTTGTTATTTCTCTCCAGTTATTTCAAGCATTATCCCTGTGTAAAAAGAAGTAGCCCACAATCAGCTCTCAAAAGGAATGTGATTAGGGTATTGTTGCAGTAGGATTTAGAAATTGCCAACATCACACACAAGAACTTAGCTTTCATCTTTCTCCAGGCACTGTTTCTCCCTCAGAAGAGGCACAGACTCCTTATCAGAGAGAGAAGTAACATTGTAGGGAACACAGAAAAAGAAGAAATTAAAAAAAAAAAAAAAAAAAAAGGCGGCAATGAGGTAAGTGAGTGAACTTTCATGTGAACTGCTTACATCATGAGACCAGAAGCCTTCCATCTATTCTCTTCTTCATTTGACTTTATCCATCTCTTGATTTGCGCAAGGCGAGAGAACAAGGTAGCATTTTATTGTTTCGCTAGCAGATGCACCCTTTGAAAAGGGAAGAGAATTACATGGGGCAAATACCTGCTACTGCATGCTGACTTAGTGGCAATGAGCTTGGCTTCAACTCAAGAGAACCCTGAGTTCATATTAAGCCCAGTTCTACTCAAATGCTGTTTTGCTCTGGTTCGTATGGCTGTTACACAATTCTTATACTAGTAAACAAAATCCCATTGACAGCTTTTGATGAGCATCCAAAGACAAGAGCCAAGTAGGTCACTGACAGGTATTTCATAAATTAATTTACTCTTAATGTAAGGCATCAGAGGGTCTCTCTAAAATAATGTAAGGACAGTTTCTGGCATTTGACTTTTTTCTGGTGGTGGTGGTCTTTAAATAACACACACGTGTCTGCAGCCCATTGGTGAAAGGCAAGAGACTACAGCTTCTAACAAACTAGCGCTGACTTCATTAGACTGCAAGCGTTTTGTATCAGTTCTGCATGTTGACATTTACTACAGGAACAAATAGGAAAATTTGTTACGGTCCTGCAATGCTGATAAAGCAGAATTTAACCGGTCTTTTCACAGGGAGAAACTTAGTATCACAGGTGGCAACAGCAGTGCTGCAGTGCTGCCAAACACTGTGCAAGAGAAAGCGAAATCTTTTGCGTACTCCGTTGGAAGTTCGATGCACAGGTTCTTGGTTATGGTTGATGCGATTCCTAAAGCACACGACTTAATTTTTTTGAAGTTATAAAACCCCCTGATGCTTCTAGCTCTCGTCGCCAAAAGAAGGCGTAGCTCTGTGTGTGCCCGCGGGGCAGGAAGAGACGCTACTGGCAGCGGTGCCCGGGGACTCGGCGCAGCCCGGCCACGCCGCCGCGCCCCGCGGAGTCCGGCTGCCAGCCCTCCTTTCTCCGAGCTCCCCCCAACCCCAAGGCGAGAAACTGCCCTCACGCGAGCACTTAAGACTACGTTGTCCCCGGGGCCACTTGTTTTATCGGAGTGGGGCAATCTGAGAATCCCCTCCCTAGGGAAGGATTTAACTCCTGCCCGATTCTCCCAAGAGAGCGGGTAAGGATGGCGGTGCGGCTGCTCAACGGGCTCAGCCCCACCCGTGCTGTCACGGACCGGGAGATCCCCTCCCCGAGGCGGCGAGGCCGGCCCCCGCGGCTCCCCTCGGGCTGAGGGACTCACGGAGACCCACGAACGGGCGGACTGGTGTGCAGGGGGAGTGAGGAGGTTGAAACAGCGCCGGCCTAACCGCACCGGGGTACCACCGCTCAACCCCGCAGGCAGATGTCACCCCCCGTCAAGCACCGAGGGGAGAGACAAAAAAAAAAAAAATCACGTAAATATAAACAAAGTAAATACAGCCAAACAGGCTAGCGGCAACGGCTCATAGGCTGCGCCCCCGCGGTGCTCTCCGCTCCCTCACACAAGGAAAACAGGGCTCTCCGGCAGCGGCGGCGTAAGACAAGGGAAAAGTTTCCGCCTATTACACCCAGCAAAGGGTTTGTCCACTCTCGCTCCCCCGGCGGGGGAAGCTCCCGGCGACAAGAGCGGTAGCAGCCCCCCGCGGTCGGCGGCGTAGGCGGAGGCAGGTGGGCGCCGCAGACAAAGCTCCTATTCACAGCGTCCGCCGCCGTGCCTGCTCGCAACCTCCCCCATGCTGCCTACACGCCGCGCTCACCTCGTGGACGAACCGCGTCCCGCTACGATCGCTGCCTCCGCCGCCAAGAGCCGCGCATCGAAGCCGTACCGCTGATGAAGGGCGGAGCGGCGCCGCCGCGCGCCCCGGGACACTCGGGCGCTCCACACGGATAGGGCGGGATGGGGGCGTGACATCACTCCGTGGCCACGTGATCGCGGGGCTCCGGCCCCCCGCGGGGAACGGGAGGGGCGGGCAGGGGGAAAGGGGGAGAGGAGGCCCCCTTCCACCCTCCTCTTGCTCCTCGCGGAGGAGGGTCACATGGCGGCGCGAGGTTCCCGCCTTGAGGGGCTGAGTGCTGAGGGAAAGGGATGGCCCGAGGGATTCCTCAGGCCGGGCCACAAAAACGGTCAGAGGGCTGGAGCACCTCTGCCATGGCGTTAGGCTGACAGAGTTGGGGGTGTTCAGCCTGAAGAAGAGATGGCTGCGGGGAGACCTTACTGCAGCCTTTCTGTACTTAAAGGGGGCCTCTGAGAGAGATGGGGATAAACTTTTTAGCAGGGCCTGTTGCAATAGTACAAGAGGTGTAATGGTTGTAAAAGAGGGTATATTCGCAACAGATAAAAGACGACGTTTTTTGCCATGAGGATGATGAAGCACTAGCACAGGTTGCCCAGAGAGGTGGTAGAAGCCTCATCCCTGGACGTGTTCCAGATCAGGTTAGACAGAGCTTTGAGCAACCTGATCCAGTTAAAGATGTTCCTGCTTACTGCAGAGGGGTGGAACTAGATAACCTGTAAACGTCCCTTCAAACATGAAACGTTCTATGGTTCTATTACGTTGGTGGGTGATGCTTCAAGGAGCACACCCTGCTCACCCAAGGCCCACTGTGTGTGAAAAGGGTACATCAGAAGGTAGGTGCCAAGCCCAGAATGCCTTCTGGTCTCCTCAGGAGAAAGGTGAGTGGACAGAAAATGTAACAAGTTCTTCAAAGAGTGCAAGTGCTTCAGCACATGAGAGAAGTCCTGTGCTTCACTTCTTTCCAGTGCTTCTCCATGCATTGAATTCCCCTTTCTCAGACCCCCAGGCAAGAAGGACTACTTCAGAAAGAGAAGAGGGGCACTTCTTGTTTAATGTCCAAAGTAACAACCAGTCTATCGTTTGATTACACAGGACCCTAGCAGTTAGAAAATCACAAGCGGGCTTTATACCTGTGCCAAGTACTGCTTTACTGGATGTTCCCCAGAAGTTTCTTTTCTATGTAGGCCAGAATCCTCTAAGATGAACCTCCAAAGCACCCGTTCTCAAGTCTCCTGGCAAGCTGATGCAAACCACTTTGATGTCTCACCAAAGAGATCCTGTGCAAGGAACTCTGTGAATAATTCATCTACCGATTGTCCTTCAAGTGAGTTGGTGGTCTCTGCCTACCATCCCACCACAAGAGTCCTGCCACAATTCCTAGTCGTTTTCCCATCATGTCATGCCCGTATATTGGTCCCAGTTACCACAACCCATGTTCCCTGTCACAGAAGGTCTCCCTTAATCTCTGTGATCGCTCTTATCTTCTCTGTGCTCAACCATATCCACACCTTTTAAAGTGGCAAACAGTACAGGGAGGAAATGAGCACTTCAGAATGTAAGGTCATTACTGCAGTAGTGGCAAGTATTGTTATTAAACAAATACACTTGATTATCTCAAGAAGCATACTTTCCTCTGCTAATCTACAGTCCTTACCTCCGCCAATTTGTTTGGCTTGTGTTTTGCCTCTGAGAACAGTCATCCTTGTGCCAGCACTATTTCCTCTCCTGTTTTTCTTATGGAAAAGATGCACACCAATGTTAATCTAGTATTGTTAATGCTGAGAATTTACCTTGCACAAAACTAATAAAAACAGAAAAATTAAGCTCAGCAGCTAGAAAATGTGTAACTGTTAAACGATTATTTTTAATTCCAGCAATTTTTAAAAACTTAATATCTGCATGCAATATGATTAGAAAATCTCCTGCCTGTTTTTCCAGCACCAGCAAAATTCCATGTAATCATGAAAAAAACATGAAAATTAGTTAATATGCAAGCACAGCCTCTTACATTTTGAGAAGTCTGACCATGCTGAATTTTTATTTCTATTCTCAATGCCAGCATGTCACAAAGATGGGGGCTCACCCCATGCAACACTACAGGCTTGGGGAAGTGTGGCTGGAAAGCTGTCTAGCAGAAAGGGAGGTTCTAATCAACAAGTGAGTGACTATGAGCCAGCAGGGTGCTCACTTGGCTAAGAAAGCTAATGGCATGCTTTGTATTAGAAATACTGGGGTCAGCAGGAGTAGGGAGGTCATTGTCCTCGGCACTGGTAAGGCCACACCTAGGGTATTGTGTCCAGGTTTGTGCACCTCAATAAATGAGAGATTTGGAGGTGCTGGAGTGAGTGCAGAGGAGGGCAACGAAGCTGGTGAAGGGCCTGGAGAATAAATCTTATGAAGAGCTACTGAAGGAGCTGGGACCGTCTAGTTTGAAGAAGAGGAGGCTAAGAGGAGACCTCATCACTCTCTACAACTATCTGAAAAGACCTTATAGAGGGGTCGATACTGGTCTCTTCTCACAGGTGACTAGCGATAGAATAGGAGTGAATGCCTCAAGCTGTAACAGCGTAGCTTTAGACTGGACATTAGGAAAAAAATTTTCACAGACAGAGTAGTCAGACATTGGAATGGGCTGCCCGCGGAGGTGATTGAGTCACCAACCCTGGATGTGTTTAAAGCTCATTTGGATGTGGTGCTTGGGGATGTGGTTGAGGGGTGAAGTTTCTAGAGTAGGGTTAATGGTTGGACTTGATGATCCCAAGGGTCTTTTCCAGCCTAAGTGATTCTGTGATTCTCTTTGGGACATTTGCATGTGATGGTTGCATATAATGGCACAAGAATAATAAATAGTACATTTTGGATTACAGTATTATTAAATATTTAGTTCTTGAGAACTAATACCATATTTACTAGTTCACATAGATTTGGGGCCAAGAAAAAGACTTTGGGCTTTGTAGTAGCAGCTAACTGTCTGGCAGAACCTGACTGCCCTCTAGATTAGTCTCCTTGCATCGAACATTCTGCTTTAATCTTTTCTAAGCCCCCTTTTATCTCCCTCTCCAAAGGCAGAGATTCATGCAAAACACTCCCATGTAATTTTGTGGCTGAGGTCTCTGAAGACGGAGAACAAGACTAGGAGTCAGGAGATCTCAAATTTATTCCTAATTTTGCCTTCAGTGAGCTCTAGGACTCTGAATAGTCATGTTTTTCCACCTTCTACTGTCAATCTATGAGGTGAGAACAACTCTTTGAGAGTTTTATTAAATACTCAGTAGTGAGCTAACAGTAAGATGGAGAGAATAATCTGCAAGACGCAAAAGGTGGAACACAAGTATCTTCTCTCATAATCTAAGTATAAGCACATTGGCAGTGTGATGTCCTTATGATGCCCTCTCCTCCTTTGTACAACAGGCGTGAGGCAAAGGTGATAAAGAAAAAGAATATCCTCTTCTCCTCAGTCTCCTGAAAAATCTGGGGGGTTGTGGGCAGTTTTGACTTTGAATGTCTGCTAAAAATGAGGATGTAGGGAAACCACCCATGCATTCCTAGCTACTTCTCCAGAAGAGAAAGGCCTGAAAGTGGCGTAAATATGTCTTCAGTCACACCTTATCACTCAGTCGCATTATGGTGACAGGCATCTGCTGATTAGCTCACTTGACATTGTTAACTTTTTTTCTGATGCTTCTGTCTAGATGATACATTTTTTTGTTGTTGCTTCCAGCTACTACCTTCTGCAGAACACAAAGCACTGGTTACATCTCCACTTAAAAATTATTCACTCCTGAGCTGGCTGATCACTGCTATCCTTCAAGCTGCTTAAACCTGTTCTGCGAGCTGTAAGTTCCACATTTGTTCTTCCCTCGTTGGACTTGTTCTGTTCTGGTTATTTCAGATCTGAATAGAGTTTGTTTTGCTAATCCTGGTTGTTAGGTTTTGATGAAGGGCGATTTAAAGAAAGTTTGAGCTGATTTGAAAACATGATTTTGTTCCCAGGCTGTTCTTCACCTACAGTGAAAAAAAAATAATTTCACCCTTTGTGTCAGATGACCCCCCCATAAATGCAGGTATCTCTGTGGTAACAAGTAGGAGAGTTAAAAACTGTCCTTTATGTCCTCTCCCATTTTTAATAACTGGTTAACAAAGAAAGGAGGTACTTGATGTCTCTTCATAATATGGTACATATGTTATTTTTCAGAAAGTGCTGTTGGGAACTTTTCTCCTTTATTCTTTCTGTGCTGTTTGTGTAGCAACAGCAGTGGGCCTGACAAGATCAGCATAGGAAGCTGCTTAGACAGGGCTCTTAACTGAGACAAAACCAAGAGAGAAAGGAAAGCGTACTTTGGGATTTCTTTTACTTTGAATTGATCTTTTAGTGGCTGAAGGAAAAATCCAGTAATAGTTTCAGAGAATAGTCTGGACTATTTCAACTTTCATTTGCTAGGTAGATATTGCCTCTGCTTCCACCAAACTTTCTTTTTCCTCATGGTTTTTACATCTATGCTGTCCTCTTCACACCTTTCTGCATGAAATCCCAAGTCTATAATGTGTTTGACCTGTTCAATGTCACCAGGTGACATGTCCTGGAAAGCTTCAGAGAAATTTGTTTCTTTCACTCTTGTGATTCTTCCTACACCACAGGGCCCTGCTTTGCCATGGCTGCAAGAGGAAATACAAGGCTGAGTTGCCCCTCACTTGGGCCCTGCGAATCTGAATATTCTTCTTCAGCCATAGGAGCAGAAATCAGGAGCCAAAAGAAAAGGCCTGGCTGTCTGTGTCACTGTTTTGGGGTTGTTGTTGTGTGTCACTTCAGGGGTTTTGCAGCAGGACCTTGGGGAACCTGCCTTGAAAAGCTACCTTAGCTGGCTAGTACTGAATGGATCAATTCTTGTTAGGAAAGAGCATACTCCTCCAGAAATGAGCTTATTCTTCTGTCCCTATGACAGGAAGAACAGTATCTGCCTCTGGATGTGTTTTTCATTTTAGTTTGTAGCCACTGGGATATACAAAAGGAATTAATGCAATCCTTCTTAACTACAAAGAGTAAAAATCCTCCTTTTTTCCTCTTTCACTTTCTCACATTATTATGGAAATCTGTGCTTGCTTGTTAGTGCCTTTGATATGACTGTGCTTTCTTTAGGTTTAACTAGAAGAAAGAAATAATTTCTTGGCTTTTTCACCAATACCTAGTATAAAATAAATTGTGCGTCTTCACTGTGGGGACTGCAGCTTGGAGCTGCAAGGCTGGATGATCTGATGCAGCCTTCCCACAGAGACTCATCCTCAAAACGATTCCATAACATACTTCATTCTTAAATTATTTTCAAAGTCTATGGAAAGAAGAGGATTCCTGCAGTCCTTATACAAAAAGGTAGTGCCTGAAATGGTAGCGTATCTACCATTTTTAATTAGATTTAAATAATTTTAATTTAATTAATTTAAATTTTAGAGAAGAGTAGATTTAAATTGGATGTTACCATGAGGGTGGTGGAACACTGAAACAGGTTGCCCAGAGAGGTACTTGAGGCCTCATGCATGGAGATACTCAAGGTCAGGCTTTACAAGGCTCTGAGCAACCTGATCTGTGGAGGGTGTTCTTGCTGACTGCAGGGTGGTTGGACTAGATGACCTTCGGAGGTCCCTTCCTACCCAAACCATTCCATAATTCCCTCTGCTTGGTCTCACAGAAACAGCTGAGGACCGAGGTTGCTTGTGAGAAAACCCTTTGCTTCCCAGGTGCTGCACAATTTAGAAGTTTCCCTGCAAGCTTAAGGATCAAGACTTCTCCAAAGCCTTATGGGAACACCTGTGTGAAGCCAGCAGACTACCAGAGGCCAGGCAGGGCGCACCTTGCAGAGAGCTAACTTCCACCCCTCTGCAAGTATAAAGGACTCTTTGAAGGCACACTGCCGAAAGTCCTGAAAAGTTAGTTGCCCAGGAACAACCAAGAAGAAGATTGTACTAATCTGATGTTCACTAGGGAGTAAAAAACTCAAGTATTCAGTTACACTGAAGAGCACCTTGATTATGTTGTAAGAGCAGAAAAGTCAAAGCAGTTCCCACAGGAAGAAGCAGTTACATGCTTTATTTACTCTGTACCATGCAAGGGGTGGCTTTGTCTCTACTTTTGCTCTAAGATTGCAATTCTGTTCAGAATTTGTAAATCAATTTCCTCATCCCATTCAAACCAAGGAAAACCACATTCCTGCATATTTTATATGACTATTTGCATTACAGAGAAACCAAGCACCTTGCAAATGGCATTTCAAACTGCCCTTTTTTTTTTTTTTTCTTTGCTGCTTACAAGATTTCTTAATGTACTTGGCATCTGAAAGCTGAAACTTTTCAGTTCTGTCCCACGCTGTATTCCCATGACACAATTTCTGCTGCCGATTCTGTTGTGGAGGTGAAAAATCCCATATGCATTTTATCTTTGTTGTCGCCCTTCCAGATTTTGGAAAAGAAGTTTCCTTACATCTCCAGAAATATCAAATCTCACTATGTCAGTCATCTGTGGGGTTTTTTGGTGGTGGTTTTGGTTTTTTTTAATGCTTCCTCTGACACAGAGAATTTAAGACCACATTTTCTTTCTTCTATAGTCTTCCTTTATTTTAAAGCTTTAAGATCTTTCAATTTTTCTTTATTAAAAATATTTTAAATCCATGATAGCTTTTCTCTCTACCACTATAAACAAACTAACTATTTTTGTCTGATTCATATTTGCATGCAAAGCACCATTCCTCTGCTAGGGTTGGTGTAAACGAGCATCAGACCTTCATTTTTACTTCTCAGAGATGGCTACAGCATTTATCCTGGATCACAAGAGAAAAATATCAAAGAGTTGGAAAGTGGGATGGGATCCAAAGTTAAGACTCTGCTATTCAGTGTGGCGACCTTGGAGATTTCTGCACTTTGCACAAGGACAGATATAAATCTTATGTAATCCTGCTCCAGGATAAGGACTGCTCCTTGCATAAGGACTTCTACAAATGAAGCGCCTAATTACCACCAAATATGTATCAAACGGATGAGTAAGACTAAATCTTTGATGTGCCATACTCTTTCTTGGAGATTATGACAAACCAAAACATTACAGAGGAAAGTGGTTGTTTGTAGAAGATTCAAAATAGGTAGCTAAAGACTGAGTGTCGTGAAGTGATGAGATGTGGGTTTGGCATGATTAAGATTTAAAAAAAAAAAAAAAAAGACCAAAGTCACGTTCTCCAGAGGAGTGAATCAGTATAAATTCATTCCACTTAGTAGAAATAATTCATGTGTTTTTTTAGTGACTTTTTAAAAATTATTTTTTCCTGTCTGGTAGAATTTTTCCAACATGGAATACCTGTGCAACGCCAAAAACATCCTGCATTCTCACAGTTTTACACTGTGCACTTGCTCTTTTTCTTGAATGATCAGTTGAGACATTTTGTTGCCTACAGCCAAAGTAGCCTCAATCCATCTGTTTAGCAGTTTCCTCTATCCTTGAGGGAAGAAATAATTCTGTTGTTGTTGAACATCATGCAGGATCATAAGTGTGAGGATTTTGTTGAATGGTCATTAGTCACTTCTTCATCCCACACTCTCACCTTCATGACCATTTGTGGGTTCATGTGTCTGTGACTGAGTTGAGGCCAGGTCTCACTCTTCCCTCCTAGTCAGAGCATTACACCTAACAGAAGTCCCAACATACTCTCACCACAAGCCCATCTGCTGCTTCTCGACTACATGGAGCATACCACAAGCTTTTATTTTCTAGGAACTGTTAGGACTTGTTCTTCTGCCTCTCCTGCCCTTCCAGGTGGGGAGCTGGGGCAGACAGATAGGTCTGGCTATCACCAACACTGTCCCATAGAAGAGATTCCATCTGGTAAGGAGGAGAGGAGGGTTTTGTCACCTAGGTGTGAAGATACTCATGCAGTAACCATTTTCTTCACAATTGGTGAGAATTTGGGAGCTGAAGGAATGCAAAAAGACTCAACAAAATGAATGATCATGACAGTGGGGTGAGGCCAGCAACTCACTACAATCCTGTAGCCTTTCCAGAGTGCAGCTCTGCAGATAGTCAGCTATGCAGATAGTGGGATACAAGAGATGCCCAGCAATGTGCTCCACGTGCATGTCAGTGTAAAAACACCATGTGGTGGCTGTGCTGGTCTGATGTCAGGTTGGATGTGCTCAGATTTAAGGCTGATCACATTTGTGCTGAGAGCTGCCTAGCCATGCACAAATTAACTAACAATTACTCTGAAACCATAGGCTGCTTTAACTGATGGTATGCAGATTTCCTAGAAGTAAGGCTCTTACCTCTGTTAACTTCCATTTGGGATCAGCAACATCTTGGAATGTCTTACTATTGTCTTTCAATGAAGTACATATTCCAATTTTCTCATACCAGTTCTTCCAGTTTCAAACTTTTCCTGAGTTTGAACTGCTGTCCAAGAAATGAAAATAGGGCACCTTTTTTGCCAGAGGACCAACTTATGCAGAAAGGTCTGATCTTGCAAAGGATTCAGGTGGCACATGACCTCAGGAAATATGGAACTTTGGAACCTGTTAGCTTTTGCCTTGGGCACAGGAGCAGGCAATGATGGTCTGCAAGATCCTGGCTAACAGTCTGGTGCTGCTTTCATTTGCTTTAGATTTCAAGTTTAATAAAGATCATTAAATAGAAAAAAACGAACATTTGTTTCTAGTCAGTTGCTAGTTACTGCCTTCTGTTGCTCTGAAAGGAAAAATACAACTACTGAGAAACAGTGAAACACTTTATTAATCAACTTTTAAGTTCATTTGAAAATAAAAGCCAAGAAACTATAGCCTGAGGTTGAAATTAGTGCTGGAAGGAATGGAACCATTTGCAATAAAACATAGTAATAAAGCACAGAACATAGCTAAGACAGAATTGTTTCCTTGGGTACTTTCTGGTTTTACATTCCAGTTTTAAAACACAAATCTGTTTTGCAAATAAACAGTATATATATTTTAGCAGTAGTAGGATGTTGTCAATTCCATTTTAGGTAGTTGAATAACAGAAGTACACATACAATTGGATACTGAAAGTCAAGACAGATGGATACAGCAAACATTCTTTTTTTCTATGAGCATTAGGCAGTTGGTGCTTGTTGGAATGAAGTAAATACCAAGTACCTTAAAATAATTTTACTGCCTTTTCTCAGCATTTGTTTCTGCAACCATTTGTGAAACCAAGAGGTTTTTGTTTAGAAAATTTAAAAAAAAGGAAGAGTCTCAGGGACATTTGTGCATATGAAGGCTTATGGAATGACTTGTAAACCATTTTCTGTCATTTTACCAAAGAGGACTAGAGCACCATCCTCCTATCAAATATGCTAAATTTTACCTTCTAATCTCTACAACAGTTTTCTCTATAAAGCTGTTTCTGAGGATAGCCACATAACTGAACCAGTTTGCTAAATGGTATATATTAAAAATCATTAATTGTCATTATTTTAAATTAAAATGCTAAAGCATTTGCATTTGGACATATTTGTATTTTATATAATCAGCTTGGTCCATGTCCATTCTCTATCCAGAATTTAATTCCTGCTAGGCAAAGGTCTTAACCTCTACTATTCTGACTTTTGGAGCAGGTTTCATATATCTCTTTTTGTTTCATTAAATATCCAACAAGTTAGATCACTTAAGAGTTCATTAAATCACCCTTAAATCCAGCCAGAATTCTGTGAATGTTTTGCTCCACTTCTCTGGATGTTGTAAGTCCAGTTTGTATGTGAACTAGTATACAGAATGAAATTGCAGTCATGTTCACAACAATTGTATCTGTAACATGTATTCTTCAACGACTGCAATGAGATGCTCACAGAAGGAAATCTCCAGTACCAACTTTATCCTTCATCATGTTCAGTGCTTTAAAAGACTGGTTTTCAGCACTGCATATTTTTAAAGCAGCGGATAGGTCCATTTGCTTTGAGAGTCCTTGCTAATGTAATTCATGTAATGAGAAATTCCCTCAAGAACGGCAGCCTTGCCTTTGAGTTTAATTTTCATTTCTATTTCTGACAGAGCTTTCATGCAGCCTTTGAACTTTCCTTCACTTCTCTTTCTCAGCATCATTCCTTCCCAAGACTCTGATGTCAGTTCCAGGAACCTGACCATCCCACCTGCCTTCCTGCAGAATATATCAAGTCAGAGCTTTTTTCATCAGTGAGGAATAAAAATCATTATACAATCATTACGAGAGCTGAGTGAGAGACATCTTCCAAGCCAGGATGGTAACAGTTGTTTGGAGCTTAGGCTACACTACATTCATTTGGGAGTTATTCCTTCAGACAATGTTGAGTCTTGTCCTCTGAACAAAACATCCCTAACACAGAGGGGTCACTCAAAAAGTGCATATAGTTGATTTAGACCCACAGATCTCCCCCTAAAGGAGTTGGAGCATCTTTAACAGGCATATGGGATGGAGCTTCCAAATCTAATTCATATACACTGAAGATGTTCTACAGGTCAAACCAACACAAGAGATTCACTTTCAAGACACACCAAACAGAAATGTTAACATATACACAGTCAAACCTTCCTGACTTATTTTTGGTTTGTTTACTTTAACTTGATTTGGGAACCAGAACCAAGAATGTCCCTTTATCTTGATATATGATAGGAAGTACCTGTCCAAATCCTCTCTCTGCATGTGAGGAGATAGAATTGCATGATATGTATCTATGTATGAAAGCTGTATCAAATTAAATTGAATCCTCACCATGCTAGTAGCCTTTAAATCTCAGTTAAATTCGTGATAGAATGAGATTGCCATTGGTAGTTAGCAGAATTTAATCTACAAAGTAACATGTATTGCCTTATACAAAGTCAATGGCATCCAAAAAATGGTATCTAAAGAAGCACTAGCTTCACTATCCCAGAAGATTAGCAAAAAATATGATGTTCCTCATAAAATGTGTAACTGAGATAGTAAGATAATTTTTAATATATATTTTAATGCTTAATTATGTTACAATTAATTCCTGAAATCAACATGAAAAATTATATGACTTCTCAGTCTTTATGCCTTTTTTTTTTTTTAACTTTTTCCTCTTCTGGATAGTTAGATAACTGTCTTTTCCTTTTCACTTTATTGTCAATTTGTTCTCAGTCTCAGAGTAAGAACATTAGCACAGAGTTCTGCTTTGTGAAAAATTACAAATCTTAATTTTGTGCCTGTTTAACACAATAGATTGTCTTCTCATTTACATTTATAAGGATGATTTATGTTGTTTATTACAAGTAAAATTCCTTTAAAGTGAATCAAATTACACTTTCACTGTTTTACTTGCCTGAGTGTGAATAAGAACCTATCCATTTGCTCTATTCTTTCCTTCAGCTTACATTAAGTAGGTATTTGGTCTTGAAACCACATGTACTTGCATTTACATGGTTATAGCTCCTATCTCATTATTGAAACTACTTATGGGAGTGTTAACAAAAGCTGAGTAAGCACTGAATCATAAGATCATGACTATCCTTTACCAGCATTCCAGCCATACCAGTTTAGATAGATGGCATATAGAACTGCTTCTTTTCATTGGTTGCAGATTTTTGGTTCTTGTTACTGAGAACTACAGAATACAGGCTTAGAATTTGCAGTCTCTAACACAAAATGAAATTAAGCAAAAACCCTAATAATTCAAAATCTGGGTGTACCATTAACACAGAGCTAACTTATCTGATTATGTGCTTGCTCTTTGGGTTACATTGCACCACTAAAGACCAGCCCTAAACTGGTTAAGGACACAGCTAAGCCAGCCACATCTTTGCTCACAAATGTCATATGACTGGTTAGCAAAAGGGAATTATGCTTCTAAATTGTACTGTCAAAAATAATTCTTTTTACTATATATCCCATCAACTAATAATAATTGTAGGGTATTCAGTCTAGAGATGCAGAAGTGGTTTATTGCTGCTTCCTGGTCCTTGAAATTCTCAAAAGGCAAGTATTCTTTTACAGAATTCAAATGAAAAAACACAGATGGCCAGTGTTGTTAACTGTACTAAAAGCAGTTAGGGGCCAGTTGTGGAAACAGTTACTTACCCAGATCACTTCTTCTCACGCAAATAGTTCTATTAAAATAACACAATACAGATATAAGAAAGACATGGCATACATGCATGCCAAACTTAGCTTAAAAAACATAGCAGTTTGTGTATCATGTCTAGTTGAAAGTATTTCAACATAGTGATATTTTCAATCTTTTTTTCATGAAAATATATCAGTCTAAGCTTTTCCTGTTCTTGCTACAAAAGTGATCAGAAGATATGTAAAACAGAGCAAGCGCTTCTCATCAGCTCTCCAGGTAAGTGGCAGGTGGAGACTCTATAGATCAATTAATCAATAAGATCAATTTATGTTTAATTTAAATTTTAATCAGTAGGAACATATCCTAAGATGTTATTGCTCTGAGATGAGACCCATAGGGGAAAAAAAAGAATATATAATGGATATTAAATCCTTCTATTGAATATTGGGACAGTGCTTATTAAACTAGAAATTCAGTGTATAAGATTCTTTCAAAGACGATGTCCTCAGGGCATTCAGGAAATTTTTACTTTCATCCAGCCCAGATATTAAACATCATTTATGCTGACTGTTACTTTCCCTGATCAGCAGACAGTTCAGGCTCCATAGCCATGCACCTAAAGAAATGCCTTGTATTCAAAACGTTCACATACTACATGTGTACATTTTTAAGAAGACCCTGTATCCATCATTTTTTTTGAAACATTTCCATTAGTAATGACAATAATTAAAGAAATATGTTCCTCTGGTTCTTTCTCCTTCCTTTCACTCTCCCCTACATCTTTTCTCTTTTACTCTCAAGCCTGTTTGCTCTTTCTTTGTCTGGATTTTTTCCTTTACATCTCCCCAATATCTCCTTACTCTCTTTCATAACCTGTGTTTTCTTTTGCTGGCGTGGTTCACTCCCCTCTGTTTGCTTCTTTCTCACACTCTTAGTTTAACACTCTGTCACTCTCTTCCCAATTTTTCTCTTCCTCCATCAGTCCTTTCTTCCCAGGTATTGTGTCAGAGAAGGCATCTTCAGTGCTGAGATTCAGTTTTTCTAAGACTGCTTGATCATGGATTCATCTTTTTAAAGATGAATTTTTTATTAATATATCTAGATTTATACCCAAGCTTGAGTATCTCTACAGCAAGGATTGTTACATTGTAAAGCAGATAATCAGAAAGAAAAAAAAAAAAGAAAGAAATCTTCTATCAATCTGATTACTTGTCCAAACTATCACTGCTCAAAACTTACTACTGTCATGGAGTCCTGACCTCTCTGCATCTCCTATTTAATTACCTAGGAAGGCAGAAAGACACTTGAGTATGCCCTGAAGGTCACATGAAGTGAGCAAAATCCTAAAGCAGATGATAAATTCCTGCCATCTATCAGGCCAAAGTAGGCATGATTTCCAAATCTGAACAGAACATAGTGTGTGACTGGGCTTCCCCACCAGCTCATCAGGTAGCTATAGCTGACTTCATGTATACCTGAAGTTTTAGTTGATTATGCATTTGGAACTCAGCTGCATTCATATTAAATCTTCTTTGCATTGCTCTGCCCATGAAAGGGGATCTCTGAATAGCTGTAGATTACATCAGTACCTCAGATTGATGCAGTGGGGCACTAGAGGAAAGTGTTTGCCGGTCCTTGGACAAGATCAGGAAGGAATTTTTTCAAGAGCAGATGGATACTTTCCAGGAGATGAGCTTCAGCTGGGTAAAAAAATAACAGACCAAAATTCTGGCATACAGGCTACACCTGTTATGACATTGAATGCTTACAGTAGTCTCTTATAATGATAAAAATCCATCCACCTTTATCCTTTTTTTCTAATGATATATACATATATTTTTGTTTATTTGCAAACAACTCTAAAATATACACCATTCCTGCTACAGCGAAGAATAAAGATACAGTAATGTTCATTACTTGGTTTACTTATTTCTTCTGAACAGGATTCATATGGAAAACCATGAATAAGCATTTTAATTGGAAGGAAGAATGTCAGTCTGAGCATGATAGCCTGATTACATATTTATAAACTCCAGTACTTCCAAAGCAGATTTTGAACAGACACTTCATGTTCATCCCTGGGTCACTGATAAAATCATTGCTGTTCAGGTGCTGTTTAACTTAGTTCTGTGAGGTACAGCTCCTGCTCCTCTCCATTCCTCTGAGATCATCTCACCACCCTGGCCTCCATTCTCTCTGTGGAGTGAGGATCTGGGATACAGGAATATTTGTGTGCTTAAGGTCTGAATGCTCTATAAATGTTTTTAAAAGCAATAACAGATATACACGAGTAACAACAGACAACCCTGGCAAACCTCTTTTACTGCTATAAAGACATCATTCAAATGTGGTTTCTTTCTCTATCAGCTGAAAGAAGTTCCTTAGAAACTTTGGTCTAGACTGGTATTTCCTAAACTTTTTATCCAGGGTAGATAAGCAAAATGAGTATGATACTATCTACACTAGAAAATTCTCCTGCACAGTGTCAAATAAAAGTTCCTTCCGTGGCTGTTACACAGTTTTGCAGATTGCTAGTGGCCTGGGAGGAGGAGAAGAGGTTGAGGGAGTATGTTTGGAAATCCATAAGCTAATGATAACCCTGATCTGGATCAGTTATGAAAACACAAAGGTCATACTCTAGTAAAACTTCCACGATGAACTGAAAAAGTATTCTGCCTTTGAAAAGCAAGGAGGGGTTTAGATAGATCATTTCCATAAACACTGCAAAAATGCGTACAGTGTAGCCTCCCAAGCAATTGTATCGGTTCAAACGGAGAAGCTGTGAGTCCACGTCTTGGGGTGGAGTGTGCAACAGGGACTCTTTATGTTGGTCACTGAGGAAAAATAACAAAAATGTGTAGCTCTGCACTAAAACTTGATCTCTGTGTGTATTTTAGTGCTGAGTGTATGCTGCATTATGAAAACAGCATAATAAGCATGAGCTTTAAATGAAAACTTGTACCACAGATTTTGGGACAAAGGAAGAGGGTGGAAGAGAAGGATGACAATGCATAGTTGTGTTAATATTTTCAAACGTCCTAAATTTTTAAGCAAGTCAGAAAATTCAGAAAGTGTGCTGCAAATAATTTTCTTTCGTGTGCATTCATGAACAGATATTTATCATAACCTGTTTGTGTATATAACTGTACCAAATTAACACTGAGGATATATTGTAAGGTGGGTGTGGGAGAGTGTTTTCTTTGTGTGAAAGAATAAATAATACTCTTTTGAATACAAATGACATTTCAGCTCATAAGTGTCCATGGAACACTGATTCAGCATTTCTTTCTTTCTTTCTTTCTTTCTTTCTTTCTTTCTTTCTTTCTTTCTTTCTTTCTTTCTTTCTTTCTTTCTTTCTTTCTTTCTTTCTTTCTTTCTTTCTTTCTTTCTTTCTTTCTTTCTTTCTTTCTTTCTTTCTTTCTTTCTTTCTTTCTTTCTTTCTTTCTTTCTTTCTTTCTTTCTTTCTTTCTTTCTTTCTTTCTTTCTTTCTTTCTTTCTTTCTTTCTTTCTCTTTCTTTCTTTCTTTCCTTGTTCTGTGTTCCAAATGGTCCTTCTTGATGGCTTTTCTTTGTGGCTTTTTGTCCCTTCTTTGTGTACTTTTCTTACACATGGTCAGATTTCTTTTTTTTTTCTAGCTTCTTTGATTTCTCTCATTCCCTCTTGCTAGAGGTGTTCTTAAAATAACAATATAAACACATAAAGACAGTTAGATCCACCTAACCATACATTCTTACAATTTTTTCACAACCTTCACTTCCATTCCTTTGGGCTGTATGTGACTTTACAGAACACCCTATAGCCACCTGCTGCCTACCAGTGAGTGTGCTCCAAAGAGCTCACGGCCAAGCTGCCTGCTGGGAATGGTAGACTCTCAGTCCCAACATCTGCATAAGGGCAAGCACCATCTGCAACAAACCTTTGTTAACCCAGGCTGAAGCCATGAAAACAGTGAAGAAAAACAAAATAATTTGGTCCAATGCTCACGTCTGTGCTTTGTCAAGGTTAGTTTTCTAATACAATTAACCTTACGTTGAGGAAGCCCAGTTGCTTGGGAGTTGTTTTCAGGGTGTGGCTAGTTGCTATTTTTTCCCCGTACATCCTGATCCTTACATCCACTGTGGATGCAAAGTGACTGAATGAGGGCCTCTCAGAAGTTAGATTGTAAAGGACACTGTCTTTTGGATGTGAATCTGCAACAGACACAGACTCATCCATAAATCCGTGGATTCTGATGGGATGCACTCACAAGTGCTAAGGGAGCTGATGAAATCATTGCTAGCGCTATGCTCTGTTGTCATGGGGAACAGCGGAGGTGCCTGAGAACTGGAAGAACAAAAATGTCACTCCAGTCTCCAAAAAGGGCAAGAAAGAGAACCCAGGTAACTATAGACCAGTCAGCCTGACCTGATAGAGCAACTTATCCTCAGCACTGTCTCTAGGCATATCAAGGACAAGAGGGTCATTAGGAGCAGTCAATGTGGTTTACCAAGAGGAAGTCATGTTTGACCAATCTGATAGACTTTTATGAGGACATAACCAGATGAATAGATGATGCTAGTGCAGAGGATGTGGTTTATCTTGATCTCAGGAAAGCATCTGACACCGTCTCGCAGAGCATCCCCATGTGTCTAGATGATCAGAAAGTGAGGTGGATTGTAAACTGATTGAAGGAAAGAAGTCAGAGAGTTGTGGTCAGTGGGACAGAGTCTAGTTTGAGGCCTTTGTCTAGTGGGGTTCCTCAGGGGTCAGTACTGGGACCAGTGCTATTCAATATATTCATCAACGACCTGGATGAGGGAACAGAGGGTATTACCAAAGTAGGAGGAGTAGCTGACACACCTGAAGGCTGTGCTGCCATTCAGTGAGATCTGGACAGGCTGGAGAGCTGGGCAAGGAGAAATTTTATGGAATACAAGAATGAGCATAGAGTCAACAGTATAGGTTGAGGCCTGACCTGTTGGAGAGCAGCACAGGGGAAAGGGACCTAGGGATTCTGGTGAACAGAAGGATGACCATGAGCCAGCAATGTGCTACCAGGAAGGTGGCATTCTGGAGTGTATTAGAAGGGGTGTGGTTAGTAGGTCAAAAGAAGTTCTCTTCCACCTCTACTCAGGCCTGGTGAGGCCACATCGGGCATATTGTGTCTAGTTCTGGGCCCCTCAGTTCAAGAAGGACAGGGAACTGCTTGAAAGAGTCCAGCACAGAACCACAAAGATAATGAAGGGAGTGGAGCATCTCCCTTATGAAGAAAGGTTGAAGGAGCTGGGTCCCTTTAGCTTGGAGAAGAGGAGACTGAGAGGTGACTGCATTCATCAACATTTCAAATACATAAAGGGTGAGTGTCAGGAGGATGAAGCTAGGCTCTTTTCAGTGATGTCCAATAACAGGGCAAGGGGCAGCAGGTGCAAGCTGGAGCATAGGAGATTCCAGGTAACCATAAGGCAAAACTTTTTCAAGGTGCCAGAGCACTGGAATAGGCTGCCCAGAGAGGTTGTGGAGTCTCCTTTTCTGGAGGCATTCAAAACCTACCCGGACACATTCCCATGTGATCTGCTCTAGGTGATCCTCCTGTGGCAGGGGAGTTGGAGTGGATGATCTTTTGAGGACCCTTCTAACCCCTAACATTCTGTGATTATTCGATTCTGTGATCCATTCATTACAGACTTGTCACAGTGACTAGTTTTTGGCTTCGGTTTTTGTTTGTTTGTTTCCTTGTATTGTTTTGGTTTGTTTTGTCTTCTCTTAAGCATACTCCTGCAATGTATACTTAATGAGATAAAAAGTTTTTAGTCAATTTTTACCAGTTTGTGTTCAATAATTGCCTGAGAAAATACCCTTGAGCATAGCCAGTGTCTGTAGATTCCCAAACTGACTACTGAGCTAGAGCTGATCTACTACCTACAGTCAGCACTTAGACAAAGGGTTTGCAAAATTGAGAAATGGAGAGAAGAAAATGGATTTCAAATACTAAATAAAACAGCAGACATGACATTTCTACTGAATGTAGTGCCATGAAAAGGGAAAATACTATGCAGCAAATTATTAAAAATAAAGGAAGGTCATTCTTCTTGGTTTTGTGGGCTGATGCTCATCCCTGTCACCAGCCATAAAGTAGTTCTCACAGGCTAGCTTCTAGAGCTTACCTGTGAGCACTTTGCAAGAGAGTTCTCAAGACAAATTAGTATATCCTCATTGTACATACTAGTTTTTAAACATCTTTCCTTGATGTTCTAGAAAAAACAATTTAGAAAGCCTGTCTATTCAATACAATCACAGGCTCCATAGAAAGAAATTCATGACACATTGAAATCAGTCTGCCTGTGGTACTCCTTTCCCATCGCAGACAGCACATTAAATTCTGATTTAGTTCCACAGACATGCCACGGGAAACTACTTTTAGAGTCCTTATAAGTTCCAGTGTCCTCATATTACAAGAAACGTAAAAGACCAGAAGTCTGCCTCTCCTACCCAGCCATGAGGGAGATGGATGAAAGTGGAATTCTCTGTCTGTAGTTTCTATTAAAATCAGATATTCATGTGTCTGCCTGATGAGAGGAGGGAATTGTTGGTCTTCCGCTACAGATCTTGCCCTTTATCAGTCCCTTTTCCCTTTTCCTACAGTCCCTGAGACTCTGCATTTTGTCATGCCTGCCCACAAGGTGATCAATAATGTACCAGCCTTACACAGATTTAATTCATCCTTGCCGCAAATAACAGCAACATTGATAGAGAAGGAGGCTTCTCTGGAAGCAGCATAACTGTTTTCAGCCCCTCACTGTCAGCTGGGAAATACACAAGTTTTTTGGGTTATGGAAACCTATACTCAGCTGCTAGTGAGTATTTAAAAGCTGTGTATCTTGATACCTGGGAGGAAAGCCATAAAGAAGTCGGATGACGCTCTGCGTCTTGTGACTGCTGACAATCAAGAGTGCTTGACTTGTGAAAATCATAATGTTTTTGCCTCACCTTTACTCTGGACAGACAGGGACATGCAACACATAAACTGTGTGCTGGAAAACTCCCAAATTCTTAAGGTAATAGGCAAGTTAGCCTCAAGCAATATCAGATTAATCTGTCCCAAATAAAATAGAAATGAAAGCCACAGAGCTTGACTGTGTTTTCAAATGGAACTTTAGCTGCCAGACATCTAATTATGTTTACACATTTCTCTGCCCAAAATGCAAGTCATGGTACACTGGTGAAACAGGAAACCTTCACATTCCACAGTGTCCAGACATCACAGAAACAACTGTGGAAAGTTCACACAGCAGGTCAGCTTATCCTGCATTGCTTCAGTCAAGCACCATGCAGTTATGGACTGGGAAACTCATCATCAGTGTAGCCCTCGCAGGACTGCACACATGCCAGAAAGTGTGGTAAAATCCTGCTTAAGGCTGTATGGGTGTGCAAGTGAGATGCTGTTTGAAACCATTCACCATTTAGTATGAAGGTACTCACTATTAGTTGAGAATATTACAGTTAGATAATTCTTGCTTAAGAAGCTTTCCAGTTGTCAGATATCCTTTATTAGAGATACAGTACTGTTCTAAGTTTGCCCCAGTTCCTTGACAAAGTAATACTCAAAAATTATAGAAATGGCTCCAAATTCCTAGTGTGGTAAATAAAAACCTTCAAGGTAAAATAAATAAGATTACTTTGCTTTCAAGGCATGACCGCAGGCCCATTTATATTCCAGCCGTTGTTACTTTGAACAAATCCACCAAATAGAGGGTTTCAATTAGGGAGGAGCCAGAACAAGAAATCTAAATCCTCACCAGAATTCTCACCAACACTCTGGTTTTAGATCTTTTAAAATTATTTTCAAAGTGTTTCAGCTGGGCCACTTTCTATAAAAAGGACCAGACCTAAACCCTTGATCTGGACGTATTGAAACTGCAAAGGGATTCTGTTTCAGGTCTCAACAACATAGCTTGATTTTGCAAAGAGCTGAAACCAACTTTATCATTCTAAAATAGTGATTTTGGGTGACTCCATTTTGGAGTGTTGGAGAAAATTATGGGTCCTGATACTTTCAATGTGGGTACATGAAATATTTTCAACATCCAGTTGTTTTAGATATACCTCAAGTGACTCATCACTGTTTAAATACTTTTTCCTCCTCAGAACTGTTTCATAATGGCTAGGACCAACTTGGGATTCATTTTTTCCCCCCAAGCAGCTAATGGATTTAATAACAAAAGGGTGGTGATTCTATATATAATACCTCACCTGACATACTTGGAATTATTTTGAAATCTAATTTAATGTGTAAAACTCTGTATTTCCACTTTACAGCTTTGCCAGCAATACGGTCTGTATCATCTACTTAGAGATGGCCACTGATGTTTTAACTCTCAATATGTCCTAAGTAAACCCTGTAAGCATGTAGTCATCCCCACATTGTGGCACCACAAGTGAGTACATCCTGAGCAAAGGCTTGTAATCCATAGGGAATCCTGGAAATAACGTAGCTTTCTACCATTTTAGGTAAAATGTTACTTTAGCCCACAGCAGCACCACAGCAAGCTGCTTAAGGTGAAGTTAATGTCCTTCTGCTGAGCTCCTAACAATTAAGTGTGGAGAAAGACAAATTTTCTTCTGATTTGCACCTTCTGAACGAGAACTCTAATAACAAGGAAACTACCCCTGCATGGATGGTAACAGAACTTGAAGCCCAAAGTTAAGCCCATCTTAAAGTTAAAACAGTTTCGGTACTTAATATTGATTGTGCTGTCAATTACATTTCAAGCTATATACCTTGTCCATAAAACTCTGTTCCAGCCTCTCAGCAGAGCAGTCTATACTTGCTTCCAACCATCCTTAAAATAGCACTGCACCAACAATTTTGCTGCAGTGTTTACTGGCCTTTCTGTGTTAATGGCTGTGCTTTTTATATGAACACAAAGCATACGTTTTTCATTTCCTTAGAACAGTAGGAAATCTTTTTGCAGAAACTGCTGCCTAAGCAAATTGTAAGTCTATAATACTTCCATTGAGAGACCTTACTTTCTCAGTGTTGAATGCTTTTGGTAATGCGTGATGAAGTCCAGAAAGATGGAGTGAAAATTGTTCTTGAGACCACAGAAGCTTTTTTGATTTTTCTGGTGAGGCCCATGTTTAGGTCACTTAAGTATATGTTTGCTTTGTGCTTCCTTTTTTCCCTTCCTAAATTATAGAACCATAGAATCATGGAATCATGCATATTGGAAAAAGACCTTTATAATCATTGAGTTACAGGGATTTAGAAGAGGTAGAGATTTCTTTCTGAAGATCATGGTCTAAATGAGAGCAGTGTAACTGTCATAGGACTTATGTTACACTTTCCCTTACTGGAGAAACATAGTCACATCTGGATTGTAGCTGCATCAGCAGTCTAGAACTGCTTCAGTGTCTGTATGGGGATCATTGCTGGTCCATGCAGGTTCAAGTCATCCTTGTCTTGTGAGAACCTGGTTGGGTAAGAGACAGGGGAAGTGAAGAGATATACAAATCCGCATTCACCAAAATGATTCATCTCACTTTAACTCCACACAAAACTCTTTCCTCTGAGGATGAAATAAATCTCTTGGGTCCAACCACAGTCGAGCAAAGTGTCCAAAGTTTAAAGCAGTCTGTTGTAAAATCTGTATTACTGACCCAAATACATGGACTGAGAGCCTGATTTGTGTATGCATGCTGTTTAAGAAGTTCTTGGCTTTTTTATATATATACTGTAGACCTATATCAACTGAATCTCACATCACTAGTCAGATTTTTAGTAACTGCTGAGAATTTCATATAGTCATTTAATCACAAAACAACTTTTGCAGGCATTGGAATTGTGTGTCTATGTCCTAGCAAATTTGAAAACTATGTAGTTGTGTGCCTGTGAACTGGTAAGGACCAGATCCTAAAGTATGAGGCCTGTGACTATATTTATATACAGTCACAATTTTCTCTAACTTGTTTGCCATGACCTCTACTTCCTATTTCACTCAGCTTGAAGGAATCAAGGGACAGTCCTTGTATTTTATGAAGCTAAACAGATGTCACAGTGCAAACACCCAAGACAGGGACGGTACACAGCATTCTATTTGCATTAGTTGTTTCAAGGAAAAAAATATGAAACAAAACAAAACAAAACAAACAAAAAAAACCCCAAAAACCCCAACTCAAGCCAAAAAAAAAAAAAAAAACAACAAACAAAACCCAAACCAAAACCACAACCAAACAGAAAGCAACAACAAAAACCCAACACCAAACCTAAGAGTCCTCCTTGGAGCACTACAAGCTGCAAAGGAATGTAGAGATAAAGACAGGGTAAGTTTACTCAGGAAAAAATGGGTATTGGCTTTGCATTATATGGCTGGAAACAGGGTTGAGATAGGTAAATAAAAGAGAAAATCTCTGGCCTGCTCTGTGCTGCAGATGCTGGGGCATACACGCTGGCATCCCTTGCCTCAGCAATCAGACATCCAACGAGACCCAGATTTCTTTTCTGTCCACCCTGTTACAGACCTCTAGCTATACTGGCACTTTCATGACCATGGAAAGGCTCTATGGCTAATCAGGATTATGATACTCAAGTCCTGTAGGGATCCTGGCTCCCATCCTCTCTGTCCTTCCAAGTTAAAAAAAGGCAACAGTTTAATGTTTTTCTCCAACTTCTCCTTCTTCAGGCAGCTCATATACGTCCTTCTTAGCTACGCTGTGATCACATTTCTCTGTGTATTCACTGTCAAACACTTCTATCTTGATTAGTGGTATTGCTTTGTTACTGAGACCTCACACCAGTGAAGCAGGTCACATTACTGGGCTTGTTGACTAAGCAGAGTCTGTCCTTGCTTGCTGACTTCCCTCCAGCACAGGTAAAGACATCACTGCAAAAGTCTCATCTGACTGAGTTCATTACTCAGCACTGGAACTGGAAAGACAAAATAGGAAAGGTTTAAGGCAGGAGCTGGTTGATTAGAGCTGAAGAGAAGGCATCTCTGCATTAAGGCCTGGATGGGCTGATGAATAAAGGTAAGTAGTGGTCCTTCGTTGGATTTGTCACTAGTTGTGAAGAGAAAGGAAAAGATTAATTAACTAAGCTGGGAAGGGGCTGATCCCAAGGAACTGCAAAGGTTTAGGGCTGATGCTAGTAGGGACAGTCAGGGTGGCTCTGTGCTGACACTGTGGCAGAGTTTGTCCCTGGAGCATCCAGAGACGGTGTTTTGGATGTCAGGAGATGATTCATTGGGCTGTGTTTCAGAGATGGTGCTGACTAGGGGAAGCAAGTAACTCAGCAGTGTTTCAGTCTGACTGTGTACATGTGGCATGTGAATCCATTTCTTTAACCTTCTCACTTGCTAAGAGTCATTAGGCAGCTAGTCAGTCAGTCAGATTTCCTGTATCTTTTGGTCTCCTGGTTGGATGTCATTGCCTCTTTATTCAGACCACAAGTTAAAGGAAAAGAGGGAAACTAGAGGAGAATGGTAAAAGTGGAAATACTGTGTGTGCAGGAAGCAGAGAAACAAGCAGTTTTTACTTGAGCATCCACAAAGATTTTGAGCCAGTGTTAGATTTTTTAGCAGTGCCTCCATTCAAGAGTTATGTGCTCTGCACAATGTATTTAAATATGTTTTCCAGATCTGCCCCTTGAAAATGCTTGAATCATGCTGTGACAGCAAACAACACTTCCTTTGTTAGGGATGAAAGTAACAGTGATGAATAAATCAGTCACTTCGTCAGAATCTGCAACTGCAATTCAAGTTTGTCTCTTCCAGAACTCTCCGACATGCCATCGGTGTAGCTTCTCTTCCTCCAGCTCCACTCACCAGACACAATCCTCTAAACGCTATTCTCCCTCAGTTTCACTGCTTCATCCTCTCCTGGTCCTCCTCACACCTCCTTGATCTTCCACTCTTGTTATGTGGGTTCCTGTCCTGCTTCAAAGAGACTGATCTTCACATTGGCTGATATTCACTCCTTTTCCTTCTTACCTGCAGATCAACCCATCTATTTCTGAGCCAAACTTTGCAGATGCTTTCCCCAACAGCTACACCTGCCTAACCGGTTCGTACCCAAGCTCCTGGTTGTGTCATCCTCACATCTCCCTCTTACTCATGCTAAAACAACTGTTTATGGTGCCACATGTGATGCTACATGTTGGAGCAGGTCACTGAACTCCTCTGTACTAAAAGTGTATATGATGAAGGAGAAAAAGACATTGCCCATTACAGTTTGCTTCAGATCTCCTCAGGCTGCTGCGTGGGAATAACACGGGGGTGGTGATGGGAGAGAAACGAGTCCTGGGAGCACTTGAAAACTGCAGTTTTAAGCTGGCTTCCTTCAGACAAGCCTGTTGTTCTGGACATCTGCCTGAGCGGGTATGACGAGTGGAAACAGACTTGCCTTGCCTGTACTTGGGGCTGCTTGGAAGCTGTGTGATTGGATTTGTGTGGCCCAGAGTCCAAACTAATGAGCTCCATTAAAGACGGGTTATACCGAACCAGCTTCAAACCACCGTCCCCTGTGCTTCATCTGTTCTTCTTACCACTGATGGGGACAGAACTGAATTCCTTTCTCTCCAGCTCTTTTCCTTGCACAATGCACAGCACCACAGGGGCTCCAAATCAACTGTGTCCAGCATATTTTTCCTGCAATTTTGCGTGCATTCCTTGGATGTTAGCCTCATGGACTCAACGCAATTTGTGCATGCAGATGCCTACAGCAGTATTACCTAGAAGATCCTGCTGGCTGCTTCACTTCTTCTTCTATGGAAAAGCTTTTGGCTTTTAATAGGGATTAAAATAATAGCATTATATAGAAACAAAGTTGGAAATATCTGGGATATACCCAACAAAGAAAAACAATACTGAAAGAGATTTTTTCTGGATGAACTTTTAGCCCCACCTAAGGAATATAATAGAAAATTCTACACGTATTATGAAATGCTACTGACTTCTGTGAAATTCACTTGACCCCTTCCATAAGATTTCTCAGCTGCATCTGATTAGTACTCTCATTCTGATGGACAGAGTTTTCTGAGGATACTCATTCTTTATTAGACTTTCTGTCACTGTTCTAATGGCAAAATTAAATAGAAACTTTAAAAACCTCATCTGATTGGCACACTGGTAAGAAAACATCCAGAGTTAAAGACTAAAAGGTTGCTTTGCTATGAGGTCTGGAATTCTGGGGCATGCCAACAAAGTTGCCAGCTGGCTATAATAGAAGAAAAATGAGCAGAGCATCTGCAAGATATTTACAGTAAGAGTAGAGGGAGGAGAAGAGCAGCCTTCAGAGTTTATCAGTGGTATGCAGAGGTCAAAACATTTATCAAACCAATCTGATGTGAAAAACCCTAATGAGAATGGGATTTTGAATATTCTGAGCAAGTCCTGAGCTGATGAGTTGCATCTTACTAAGCGCACTTTGGTTCCCTTGGGAACTGAACGGGGGGGAAGAGAAGGGGCACTGGAAGGAAGGAGGAGGAGGCTAAAGGAAGACAATTCCCATGTATAAGGGTGTATGGCAATGGTGTGGAATCACTGGATATTTGCCTGTGCACAGCCAAGGCCTTGGCTTGGGACACCTGGGACACCTTACCCATTATGCCCATTTTCCTTGCTCTGAATAGATTTCATTATCCCTGTTTAGAATGCAGAAGATATTTCTTCCAGACAGTAGTATACATACATAACAAAGTGAAAACGCAGAGGAAGCTGACCTCTGGTAACTCCTATCCCACACAGGAGAGTGGAGGAGAAAGGAAAAATCCCCACAATCATACCCATTTTCCTGTATGATTCCCTGCTGAGAAAGCCCAGGCTCTTGTCATAGAATCATAGAATCAGTCAGGGTTGGAAGGGACCACAAGGATCGTCTAGTTCCAACCCCCCTGCCATGGCCAGGGACACCTCCCTCTGTCATTGTCCTTCACCATCCTGCACCTCCCAGTCCTGCTGTTTTGCAACATGTATGGCTCTGCCTCATTAACTATGATGCTCTTCCCAGTCCAGCTCTGTAGGCTGGTTTGGCTTCCCAGAAGTGTAAGGCTGGTCATTTCTGACTCACCTCTCCAGCCTGAGACTGCTGAAACTGACAGGGGATTTCCAGGAATGGGGAAGTTTTCCAGCCTTTGCTGCCACAGCTAAAGCCTAAGGGGCTTTCAGACATTGAGGACTCTTATTTCCAATCCTGACTCAGAAGGAAGGCTAAAGTGGGTGGATGTTTTAGCCTGACTCTCCCCCAGGGTTGAAGTGTGATCTTTAAATCCCTTAAGCAAGTTTTGTCTTCCCACTTTTCTGCTCTTATTTCTTGTAGAGTAGAGAGTAGAGCAGATCAGTTCAGGGTCTTAGCTCTCCTCACAACAGAAAGCATGCAGCTCCTGATGTCCTCTCTAGGACAGAGAGTTAGGGCTCTTCTGGAGAGGACATTTCAAATTTCATTGCCAGGAAAGTTCACTCCATCCTTTTCTCTGTTGTCTCTCTGAGCACTCTTCATGCAGTGTCTCAGTGATACTTAGTATGATTAGCCAAAAGTGAGGTGCTCAGTCTGGCAAGGGTGACTGGGAAGGATCGGTGTGAGAAACAATGATGTTTGCAGTTACTGGGCAAAACAAAGAAGTGTGCTTACTGTGGAGCTACTCAGCCTTTCCTCAGAGCCTTTTTCAGCCCACCCCTTCAGGGTAAGCTATGAGGCAGCAAGACTGCAGCAGCAATCTCCCACCACAACCATTCCTCAGAGATGACTTCTCAAGAGAAGGGATCCAGTCCTGAAGGTCCAAAACTTTGTTTGCTGGTTTGTGCGTGATGGTTGGGATGACTCATCTGAAGCAAATGTAGCATAGAACCAGTTTAAGCAAGAGCCTTTGGCTTTTTTCTTCCACGACTTGCCTGAGGACATTCTTAGCTGTTGGTTGTTCAGAAGGAGATGAGTGAAAGCACATTCTAGACATCAGCTATAAACAACAGCAACTGGTTTCAGGCATAGGACTACCAAGGAACAGTGACAAGTCCTCTCTCCTCACACTGTGCCTACACTGCTTGCAGCTGCAGAGTACATTACAGATGTTTTCTGGCTGCTCTCAAAGAAGTCAGTTAACTCTTACTAACCAAAACCACAGCAGGACTAGACTGAGTACAGTCTGTTTTCCCTCTCCCTGCCCTGTTTATCTTGACAGACCGTCCTACCCTGAGACTGATACAAAGCTCAGGTAGATGAAACTCCCCTGAGCTCCCTGCCTTAGGTGTTTGAAATCACTTACCTGAAAATCTGTAGTAAGGCACTTGAATTAAATGCATATGATAAAGCTTGTCAAAAGCAGTAGGCCACTTACCTGACCTCCCATAAAAGTTATGTGAGCCTATTCACAGCACCCTGCTGGTAATTTCAGTCCTGCAAAATTAAAACCAAATAGTGGTTGTGAGGTGGTTGTTTTGATTAAAAAGCTACCAACTGCTCAGTGTGTGGCAAGCCTGGGTGGGCAATGGGTGGAGAAGAGCAAAACAAGGTCCTTCATCGCTCCTCAAGCACTCCATGCTAAGCAAGAAATTGCATTGCCCACCTAATCCCCCTAGATAAATGTTTTGAGACAGGAGTGACTATGGAAAGTTTTGAAGCAGGCAGCAGTGACTGGTCTTGTGCAAGGCATTGTAAAGCCTTGAGGGCTGGTATGCAGGACACTTACAGCTCCTTTTCTCCACCTCTGGTAGAGGAGGTTTTGATGGGGAACCTAGTCTGAGAAAACAGTGACAAATAGCCAGTCTGTGGAGAAGGGATTAGGAAGAAAGGGGAGAAAAGAGATGATAATAGGGAAGGAATGTTGCTCTTGGAAGAACATTTTAAAGAGGAAGTAGATCATGTAACAGCTATGGGCAATACCACTTGCATCTTTCATAAAAACAGGGGAAAACAGCACTGTGATTCACTTGTAGCATAATACCACCAGTCTTGGACAAAGAGTCAGTGGGGGTCAAGGCTGGCTGTGCATCTGTGTCTCTGGGACAGTGACAGGCATTCTGCTTGACTTGTGATTTGATTTACCTAGCAAATGAAGACCTAACCCTAGGACTAGCACTCTGCAGTGTACCTTATCGTGGAAGATGGCTTTTTTCCTACATCCCTCTTGAAAATAGGGCATAAACCCACACTGAATCTCCACAGCATGCATACAACCCTGTTCTGCACTATCTTTTTGCAGGGAAGAGGGATGAGTGCTACCAGTCCAGACACCACAGTGGCTAGGCATGAATTCAGCTCTCAGTTAGTGACAGAGTAATGGGACAATGCAGAAAATGGCTGTCAGGCCATACAATGCTACAACATGCTGCATACAGGTGATGTCAGCACCTCTTTGGTATTTATGGGTTTCATTGCATTTGGAATTGCAGTTACTGCTGCATTATATCTTGTTCCTGCATTTGTGTCTCCTGTCTGTGCCTATAACTTAACTATCCCTGTTTCATCTTGGAAGGAACCAAATTACCTTCAAGAACATTGGGCCATTCAGTGCCTTCTCCCATGACATTTCATATTTGTCACAGTATTGCCATTGACCCTGTTCACAAAAGCTTTCTGTGCCTACTAAAAGGAGCCTCAGCTCTGATCTGCTGCTGGCACGCAGGAGCCATGCAAACCTTTCTACTTCCTTCAAGGACAGCACCTCTTGCTCTCTGACGCGGTTCCTTGGGGCACAATGTTTCTTCAAAGCACAAATTCCATCTGGAAAGGATCTGATAGATTGTTGTCTGGCAGGAGTATTTCCTTTAGGTGAAATGCCTTTTTTTAACACTTGGCAGGGACAACAGTTTCCAAAACAACTCTCTGCATGGAAGTGTTAGCAGGGAGTGTTTTTCTGTTCCTTTGCCTCCGGAGTTTCAATAGGGACATACGGAGAGACCTCTCAACAGGAAACACAACTGCTCCTGTGAGCAGCTCCATGGGGGAGTGACTTTGGCTCCTTGGTGCTCCATGAAGAACAGCAAAGTCTGAGCCACCTGTCCTTATGCTGAGAAAAAACCCACTGTCAAATATAAATAAGAAGGCATTCCCAGCACTACAGAAAGGGAACCGTAAGAGCTATTAACTCGCTCGTGTCATTATTCTGCTCTTTTCCTTTCATGGATCCTGTATTCCTTTTCCATGAAGTTTTTCAGTGACCTATTTCGTTGTCAAGCCACAGACTCCAGGGATGCATACAGAGCAACCTGGCATGGGCAAGCCTGTCTTCCTCAGATGTGGGATACTGGGGGGCATCACATCCTGATAGAGCCATGAGAGGAGCAGGCAGCTGAACAGCCACTGCCAAACTTCAGCAACAACCCAGCATGGGATGTGGCCCACAGCAGCTTCACCACACTGGTCTCTCCCCTCACCACAAAGGGTGGCCTGAGTCTCTCCCACATACCACAGCCTGCTTTTCTTTCAAGGCAACCACGAAAGATTTATTTGTCTAAAGAAAGAGGAAGTAAGGATTTTAACTCCTTGCTGCTGTGAGTGGTCAGTGGATTGCTCCCTTATGTAACAACATACTAGGTGGTCTAAGCTTCCCTAGTCAGGGAGTACTGGGACTGTGGGATGCTGTTACTTAACTCTTCCTTTTCTCAGAAGTGATTGAGACCTCCCTCATCACAGAAAGTACTACAGCTGTTCCATAAAGGACTCAGGAGATGGTATGAGGCAGAATGTGGGTACAAACAGACCCATCAACATATTCTGGCAGATGTTAAAGATTTTAACTATTATCATCTCCCCAGTTTGAATACAGCTGTGCTGAAATAGCTGTGTTTTGGTTTGTGCTTTAGATGCTCTCAAGAAGCAGCTCATTGTTGTTTCTTGGAATCTAAGCCTATAGCCACACCGTGTCCTTTGAAGCATTAGTCGCAGGGCTTTTGCTTGCTCTGGGATGTTTCAGTTTCCTTCACAGGTTCCAGGGAATCTGTCACTCTCTACAGGCTTTATCCTTCCACAACTCTGCCACGTTAGCATGTGTTGCATGGAAAATGCAATAAAAGCAAATACTGATGCTGCAGGAAATGTACCTGGCAGTGAGGAGATATTCTTCTGCTCTGCCTTGGTCCAGGAGCTCTGCTCCTCCGTTCCACCACCCTTGTCTTTTCTGGGCTATGACATTTTGCCCTTATAACCATCCTGGTCCATACCTTATCCAGTGAAACTGACTTCATTTTTTAGCAGCTTTGCCCTGAGTTATGCAATACGCCATTACTTATCATTATATAAAACATGCTGAAGTTTTAAGAAGGGGAGAGGAGAGGAGAGGAGAGGAGAGGAGAGGAGAGGAGAGGAGAGGAGAGGAGAGGAGAGGAGAGGAGAGGAGAGGAGAGGAGAGGAGAGGAGAGGAGAGGAGAGGAGAGGAGAGGAGAGGAGAGGAGAGGAGAGGAGAGGAGAGGAGAGGAGAGGAGAGGAGAGGAGAGGAGAGGAGAGGAGAGGAGAGGAGAGGAGAGGAGAGGAGAGGAGAGGAGAGGAGAGGAGAGGAGAGGAGAGGAGAGGAGAGGAGAGGAGAGGAGAGGAGAGGAGAGGAGAGGAGAGGAGAGGAGAGGAGAGGAGAGGAGAGGAGAGGAGAGGAGAGGAGAGGAGAGGAGAGGAGAGGAGAGGAGAGGAGAGGAGAGGAGAGGAGAGGAGAGGAGAGGAGAGGAGAGGAGAGGAGAGGAGAGGAGAGGAGAGGAGAGGAGAGGGGCCCTGGGTTTAGGCATCTTCTCATTTTCCAGCATTTCAGTGGATTTCCTTGTTCAGTTTCTGCAGAAAGCATCTCATGGTGTGTTTGTTTAACAGTGACAGCAAGTGGTGCTGCGAACCACAAAACACATTTTTCTAATCATAAACAATCCTCCATTCTGGTAAATGACTATGGAGCACACATAACTTAGCCTGGATTTTCTTTGGGTACAGCTGCCTGGTGCCCTGTTTATCCCTCTCTGGAATTTCTGCTAATTGTGCTGAAAGCTGAGACCTCTGTTTGCACTATGTATTTCCAAATACTCAAGAATACTTAATATCCTTTTATCAAAAATGAATGATGGAAAAACTTCTATCTCTCTTAGCAAAACCATCGGGCCAGGAAAACTAAAGACCTTTGTGCTTACAGAATGGGATAGCACTCATTTAATTTTAGCCATCTAAAAGCCACAGCATTTTACCTAAGCTATTTGTCTGGTCTCTCTCTATAATCAGTGGAAGGAGATAAGCCTGTCTGGGGATGACTCATTCCATCTATTTCAGGGTGGGGTGATTCACCGCTTTGCAGCTGCCTTTTTCTATCCTTCAACTACAGAAGGAATCAAAACAAATCCTTTGGACCAGAGATACCTAATCTGAAGCAGCTAGAGTTACAGCTAGAATCATCCACTCTTGATAATGCTGCGAAGCAGAGTCAAAGAAGCCTTTCTGCTGCCTGGATTTCGTTCCATGTGGTGAAAGGATACCGTGATAATATAAATAAAAGTGATGCATCTTCATTTAATTTCCACACACACTGCTATGAAGAACCCAGTGGTACCTTTCACCCTGTTTAATTTTGACCTTCTGTATATTCCTCCAAAGGAGTTTTCTAGCAGTTAAATAGGTTGACTGAGTGCAATGATGCCAGCTGTCTCAGCTCACGTCCTGCATGCGCCCACAGTGATGGAAATTGCAGAATTGTTTCAGTTGGAAAAGAGCTTTAAGATTCAATCCAGCCAGTATCTCACTATCACATCCCTTAACATCACATCTTTGAGTCCTTAAACACCTCCAGGTAGGGGGATGCAAACGCCTCCCGAGGAACCAGTTCCAGTGTTTGAAAGGATCTCTACAAGCCACACAGGTGACAGATGGAAGAGCTAAAGGCCATTTCCTCAGTAACTTAGTCCTGGATTGATGGCCTACTTCAGGAGCTGGAAGAACATAATGTATTATATTATGTGTAGAGTAGCTACATATGCAGTTAAGCATTACAGCGTCTTTCCTATGGCTTTGACCTGGAGCTCCTGTGCTCTCTATTCCCTTTTGTGAATGAGAGTTCACTTTGACCTCACTCACAACAGCTGCAAACCAATGTATTTCCAATTTAAATACTAGTCCAATTAAGTTGTGAAAGTGGCCTAGCTCCTCATTATATTGCTGCTGCTTCCTGACTGAGGAAGCATGGCCATGAGGTAAGATATCTTGCCTGGCTCTGTTGACACAGTTTTCACTATGGCTGGCTTGTACCTGCATTGGATATATGTTGAGGCACAAGAAGTTCCAGTCCCTGTGAGCATGTGGTCAGTACTGGCCTTGCAGGAATGTCATGTGAAACTGAAGTGGGGTGGTGTGAAGTAAAAAAAAAAAAAAAAAAAAAAAAAGACAAAAAGGTTGGATAGAGAGGGAAATAGTAGTTTTTTATTAGCAGGCATGTCACATCACTTTGTGATTGCTTTCTTTATGCCTGTGTAGGTGCTTGTGTGATCTTACTATTCTTGTACTTCTGTCACTGACTACAGCTCTTCAAGCAGTGTGTAAATTACAATTAAAAAGTATCCATGCTAACTAGTCCTAGGGCTTGATTTTGTTACCCATATGTACATGGTCCCAGGTCAAGGTCTTTTCTGCAGTATGCCAGTGTCCTGTGTGGTGAGAGATTCTGTTTCAGAATTTTCGATCTGGGATTTTTAACTTTAGGCAATTGCCCAGCTGCCCTCCAGGACAGTTAAGAGATCACTCAAGGTAGCAGTTCAGAATCTCTTCAATGTTTTCCTACAGTCACACAGGGAAGATGTAGAATACCAGTTAGGGGGTAAATGCAAGCTTGTCTCTAAAAGGCAAAATAAATTTCCCCCATCTCACCTGCTATGTCTGACCTTGCTTTCTGCTCTTGTACTGCCAGCTTTCTGTCAACTTGATAGCTGGTTTCATCTTCTATGATAGAGCTGTTGTAACCTTTTGTAAGAGCTCATTCCCTGGCCAAGAATATTTGCTTACCAAGTATTTCTTTATCAGTGCTGGCTGATTTATGGTCTCACAGTTTGCTTCTTTGCCCTCCTTTCCAGTGTGTCCAAGCTGGTGGCATTCTCCGCACCAATACTGTGCTATGCTTAGTTCCTCCTGAGATCCATTCTCCAGGTGGTAGCTGCACAGTCCCATCTCAGCCAGGCAATGCAAATTCAAGTTTTCTCCAGTTCTAATATTGCTTTTAAAAGAGCCATGATGTGAGCTCTGGGATACCTAGGCAAATTCCAGGTGGTAAAAATCTTGCTTTAAAGAAGCAAGTACCGATGACAGGGAATGTTTTTCTTCCTTTTCTATCCTACCAAAAATGGGTACAATTTCTCTGCTATCATCCCATCCTTGTCTGAATTTCAATAGGAGAATGCAGATACCATGAAAATTATTTCATGACAGATCTGTATGAAGGTGTCCTTAAATAATTCATATGAGAATCAGTCTAGGGGAAAACTGTTATTAACATTTCACATGTAGGTGTTGTCAACCCTCAAAAGCTGCTTCCATGAGTCACCTTAGAGTATCTGGGTACTTTGATACAATGGGGGAGGGGGGAAGTGTATCTGCAAAAGAGTTGTCATGGTAACATAAAAATAGCTCAGGAAGCGAAGTTGAAGGGCCAGATAGTCTCTTCCCTTGTTACAAGATAAGATCAAATGTATTTTAACCATTTCCGACAGACATTCTCTAACCTATTTTTAGAAACCTCTTCAACTTCCAAGGCAATTTGCTCCATTACTTCAATTTTTCTAGGAAGATAGCAGTTTCTAGACAGATGATCATTCTTGTTGGCGTCCTTATTTCTCATGCTCTATATCTTTTCTGGAGAACATTTCCATAAGCCAGGCTCAGGTTCTGCAGATAAAGCTTTACTAGTGCCAATCTGAGCTGAACGGTTGTTTTCTGCATCTTATTTATTATGTTGTCAATGTGATGTTTATATTTTTGCATTGCTATGGCACTGCAGGCACGTGGCAGGACTGTAACCTGCTGAAGCTCCCAGAAAGCATTCCTTTTCTGAAACAGAGTGGATGAACTCTTGTGATGTTATTAGGACTCTGTAGTCCTAATAGCATGTTACTAAGGGGGCCTTCCCTTTCCATAACTTTGAAAGCCTTATGTAGCAGACTAATTTGATAGCAGAAACCATGATGAAATTTAGATGCTCCTATTTGGAAAGAAATGGTTTTACCTGGGATAAAAACTCCATGCCTACATATGAGTTCAGGGTCAGCTGCCTGGTGTCTCAGGTGTGCATGGAGGAACAGGTCTATGGCAGTTGGTTCTGTGCAGTCAGAGGTGACTCCTTCCTCTGAGAAGCCACTGTTTCATGTGTTTACCACTGAGCAGAGCTATTGACAAGGTTTTTTTGCAAAATTGTCAATTAAGTTGTGCTAGGAAAGCTGAATCAGGCAGAATCTGCAAGGTGTTTACCACTGAAAAATATTGGGTTTGGCGCATACAATTTTTAGGAGGGAAGGGAGATGGGGACGGGTGGAAATGGTTGTGGGTTTTTTATTTTTGTTCTGTTTTGTTTTAATTCTCTTTAATTCATACACTGAAATTACTTAATTTGGACACTACGTTTTACTTTTCTGGGAAAAGATGAAATTAGATTTCTTTATACCTCTGTACTTTTCTGTACTCAGGCGGCTTCTCAGCTGAACAATATCTCCTGTGATATAATTCCTAAAAAATAACTTTCTCTGTTTATCATGATGGATGATGGTGGTATTTACAGTTTGATAAACTTCTATTTAGGAAACACCCAAATACCAGCTTTGGGTTTAAGGCAAATATTTCAAGGTTCAACTTCTCTTCCAGTGAACAGATGTCTTTTTCCTCCAGAGAAAATGAAACTATATTGTTCTGCTGAAACCAAACCAAACCAAACCAAACCAAAAACCAAAAAGTTGGTGCTTTGAACTGCTCTGCATCTTGCTGTGGACTTGAGAAATGCAAGACAGGTGGGATGCCCCACTGTGCTGGCATTTGTCTGGCATCGAGGAAACTCTCTGAAATGCGCTGATTGAAGATACCTCCAGGCACCCCTTTTTGGAAGCACTGTCCCTGCACAGAGGATGGGGGCCTTTGGATTTGCACCTGGAAGCAGAAATGATTTGGTATCCATGACTGTCCTCTGTTCTACTGACCTGGATTCAGTGCCTTCAGCTCATTGGCACCAACTTGCTCCTCCTTCCCCTCTAGCTATGTTCTGTGCTGTAACTAATTTGCAATAACACTCATTCAGTGTCAAAGGGCTTCAACTACTTAATATGTGAGAGAGGAGAGTACAGAGAGGTAAGAGGCAAACTTGCTGCCAGCCTTTGTTAGCTATGGACGAAGAGTTAAAGCCCCTTGGCCTTTGCCTAGCAGTTACAGGCATATAACCAGTAATTTCAATCTATTTGCTGAACAAAAATTCTGCAGGATCATTGTTGGTTTAGTACTTGAAGAGGCATTTGGCATCATGTGAAGTGGTGGGTAAGTATTTCTAAGGTAGAGACCTAGATACTGTTCAAGACAAAACGTGACTGTCCAGGAGGAAGAAATCTGTAGTAAAACCAGCTCACAGTGACCTGAGAGCATCCTTTCTTTTGATGGTGAAGGGAACACTGCAATCAGCCTCTGTCCAATTTGTTTCTTTCCTTAGGGCAGGTGAGGAAAGACATACAACTGGGGCTGTTTAGTCTTGAGAAGAATAGGCTGTGAGAGGATCTTATTAACATCTATAAATACCTGAGGGGCAGGAGTCAAGATGAAGGTGATGCTCTCTTCACAGAATCACAGAACCATTCAGGTTGGAAAAGACCCTTGGGATCATCAAGTCCAACCAATAACCCTACTCTGCAAGGTTCACCCCTCAACCACATCCCCAAGCACCACATCCAAACGACCTTTAAACACATCCAGGATAGGTGACTCAACCACTTCCCTGGGCAGCACATTCCAATGTCTGACCACACTTTCCGTGAGAAATTTTTTCCTAATGTCCAGTCTAAAGCTACCCAGAGGCCGTATGGTCTCCAGTGATAGAACAAGGAACATGTACAAGCTGCAATACAGGAGGTTCCACCTCAGTATGGGCAGAAACTTCTTTACTGTGAGCACTTCCAGAGAAGCTGCAGAGTCTCCTTCTCTGGAGACTTCCAATACCCACCTGAGTGTGTTCCTGTGCAGCTTGTCCTAGGTGATCCCTGTTTTGGCAAGGACTTTGGAATTAGATGATCTGTAGATGTCCTTTCCAGCCCCAAAAATTCTGTGATTCTGTGGTTCTATGACTTCATATGGTGGGACTGTAAATCCAAGGTACATCAGCCTGTGCTAGATTATCTACAAGGGCCAGGGCAGGGACTTGCACAACCTTTCCCTGCTGTTTCATCATGAGATCACTTCTCACTCTCTCAAGGATTACAGCAGAGTCAGAGAGTAGCATGAAACAGGGACAGTTTTTGCTAGGCCACCTCCTTTTTGAGGGACAATTACTAAACATGAGCTTTACTGTGCTTGTTGCTCCCAGGACACTAACATTTCCTCTCTGAAGAAAACCAAGTGTGGGACTCAGAAGACACAGACACAATAGGCCACAGAGCCACTGCCAGTGTTTGAGGGACACATGCCATGTCCCCTTCTGCAACAGCTCATGAGATGTGCTTCAGAGAAGGAGTTGCTTATCTATGTCCAAAGACTGTTGTATGTCCCCTTGGGCAACTAGACATGTGTCCATCACATCCAGTCTGGGTCACAGGACAGATTGTCAAATCAACAGCCTGGCAGGTGATCAAAGGAGGAGGGATTCATGTCTTTGGCCACACAGTTGCAAATCTAGGGGACTGAGGAAAGGGAGCAGCTGGAAGTGCGTTGCCAGCACAGATCAAATTGGTCCTGAGGAAAGACGGTGGAAGACCTGGACAGGTGACGATATTTTCTGGGACTTACCTTTGAGACAGCCAAATGAGGGCACTCTTGCTGCTTCTATCAGCATCTTCCTCCCTGTCTCCTGTGAGAGACTTGTCTGGCCTGTCTTAGCACCAGTTCTCCCATGCCAGCAAATTTCCATGATATACTTTCTAGTTGCTGTTGGGCAAAAATATAGCAGTGAAATGTTTTCCCAATTTCTACAGAAAAGATAATTATCAGATTCAACCTGATCTCTTTTCCATTCACCAGTAAAGACTGACTTTTTCATAATAGCTAAGAATACCCAAATGAAAGGAGGATAATACATTATGTGCTAGATTAAAGGCAAGATTTCTTAACCTAGAAATATGACTCAGCTATTTGCATACTTGCATCTCTACACACTATAAAGGAACAATGCTCATCACCTTTCTTCCTACAGCTGGTACAGCCAAGACTTTTGAAACTGTCTGCCTAAATCTGTGTCCCCACGCCTGCTGTTCAGCCATCTGAATAAGCTGTCTGATTTTCAGACATTCTGAGCCTTTTACAGTTCCCACGTGATTCTGCTAACAGAAAATCTTGGCCTCCAATCCTTGCTGCTAAATTAAGCAGCACCAGGTCTGGCTGTGATTATTAGAGCTGAGAAAAAGCTCCATTTATGTTTCACTGCATGCCAAGCAGTGCTGGCTGATGTCTCAAGCAGACCTGTGCTAGGTTGCCCTTTCAAGCAGATTTGCACAGCTGTGCTTAAAGCAACACCCTAAAAATGAGGCTCCACATAGAAAAATGCTGTGATAGGACTTCTGTAATGCCAGTATCAATGCAAAGCAGTTCAGAAACTGGTGCAGGTACTAGCAGTAGAAGTGGTGAAACGAGCAATGATAGAAAAGGCTGATAGGATATGCCCATCTGATGAATTTGAGATATTCTGAGAAGTGGAATTGAATTTGCTGAGGTGGACAAAAAAGTCCTGTTTCAACTTATGTTTTTCATTTGTGCACTAAACTGCTTTTGCTTCAAGAGTTTTGAATATTTCAACATTTAAAACTGTGTTTTATATAATACAATACAACAAAAAACCTCTCATTTTGTCAAAACAAAATCTTCATGGGCTTGAGACAAAGCTTCTTTTCATAAAATAAATTCAGAAAGTTTATTCCACCTTCAAATGAACCAACCAGGAAAACTTTATATCTTCCACAGAACAGAATTTTCAACCCCAGACACATGTCAGCAGCTTCTGCAGCTGATGTCTGCTTGGGTCAAAGTGTTAGGAAGGGGCAATAAGATGCCATAGCATTTATCCACCATGAGATAGTGAGCACAAGGTTTAGTTCCTGGAATCATCATGTCATCGTATGAACTACAGAAAATCACTGGAGTCAAGGCAGGCTTTTGTGTTCCCTTTGTATTCTGGAGAATATTTAACTTGCAAACTGACTGTGGAAATATTTAAGTACAAGTTACAGTCAGTCAAAACTTTATATTTCAGAGGGAGTTTTGTATTAATCAGAAATAAAGTATTGAAAAGTTAGACCAATATTTTGCAGATCTGCTTTACTTATATAGAGAGACTCGAATGTCTGAGTCACAAAATGTGATATTGGTAACAACTCTGTTTTTCAGAATCTTCTTGTACTCTTTTTTTAAGGAATATTGTATTGTCACGGTTAATTTGAAGTCATGCAGAATATCTCACCTCCCAGGTGGTTTAGCATGAGCATGGTCAGTAAATTAATGTGACTTTGAACTCACATTTCTCTCTTCCCTCACTTTAGTTCTTTAATGATGACTTTTTGTTGATTCATTGCCTGTGAGTGCAGAGATAACCTCTCCTTTTCCTTGGAGCTCAAATCATCCATGACCACAATACAGCTTGCACGATTCAGCTGTCTGATTATCAGAACTCCCTGAGTTTGTACATTAAACCTTCCATGTCCATCAAGTTTTAGATAATCAACGGGAGAAGCAATTCAGAAATTACGAATTATAGCTCTGGTCCATGAAAGAGATGGTTGATGATGGTTTATCATGCCAGCTTAAAGTTTATGGCACTTCAGGAGCCTGCATCTAAGATGAGAACCTCCAAAAGAAGGTGAGAGAGAGACAAGGGGCAGGCCATCAGGTCTGGGTCCCATGCTTGTCATAAGCCAGTCAGAAACCTCACCCCAGCTGAAGTCATTAAAGCAATTCTGAGATCAGACATATCATGCAAATGTGGGTGTCAATCACCAGTGTTGCAAACCACACTTCCTTGAATGTGTCTAGTGAACCACAACGGGGGGAACCACAGGAACTGATTTTTATGAAACAGCATGTAAAGCTTTGGTTTAGAACTCATGTACCCAGTGGATTTATTATGTAGTTATCCAATGATTTGTAGTGTGTTTATTAGAAAACAAAACAAAAACCCCCAAATCAAACCAACCAAACAAACAAAAAAAAAACCAAACAAAACCACCAACCAACCAACCAACAACAATAACAAAAACCAGCAACAAAAACACCTTTAAATGAAAATGCAGTAATTTTTCATAGCGTAACTCTATCAGGTGTATTACTTCTCTGCAAGTGGGTTCTTTGGAAGCCATACAAAATGTTATTGCTGTCCAGAGCTATCTAATGGGACAGTATGACTGAGCCAGGCAACTCACCTCAGAGGTGTAAGGTGATAGGGGGCAAGAGGCAATGGACACAAACTGGAGCATGAGATAAAAGCAAAAGCTTTTTTATTGTCTAAGTAAACAAATCATGAAACAGAGTCCAGAAATGTAGGGAATATTCATACCTACAGATCTTCAACTCTTGGCTGAAAAAGCGTCTGAGCAATTCACTTGGAGCAAGGTGCTGAACTGGGTGACCTCCACTTGCATGTCCCTCCTGGAATGCTCATTTTTAATGATTTTATGAATGCAACCAGCTGAAGCCCACATGTATTCCTCAAAGAAAAGCAAATTATTAAGGAAAAATTCTCAAGGAAAAAGTCTCTAAAGGTGAAGTTACAGGTAACAGCTAGCATCTCCCACCAAGAGAAGTAAGAGCAGACCTTCATCCCTCGATTCCATCTCTCCTCCCAAACACATCTTGTTCTCTCCCTCGTGTTTGTGTTGATACTTTCTGGGTCTTTCATGGACCACTTCAGCCCACGGCCTGGCAGAGTGCCATCAGGGGTGGCACAGGCTGGCAGAGTGAGGGTGGTCATGGTGCTTGAAGCAAGTTGGATGTGACAAAGCAGGAGCCTTGTTCTTTTAGCTGTGCTGACCTGGTCGATTAGCTCAAGACAACTCACACAACTGCAAAAGAAAAAGCACAGCACTTTCTGTTACAGTATCATATATCACGTAACGACACAACTTCACACTTGTTGGACGAATCTCCATAAGCAAATCACAGCAACAGGAGCGATAAATACCAGGGTGCTTACGATACAGGCACTAGAACGTGTTTTACTCACTAAGCCGGAGGAGCTTTATAGGGGTCTCGGTGATCCTAGACCTGTGGTTGCCATCTAGCGGGCGCTGCTCTTCCTGCAGGCTCAAGTGAGGTCTGCGCCTCCTGGAGCTGGAAAGCGCGTCCCTTCCTTCCTCAATGCTAGATCTTGTCCAATCTCCTCTGTGCTGTGTGTGCCCCACCAGTGTCTGCAGATGGAGCTCTTGCTGTCTCTCCACTGCTCAGCTTAATTGCTGATAACCATCAAAGTCCAGGGCACTTCAGGGCCTGTTTAGACGAGTCCAGAAAAAGATGCTAACTCCTTGTGTCAGGATGCATGACCAAGGTGTTCTCTCGTTACATGACTAAAACTATAGTATTTATCCCCTGCCACATGAGGCTATCTAGAGAGGGAGGTTCTGGGAGGTCTTTTGCCCAAGGACAGTAAACCAAAGCATTTTCTGAGCTGTACACAAAGCTGGGACAATGCTTACACCAAGGAGACCAAGTTACACTCCTCCAGGGTACGAGACTACTTTGCAAACGCCTGCTTTCTCACTTTGCAGATTTGGATGGCTGTCTCCAGAATCACTCCTGTCTGGAAGCAGCAGGATGACTTGGTCTCCAAGACTGCAGCTGTTCCAAAGGATGGATTCTCACAGTGCTGAACGATGTATTTAACCTGAACCAGAGCTCTGTCCTGACAAGAGAGTTGGAAACCACTGGTCAGGTATGGAGGTGGGCTTCCCACCATGTGCGGAGGGGGCAGAAAAGCATGGGCATGGACACAAGGACTGAGTTGACATATCATTACATATCCCCTTTGCAGTACATCTGTGGCATGGCCTGAGAATGAAGCTGATTTATCTTAGTCTGAACCATACAATTAACTGAGCCTGGCTGAGGTCTTTCCTTTAGGGAAGGACACAGTGGTAACAAGCTGTGTAGGAATGCTGTGGAGAGAGGAGAGGTGACCAGAGCTGTGAGAGGCCCTCCCAGGGCTCGACTGTAAGGTATGATCCACACTCAAAAAGCAGCCACGGGCCAGCGGAGCTGTCATCCATCTCTCGGCTCCCAGGCACCACTTGAGGGAGACAGAGCACTGTCCTGTGGCAGTGTCCACAAGACTGTCTTCAGTCCCCATTTTCCGTGCATTTTCTGTCTGCTTGAGATTATTACTGGAAAGATGACATGCTGGCGTGTGCCAGAGCCAATGGGCCCTCGGCATCTTCTGCCAGGACCCTGTGGGGTTGCCTCTGCAGACACTGGGGGCATGAAGCTTTGTTATGGTAGCCTGCACCAACATGAATGTGCTGTAAAGCAGCCAAGAGGCAAAGCCTGTATTGGGGACTGCACTGAATGTGTAAGAGGACAGGAGAAAGAGTTGGCTGTGAAGGGCTTGGACCACTGTAAGGGAAAAGCAGCAAGAGGACCCACCAAGGAGAAGTGTAAGAGACAGTAGGGTGATATGAGGACCGAGAAAAACTGCATTTCCAGAAAAAGGCAGCATCTGAAGAAATCCATTCTTAGTGACCAGCGTTTATTTAAACAGAGCCAGGAGTGACTGTTTTATTCATACACAACATGTGGTTTAGATCTGGGCTTAAAGCAGTGGGTGTCTGGGAGCTGAGTGAATCCAGAAGGCGGCCAGCAGGTGGTGGCATCCGCTCTCGCCTGGTCAAGTCAGTTCAAAAGGGACCATTGGGCAGAGCTGGGACTTACCGAACTTTGTGTGTTTAAGTGTCTAAAGGAAACTGTTCCATCTCCCATTTGAAACGACGGAGAAAGAGAGCCACATGAGGCAATTTACCTCTTCCTGGGATTGATGTCTGAGATATATGGTATAATTAATTCTTTTGATATCTGTCTCTAAAGAAGGCTACAGAAGGAACCTATACATCTCATGTAGATGAGCTGCTTTGTTGCTGGCTTGTGCTGCTCAGACCAAGCATAGGCTTTGGTAGCATCCACCATGCGTCTTTGCCCATTCAACACCAACCTGTTTCTCCTGCATCAAGCATAACCAAACACATCTTACAGCAGGGCACTTGCTAAGGATATCAAGGACTGGGCAATGCACTACTTGCACAGCTTTTCTAGTTTCTGATTTTAATTCACCTGGTTTTATTTTCTAGTCATGAGTTCTTGTAATGTGTTTGTCTCTTGGTGTTTTCTCCCCATGATTTATTTAATGACTACATTGAAATGCCTTCTCAATTTACATTTTAATAAAGAGATGAAGGAAGGGGTACTTAAGGGCATTTTAATAGTTTAATCACTCTTACCTTTAAATTTTTTTTCAAATGTTAAAAAAGACACTGTCAGCAGAACATTTTTTCTGGTTGCAGAACTGTACCCATCAAACTGTGTATGGGATCAAAACTCCCTGCATGTTTGGGTCCAAATTTAGTTTTGTCACATCACACTGGGAGCTTTAGCTAGGCTGTTGAACCACTGTGACTGTTGTGTTGTTTCACTGCCAGAGGTTCTCAGGAAAAACTCCATTGTATATGCCTGATATTTTTGTCTACAGCTTTGTAAATTTGGTTGGGTTGTGACAGAAATACATTTTTACAGGGCACTTACAAAATAAATGCAGCAATATTGGAAATATTACCTCCAATTTTTTTTCTATTTGATGAAATAAAGGCTTTTGGGAAAGATTACTTCTGTGTCTTCTCTATTTTGCTTTGTTTCTGTGTTACATTTGCCTCCCCCTCCTGCCTTTCATCATGACAGGCAGGAAGATACAGATGAATCTGTGTCCCTCAAACATTTGTTTCCTTGTCTTCGTCATGTGGGTTGTATTCTTAATTGAAAATTTTGGACAGTTGGAGTGATTGTATTCTGAAATATGTATGCCACACTATATGAGAAGATTATAGCAAACAGCATGAAGTCTAGCTATTGTGCTATTCTCAGCAGTTATTTTTCTCTTTTTAAAATGTATGCCACTTCTGCTGTAGTGCATTTCTTATGCACTACAAATTGCACAAATTATTTTTGAGATGTTCTTGTGTTTCCTTCAAACTTTATTTTAGATAAAATAAGAAATGCCAGTCCCAGAACAAGAAGTGGGAACTGCTTGGGGACTGAGGGATTTATAGCACTGACTTTTACCAGTGAGTACATCAGTTCTCCTTTTCACAGAATCACAGAATGGTAAGGGTTGAAAGAGACCTCCAGAGATCATCTAGCCCTATCTCCCTGCCACAGTAAGTTCACCTAAGGCAGGTCACACAGGAAAATGTCCAGGTGAGTTTTGAAAGTCTCTAGGCAAGAAGACTCCACAACCTCTCTGGGCAGCCTGCTCCAGTACTCTGTCACCTTCACAGTAAAGTTTTTCCTCACATTGAGGTGGACCTTCCTGTGTTTCAGTTTGTGTCCATTGCCTCTCATCCTCTCACTGTAGAGACCGGCTCCATCCTCTTGATACCTACTCTTAAGGTTTTTGTAAATATAGATCAGGTCCCCTCTCAGCTTTCTCTGCTCCAGGATAAACAGCCCCAAGTCTCTCAGCCTTTTCTCAGAAGAGAGATCTTCCATTCCCTTAATCGTCTTCTTAGCCTTCCGTTGAACTCTCTTCACTACATCCCTGTCTCTGTTGAACTGAGCAGCCCAGGACTGGACAGAATGCTCCACACGAGGCCTCATGAGGGCAGAGGAGAGAGGTAGGAGGGCTTCCCTTGACCTGCTGGTCACACTCTTCTTAATACCCTTCAGGAGACCATAGCCCTCTTGGCCAAAAGGGCACATTGCTCTCTCATGGTCAACTTACTGTCCACCAGGACTCCAAGATCCTTCTCCATGGACTTGTTTTCCAGAAGGTCAGTCCCTAGTATATACTGGTGCTTGGGGTTATTCTTGCCCAGGTGTAGGACTCCAAAATTATACTTGTTGAATTTTATTAGGGTCCTTCTTGGCCAACTCTCCAGCCTGTCCAGATCTCAAGAAATGGCAGCACAGTCTTCTCTTGTGTAGGCCACACCATCCAGTTTCATATTGTCAGCAGACTTGCTGGTACACTCCATCCCCTCACCCAGATTGTTGATGAAGATGTTGAACAAGACTGGACCCAGTATTGGCTCCTGGAGAGCACCACTAAGTACAGGCCTTCAACTGCACTCTGCATTGCTTAACACAACCCTCTGACTTCTGTCATTTGGTCAGTTCTCAGTCCACCTTTGTGCACTTATCTAACCCACACTTACCGAGCTGCAAGGATGTTATGGGAGACAGTGTCAAAGGCCTTGCTGAAGCCACGATAGGCAACATCTGTTGCTCTTCCTTCATCTACCCAGCCAGTCCCCCCATCATAGAAGGTTATGAAATTAGCCAAGCATGATTTCCCCTTCGTGAATCCATGCTGACTACTCCCAGTAACTTTCTTTTCTTCCACGTGCTTAGAGATGACCTCCAGAATGAGGTGCTCCTTTACCTTTCCAGGGATGGAGGTAAGGCTGACTGGTCTGTAGTTTCCCAGGTCCTCCTTCTTGCCCTTTTTGAAGACTGGAGTGACACTGTCTTTCCTTCAGTCCTCAGGCACCTCTGCCATTTTTCATGATTTTTCAAAAATGATGGAGTGGCACAGCAACATCAGTGTTCTCCCTCAGCAGCCATGGGTGTACCTCAGCAGGACCCATGGATTAGTGGGTGTTCAGTTTGCACAATGATCTCTAACCCAGTCCTCACTGACCAAGGCAGAGGCCTCTCTTCTCCAGACTTCCTCCTTACCTCCAGGGTCTGTGATTCCTGAGGGCTGGTGTTATTAGTAAAGAGTGAAGCAAAGAAGATGTTCGGTAACACTGCCACTTCTGCATCCTCTGTCACCAGGGCTTCCTCCTCCTTCAGCAGTGGGCCCACATTTTCCCTGTTCTTCCTTTTACCACTGATATATTTGAAAAAGCTCTACTTGTTCTCTTTTACTTCCTTTGCCAGACTTAATTCCTAGAGAACCCTGGCCTACCTTGTTGCATTCCTACATTCCCTCACAAGTGACCTTTCCTTTTTTTCCACATACTGTGAAGTTCTTTCTTCCATGTGAGTTTTCCAGCAGCTACTTGTTCATCCATGCAGGTCTCTTGACTACTTTACTTGATTTTTTTACTCAAAGGAGTGCACCAACTTTGAGCTTGGAAGAAGTGATGCTTGAACCAGCTTTCATGGGCTCTTCCACCTTGTAGAGTCCTAGCCTAGAAGTAGCCTTCAAGTAAGTCTTTGAAGAGGACAAAGTTAGCTTTCCTGAAGTCCAGGACTGCAGTTCTACTTATTGTCCTGTTTCTTCCTTGTATGATACTGAACTCCACCACCCCATGCTCAAAACATCCAAGGCTGCCCTCTTCTTTTGCCTCCCTAACCAGATCTTCTTTGTTCATTAATACAGGGCCTGGCAATGCACATCTCCTTGTTGGCTCCTTAACCACCTGCATCAGAAAGTTATCATCAGTACTCTGCAGGAACTTTCTGGATTGCATGGCCCTGGTTGTGTGGCCTTTCAGCAAATATGAAACCAAGCTGATTGGCTGTGTTGGTATGCTAGAGGGTAGGGAAGCTTTACAGCAGGATCTGGACAGGTTAGACCAATGGGCCAAGGCTAATTGTATGAACTGCAATTGCTCAGTAAGGCCAGGTGCCAGGTCTGGCACCTGGGTCACAACAACCTATGGTAAGTGGATGTGTGGTTGGAAAGCTGCAGCTTGGAGAGGGACCTGGGGATATTAGTTGATTCATTGAGTATGAGTCAGCAGTGTGCCCAGGTGGCCAAGAAAGCCAATGGCATCCTGGCATGTGCTAGAAACACTGTGGCCAGCAAGAACAGGGAGGTGATCACTCCCCTGTACTCAGCACTGGTGAGGCCACATGTCGACTATTGTGCTCAGTTCTGGGCCACTCATTATAGGAAGAGTATTGAGATGCTGGAGAAGGACATCCAGAGAAGGACAATGAGACTTGTGGAGGGCCTAGAGCACATGTCCTGTGAGGAGCATCTGAGGGAGCTGGGGTTGCTCAGTGTGGAGAAGAGGAGGCTGAGGGGAGACCTCATCACTCTCTATGACTATCTGAAGGGAGTTCGGAGCGGGCCAGCCTCTTCTCCTTCATGACAAGCAACAGGGCTAGAAGACATGGTTACAAGCTGTACCAGGGGAGATTCAGGCTGGATATTAGGAAATATTTCTTCATGGAAAGTGTTACCAAACACTTGAATGGTCTGCCCAGGGCAGTGGTGGAGTCACCGTCCCTGGAGGGTGTGGTGTGGACCTGGTGGCTAAGGGTTTGGTTTAGTATTGACACTTCAGTGATGGGTCAAAGGTAGGACTGGATGATCTTGAAGGTCTCTTCCAACCAAACATATTCTGTGGTTCTGTGATTCTGTCTGTGAAACAGCTGACTCTGCTCTGAGGTCCACACCAACCAGGGAAACTCCAGACCAGCTGGCAGTGTGATGGAGCAACCTTCCTTTAGCTGCAAGGCTGTTTGGCCTAGCCAGGAAGCTGTATGCTCTCCTCTGAGAGTGTCACTTTGGCTCTTTTGGGCCCACGGAAGTTTTCACAACCTCCTTCTTCAGCAGAGCTTGGCTGCCTTGCCTTGCCTTGCTTCTGGAGCTCTTAGTATGGCTGGCAGCTATCCTTTGTGCTGTCAAGCCAGACTTCTCATCATTAGAAAACATTGCTTCGGGCCCCAGAAGAACACCCACAAACTTTCTCAGGGACCTTTTGAAAGGCTGAAGCACTACAAGCCTGCCTTCCTCCAGCTCCAAGCAGCTGACCTTCCCTGCTGAGTGTGAGTGCCACTCACAGTGCCACAGGTTCCCAGAGGCCTCTGTTAAGTAGCTGGTACTGCTCTGTTTGCTGTCTCCCATCTCCTCCTTCCTGAGACAGCCTAGTCATCTGCATTATGTCTTTAAACAAATGATCAGTTATAGAATTGGCAGACTGGGTCATCAGAGAGACGTTTAAAAAGAAGAACAACAAAAAAAGGGAAAAAATATGGGAAGAAAACTCTATAGCTTTCTTTTCAGTCTGGAAGAGTGGAAAGCCGGGAGGGAGCTGTGTACTTTGAAGTGGTTGTGCTCCTCCAACAGTGGTGAAGGCTGATGGGGGTTATATTCCAAAAGCACAGCTTTGCTCATGATGTCAGGATGCACAACTGAACTGTGAGGACAAAGGAAAATGAGGAAAGGGAAGAAAGATTACAGTCAGAACCCCCACCCCACATGCAGACTGTTTGGATGGTTGCTGGTGGTTGGTGAACTGCTTAGGAAATATTGCAATTCCCTTTTTCTAAGAGGGAAACGAAGATGAGAAAATTCATGCAACCATCATAGTTCCTTCAGGCTTCTTCAAATCCTGAGAAAAATTCTAGGTAGTATGGGATCTGTGCTCAAAGCTAGAGGTCCTGCATGTGCCATGAGTGTCTCTGGCTGAGCGTGACATTTGGAGCAATGTAAGACATTTAAACTCTGGGAAATTGGAATGCTCCTGCTGAGAGTCCTCAGATGATGCTTACCAGAGCACAGGATCTTAAATTTCACAGATGTGGCCAGAACCCTTCTAAGGGTTATACATTCAAACTTGTCCTTGAGAGATAACAAGCTGTGTGTGCATCTACATACAGGTCAAACTCAGCAGCTGCTCCTGCAACTCATATCTGTTCACCCCCAGATTCACTGAGAGTCACTCTTGCACCTGCTTCTAGTTCTGGGGCACCTATGACTCCTTTGCTCCCCACTCTGCAGAACAGCCAATGTGGGGACACCCTCTCCTGCTCTGCCCATGGCACTGCTCTTCTCCATGCATGGATTCTATTCCAGCTTCTGCCCCATGCAAGGGGCTCTTCATGCCCCTTGAATTGTTTTCACATGGCTCCAGTTATCCCCACCTCTTATTTTGTCTCTTCGCTGTATGATCATGATGCATTTACCCTTCGCTGTATGATCAAGGTCCATCCTGTATCAGGATCCTAAGGCCTTTTTCCACCTTAAGTTGCCTGTCTTTAACGACTGTAAGTCACAGAAATCCAGGCTTGGCTCATGCTTTAAGACTCTCTGAAATTCAAAGATGGTCATATCCAGGGATTTGGCAGCAAAAGACAGGGCATATTTGTGAAACTTAGATCGCATCTGCAATTTCAGACATGTCCAATCTCAGGGGAGTTGAAGACATTTTCATATTTTGCTCATGCCTGTTTTGAATTAAGACCCTTGAAGAACATCTATGTGAGCATGTGGTAATGCTGGCATATTTGGAGGGGTGCCAGCAAGTCAACGACCATGAGAAAACATTTCCCTTGCCAGAGGCGCCTGATGTGTTGGCCAGGCTGAAACAAGTGGGCCATGGACGGGGCAACCAAAATTGCTTCTCCTTCTGCTCGTTCCAGCTGTTTGCAGGGCCAGGGGACTAAGAGCATCTTACATGTTAATAAACTGTGGTATGCTGGAAAGCTATCAGAATTGTATAATTGAGCTTTACCTCCAAACAAGGACCCAAGTATCATTAATCATCCTAATTGCAGACAGTAACATGATAGACCCAAGGAGAAGACATAAATCTCTGTTCACCAAGAGGAATTTTCTGGAGATGAGAAGGTGTGGGACTCATCTAGACCCAAATACTCAGTACTGATCCATACATTATAGACAGCAGCAGCTATCCTAACACCTCCAAACTAACCATCTGCTGCCAGCCTGTTTGTGCCTGTCACAGTGTAATTTCCTGCTCAGCCAGCATATCGAAGCAGGGGAAGAGTGATTGCAGGTTGCTGAGTTTCCCTCTGAACCTGCCTACCTTCTGCAATATGTATCTGAGCAGCTTCAAATGCTTGCCAGAGGGTGTTGAGTGTCAGTGGCCATGTTGCTGTTACATAAGAGAGCTGCAGGTGGTTTTCTTCTGGCTTAGACCAAGTTTCAGTTAAGACTCTTCTCTGGATATCTTCTCTGAAGAACATCATCTCATACTGAACATGGCAGGGCTCATTGGCTGGGGTCCATGTGAGTTTCCCCACTGCACCTGAAGCAATGAGTGTGTCAGTGTGAGCTGAAATTCCGCCCCCCACCAACAATAACCAGGCTAGCTCAGTCTGGAAGCAAATAAAGCTGTATTTACAAGCAGAATCTACAATCTACGATGAAATGCAATGAGTATGTACAAATATACAAAATTCACAACATTTACAAATATATACAATCAGCAGAAAAGCACAACCGATCTCCCTTTGCTTCCCCCCAAGGGGACCCTCCCAAAGGGGCCTCCCTCTCCCAGGAGCTTTCCCCCCACACTCCCCTTGGACAGAAAGCAGAGTTAGTTAAAGCAGAGAAGTTGTTACCTTAGCTCGTCAAGGTCAGTGTGTGTTATCTTCAGCCAGAAGAGAAGAAGAAACAGCAGCCAGACAGCCCAGCAACTGCCCCCACTGCAGAACGCAGAATGTGCAGAATGCCCACTTTGTTTTGGGTAATAGTTCTTAAACATTTCTATCTATCCAATGGAAGTGTTTAGAACAATCAGTATTTTGCTTTCTTACACCCAATAGTGACTTATTTACACTCTTTCACCTTCTCTGTTTTGAACTTTGCAAGGAAAAATTAAAAAGACAGTTTCAAACCATCACAATGAGTCACCCATACAGCTCCTTTTGATCCCTGACTGCAGAGCTGGTGCTCCCCAAAAGCCCCATGGTGCCTGCTTTACCACTGCTGCCCACCCAGTGCTATTAGCTGGAATCAACACCAGCCCTTTCCTTAGAAGTCAGCTGAAGGTGGCTTGCTTGGCCCTCTTCCTATTCTGCATAGTGGATCCTTTTGCCCCACTACACATTCTCTTTCATGGACTGTACCATCTTCTGCTTTTTTCTCCTTCCAGAAAATCAGGTCATACACCAACCTGGCAGCCTTTGTGGCCTACCCAACACTGACTCTTACTGTGATAAGATTAACCCATGGGTTAATGACCCATAAAGTAAGATACCTACATGCACTGAGTAAAAATGGGGCCTGTGGTGTATAAAATTATGTCTTCTGCTAGCAGTTAACTTGTCTGGAGTGCATTATGTGCCCCATATTTGCATGGATTTTCTGTTATTATTTTGAACATACATGCAAATATCCTGCATTGGCTCCATCTCACCTAATTAGGGAAGCCTTATGATTCATTGTTATTACATTTAGTAGATCTCTGTGACCAGGCTTTAGAACATCAAGATATCAGGGTACAAAACCTCTTTTATAGTCTTCATTGGCAATTTGACTTGTACTGCATTCTTGCCATTTTGAAATGCCCCTTTTCTTGAACACCGCATCTTGTGACACAAAAATTGACTACAGAAAGAGGTTCCTAAACGGACATAATTCATTGATAATACAGTAGTTGTATATTTTATCTATGGATCTCTGGTCTAAGGAGTCTTTGCTATAACCAGGGAGAAACACTACAGGGTATTATTCAGCAGTATTGTGTATGAACAGCACATTGTCTTACAATATTTTCAGAACTTCTCACAAGCAGCAACTGGAATATCCAGAGGAGTGCTCTTAATCAATGGTTCCAAATCCCCTGTTGGCACTGCGTTTCAGCATTGCAGCTATAACCTCTCCAATCCTTGAATGTGTTTCTCATCCAAAGCACACATATTTATACAGAGCCTGGCAAGACTCCAAGGAATCTGTTGTGATTTGTCAAGTGAATATCCTGCATTTGGATATTTTCTGCTTACTTACCTGCACAATGGGCTCCTCTGCTACATGAAGCTCCTTGAAACAGCTCCTTCCTCAGTCCCTCTCACGCTCTCCTCCTGTTTCCTCGTTTATTCTCCTGCACATTGGCATTTCTGGCTGTGTGCCTCCATATTCTCACATGACGTTTTGGGAACAGCAGTTCACATCATCTGCTGAGCCATTCACCTCTCCTTATGCATGTGTGCCATGCTGGAAAAGCAGATCTTCAGTTCACAAAGAAAAGGCTGATTATTCTTCTAGAGTCTTTATGGCACACGGGTAAGCAATTCTGAGGACAGTCAAATTCCTGTCGAATTTGCAAAGTGGATGCTTTAAGCAGCTAAACCCTTTTCTTTCATCATGGTTCTTTTCATAACATACTTATAATCCTTGTATAAATTATATTTCATTTTATACAGCATACTAATTGCTTAACTGACGCTCCAGGAGTAGGTTTCACTAACCAGCCCAGGTAAAACTCTGACTAAATCAGTTCTATGTCCTTTCCCAAAAAAGCTCACTCTAACTATGTAAACCTGCTTCCAGCATTCCTCTCCTTCTCCAGAAAACTTTAAAAACACATGGCTCAGCCATGTGAAATAGTTTTTCTGGGTTTATTTATGCTTCAAAACTGAAGGCCAGCATGGCAGGAGCCATGATGGGCACCAGTGTCTCAGCCATGCACCTCTGGACCCTGAGTAAGACCTCTTCTTCAACACAAGCAGAGACAGCAGCAGGGCTCCCTCCACCTGTTGCAGGGTGAAACACTGGAAAAACACATAGGAGAAACACTTCTTTCAACTTTCAGGATTTCTCCTTCTTACAGATTACATTGCATGTTGTAGTGGGTGAGAGGCAGCACTTGAGGAACCACTGCAGAGCAGGGCATAGGTACTCATGCACGTCAGCCGAGCCTGGGCGAAGAGAGGTCTGTGGTTGCAGACTGAGAGATGTGAAGGAGATGGGAAGAATTTTAAGGAGAGGCTTTCAGTAAGGAAACAAGCCTAGTGGGTTTTAAGAGTAAAAACTTAGCCTCTCAGCTACTTGTAAGGTCAGCAGCAGGTTGGGTGGAACTTCTGTTTGGGAGGCAGCAGCAATTAGGCTTACAGTTAGTAACAATAAACAGAGATGTTTACAGCTGTGCAAGCTCACTGCCCCACTCTGCTCCTGTGTTCAGGTGGGAGCATCTCTGTCAGTATCAATCTGTGTTAGATGTATTTCAGAGTTATCAGTGCAGCCTTATCAATGAGGCACATTTGTTCTTGCTTATATCAAGCTCACGTTCTTCATCTTATCTTCACAGCCATGAGGGCCTGTATTCTCAAAACAGAAGCTCAGAGATGAGCCTGGAGGTCACAACTTCATCTAAAAAGCTGGGCTGCATGTCTAAGCCTAAAGCATTGGTCCATGTGAGGTCATAGGATAGAAAGTAATGCTGTTCTCAGACAGCCTAAATCATGTGAGTCCCTGCCTGTATTTCACTACAAGGTGTCATGGGTTCATCTGAATCAGCTGATGCATATTCAAAACTATGATGCTGTCATGCCAGCGTTATACCAAAAGTGCTGGCCAGAGCAAAGTATCATGGGGCTTTTAGTTTGGATTGTTACATAGAATCATAGCATCATAGAATGGTTGCATTGGACAGGACCACCAAAGGTCCCCTAGTCCATCCCCCTCTGCAGTAAGCCGGGGCATCCTCAACTAGATCAGGATGCCCAGAACCCTGTAACTTTGATTATCTCCAGGAATGGAGCCCCAGCATCCTCCCTGGGCAACCTGTCCCAGTGTTCCACCACCCTCATTGTAAAGAACCTGTTCCTAACATCCAACCTAAATCTACTCTTTATTTTGAAGCCAATGCCCCTCATCCTATCACTGCAGGCTTTTGTCAACAGTCTCTCTCCATCTTTCTCATAGGCCCCCTTCATATACTGGAAGGTCATAATTAGGTCTCCTGAGAGCCTCTTCTTCTCCAGGCTGAAGAACCCCAGCTCCCTCAGCCTGTCCTTGTAGCAGAGGTGGCTCCAACTCCCTGATCATTTTTGTGGCCTTCCTCTGGACCTGCTCCATCAGGTCCATGTCCTTCCTGTATTGAGGGCTCCAGACCTGGATGCAGTTCTCCAGGTGAGGTCTCACCAGAGCAGAGTACCTTTTTCAGGGGCTGCTTACAGTTTCCAGTTTGGGGGTGTGGGTCTTTTCTGCCTTTGCTGGCTGTGAGCTTGGGCAGCAGGGGTCATTTTACAGCTGGCTTGCTTCTGCTGCTTCTATGCTATATACAGCATCCGTACATTATATTACTTCATTAAACTCTCCCTATCTCAACCCACAGGGCTTTTTGTGTGTTTCCCTCACTCTCAAAATGAGAGTGAGTCTTGTTAGAGCAGACTGTCTTGAGCCAGGACAAAGGGGTAACACCAAAATTTTCTATGTTGTAATTTGTATTTCTTGGCCATGACACTGAGATGCTTAGCATCCTCCTTCATGCAGCTGCTCTGTAGTCTTGTAACTCCTGAGCTTGTCTCTGCTGCTGAGACAGCTGTTGAGACATACTGTTTCAAAGGCTGGTGGCAATGGGTCTTGCAGGGGCCTGAAGGTCAGTTTGAACTGGCAGAATAGGTGTCACCTCTGTGGGTTTTTGCAGTGCCCAGACAGCTCCAGGGAGAGAACTGTTTATATCCATCATCCACTCTTCAAGACTATTCAAACTGCTCAAAATTATTTCATGAAACCCTTTTGAAGCTGATTTTATGCTGTAACTGTGTATGCAAGCTGCAGGGGAGGTGCCTTTGCATCTGCATACAGAGATATGTTCTTATTAACGCTTCACTTGAGGAGTGTGGATGAAAGACTGTTGTAGCATTAAAAATATATACAAAGGACCTGGAACACAGCAGATGTGAACTTGCAGGACAAAAATCTTTGCTCTCAGTTCCTTTCTATACCACTTCAGGCACTACAGTGCTATCAGTTTGAGTATTCCTTTTTTTGGCTTTGTTTGGCTGACGGGCTTCTGTATGAAATTGTTGGTCTTACCACACTAGAGCATTGAACATACAGGTAAGAAACAAGTAGCCACTGACTTGGACTCCACAGCACAAGAAAACACTTAGACATGAAACTCAAGCACTGGATTTGTTTTTCTCTTTAAAAAATGCATTCATATCACTTTATAGAATAATTTTTGTATTTTTTTCCAGGACACAAAGAATACGTGGTGAAGTGCATGTTACTGAAGTACTGAAAAGGGTTGTGCTTGGACTAGCATAATAAGTGTCTTTCCATCAGCAAACATGCTAGATATTTGCTTTGGAGAATGTACTGGACTTTGAGATTGTGTTATACAAGCAGGACATTTTGAGATGCCCCTAGCTGAAACCATTTCTGAAATAGCTTTGATTCTGCAGTGCGAAAACCTAGTGTAGTTCTGAAAAACAGAGGAAGAATAAAGAAAGTAATTTTTTATTTCACTGTCCTCTCTAGTTTACTCTGTTTCTGCCTTTTAAAATTTCCTCTTTTCAGTGTTGTCTCACTTTTTTGGTGTGATGACAAAAGAAACCATTCCAATAAAGCAGAAAGTAAACCACCTCTTCTTTTGCTTTGCTTTTTAAAACTTGACATGAAAACTAGTACTTGATGTGAAAAAAATGTTGGTTTTATTCTGTTATTTTATGAAAAGAAACCAAACACGCAAGTGTCTGAAGAGGAGGGGAAGAAGTAATATTTTCCATCAGGCATCCTTAAGGTATCTCAACCATAACACCTATGTCAAATTTTCCAAACACAGCTCTGAAATAAAGGAGAACAGCAGCTGCCAGACTCCCTTGACTCTTTCAGCACCCTACTTCAGTTGCTCAGAACAGAATAATATCTTTTCCTCACCTCATTGTCAAAATTCAGACAAAGAAAATTATTGGTGCTCAGTCTGTACAAGGCAATAGGCAAGGGTTGCAAAGGGGATGTTAAACTACTGGTAGCACTCCTCTTGTGTGTGGTGGGGACTTGGAAGTCCTGCATTCATGTCACACAGTACTAAGGCTGGGCACTGGGGAGCACAGGACCAGTGCAGCATCGTTGCTGTAAGTGCCCTCCTCAGTGTTGCTGCTCTGCCCTGCAGTGTGGATAGCAATAACATCACTCCACTGTCTTGCAAGAATGCACATTCCTTGCCACACAAATAACAATCAAAGCTGAACTGCCAAATAACTTAGGCTGTAAGACCCTCTTTACAGCAGGCCAGTTGAAATAAAATGTCCTCTCTCCAAAGTCTAGGTGAGTGCAGAGGCTGCCCAGCTTGCCTTTACTCCAGCTATTGGCACTGTCTGGACTATGCAGAGAAAGCTTTCGCACCCAAGAGAAAGCTGCAAAACCTAGACAAACAGTAGCATTTCCACCCTAAGCTGAGGATGGGCAAGGATCTCCACATCTGAGAAGGAACTGCAAGATGACAAATAGCAGAAGCCCAAGAATTCCATTGTTCAGATTTCTTCCATGGTTTGCTCATATTTGCTGCTTAGCCCAGACACTCTTTCATATATTGGCTCACACTATACCAAGGGAAATGGAGACAAATTTTCCGCTATTGCTATCTGGGTTCAGCTGCAGTGATGTGAGAGCTGTAGTCCAAGACAGATTCCAGCTGGTACCAGGGCTTTCAGCATGGTGTTATCTAACCCTTCTGGGAGTGTCAGGAAAGCATTTTGGAAATATGCAGTATCTCAACCAACCAAATAATAACGGGTGGTGCTACTTGGGTAAGATGAATCCTGAGAAATACACTCGAGCTGACACTTAGGGATCAGGTGAAACTTAGGAAGTGTTTTCCATTCCTAGTAGTTATAATTTTATGAAGGTCATGCCTACACTGCAAGACTGTGAAATCAGCACTGCTTTTACCAGATTTGAAAAAAAGTTTCATTGACTGTGCATTGTTTTCCTAAAATGAAAAAGCAGCTGTATTTCAGACCTATGTGTCCAACTGATGAGGTTAAATTCTTCCAGTTAAACCCACCCTGAAAATAAACATTTTCCTCCTTATTTCATTTCTGTTGCATATGGTTCATTTCTCCTAATCACTGTCTGGAAAGAGAACAAGCAGCTGTGATTGACAGCACAGAGAGCCACAGATGGTATTGTTCAAGTGAGAGCTAGAGAAATAAGCTTATTCAGTGGCATTACTCTATCTCTTCGAAGTCACTTTTTGTGATGAGCTCTGTCAATACCTTCTAAGTCAAGCACTCAGATACCAACTTAAAAAACCCCAAAACAACAAACAAACAGCAAAATATTTCTAGACTTGTATTCTTTACTAGTATTTCTCCCAAGTTTTAAAGCAGATGGTTTCTTACACAAGCATCAGTAAGGGTGCTGCAGTACAGAACAACGTATTCGCAGTATGAAATTCCCTAGTGATTGCTAGGATTGACAGTACTGCTCACTCTGCAACTACCACAAAACACATATGGGAGGCTAAAAAGCATAGCAAGCTTCACAAGTGCAAAATAAGTTAGGTGTTTGAGTGTACATCCAGAGTAATTATAGGTATTACTTTGAAATAGATGAGCATAAGTGGTAATACCACGTCTGGATAATTTAGATACAAATTTCTCAACAAGTTCCTTCTTTGTATTTCCCCAAGACTGAATACATTCCACTCTTTTCTGCACAGACAAAACACGACAGGGCTGGCAAGCAAACCCCCAGTGATCCTGACATGCAGGAAATCTCTCATGTAAAGAAGAATGTCAAGCTATTCATCTATGGTTTTGGTCATCTAGACTAGCTATCTCTCTGTGTTTTCTAAACTTGCTCTTTCCATCTCAGAAGCAGATCCACCCAACATGGTTGGTCTGGCACATCCTCTTTTGGGACTAAGATAGTTTCTGAATGACCTTCACAAGCAGCTCAGAGATGTGCTTTAGTGTCTAATTCCCAAATTTTCACTGGTCTTTGGGGCCAGCAGCAGCTTCTTCAGCCTCTCCTGCATCCTATCTGCTGTGCAGAGTTATGGCTTCCAATGTAGCCCCAGAGCAGGAGAGCAACATAAATGCTTTGCTAAGTTAAGGTAGGTGAAAACACAGGTTTAGAGTCTTTCATAAACTGGGAGCAGAACTGATAGTTTGGTGCTATGTCTGAACAGCAGGGATTTGTTCAGCCTTTCAGAGGCTTCATTCATTATCTTCTCCAGGTGTGTTTTTCAAAAATGGATCTTTAAAAACTGTAAGTGAGCCTAAACCAGTTCTTGGTGCTAATTGTATTGACAACTAAAATAATTTCTTTCCTGCCCACCCAAGTGAGTCAAGTGGTTGGCAATATTCTGCTGTGTGTTGTTGTTTCCTGGAGAAGCGGTGGAAGTGTCAGAGCAGAAATAAAATTTTCTTTTTCCAAGAGGAGCCTTCTTTGGTTGTGCAGTCTGAAGGTGGTGAAAGCAAAGCACCCAGTGCAAGGAGCTCTGCCACAGCCACAAAGTGATTACTCACTTCACCATGCTGCGGGTATCATTCCATTCACACCCTATGCATTTGTGCTGCTCTCCTTTACCTCACAAGCCATTTGTTTCCATCACTCTGGTCACAGGGGAGAGCTCTGCTGTCTCTGTGTGTGAGTGCATAAGACCAAGCACTTCAGTCTGCTTGAGCTTTGCATATTTTTCATCAGAAAGCTATAAATGAGTTACATAAATTTTGACAGAAACTCAGTGTTCAGGTCTGCAAACTTGCATTAAACCATGAGCATTTGGCTTCTAACAGTAGAAAAAGACAAATAAGATCCAAGCATAAATACAGGCTGGGCAGTGACTGGCTGGAAAGCAACCCTGAGGAGAGGGACTTGGGGGTGCTGGTGGACGAGAAGCTCAACATGAGAAGCTGTCAATGTGCACTTGCAGCCCAGAAAGCCAACCAGATCCTGGGTTGCATCAAGAGAAGTGTGGCCAGCAGGTCAAGGGAGGTGATTCTCCCCCTCTATTCCACTCTGGTGAGACCCCACCTGAAGTGCTGCTCTGAGGTGACCTTATTGTGGCCTTCCAGTATCTGAAGGGGGCCAACAAGAAAGCTGGGGAGGGACTTTTTAGGAGATCAGGTAGTGATAGGACTAGGGGGAATGGAATGAAGCTGGAAGTGGGGAGATTCAGGCTGGACGTGAGGAGGAAGTTCTTCCCCATGAGAGTGGTGAGAGCCTGGAATGGGTTGTCCAGGGAGGTGGTTGGGGCCCCATCCCTGGAGGTGTTTAAGGCCAGGATGGATGAGGCTCTGGCCAGCCTGATCTAGTGTGAGGTGTCCCTGCTGATGGCAGTGGGGATTGGAACTAGATGATCCTTGTGGTCCCTTCCAACCCTGACTGATTCTACGATTCTATGATTTGCAGTGTTTTTTCTAGCCTTATTTCACACCAGAGCTCTGACTAATATTAAACTGGTGATGGTCTGTAAACATTCAAAGACCATTCAGCAACTGAGACAGACATGTGAAACATGTCCTTCCCGGAAGCAGTTTCTCTTCTTCATTGTAATACATGAAGAGCTAAAATTCGAATTTGTGAGAGCCACATCATGAACCATGAGCAACACACTTACCTACAGCTTTCAAAAGAGATCAGTGGAGTAACATACAAAAAATGTGAATGAATGGATATGCAGACAGATGAATGCAAGAACTAGTCTGGCTGCTTTTACATTATATTGAGTAGGCAGATCCAATGGACAAAATATGAATAAAAGGTTTCTGAATCTGAATGCCAGTTTTCTGCCCTTCACAGATGGAATGAGGGTTTTTCAATAGGTAAACATTATCCCACTCCTCTGTGTGCATGTAGTATGATATTCAGAAGGCATTCCAGTGTATCAGGTGGTTCACACTGAATCAAGCAACATTCTGTTCCCCTATGTTTGTCCCTAACTTCAATACATTTCACAGAATCACAGTACCACAGAATTGTCAGAGTTGGAAGGGATCCCAAGGATCATCTAGTTCCAACCCTCATGCTGTGGGCAGGGACACCTTCTACTAGATCAGGTTGCCCAGAGCCACATCCAGCCTGGCCTTAAAAACATCCAGGGATGAGGCTTCCACCACCTCCCTGGGCAACCTGTTCCAGTGTCTCACCACCCCCACAGTGAAGAACTTCTTTCTATAGTCTAATCTAAATCTACCCTCCTCTAGCTTGGAACCATTCCCTCTAGTCCTATTACTACCCAGCACCCTAAAAAGTCCCTCCCCAGCTTTCTTGGAGGCCCCCTTCAGATGCTGGAAGGCCAAAATTAGGTCTCATTAGAGCCTTCTCTTCTCCAAACTGAACAACCCCAACTCTCTCAGTCTGTCTTCATAGGAGAGGAGCTCCAGCCCTCTGATCATCCTCATGGCTCTTTTCTGGACACATTCCAGCAAGTTCCCTCTTGTAATAGGGGCTCCAGAACTGGACACGAGCAGTGTAAAGGGAGAGAATCCCCTCCCTTGACCTGCTGGCTATATTTCTCTTGATGAAGCCTAGGGTACAGTTGGCTTTCTGGGCTACAAGTGCATACTGGTGGCTCACTTTGAGCTGCTCATCCACCAGCACCCCCAAGTCCTTTACTTTATGGTTGCTCTCAAATCAGTCACTGCCCAGTCTATATTAGTGCCTGGGAATCCCTTGACTCAGATGCAGGACCCTGCACTTTGTCTTGTTGAACCTCATGAGGTTGCCTTGTGCCCACCTCTCCAGCCTGTCCAGGTCCCTCTGGATGCCATCCCTTCCCTCCAGCGTGTCTGCTGCACCACACAGCTTGGTGTCATCAGCAGACTTGCTGAGGGTGCACTCAATGCCAGTGTCCATGGCACCAACAAAGATGTTGAACAAGACTGGTCCCAGGACTGATCCCTGAGGGACTCTACTTGTCATTGGCCTCCACTTGGACATGGACCCACTGACAGTCACTCATTGGGTGCAGCTTTCAAGCCAGTTTTATCCATCCAGAGGTTCATCCATCAAACCCATATTTTACCAGCTTGGAGACCAGGATGCCATGTGGGACAGAGTCAAAGGCTTTACTCGGGTCCAAATAAATTACATTGGTTGCTTTCCCCTGTCTATTGATGTTGTCACCTTGTCATAGAAGGCCATCAGGTTTGTCAGGCACGATTTGCCCTTGATCCATCCCTCAGTATTATAACTAACCCCACTGCCATGGGGTCCACATTTTTTTAGCTTTTTCTCCAGTCAGCTTCTTTCCAGTTAGCAAGGAAGGACACTCAGGAAGATACTGGAAGAAGAAGGGGGATAGCTTGTCCATATCCACCCCTGCAACGCAATGTGGAGCCAGCACAGGGAGAGCAGCTGCCCTGCAGCTGCCTGCAATGCTTGCCAGCAGCACAATCCAGCTGGCACCAGCAGATGAGTAGCTCCCTGGCGACATCCTCCTCCAGATCCCATTGCCAATGTCTGACGCCAGGTTCAGTTCCAGGTTTCCCTCAATTAAAAGGGATGTGTGGCACCAGGAGGATCTGTCTCCTAGGTCAGCAAGCTGCACATATGCTATGCTTGCCTCCAGGCATGAAGAAAAGCTGGCCTACCTCTTCTCTTTTTTGAATAGGTTTACACCAAATATGAGTAGTTTTAAGACAGCTGCCCCCAACAGCATTGTTCCTTTCTCCTTTTTCACGCTTCTTTCTGTCCTGTTCCCAGGACATCACCGCAGTTTGTCCACCCTGGTCAGTGCTGGGGAGTACCAATCTATGGCATCTTCTGCTGCTCTGCTCACTATAAGCACAGCATTCAACTGGCTTTCATAGTAAAGTATGATCAGACCACTAGAAACTCTGGTTCTTTGGAAGTTTCCCCTCCCCAAAAGCAAATGTTTCCCATTTGTATTGCCTATCATAGCAGGATCCCAGGTCACACTCCAAGTTCCTGCAGGGTGTGAACCTCAGTTGGATATGGAAATGAATCTGCAGACCCAGCCAGGCAGAAAAATGTATTATAAATGACATTCAGGCACGTGATGGACAGTCTGTGTCTGCCATTGCATACACTGAAGACTTGAGTTAGGTTTGCTGCTAGTAAGGAGGCATACGAGGTACCTTTCCCCTGTTGTTGTTGTGCTAAAGGGGACTGGGACAGTTGTATAAACCCTGAGAGAAGCTGTGAGCCTAGAAAAGTGTTTGTGGTCAGATGGACTTAAAATTTTATCAGGTCACTTTAAGATCCTCCCAGCTCCAGCCACATACACTGGTGTGGGAGGGTAAATCTGTGTTTCGGAGTTGCACAATTGCTACTCTCCTGCTAGGATGGGTGTACATCTTTAGCCTGTTTCTGCTGCTCATCTTTGCTCTGCCTGCATAACCTCCTGGCCTACTTCTGCTGGTGGAGATCAATTTTCTTAGTTTTCAGGAAAACACATGTATGCCTGTTGCCTAGGACACAGGTAATCTCTGCACTGTGGTGTGTTTCAGGAGGCAGGGGGAAATTGGGTAAGGACCAACAGCAGAAAATCCCATCAGCAGGAGCACATTCAAAGTAACAATATTACTTTGAAGACTTTCAGAAGTTACTTGAAAGGATTGAATTTAATTTTTCAAAGGCTCCCTGAGAAACACAGTTTTTCTCTGAAGAATAGTAATAATATCACTTAAGAGGAGCATCTGTGGCTAGTCTCCTGCATTAGTTTTACCAGCAGACAGGTGAAACTAAGTGTGGTAGTTTTAGGCTATGCCTTTAAAATTTTTTGACAGATCTTGAACAGAAAGTAATAAAATGTAAATAAAACACTATTGGGTGTAAAAAGGAAAATAATGATAATTCTAAACAATCCAATTGGAGAGATATCTAATATAAGATTTGGTTTCCAAAACAATCTCTCTCTTCTTGCTTCCCCAGGCTGGGAGATATTAACTTTTGTGCTTCTGCTGGTTTCTGCTTGGCCTTGGTTGCATGGTTTTGACTGGTATTAACTTCTCTGCTTCTGTCTGTTCTCCCTTGTATACAGGGGGGTAGGGGAGGAGGCAGGAAGGGAGAAGCTGTTGCAGCTGCCCTGGTCTTTGGCCAGGAGGGTCCTTGTGCTGTTCATTAAATGTAAATATCTGTAAATACTGTAAATACTGTATATTTTTACATATTCATTGCATTCCATTGTAGGTTGTAGTTTTGCTTGTAAATACAGCTTTCATTTGCTTCCAGCTGAGCTGGTCTGGCAATTTAATGTTGGGGGGAATTTTTCAACCAACCACACTACGTCTCCAAAAGGAGTCAAAAGCTGCTGCCTGGGGGGATGAGGTAAAATAAAGATTTACCCAGCCCCACTTACCTAGGCCCTCCTTAGCCAGGGGAAAGAGGAGGGCTGCCCAAGATCATTGCTGCCTTGATGGCGTAGTGATCCATGAGCTTCTCCCTGGGTAGGCAAGCTCTGCTGGTTTTGCTGTTCCAACAGCAGATACATCACCAGAGACTGCTGCACAATGCAGAGTACCTCTGCTTTTTTCATGCCTATGACTGGCCACAGGATATAGCATCATAACCATGTTTATCACAACAAAGGCGTGGCTTTTCTCATATCTCAGCCTAAATTTGGAGGTGTAGGCTGGGCATGCTGCCTTGTGCATCAGACATGTCTCTGCTCAGAGATTTGCTAACAATCATGTGCTGAGCCTTTCATAATAATACTCAGGTTTCTTTCCCACTAGAAACTGAATTTGGTGTTACTGATGAAGGTAATAGAAATTACAGGTGCAAAGTACAACTTTTTGAGCCAGAAGTGTCCCATCACAGAAGATCTCTTGGCCATAATTCAATGCCCCATCTGTTTTTCTTATTAACTAAGGAGTAACATTAAAATCAGATCAGTGAATTTAGAGTCTGCTTTAGCAGCTCCTATGTCTTGAGGTTTCAGAGTTTTTCCTCAAGATGTGTTGGAGAAATAAGCTCGTTATTTACCCCCAAAGCCTATGTTGGCCAAATTAATCAGAGCTATTTGTGAAAAATTACACCTCCTACGAAGCCATCCAGATTTCTTCATGTGTTAGCTTTAAATTGCCAAAGCTGGCAAGATGACTTCTCTTAAAAAAAAAAAAAACACAACACACAAAAACCCCCGAAACCAAACCAAACCCCTAAACAAACAAACCCCCATTTTTTGCCTTACCTAGAATCAGTAGAATGCAACAAGTATAGTTCTTGGGTAATGGATTTAGGAAATGAGCCTTATTTCTGTCAGTTTTAACTCATCTACTGTCTTCTAGGAAAAAATGTTTGCTTTCCATAATGCATATTACATATGAAAGGGAACATATCTTTCTCTAACGTGTTTTTAGCAAAGTAAATAGACATAGCAGAGCTATAGATGGACATAACACAGCAATTACAGGGTGATAAGGAAGGTGGCTTTGAAACTGAACATTCTGGCACAAGATGATATCAAAGATGCTAGCTCAGTGTCCCTCAACTTTTTGAACAAATCTAATATTATTTACTTATTATTTGGAGTCAGTCTCTAGGGTGGGTTGAGACTACCCCCAACAAAATTTTTGGAGAATTACCCCAAAAAATAAATCACCAGATTAATTCAGTTGGTTTGAAAAGCAGAATGAGGCTATATTTACAAAGCAAGGATAATCTAGAAACATAAAATGCAATGAATATGCACAAAATATATTTACATGTATTTACAATTAAGAAACAACCCAAGGATCCCCTTGAATTGTTCCCAGACCCCTCTGGGCAGTCCAGGGGGTCTGCTCACAACATCCTTCTTTTTCTCTTCCCTGGTACCTTCAGAGACACAACACAGTCAGTTCAGCCAGCAGAAAGTCAGGAAAGAGAGATAAGGGAGCAAGCCATGCAAGCCACAGAGAGCACAAAGTGAAAAGAGGCAGAACAGTTTATGCAGCTAACTTTCATCCCAGTCCACAAATGAATGGAATGATATAGAAATATCTGTGTCATTATTCCGCATCCAATAGCTAACTTTTATTTTCCTTTTACTACTTTCTACTCAAAGTCTCTGGAATTTTCCTAGGCATCAGCCTAAAACTGTAACAGTCTCCCAAAATAAAATTTCAGGACGTACACCTAAGCCTGAACCTTTGGCTAGGGTCAGCATCACCTGAAACAGGTGACAGGGCAGTTCTGAGAACCTCTCACTGCCCATCACCTGTTTGTAGAGGATTAATTTCTTATACAAGTTCTCAGCCAACCATGTGACTTTTAGTTCTGTTACCAAACAAAGAAGTAAAGCCAGGGATCCTGCTGTCCTCACTGGCAGGGTATAAAGCAGTTAGTGGAGTAACTGGCACTGTGTGGACCATGTCACTGGAGACTTGAGAAACCACCACTTGTTAAAAGGAGACAGACAGGGAAGGAAGGATAGGGGCAACGGTTAAGGATTTGTCCAGTTCAAGGGAATTCACAGCTTTCCCCACCTATGAAAGTTCATTGAGAACTGTTCTGCAAAAGAATTATCCGTGGTTCTATAGCCCTACAGATGTTTTGGATGGGAACGTTATTGTCTGCAGCTTGGCCACCACCGAAGAGGCAATTCAACTTATTTTGGGTTATCCCAGACTGTTAGCCTTACCAAGATAATTGCAAGACACTATTCCATTGCTGCTTGCCAAAAGAATTCAAGGAAATACTTCAGCACCTGCAGGATCTAAAGGGCAAAATCCTTAGTTAGCGTTGCTTTCCCACTTATTTTACACACTGTCTGCTGAACGCAGTCTGCATTTGACTTACACCATAACAGAACATTTTATTTATCTTGTCAGTGTGTGCAGTTGTATTTATGGACATCAACTCACATGATCCATCTTCCTTCCAAGGCAGCACACTGCGGGCTGGAGACACTGCCTCACTATGGCTAACCTGCTCATACTGAGGACTTCCAGAGAAGGGACTTTTCCAGTTTTGATCTTTCACATCATTTGGTTAATGCTGAAATCCTGTCATAAGTCTCAGAGACACCCTCAGCTTGGAGGGTACAGCACCTGTCTCCTGAAAGCTGGAGAGTGACTTTTTACAAGGGTGTGTAGTGACAGGATGAGGGGTAATGGCTTTAAAATGAAAGAGGGTAAATTTAGATCAGCAAAAAGTTCTTCATTGTGAGGGTGGTGAGGCACTGGAACAGGTTACCCAGAAAAGTTGTGTATGCCCTATCTGTAGAAGTGTTCAAGGCGAGGATGGATGAGGTCTTGAGCAACCTGGTCTAGCAGAAGTCGTCCCTGCCTATAGACGGGTGGCTGGAACTAGATGATGTTTAATGTCCTTTCCAACCTAACCCATTCTATGATTTAGCAAGTTACAACATCACTTTCTTGATATATAGCCATGAATAGCTTGCTTACCTCCATAATTGCAGCAAGGAAACCAAACTGTTCTTGGGCCTTCAATACAGTGAAAATTTCAAGTGACATGGAGGCTTGAAACAGCAGAAGTAGATGTACCTACAGCACCACTAGAGAACTGAGGTGTGCAGCCAAAACTTTTAGGTCTAGTTTGATTTTATTTCCACTTCATTCACTCTAAATGAGCCCAAGAGCTGTCATAAGGGGATGAACTGCATTTGGTAAAAATGTGGCAGCCAAAAACTTCACAAACTCCAGGAAATTTTGCAAGAGCTGTCTCCTCAACCAGAAGCAGTCATTGCTGACAGACTCAAGACCAAGTGCCTGGATATGGTTGGTAACAGGTGTAGGAATAGTCTGTAAGCGTGTGGCACATTGTAGGAACATTCATCATTTCCTATAGATGCAAAAGGAATTCCTCAAGTGTATAAAGCCATAATCTTTTGTAAATGCCATAAAAACACCAGCATAGTGATATAATTTCCTTTTCAAACTGTCTCGTTTGTCCTTCTCCCTGTGAAAGAAGAGAAAATAAACCAAATTAGGAAGACAAATACATCTTTTCCTTGCAGAAAGCTCATTCTTTTCCATTATAAATGAAGCTAGTTGGCTGGGCTTTTAGCTAGTAGTGGGCTGCCAGCCCTGCAGGAGAGGTTACCTGTCTCCCGTTCATGTAGCTTTCCCAATTATTATTACAACATGTATTTTAAAAAATACTTTTAGCTCAAACAGGAACCAATGAATTAGAGTGAATATGTCCATGTCCATCTCAGTTCTGTCCAGTCTGTCCATTTTCTGCCTCTTCTGGGGTAAGCAGATGCCTGTGGATGGAGTATTTATCAGAAACCTTTTACAAAGGGAAGAAGGGAAGCAAAAAAATTAGTCCTTCAGCACACTGTAGATGTTGGGTTTATATGCTAGTTTGGCTTAGATTGTTCTGATAAGAAACAAACTTTTTTTCCTTTCTAGGACTAGCTTCTTAGCTCCTTACAAGCTGGCCAGTTCAGGGTTTGTATTGCTGGTAGGACCTGCAGGTACTTTAGCAAAATAAGATGGCAGTGGACACCTCTCCTCTTACCATGGTGTGATTTATTCTATCTTTTTCATGAGCTGTGGATCTCAAGGGTGGTGACACAAGTATTCTCATTTTGGTGGTGTCTGAACACAGTGCCTTAATAAGCAAGCTCTGGACCTTCTCCTAATGATCTTTGTAGAGTTCCCCAGAGGGTTGTAATCTATAACTATAGTGCTTGCCATTTTCCTAACAGCCATGCTCTTGGTCCATGGTGTCTGAATACACACATAAACCAAATACTTTAATAATCTGATATGAAGAGGCAAGCACTATCCCAGTATCCAGACCTTACTGGGTTAATACCTTGGATATGGATAGACACAGTTCAGTTTCATCCAGTGCCCAAGTCGGGTGGGGAAAAGTCCTGGGAGCACCTGAAGATTTATATAATTCCTGGTTTTCACTTGATGACACATTTTTGTGAAGACATAACATCTTTGATACATCTTAGGAATCTGAGAAACTGTTAAATCTAGGCCCTTAAAATTGCTTATGTGACATCAGTTCACATAAATTCTGGAATTCTGCTTACAGTTCCCAGACAAACGTTTTGCTCTCCCCTCGATACGACAGCATGCCGTGAGAGCATTTTTGTATTCCTGCTTTTCGCTGTGCAGAGCAGAGCAATCTTAGGTATTGGTGGACCTGAAACTGCTGTAACTTCCCATCCAAAACCAGCACACCTTATATGAACTACCCACAGCCTCTGCGTGTGTGGAGCTTGAGCTGGGTCTGCAGTCAGAAGAGGATTTCTCACAAACATTCCCTATTGCTTGTTGAGCAGTAAAAATAATGAGCAGTTGTTTCCGCAGTATTTTAACCCTTACACTTTTGGTTCTGGAGAGAATTGCAGAAAAGAGTGTATTTCAAGTAATAAATCTAAACATTTTTAGGATTGAGGGGGAAAAAAGGTGAATTTAAGATGAAGCCAGAATGTCAGGTTAGATTTGTTTAATCCAACCCAGGATACCCATCCCTGACAAAAATGTCGACCATGGCTATTTTTTGGCACTGTGCCTATTCTCTCCCCACTCTGCTTTCTTGGGAGTCACTGTGTTCTGGCTCTTCAATTAGAGATGGATAATTGATGCATTGCAGACTGGAAAAAGCTTATCACACTGCATTATTTGTTCCAACAGCAGAGCCCTATCACCACTGTGAAATCTGTTTCTGCAAGTTTGAAAGAGACTTGGATAAACCACCTGGTGATCCTGTCTGGGACTGTCGACAGTGTGATCCAGGCAGTTTGTCACGGACCCTTGAAAATGGCATTGATGAAGTGATCTGTGTCTCCAGTGTGAATTTTGTAGCAAGGGTTTGTGCAGATGAGCTGGTACAGGCTATGATCTGTTTTGGAGGATCATTCAGACTGTGCATCTGCTGTTAGCTGGGAACTCGAGCCTGAATTGCTTCCCATTGCTGATCCTTTCTTTTAGAAGCCTTAGTGTAGGCGTAATAGAGGGCCAGAAAAATTTTTTTAGGCTGTAAAAAAGGGGAGGGTTCACATACAAGTGGTAGTTCAGGGTTGCAGAAGCACATCACCCCAGGGTACATCCCTGGACAAAATGTGTGGGCCCAAGAAATGTTGAAGGATGATGGAGAGCCGAGACCTGAGCTCCAGCTCTCATATTATACTGGAAGGAAAATGCCAATGCCAAGGAAAGCAAAATGATTTCCTAATTGATGAAAAGGTCATAGTTAGGGAGGATCTAGACCCTTTTTGGAGACTCATCTGCTTTAGGTGAGGGCAGAAACCATGTAATGGAGCTGGATCTACCCCAATCTCCTCCTCCAAAAGCTAGAAATAGTTTCCTATAACTAATGAGGAAAGCACATCTTGCTGCTATGTATCTCTGGGAACTGGTCTAACTGCAAAATGAACTGGTGTGACACACAGCTAGGGTGTTGCAGAACAAACTGCCCTAAGCACTCACTGCACTGTCACTATCTGCAGAGTTCAGTGGCGGTGTGTTAGAGGAGAAAAACCTTAAACCAGGGGCATAGTATCATAGAATCAAGGGATAGCAGGGGTCAGAAAGGACCTCTGGAAACCATTTAGTCCAATCTCCGGAGACCTGCTGGAGAGAATCCAACGGAGACCCACGAGGATGATTAGGGGACTTGAGCATCTCCCCTATGAAGAGAGACTGAGATCCCTGGGGCTGTTTAGTCTTGAGAAGACTAAGAGGAGATCTGATCAATGTGTATAAATATGTGAGGGGTGGGTGTCAGGAGGAGGGGCCAGGCTCTTTTCGGTGGTACACTGTGATGGGACAAGGAACAATGGGTTCAAACTAGAACATAGAGAATTTAACCTCAACATGAGGAGAAACTTCTTTGCAGTGGGGGTGACAGAGTGCTGGAACAGGCTCCCCAGGGGGATTGTGGAGTCTCCTTCTCTAGAGACTTTCAAAACCCACCTGGATACGTTCCTGTGCAGACTACCCTAAGTGATCCTGCTTTGGCAGGGGGATTGGACCCAATGATCTCTTGAGGTCCTTTCCAACCTCTGATATACTGTGATACTGTGATAATTTCCCTGACACAGCAAGTTCACCTAACGCAGGCCACACAAGAACACGTCCAGGTGGGTTTTGAAAGTCTCTAGAGAAGGGGATTCCACAACCACTCTGGGCAGCCTATTCCAGTGCTCTGCCACCCTCACAGTAAAGAAGTTTTTCTTCACATTGAAGTGGAACTTCCTGTGTTCCAGTTTGTGTTTGCTGCCCCTTGTCCTAGCAGAAGACACCACTAGAAAGAGACTGTCCCCTTCTTCTTGACACCCAACCCTTCAGGCGTTTGTCAGCATTAATAAGATCCCCTCTCAGCCTTCTCTTCTCCAGACTAAACATCCCCAGGCGTCTCAGGCTTCCCTCATAAGTCATGCAGGACACACTGTGACTGTAAAGCTACACACAATGCTTGGAAATCCTCATGGATCTGCTTTCCCCTTGGTGGCTCCCTTGGCAAGGTGGGTGGTGGATTTTGACTGAATCCTTATTACTGACCAAAACTCCTGCAGAAACAAGGATCAGATCACAGAAACCTTCAACAAAAATACTTCAGTTGTTCCTGTGGGTTTGCAGTGGTCAGCATCAACGTGGGAAAAGGCTTCAAAGCCACGCTGAGGCCTGAGGGATCTGTCTGTGGCTCCTGCAGCAGTGAATCAAAGGTTAGAACAGCGCTGGGCATTTTATATCGACACTGGTGCATCCCTGCATTGCTGCAGAAATGGTGGAAGTGACAGACAATTGAGGGAGCAGGCAGACCAGCCAGAGCAAGGCTTGAAGCCACCTGGGATATAATGAGCCCAGAAAACTATGGCAGGCCAGGAATTTGGTGGTGGTCAGTGCATCATGGCACAATGCTTCATCTCTTCATCTGTGGCCTGGCTCTCTCACTGAGGCTCAGTGGAGATTACTTGTGAGATCATAGAATGGTTTGGGTTGGAAGAGACCTCCAAAGGTCATCTAGGCAGATGCAGATTACCTCTGTGTCCAGTATGGAGGAGTTATCACTGTAAAGAGAATTATTTCTTAGTCAAAGAACTGCAAATGTTTAATTACAGACACAAAGCCTGCCTGGGCAGCAGCAGGCTGCTTTTGATTGATTGAAAATAATTTTGTTTTGTTGCCTCTTGAAAAAATGGCCTGCAGTTTTACATAATAGCCTCACTCATAACCCTATGTCCATATGAGTAACACAGTAATAAGAGTCCCCTTCTCACAGAGCAGTCTTTGTTTGCAAAGAAGGAGGGAAGCAGCTTTTACGTAGCAGTTACTGTGTTTTAGCTGATATCTCATTAAGCAGATCCATGTGCCTCATTTCATCTTCAACTGCTGATTACCAGATACAGCCATATCCTGCTGCCAGAGAACAGCAGGGGAAAGGTAATTACAGCTGTGTTTGATCTCAGCTGGCCAAGACTGAAGGGTGATGCTGAGTGTGCAAACACACAGCGAAGAGGTAGGGAAGGAATAAGATTTTATTCTCTCTATTAGCACTCCTGCAACGCACACCAGCCCTGCAACTAAAAGCAAACCCAAACCTTTTAGATCAGTCTTTTTCTTATTTTCAGATAATTAGGATCTGCTCTTTCAGCATGAAGCATTTTCAGTGTTTTATTCCAGTACAAAGTTGATTCAAAACACTGCTGTTTTGATGTCTTATTACTTTAGAGTCAGTTCACACATTTGGATAAGTGACCACCTGGAGATCAATAATGGGAATTAGAATCAGTCCCTCCATTGCTTTCTATTTCTGAGTCCAAATTTTCTGCCTGTAGACAATGAGTTTATGGGTGAGCTGTCTGTTGCTGAAGACACAGAGGAGAGTGATGGACAGCAGAGAGTTCTGCAGATAGGTGTCTGTTCAAAAGATTGCAAATAAAAGAGCAAAGTCTAAACTCTATTAGTAATTTGGACTGAAAAAAATCTGTGTACCATCAAACCACCAGAACAGTGATGGGTAGGAACCGGGTGGACTCTATTATAAAGCAAGGAATGAAATCTTCTTTCTAATAGCTGCCAGGAAATATGCTTTTTTCAGTTTTTGCACGAAATGATAGATGGGAGCTTTGAAGCCCTAATATCCTTGGGTTTATTCCTCCTCCCTTTGGTACATGGGTGCTGTGGATGTTCATTACTCGCATTGGAAACATTTGCCACAGGAAGCTCCTGGAACAGAGTCTGGAAAGTCATGAAAGCCCTAATAGCAGCTGAAAACATCACTGCTATACCAGCACTTGCTGAATCAAATTACTAAGTGCCAAGATAAATTAATGTTTGTCTCTGAGTCATTCTAAATTTTAGAGTTCAGGGTTTTCAAACTACCTTCCTAACAAGAAAATACTCTCTACTCAAACCCCCCCATTTTGGTGGCAGCAGCTTCCAAAATCTGGAAATGTGTTTTCAGAAATCTTGCTTCTCTCTCCAGTAAATTCCTTTCCATTGCTTCTTGCCCAGTGAAATAAGTAGAATACTTGTGTTTTGGGGTTTTCTCTGTTTCCGTCTTTCTCTCTCTCTCCCCTTCTTTTTTTTTTTTTTCTTTTTTTTTTTTTTTTAATCAGGACTTTTAGTAGTCATAAAGTAAGACTATTTAGTTAATTAACGTTTAAACACAGAAGCAAGGCTCAGGAGCTAATCTATGAAGTGTTATTCAATGATCCTGAACATTTGACTTGAGAATCTATAATTTCGTTGAAATTAAATTAATGTTCTTGTCATTAGAGCCTCAAAATAAAGGAGGTAAGCACAATAAAAGCATGAAGCAAGGAGACACAGCTCTGTCTGGCAAGGCTGTGGGCTGAGACAACTAAAAGGTGCCCCTGTTTTTGAGGCTGTTGCCAAGACATCAGGAGTGCTGAAAGCAGCAGGTCATGTTTACCCTCAGGGGAAATACTGAGTCCACAGCAACTGAGATCTCTGCTCCTATACCACACTTGAACAATGGAGAAGGAAATAAAGGGGAAGTCCTAATGGCCCCTGTGCTGTTTCATCCGGGACCCCATGTGACCATGGAGGCTGCCACTGCCTTTCTAGTGGGCTGATGCAGGCCCACACTTGTCTCTGTGAGCTATTAAATAGGAAATTACTAAGGCAAGTGGCTGGTTGCAGGCCAATGCTCATACCCTTTGTTTTTATGCCACCAGCAGATGTACTCCAACTGAGCATTGCTCAAGCCTCTCCACTGCATCTCCAGCCAGCACCTCCTCCTGTGATGTGACTTGCCCTGCTATCTCCCACAGAAATGGTATGAATATAATCCAGAGTGGTTTCTCACCATCATTCAAGAGCATTCTCACTATCACTCAGTAAATGTCAATTGCACACTTTCAGCATCTGCAAAGGTGTGAATAAATGGCCTTCACCTTCTTCACAGATCTCTTCTGGAGTTAACTTTAGTTTAGACATGACAGCCACAGTCCCTTTAAAAATTCTTGCTCCTTGAGGCTTATTGCCCTTACTTTGGGTCAAAACTAAAGCTGCCTATGATTTCACAATGATTAAGATCAGGCTTAGTTTCTTCAGATGCTCCATATCTTATCCCTATCTCAGTAATACTCTAGGGAATGAAGACAAATGATAACTGGCCCTTGCAGCTGCAGTCAGTGAAGGCGGGGCATTTTAGAACATGTAACTAATTTCCTGGTTTTAGCAGTGCCTGTGTTGTGCTTTTCTGCCATAGCATACTGCTATGCCCAAGACTTTTTATGTTATCAAATAACTTAGCACCTCATTTCACTGACAGATCTTGGCTTTGCAATTGGTCCCATTTTGGTTTTGTTCCCAGGATGTCTTTTGCAATGCACTACTTCTCTCTCAAAATTAAGTCTGGGTGATACTTTTGGATCACTAGCTTCAGAGATGACCTTCTGGATGGATGAAACCTTCACCATCCTGATGGGCCCTTGGTGCTCTCAGTTCCCTCACAGTCCATCCTTGGACATGCAAACTTAGCTTGTGCTCTGAAAACATCTGAGGTAGCACCTCTGAGCAGAAAGGAAAAATTGGGAAAAAAAAAAAAAAAAGAAAAAAAGTGAGATAACTTTGGGCCACAGAGCACTCCGGTAGTCACAGAGGAGCCCTTGCCAAACACCAAGCAGCCTGGTCTGCATTGAACAACTTGAGCATGAGACAGTCCATTGCATTGTGAGGCCAGGAATCATTCCCCAGGACTGATGCCTTCAGTAATGTTGTTGTAGCCATGTACTGGTGAAGTGTTTCTCACAGGCCAAGCAGCTCTTGGAATGGCTGGGAGTGTGTGGGGATGTATATGCATTCGAAAGCACTGCATGCTGCAGTTGTGGCTTTCTAGAGGATACGAGGGGGTGGTTCAAAAATATAATAAGGATATTATTATACACATATAATTTGATTCTTTTAGTCTGAAATAAGCCCCTAGTAAATTTGTATTTACTTGGTAGCAAAGAAATAAAACTTGGTTTGGCAGTTTAATTTAGGAAAACATTGGGAACTCAAGGGAAAAAATATTGCTGGCTCAGTAGATTGAACCAATCCTGAGAAACGGGGCTCCATGTATCTGAATTCAACCTAGTTTTTCAAGAGCTGCTTGTCCAGTTTCCTTCCACCATTGGCCAACTGTCAGGGATTCAATATTTTTCTTTTAGTGAATGAAAAGCATAGTCAGAAGCAGCCATTGGGTCAGGATCATATGCAAAAGCTCCTCTTGTGCTTTTGTTTCCTAATTGCTCTTGGAAGGATTTTTCGGAATGGGCTGACGCAGTTGTGTGTGTGAATTTCCTGGCAAATAAGGAAGGTGCCTGTGTCCAAGAGACATTTAAGAGTATGAATTCACAGCCTTTCCATGTCTAATCAAGGAATGTAAACCATTAGCCACATGTTCTCCATTTCCATCACATTTTTTCACACTTAAACAAAAACATGCCAAAGAAAAGGTGCTACATTTTTTAATGCCCCCAAATAGGAACCACAGGAGTCCGTTAAATGCTGTGGTCATTTCCAGCATACAAATCAATTTTCCTTGTGGTGGAGAAGTGGTGAATAATGCCTGGTTTGTTTAAAGGAGCATGACTGATTTTGGATGAAGGATCCTGTCACCTTGGCATTTTCAGTTTTATTTATTGCATGCAACCGTATAAAACTTGGTACTGATCTCAGTGCCAGGCTTACTAGCAGAAAGGCTGAAAGGAACACATAGCTCCTCGTGCAGCAAAGAGGTTCTCCTTCTGCAAGGCATTTGCTGGACTCCTTATTTTGAATAACATGGCAGAGAAGGATTTCATCAATTGGCATCTACTGGCTTTATTTTTTCTTCCATTTTGCCTGTGTCAAGAAGAATACATGGAGGTGAGCAGAAGATCTTATAAACCAGTGGCCAAAGTCTTGCAAAGTCACCACCAGACTGGCCATAAAAGTTCCAGAAGCAGGGAAATATTGAATCAGCGGAGTCAACTTGTAGAGTGGACTGTTGATAATAACACTTCTACAGACCAAAAAGTCCTGAGATCAGAGGTAGATGATGTAGAACTGACTACCTCAGATAGAGTCCAGGTACTCTGAATTAATCTTCTAAAGATGTCTTTAAAGCTTATGAGATTTTTTTTTAATTTTTTTTTTGCTAAGATTATCAGTGATACATATATGAAATTATTTTTATTGAAGTTGTTTATTGGTCTGTATCCTGCTGATTTGCTTTATAGGGTCTTTTAATGAGCTGTTAGAACTAGCACTGGTTGGGAACACTGCTTTCAATATAGATTGTTTTGCTGAAACTGTGATCCATTGCAATCATATATTCTGATACTCAGAATACTCTGATATTCTGAGCTTCTTAGTTTTTCAAGGTATTACTTAATATATTAAAGCTTTAGATTCTGTTAACTCATTTGGATGTGAAGGAAAGTTACAGAATTTATATAGGTATTTAGAAAAATTAATTTAGCAGATGATAACTTTAAAATTGCTTATGTAAAATACATTTTTTGAACTTGAGTCAAACTTAATGAAGTTCTGAGTGTTGAAAATTTTATTCCTAGGAATAACTTGGAAAAAACCCAACCAGTTACTAACATTAAGAGTAGATTTAATAATATATATCACCTCGACAGTTTCAGAGAAAAAAAGACTCAGAAAAAAACTCTAAATCACCTGTAGTGTCTGCATTTAAAACTAGGAATATTTTTATGCCTTTTTCATAGCATTTTAGATATTATAGTACTTAGTTTATAGCAAAAGGAAAATGGCACAAGTTGATTATATACAAAATATTACTGTCCATATTTAAAAGGAGATTTCTGAAGGGCAGAAGATGAAGCTTATTCTAGCACTAGACAAATCTAAATTCCATTCAAATGAAGTTTCTGTTCTTTGATGTTTTTCAGAAACAAGAACATGAGCGTTTTGTTCCTATTGCTGACGCAGATGGTTGTGTGCTGTGTAGTTCACATTTTATAATTTCTCTTTTGAAACTCTTCAGAGCAAACCATGATATTTTTAATTCAAAAAATCATGGACATGCAGACAAGTGTTGAATAATAACTTACTCCATGATAAATAGAGAAGAGATTTGATGTTAACCCAGTAGAAGGCTTGAGGAACTGAAACACATCCAAGTACGAATAGGTTTAACACAACACTATATTCCCTACATTTAAATTTTATAGTGCTTTGCATACATATTTGTTGGGCAGGAGTTACATGTTCTTCCAATGAACTCAGCAAAATGGATGGTTCACTGTAGTTATGTTAAATTGCACTTGCAGTATATAAAAGACTTAAACCATCAGGTATATAGATCAATGAGCTGGCTAGTGTGTGCATACCTCTTCTCTGCAGAGAGAATTGTGAAACTGCATGCATATTAAAGACCACGTATTACTGGCACATAAAGAAGAGTCCACTTTAATTCCATGTATTTTCAGATAATGCAGAATTTAATACAAAATTACACTTTTTAGGGGTCAAACTCTTCCTCACAGAGTGTTACTGTGTTTGGGACACATGTCTCTCATCAGAGAGATTAATGCAGCATGTTTGGAGTTGGCTGCTGGGGAAAAAGGCTGTGACATTAAAACGGAGCCCAGCAAGTCCAAGCATAGCTGATGACTGTCATTTACCTGCCAGATGCTCCTAAGAAGCAATTTTTGCTGGGAAAATGGTGCAATTTTGGCCTTACTGAAACGAGAAGGAGCACTAGCATGGGATAATCTATCACAAAGTGGCTGACGCAATAAGCATTTTCCATCTCTAGACTCCAGGAAATTCCAGGCAGAGGAGGAACAAAGGTGGCACAGCTACTTTTTAATTCATGTAAAATCTCTCTCTTCCCCTTGAGCTATCTGAAAGCTGTTCCACACCCAAGGCCCTACTTTCTTGGTTACCTTATGTCTGGCTGGAGAATTTTACCCTCTTGCTAAAGTGTTTTAAAGGTCCCATTCCATGTTGTGGAACAGGGACACTAGCATTTGTCTTTGCTGTATTGGGCCAGTCTCCCTGCTGCTGGTAACTTAATGTCCATTCCTCAAGCACAAGACCTCTTAGCAAGTGAGGAGAGCTATGCCAGATACATTCTTCCTTCTCAGGTTGCTCTTCAAAAACTTTCAGGTACCTCTCATCCTACTGGTACTTTGGCAATTTTCATTTGTTTAATTCTTTGTTAGGGCACGGAGAACCACACAGATGAACTAATTTGCATTCAGCACAGGTGCTAAGAGCCTTAGATGTACATTACTCAACTTCTGCATTGTCTTAGATGATATAACCAAAACCCATACAATTTATCAGGAAATAAAAAATGCTGGGGATCACAGATTTAAGTTAAAGGAAATTTACAGATCGTCTCTTGCCTAGAATTGCCTCTTACATAGGAAATTCAGCAGCTAGCCTCAGAAATATTTCCAGTATTCTATATGTATTAGGATATCAAGTGGCAGATGAATTTCACAAGCTCCTAAATCATATTCAGTTTCTGAGAGCAATGCCAAAGATTCATTGTGTAATAAATTCATGAATAATGGCTGCACAGACACCTCTGGCAAGTAAGTAATAATTAATCTCTTTGTCCCATTTGAGCGTAATTTTGCTTTGGGAACAGACTTTCTTTAAATGTACTCTTTGTGAAGTTCTCTGTTTTCAGCGACTAAAGGAGTATCCTGAACATTCATTGTTCTTGGCAGGTGATTGTGAACATTTTTTTCCTCCTAGTCAAAGGATTATTAAAGACAATAACTTTATAACTTGGGTAAGTGAAATTTTGAAATTGAGATTGAAAGTGAGATTTTGAAATCTCTGGGATTGTTCTCAACAAGCCAGCAGGACTTGCCTCATTACCTCGTTGCACATAATAACCTGCTAAGCATTTTGAGAGGTAATGCCAAATTGCATTTGGTTATGACCAACACTAGTATCTGTTTTATGGCATCATAGCTGTTTCGCTAATAACATCATTCAGAATTTCAGTGTACTGTGTATAAACCCAAATCTGACTCTTCAGAAAGAGAAGTCTCACATGCAGTCCAGTTTGATGAATTCATGTCTTCCCCTACCTGCTATCTACAGTTCTAACTCTTTGGGTATTTCTAGGCTGAAAATACTTATTTGTTCATTATTTGTTCTTCACAGGAGTGTATACAGTTTACATTTTATTTAATAAGAATATAAAGCACTATCAAAAAACAGTTGGAGATTTTAATCTCAGTGCAATACTCAACACTTGTATTTCAGGTGGTGAAAAATGCTTGTGCAATTCCAGTCTTTTTGTACTTGGCTTCCCTTCAAGAACTGAAAATGAGCCAAAATCAGGGCAGCTACTTCTCTCATATTAGGAAAACTTTAAACACTGTGTCTGGTGATTGTCAGTTAAGTTCTTCCTAACAACTGGGAGAGATAAAACAGCAAGAAAGATACAAAGAGGTTCTCCAGGGACAGACAGTCCAACAGGTAGAACTCATTTTTCTAAAAGCAAACAAACAAAAATACCCCTACCCAGTACTAAGGTTAAACAAGCACACTGTTGACGAAAAATCCTATAAATTAAGCCCTTCTGCCGGTTGGCAAGTTGTAAGATTTCCATAACTCTTTGAATATGAAGCATGTTTGTTGAGCTGTCAGGTTAGCATTTATTCCCATGGTAGTTCCACTGTCAGTGGTTCCAGCTAGCGAGGACACACGTTTGTCCAATCAGAGGAGTCACAATATTTTGATGGCATGAAAGGAGTTTTCTGTATGCATAAATACAAACTCCCAGGCCTCTTGAAATTAGCAAATTCAGAGGGTGTGCTTGGTATTGTTCAAAACATGGGCAGAAATCTTTAGTGTTTCAGAGCAACACTCCAACAGGTTGTGCTGAGGACTCCAGAGCTGGACATAGTACTCCAGGTAATGTCTTCCCAGAAGAGAATAGAAGAGAGAATCACCTCCGTTGTCCTACATGCCAGTAACAGTACCACTAAGTCCTTCTCTGCAGGGCTGGTCTTCACCCCCAGCCTGTATTGATACCAAGGACCGCACTGACCCCTGTGCAGGACCTTACATATGGCCTTGTTGAACCACAAGAGGTTCACAGGGGCCCACTTCTCAAGCTCATCCAGGTGACATCTATACAATAATTTGGCAGTTCCTATCCCACTAGAAGCTTGTTTGCTGCCACTAAACCCATAGGTTTGCATAAGGCAAGTAACTTGAGGATGAGAAAGATGAGTGGAAATAAAGGGAAATAAGACAAAGAGTAGAATGATCAGAGAAAAGTATTGGCTGGATTGGTGTAACTGTCCCCCTCCAGAATCTAAGAACTACAGACTTGCACCTCAGGACAATAGCAAAGAACTGCAGGGAAAAAGAGGGGAGAAATAAGAAGGAGGTAGAGAAATAAAATCAAACCTCTACCTTAGCTGACCCACTGGAAGATTTGTGACAGCTAACTCATTGCAAGAACCTGGTTATGAAATCCAGACAGGATTGAATGAGTGTTCCTGCATTAGCATGCATGAAAGAAAAGCACTGAATCAAAACTATTATGAAACTATAATGACACTAGAGAGTCAGGGGCCATGAACAGGAATAAGCCACACAGGTATTTTTTAACATCTACTTTGGCTGGTCCAGCACAGCTTTCTTTATGTTTCCTGGAGGATAGTTCATTGCTGAAGGTGAAATTAAGTCCCTTGTGTTCCTACCACTTGTTGTACAAAGCCTTATTTACAAAAAAGATCAGATGAAATCTGGGATCAGTAAAAAGCAGGATAGAAACCCAACTGAATACTCATCTAATTTTCATTGCTTGATATTATTTACATTCAAGCCCCTCAATATTTGAGAGAAAAAGTTGGGGTTTTTAAAATATTGATGAAACTCTTAGAACAATTGAAGAGCTATTCTCTCAAATCCTTTAGAAAAAAATAACAACCCCCTCAAAAAAACCCAACAACCAACTCACAAACAAAAAAAAAAGCCCACAAAAAAAACCCAAACCAAAAACCTCCATAAAACACCCACCCCCCAAAAACAAACAAACAAAATCTAAACAACCAAACAAACAAAAAACATCTTCAGGGACAACCTAAGTATGGGAAACGATCCTTGTGGTCCCTTCCAACCCTGACTGATTCTATGATTCTATGATTTCAGCCCAGATAAATGTTTTTAAAACTTACCAGATATATAAACAGAGGATATAAAATGAAAATCCTCTAACTGACATGTATATGATGGATGCCCTCCTTTCATGAATCAGCCATTTAAAGCTTATTTTTGTGCACTTAGCCCCCACAAACTGGACCACAGAATCCAGACTGTAGTTCCTGCTGCCGTGGTGACTTTGGAGTTCGTCTCTACCAAGGGCCCCCAGGACCTCCTGGACCCCCTGGGATGCCAGGTAAACAAGAAGGTGTTTTTTTTTTAATTATTTTTTTTAAATCTGGCTAATTACGGGCTAGAAATTACAAGGTGTTCTATGAATTATCAGAGAATGGTCCAAACATCACTCTTTGGGGATAGACTCAGGAAGGAGATTTGCTGTAATTTCTGGGGAGACAGAGATTTTCTATTAGACTTTAAAGTCTTTTCCAGTGAAAACCCATTTGTTATTAAAATTCAACTTTCACAAATTTACACTAAAAGCAATCCTATTACATTTCTAGGGCAAATTGGTCTCTCTTCCTAAGAAGCATGAATCTTCCTTTAAAGCTGGAAGAACTTGTTTGCTGGAGTTGATTATTACAATCACCCTTTAATGTCCAGCTATGCTATTGTGTACTGCGTTCAAGAGGTGTTTTTTTCATCAGTGTATTGCTAGTCAGTATTTTGCAGACATGCATGCTTTGACTCTCTCACAGAATGCCTTCTTATTCCTTCTTTCTTATTGTCTTCCATAATAAAAAGTACCTTTTAATCTTTTTTTTTTAATAAAAATGCACACAAAACAAGACGCATAAGAAAAGGGTATACTACAATATGATAACTGGTATTGAAAAATAATTGCCTATAGAAGGGAAACAGATAGTTAGTCTCATGTTGGTGTATGTTTTTTTAATAGCAGCTGCCTTTAGGGATTTGAAAATCACAGTTCCCAAAGAAGACATATAAGGTAAACAACATGTCAGTGGCTGACAGATTGGTCTCATCTTCAAAGCTGACATCTTCTGTTTTCATAATAAAATTGTCATTTTATAATCCCTCTGTCTCACAAATGTACTGACCTTAAAAAACATGTCAAAAAACCATGCACACCCACACAAATAAACAAATAAATACATAATTTTAGAGAGGCTGGTGCTGGTCTCTTCTCACAGGTCATTAGTGATAGAACAGAGGGAATGGCCTCAAGCTGTGACTGGGTAGGTTTAGACTGGACATTAGGAAAAAATTTTTCACAGAAAGAGTCTTCAGGCATTGAAATGAGCTGCCCAGGGAGGTGGTTGAGTCACCAACCCTGGATGTGTTTAGAAGTGGTTTGGATGTGGTGCTTGGGAATATGGTTTAGGGGTGAACCTTGCAGAGTAGGGTTATTGGTTGGACTTGGTGATCCTGAGGATCTTTTCTAACCTGAATGTTTCTGTGATTCTGTGATTCTGTGAAACCTTCACAAAAATACCACTGATCATTACATATGTAAGAGAAATTTAATGATGAGGTGTCTTGTGCAGAAATATTGCAACACATATTAGTAAATTGTTGGCTTATTAGAAGCAGGACAGGATTTTTTTATTAGACCCATGCTTACAAGGCTGCAGTGGACATACTGGGACACAGCCCAAGCCCCAGGTTTGACCTTTCCTTATGTGAGGATATATCTCAGTCACACCTTGTCATGAACACGTCATGAAAAGGTATGCCTGACAGCAACTTTCACCAACTTTCTGCACCCCAGAATTTCTTTCTCCTTCATCTCCTGTATTTTGTATCATTGTGTCCATAAAGGGAATAACAACAGCTGTGTTTCCTTTAATGGAATCAAATGTGACTTTCAAATCTCTGTTCTGAACTGGTACAGGAGTAGTTCTGGCTTTACGTGAAGGATCATGTTAGTTGGACTCAATGATCTTAAAGATCTTCTCCAACTTACATGATTCTGTGATTCTATGATTATACTTGTTATTTTTAAGAGTTACTGATTTCTCTATCCAAACAAAAATTTTCTTAATTTTTTTCCGCAACATAGATTCCTTGTTCAAAGCAATATTTTTTTCTCAGTACAAAAACTCTAAAGAATCACTGAATTATTAGATTTGATCTCATATAATATCATTCTTGTGGATTTGTAACCAGAGTGACTCTTCAGAGAACAAGCAGAATGGCAAAGAATCTATTTCAAATCAGGTAGAATTACAATAATGATGACACTAATTAATCTCCTGAGTAGTTAATTGCTCAGTGATTCTAGCCAACTTTAAAATTTTCTCAGTGTTTGCTCAGTAATTACCTCAGTAAACATCAGGAAGCAAGCAATACTGAAGCTACAGGAATATGTTTTTATAATGACCTCTTACACAAGAAGCACTCTCAGAAAACCTTCATTATAAAAAATATGTGTTTCTTTAAATCAAGGAATATGAAATCAATCAACCTCATCAAGAATGAGCTAAGCAGCACCCTGAGAATTCACGCTCTCCTGTTCTTAGCACAGATGTGTCATTTAGCTGGTTTAAGGCTACAGCTACCTTTGTTTGTTTAGACATGTTTTAAAGATACCAAAATGTTATATAAAATTATATTATTCTATCCTTGTTCATAGAATCACAGAATCATAGAATCAACCAGGTTGGAAGAGACCTCCAAGATCATCCAGTCCAACCTATCACCCAGCCCTAAGCAATCAACTAGACCATGGCACTAAGTGCCTCATCCAGTCTTCTCTTGAACATCTCCAGTGATGGCAACTCCACCACCTCCCTGGGCAGCCCATTCCAATGGGCAATCACTCTCTCTGTGACGAACTTCCTCCTAATATCCAGCCTATACCTCCCCTGGCACACCTTGAGTCTGTGTCCCCTCATTCTGCTGCTGGTTGCCTGGGAGAAGAGACCAACCCCCACCTGGCTACAACCTCCCCTCAGGCAGCTGTAGACAGCAATGAGGTCACCCCTGAGCCTCCTCTTCTCCAGGAATTATCAGGAAATAAGTTTTTACACAAAAGGGAAAGAAACAATGCTTATGCTTGCAGGCTGGTATGTGTCTATAGGCACTGGCTTTCACTTTTTTTTGAGCCTTACTGTTGCTGACATCTCGTCCTTGCACATTTCCCCAACAACGCAATAAATTGAAACATCTACTGTTGATTCAGCAACACCAAGAGAGCATTTGGGTTAACTCCTAAACATCAGTCAATGCTCTTCTGGAAACCTGTCCATCAAACTTGTCCAAAACTTTCACCTTTATTTAACTATACCACTCTTTGTTATTCATCACAGCTCAGTCTATGTTTTATAGTACTGAGAGGCCCATGCATTGCAAATCAGTGGAAAATGACCCTGTTGCAGTTATCTGTTAAAATAAATTATTTGAAATTATTTATGATAAACTGAAAGGTCTGCTTCCTTTAAGGAAATCACGGAAACAATGGAAATAATGGAGCCACTGGCCAGGAAGGAGCCAAAGGTGAGAAAGGAGACAAAGGAGATATGGGACCAAGGGGAGAACGTGGCCATCATGGACCCAAAGGAGAGAAGGGCTACCCTGGGGTTCCCCCAGAGCTACAGGTACAAAATCTCTGGCTTGTTTTGGCTGCAGTAATTCTCAGGTTATGGTTTCCTTCTCTGCCTTACTACTGTGAGATACTTGTGAAGCAAATTCCGCTGTAAATTAATACAGTGTGAGGCATACATAGTTCTCTCTTGTGACTGGCAAATGTGGTCTGCCACATCTTCCTGAAAAAGAAAAATATCAGGGCTTCTTTTTTAGTTTTTCTTTAGACTAAAAATCCCACTGAGATATGGGCAGGAAGAAATGCATGATTCCGTTTTAGGGCAGAAAGCCAGTATCTGGATCATTAAAGGAGAATAGCAAGTACTCTTATTTTTCTATCAAGCTGTGTCATATACGTAACTGTGCTTCCTATGGCATATGGAAAGAGTGAAGGAGTGCCCATGCTCTTGCCTGTGCTTCTCAGGTCAGTCAGGGTTTGTGAGATTCTCAGAAGTGTATGTATCCGACTCAAAAGTATTGGTTCAAAAACCTCTGCGAGCAGACAGAAATCCTCTGGATCTGAAAAATATGCCTCATTAGCTATCTGTGGTTTTATATGTTTAGATACCTTAAACGTGTTGAGAAGCATAAAAAAACTACTCAAAAGCCAGAAAATCACTAAAACCTGAGCTTAAGACTGAGCTGATAAGCTCTGCTGAGGTGTGGGATATATTTGTTTGGACTCGAGAGCTTCTTCATGTTCCAGGAATCAGGCAGATGGCAGAGAACTTATGTACGTATATATACCTGCAATATAGCTGAGATGCTTTGTAGCTTTCTTAAGATAACTACCAGTAAATGGGATTTGGATAACTAAGACACTTGCCTGCTGTTGCAAAGAGGATTTAAAAGGGTCATCCACACTGTATATTGCAATGTAGCAATATATAAGCAGTTCAGCTGCAATTTCAAGAAGACTTGACTATATGATGTAGCAGAGCTGAAGTCTAAAGACAAGATTTAGATACATAGTAAGCCTTTGAGATTCATCCCTCCTGGTCTCCAGCTGCCACTGGAGACAAGAAGGGCCTTCTGTAGGTCAGACTAGCTAGCCCCCCTGTAGGGGAATCCTGGAGCACTTCAGATGGCACTCAGTGCATTTGCATGGGTAAGTGATTGCAGTCAGATTCAGCTTCAGGCAGCCTGCATTTGAGGGAAGCATCTAAACTCCAATTACAGTTACTGATGATCTAAAAGAGCAGCTCAGCTTAATCTGACATCACTGCTTGTTTTGGGCAAATGGGACTTCAGACATCACAATGTATGCAGATCTCCAGAAACTCTAAAGGAGTTTAAATCTTCAGTCACACATACACAACTTAAACGGAAGTGTCTAAGTCTGATTCATTCTTCCAAAACCAAGTCCATCACAGAAGGGACAAAACGGGATACAGAAAACATGTACAGAAGTAAATCTCACTTCCAAACACTCTGATTTGGGGAAAAAAGTGAAGTTCTGATCTATTTACAGATCTACACTTTTAAACTGAAGAATACCCTTTCCCAGAAATAGTCATTCCTAGTATTTCTTATATCCTCAAAAAAGGCATGCAAATTAACAGCAAAATCAACAGTAAAACTAATATGTGCAGTGTGAAAAAAAACATATTTGGATTCTTGGCATTGTATATGCTTGATTCTTCACCCTGGGTTGCATGCAAATGGAATAATTGCACAAAATAAAATTCACAATGAAAATAGTTTCCAAAATTATTTGACTTATTAAATAAGGCAGAATAATTTAGGTGGTCTTAAAGAATTAACTGGAATTAATATTATAGATGAATATCTTAAAACCATATTTGCAGTGTTTACATGCAACATAAAGTATTTTTGTAATTCTAAAATGAACTATCAGCATTTTTTTCTTACATAAAGGCAGTGGTAGTAGTATAATTACAAACTGAAAAATGAAAGAAGACTGAATAACAAAAGCTCATATTGCAATACTTATTTCTGAGTAAAATTCCATCACTGTTTTTAACAGATGTGTTCAAAAATTCTTTACACACATATAGCATATACATTTCTTGTTAACATCATGCTTAAGAATTTTAGAGCAAGGGTAGACAGAGGAGAAAGCACTTCTAAATACCATATTGTTTTTAAGTACAGGATTATTTTGAAAGACTTGGCAAGTCCATGTTGATCTGCTACTTCAAAACGGTCCCTAGTTAGAAAGTACATCTCTTTCAACTCTTCTGATTAGCCCAAGAAAAGTAGGTTGAGGTCAAAAAGCATTCAGAATGGAATCTAGACAAAAGCTGTAAATTCCATCAAGCTTCCATTGCAGCTGCTTTCCTTTAACATATGATGAACTCTGATGTGAGCCTGGCTGAAAGGCAAGAAGTTAACAATTTGCCATCATAGAAAATGCATTCATGCAGGGATAAGGAAAATGAGTCTAAGCTTTCACCTCACATCTGGAGCTCTTCAGATTTCTGAGAAGATGGATAATGATTTCCATTGTTAGCTCCAGATTTGCATTTGATTTTGCCTGTTTTGGTTTTGTTCTCACTTCAATCTGAAATCAAAAGAAGTTTGGGGTGTTGTCTTTTTCTTAATACCAGTATAGCTGTAATCTCTCAAAAAACAAACAAACAAAACCCCTAACTTTTGTGATGGACATTTGTCATCTTAAGAAGTTAAGAGATAGAAATAAAATACCAAGTCACTGTGCGACCTTCTGGCATCTTGTTGCCACAATTCTGATTGTGTCCCATCTACTGACAGTCAGATGAGTGGATCACAGATTCACAGAAGAGATAACCTTCTTCCCTGCGCACGCAAGCTGGCAGAGTTGTTCCTTGGTATCTTCCTGAGGGTAATGTGAATTGTCTGATGTGGGAGGTTTTGCACTTTCATAGAAAGCTACAAATTATTTCCCACAGCCAACATGTCTCACTACAAGAAGTACCATGAAGTTGAAGCACAGTCTTTACCTCCTTAGTTTTCTCTTCTGGTCCCCACCACCCTCTGTCGTCATAACTGAGTGTACAGGGCAACTGCTAAGAGAGAAAAAGCACTGAAGGATGAGTCCCAGCAATGGCACTTCCAGAGGACCTCTAGTAAAAATGTTTAATGTATCTGAAGGTAGTTAGTGAGAAACACTAATGTGTATGGATTTAACTGATCATTGTTTATTCCACACATTCAGTTAAAAGCAATATTCAGTCTAAATGCACTGGGGAACATATAAAAGTTAATTAAATCGCTTTTGCCGGAAACACTATCCATTTTAATACCAGTTTTCTGTTGCATCTTTCTAGAGAGAGTTAAAAGTAAATAAAATCCCAAATATTCTGACCTGAAAACACTTGCTGATGCATTCACTCTTACAGTCATGAATAGTCCAATTGAATCTAAGAAGCCTAGTCCTCTTCCAGGTTCATTCAATGGGAGTTTTGTTACGGTAGTTTTATGGCCTTGGAACAGGCCCTAGAAGAACATCTCTGTCAGGAAAATAAACAGACTGTAATACAGGAAAAAATTCTGTAGCTGATTCTCCTGCACATGTGACTTTAGTGAATGACTGCCTGAATAAGACTGCATTTCTGCAGGTCGCATTCATGGCTTCCATGGCTACTCACTTCAGCAACCAGAACAGTGGGATCATCTTCAGTAGTGTCGAAACCAATGTTGGAAATTTTTTCGATGTCATGACTGGAAGATTTGGTGCTCCAGTGAATGGTGAGTGTTTACAAAACAAAATAATGCAATTTTGAGAGATACAGCGAGAAGTGTGGTCATTAAAGTTGAGAAACTAATTGACTGCCTTTTCACAAGACACTGATGAGACTTGTTCTGCATAGCTCTTGCTACCTAAAGGGAAAACTGAGCTGGAAAATGAGCAAGCCAAGAGAGGGCTTGCCAGACAATGAAGACATGGTTGCACTGACACACTGTCAGCCACTTTCAGTCAGAGAAAGAGCTAAAAAGAAAAAGAGTAATAGTAAGAGTGTGTTGTGCAAGAAGAGAAAACAGTGGCTGTGTCTTCATAGTTCAGGAAGCAGGTTTGGCCAGGTTAGTCGCAGTGGGTTTTGCTAAAACTACAGATGCCCTGTCTGACCTGGGTGACATGCTGTCTGACTGACAGTCTCTGAGGCTGAGCCCTGGCTGACCTGGAGGCTGCCCTTTTGGGAGATGGTAGGAGCAAGAAGGTAAGGAATAAAAGGTGAGAGAGGGGTCACTACACAAAGCCTCTGGGAAATTTCCCTTTCAGTGAGAAGAAAACAATGAGAATTCTTGCAATGTCAGAATACAGTTATTGCTCTGGAGCAAGAAGAGGCTAAACCCCTGCCATATAATAATTAATTTTGGCGGACTATAAGCAGAAGCAAAATAACTACTGACAACTGGAAGATAATACTGGTCTCAGTTGTTACATTTTCTAAGTACAAAGACAAGTCTATGGCATGACTGCCTCTCTCTATGAAGCACACATTTTGTATTTGGTTAATCTTTTCAGGGGTGTATTTCTTCACCTTCAATATGATGAAACATGAAGATGTGGAGGAAGTATATGTGTACCTGATGCATAATGGTAATACAGTTTTCAGCTTATACAGGTAAGTGAGGGGTCAGGTCATTTTAATGCAAGACATGTTTCCATACTTATGATAGCTTACTCACATTTCAAGAAACATGACATTGTTAATGATTTGTAAGAATTTCTGTAAGGTAAAAAAAAACTAAAACCAAAACCAAAGAAAAACTATTGTCTTTTGCCCTCCTCAACTTAAAAATTTGGATCCACTGCATTCTACCACCTTCTGTAAGGACCTGGTCAAGAAGCTTGTAGACAGATGGATACCCCCAAAAAAAAAAAAAAAGTTTGAAAAAAATATTCTTTAATACCAACCAGGCGTCTGATGCCAAAACCAAGCTTCTCTCATGAGAAAAAATGATTAAACACAAAAGCTTAAATTGATCACACTGGATTTTAGGCACTTAGATAACAGCATGTTCATTTAAGCTGATAAGGTTTCTTCAACAGCCTGTACCTGACGCATCATCAAAGGATGCTTCCTGCTCAGTAGGTCTTACCTGAAAAAGTGCCTTATTTTTAACCCTGAGTCACTGATGTCAGAAAAGGCAACAAGTGCAAGAAATGGAACTAGCACTCATGTGAAGCCAGCAAGGTAGCACACATTGGCCTACATTCCAACAAAAGGCCTCAGGATGGAGTGAGCTCCGTGTCTCTGCCTATTGCCTGTGCCAGGAGAACATGGGCTCACCTCACATGAGACCTCTGACCTGAAGGCATTTAAAATCACCTGGGATGAACCAAGGTAAAACGAGCATCACAGGAAATCTGGACTGTTGTGATGACAGTTGGAGTTGATCTTAAAAGTCTCTTCCAACCAAAACAGTTCCATGTTTCTGTGTTTCAAGAACAGTCTCAAGGAGCAGGACTTAGGGGTGTCAGTTAATGAAAAATTCCACATGAGCTAGCTTTTGAAGCCCAGAAGTCCAACGGGATCATGGGCTGCATCAAAAGAAGTGTGACCAGCAGGTGATTCTTCCCCTCTACTCTGCTCTCGTGAGACGCCACCTGGAGTACTGAATCCAGTTCTGGTGCCCTCCAGCATAATCACAGAATCACAGAATCAGTAAGGTTGGAAAAGTCCTCAAGGATCATCAAAGTCCAACCTGTCACCCAAGACCTCATGACCACTAAACCATGTCACCAAGTGCCACCTCCAATCCCCTCTTGAACACCTCTAGGGACAGCAACTCCACCACCTCCCTGGGCAGCACATTCCAACAGCTAACAACTCTCTCTGTGAAGAACTTTCTCCTCACCTCCAGCCTAAACTTCCCCTGGAGCAGCTTGAGACTGTGTCCTCTTGTTCTGGTGCTGGTTGCCTAGGAGAAGAGACCAACCCCCACCTGCCTACAACCTCCCCTCAGGTAGTTGTAGACAGCAATGAGGTCACCCCTGAGCCTCCTCTTCTCCAGGCTAAACAACCCCAGCTCCCTCAGCCACTCCTCATAAGGTTTGTGTTTGAGGCCTCTCCCCAGCCTCGTTGCTCTTCTCTGGACACATTCCAGTATCTCAATGTCCTTCTTAAATTGAGGAGCCCAGAACTGGACACAGGACTCGAGGTGTGGCCTAACCAGTGCTGAGTCCAGGGGCACAATGACTTCCCTGCTCCTGCTGGCCACACTATTCCTGATATAGGCCAGGATGCCATTGGCCTTCTTGGCCACCTGGGCACACTGCTGGCTCATGTTCAGGTGGCTGTCAACCAGTACCCCCAGGTCCCTTTCTACCTGGCTGCTCTCCAGCTACTCTGTCCCCAGCCTGTAGCTCTGCATGAGGTTGTTGTGGCCAAAGTGCAGCACCCGGCACTTGGACTTGTTGAAGTGTCATCTGCAAATTTACTGATGACTGACTCAATCTCCTTATCCATATAAAGATATTTTAAAGATATTGAATAGGATTGGGCCCAACACTGATCCCTGGTGACACCACTAGTGACAGGCTGCCAGCTGGCAGTGGCACCATTCACCACCACTCTCTGGGCACTGCCCTCCAGCCAGTTCTTAACCCAGCACAGAGTGCTGCTGTCCAAGCTGTGGGCGAGGAGGTTGCTGTGGGGGAAGGTGTCAAAGGCCTTGTTGAAGTCCAGGTAGACTACATCCACAGCCTGCCCCACATCCACCAGGCAGCTCACCTGATCATAGAAGATCAGGTTGGTGAGGCAGGACCTCGGAGGGATATCAGACTGCTGGAGCAGATCTAGAGGAGAATTGTGAAGCTAATCGGAGGGCTGGAGCACCTCCCCTATGGGGACAGGCTAAGAGAGTTGAGGCTGTTCAGCCTGGAGGAAAGGCAGCTCTACAGAGACCTTATAGTAGCCTTCCAGTACCTGAAGCTAACCTACAAGAAAAGCAGGAAGAGATTTTTTACAAGGGCTTGTTGTGATAGAAAGAGAGGGAATGGGCTGAAGCTTGAGGAGGGCAGATTTAGACTGGATATTACATAGAAACTCTTTAAAATGGGGGAGGTAAAATACTGGAAAGGTTGCTCAGGGAGGTCATGGATGTCCCCTTCCCGGAGGTGTTCAAGGCCAGGCTGGATGAGGCCTTGAATAACCTGGTCAAGTGGAAGGTATCCCTGCCCTTGGCAGAGGGGTTGGAACTAGATGATCTTTAATGTCCCTTGCAACCCAAACCATTCTATGAATCTGTGAATCTACAAATGAGCATTTTTACTATAAACAATCCTGAAACAGGTAAGTTAAACTTCTAGAATTTCAGGAATGAGATGATACAATTAGGCAAGGTTCAAAATTTAAGCAGAAGATCAAATGCAGAAACACAGCAAAATTTACTCACAAAACTGCAAAAGTGTTGGCAAGCCTTTTAAGGAAGTTTTGCTCAGGTTAACAATGTGATTTCTTGGATTCTGGTTTTAAAAGTTGTTTGAATGATCATTATTGAGAAAAAAAAGCTAACACAAAAATATTCATCCTTAGCTATGAATCAAAAGGGAAAGCAGACACCTCAGGAAATAGTGCAATCCTAAAACTTGCCAAGGGAGATGAAGTTTGGCTGCGAATGGGAAATGGAGCCCTCCATGGAGACCATCAACGCTTCTCCACCTTTGCTGGGTTTCTTCTTTTTGAAACCAAGTAAAGAAAAAAAAAGAAAAAAAGAAAAAAAGGAACACACGAGTAGATGTTTATCTGAGGAAACTTCTTTTTTTTGGACCTGGTATCTTTCTCTGGACTGTGGAATAGCACTACAACATTGAAAGATCAGGGAGGCTTGTTTTGATGCAACATGTTGTTATTAGTGTATCAGAGATGAGCAGAATACATTGGGCAGTTGACACACAAGCTCACAGATGTTGTATTGTCATCTGGGTTATGTTTAGTAAGTCGTTACTTGTTCCTATTGCTCTTTTCTCCAAAGTGACTGAAAAACAAAGGAAAAGTAGTTTAAATAATTCTGAAAGCAGTTTGTGCAGTAGTCAGTTTTGTCGGTAAATATACTTCAGTGAAGTATATGTCAGAAACCAAACAATTGAGTCAAGTTCTTATTTTCATTTATTCAGTTCTTACTACATGTTTATTTAAGTCTACATCATGGAAACAGGCCAGAGGGAATTATAAGCAGGCTCAGCTGAGACCAGATTTAAAAGAAGAAGTTTCTACTGGACTAGAATGAAGAAAAAAATGTGAAAATAAAGATGTCAAGGATTCAGGTTTATTGTGTTCCCATCTCAAACCTCTGAAGATGTGGTGTCATTTTTCATAGATTTTAAGTACATATTTATTTCACTCTCTTGAAAAAAGAGTGGTAGTAATTTTTGCCTTAATAAGCAGCCTGAAGCTGTCCAGGGGATCAGGCAGGGGAACTGTAATGTTTCCTCCCAGCTTTCAAAGTGTCAAAACCTGATGTCACTGAATGCAAAATGTCAAAACAGAGACAATGTTGGAGAAGTTGGGGATATACCAACAGCACACTCTCTGTGGAGTTAGTAGCTCTTTATAAGGATGCACCTTTTAATACTGCATATTTACTTAACAGTGAAGTTGTTGATTCAGCTTTCCTAGCAGCCTTCCAAGAACCAGCATTTCAGGAAAAGACACTGCAGCCTGGCAAAGCAGCTGCTAACTCAGTTCAATAATTAAGCAAACACAAGCACTGGCTGGCTCAGAAATTCTGGTCACAGTAAAGTAGGCTATTCTTTAGCATTAACATTTGCCACCAGCTTTTCAAAATGTGAGTACCTGAAAACCTGTTTTGCTATTTTCTTTTCATCAGAATCAGCACCAAATATAGGTGAGACAATACTGGTGTGAATGTATCTTTTGCACATTCTGCCTCTCCACATACAAGTTAATGAAGTATAAATTACATTTTAACAGAGGCATTATCTGCCTTTACTGTATAATGCACAAGTGGAATTAGGAAAACATCTATTGGAAACTCTTTTATACTGAATACATATATCAACAGTACAACAACAGAGGAATGAAAATGCCCTATGAATTTGCATGCCCTATGCACATGTTCCTAGTGTATGTAAATCGTGTCTTGTGATGAAAAATGCATGTTGATACTTGATGATTATGACATTTTTAGTTTTATGCATCAACCACTGAAAATACTAGCTTTAATGAAGTTTTATTGTTTCTTTATGAGATTGGGTCAGGTTTGGAACACATCAGTTTTCAAAACCTGACACCATGTTGTTTTAATAAGTATTTAAGTAAAATTCTGGCATGCCTTCAAACTAAAACTTGCTAGGTAATCAGATAATACTATTCTTCTAGAATAAGTGCACTAGTTGTATGAGATACACAGCATCCTGAGCTAATGTTCACAGTAGGAAAAGTCTCCAAAAAAATTTTCTTGTGCTAGGAATTTTTGCTTAGTTCGTAAAAAATACATTTACCCAATAAAGAATAATAGTCATAGAGCTATACTGATGTGTTCATGTCTATTTACTGAAGACTTTACCATTTGGAAACCATAGAGATGTATTCCTAAAATGTAATCCTTATGCTACTGAATGTGAGAAAGACATCGCTAAGGATCAAAATACATTCATTTTACATCTTTGTCTCTGTACACATACACATAAAATTGAACTCTCTAAGGCCTGCTTTAGAGGCTAAAATTCCCTTAATGGCACAGACATTCTATCCACTATGCCCTTTAAACTTCTTTACATTGTCACTGAGGAACATCATAGCAACCAGCAAGTGGATCAGGGTGCTAAAGTATTCCAAACTTAGACTGAGAACACAAAGGTGAATTATTTTTAGCTTGGTGGGCCCATGAGTCTTCAGGACAACAGGGAAGAGATGCAACATACAAATGGACTAAAGGGTGGGTTTAACTATGGATGCTATTGCACTGTTTATCCATAACTGTGAAACATGTGCTACAATCAAACAAGAGAAACAGTTAAGACACTTTAGTCGCATGGGAGATGATGGTAAAATACAAATATGGAGACAACTGGCAGACAGAATACATCACATTCCCACAAACCTTTGAAGTCGAGTGTCATGTCTGGTGGTTGAAGAAACCACCAGACAGCTGGAAATACATCCAGTATCCAAGTCACCTCCTAGAACGCTATCCTGGGCCTTGAAAAGCAGATCTTGTGGCAACACAGCACTACAGAAAGAACTGAGTCAGACAGTGGAACTCACTTCAAAACCAACTTATGGACAATTGGGCCAAAGGGCATGATACCAGATAGATATATCATAATCCCTTATTCTGCACCAGACTCCAGAAAAATTGAATGATACAATGGGCTGTTAAAAACTCCTCTGAAAGCAAAGGGAGGTGACACTTTAAAAACTTAGACAAGCATTTAGCACAGGCCACATGGTTAGTTAACACCAGGGGATCCATTGATCGAGCCAGCTCCGCTCAACCTGATCCTTTACATACAGGAGAGGGAATAAAGTCCCTGTGGCACATGACAGGAATTTCACAGAATTCACAGAATGTTAGGGGTTGTAAAGGACCTCAGAAGATCAACTAGTCCAACATCCATGCAAGAGCAGAATCACCTAAGGTAGGTCACACAGGAACACATCCAGGTGGGTTATGAATGTCTGCAGAGAAGGAGACTGCACAACCTCTCTGGGCAGCTTGTTTCAGTGCTCTGCCACCTTCACAGTGAAAAAGTTTTTCTGTATATTTATATGGAACTTCCTATGCTCCAGCTTGCACCCGTTGCCCCTTGTCCCATCACTGGACATCAAGGAAAAGACTGTCCTCCCAACACTTTCCTGTCACATATGTATAAACATTAATAAGGTTACCCCTCAGTCTCCAAGCTAAAGAGCCCCAGCTCCCTCAGTCTCTCCTCATAAGGAAGATGTTCCACTCTCTTAATAATTTTTGTGGCTCTGTGCTGGACTCTTTCAAGCAGTTCCCTGCCCTTCTTGAACTGAGGGGCCCAGAACTGGACACAATATTCCAGATGTGGCCTCGCCAGGGCAGAGTGGGAGGAGAACTTATCTTGACCTACTAGCTGCAGCCCTTCTAATACACCCCAGGATGCCACCTGCCTTCTTAGCCACAGGGGCACATTGAGTGGTGCCCTCTAAGATCCTGAGGTGAACCCACAGCCCATGAACATGAACCAGGAAGAATTTCATACCATTTTTCCTGCCCTAAAAGGTGATCCAGAATCATGAATGAAATGAAATTCCTAGTTTTCCTGTGAAGTCTTGACAGTTTTCTCTCTGCAAAGCTACTGCATGCAAGCTTTGCTGACTGAACATTGTAATACTTTTATAAATACATTGTTAACATATTAATTCCAAAGATCCTTCAAAATCAGCTGTTGATGTAAAAATCTGCATGCTCCTGTTATGTAAGATTATCAAGTTTTATATTCCAGCAAGTCACATGGAATGTATTTTTTTCTCAGAAATATTTATGAAAATTAGTCACCTTTCCATTGCTGATAATGGAATGACTCTTGCTTAGCAGATGCTCAAGATAAAAGACTGCTAGAGACTTTTCTCCTCTTTTATAAAATAGGTCGTATCTTTCAATTTGTGTTGAGTAAGAAGCTTTCTGGAAACCAAAAGCTGATGACGAAATCAGCACGTAAATGTAGGAATGAAGACCCCTAAGATGACAATGGGAAAGGACTAATATTGTACATCTGCATTTTAAAATGAGGCAAGGCATCCTTCATGAACACATTCAGAGAATAATAAAACCTATGTGGTGCAACATTTTATTGAATAGAGACTTCCTGTGTTAACTGGTGAAAAATAGCACCAAGACAGTTTTATCCTTCTGCTTTTCTGAAAACAATCAAGCAGAGTGAGAAATTACACCAAAAAGCAGTGTTTTAAAACAACCACATTGTTACAACACCAAGAAAGGAAATACCCATGGTAAAATAATCTTTGACCGGTTTCCTGTAAATGTGTCTCACAGTATGTTCCTCCAATCATCTAAACAAATCCTACTTCTTAGTCTCTTCCAGCAGTTACATGATGCTTGTTCAATTAAGACACAGGCCAAATAGTGCAATGTGATAGCAAGAGATGAATATAGAACAGCTTCCTTCAGTGACTTCATCCAAATATATAGCTAGTGAAGCATCCTTAATAAATAGAATAGAGTATATGATCACACAAGAAAGAACAGTGAAATCAAAATCAAAGCAGCAATATTCATTTTAGCATTTTCTCATTTTCTAAGAGCTTAATTATTCAGTCCTAGCAATTCCTTGAAAGAAAAACACTCGGAGCTTTCACAGCATGCTGAAGTCCAAGAGAGTCAAGGAAGCCCATAAGAACTGGAACTTCAGGCCAAGAGAAGGGATTTCAGAACTTGCACCATTCTGTCATGTGAAAAGTCCTGGTCCACATCTGAGAGCACTGGATTGAAAATTTAATTTGTCTCTTGTTCATCTTTTAATCTAGAAAAGGGTAGATGTGTGACTGTTTTGAATAAAATCTTTGAGATACAGCATCACTTCAAATCAATGCTTTCTTCCTTCCAAGACTACTCACTTCTCAGAAAAGTCTATGCTTGCTTTCTCAAATTATCAAAGATGTGCGAAATAAAGAGCACGAATTAGCTATGCCATAGCTAAGGCACAGATTAAGTGGCTCATGGACAAGATGATGGAAACAGTTCATAAAACCAAAAGCTTATAGATCCATCTCAGTAGCAATGCAGAAGACATTATGTTTAATGAATGGCTCTGTTTGGGCAGGATGGCCAAATGGTATTGCATGTGGTGCCCAGCAGAAAGCTGAAGTGCAGTATCCAGGCAAACAAAATCTGGGAATAACCTTGGTCTAGATTTTCCAGTCCCTACAACAGTGGTTAATAATACACTTCCAGAAGAGCATGTTCTACTGATTAGTCAATATAAAGGTTAGCTATATAAAGCTACTCTGCCAGTCTCTTTATCTAAAATGAAAGCACAGTAAAACCGTAAGCTGAAACTCAAAGGAGATAAAAGATGAGCATTTGGCTCAGGTACAAGGGTAAATGTCCAAAGTACAGAGAACACTGCCACAGACATCAGTAAGCTCTTTTCCTACTTTAAGAGAGTATCATGGGGCAAATTTCTGACACTGGAAGTTAATGGCAAAGCTTGTTCTCTGCAGCAAGGCCAGATCATCACCCCAATAACTGTGCTAAACAACTCACAAACAGTGACTACAAAAGTAGTTTTCCTAGGATATGTTTATTTTAATGAAGTAGCATGAGGCAACTTATACAACTAATTTCTGTGGCTGAGACTGAGCTTTCATCTCTAAATCTCTAATTTTTATTTTCAGACAGAGGCAGATTCTCAAGCAGAATAAATTCACAGCTACTTTAGAGGGATATCTTGATCTCAGGACAGATTCTCTTTGGAGCTTTTTGTGTGATGGGTAGTACACTTAAGAAAGTGAAAAATAATGTGAGAACCCCTGCTCACAAAGAAGCAGAGATACATCAAAAGGAAAGAGCACAAGCTGAAAAACCTGATGAAACTGCCCAGATCATGCTGCTGTATTTGCCAAGTGTGTTGTTTGTGCAAGGGACATCATGTCACAAGAGCACACAATAGGAGGTCAGAAATGTGGGCCTACATTGTCTTTCTGGATATTGAGAAGTGTTATGAACGGAGCGCAGCTTATACTCAGGCAAGGCATACATATAGTCTTCAGGATAAAGCACTCATTTTTAAAGCTCCAATAAACTTGCATTTTTAGACGATTTTAATTATCGAGATTTGAAATTATTATAACGGATATGAGCAATTCTTGCTTTTTCATTAACAAAACCACTACAAACTGCACTGGTACCTGTCTTCTCTTTAACCATGCATTGATTAAATTGTAAACAATATAAACATGAAAGGGGATAATCAGGGGGTTGTGTATAGCTGTAACTTCACATTCCTCCCATGGTATTTTTCCAAGTGACTGAAAATAAGAGCAATTGTAATCAATAAATCTGTTGTAAAAATCTGGCATGCAGTGTGGCCAGTTTGTATCATAGAAATGCTGCCCACACTGGGATTTTAACCTCAAAACAATCTCCTTTCCTACACCCAGTGCCTCTGCAGTGCTGAATTCATACAGATATCCACTTGCTGTTGCATATTAATGATGCATAATAAATGGTATCATATAGATAAGTACTACACCATTTTAACTGCAAGCCCATGCTAGTGGGAGGGCTCTTTGTTTTTAATGTACATTTTCTGCTGGTCAGGCTGCTGCTTCAGCAGAATTTGCTGGGTTCAGATAATTAGCCTCATCTCTTAGTTAATTGCAGTACCTGTTTCTTTCTCATATCTGTTTATCTCTTAGTTTGTTAAAATCCATTTTCTTAAAAAGCAGACTTCATGTCCTTACCTCCCTGAAACTGAAATAATTCAATAAGGTCTTAACTTGAATGTTTCTTTCACAGAGTACCCCTGGTGGATGACAACAACAAAAAACCAAACCAAACCAAAAAATAAACACAAAACACACGCAACAAAGCAGGTGCCAAGGGCTGCTGGGTTAAACCATAGCAAGCTGCAGACATTATCCAGGGTGTGAATACAGTGTTACTTAAATGTGATAAACCAAACAGCATCATCAGGTGAAATGAAAGAAGGGAACACAACAGAAATTGTCCGTTCTTACTCAACACAAACTCCAAGACCTGAAGGTGAGAGAAGACGAAACTGAAAAGCATTTTAAAAAATGCATCATCGCAGTAACGTAATGGTTTGTGGAAGCAAATCTTTTTACAGAATGGTGTCTTTAAGGAAGATGGATTTGAATGAAAAGGCACAATTTTATCTGTCTATTACTTCTTGTGGGTGGTATCATAGCACTGGTAAATCAGTACATGCATTATAGAACCAGGTGTCTACCTGGAAAATAAAAAGTATTGTGACAATAAACCTCTTTTGTTTGTTATTGCAGGGTAGAACAAATTGTGGAATTGCATTTGCTGCCTTTACATATTTTTGTAGTCCAACTAATTTAAAAATAAACAATGAAGGAAGCATGGAACTGATTTTAAGGGCCCCTTCACTCTGTCTCCTACTCAGTCTCCTACTCAGTAACCTGAAATACTGGGAGAAGGGCTGAAGTCGGAGAAACCATGTTAATCCAATGCGGGTTTCATCACCTCTGCTGGATGGATGTCTCTTCTTGTGAGCAGCCTAAACAAAAATAAAACGACCATGGACTCCAGTCAAACACGGCTGCTTTTCTGGCAAGCTACATTGAAAGAGAGACTGTGCATGAATGTGGGCTTTATTAAACCCCATCTGAGTCAACCAAGCATAAACTCGTCGGCTCTGTGCAGTGGAAACTGAAGGCATTTCTGGCAGTTTTCCCTTTGCTGCACCAGGGTGCTAGTGGCTCCGGAGGCATTGGTGAGCTGCAAGCATAGAGATCTTGATTAAAAACTGTAATTATTTAAAATCCCACTTGAGTGCTTTCCACTAGCAGGTGTGCCAGCCCCGTCCCCAGCAAGGACTGCCTAAGATGGTGCTACTCCAGCTGTGCGTTCTGCCCCTCCAGGAGAGGCCACAGCTGCTGGAGCTCCCAGGAGCAACAGGGCTATACAGCCCAGTTTAAAACCACACGTGGTGGAAAACCCTGATTCTCAGCTCTTTCAGAAATAACCAGAACGTGACCTGGGGAAGTTAAAGATGCGTGGGGGCTTGTACCATCCGTGGCAACCCCAGGACCGGGTAGGACTGGCACTGCTGTGAGCCGCTCTGTAAAGCATGACGGCTGACGCCGGAGACATTTCCTGAAAACTGGGTGCTCATTTTCATTCGTTTCGGTCTGCCTCACCCCCAGCAGCAAGAGAACGCCTAAAACCCCATGCGCAGAGGTGAGAGGAGCAACACAACCCCCCCCCCAAGCCTCAGAGCGTAAACCCCCGGGATATACGCCGCTCCCCCTGGGACGTCCTCCGCCTACGCGGAGCGCCGAGCCTGTCACCGGAACCGCCGCGGCGCGGGCGGTTGTTAAACGCCGGCGGAGATCGATGTCTCGGCGCTCGGCAGGCACGGCCGCCATGGCTCTGAGCGGTGTGCGGGTGCTGGAACTGGCCGGCCTGGCGCCGGCACCGCTCTGCGGCATGATCCTTGCTGACTTCGGGGCCCGAGTGGTACGGGTGGATCGGACGCGCTCTGCCGCGACCAGTGATGTGCAGGCGCGCGGCAAGCGCTCCTTGGCACTCGACCTGAAGCGACCCTCGGGCGCGGCGGTGTTGAAGCGGTTGTGCAGGGGGGCGGACGTGCTCATCGAGCCGTTCCGCCACGGTGAGGCGAGGGCGGTCTTGGGGGGCACCGGGCTAGGGCTGGGCTAGAGTTGAGGCCGGGGCATGTGAGCAGCTTCACAGAGGTTGTGTGGTGTAAGCGAGAGGTCGAGTACGTGTCACTTAAGGGGCCAGGATGGTGCAGTGCTGAGAGGACTCCTGTCTGTCTGTGACTTCTTGAAATGTGTGGGAAATAGCTCGGGGCTTATTTCCTGTGTCTGAGTGAAAGACACAGTGGGATGCACTGGGATTTGTGAAGTGCAGCAGCCCTGCAACACCACTGAGGAGACGCTGTGGAAGTTGGTCAGCCAGGAGACGCTGTGGAAGTTGGTCAGCCAGGACCTTGCCCCATTGACCCAGGTGCTGAGCAAATAGTTCTGAATGGCACCAGAAGATACTTTGAGCCAAAGAGTCATGCATGAGCTTGGGCATCAGTCCTGCAGTGTTTTTCATGCTTGCTGATGTAATTCAGTTCACATTTGTAAGGTTGGCTAGCGAACAGGACATAGCAGATAGTGGTCTAAATCTCAAAAACCTGTGATTCCTCTGGAGGGAACATATCTAACATGCTGTCTTCATCCATGAACCATACACAGGCACTTATCAGATGATTATGCATGGACTATGTCAGTATCCCTGGTGTTCCTGGAGTATGGTCTTCTGTCATGAAGAGTCAGGTTGGGGCTCTGAGCAACCTGCTTAATTGGAGATGCCCCTGCTCCTTGCAAGGGGGGTGGACGAGACCTTTAAAGGTCTCTTCCACTCAGGCCATTGTATGATTCAATGGTCGTGCTTCAGTAAGTGTTTTAGGGTTTACACAGTCAGTTTAGAAATGGATGGCTGTTGTCTGTTAAATATCACACATCATAAACAGATTTATTTATCCTTTGTCACAGATAATGCTTTTCATTCTGAAAACAGGCTTTTATAATTGTAATGTTTTTAACCATAAAATTTTGTTTTGTTCCTCAGAAGCTGTGTAAAGAAAGTGAAGACATTAAGCTCCATTTTCCACTTTTTTTTTTCATTTTCCTATTTTGTAGTGGGATTTTTTTTTTCTGTGTAATAAAAATTCTTTGTTTTAATAGGCACTTGAGGGTTTTGATTTTTATTTTTAATTGTGGAAATGCAGGTGTTTTTTAACTACACATTAGGTTTTACAGGCCTAAGACCATGATCCAGCATGAATCAATGTGAAGATGAGGGCCCAAGTAGCAGGACTTTAAACACTCATATGCCATTGACCTTCCCACAATGACTTTGTGACACCAGGGGTTATTTGGCACCCAGTTCACACTTGTGCTTTGAAAATCTTGCTTTTTACTGAATTTCACTGCTTTCTCCTTGACATTAATCGCTTGTCTACCCAGTGTCTAAGACAATGTATCTTAGGGAATGTGAAGATTTAGGAATGTTATGGACTGGTTTTTGAAACAAGTTGCAGTACTAGGTTCTGGAATGGAATAACAAATGAGGTTATGTTATCCTTTCTCTTCCAAAATTAATGTTTCTGCTGTGCCACTGTCTGACCAAGCTGCACTGTGTTAATAAAAATCTTACCATTTGCAGCTTGAATTTGCTTCTTTTAAAATCAGCCTTTAGCCTTGATTACAGTAAACCCATGCTGATCAAATCTACATTTCATTGATTTCTAAAAGTTTCTTACATTCTGCATGACAAAACTCACATTTTCTTTTGTGAATAGTGTGAAGTAATTTGTGGAATAGTGACATAGTCCATTTACATCAGAGGAATGAAAGATACAGGAATGCATGGAGGGTACTGGGGGACTAAGATGGTGAGGAAAATATATTCTAGTGAAAGTGGAAGCAATTGTAGGTCATTTTAATGGGAAAAAGATTAGAGTTTGCTTCTTTTTTTTTTTTTTTTTTTTTGTTTGGTGTTTTTACAAGCCTGTGTTTTGTCTCATTCAACAATAGATGGATTGCAGAAGAATGTGTGTCAGTCTTCTAGGGAAGTAAAACAGGAAAAAAGTTGGAAAAAAAAAAAAGCTAAAAGAAAGGACCCCACAGTGTAATTTCCACTCAGTTGGATATATTCAAAATGTATGCAAGATGTGTGTAATTTGTGATATTCTGGCTGTTCACATTGTAATAGAGACAATGAATTTGGAGTGTATTACTTTGTAAATTGCAATTCAGTTAGTGTATAATTTAACTTTGAACCATGCGTATGTCGAGTCTTACAAAAAATAAATGTGAATTAGGATTTCATGCTTTGTCTTTTTAAGGTGTCATGGAAAAACTTGGGCTTGGTCCAGAGGTCCTTCTGCAGGAGAATCCCAGACTCATCTATGCTAGACTTACTGGATTTGGCCAGACAGGAAAATATGCCAAGTCTGCAGGTCATGACATCAATTATGTAGCTTTATCAGGTAGGCTGTAAACTTTCCTGTCAAATAAGTTTTTTCTCAAATAAAGGCCCAAGAATTTATTGACAGTTTATTTGCAGATAGCTCAAGTTACCAGATGTGTAGTCTGATGAAACAGTTGAGCAGACTAAAGCATCTCTCTGTGAAATGAGGTTTTCGTTCTCCTTCCACGTGCTTTTCCCTGCTCCTTTCTCTCCAGTCACTGTGGCCCTTGCTTAACCCCTCTGTAAGCTCTCACAAGTCAAAAACTGGCCAGGAGGAATGAGAATGTTTTCTGTCAGGTTATTGAGTTGAAGGAGTTTGTTAAGGGATTCAGCAAATATAAAAACCCAGTACTACAAAGGAGGAAACATGGGTTGAACAGGCTGTTCATTTTGGCAGCAGCAGCTAGCTGTTAGGCTGGATCAGCCTGTCCTCTCATTCACTACAATATTTTCCTTTCTTTGTGCTATTTCATCTGAATAAAGTTTTTCTTTTAGAAAAGAGAACTGAAGTTTTCATACGTTTTTGTCTTTAACCAGGGCTTCTTTCCTAGAAAATCTGCATGCTTATGAGCTTGAAAAGACTGCAGATTATCTTGTGTTTGTGAACAGCTTTTTTTAAGCAAAGGAAAACTAGACAGCCTAAGCCATTTGAGCACTTGTGCTTTTTTGCTGCAAATACTGTTGATATCAACTGCAAGGAAAGTTGGCATACTGTCTTCAGTTTCGGGTTCCTCACTATAGGAAAGACATTGAGGTGCTAGAGTGGGTCCAGAGAATGGCAGTGAAGCTGGTGAAGGGTGTGGAGAACAAGTCTTATGAGGAATGGATGGGAGAAGGAATTGGGGTAGCTTAATCTGGAGAAAAGGAGGCTGAAGGGAGACCTTACCACTCTGCAACTACCTGAAAGGAGGTTGTAATGACGTGGGTGTTGGTCCCCTCTCCCTAGTAACAAGCGATAGGACAAAAGGAAATGGCCTCAAATTGCTTAGGTTGAGTACTAGAAGAGACTTTTTCACTGAACAGGTTGTCAAACACTGGAATAGGCTTCTCGAGGAGGTGGTTGAATCCCTATCCCTGGAGGTATTTAAAAAAGATGCACAGATGTGGTGCTAAGGGACACGGTTTAGCACCAGACTTGTTAGATAATGGTTGCACTCAATGACCTTAAAGCTGTTCAAAACAAAGTGATTCTATGATTCTGTGCAATGAAGTGGCAACACAATGTTTCCTTTAGGTGTTGCAGACGGTATGGATGTTTTAAGTGTCATGTTTGCAGTAACAAAAAACCACAAAAATTACACAGCACTCCTGATGTCAGTGAGTGTGTCATGCGTGACCCCACCTTCTGCTGTCACACTGCTGTTGTCTCTACTTCTTCTCTTAGCCTGTAAGGGAGGAGAGAAAGTGGCCCAAAACTTCTTGGCTTCCTACTGTATAAAGCACTTCTTCTAGCCCCAGCAAAGGGCCAGACGAGAGGCATTGCAAATGATCCAGTACCACCTACTGTGGAGCGTCATTGTCTTGTGGAATTAGGTTTCCTCATGGATGAGTTTAATCTTTTCTCATTGTGAAAGATTATCATAGAATAAAAAAAGAGTAAAGAAAGGATGGCTCATGAAACAATTCTGACTTTGTGTCTCAAGGGTTTTGAAGTATTGCAGTACTTCTGTTTGTTAGCAGCTTAGGGAAGGCATCAGTACCGAAACAATAGAGTTCACTGCTATCTTAGATTTTAGTATTTTCTTTTTACAAAAAGAAATGGGTTTGTTCTGTTTGTTTGTTTGTTTCCTCTAGAACTGATTTAACAAATTGTATTTTGCTTCATACTGTCTCCCTAAAGTTAAATAATTTTGCTTGAAATCTGGCAGGTCAAGTATTTCTTTGTATCTAAAGGAACTAGGACAGGGCAAGATCTCATGTCCCCAGTATTTGTTTCATGAGCTTTAGCGTTTTTTAACAAAAAAATGGCTTGCATTACAAACTCAAGATGTAAGTTAATGTGTTAATCTGCTGGTGCCTGTGGTGACCTTTGGACTGTTAAAAGTGAGGCTTTAGTCAGTGACGGGGCTTTGTGCTTGTGGAAACCCCTTTTTACTGTGCATACTTAGGAAGCACATTAGACACTAGCTAACCACACAGTGCACCAGAATCATGCAGTCGTCAGGAAATTTTGAGTGCGTATGCTGCAAGTTTCAGACTTAGGCTACAGGCATGGGGTCAGACTGCAGTTTTTTACTTGCCTAAGGCAGTCACTATGAGAGAACTACAGTAAGAGGACAGTGAATAAGTTGTTCAGTATGGCAGAGAAATACTAAGAGATTCCACCCTCCATCTGAAGTAAACTGGATTAGCCTCTTTTCCCCTTTCACTTCCGTGTAATTGCTGGCATAAACATAGGTTCCCTGTGTCAATGTTGCATGCAGCCACAGGTAACTTTTCTATGTTGCTCATTCCTTTTAGACACACCATTTGGTTTTTTTTTCCCTCAAGGGTTGTTGAACAGGTAGGATAGGACTCAAGTGCAGCTATGCTTGTGAATTCCATTGCTGTGATTATTAATTTATGGGTTATCTGCACAGAAGATTACCTCTATTTTTATCTTAAAAGATTCAAAGAAGAACCATTTACCAGAGCTGCTTTGAGACAAGTTCATACTGCCTACTGAATTCTTGTGGAGATTCTATGCATATACAAAGTACTAATACAGACTTATTGCACTCTGTGATGGTGTTAAAAACTGTCTTTTTAATTTTTCTTTGCAAAGATCAAGCAGAGAAAGCGATAGAATGTAAATAAGTCACTATTGGGTGTAAGAAAGCAAAATAATGATTATTCTAAACACTTCCATTGGAGAGGTAGAAATGTTTAAGACTCTCAAAACAGAGTTGGGGCAGTTTGAGTTCTCAGCTTGCTTGCTGGGCTGTCTGGCTGCTGCTTCTTCTTTTTTGGCTGAAGACAACGCACTGACCTTGACAAGCTGAGTCTAGCAGCCTCTCTGCCTTCTGCCAGGGGAGCCTGAGGAGAGTCCTTCTGGTTGGGGAGGAGGCCCCTTGGGGGAAGCAAAGGGAGCTTGGTTGTGCTTTTTCACTAATCTGCTTTAATATGTTTTTTTTGTGAATTAAAGAGTAACTATTTGCTAATTCACTGCTGAGACAGAAAACATGGTAGAAATTTGCTTTATTCCTTGTTTACTTGCATAGATGAAAAGAATGACATTTTAATTGTAGAAATCAATGTTTGTAATTAATCTTATACTTCTGTTTGCTTTGTTTACTGTCAGGTGTGCTGTCAAAGCTGGGTAGGAAAGATGAAAAGCCTTATGCACCCTTAAATCTTCTGGCTGATTTTGCCGGTGGAGGTGTCATGTGTGCACTGGGCATTGTTACAGCCCTTTACGAGCGTACCAAATCTGGCAAAGGGCAGGTCATTGATGCAAGTATGGTAAGTTTGGTCACAAGGAAGGTGAGGTTTTGTAGATTTGCTTCTTGCGGCCTTTTCCTACTCGTAAGCCTGTAAAAGGTCGAAATCTGAGCTATATTTAAGGTTTAAAATTGCAAACTTGGGAAAGAGAAAGTAAGCTAGCTCTTAAAATGGCTATTTCTTCATATGCAAACAGTTTTCATGTATCACTGTTGCCATCACGTCTTCATGGCGTGGGGCACATGCTGCAGCTTTTGCCCTGTGACATTTCTTGTCTTTCCTTTTCCCAGTCTGCCTTCTTTACAAAATACTGGTTGTGTATGTTTGATGAGTAAGTTTGGTGTATGGAAATTACGGTGTATAATAAAAGAGTTTGCATAATGCATAATGGGAAAAATCATGATCCTAATAAAACAGAGAATTGTGTTCGCTTTACCCAAGATATATCTGCTTACAAGTCTGTTACTAGTCCTGTCTAATTAGAAGCACTGTTCCCTCACATAAACACTCTGCCATAGACTATTGCCAAGAAGTCAGCTTTGAACACTTTCTGTTAATGTGTTGGAAAATAAATGAAAGGCAAAATTAACTTAATAATGAATACTATGGATTTTTTCACCGCAGGGCCACTCACACACAGGAAAAATACCAATTTATATTTATCCTTGAAACAAGTATTATCTGCAAGTGGGTTGTTGTTGTTTTGGTGTTTGTTTTTCTTTCTTCTCCCTCTGTGTGTTTTTTCAGTTTTTCTTTCTAAAGAACATTGCAGTTAAAAATTGACCTCTCCTTGAGGTATTGTGACACAGTGAAGATCACAATTTGGACTTACATGTAATGGAAAAAAATTGTATTAATTGAAAAAAATCCCTTTGTTGAAGAGGTCTTGAAGGTAGGAGAATACCAAAAGATGTTAACTGTTTTCACTCGAACTTTTGACAAATCACCATGACATTCTTGGAAGCTGTGGCATTGTGGTCTAGATGAAGATTCTATAAGATCAGTGCAACACTGGCCTAGTGTTTTTACCCCAACAATAGTTACTAGTAACTGATTCTTAGAATGAAAAACTGAACAGCTGGCATTCTACAGACATCTGCTGGGGTTTTATTCAGTGTTTTCTCCAATAAGATGAATGATGAACGAGCAGTTGTGTTTAGTAAATTTACAGATGATATGCATGTGGGAAGAACTACAAGTATGTTGGACACTTGGATTAGAATGGGAAATGACCTTTTCAAATTGTAGAAATGACCTGGGGAAAAAAAGGGCTGACATTCATAGAGACCACTGCACAAATGCAGCCTGAGAACAATTGGCTGAAGTACAGTTTTGGGGTTTGTAGTAGTCACAAGCCGAACATGAGTCAACAATATCATGCTGTTGTAAAATACACGCATTGTATTAGAATGTATAAACAGGAAGTAGGTCTAGCAAAGTTCTGAAGTAATTCTTCTATTCAACATTTATAAGGCCTCAGGAAAATACTGTTTCTGATACTAGCGATGATCTTTGCCCAAAAAAGACGAATTTGAGAAAGTCTGAGAAACACAACAAAATTATGGCAGTCTAAAAACATGATCTATAAAGGAAACTTGAAGGAATTTGTATATTTGTGAAGAAAAAACTGGAGAATTGTGACAAGACTCAAGATACTGAAAAAAATGCCTTTATTGTAGTTAGGAATATTAACTTACTCTCGCTATTGGTACTTTAAGTCATTAAAAGGGTTTGTTATGAACCAGTTTAAGTCCACTAGCATCCTAATGAGATCTGGGGCTCATTGGGAATGGGATGTTTTAAGGGATTTTTTTGGTTGATTTTTTTTCTGTTTGTTTGTTTATTGGGGTTTTTTTTAAGCCCTCAAAACTTACTTCAACTTTTTATTGTCTCATTATAATTGTGGAATTTAGTTTCCTGCTGATGTTCCTGGTGTCCTCTGAAATGGATGGAATATTTTTTAGTATCACTAGATGTACTTTACCTGGCATTTCACTTGAATAGACTTAGAGTGTGACAGTTAATGAAAAACATAGAATCATAGAATGGGCCAGGCTGGAAGGGACTTCCGAAGGTCATCTAGTCCAACCCCCTCTGCAGTGAGCAGGGGCATCCTCAACTAGATAGGCTGTCCAAAACTCTGTTGAGCCCCACCTTAAATATCTCCAGGGGTGAGGCCCTAACCACCTCCCTGGGCAACCTCTTCCAGTGTTCCACCACCCTCATAGTAAAGAATTTGTTCCTAACATCCAACCTAAATCTGCTGTTTTCTAGTTTGAAGCCATTGCCCCTTGCCCTATCACCAAAGGCCTTTGTAAACAGTCTCTCTCCATCCTTCTTGTAGGCCCCCTTCAAGTACTGGAAGGCTGCTGTTAGGTCTCCCTAGAGCCTCCTTCTCCAGGCTGAACACCCCCAGCTCCCTCAGCCTGTCCTCATAGCAGAGGTGCTCCAACCCCCTGATGATGTTTGTGGTCCTCCTCTGGACCCGCTCCATCAGATCCATGTCCTTCCTATACTAGGTGCTCCAGACCTGGATGCAATACTCCAGGTGAGGTCTCATCAGAGCAAAGTGGCAGAATTTCCTCTCTGGATCTGCAGGCCACACTTCCTTTTGATGCAGCCCAGGATGCCACTGGCCTTCTGGGTTGCAAGCGCACACTGTGCTCATGTCCGGCTTCTTGTCCGTCAGCACATACATGCATCCATTAACAGCAAAGATAGTTAAATAGACCAGGTTGATGGGTTTATGTCTAAGCTTGTTTTGTAGAAGTAGATATTTAAAAAATCACAGCGTGATGTGATTTCAGCATTTCAGCTGTCGTTTTAACTTTTAAAAATTTTATTATTTAACAGGCCTACTACTTAAGCTGTTTCAGAGTTTAGGTAGTCTGAATATGTTAATGGCTCTGATACATGGTGGAGTTTTCTATGGTTGAAGAGGGGAAATGAATATCTTTTTAGCAGCTTTGTGTCCTCAGGATTCCTTTTATTAAATTTTCTTGTTTACTTCTTCATTTTATTGCAGTGCTTATTTTTCTGAAGTAATCTTAAAAAATAAAGTACTTCTTGTCTTTGAGGTTAGTAATTTTAGAGTAAGATCCAAAATTTTGTGATGGAAGAATCTGTTCTTTATCTTTTCGTTCTAATTGCTAGGATGAAAGCTGGAAATGCCTTGGGAGTGTTACACATGTGGTTAGTGAAACTAAACTGACAGAAGAGTAGAAAGGATCAGGTCAAAGGCTGGGTTGGATCAGCTATTCACAGTGTCCACTATTGTTGTGCTGCATAAAAAGAGGACACTGGGTTCTGCATTTCAGCTGTCTACATCAGAAACTTTAGGTGCCTTGTCTGGATTGATTTCATTTTAGTTGCTGTCTCTTCTCATTTACTGGTACCTTACAGTGAGCCTGGTAGCTGCCCTGTGCTGGGTAGGATATGGGGTGGACAAGGTGATATATGATAGGCACCATTGTACATCTTTAGTCTTGCAGCACGCTGGAGTAGAGGCGTGTGAGTTAGGGCCACGTTTTAGGTTCACTCCAAATTCAGGCACAAAGCCTGCTGCTGATGGTAAGCATCTGACCCAGCATGAGTCATTCTGTGTGAAAAGACCAGCAACAGTAGCGGATGCTGGTAATGGTCACTTGTGTAGTAGTCTCATGGCAAGAGCGTTTAGCTGTCCAGGAGGAAACTGGGGTTCCCGTTTTCCTCAGCCTGGAGGTATTCAAAACCAAAACTCTCACATTCTAGAGGCATTCATCAGTCACAAGGATAAAAATTAGATCAGTGTGGATTCATTCTCAGTTTTGTTTGAAATCTTTCACTCTGCGGAAGGAACAGAAGACTTGTGGAGTAGACAGGTAACTCAATGAGGTGGCATCTCTGATTCTTGTCCTGTTTCAGAGACTGATGATACTTTTAGGATGAGAGAGTCATTAAGTGAAACACGTAACTGTTACTGTAATCATCCTGTAGTTTGGCTTAAGTGGAGTCTCTCTAAGTTGTCCATATTTTAAAAGAAAGTGACTACATCAGTGTGTGTGTGCATGCTGTTACTTGAGCTTGCCTTTGGAGGTTTGGTGCAGATGTTGGAAACCTTTTTACTTGAAATCACTTCAGGCAGAAGCTAGATGTCCGTTTGCCCAACCAGGGATGTTTCTAAAGTCCCTATATGGGTCTAAAGGAGCTGTTTTAAGTGTTTCCAGTAGCACTATAGGTAGGTATTGTAAGTAGTTCCATCAGCACAAAAAAGTAACTTTCAGTTTGAGCTTATTCTGATATTATCCCTCTCTGATGTTATCCTTAATTCCACTGTTTTTGTGGTTTTCTTTTTGGCTTGGTTTTCTTTTTTTTTTTTTTCTTAATGTGGACAGTGCAAGACTGAATTGTTAGTAAAGCAAACAAAACTTCTTGCTTAGAAGGGTAGAAACTAGTGGACCTTTCCACATGAAAATTCAGTAGCTCTTTGGTATAATCTCTACAAAGGTAGAATCTCTGTGTTTTTCTTTATCAACAATATTGGATTAATTTTACACAGCTGACAATGCGCAAAGTGATAATCAAAATTACACAACTCAGGATTTTCTCTCTTCCGGTGGTGTGCGGTTTGGTTTGAGCTCTGACTGGAGTTTAGGAGCTCAGATGGTAACAGATTGAGATTCCCTCCCTTTTTTCCCAGCAAGGTAGAGCAGGAGGAAAGAGGAAAAAAAGTGGTAGGGGAGAAGAGAAGTAAAATCACAAAAGAAATAGTCTGGAAGTAGAAGAGGTAAATTTTTTTACCAAAAAAAAAAGGTATCTATCTATCTATCTGTCTGTCTATCTATCTATCTATCTATCTATCTATCTATCTATCTATCTATCTATCTATCTATCTATCTATATCAGTAACAGGGAGGGTTCATAAAGGTAAGGAATGAGAGTAAATGGGAAAATATAGAAAACCAAGCCTGGATGGCCTTGTATTCCCCTGGATGCGAGTGGATTCCACTGGAAGAAGTAGGTCGCGGCCACGTGGTCAGTGCAGAAGGCAGCGGCAGCAGTGATGTTCTTTCAAGCGAACCAGGCAGGAAAGAGCGCAAGCAGCGAGATGTCTGCCCTTTTATAGGCTTGCTAGACAGGAATAGGGAGTGAAATAGACCACCCTTGCGCCAGGGGACACCATCTCCTGGGGGAGAAGGAGCCCAGTCTCACCTGGATTAAGTTCCTTTTGTCCACCTGGGGGCTGGGTTCTTTTCAGCCCCATCCAGGATGGGTGTAACCCAGTATAGGTGGAATATTTCTATCCACGTACCGTTGGTACTACCTTATCCTCTCTTACAGCTTTTCTAACTCAGATGTAAGAAAATGGATTCTACTAGTGAGCGAAAATGATAGGATGTGATTTGGCTTGGAAAAACTGGTACAGGCTTGATAATTAGTGAAAGGCGGGACAAACTGAATTTGCATCTGGCTGTATTCCACATAGCTAACATTTTAAGGAGCGAATTGAAACGGGATTAATCATGATTTCTAGTGCTGTATTCATCAAACACTTGCCTATTTTGAGATTACCTTGCTGTGTGTATATGCCTGCCAGTGGTGAGAGTGAGAGTGATTTTTGTTTTAACTTAGTGATGGAGATGAGCTTTCCAATTCCCATGGTATAAGAGAGCTTTAACCTTTTATTTCCTTCCATTTTTTTCTATAAATAACAGTCTTATTATAATCAGTAATTTCATATATATTTATGGTGAGATAAATTTTGATATTTACAGGACTGATTTAAACTTCTTGATTTCCAGAGGTTTAGAAGGTTTGACAGCTGTCAAGATACCTAATGTTATATAGAGCTTGTCCCATCATGTAAAATTATTTCCGTTCTCTTTGTGAACTCCCAATGATTATAAACTTGAGAAAGGAGGAAACTTTGTGGATTGATAGTGTTACCCATCTGAAGCAGTGTTACCACATTTATGTTCCTTTTAACTCTCTAATTCTAGATTATTTAACATATGCAATATAATTAGTAACTGAAAATTTTAAGAAATTAAAGTGCTTACCAGAGGTTTTGTTTAATGTAAATTCAAGATAGCATGCCAGGTAAGTTACTGAAGCTCTTACTTTTTCCTGTAATTCTTCAAGGTTGAAGGAATAGCGTACTTAAGTTCTTTCCTGTGGAAATCACAACATTTGGGATTATGGAGCAGACCTCGAGGTGAGAACCTGCTAGATAGTGGGGCACCTTTTTATGAAACCTACAAGACCTCGGATGGAAAATTCATGGCTGTTGGTGCCATTGAGCCACAATTTTATGAGCAGTTTATAAAGGGTAAGTAGCTTGGAGCAGTTGCTCCACACCAGCAAAGCATGATTGAGTTAATTCTTTTATATTTTATTTTGATTCATCACAGTGGTTATATTGATTTCTTTGTAAAAGCAGAACACTTCCTAAAAACTACTTGGGTAGTAGTGTAGCAGTTTAGTTGAGTTTCTTATTTGATGTATTTCTTTTTTCTTCCTTTTTTCACCTTACTCTCAGAAACTACACTTGGATCGTGGGTTTTCTTCTGGACTAAACTGTTTCTCGAAAACCTCTTTTTTTTCAGTGAATTGTGAAAATAGTTTTAAAAGTAGACCTAATTGTTCGATATTGCCTGTAAAATTTCTAGTAATTTCTGTTATTTGTGCTACCTTTTTATTGTTGTTTGGTGAGTTTTGTTTTTTTAAAGAAACTTTAAATATTTCAAAAATGAATGCTCACTGGAAGTAGTTCAGAATATTTCTTGATGGAATCATATTTTTCTAGAGGAAAAGTCAAGTTTTATAAACTTCGAACACACAATTTCAGAATGCTTTTAGTATCCAGCTATGGACATAATTTTTGTATTTGATTGAAGCTCATATATAGCTATAAAATATGATTTCTCTGATTCGGGAATTGGAATGGGTCATGCAAAATAGTCGTGTGAAGTTAAAGCAGTAATTTGCAGGTGCCACTTTACCTTTGAACTGTTTGTATAGTCAAGCTTCTGATCAGATGTGCTCTTAGCTTTTTACTGGTTATTCAGTGTAAAAATAATATCTTCTGTTCTGCCTCTTTGGTAGACTGCTATGCTTTCCATATAGGCTGTATGAAAATATTTAATGCAAAAAAATCACAAAATAATTTGGCATTTATTCTCTTTGCATTATTCTGAACATGCAGGATATAAAAAGTTCTCAATCTAATGTTAGCTTTGCTTAATGAAGAGAAGAATATACCTGAAGGGGATGTACCCAGTGTTCCATGCACCACTTTTTTTTGCATGCATGACTTACATATGGTAAAACTTTGCTGAGCAAGGATGGTGGTGGAGTAGCTTTTTATTCTTGCTCAGTCTCTCCTCGCTGATTATTCCTTGAATTCTAGTATGAATACCTGGATTGTTTTTGGCTGAGGCAGAGTTCAATTCCTTCATAATAATTTGTATGGGGCTATGTTTTGGATTTGTGATGAAAATATTTTTGGCAACACACTGATATTTTAGTTACTGCTGAGTAGTGCTTACACAGAGTCAGTGTCCTTTCTGCTCCTCACACTGCCCCATCATCTAGGGGTGCACAAAAAATTGAGAAGGGGTGCAGCAATGACAGCTGACCCTAACTGACCAAAGGGACGTTCCATACCATACAGACATCATGCTTAGCAATAAAATTTGGGGCGAGATTGACAAGGAGGTCACTGCTCAAGGGCTGGCTGGGCATTGGCCACTTGATGGTGAGCAGTTGTTTTCATTGTCATTGCTTGTATTTCTGGTGTTTTATTTCTTTTATTTCTGTTAGCATTTTTTCCCCTCTTTTACTTACCATTTAAAAATTTACTAGTGTTTTTAATTTAAAGATTTTTTTTCTCTCAACTTCTGAGTTTCTTTCTCACTTTTACCATTCTGATTCTTCCCCTATTCCACTGTGGGGAAGGGGAGTGAGTGAGGAAAGGGTGTGGTGCTTAGTTGCTGGCTAGGATTAAACCATGGCAATCATTCCCACAGGCAGCTGCTGCCAGCTCAGCCCCAGTCAGCTGTGTTGTGCTAACAAGAGTGTAGTCAGTGCCAGGAAGTGCCAGGGCTTGCACTTGAAATTCAGGAGCATGGGGAAGATGAAATGAAGCTCTGGGGGTTTAAGGTGGGATGACTTTGGTGAGCAGAATCCCAGAGGTAGATCTTGTTCTGTACACTTGGAGTTTGTTCTCTTGCAGCCTGGGTTCTTGCACATCATGGCTGTAAGTGACTGCTTCTTTGTGTAGATTAAAAAGGGCTGTGCAGTTGTGCAGCATTATGTATTGCCTCCAGATTAGTTACCAAATTTGGTAGAGCTTTGTTCTTGGCTGCAGAAGCTGGTACTTGACTTACTGCGCTGAGAATAACTTGTCTGTAAACTCCAGTTCTATGCTACTTATCTTGAAAAAGAAAGTATAGTTGGTTATTCCACACTTTGCAGTTCTTTAAAATGTTCTTCTCATCCAATCCCTTGAGATTTTTTTTTGCTTCTAAGAAATAGAGTTGTAGAACACAACTAAGTATAAAACTGTATCAAAGTAATATGTAGGTCTTTGCTCTGGAAGTTAGGGAAATATAAATTTCAACACATCTTCAGGGAGAATGCCTATATTAAATACAAAGGAAAGAAGAAAAAAAAATAAGGCTGCTTATTTGAGTATACATGTGTTTGGCTTAAAGTGATCAACCACTGGCCTGCAGTATTCATGGCTGCAGTATTTTATTTTTCTCCAGAGATTAAGTTGAATAGCATTTTTAAGCTACAAGAGTGGGATGGACTCTGTATTTGTTCAAAAGGAGAACAAATTCTGTAATGGAGTCTGGTCTTATTTGTTGATTGTCTTCGTAACAAACCTTTGCTGTACAATGCGCCCTTCTTGTAATGATTATTGCTGCAGGGGAAGGCTTATCATTATCCAGAAGGAAGCCTCCAATGAATGAATTCGCTGGACAGGCAATATAACATGATCACTGACCAGTCTCTGACTTATTTAGATAACTCTTCACTGAGGAAAATGCATAAATTCTCAATTTTCTTTAGCTGCTGCTTTTCAGAAATTTAGATCATAAAGTTGGAGCAGGCAACTCTGAGTTTATCTGCCTACATCAGGACACCCAAACTGGATGACTTTATTTTCATATTTGAAAGTACCCCCTTATGCTTGCAATGCACAGGAACGGTTTGATTTTAACAGGTGAAGTGCCAGAAACGGTTACTCTAGCAATAGAGAACTGGTTTGGAAGTGGACAACTGCAGTCACTTCTGTGACAGTGTTTCAGTTGTTTTCTGTTGGATTTTAAAAAATCCAACATACAGACTACAGTCTTCTTAGGAAATTTTACTTTTTGCCTCACACTAGATCAGGCTGGCCAGAGCCTCATCCAGCCTGGCCTTAAACACCTCCAGGGATGGGGCCTCAACCACCTCCCTGGACAACCCAGTCCAGGCTCTCACCACTCTCATGGGGAAGAACTTCTTCCTCACGTCCAGCCTGAATCTCCCCACTTCCAGCTTCATTCAATTCCCCCTAGTCCTGTCACTACCTGATAGCCTAAAAAGTCCCTCCCCAGCTTTCTTGTAGGCCCCCTTCAGATACTGGAAGGCCACAATAAGGTCACCTCAGAGTCTTCTCTTCTCCAGACTGAACAGCCCCAACTCTTTCAGTCTCTCCTCACAGGAGAGGTGCTCCAGCCCTCTGATCATCCTGGTGGCCCTTCTCTGGACACATTCCAGCATGTCCATATCCCTCTTGTAATAGGGGCTCCAGAACTGGATGCAGTACTCCAGGTGGGGTCTCACCAGAGCTGAGTAGAGGGGGAGAATCACCTCCCTTGACCTGCTGGCCACACTTCTCTTGCTGCAGCCCAGGATCTGGTTGGCTTTCTGGGCTGCAAGTGCACACTGACAGCTCATGTTGAGCTTCTCATCCACCAGCACCCCCAAGTCCCTCTCCTCAGGGCTGCTTTCCAGCCAGTCACTGCCCAGCCTGGATTTGTGCTTGGGATTGCCTCGACCCAGATGCAGGACCCTGCACTTGGTCTTGTTGAACCTCACGAGGGTGGCTTGTGCCCACCTCTCCAGCCTGTCCAGGTCCCTCTGGATGCCATCCCTTCCCTCCAGCATGTCTGCTGCACCACACAGCTTGGTGTCATCAGCAAACTTGCTGAGGGTGCACTCAATGCCAGTGTCCATGGCACCAACAAAGATGTTGAACAAGACTGGTCCCAGGACTGATCCCTGAGGGACTCCACTTGTCACTGGCCTCCACTGGGACATGGAGCCATTGACAGCCACTCTTTGGGTGTGACCATCAATTATCTTCTTGAAGTAATTTTAAAATGCTGTGCTCCAGTTAAGATTTCCATAACTTAATTCATTCTTTCTTCCCATAATTTTGTTCAGTTCTGCTGATGAACAATTTTGTGGTGTTCCAGACAAAATAGCCACCTTATGTCTGTCTATATTCACAGTCGGTTACTTTGCCAGTATAATGAGAACATAAGGATATAGTTGTTGCAGATGTCAAGAGTTGGAGATTTAAACATTGCAGAATTGAAAAAAGAACATGATTTCTGAGCTATTTGTCACTGCTCAGAGTTCTGGTTAGCCAAAGTGAAACTAATTTCCTTTTGGTTTTGATTCACTTTAGCATTTCCCTGCAGAATTAGGAGAATCTAGTGCTGGATCAGAGTGCATTTAATGACATGGCTAGGAAGGTTCTAAGATGTCTGCAGAGGGAAACTAAGTAAGTTTAAGAAAATACAGCATCTTAGTTTAAGGAGATTGTTGGCTTTGTTGATTGTACTTGGCAGGAAAATTGAATTTCTGCTTACCACTAATTTATTCTATTTTTTAAGGTTATATGAGAAACTAAAGCTATATAAAATAGATATGGTAAATAATTGCTGTAGTAATAGGAGTTATATCCTGCTTATATTAATTTTATGACTACAAAAGTAAGCCAATAAATAACTAAAATGCCTTTGCATTTTATGAAAAATCTGATACAAGAAACATATGCTACTAATGTTAAGTTTCAGTATGTTGGCAGAAAGAGACAGAATGTTTTTCAACTGACCTGTAAATTGTTTCTGCAGTGTTTAGTACTGCTGTAGCCAGGCTACAGCAGGCCTGCAAAACACAGTGAATTTTATGTATCAGGTGAGAGTAAAGGATTGATTCTGTGTTATATCCTGTGGTGCAAACACCAGTTACATCAGGTGAACTTGATATCAGCTTAGATTGGTGTCAAAAATGTTAACAGTCCCTGAAGTTCAGAACATGTATTAGGTAGTGTTCCTTTCATGCTACTTTGATACTCCTACATTGTGTGACTTCTTTTCCAAAAGAAGGGAAAAATAATTAGGAAGCACTTAAAATACACGTTTTTTCGTCCTTAAGAAGGGTTTCCACAGGGGTCTTCATGTAGTGTAAACTATTGTGTACTGTATTAAAAATCTGCTAATGTAATGAATTGAATACACCATTGTTAAAATGTGCAAAGTCAGGAAGAATTTCCTCATTACATTTTAGACACACTGGGTACACATAATATTAATTTTCATTTGAATTTATTTGTCATGATAAGCCTCAAGCATTGTACAAATAACATGGTCAGGCTTTTGCTGCACCAAAACCTTTGTGATTGTGGTAATTAAATATGTAAATTTGGAGTACAGCTATGGATACATTTGCAGTGATGCTCAGAGCCTGATCAACATTTTGCTGAACTACCTCTATGTGAAAAATTTAGTTCCAGAAACTTAGAGCAGTGGTAAAAAAACCAACCTTTACACAGTTACTGTAGTAAGAATTCACTGCTATCTTGGAATGACAGGCTGGATGGGTGGGCAGAGGCCAATGGGATGAGATTTAACAAGGCTAAGTGCAGGGTTCTACACTTTGGCCACAACAACCCCATGCAGTGCTACAGGCTGGGGACAGAGTGTCTGGAGAGCAGCCAGCCAGAAAGGAACCTGGGGGTGCTGGTTGATGGTAGGCTGAACATGAGCCAGCAGTGTGCCCAGGTGGCCAGGAGAGCCAATGGCATCTTGGCCTGTATCAGGAATAGTGTAGCCAGCAGGACAAGGGAGGTTATTCTTCCCCTGTACTCAGCTCTGGTCAGGCCACACCTTGAGTACTGTGTCCAGTTCTGGGCTCCTCAATGCAAGAGAGATGTTGAGGTACTGGAATGTGTCCAGAGAAGGGCAACAAAGCTGGGGAGGGGTCTGGAGCATAAACCCTATGAGGAGAGGCTGAGGGACCTGGGGGTGTTTAGCCTGGAGAAGAGGAGGCTCAGGGGTGACCTCATTGCTGTCTACAACTACCTGAGGGGAGGTTGTAGGCAGGTGGGGGTTGGTCTCTTCTCCCAGGCAAGCAGCAGCAGAAGGAGGGGACACAGTCTCAAGCTGCGCCAGGGGAGGTATAGGCTGGATATTAGGAGGAAGTTCGTCACAGAGAGAGTGATTGCCCATTGGAATGGGCTGCCCAGGGAGGTGGTGGAGTTGCTGTCCCTGGAGATGTTCAAGAGAAGACTGGATGAAGCACTTAGTGCCATGGTCAAGTTGATTGCTTAGGGCTGGGTGATTGGTTGGACTTGATGATCTTGGAGGGCTCTTCCAACCTGGTTGATTCTATGAATCTATGAATATGCTAAAGTTCAATTCCCTCTCAAAGTGAGAATGAATTTTACTTAGAGTACCTTATGTCTGTGTTTTAAGCCAAAATTAAGAATTCCCATACTATGGTTCTATTCAGTTGTGTTGTGGCAAAATAATTCCCCAATTACTATGCTGTGAGCAATTTTGAAAAGAAAATCAGGAAGTTAAAACAAAAAAATCCTGGTTAATTTTTTGCTAGAGATCTTTTTAAATAGCGTGGCTACAATACTCGTAAGAAGCTGTTTATTTCCAACGTATCAAAGCAGCTTTGCTGATTTATGTAATGAATTTGACTGTTCTCTCTCTTGAAATAGGTGCCTAATTTTCTTGCAGTTTGTCTAAGAAGTTCTGTAGAACTAGAGATTTAAATTTGTTGCATTAATAAATGATATGCAAATATATGCCAATAAAGTTGATAGCGTTTAAAGGAGCCTTGGAGCTCCTTTCTATAAGGAGACTTTATTTTTCATTTTTCAGAAATTATACTAGGGTAGGTTACTGGGCTTTTCTAAACAAAAATCCCTAGATAAAGTTTTGAACAAGAAATCTTGGAAACAAATTGTAATTGCTTTACCAGATAGTTTGTGTAAAAGATACTTTGCTTGTGATTGAGTTGGGTGAAATCTGTCATCCTGTGGTATCCCAGACAATTCTGTGCTGTGTAATTGTTTCCTTGCTGAACCAGTTACTCCTTCTGTGATTTGGTTTGTCTGTACCACAAACGGTTAGCACAAGCTGGAAAATTAGAAGCTGTAGCGCTCAAATGCTGTGAGATCATGCTATTTAAAGTTGAAGTCTTCAGTGGTCAGTGGAAAATGAACGTGTAGCAGTAAATTCCAAGTTCTGCATATTGTTCTGTTTTGCTAGAACGTTTAGGATCGGCCAACTTTCCATCTGGCAGAACCTTCATATGTAATTGTGTAATGGGTAATGGTAGAGCTCTGGTCGTATTGGACTGGCTACTAGAACCCAAATCATAATTAATAAGCAAACAAAAACATAAAAAGCATGCTTCCAATTGACAAGATTTCATGCATTGAGAGAGAATCTCAGATACTGTGTTGTTCTTTAGCTTGTTGTGGAAGGTAAGTTTGCCACACCACCTAGTTCTTAAGTAAAGCACATAGCACAGTTCATCTTTAGTATTACACTCTGAAAATTAATAATTGAATTAATTTTGAAAGTGTTGTTAGCTTCCATTTAATTATGGATACTCAACCAATATGAATACTCTTCAGCTGATCTTTTTGGGGGGAGGGGCATGATATGAATGAAGACTAGATTGTAAGCTTAGTGATTTAAGGTGCACATGACGTAACTCAATAAGAACTGATGGTTACCTTCTGGTAATACTTACCCTAATTTCCATAGGAATATCTAATAAGATGTAAAAATGCTGATGCTGCTCAAAACTAAATGTTTACAGACCTCCATGTTTTCTCTGCCTTTTACACAACAGCTCCCTTTTCTTGTTGTTTGTGAAGTGTTAGGATGACAGTCATTTTCTGATTTCTTAAAAACTTCTTTCTTTGCCCTGCTTTTTCTGATTTTTTTTCCTGCTCTGTTTGTGCTCCTGAATTTCAGGATATGACTGTTTGGCAGCCTTCAGTATACCACTTCTGATTTATATTTGATATCATAGACTCTGTACTTTGTACTCAATCTCCATTTTGAAAATGTCATTTAATGGCCTTTTCTCTTTTGATAGAAGAAGTGATAGCGATTCTGTATCTCAGGGTAGGAGAATGGAAGGGTAGGGAATGCAGAGAACAGAATCGTTGGGAACAGAAACAGAAAGTGGCTGCACAGGAGACGTGTGCACTCCCCAATGAGAGTGAAGATGGTGCTTAGCTAAGGCAAGGACCTGTCTAGTCGAGGAAGGTTGCAGTACAAAGCCTCTGTGTCCATCTTCTGCTCTTGGGTCTCAGAAGGGGTGTGTGTTGCATTCCCAGGTGGTCCATGTGATCAGTCTTCTAGGAAGCAGAGTTCTTAAGCAGTTAGTTAGTGTAAGGGCTATGGGTTTCACTTCTCCAAAAGAGCACCAGTGGAGAATTGGAACTTGGAAGTGAGCTGAAGAAAAGGGAGCAGCAGATGCTGATGGAGTCTGTTTGGACTGAAGAAGTCAAGAAAGCAGGTCAGTTAGCTGAGCTGCCTCATGCACATCAAGCCTGGGTATATACTGTCTTCTCATCTCTGGCACAGAGGTAAGCCCATCCTGTTGGACTTCAAACACTCTACCTTGCTGAACGTACACCTCTAGCAGATGTACTGGCTTCGGTGAGATAAATATGTTCCTGTAATCCAAGACTCACTCAGCAAACTTTTGTATTGCTACTACCAGGCAGGGAATGCAATACCTATTACAAAGAATGTTCTCAGAGCAAACTATTTATCTCTAGGCAGCTGGTCTTACGAAATGTTTATACAAATGAATGTTTATTACATGTAGTCAGTGAAAGGTTTGTAAGTGATGCAGTTTAGTGTAATTGCAAGTAATAGACCGTTTTATTCTTCTGCTCACAGATATACTAAAAAAGTTTGAAACAACTTTTAGTTAGTGTTCTCTGCTATGGCAGAGTATTTAGTTATGGGCAGCACTTGGTAATTTATCTAAGATGCGCTGTAGTTAAACTTTGCTTTTTCTCCTTTCAGGTCTTGGCCTAGACTCAGACAAGATTCCCAGTCAGTTGAATTTTTCTGACTGGCCTGAAATGAAGAAAAAAATTGCATCCGTATTTGCACAGAAGACACAAGCTGAGTGGTGCAGTATATTTGATGGTACTGATGCCTGTGTGACCCCTGTTTTATCTTTTGATGAAGTTGCCTCACATCAGCATAACAAACAAAGAAGTTCTTTTATCAAAAATGATGAGGGAGAGCTAAGTCCTAGACCTGCTCCTCTTCTATCAAGAACCCCTGCTGTTCCTTCATTTAAAAGAGATCCTTTTATAGGAGAACACACACAAGAGATACTTCTAGAACATGGATTTACTAAGAAAGAAATTGCTAAACTTTATTCTGATGAAGTGATAGAATTCAGGAAGCCAAAAGCTAATTTATAATCTCTAGCTATGCAGATCAGACAAATTTTAGGCTGATACAGTAATTTTTTTATGCATTAAAATTGAATTATATGATAAATAATACGATAAATAATGTTTCCATTATATTGCTTTTAAGTAATGTTTTTTTAATTATTGACATTTTAAATTTGCTTGAAAAGGGTGGGAGTTATATACTGGTGTACCTGGATGGGCTGCAGTCTAGAATGATTCCAAAACTGTGTTCTGAACATTGACACAATTTGCTTAGTAAACAGCTGTAAATCCTCAAAATTATTCTTTAAATTTCATACCCTGTGAAATGTTTGTTTCTTTTAATTCTTAGTTACACCATTGCTTTGTATTGTATGTTGTAATTATATGAAGACAATACTTCTCATAAAATACAGTTATTTTCTTCCTAAACAAGTGGTAGTATTATTTATTCACAGACTAGAAGGGATTTTTTTCTCTATCTTATCGTATTTGTTCATTTGCCTTGTCATGCCAAATCAGTGATCAATATGATGGTGTTTTCTTACATGCTGCTGTAGAGTTACTATCATAAAGGAACTCTGATTAGTAGCTTGACTACATCTTTCTTAATGCAGTGTCCTATTTGTATTACAATTTGAATCTCAGTTTGCCTAGAAAATTACTTCAGAATGATTTTTTTTATTTTAAAATACCTGCCAGGGATTAATCCTTTCCTCTCTCTTTTGGAAAAGTGGTAGGGAACTTAGGTGCACAGGTGTTAAACAATGGTTATTCCATAGTGGTTTTCATTTTCTGCCAAATGACACCATTGCTTGAAGCAGTCTTCTTCAAGGCAGAAGAAAATACACTTTTAGAAGCAATTAGTTATATGGCCTTCATACAGTTTTCTTTAGTAGGAGGAGTTGGCTTTTTTTGATAATTCGACTGACAGAGTGTTTACCTTGATGAAGATTAGTTTGTTTCTTACAGAGACTTAAAAGGCTTGCATGTGTCATACCAAAAATGTCAGCATTATTACTATTTAGAAAAAACAAACTTTTACATTCTGCTGCCTAAACACTTGCCTGGAAGCAAGAATTATCTTATAGGTCCTGTGAAATTAGGTAAAGAATCAGCAAAAGTATCTTAAGTTTCCAGGTGATAATCATTGCGATATAACTTACTGAATATTATACACATATACAGTAAGATTTGACAATTTGCTTAGTCCCAGGTGCATCTGACCTTGTTAACGAACAGTGAACGTTGTCAAGTGTACTCTCTGGAGCACATAAGTTTTGACCCCCAAACCGCTGAAGTCCATTTGAAAACTCATGTTAACTTCAGGATCGGTTGGATCAGCTGCCTCACTCAGGTGAATAACCTGAAAGGTACAGTTTTGATATGGCACTACAGATTTATTTTAAGGCCTGTCTTGGCAGGTGAGAATGTTTTAAAAAACCCTAACTGATCATGTTATCCTTTATTTTCTTGGTTTCTGAAAAACAATCAGTTGTGTTGAGGGTGGCATGCAGCAGGTACAAAAAAAAAAAAGTATTGATCAGTTGCAGTTTGACAGACTTCTGTCAAACTTCTTATCTGTCACTGGCACTCTAGGGCAATAGGTAGGTTTACTTACTTGTCTTTACGAAGTGCAATGAAGTCCTTTTCTGGATACATATTATAGATTCCCCCCCCCTTCTCCCCCCTGCCTTATGTGATCAGCAGGAAATTGCCACTGTGTCTGGTGCTCATGGTGTTTGCTGAGCAGAAAGATGGGGGCTCTAGAATTTGGGTATCACTGTGGTGTTACAGCAACAAGAACAGCTTTGTGTCAGGCTGATTCTGTGCCCTGCACATGTGATGTATGTTCCTGATATGTGTGTTTTGTGCTCAACAGTAATTCTTTAGTTGTGGATGGTTGGGAGATTTGCAGATGCCCAAGAGCTCAGATCTGCTAATGTTAACACATGCTTCCCCGCCCCCTTCCTTGCATAACTTGTGATCGCAGAGCCATGAAAGTATGTGAGTCCCTCCCCCAGCACAGGCCGATCCCACCCGGCATATGATTTGGGCTCCATGTCAGCCAGAGTAGGCAGCACCAACTTGCCAGACCACTGCACATAGCCAGTGCAATGAGTTCAACAAAAGAAAGTTTCCACGGGGCTCTTCCACCCGCTTCTGAAGCGGCCAAGGTCGGCATGGACAGCACCAGAGAGGAGGAGGCTCTAATGCAATCCGTGACGAGGACTGGAGCAGTGGTGCCACGGAGGCGCGCGGTGGGAAGGCTGATCATGCACAGCATGGCAATGTTCGGCCGGGAGTTCTGCTATGCTGTGGAGGCTGCCTTTGTCACACCGGTGCTGCTCAGTGTAGGGCTGCCCAAGAACCTCTACAGCTTGGTGTGGCTCATCAGCCCTGTCCTGGGCTTCGTGCTGCAGCCTGTGGTAGGTTCAGCCAGCGATCACTGCACCTGTAACTGGGGCAGGAGGCGACCTTACATTCTGGGTCTGGGCATCATAATGCTGTTAGGCATGGCTTTGTACCTCAATGGGGACGTAATCATCTCAGGTGAGTAAGGGGCATGTGCTGTCCTGAGAGACAAAATGCATTCTAGCCTTTTGAATCAAAGAAAAGACAGGTTCCTTTTTTTCTCTGCTAGAATGGACTGTTAAAATTGGATATCCTGTTACTCAGCTACGTTGAGGAAGCTGGGAACACATATGTTCAATCCTGACACTGCACAGTGTTCTGTAGTTAATGCATGCAATTACAGTACGTGTGTATTAGTGTGCTTGCCTGATCAGGTCATACAATTACAGCACTGCTTAGGCCCTGGGAATTATTTGTAAACTAAAATCTACCTTCCTAAGTTAAATGATTAATATTGATTGTGTGATGTAATACATATCTGATTGTGTGATGTAATGCAACTGAGTATCTGTTAATCCTTGCGTTAGATGGATTAGCATTCAAAATACTTATCTTTAGTTATTACAGTGCTGGCTTAACTCAGGACTGTGCTACGCCCATGAATAATAGAAATGTGCAAGTCCTTGGATATTGTGCATTTGGAGTCTGCAGTCAAATAGGAACATCCCTAGATACTGTTATATTTCAGCTGGAGATGTAACTTCTGAAAGTCTTGATGTAAAGTTGTTGTTGTGATCGTGATTTCACAGAAAGTGTGTGGTTTTTATGAATTGATCTGTTTTGTTTTTCTGGATATCACTGGTGTTGAGTATACTTGTAGTCATTTGCCCAAGCAGAGATGTTACAGTCAACATTTGATTATCTAAAACAATGCAAGGGTGGGACAAATAGAAGAAGAAGAAGAAGAAAAGAAAGTACAACAAAACACATGTGTGTTAGACTACCAGAGCAGGCCTTTGAAGTGCAAAGCAGTGGACAAAGGCTGCTGATAGTCTTGATTGTGGAGCTTGGAATACCCTGAGCTTGCACTGACTCAAGGCAGTATGTCAATCTAGTACAGTTTAGTGCTACACTGACTCAGTAGTTATCCTGCCTCTCTGACTCTGGTTTCACTGTGCTCTCTCACATAGTTTGGAGATACAAGGAAAGATAAAACATGATTTTGCAGAACATAGTATTGTTGCTGTCAGAATGAGGGTGTTCTTCTTTTTGTAGCTTTCATCGCTGAGAGGGACAAGCAGCGGACATGGGCAATAGTCATTACCATGCTGGGAGTAGTGCTTTTTGATTTTGCAGCTGATTTTATTGATGGCCCCATCAAAGCGTATTTATTTGATGTCTGCTCTCATCAGGATAAAGAGAAGGGTCTGCATTACCATGCCCTCTTTACAGGTACTTATATCCTTTCTTTTCCTCCCTACTTCTCAAAGGAGGGAAGGGTAATTGCATGGATTTTATCCTCACTGTGTTTCTAATCTTGAAAGAACTGATCATCTGATCCTGCGCTTCGGTCACGAGTCTTTTGTTGCTGGGGTTTCACTGCTCCAGAGAACAGCAACTTGTGATTGCTACTACAAGAATTCTGCTGCAAAACACTGCAGGCATAAACATTTAGAGCAACATAGCCACAATTTAAGTAACAGCAATTAAAGTAAAGTACTGTTTATTTGGCTTCTTCTGTTTTTTTTCCCAAGCTTTTGGAGGAGCAAAAATTAAGAGATTTAACATATTTCATTTCTTACATGTGACATAGAGCAGGAGCTGCACAAACCAAATTAGTTGATCTCCATTCTTTAGCAGTGCTCCAGTACGTACTGCCTTCCTGTACAGAAGTAAGGCTTCTGTGTAAAGTTCACTTCCACAAAGTTGTGTGGAAAATAAATCCAAGTGGTTCAGCCCAGACTCTTGAAAATGAAGACCCTCATTTGCCTTTATATGTGTTTGAAATGTTGCTGAGTTACAGAAGGAAAACCTTCTACACTACATGAGCCCCGTGTTGAAAAAATACGCAGGGAAGAAACACAGGGCTGTGTACCTGTAATGTGAATTTGAAGTCTCTTCCAGCTGTGTGTGAGAGCCTTCACTGTGGAAGGATTAGACAAAAAGCACACTGGATGAGAAATCATGCAGTCTGTGTTGGTGCAGATTTTTGTCACGACTGAGCCGTACCAAGCACAGAAGCAGGTAGGTTCAGTCGCAGTTACTCTAATCAAGGAGGGAGGTGTGGTAGCTGTTGACAGCAGGCTGCTTTGGGACATATGAGATAGCTGTGTACAGGAGCACAGACTATAAGGGAACCTTACAGCCACGTGGGAATTAAATTAGTAGTATCCATTTGAAACTGACAGATAACATCTGTAACAATCTCTTGTTTGGACAGGGGAGGGCTCTGTTTATATTCTTGCCTTCAGCAGAGCTCTAGTTGCAATTTTTTTTTTTCAAGTGATACCAAAAAAGGCCCAATTTCCAAATCTGAAGCTACAGATTTAGCTGATTGATTTGTGTAGTCAGCTCTAAAAAGGGGATTTGGGACAAATCACATCAAATATGACTGTAATAGATTGCATTATTTGGTCCAGCACCCTGTGCCCTCTGTAGCAAGATCATCTTAATCCTTCTTGATGGGTACCTGGCTTGTTCTTGAAACCTCCCTTGACATGAGTTCTGCAGCTCTCCCAGGGCAGTATTCAGCACTTTACTGGTGTGTTGTTAGATATTTTTTCTCTGAAATCTAATCTTAACGTGGAGTCTTTACAATTAACATTTACTGTTCCTTTTTCTATCCCCATTAGACACATAGAACAACATTCCCATTTCTTTTCTAGCTGCTGGTTTAAATATTATTTTGTTTCTCCTATTTAGTTCTTTCAGGCTGTACTAAATACCTCCAAAATTCTGTTCTTCAGTTTGTCCTCAGTTTATTAAAGTTTGAACACTAAACTTTGATAGCTTTGCAGTTAGGAAGCTCGTGACCACTGAGATGAGTGGAAGGAGGACCACACATTCAACACACAGCCCTCAGACTGCATTCCAGTATCATCACTGTATCAGAGGTTGGAAGGGACCTCAAGAGATCGTTGGGTCCAACCCCCCTGCCAGAAGAGGATCAGTTAAGGTAGTCTGCACAGGAATGCATCCAGATGGGTTTTGAAAGTCTCCAGAGAAGGAGATTCCACAACCTCTCTGGACAACCTGTTCCAGTGCTCTGTCACCCTCACTGTAAAGAAGTTTCTCCTCATGTTGAGGTGACATTTCTGTATTCAAGTTTAAACCTGTTGTTCCCTGTCTTATTAATGTGAACTACCAAAAAGAGCCTGGCCCCCTCCACTCGACACCCACCCCTCAGATGTTTATAAACATTGATCAGATCCCCTCTTAGTCTTCTCTTCTCAAGACTAAATAGCCCCAGGGTTCTCAGTCTCCCTTCATAGGGGAGATGCTCAAGTCCCCTGATCATCCTCGTGGCTCTCCATTGGATTCTCTCCAGCAGATCTCTGTCTTTCTTGAACTGGGGAGCCCAAAACTGGACACAGGATTCCAGGTGTGGTCTCACCAGGGCAGAGTAGAGAGGTAGAAGAACTTCCCTAGACCTGCTGGACACACCTTTCTTGATACATCCCAGGATCCCATTGGCTCTCTTGGCCACAAGGGCACATTGTTGTTCCATGGAGAACTTGCTGTCCACCAACACTCCAAGATCTTTCTGTGTGGAGCTGCTTTCCAGCAGGGCAGCCCCTAACCTGTACTGGTGCCTGTTGTTATTCCTCCCCAGATGTAGGACCCTGCACTTGTCCTTATTAAACTCCATGAGGTTTACCTGCACCCAGCTCTCCAGCCTGTCCAGGTCACGTTGGATAGCTGCACAGCCTGACAGGATGTCAGCCAACCCCCCCCAGTTTTGTATCATCAGAGAACTTGCTGAGGGTACTCTCAATGCCCTCATCCAGGTTGTTGATAAAGATATTGAACAAAACTGGACCCAGTACTGATCCCTGGGGGACACCACTTGCCACAGGCCTCCAAGTTGACTCTGTGCCATTAATGACGACCCTCTGAACTCTGTTGTGGAGCCAGTTTTCAATCCACCTCACTGACCAACCATCTAGGCCACATCTCCTGAGCTTTTCTATGAGGATGTTATGGGAGACAGTATCAAAAGCTTTACTGAAGTCAAGATATATGACACCCACTGCTCTTCCCTCATCTACCCACTTGGTCATAATTTCATAGAAGGCTATCAGATTAGTCAGGCAGGATCTCCACTTGGTAAATCCATGTTGGCTACTCCTGATAACCTTCTTGTCTTCCACGTGGTTAGAGATGACCTCCAGGCTGAGCTGCTCCATCATCTTTCCAAGGATGGGGGTGAGGCTGACTAGTCTGTAGTTGCCTGGGTCCTCTTTCTTGCCTTTTTTGAAGACTGGAGTGACATTTGCTTTCTCCCAGTCATCAGGCATCTCTCCTGTTCTCCAGGACTTTTCAAAGATGATGGAGAGAGGTTCAGCCACACTATCAGCCAGCTCTCTCAGCACTCATGGGTGCATCCCATCAGGGCCCATGGATTTGTGTGTCTTCAAATGGTATAAGAGATCTCTAACCCTGTCCTGACTGGCCAGCGAATGTCCACATCTCTCCAGTTCTGCTACCTTGCTTCTAGAGACTGAGGTTCCTGAGGGCTGGTGTTAGGAGTAAAGTCTGAGGCAAAGAAGGCATTCAGCAACTCTGCCATCTCTGTATCATCAGTTACTGTATCTCCCATCTCATTCAGCAGTGGGCCCACCTTCTGCCTGCTCTTCCATTTATCATTGATGTATTTGAAAAAACTCTTCTTGTTCTCCTTCACTCCTCTGGCAAGATTCAGTTCCAAGAAAGCCTTGGCTTTCCTTGTTGTGTCTCTACATTCTCTGGCTATATCTCTATAATTGTTTTTTCCACTAGTCCTTTTTTCCACATATTGTAAACCTCTTTTTTCTTTTTGAGTTTTACTAAGAGTTCCTTGCTTATCCACACAGGTCTTTTGCTTGCCTTACTTGATTTTTTTCAAGGGAATACATTTCTCTTGAGCTCAGAGGAGGTAATGTTTGAATATTAACCAGCTCTCTTGGGCCTCCCTTCCTTCCAGAGCCCTAAGCCCACTGGGTATTTCTAAGTAGAGTCTTGAAGAGGGGAAAGTTAGCCCTCTTAAAGTCCATGGCTGAAATTTTACTTATCACCCTGCTTCTTTGTCTATTGATATTAAACTCCAACATGTCATGGTCACTGCAACCAAGATTACCCCCAACCTTGACATCTACAGCCAGTCCTTCTTTGTTTGTTAATACCAGGTCCAGCATGGCACTTCTCCTTGTTGGTTCTTCAGCTACTTGCAGGAGAAAGTTGTCATCAATGAACTGCAGGACCATTTTGGTCTGTTTGTGCTTGGCTGTGTGATCTTTCCAAATAATATCTGAGTGGTTTAAGTCACCCACGAGCACCAGGGCACTTACTCTTGAGGCTACTTCCAGCTGCCTGTAGAAGGCCTCATCAGTAGCTTCTTCCTGGTTCAGTGGTCTGTAGTAAACCCCCACAACTGTATGATCCATGTTTGTATGTCCCTTCACTCTTACCCATAAGCTTTCAATGCTTTTATCATCTCCCCCTGGGTTGAGCTCAACACATTCCAGTTGCTTGTTCACATAGAGAGCAACTCTACCACCGCACCTTGTCAGCCTGTCCTTCCTGAAGAGAACATAGCTCTCCATAACCACATTCCAGTCATGGGAGCTGTCCCACCATGGCTCTGTAATTGCAACAGGATCATAACCCTGCAACTGCACCCAGATTTCCAGTTCATCCTGCTTATTCCCCTTGCTTCTTGCGTTGGTATACAGACACTTCAGAGACTTAGCAGAGGAGTATCTGTTACCATTGTGGGTGTTGCATAATCCACTATCCCCTACAGCCCCTAGGATAGCAGTGGAGCTGGTACCCTGCCTCACAATTGTCCCAGGAATGTCCTCAGTGAGGCTTGTTTTTCCTTCTTCCCCCTTCCGAATTAGTTTAAAGACCTACCACTCATCCGCCCCAGTTCTTGTCCCAGGATTCCTTTTCCTCTCAGAGATAAGCAGTTTTTTTTCTATAGTCAGCAGGCCTGGAGTCTTGTAGAGTAGCCTGTGACCAAAGAACCCAAAAACCTGCCGTTGACACCAGTCCCACAGCCAGGCATTAATCTGCTGGATTTTCATGTTTAGTCCATCAGTAGGCATAGCTAGTGGGGGACAGAAGCAAATACTGCTTGTGCTCCTGACCCCTTAACCATTCATCCCAGGGCATCATGATTGCTTCTTGTCAAAAGAGCATTCAAAGGTGACCTCAAATGTCAGACTTTCACCCTGTGCAAACATTTAGTGTATGTTTTCTTAAAAATGTTCTTACACAGCTTAATTGCTTTTCCTGAGAACAAGCAAGGATACAGTCCCTTCTAAAACACAGTTTTCAATGTGTTTTGTAGGTGAAGCAAATGTAGGATGGGTTACCTCTGTCAATTTTGTTGGATAAAATGGTTCTACTATACATTTTCTTCATATCTCTTAAGCAGTATAGTAGAAAAATAATTCCAGTTCCTTCATATGCTTCTAATTTGCTTAACTGTGTGCACCAATGACAAAAATAAGAAATTGCAAAAAAAAAATTAGACTGAATGCTGGTTTTATTAACTTCTAAGACAAATTAGCACTCTGATTTTTTTCTAGTTTCCCTAAGAAAGTCAGTGAGCAGAATTGCACATTTGTATTTGATCCTTTTTGTTCTTTCATTTTTGAGTGATGAGGCACTTGTATTTTGATAAGTACAAAAGAATGTTTTTAGTTTTATTTCCTTTAAAAAAAAATCACATGAAGGCAGTGTTTCTAGATCCGGCTATTTAAAAAACATTTTACAAAGTCTAGGCTATAGGTAGTTCCAATATAATTTTTAAAAGTGTTTCTTTTTTTTTTTTTCACAGAACAAAGTGAGGTTTTAAAAATACCTTAAATTTAAGTGGAATTTTATTTTGTATTACTAATTGTTGCAAGTAAGGCTTCAAAGAGGCAAGAAGAAAGATTGAAGGCCCCATGCTGGTATATGTTCAGGCATTTTTGGAGAGTGTCTGCCAGAGCTGAGGAGATTTTCCAAGAGATGTTTTGGTAACTGCTCATGCATGTGGTTAGCTCAATATTCCTGCATCATGTGATTAATATTTGAAGACTGTTTATTCAGTCGTTTCTAGAGGATTGCATGTTGTGGCTATTGTGTATTGTCTGTTTATTTTATCAATGCCAATAGAACCTTTTTCTTTCTTTTTTTTTTTCCCCCCATCCCTGTAGGTTTTGGAGGAGCCCTGGGTTACCTGACAGGTGCTATGGATTGGGGTCAAACTGTACTCATATATTCCTTGGCATCAGAATTCCAGGTGATTTTCTTATTCGCAGCCTTGGTTTTCCTAATCTGCCTTACTGTACATCTGTACAGTATTCCCGAAGTCCCACTCAGATATGAAAATAAGGAGACAAAGTTCTTGTTGGAAGTGTCTGAATCCTACAAATACAGCTCCATAGAGGAGGAGATCAAGAACGGTTACTTAAAATCAACATATACTGAAATAAAGGCTGCAGCTAAACCAGGGAAATGTACTGTTACGTCACGCATGGAGGTAAGTGTGTGCAGAGGTTATTTTGTAAGCCATATGTTTGCATCCTTGGAGACACTTTTATTAGCTAATGAGAACCATTTGAAGTGTAGCCCTTTCACACACACAAAAAAAGGGTCCCCACCAGGATACGAGGTCAGGAGAAAGGCTCCTCTCTTTTCTCTTTTTTTTGTTTACTAAGTATTTCCAGCAAGAGCGGTGAGACGCCAGTTCAGGTGCTTTCAACAACTGGCAGGGATGAGAGCGAACCACGTTCAGATTTCTGCTGTGTCAGTCTCTCGTTGTCCTCTTTGTGAACATTGTGGAGAGGGTCTGTTTTGTCCATTTAGTCCTGACAGAATTGACATCAAATTGCAGATGAGGACTATGAATCATTAATATTTGATATAAATCTGTAACTCCCACTGAATTCCACACACTTTCACACAGTACATAAGAAGTGTTTGTTCCCTCGTCTGATAAATATTTGGATTTGCTGCTGCTCAGCATTTCATTGAGGGTCTATTTACAGTACTGATGTGTTTAAATCACAACTTCTATAGCAATGCCACCTTGATGGAAAGTGGCTTGGTGAGCATGTCCACTAGTCCTCTTAGTACTCTTGGGTGTATGCCATCTGGCCTCAGAGATTTGTGTATGTCTAAGTGGTGCAGCAGATTGCAAACCATCTCCTTTTAGATCGTAGGGCTTTCATTTATCTCCCCATCCCTATCTTCTAGCTCTAGCATCCACTATGCCTTCCTCTCTGTATTTTGTGTTGGACAGACTGTCAGAGGCTCACAGTGCTTTCTCTCTCTTATGTTTCTTTGAAGTGCCTAGGCATGTATGAATTCTAGACACTGCCTGACTTAATGGTTTGTCTCTTGTGGCACATGTTTTCTGAATTCATTCATGACTGTGTAAGTGCTTCCTTGAAGAAATGTTTTTCTGTGTCTCTCTTTTTTTCCTGCAGGCATCATGGCCCTCTATCTTCAAAATTAAGGACTGTGCTCTTAAATTCTGACAGCTACCCTGATTATTAATGAGATTTGATTTGTTACAGTATGAATAGATCTCCAAGGTTATTAATCTTTTGTTCTTTAGTGTGTTGCCAAGTTATTCAGGATCTATGGCCCTAAAATCAAAGTCATAATGATTCCTCTGTATCCTTATGAATCATTTTAGTCCTTGAGCTGTAGTGATTTTATAGAGAAAATTATTTGGTATTGTGAGCTTTTGAAAGATAAGGAACTTGAAAGGAGTCAAACTTCAGCACATCCTTTAAATTAGGGCAGGGTTTATGTGTTGGTGTGTGTTGAATGTGTGCATTAAACATTTCATTAAACATTTCGGTTTCTGTTTCCAGTCTCTAAAATACCTAACTAGTTAAAGCAAGCATTTCTGTCTGGCTGTCAAATCATTTTTGGTAATTACAACAGTGTCCATGGTAGTTCCTTAAACTTATGTTAAGACTTAGATTGGAAAAGCTGTGTGAAAAAGATGAACAAATTAAATAAGCCAAGTCAAACAATAGTAACTGTTCTTGAAATATCACTAATAGGACAATGTGGAATTTTTTTGTTGTTGTTTGCTTTTTATAAGAAGAATAGAAAGCTCACATTGTTTAAAAGAGACAGTGATGCCAAGAGATATTCTAAGGGATTTGGGCAATATGCAGTTCAAGGTAAAAATTAGCAATTGAGTTTGGACATTCCTATAAGGATTAAAAACCTCCCACTATAGCAAAGTGTTTCCCAGTTTGATACATGATAGTTATTAATAGAGTAACTTATAGTATAACCTAGTTCAAAGGGAAGCAGAATTGTGAAAAGTAAGTAAAGCATTGAAGGAAGTAAAAAAATGTCATTATCTTAGAGCACACTGAAGACAAAATTCATTTTACCAATAATTAACACTAGCTTTTACATTGTGCCTGTGCAGCTTCCCTTACCATCTCTCTCATACTGTTTGAAGGCAACCATACTGTTGCCTTCAAACATCACTAGAGAAAATTGGAAACATTCCATCAGGCACAAATGAAATAGTTCCGTTTTATTTTTTAAAAAATCAAATAATCACAGGAGAAGCTTCAAAGCAGTGAGGGTTGTGGTTTTCAAATGCCTGACATCAAGCACAGCTACAGCACTGAAAAAAAAAGTCAAGTGATACAAGTGGTCTGAAGAATGTGACTGTAAAAGAAACTGAGAGTTTGGGGGCAGAAGGCTTGGACAAGAAAGAGGGAGATCAGGTGGGGCATTGAAAGTGGTGAGAGATTCTGCTTTTCTACATCAGAGGTTTGTTAATGACTACCAAAAATGTTCTGATTTCAGCCACGGGATGAGGTATTCAGGTGCTGCAGCTCACATTCTCTGGGTGCTAGGATTCTGAGTGGTGCTGCATCTCCTGTGATGTATCACATTCTTCCCCAGTTTCATGGAGGACAGTGCATAGTGGAAATCTCATGGTAATGATACACCAAAAGAAGAGGTCAAGTTTTCTAGGGAATTTAGCACTTAAGGTAATGAGAATGACATCTCAGAAGTACCATATTCCACAAGTGATACATTTTAATTCTCAGGAAGTGTGGCTTTTTCCATGGCAGCTTTGGATTTTTAATGACAAGTTGGTTGTCTCCATGGAGAAGTTTGAATTTTTTTCCTGGTTTTGGTGTCATGCTTTTTTTTTTTTTTTTTTCAGCTCCACTGAATTCTCTTTGACAGGAAATTTTCACTTGATTGTACTAGTAAATAACAATGCTACTTATAATCCTATTTATTATAACAGCAAGAAATGTTACATAGAATCATAGAATTGTTAGGGTTGGAAGGGACCTCGAGGATCATCTAGTTTCAGCCCCCCTGCCATGGGCAGGGACACCTCACACTACATCAGGTTGCATCACATCCAGCCTGGCCTTAAAAACCTCCAGGGATGGGGCTTCTACCACCTCGCTAGGCTCTGCCAGGGTCTCTGTGAATCTTTCAGCTGACTTCATTAGGGAATGGCTCTACTAATGAAGTATGTCATGAAGAACATTCAGTACCCAAGCAAGCCTTCCTAGCAAAACCAGATGTAAAACTTAGGAGCTTTAGTGGTTGAAGGATGCCGAGGCCGCCTTCATTTGCCTTCACTGTTCGTTTATTAGCCTTCAAGGGCAATAACAGAGTATTGTTAAATACTTGCTTTTAGGATCAAAGGCGGGTGACCCTTAAATCACTCTTGAAGACGCTTTTAAGCATGCCATCCCACTACCGCTATCTGTGTGTGAGCCACCTCTTTGGATGGATGGCTTTCCTGGCCAACATGCTGTTCTTCACAGATTTCATGGGGCAGGTAAATGCATAAAATCCTCTTGCTTCTCCTTCCTCCACCAGAAGAAATGAGACAGTAAAGAAATTAAGATGTGACAGTGGTGGCAGAGACAGCTGTATTTGGATGGCTGAACAAAAGTTTTGCAAAACAGCTAATTGATCTCAGGCCCTTGTTCTGAGCCAGGGTCTGCTGGATTTTAGGGAGTAACCTTAAGTATTTGTAAGACTATTCGTTTCTATTTTAATGGTTTCAAATGAGGCTGTCTGAGCTGTTTCAAACACGTTGTTTCTCTGCTTTGACTTTGGAGCTGCTCTGAGATGGGCATGCTTCCGTACTAAAGTAACACTGATGTTGCTTGGACACAGCTGGCTTTTATCTTGGTGTATGGGCACTGCTGGCACAAAACTGTTCACCTGCACTGCAGCCTACCTGTCCTCAGGCACTGCAGCTTTTTGCACACGGTGAGTTATTTGTAGGCTCAAGGCTCTTGTCTCTTCAAATTTGGCTCTCTGTACCATACCTCTTTAAACCCATCCCTGGGTCTCTTTTGCCATCAGTTCTTCACCTTCATGGTACACGGTGCCACAGTTTTTCACCCCATTCTCAGGCAGTAAGACTGTAAGTCTCTGCTAGTGGTTCTTGCCTATACAATCCTGTGTATCTCCTTTCTTCCAGGGTACAAATATTCTCGTGGCAGAAATCTTCTCCTTGCCACTTCATTTTTTTTCCTGTGGTTTCCATCCAGCTTTCCCATTTCCTTGCTTTTTTTTTTTTTTGCTGTTGTTTCTGTAGGTGAGATTAAGTGCTTTTCTCCCCCTGCAGTGTATACGAACAACTGAAGGAAAAGCTTTTGCCTGCCTAGATAAGGAACTAAATAAGACAGTTATTGGTTGAAAAAATGAGTGTGGAAAATTAAGACAGTTACTGGGTGGAAAAATCATTGTAGATAAATTAGGGAAAGAAAGGCTAAGGCAAGAAGGCAGAAGTGGAGAGAGAGTAGTGGGAAATGAGACACCCAAAAGAAAAAGAGCAAATGAGTCAGTGCAGAATGGACAGTCCAGGAAAAGGCAGTGGGTAATAAATGAGGAGCCTGGGATGTGAGAACCTGGGAGAACTGACTGTGAAACCTGGAGAACTGTGAAGGGATGGTTAGGGCTCCACTTGGGTGCTAATTATCTCCTCTCCCAGAGATGAGGCCCTGTGTAAGGTACCTCGCTCCCATAAGAAGGAGGTATTATAAATGTGCAGTCCATCCTTGCCTTCTCTCATCTTTGTGGTCTCTTTCAGGTTGTTTACAAGGGTAGTCCTTATGCACCCCATAACTCCACACTTTACCTTACCTACAAAACAGGAGTAGAGATGGGATGCTGGGGGCTGTGCATCAATGCAATTTCTTCATCAGTCTATTCATGTAAGTACCTAGGAATGTACTCCAACAGTGTATTTTGAAACAGTGTTTAAACTGTTTGCTGCTGTTTTAAAAAATAAAGTGACACTGAATTAAAGGTGGGGGGGGGTCCATATGAAAACCTTTAAGAACTGTTACATTCTCAACATTGTTAGACAGTCATATCTTAAGCAAGAACAGTTCCTGACCACATCATGAGGGGTCACTTTGAGAATAAGGAGTTGTTCTGCTTCTGAACTGACCCTGAACACTGAAAACCATCCTGAAGTTAATTGTAGACCCAAATGGCTGTTAGGGACACCATTCTGATACACTTTTCACCCAGCAGTGCTGTAGCTGTGGGTTCTTGAAGGTCCCTCTGATGTCCTCTCCCCATCTGCATTCCTCATAGAAGAAGTTCTTCACAGTGCAGTAGAAGTTCTGCCAGAAGTGTGAATTTTGCTCTCCACAATTGTGTGTAAATATGCTAGCACAGTTCCCTAGGTAGATTTTACCATAGGTCTGACCAGGGATTAAATAAAATTACTTGTGGTCTGAAAACTCAAATGAGTAGCATTTTGGGAGCTCAGCTAAGCATCTCAGAGAGGCTTGAGGGAAACCTTTTCCCCTTTGGAGCTTAACTACAGGCATCTCAGTAGTGCCTATCTCAGCTCAGACAGAGGCTGATGCCAAATATTCATATTATAATCAAACAGCAAAAACCTCTGAAGTTGTCAATGAGGGCATTTCTTCCAGAATGGTTGTTAACTACTTCTTCTCTGGAGATGGCTGTTCCAGAATCATAGAATCACAGAATCAGTCAGGGTTGGAAGGGACCACAAGGATCATCTAGTTCCAACCCCCCTGCCATGGGCAGGGACACCTCACACTAGATCAGGCTGGCCAGAGCCTCATCCAGCCTGGCCTTAAACACATCCAGGGATGGGGCCTCAACCACCTCCCTGGACAATCCATTCCAGGCTCTCACCACTCTCATGGGGAAGAACTTCTGCCTCACATCCAGCCTGAATCTCCCCACTTCCAGCTTTATTCCATCCCCCTTAGTCCTATCACTACCTGATAGCCTAAAAAGTCCCTCCCCAGCTTTCTTGTAGGCCCCCTTCAGATACTGGAAGGCCACAATAAGGTCACCTCAGAGTCTTCTCTTCTCCAGACTGAACAGCCCCAACTCTTTCAGTCTGTCCTCACAGGAGAGGTGCTCCAGCCCTCTGATCATCCTGGTGGCCCTTCTCTGGACACGTTCCAGCATGTCCATATCCCTCTTGTAATAGGGGCTCCAGAACTGGATGCAGTACTCCAGGTGGGGTCTCACCAGAGCTGAGTAGAGGGGGAGAATCACCTCCCTTGACCTGCTGGCCACACTTCTCTTGATGCAGCCCAGGATCTGGTTGGCTTTCTGGGCTGCAAGTGCACATTGACAGCTCATGTTGAGCTTCTCGTCCACCAGCACCCCCAAGTCCCTCTCCTGAGGGCTGCTTTCCAGCCAGTTAGTGCCCAGCCAGGATTTGTGCTTGGGATTGCCTCAACCCAGATGCAGGACCCTGCACTTGGTCATGTTGAACCTCATGAGGCTGGCTTGTGCCCACCTCTCCAGCCTGTCAAGCTCCCTCTGGATGGCATCCCTTCCCTCCAGCATGTCTGAATAAGAGACAGCAAGTATACTTTGGCAAGTTTATACCTGCAATAATTTGAGGCAACTTGCAAAATCAGTGAGATAATCTCTTTCATTGTATTTTATAAAATATAACCCCTTAAAGGAACCCCCAGACTAAATGTAACCTGGTTTGTTTCAGTTTTATCAACATTTTCACTTTATTCTCACAGACATACAGAAAATCCTTCTGCCATATATAGGATTAAAGGGACTTTATTTTGTCGGATACCTGCTTTTTGGATTGGGTACTGGATTAATTGGCTTGTTTCCCAATGTCTATTCCACTCTGGCTCTGTGCTCCCTCTTTGGCGTCATGTCCAGCACGCTGTACACAGTACCATTCCACCTCATTGCAGAGTATCACAAGGAAGAAGAGGTGAGTTCAGTGTCTAGGCAAGGGTAAGTTTATATCTGTCTGCGTCTGTTTAGTTTGTTTTGTGGGAAAACTGAAGAAAAATGGTGAGCAGCTTTGACCTTTTATTTCAAACTGTGATGACACGTGTTAAGAATGGAAAGTTTTTTAAAGAGTTAAGCTCCCAGCTCTATACTTCTCAAACCATCCTGCAGTGAAACAAATGGTAGTGAGTATCCCCTGCCTGTTTTGGGGGGTTGGGCTCTTTTCCCAGGAAACTTGTGATGAGAGGGCATGGCCTGAAGCTGCACCAAGGGAGCTTTAGGTTGGATGTTAGGAGCACCTCCTTATGGAAAGGGTGATCAGACACTGGAGTGGACTGCCCAGGGAGATGTTGGAGTCACCATCCCTGGAGGTCTTTAAGGAAAGATTGGATGTGGCAATTAATGACATGGCCTAGTCGATATGGTGGTGTTAGGTCATAGGCTGGACTTGACGATCTCAGAGGTCTATTCCAGCATCAATAATTCTGTGATTCTGTAATTATTTATCATCACCAACCAAAGCCAAGCACAGTACGTGTCAGGCAGCAGTCAGATAAAAGGGCTTCTCCTGTGCTACCTTCTGGTGCAACCTTCCTTGTATTCCTTCCTTCCAGCTGCATTAGCTGAGGACTTAATTTCTGAATTCCTTAGGTTAATAACCACACTGTAAAGGCTGGCAGATTTTTTAGCTAACTACAAGGTGTTACAAAAGCTGTTAACTACTAAAGATTTGAAACTCAAGTGTAAACAGTTTTATATAGTTCAGTATTAAATAAGATGCCACGTTCTTATTATCTCTCTTAATGTCTGGTTGGTTTTTTTTGGTTCTCCACCACATGAAATCATGTTTCCAAGGAAAATACAGAAACGCTTTCATTCCTTATATCATGTTACAGGGCACAGCAGGAGCTTCATGTCTTGTAAAGTGTTGAGCTCTTTAATGGAAAAATCCTCTCAAGTCTCTTAAATTACTGGGAGAGCTGGAAACAAGAAAGGATAAGGAGAATTGGGAGGACTTTGGAGGAGTTCCCATTATATCTGGAGACATTTGAAGAAATTAATAAAGGCGATATCAAACTGTTTGAAAAATAAACAACACAGAAGCATTGTTGAGATCAGTGCAGGGCAAGATAGAGAACATTGTTGTGGTCGAGGGGAGGAATATTTGTTAATGCCCCTTACAACAATAATTAATAAATGATATGGCAAATGGCTATTAATAAAAACAATAACCCTTTATTATGAAATATGCCAAAACTCGTTAAAAGGATCGTTGTACGGTCAGAAGATATAATTACAATGGAATTATGCAGTCTTAGGGCAAAATACAAACTATTCTATGCAAATTAGGAGGCAACAACTTGGAAAGAGAAAGTCCCTCAGAGAAGATAGCACTCGATTACAGTATGGGGGGATGCTCAATAAGAACCGTTAATCCCTAAGGTCAATGAGTTAGCTACTCACAGCTAATTTTACCCATATAAGGCTGCTGCTGCTGCTGCTGTGTTAGCTTTGGGGCACTCTTGTAAGGCACAGCACGGCAGATTGCCGGCAAGAAAGGTTCACCGCGCGGTCCCAGGCTGGTCTGGCTTCCAGCAGACGGCAGGCAGTTAACAACGCTCTTGGCGCCAGGCTCTTGCTTGGTTCCTGGGTAAACTGAGGCACGGCACGATTCTGGTGGCAAGAGGAAGCAGGCTTGGTGACTTCAGCTTCTATGCTTGTGGCTTCTCCAGCTTGCATGTGTATGGCTTGTGGCTTTATCCTAGACTCTGGACTAGGCACCTGAGGCAGGGCAGGTGACTTGAGGCAGCAAGGCCTGAAGCAAGGCAAGGCTTCTGCAAGCTTGAGCAAGGCAAATATGACTACCAAGTCACTTGTATATATACAAATTGCTAGAGATCGGTTGGTCCAAAGGGGCACTGAAGCTAACCTGTAGCTGCCCAATGGAAAGGCGTTCTGCTGGGCTGTAACCACAAAAGGCAGAAGCAAGGACCTTGTATCTGGGGGAGCAGTGGTCAGCTTACATGCTCTCACCCCAGATAAACATTTTGTTTACCAGACAGGCAGGAGTCCTGTCCCGTTTGTTCCTTTTCGCACACTGCCCTGTTTTTCTGCAGGAAGGAGGGGAGAGAAAGGAACCCTGTGTCTAGACATCTTAAGGCCTGTCTGGGTTTGTACTGGGCCATGTCCTGGCCCTGCCAGGACAAACGTGCCCTACTCTTCCATACCGCTTCTAAGCATCACCATCTGTTGAATCCCAGGAGAAAGTCTCCATGTGGTCACATATTTTATAGATTTGATTCCTAATTTTTCCATTTATAGAATCACAGAATCTTATAATTGTTTCAGTTGGAAAAAACCTCTAAGATCATTGAGTCCAGCCTAACAACACCATGACCATTAAACCATGGTCCAAAATGTCATGTCTACATATTTTTTGATCATCTCCAGGGATAGTGACTCCACCATCAGCCCACTCCTGACCACTCTTTCAGTAAACGAATTTTCCTAATATCCAATTTGAAACTCCCCTGGTGCTACTTGAGCCCACTTGTCCTATCACTTGAAACTAGGGAGAAGAGACCAACATCCACTCCCTGCAACCTCCTTTCAGGTAATTGCAGAGTGATAAGGTCTCCCCTTAGCCTCCTTTTCTCCAGACTTAATAATTCCAGATCCCTCAGCCACTCCTCATAAGACTTGTTCTCCAGGCCCTTCCCCAGCTTCGTGGCCTTTCTCTGGACATGCTCAGCAGCCTATGCAAGAGAAAAAAGAAACATGTAAGCTACACATAAGTTCCAAATAAAACAGAAAATGGAATCCCAGAACAGCTGGAATGAGAACAGACCTCCAGAGATTATGTAGTCCAAGCCTACTACTCAAGCAGGACCCCCTGGAGCAGTTTCCCCACTTATGTCCCATCAGATTTGCCTATGTCTGAGGATGGAGACTGGATGGCTGGGCCCAAAAAGTTATAGAGAATGGCATTAAATCTAGTTGGTGGCTTGTCACAAGTGCTGTTCCTCAGGGTTCTCTACAGGGACCTGTTCTCTTTACTGTCTTCTACAATGATGTGGGATCAAAAGCACTAAGTTTCCAGATGACACCAAGTTCAGTGGGAGTGTTGATCTCCTTGAAGATAGGGAGGCTTTACAGAGGGATCTGGGCAGGCTGGATTGATGGGCCAAGGTCAGTCGTATGAGGTTCCACATGTGCTGGATTCTGCACTTCGGTCACAACGATCCTTTCGGCACTACAGGCATGGGGAAGAGTGGCAGGAAAGCTGCCTGGTGAAAATGGGCCTGAGGGTATTGGTTGACAGCTGTCTGAGTATGACCCAGCAGTGTGCTCAGATGACCAAGAAGTCTAACAGCACCCTGGTCTGTATCAGAAATAGTGTGGCCAGGTCAGCTAGAGAAGTGATTTTTTTTCTCTCCTGTACTCAGCACTGGTGAGGCAGTGCCTCAAATACTGTGTTCAAGTTTTGGCCCCTCACTACAAATAGGACATTGGGTTTCTGGAGCGTGACCAGAAAAGAGCAACAAAGCTGGAGGAGGGTTTGCAGAAGAGGTGTTCTGAGGAGCAGCTGAGAGAACTGGGATTGTTTAGTTTGGAGAACAGGAGTCTGAGGGGAGACTACCTGAAATGAGGCTGTAGCAAGGTGGATGTTGGTCTATTCCCCCAATTAACAAGTGATAGGACAAGGGGAAAGGTCCTCAAGTTGTACCAGGGGAGGTTGGACATTAGGAAAATTTTTTTGCCTAAAAGATTGTCAAGCACTGGAACAGGCTTCCCAGGGAAATGGTGGAGTTACCATCCCTGAAGGTATTTAAAAGACATGTAGATGTGGTGCACAGGGACATGATTTAGTGGTGGCCTAGCAGTGTTAACAGTTGAACTTGATCAGTTTAAATGAGTATTCCAACCAAAACAATTCTATTGATTTCACAACCCCTCTGTTCAACCTGTGCTAGTGATCAACCACTTTCACAGGGTGCTCATGTACAAGATGCTTGCCTATAATGAATGAAACCTTTTAGTCTGCTATATATGACAGCAGATACACGGCTGATCAGTAATCTGATGTAATTGTCTGAAGAGGAATCCTAACCTGGATGTTTGTTCTCAGATTATTTTTTCCCCCAGCAATGAAAGCATTACATTTAGATTTTAGTACTGAACTCCTTCATGTGCTTTGAGCCATAACTTCAGAGCACAGTGCTCCTTTATAACCAAATGCACCATATATGCATGTGTGTGACATAATATGCGTGTGTGTGACATAGTATGCCTCATCTTCACATCTCTTTGAGGTTTTCCTTCAGCCATGAGAAATGGAGTTAAATTATTCACAACTTACACTGTAGGATGTAGGTTTGCCAGAGCTCAAACAGGCCTGGAACTTGAAGGAAATGGCTAATTTTTTGAGCAAATTTCATTCTGTCCTTGAGAGAAGGGATTGAGGGAAAAACTGCAGATGGGGGAGATGGCACAGTCTAGGGGGAGTTTGGAAATCCCAATTTCACTTGTGAAATCTGTTTGAATTCTGTAACCTCTGTGGGAGAAGAAAAAAAAAAAAAACGAAACCCAAACCAGAAGGGAAGCAGAGAGAGCCTATTGGTCGATCTTAGTGCAGCTGTGGATAATGATGGTGCCTTGGCTGAGAGCTGCAAGGTGGTCTCATTTCAGTGGGTTTTGTTTTGTGCTTTTTTGCAGAGCCTGAAGCTGCAGGATGAGGAACAAGCTGGAGAACACAGGCGAGGGAAGGGCATTGACTGTGCTGCTCTCACTTGCATGGTCCAGCTGGCCCAGATCATACTCGGTGTGGGCCTGGGTCTCTTGGTTAGTGTTGCTGGCAGCGCAGTCACAGTGATTTCAGCATCTACAGTTGCACTGATTGGCTGCTGCTTTGTTGCTTTTTGTGTTCGGTATGTGGAATAGGACTATGTGAAGATATCAGAAGAAGTCTCCCCAGGGGAGCTTTTTCTTTCTGAGTCAGTAGCACTGGTGCTGTTGCCATGCTGATACTGCTGGCACATCCTCCCCTCTTACCTCTTTGGAGTGGCTGCAATTCCAGAGCTTCACAAAATGGAGACTTGATGAAACTGGTTGCCTAATGCCTCAGATTGAAAGCTTCTGTATTTTGACTGCATTATTCCTTCAGCCCTCCAAACCTCAGTGTCTAAACATCCTATTACACATGACAATGTGCATGCCAATGGTATCCGAATGTCCTACATGAGGAGTCATTATGAAACTGCTCATTGCCAATTTGTGGAAGTTAATAGATGGACTATGTTAAGTTGAAGAAGTAACGAAAATAGCCACTTAGGAAGAATGCTTCTATTTATCTTGTTTTCTAGTATCTTAAGTACGGGGATATTCCATCTGCTAGCCAAAAGCTGCAGGAGGAGCAAACAGGTGTCGGAGGTCATGCAGGGCGCAATTGTGTTATGTTTATTACTACTGTTAGAGAGGATCAATTGATACCCACCTACTGGCAAAAGTAGATATGAGTGTGAAAGATGATTGGAATATAAAAAATAGTGGACCCTATTATTCAAAAGAATAACTATAAAGTAATTATTTCATACCAGGAGTGAAAATTGGTAGGCACTTAAGCAATCGAACTATGGGAAACAGCTGGCATTTCTTCCTTCTTAAAATCATGGCCTCTTGACTTTGATACTGTAATTTAAAAAATAAACTTGTCCGAAATAAGAATTCTGTGAATGTTTGTAAGTCACATAAATTGTGACACTGGATATGACAGTGTTTACCTTAAAGTAGCATTCCTGTTTTCCCTGTTTTCCTTCTTGTGTCTAGCTTTGAGTGACATGGCGTTTGTTCTTTACAGAATACTGTAAATAAATCTAGTTCTGCAAAGCATGATCAGGAATTACTGTACAGTAAATACTGAAGTCCAGATATTTCTATTTAATTGCATACGAAGCTTCATTCTTATTTGTATAATATTGCCAGAGTTTTGAAAATCCTGTGTTTGTGAGAATGCTGTATTTGTGCTGTGCTTCCTCTGTCCTGGAAAATGTCGTATCTGTTTACTGAGTTACATGCTAAGCCACATGAAGACATCTGCTAATGCAATATAGTTAATGAACAGCAACACAGAAAGAGACTGTTGCCAGGTATGGGGAGTTTTGGTTTTGTTTTTGTTGTGGGTTTTTTTATTTATTTTCTTTGTTTTGGGGTTTTGTCTGTTAGTTTGCTTGCTTGTTTTCTGTTTTGGTTTGGGGTTGTGGGGGGATTGTTTGTTTTGTTTTGTTTAATGTTGCACATGTAGAGTTAACACTGTTCAGTCAAATGCACTGTTGAGCTGATCAGCTCTTAGATTCCCCATGAGCTAAGGTTGTAAAGCTCTGATTCAAGTGTGAGGCTGGGAAAGAAATTTTGCAATGTTTACCTAAGTCTTTGTCAGTATTTTCTTTGAGATATAATGCCATCAGAACATTAAAATTCGAATGGTCAGTGCTATTTCTGCTCTGTTAGACAATGAGAAGGATGGCATTGATTCAGGACCATAGATCTGTAACAACATAACAAGAATTGTGAACCTGCAGAGAGAAGAGAGATATGACCATCACCTATATCATTGCTTTTATTTGCAGACTTAGTGAGAGAAAACTGTTCCAGGAACTCATGTTATGATATTTCTTATGATCTTTCCTTTCGAGATTCACCGTGTACTACAGAAGACATTTTTTCTTTGGAAATCTTTCCATAAAAACATCCTACACTTGCTTCTAAGACTTCAACATAATATTTTTCCTAATGATTCTTTATCAAAAATAGAGTGCAGACAAAAAAAACTATGTACAATTTGAAAAACAAGGTTTAAACCAGAAAAAATATGATGGCACTAGTTCTGAAGTCAAAAATATATTTCAGGTGTTACTGAAAACTATCATCTAAAACGTTACTAATTCATGAGAAGGAATAAAATAATTTCTTTGGCAATAGAAATGCTAAAATATTTAAAGCATCAAAAGCACTGAAGAACTGTGAAGAAGTTCCACCTTTTCTGCCCCTTTGCATTAGCTGAGGATTTGAGTTATCAATACAATCAGTTATTGTGCTTAATAACATCTTTTATTACACTGATATAAGTTTAAAAGTTAGGATTACCCTGGGTTTGAGCTTTCTCATCGGCTTTTATTTCCATATACATAAATAAATAAAGATCTTTATGTCATGTTTATGCAGATCGTATGTCTAGATGAAAACAGATGTCTTGAGATAATCAACCCTTCCTCCTTTGCTCTTTGACAAAACTAGTCATGGACAGATGAAACAAGGCAGGAAACAAGCCTGTCATCTTATTTCATGACACTTTACTTTTTGTTTCTCTTCCCTGTTGCTTATTTCCACTTAACAAGCAGGCATGGCATGCAAGCAAACTATTCAAGGAAGTTTTGTCTCTCTTGTTTAGAGGATTTGCAGTATTGGTAGCGTCACAACTGTTGTTGTTTATTTGTTTCCAGTGTTCATATTCTGTCTTTCAATGTTCTCGTTCAGTTTCTTTCAATTCCTTGAACACAAGCTCAGGTGGCTTGTGGGAGACACTCTGTCAGACAAGAGAGTTCAAAACCCAAGCCAGGGAGGTGCAGGGAAGATGAATCATAAATGCTTTTGTCTTGGCAGAACTCACAGCTTTAGTATTGGTGCCCATGAATCAGCATGTCAAAAGATAATGAGAATGGTTTAAGCAGGAGATGTGGCAATGATGATTTAACATTTGATATTTCTGAATTGCAGAGGGAAAAGATGGAGGTATCAGCTGTAAAATGTCTTCAAATTATTTTTGGCATGATAAAGGTATAAAAAAATTACCTGTAAACCAAAACTTTACCCTCTAAGCTTCCAGCATGCATTTCTTATTCACCAGCAGCTGCTACTTTTTTTATTTGAGCAGCAAACTGTCCAAGCAATTGTAAATTCCATTGGATTCTATGTTGTATTCAGTTTTTTACATTGCTCCTTTAGATACATGGGGTGTGTTAATCAGTTGTCTTTCATAAAGTTTCTTCTTGGAAACGAACTTTTTACCACCCCATGTATTAATATGTTACCTGTGTATTAAAGATAATGACTTTACATCATGCAGAGACATCAAATCAGAGTATTGACTTGTGTTGCTCCAGGTAAGTGCTTGCAGTAGTGGGGAAACAAAATTCAGTGTTTTCCACTCTGAACTGCACAGCAGAGTGAGATAAGCGAGCCCCGTGTGTTATTACCAGACAGGGATCTGTGACCTTTTACGAAGAATGGACTGCTTCTTGAAAGGATAATTGGCAGAGGCTATGCCTGCTCCAAGGGGAGGGAATGGGACTGCTGTTCTGATACTTTCCGCCTCGAAGGCAGGGTGCTTGGTTGCCCCCCAGTGTTCAATGGCGTTGTAACACTGCCCAAAGCCCATAAGCTGCCTTTGCTTGCCTCGCTTCCTCACGCTAGTCCTATCCCTCTCTCTTTCGTCTTATTTTGAAGTTTTCATGTAGTGATACACTACTGCAGTTCAGTTCTCTCTTCGTTGCCTGCCTGGACAACAAAGGAAATTTGCTTGTTACTAGCTATAACCTAACTGCATAATGCCAATGAAGGCATTGTCATATGGACATGTGGTGGTAGGAGCCCACCAAGGACATACTTAGCATCAAACTCGTGGTGGAATCTATCCTTCAGAACCTTCAGTGCTAATGTCAAGAGCCAATCCTCTAGTGCAGCCACCCCCTCATTTGTTTGACAAATTAATTTTTGTTGCATTGGTTTGTAACAGGTGAGATGCATCAGGAGGCAGAGACAGTGGTTGCAGCACATAGAGAAGAAAAATAGGCAGCATCAGGGTCTTTGGCACCTCTGTTTTAAGGATCCTTCTGCTCATTAGATGCTGAAGAGGAGAAATAAAAATAGAAGAACTGTTGGCTCTGAGGACTGACGTAAGACAGAGACATGAGGAGTGATAAAGGTTGTCCCAGATATGCCTTTTGTTAAGAACGAGTAGTAGCCTGGACTTGCATGGCTGACAGGTCACCATGTGAGTGCAAATGCATCTCAAATGATCTGTTTTTCTTTTCAGTGTTCAGATCTGGCTCGCAATACAATTTGCAAGTTATTGGATTCCAGAGACTTGGAGGTTGAAGTCCTTGTTTTGTTAGTTGCTGTAATTCCAGCATAACACCCAATCCCAATACTTTTAAGAAATATATCCCAAATCTTTTTTGATTGCCATAACATTACAAAACAACTTAAAACTATGGTTATCTCTGGGAAAGAAACGTCACCTTATCAAAGAATTTTATTATTTTCTGAACAGGAATTTTGGGGTCTGTAATATTTTACTTGGAATGACTTTATATCAAGTGTGCTAAAAATTCAAGATTTCTTTCTAATTCTTTGGAATTAATCCCAGATCTGAATTCAAACTACACTATCCTTTTCACTATTTCTGATCAGCTGTACAGGTTAAAAGTTGTTTAATACAGCACTGTAGGATCCCTGCTACTTTCAGCTCAGGATCTTATGGGTAGGTATCATGGGTTAAGCTGAATTATTTGCTGTTGTTATTTAAAACCATCCTGCCTCATGCCAGCTTCAAAGTGAAAGGCTGGCTGGAGCAAAGTATTATGGGGCTTGAAGTTCAGGTTGTAACATGGGAGGTTTCCTGTTCTGGTTGCTGCTTTTGGGTTCTGGGGTTCTGGGTGTTGGCTCTCTTCTGCTGAGATGGCAGCAGGACAGGGAGGGGTGGGGACATACCTCCCTGGCTTGGGTTTTGAGCTCTCTTGCTTCTGCTTGCTGCTGCTTTCTCCTGTTCTTTTTCCACAAATAGGCTAAGGGGATTGTGCATTTGTATTATTACTATATCATGTATTCAGTAAACTCTTAACTCTATCTCAACACAGAGGGGGGTGTGTGTGTGTGTGTGTGTGTGTTACATTTCCTTCACTTCTGTATTGTAGGGAAAAGACTGTGTTAGGCTGGCACGGTCTCTACCTCTGTATGCATCACTGGATTTGCCCATGAGTAAGGGACTGGAATTCTAGAGGAAATGCCTTTTGATGGGCAAAAATAAGAGTATGTCTTCTTGGAAACCCCTCAGCTGTTTCAAAGAAATAAAAAGGAAGTAAAACAATTTCGGAAATCTGTTTATGACCACAAACATGTGGTCATATTATTAGAAATAAATAATGGGAGATGATTTGAGGAAATAAATCTTCAGAGGTTTTTCAGAACAAATGTCAAGCAAGAGAGATGTGCTAATTCTGATGTCCTGGAACAAAGACACATTCAATGCACTTTATTTGCCATCACAGAAGCACACAGAATCACAGAGCAGTTAGCATTTCCCCTGAAAATAGTTAGCATTTCATCTAAGGCTCCTGCTCAATGCAGAGTCACTAGAGCAGGCTGGTGAGCCAAGTTTTGAGCATCTCCAAAGATGGAGATTCTGCAACCTCTCTGGGCAACCTACCGTAGAGAAAAAGCTGTGGTGTTTTCTTTTTTTTTTTCCTCCTTACATTGAAAGTAAAGCTACTGAATTTTAGTTTGTGCCTATTGCCTGTTGTCCATTCCCTGGACAACACTGAGAAGAGTCTAGTTCCGTCTTCATTAATCCCAACCCCCATTGGGTATTTATACACTTTGATAAGATCTCCCTGAGCCTTCTCAGCTCTGGGCCAAAGAACCCCAGCTCTGTCAGCCTCTCCTCACGTAGCAGATGCTGCAAACCCTCCATCGTGCTGGAGCCTCTCCAGTAATCTATCCTGTGATGATCTGCCTTATGGAGTCCAGGATGCTGTTGGCCTTTTCTGCAAGGGCAGATTGCTGGCTCATGGCACTGGTCAACCAGCAAAGCTGCTTTCCAGTCAATAGGTGCCCAGCCTGTACTGGTGCTGGGAGCTATCTGCCCATAGGACAGGACTTTCTTTTTGTTTAACCACCTGGAGTTCCTGTCAGCCTATTTCTCCAGCCCATGAAGGACTCTCTGAATTGTGGTACAATCCTGTGGTGTATCAGCCACTCCTTCCACTTTTATATAATTTGCAAACATGATGAGGTGCACTCTGTCCCCTCATCCAGTCTGTTAATAAAAGACCAGCCATTGTTCTGACCTCTGGGATACACTACTGATCACTGTGCTTCAGCAGCACTTCCTGATGGTTTTTTTTGTGACTGTAAACATATAATAGATTATTTGAAATGCACAGTAGGAGATTATTTGAGAGTGTATTTTTTTAATATTATATATGTATTAATTGTATTTATTTTATTTAACACAACCCTTTAAGCTTGGCAGTTCAGTCAGTTTCAATCCAGATCAATACCACTTACCTAGTCCATAATTTGTCAGTTTGTCTATGGGAGTGTCATGGGAGAGAGCATCAAGTCAAGATAAATAACATCTTCTGCTCTTCCCACATCAACCAAGCCAGATCTCAAACCAAAGAAGGTTACCAGCCTGATCTGATGTGATTTCCCAATCATCTTCACTCTTGGACAATTGTTGGTAGCTATAAATTGAGATCAACTTTATTACCTCATTTGTAGTATTTGGCTTAGAAGGAAAATTGAAAGTATTTGATTTTCAGATGTCCTGTTTAAGATGATCAGAGACTTTTTTCACAAATACAGAGACAAAACATTTTCCACAAGATACCAGTTTTACCCAGCGTGATGTTAGATGTGACTTCTGAACTAAAGTAGAAAGGTTCAGTTGAAAAATGGTGCTAAAAGTCAGTGTTGAATTTTTTCACTGAGCAATGAGTGTGCTCATTCAGTTGTTCTGTGCAGGTAAAAACAGTTCCTTGGAGAAATAGCATCTCATTGTCCCACAGAATGTAGGAATGAAAGAGACAACTGGTATCTGAGTGACTTAACTTTATTTTGTTATTTCCCACACTGGATAGTCTGCAGTCCTCCCCAGGCAGGTTGGTCAATGTAACTAACTAAATTGTTCCTGTTTCTAGCTCTTTTTCTGGCCCAATTTGCTCAGCTATCCTGTGAGTATTTATTTGACAGCTAAGATTTTGAGAAGGAATCTGAGGCTATGCACAGACATATGCTGAGAAACCTGCACATATGCACAATTCATACGGATTTGAAAGAGGCAGTTCTCAGGAAAGTTCCTTGTAACTGGAGAATACAACTAAGGCATGTCACCAGCTACATTTTACCCAAGGAACAAGTTACTGTCCAGCTTCTCTTGCACTGTGTCTCAACTGCTGCTGCATTTACTGAGGCTGCGAATGCACCTAGAGGAGATTCTTATAACTGATAAAAATGTATGTTCAATAACCTCCTCTGAATGGACTAATCAGAGGAGGGGAGAGAAATAAACCTTTTTTGAAGCAGGAGGGACATAAACCTCAGTGAAAACTGGAGATCCAGGCTCCCAATCTCACGTCATTAAGCTGCACCACACCCAAACCTATGTCTGCTCAAGCTCAGGGATGCCAATTAGATCAGAGCTTCTGCATAGACACTCAATTGAATAATCAAGTTTTAAAGCAGACAGTCGTGAACAGGAACGAAGGGGATTAGATTACTTTTTTTTTTTTTTACTGCTAAAGCAAGTGCCAGAATAACTCAAAGAAAAAGTGAGGCAATAGTTCTGCTGAAGAGGAATTTCAAAGGGAAACCTGGAAATGCAATTGGAGGTCGTTATTATATTAATAGCTTGGTTAGTTATTTGAGCGAAGGAGATCCTTAAAAGTGCTTAGGCAACCGAAGTCAGTATCTGGGTTTTAAAGGTTCTTTCATTTTGTCACTAGGTGTCAGCCTGCACCTTCAGGTCCCTATCATTGTGTAGCAAAGAGTACCTCTCTATCAGAACTCCATCAGGAGGAGACAAGTCATGAAAATCTATTAAAGAACTCTGGAAATACTGGTTTGTATCCTTCAGCTGTGTTTATTTTAGTCCAATGTAAAGACAATTATTACAAATCAAGACATGAACATTTGGAAGAAACATGAGTGTTCTTGAAAAACTGATTGCTTAGGAAACCCCCAGATACCCAGAAGGATTTGGTGTTAAGAAGTAGTGTCCAGGATGGAGCTGGACTGACCTTCTGCTCAGGCCATGCACTTTATGCTGTGTGCGCTCTCAGAGCAACCGGCAGCACATCTGAAACAAAATTTCTCTCTGCTTGTGCACACCTAGAGTAGTGCTCTTTGGCCATGCTAGAGACACACTGACCTTCACAGCCTGAACTGCCATTCTGGCCTACACCAACATTTGGCCAGTTGTGGTCATTTGCCAAATGTAAGGTATGTCTTTAGTGATCAGGTACCTGGGGCTTCCTCTGTGCGTGGTATCTTGCTAATATTGCAGGCTCACTATGGGTTGTTCTGACCATCATCTATTCTACTGTGTTGTTTTGCTGGCGCAAAATTATCTCTACACCGATATCTACAAAATGGGGTTTGGCATGCTCAGCATTACAGAGGATGTTTTATAGGGAGTTTGCTGTCTGTTAAAATGTATGCTTTAGACACCTGGATACCTCTTCATGTAATGCACAAGAACACTTAAGCATCAGCACAGGGATTAAAGTTCCAGCAAGCCAAGCAAAAAACTATGCTGCTTAAAATCAAGCATTAAGAGAAGAGTCTGGCTTTGAGATTCATCCCCTTTTCCTTCTTGAGGTAATTTCTCCTGGCCTATAGAGACACAGTTAGAAGTCTCTGAGCTCTGGAGTTAAGTGTTCATGGCAAGTTTCACAAAGCAGTGAAGCTTTCTTCATCTGCTAGCAGAAGCATTAGAACTTTTCGCCCAGAACATGTGAGACCCAAATGCTTTGACAAATTAGACTGCTAGATTTACAGGTCTGGAAAGCTCTCAGGCTCTTTCAAGGCATACTGAAACTTCAGTTGAACCAGGAACTTGGAGCAAGATAATAATTTTTCTTAGAAAGGCAGATCTAGAATCCAGACCTGGAGCCAATTTTTCTGCTGTATTTATAAGAAAAAGAATCTTGATGCCACCTCTTTGGGGCTCACACCCTACCCAGTATGCTGCAAAGCAGTGTTCAAAGGCTTGCTTTCCCTTTACAATCCATTAATGGTGATCAACTCATGCAATGGGGAACTATTTCAAGCCAGAGGATTTGAGCACGTTCATGGAGCAGCCTAGAAATTCAGCCATTCCCCAGGAATGTGGACGGGGGGAAGCTGAGTTTTCTAGGCTGTGGGCAAAAGCTCTGCCCACTTATTTAGTGTCTCTAAAGGGAAAAGGAAGGAGCACAATCTGCACAAACATTGGAAGTGGGACAGGAGAAGCATATCTAGACACAGATACAAAGGGATGGGAGGAATGAATTAAGTTTACAGTCCAGTCCTTCCTGGCACAGTATGTTCTGTGTTGGGATGCAGAGCTGCCTCCCTTGCTTAGGATACACACTATGGCCAGTCCTGACTGAGAGATCCCCATGTAGCACAGCAATAAATGCTACAGAATTAAGCAGATTTAGGCATGCTCAGTAGAATTCTAGGCACATACAGTTTTACTAGAAAAAAACTTTTAAGTACCTATAGATTTCAAGTGGCAGCCAAGTCAGGATTTAGGAACTTAGAAGGGCAGTTGTACAGTACTTTCATGCAAGTTCTTCTGTGGATATGTTCGATTTCTTCAGAGTCTTTGCATCTGTATAAGCACGTCTATCAGCTGGTAGCTCACTTCTGCTGTTCTCCAGGCACCAGTATCTTTCAAGTTAGCAAATGCCCATGGCTGTAGTAGAAGTCTCTTCTGCTTTGAAAAAACACAGAAGTACAGCTTCTCCTTGCAAGTAGCAGAACGGGCTGCTACCAGACCAAACCTGAATTTTACAACAGGAGCTACTGACATGTACAGTAAACCTAACGTTCTGCAAAGCAATTATATAATTGCCACTAAAGACACTGCAATTTTCTCTGGATAGAAACAGCAAGTTTGCACCACATTGGTACTCAGAGGTGACAAACAACCCTCTGCACAAATGCTTTTTTTAGCAGTTGGGCAGGCATTGGATTTAATCTGCAGGGGAAGGGGCTGGACAAGGATAGGGAGTTTGAATATTGCAATTATATTCAGCACATATGGAGTATTGGGGACTAACAAACTTGTGTCTGGACAACAAAACAAGAACTGTTGCATTTTCTCATCTTTCAAAATAAATATTTTGATTTTTCCATTTCAAACTATTTTTTCTTCATAATTTAAAAAATATTTTAAAGAGTAAATATATAACCTTATCATAAAAAGTTTCACAGCTTAAAATCACATCTTTTTTTTCATGCTCTTAAAAATTAATTTCAGATCAACATCAAATTATTTCCCAGAGGATTCTCTGGACCACAGTCTGGGATGGGCATTGTCCCTGCCCTTCTCCAGGGTGTGAGAGAACTGAACTCTACGGTTGTTCACACTAGAGGAATTGGAGTTAATTGAAACACTGGCAACTGAAACCTTAACAAACACTTTGGCAGAACAAAAGCCTTTGTGCTTGGTTTTAGCTAAACCCAGAAGTATTCCAGAGCAAGCAGCTTGAAGTGGCTATGACTTGTAGGTTTTTTCCCTTTTTTTATTATTTACAGTTGTGCTGATTTTCGGAGTGAAATACAAACAGTCTGAAGCATAGCATGAACAAAGCCGTCAGCTTCAGTGCCCTGGGAGAGAAGCCTGTCCTGCCACACATCGTTTGGGGCTGTAACTCCCCCACCTGCCTTAGCAGCCTGGAGGGAAGCTGGGGAACTCAGTGTCAGGCAGCTCACACCATCCCTCCCAAACCTAGGCAAAGCAACACCTCTCCATGAAGCTACAAGTCCTGTTCTTGGGTTTCTCCTTGGCTGTCTGGATTACTCAGTATCCTGGCAGGAGCAGAGGGGATAGAGGGAACTGGAAAAGCAGATCCTGCACAGATCTGTAGGGGAGCACAGTGTTCCTTGTCCCCTTTCTTTCCTGGGTTGCTAAGATAAATGTCACAAGTCTGAACAAGCGGGAGCGTTGTACCTACTTGTTCTGGCTGTTCTCATCAGGATAGGTATGAAATAAGACATAGGCTGCCTGATCCCTATGCTCTCACTGGAGCTTGGGGAGCAGTGGCCACATCAGAGTTGGCATAATTTACAGCATTATGCAGAAGCTCCTTTCCCCTGCCTCAACTAGGGGCACACAGGGGCAGGAGGGCTGCTGGCTCCTTGCTGCTTGTGCCTTCAGGTTGGGGACACAGCTGAGGCCTCTCACCTTTGCTCTACCCCACCCAGTCCCTTTCCTCCCTTTTGTGCTCTGCACGTCTTGTATCCTCCCTGGCTAGAGCCCCATCACCTTCCCCAGAAGAGTATAAGCACGAATAAAAAATCTCCTAGAAACCACAATCCCCGATCTCCTCCTACTCCTGTTCTCCAGTCTGGGGCACATTTTCAAGACAACTTCCATCAACAAGCTTCCAAGAGCAGGCACAACCCTCAAAGGTCCTCTCATATTCAGAAGTCCTCCTTTACCCATCCCTCCTCCCTTTCCCTGTGTCCCTATTAAGCATTCAATATCCCAGGGCCACATCTTACACAGACCCCAGTCTCACCCCCCCAGAGCCTTGTGTCCATCTCAGTAGCGTTGCTGCTCCGTGGAGCTAGCAGGCAGCAGGTCATAGCGGCTGCTGTACATCACCACCCCAGGTGGGTAGTAGGCCATCTCTGGCTGGACAGTTGCAGCAGGGAAGGAAGCAGTAACAGGGTGGACAGGCACCAAGGCGTGCAGAGCCTGCTCCTCCTGCTCAGGTTTGGTGGTGTCAGTGAAAGGACGCATGGTGGTGAGGGAAGGTGAGGTGATCCTCCAGAGGAGGCTCTTCAGTGCCTTGCGAAACTCCCTGCGCATGAGGCAGTAGAGGATAGGATTGAGGCAGCTGTTGGAGTGTGCCAGGCACACGCTAATGGGGAAGAGGTACACTTGGGATAAGAAGTACTCAGTACTGAAGTGCACCACATTGAGTTTGATCAGGATGCCCCATGTTGTGAGCGCTTGGTTAGGCAGCCAGCACAAGAAGAAAGACAACACCACAATGGACACCGACTTGGTCACCTTGGAGCGGCGCTTGGTGCTGGGGCCACTGCAGGTGCTGCCGACATGCTTGTCACTGATGAAGCGCACCAGGAGCAAGTAGCAAAGGCTGATGATGGCCAGTGGCACCACAAAGCCCAGCAGCACCTTCTGGATATGGTAAAGACCCAGCCAGAACTGGGCATTGCTGCCTCGGCCCTCAGGGAACTTGACAAGGCAGAGCACATCATCAAAGACAGTGGCAGTGGTGGAAAAAATGGCATGGGGCAGGGAAGCCAGAATAGCTGACAGCCAGATGAGTGCACAAAGCCACTTAGCAGAGCAGCAGCCACCCAGTGGGTCACCTCGACGCTGATTCTTCAAGGCTGAAGCCACGGAGCGGTATCGAGCCACACTCATGGCAGTGAGAAAGAACACACTGGCATACATATTCATAGCTGTCACATATGAGACAATCTTACACATAGCCTTGCCAAAGAGCCAGTTGAAGTCCAGTGCATTCTCCACAGCCCAGAACGGCAAGGTGAGCACAAACTGGAAGTCAGTCACTGCCAGGCTCGTCACAAAGAGGTTGATGGAGGACTTTCTCCAGCCTTGTTTGCTTTTCATTAGATAGAGCACCAATAGGTTACCCACCAGCCCCAGGGCACATACCACGGAGTACACCAGGGAGATGACAATCCGCACCACGTCGGAGCTGTCCCCCTGCATCCCATCGGCTCGCTCCAGGTTGATGTTTTTGAGAAACTGCAGGAAGGACATGTTGCTCCTGTTGCCCATCTGGGCGCCCTCCAGGAAACCCAGCGGCACGTCCCAGGACCCAGGGTCCGCTTCTTCCTTCACGCCGCCAGCTGGCGAACAGTCCCCGTTCTCGCAGAGCTCGCCCATCCCATACTAGGGAAGGCGGCAGGACCGCGGGAGCCTTTTCCCAGCTCCCAGAGCCAGCAGCAACAGCAGGCAGCCTGGTCAGTGGGCAGACTGCCGCGGTGGCAAGGACAGGTACAGGGACGGCGTCTCTCCGACTGGGCGCGACTGGCGGCACTGCTGCTCCGCGCCGCGGTTATATCCGCGCCGGCGGTGCCTGGGCATGCGCGGTACGGCGCCGGAGCTCTCCCGGGTGCTGAGCGCAGGTGGCCGCGCCCCCGGCCCCCCGGTACTCATGCCGGCTTAATTTCCTGCTGCTCGCCTCCGCTCTGTTCCGCCGGCCCGCCTGACAACCGTGTGTGTGAACCAAGCGGGGGGCGAGTTTCCGTGGGCTGAGTTCGACAACTGCCCGACCTGAGGTGATGCCCTCTCCCAAAAATTCCGCCCGGAGAGTCAGCTGCTAAAGAAAACCTCCCACCACCCCTTCCGCGTTTGGGAAACGCTGGGAGCGTCGCACCTCTGCCCAGCTGCAGTGTGAACACGAAACAAGCTGCGCTTTCCTGCCTGAGAAACCTCGGTACCAACCCTGGATTCTCTTCTCCCTTCCCTAAAATAACCACAATCAAGACGGGGAGTGACAAACACCTTTCCTGCTTTCGGGACATCGAGAGGCGGTGGTTAAATCTCGTTTAAAAGGAACAGCTCGATCGACGAAGCTGTAAAGCCCAGCAGCTAGTAGTACGCAATGCTTAGGCGAAGGCAAAAGCGGGCGAGCCCCGCGGCGGTTATAAGCTACTGCCTCGGTAGGCAGCGGGCGGCGGCGGGCTTCCGGCAGCCGCCCGCCCGCAGAGGGCCCCGGCGCGCCGGGAAGAGGCGGCCGACACCAGCCCGGAGAGTTTGGCAAACGCAGCCGGCCTTGTGCCAAGCCCGAAACTCGCATTCTTACCAAGTCTGCAGCAGAAACAGAAAGCAACCGATATGAATATGAACCAGGCTCTCTCCTTCTCCCATTCTGCTTTTAGCTCCATCAAAATAAGGGCGTATTTTGAAAACTAAGTAGATTCTAAATATACCTAAATAAAGCACCACGAAACAGTCATCTAGGGGAGACTAAGGAAAGATGTAGCAAGGAAATTACTTCTCCATAGTCTTTAAAGTTGTTTATTGGAATTCCTGCAAAGACATCTTTTCATGTGACATATGTTGCCAGCAGTCTACTCATCACTCTGGTTTGTATCTACAGTGACCCTGTAAAAATATCAGGCAGATCATGAGAGTGCTAAAGGGGAAAAAGAGCAATTATAGCAAATTTTGTACATCATTATTTTTGCACATAATGAAGGCACAACTTACTAGAATTTGCAACACAATGCTCTAGGAAGGCTTAGCTTCCAGATTACTTGCTACACTAAACACATTGGTACTAGAATGAAAACAAAAACTGAAAACACGGAATACCAGGCTGAAAAGGTCCTCAAGGATCATGTGATCCAATCTTTCTTTGCAAAAGCGCAGTTTAGACAGGATGACCCAGCACCCTGTCTAGTTCAACCTTAAGTGTCCAATGCAGGGGACTGCACCACTTCCCAGGGGATGTTATGTCAACGTCTGGTTGTTATTGTGAAACATTTTTCTCTTGTGTCCAATTAGAATCTCTCCAGGAGTAACTTGTACCCATTACCCCTCCTCTTCTCCACGTGAATCCTTGTAAAAAATAGGAGTCTCCATCCTCATTGAAATAATGGGCCTTCATAATGTTCTCCATAGCTCATAATCACTGACTAGGATTGCATTCAGGTGGCATTTTCGATAGTAGGCCATTAAGTTGCATCCCTTAGCCTGCTGAATGGCAGAAGTTTTTCAAATTCCCTCACCCAAAGTAAGGCACCCTTGCAATGAAACCTAACAGCCCCATCAGCCCCATCAGTATGGCACAGCTGACTGTAAATCAGCACAGGCAGGAGAGAAATATAAGGATCCAACAGCAGCAATGCACCAATCATATAAACAAGTAAACTGAAAATGCCGAGTTTTAATCAGAGCTGGACCACAGCAAAGGTTCTGCCAATGGTAAAGGAGGTTAAGTGCCCCCCTGCCCTCAGCAGTGCTGGCTGCCTTAGCAGCAGTGTCAGCATTTATTCAAAATGAAGGTCAGTACAATATTTGAAATATGCAAGTTCTTATTCAATTTCCCCCCTCTACTTACCTCACTATTCCACTTCCACAATTAGCTCACCAGGGAAATATAATCTGTAATTGAGTTATGACATGTTCATTTGCTAAATCATTAGTGAGGTGGACTAAATCATTAGTGCAGCAGTGGACTTCTTCCAGATTGAATTCTGCTCCATTCTGATCACACTGCTACCTCCATGCCTAATTTTACTGGAAAAATTGCAGAGAACATGTCTTATACAAAGTAAGTTATTTTCCCATTTGAATATTTCCCTGCTTGGCAGCTCTTGTTGATATACTGCAGTGACTGGACAGTAAGAAAGATTCTGAAAGGGAAAGGTGAGGGAAATAATTTCTGAAGATATATTGGTATTTTGGTTAGCTGTCCATAGAAAGCAACAGAGTGTGGACTAGAGGTACCTAATGGAAACACTGGCCATGGATTTTGAAATCAGGACTGGAAGTATGAAACCTTTGTCCAGGATTTTTGCTTATATTCTGACCATAATTTCTTCTTTTTTTCAGTCTTGGGTGGTTTGTCTTTTTCATTCATTATTCTTCATGTCAGAGAAGAAGTTTTAGAAGCAAGTAAGGAAATTTGCTATATCAAGATGAATAATCAAAGAGATATTCACCAAATAATTTATTCATCAGGCCATCATAACATATTTTAAAAAGTGATCAGCTATTTTGAAAAAGCATTGCAAAATTCATTAGATACATGACCTAAGGGTTACTATTGTGGAAAATACTGTCCTCTATTTCTTATTTACCCCATCAATGCTGTCAAAGGATTGTCAGTAGTATGTAACTTTCTAGAATCTTCTTTTTGTCAAAGTGTCAGTGTAATTGGTGTTGCTGACTAGTGTTTTTGAAAAGAGAATTAACATTGCTCAGCCAGGAGAAGGCTGGCAGACTTCCAGCGACATTCCTGTACCTAAAGGAGGCCTATAGGAAAGATGGGGAGGGGCTCTATTAGGGACTGTAGTGATAGGATGAGGGGTAATGGTTTTAAACTGAAAGAAGGTCGATTTAGATGAGATACAAGGAAGTAATTCTTCACTGGGAGGGTGGTGAGGTGCTGGAACTGATTGTCCAGAGAAGCTGTTGATGCCCCATGCCTGGAAATGTTAAACACCAGATTGGATGGGGCTTTGAGCAACACCGTCTAGTGGAAGTCTCTGGCACCGGCTGACGGGTTGGAAATAGATGATCTCTAAGTCCTTCCCAATAGAAACCATGCTATGATTCTATGAAAGCTGAAATAAACTTGATGGGCAAGGGCTTTTGAGATGTATTCTCACGATAATGGCAAAATAATGCTCATCTGTTCACTTTGGAAATCTCAAACAGACCCTGTAGATCTGTGTCAGAGGTTTTTATGGGTTTATATAGTACTCTACTAAAAAAAATCCATGGGGCTAAGGTTGCTAATTTACCTTGTGATAATATCAATCTGCAGGGTAAATTTAGAAAGTGGTACTAGGTCAGACCACCAGCTGAAACTGCCTGTTGATCTCAACTACATTATATCAGTGATGAAGCTGTCCCTGCAGGTATTTCTTAAATAGTCTTTAGAAATGTTTCAGCTAAATATACCAAACAAACATTTGCTGAAAACACTAAATTATGCAATTTACCCTGAAGAATCCCTGTAATTTTTCACTTCCTTTACAGACCTCGTACATAAACCAAAGATTGATTATGATAACAGGAGTGACTGAACCAGCTGTGTGGTGTTTTGAAATATTTTTGCAAGAGAGCTTGGGTTCTGTTTTCAATATAAAAGTGATTTTTGTAGATTTAAGCAGATAGCAGATTTATGAAATATTGAATGGATCACTATTTTAAATATGGAAACAAGGGACTACTTCTTAGGGCATTTTTGTAGCGGCAAAGTGTTTTTTCACTTTTTCCTATTTGACATACTGAAGCAACGAATAGTACTAGCAAAGCTCTTGAGCAGATTTCACTTTAAAAAGTTACTATGTTACTTAAATGGGGTTTGTATTATTCCCAAACGTTGCATTCGTGCCATAGAATTCTGTTTAATAATTCTTTCAAAAATAATTTCTTATTAAAACAGAAGTTTGAAGGAGAAGGAAAGGGAAATGGGGGCGGGGGGAGCGGTGAAGAAAGTAAAAAAGAACACTTCATATTTGTTTTCTCATTTCTAATTTCTGGAACCCATATGGTCTCCCTGTGGCTTTTTATGAACTCAAGACTACAATGCTTTTGACTAAACTCAGACAATAACTGCTAACAGTTAAAGTTTTAACTGGATTTTACAATTCTTCTATCCTGAGAGTGAAGGTTTGGTGTGACTTGGTATGGATTCACCATGGGAAGATTTTCATGACAATTATATTCCTAAATGTGTAAAAAAGCAAATGTATATAGATTTTCATTACAAAAGCTCAGTTAGATAACAACACAATGTACTCATTTAGATAAGACAGTGATCACACCATTATAGGTACACTTCAAGGACCACGTATTCTCTAGAAAGTATTATCTGAATATAGATCTAAGTTGTAATTTACTTTAATCTTGTTCATTCCCCATGTTCAAATCTTAACTCATTTGCTTTCTACATAGATCATTGAGAATATGGCACTAACTTTCACAAGAAATTAATTTCTAAATGACCTTTTGCTCTAGAAACATCTTTTAAAGTTGCTAATGTGGATTATAAGAACAAATGAGCTTTCAAACACATATAGTTCAAGCACAAAATCGTAATTTTGTGAATTAGCTCAGCACCTACAAATAACTATCCATCTGAATATAAGCATTAAAAAATAGATTCAGGCAACAGAATCACTGACTGGTTTAGACTTTGCTTCATTCTGTTATTTGAATCTGTCCACAGACATACCATAAGGCGAATGTCAGCAGTTCTTTTTTTTTCCACATGAGTAACTTACAAAATTCCAAAAATCTTCAAAGTCTGCAACTGAAACAGTAACTGACAGATTCCCCCAGTGTTTTTCATACAATTACCAACAGTTAGCCATGTTAAGAGGCTGCATCTCTAAATGACAAAGCGGAAGTAAAGTAAAAATTTACTCACAACCTTTCATCTTACTGTGTCTCAGAAAAAAAGATAAAAATGGATGCACAATAATTACCCAGCAAACTCCACAATCTTTGAGAATCAAAGTCATTCTCCTTCAGTTCATCCCTCTGCTAATGCTTACTACACAGTGCACCATGTCACTTGTGATTCATCCTCTTGACGTTTCTAGTCTACAAGCAAATTGTAAAGCTGCCTGCATAGTTAAGAAGATAGTCAGGTCTGGACAGTGTTTCACCTTGAATGTGACAAAACCAGATGTGTTAACCTCCAGAGGTATCTCCTCTCCCTAGTGACTGGAGGAATGGAACAGACAAGCAAGTGTGTATTAGATGTTTTTTAGATCATTAAATTTGGGCAGGAGAATCTCATTCCTAATAAAACGAAATTTCCTTACTCTCTTCAGCATGGCTTCATTTTCTAGCAACTCCTCAACACCAAACAACAAAATTTATGCTGCAGTTCCTCTCTGCTCATAACCTCTGATTTTATCTCTCTGCACACATTTACACAAGCATATAAATTCCTGTACATACATTTCTTTCACTGTTGTCCTTTAAGTCTACTTAAATTTAAAAGAACAGAGATAGTGATTGTACCTGGATTGTCAATCCAGGCTTGACTGTGTCTCTTGAGCATGTATCTTGTTTATTTCTGACCTACTTTCAATACATGTATAGGCTTTTCTGTGTTGAGCTGCAGTTACTGAGCTGCAATACCTTTACTGCCAAAAGAACACATTGATGCAGTGTTCTTTTTCTTTTTATAAATGAGGTTATTTAAAAAAAGAAGAAGAAAAAAATGTCCCTTTACATTTACAAAAGTCTGCAAAACCTCAGGTTATGCTTCTTTGGAACAGGAAACCACTAATTAATTCCTTATCATTAGATTTTTATGATTCTTTGTCAGTAATCAAATGGCTTATGGATGAGTATCTTAACAGTCCACAAATGCTCTTCTAAATCAGGTCTGTCCTAGCAAGACACAGTGGCATAAATTGTATTAACTTAAATAGCTGTCCTCACTTCTGTCCTCACCGCAAGAAGGGGCTTTGTATTTGTGCCACTGCTTCACGTTTTAACTCTGTGTGATGTATCCACGAACGACACAGCATTCCTTAAGCAGGAACCCTACTGTCCCCCAGGGTATTTTCTGACACTACATCCAGTGAATCATTTTTTCTGTGTATGTGCATGATGGCACAAAGCCCAGGGAGTTATAGATGTTTTGGATCTGATTCCCACAGTTCTCTTTCTCCATTCGGTATGACTTCTGCATCTACAATTTTTGGTCATATCAAATATCCACATTCCCTCAAACCCCATAGAGTTACTGCAGTTTTTATTTCTCCATCCCTTCCTTATTCTTTTCTGTCTCTCATATGATGCTGTCTGGAGAAGGGATAATAGGGGGAAAAAAGAGGCAGGAGTAACAGGTTGAAAGAATTACTCCAGAATGAGAAACTGTAGTATCCGCAAAGGGCAGAAGGAAAAACATCTCATGTAAGAACAGAATTACAGACAACAGAAATGAGCTTTTCATAATGAGGAAGAAATCAAGATGGAATGCTGCATGAAATAGTAGCTGCCTTACATCAGACACAGGCAACACATATCAAAAAACCTGACAGGATTATATTGAAGTAAACTGTTAAATATCTCTCACAAAGGGCTGATTTTCTGATAGCCTTCAAGAAGTTTATCAAACCAGTACTTTGTAAATGTATGCCCGTCCCTTGAACTTTCAATCTTCATTTCCAGTGCTCCTACCTGTTCTGCACATTTTACAATCATTTTTCTTTTTTATGCCATTTACTGTAGATACTTCCTTATTATCCAGTTTAATTATTTTAAAGTTGTGTAGACTGCTTCTATGCAACAATTGTTAAATGTTTAAAAAATGCTAAGTATTATAGACATTATGCCAGTTTCAGGTCACATACAGCTTTAATTTCAGGGAAGTACTGATAAAAAGGCTACAATATCCAATGTCACAAAAGACTCTAGTGCCTACTATGTGACTCCACTGGTCAAAGAATCCTAATGGTAAGGGCACCTGGAAACTTGTCACTGAAACAGGTGAGATAATGTTACTTGTACAGAGAATATATATGGACAAATATATTAAAATAAATACCTTGCTGTGAACAAATCTTCCCTGGCAACTGTTGTTGGATATAAAATATACACAAAACCATCCTCTTTTGCATTGTCTATATCCCTGTATTAGATAGAAGAGAGTACATTATGACTCATAATTCAACTATCACTCTTTTACAAGTATGTTCTGTTTACAGAGTTGTCATGTCCCAGGGCTGGGAGAAGCCACATTTCTATCTGACTAAGAAATCCTTGGAGTTTTAACTCTTTCTTGCATTTTTGCTCTCTGGAATTTCAGATTCAGAGTTCTCACAGTTAAGGCAGATGAATTGTGACAGCCATTCTCCTTTAGGAAAGTCTGAGCAGCGAAAGAGCCACATTAAACAAAGACTGCCATGAAACTATCCAAGAAACCCACAGTAGACTCAATTTTAAGCAGAGAGCTACTGAAGCAGATGAACTCAGGGCCTCCGACTCAGGTCTCAGGGACAGGATGGCACAAAAGCTGTGCCGCGGGCACCCACCTGTAGTACTGGGGCAGCAGAGGCTGCATAAAGGTATCCTTGGCGGCGAGTACACGGCACACACTTATAACATGTAGGTGCCAAGGCTATAAGAAAACAAGGGACGTTCAGAGGTAACTCCGACATGGCAAAATTGAGTTTAAATACAGGAACGGCCTCACAACCTGGCTCTGGCAACGCGGCGGGCATAGGCCGCAGCCAGACCCAGGGCTACCGGCGCCTCAGGCAGGGCGAGGCCGCCACTGTCCCCTGCAGCTGCGGCGGGAAGTGGTGGAAACCGCATTAAACACCCGCGTGCTTTGAGCAGTTCTGCCACAAGACGAGGGGGCACCTCTGCCTGGGCGGGTGCAGGTCTGCGAGGCTTCGACCGGCCCGTTGCGCCGGTCCCTCAGCGGAGACCCGCGGTGTGGGATAGAGCAGGACAAGCTGTCTTGTCCGGAACGGCCCTCTCCGAAGGTTGCCGGGGCTAACGCCCCACATTTGCCGCGGTTGAGGGCGGAGGGGGGGGGGGGGGGGGGGGGGGAAGGGAAGAGGGCGGCAGCAGCCCTCGGTGGCGATCTCTCCTCCCCTCCCCGCTGGCCTGGCCCGGTTCACTCTTGGCGCGTTAACCCCGGCAGCTCCGAGGCGGGGGCTTGCGGGAGCGGTTCCCTCCCCATAGCCCTCCTTCTTCTGCCGGCAGAAACCAGACACCGGGACGGCCCCGCGCAGCCCTTGTGGGGAGCGGCGCCTGTGTCCGTGCGACGCCGGGAGGCCGCTCTGCCGCTGCCCCGCTGCGCGGCCATGCCGCGGCCCGCCTAGGCGTCGGCGGTCGCGGCGACCTGCGCCGAGCTCCCTGTCCACACCATGCCATGTGTTCCGCCGAGCCGGGCGGCACACATCTTCTGGCTCTTCGTCCTTCACGTCCAAACGCCCTGCCTAGGCTGGGTCCCGCCGGCCGGCAGCTCCCTCTTCCCCGACAAGAGACAAGGTCAGTGGCGGCGAGCGGGTTGGGTAGCGAAAAGTTCCAGGGCGCAGTGTGGAGGAGGCCGGGGTCCCGCCGAACAGGCTTGCCGCGGGCGCGTTTCCAGTCGGTCGAGTAACGGCGCCTTGGCGCTACTCGGGCAGGAGGCAGTGAGCTTCGCTGTCCCCCCGCCCCCCTCCCGCGCCTCGTTGCGGTTTGGTGTTGGCTTTGCTGCCCAGCCTCTTCCGAGGTAAGAGCTCGCAGGGTTGCCCCCGGCGTCTCCTGAGACTTGCTTCTCTGGACTTCAAAGTTTTGCAGTGAGAACACACAGCTCTGGCAGTGCCTTCCTGCTGCCTTTCAGAAGTCATTGAGTTGTTCAGATACTGGTTTTTGCTCATCTTCCCCATTAAGAGTCATCTCTCCAGATACCAGAATCATTTTGTATTACTAAACTGGCAGAGTTTACTGTCCTGATTATTGTTTTTTTTAAAACAAATAATCACTTTGTTGTGATTATTTTTGTTGACTGCTGTTGTGCACCACAGCAGCACAAACTAAAGAATGATTAATGTTATCAGGATGTAATAACGCTGTTGAGTTACTAATTTTCAGTGTAGATGGTAAGTGAAAAGTGAGGCTTCGAGGTGTCTCTTGAGGCTGCCCCCCTAGGTGGATTAAATTAATTTGCCCATAGTTGGTACTGGCTGCACGCCTCCCAGAGGGAAAGTCAGGAATTTTATCTTGTTGCCTGATTAAGAAGAATCTGAGAAGCAGCTCCCAAGAGAGAAAAATTTGATTAGCTGGAAGACTTTTTCCTGGTGGTAGAAGTCCCAAAAGTGTAGGAGGAAATTTTGCTTCCTGAAAACCTTCCTGATGCAATCAACAGCTGTGGTGCTATCAGTGGGAGAACTTGAACACAGAGGAGAAAATCCGTGCCCCTCAGAGATCCTGGAAATAAAAAGTGGTTAAGTAAGCAGCCTGGGAAGTGAACAATTATCTTGCAATTAGCTCCTACTGGATTAATTTAAAGTGAATGCAATCAGTGCATTCTGTTGACTCTACATGGGACAGGACAGGGATGGCTGTTATATATGTAATAGCTGTTAAATTATCAGACATTCGGAAATGACTGTAGAATTACTTCTAAACATGAAAAAAAACTAGGCTTTTTCAATAATTTGCAATTTGCAGCAGCTCAAAATTTGGCTTTTTTTTTTTTCTCCCCCCAAAGGAACATTGAATGCAGTTCAATGTGTGAAGGACTGAAATTTGTATCTATATAGCTGAAGTGACTGCTAATGGTTGTACTTCCTCCACATTCACAATGACTGTGATAAATGGGATGGTTAGCGATGCCTTTACTGAATGTTGAAGGCTTACACCCTGCTATGGGGCTTCAGACATCAGGGTGTTTCCTGGGTATGGGGCCTTTTTTTGGCTCAGGAAGATGCTTCCTCCAGACGTGAGTAACACTATATCCTTTCCCAAAGGAATCATTAGAAAAGATGCCAGAGAATCTGATGGCCAGATGTAGATGAGAGAATGGCAGTTTATGATGTGTCACCTTTTAAAGGAGTTTTGTCAGAAAACGTTATCTGTTTAAAAAAAAAAAGTGCTTTTTCTGTGATGTGTGGCAGACTGTGTTTTTTTTTTCTTTGTCCAAGTTTATTCAATTTCTCTACAGCCATTCTTATTCTAGACAGTTTTCTGCCATGTGTGGTGAGTTTGAATCCAGAGGAGCAGAACAAACAGCAGTGGTTTTGTCTATTATCAGATGTTTTCAATGATACAGAATTAGGAGGATCTGCAGGGAATGTTTCTCTAACAACTTAAACAATTCTTAAATTCATCAAACAGTCATGAAGGGCCTGAACTTTCTTGTCCCACACACTCAAAAGGGTCTATTCAGACACAGTGTTTGCAATGTAAAGTACTAATTAAGCATTATTACTACAGTGTGATGCTTTGGTGTTACTCCTGCTACCAGTGCAAGCTGGCATGTTTGGGCTGCAGTTGTGGAAAGACAGCATTCTCTGGAGCTACACAAGCTGCCCAGGGAAGTCTTACCTTTCCTGGCCTATAAATCTTGAGCAAAGCCACTTGACAGGCAGAGTTTCACTAGAGTGGAGAGCATTCTAAGTAGCCAGGGAGGATGCCATGACATGCCAGCCCTAAGGCTTATCAGTGGCAAAGGGATAGATTCCCTCCATTTAGTATTTGCTGGCACTAAGTTTTATGGGAACTTGTGTTTTAAAGTGAATTATTATTTTCAGAAAACGGGGGCAGGCATTACCCTTGTGCAAATCTGATTTGTTTACATTACTCTGTTGCCTCTGATTCCTAGTTGAGTGTTCTTTTCAAAAAGGGCAAAAAAGATATCATGAGAACTGCACCTTCTGTCTTTGTTTGAGACTATTCTCCAGCTAGAAAGGCCAAGTAGGCTTAACGTGCAGCTCAGTAAATTGTGGTATTATTGGTAGGATTGCCTTAGCTGATCTCTACCCAACAGTCTAGACAAAACTGATGATTACTTGCAGAAATATCTTTAGGATCATCTTGTAAGACTTTATTGTGTTGCAATATTATTCCCTCTAGTCTTTTAAAAATTTAAATAATTCATTTCTTCAGTTTGCTTACAGTATATTGTAATTCCAGTCTCCAGTGACTAGCATTCAGAAATGAGTATTTAAGGAGTGGGTGGAAGAAGTTAAGACTTCTCTGCTTCAATAATGCTGTTGCCATCGGATGCTTAGGCATTATTTTTCCCTTTAACTGATGCTGATATCTTAATTTGTCTTAATCTATGCACACTGTGTATGGCTTCACCAAGGGTGTCCTGCCTCACCAACCTAGTGGGTTTCTATGATGGTGTAACTACATCAGTTAAAAATCAGTAGATTTATATCAGGAAAAATCAATAGATAGACTTTTGTAAATCCTTTGACACAGTACTCCACAACATCCTTCTCTCTTGGATGGAGAAATATGGATTTGATGGGTGTGCTGTCCACTGGATAAGGAACTGGTTGGATGATACACATAAAGGGTGGTGATCAATGGCTCGATGTCCAGATGGAAATGGGTGACAAGTGGTGGCCTTCAGGGGTCCATGTGGGGACCAGTGCTGTTCATTATCTTTATCAATAATATAGACAGCAAGATTGAATGTACCCTGGGCAGGTTTGCTGATTGATACCAAGCTAAGTGGCATGGTTGAAAAAACTGAAGGGTGGGATGCCATCCAGAGGGACTTGGAGAGGCTGGAGAGGTGAGCTGAGGAGAACCTCATGAGATTCAGTAAGGCAGAGTGTAAGGTCCTGTATCTAGGTTGGGTACAGTACAGTCTGGAGGGTCATGAAATTGCGAGCAGCCCTACAGAAAAGTTGGGGGTAGTGGTGGATGAGAAGCTGAACATGAGCCAACAGTGTGCACTTGCAGCCCACAAGTCCAGTTGCATCATGGGCTGCCTCGAAAGAATTGTAGCCAGCAGGTCGAGAGAGGTGATTCTGCCCCTGTACTCTGCTCTGGTGGTACCTCACCTGGAGTACTGTGTCCATCTATGAGGCCCCCAATATAAGGGAGATAGACCTGCTGCAGTGTATTCAGAGTAGCACCTCTGCTACAAAGACAGGCTGAAAGAACTGGGGCTGTTCAGCCTGGAGAAAAGAAGGCTCTGAGAAGACCTTTAGCTACATTCAGTATGTGAAGGGGTTAGACTGTTTAGAAGGGTTTGTAGCAATAGAATGAGGGGCAATGGTTTTAAACTGGAGCATGGTAGATTTAGGTTGTACATAAGAAGGAAGATCTTTATAATGAGAGTGGTAAAAAACTAGAATAGGTTGCCCAGGGATGTGGTTGAGGCCCCATCCCTGGAGACAATCAAGATAAGACTTGATATGGCCCTGGGCAGCCTGGTCTAGTTGGAGGTGTCTGTGCTGACTGCAGGGGGAGTTGGACAAGATAGCCTTTGAGGTTCCCTTCCAACCTAGTGCATCTGTAATGACTGTAGTGATGAAATGAAAAATTTCCTTGAATAGTCTGAAGTCTGCAAATCTTCAGTCTTGCATAGAGCTTAAGCTAAGACACAACAAATTAAGCTCAAGATATCAAGCAGAGGCAAATCACACAGTGACAGTGTATGAATATTTTTCCATCAGGCATTTAATCTGAAGATTTCATGAGTTGTGCTAAAAAACATAGAAATGAGGGCCTGGCTTTGCAGCATTCTCTATTAACCTGCCTTTGCTAGCATGATACAGGATGTGGGACTTCCCAGAAGTCCTAGAATTCAGCTTCAGCAGTTAAGGCATATTTTTTGATGTTTCATCTCTCTTCTCTCAGGTGAGTTTTTGCTTGGGAGTGTAAGGGGAGACATTGGTTTATCCTCAGCTGGTAAATTGTTAGGCAGCTGGTATCTTTTGTGCTGTTTACGTGCTGTGTAAAATGCAGGCATGAAAGTGTGGACTAAGTTTTCAGTGTTTCAGCCCCTGCTGAGCTTATGTGGATAAGGGCAAGAGATGTCTCTCAGAACTTGGGATGGGTGTTAGTCTCCGTGTTACCAAGACTGTAGTGATCTAAAAGCTCACTGTTGTTGCTTATCCTGCAAAGGCACAAAGTTATTGTAGACTGGTGGGAAGAAATTGTAGACTTGTGTACAAAGAAATCTGTTGTCTATGGGGACAATCTTGCTTCCAAACCAGAAATGCTACTGAGTCAAAGCCTGATTCTTGTGTATCTTCGTATGTGTGCTGGGAAATGGGGGTACGTGTGTTGTGGTTTTGTTTTTGTTTTACTTTATTTTATTTGATTTTAATTGGGGGTGTTTCAGTGTGTGTGTGTCAGGGGTCTGTGGCCTGAGGAAATATGAGCAGCCACATCTCATACTGCAGCTAATGAGGACAAAGGAGATATGTTCCTCTCTGAAGGAGATACATGCAGACAGCCACTTGTTTGGGCATGTGTGGATTTGAAGGTGCAGGCTGTGGAAAGACAAGTGTGTCTGGAAGGGTTATTTTAGCAGTCCTAGGGAAGAGTGAATTCCTCTGGAAGTACCTGAAGCAGGCTAATTGCTTTGTTAACCAGCCTAATAAATGAGTGAGATGTAATTGCTTCTTGTGTAAAGTGTCTGGGACTTTGGGAATGACTAACAGCCCTGGGGAAAGAAGAAACTGAATAATATGTATCCTTATAATTTCTTTTTGATGGAGTATATTCAGACTGATTGCTTGGGCTGAAATCAAGTATGTCAACAGAAGATTTGACCCTTAAGGTATGAATTCTTAAGGACTATGTTTTATGTGGATTTATGTTATTTGCTTGAGGCTTTTGAATTTTACACCAGTTAAAAAAAATGGAACAGGTGGTGTTTGATCTGTATCAGCAGGAGACAAGAATGTTAGTAATGCTCTTTCCCCCTGCTAGGTCCTGATACGTGATAAGGTGTCCAGTCTTATCCTGTTTGGAACCCCTTATACAAAAGGGCATGGTAACCTCATTCCGCTTCAATTCTATCTTTAAAATTCCTTCCTCTGATGCAACATCTGCTAAAGCTGATGCTACTGAGCTGCTATTGCTACAGGATGTCAAACAGTTAGTAGTATTCTCTTCACTTGTGTGTATTTGTAGACTCTTTTTCTTACTTCAGGTGGTCAACTTTCTGGGTGTGTGAGGATGATCTTGAATGAGAGCATCATGAGCTTGGGACCTCAGACAGAGAGTGTTTCCGACTCTTGTGGGATTGGGAAGGTTTGTGTGTGTGGCAGTCAGACTTTTATGTGAATGATGACCAAGTATTTGAAAAGAAGAATGCTTCGCTTCTAAATTGAGTGTTATAATGGACAAGTAGAAAGGCCAAATGAGGATTGATTGTGCAGTGGTACCTGCACAGCCTGCCTTTGTGTTGATAGGATGGTGTGGCACATTTGCAATCACCTTTGAGTTTCCGTTTAAATCATGTGAGATCTGAATAGGCATGCATTCTAATCTTAGTTTTATTTCTTACTTCTCCCCCCCACCCTGCCCTTCCTTTCAGAGCAATTTTTCAAGACATTGCCAGAATACCATGTGGTTGATCCAGCACGAGCAGATGCAAGCGGACATTTTCTGTCTTTCAATTTACACCATCACATCTCAAACATGAGGAAGAAGGAAGATCTCAGCAAAAAGGAAAATGTGATCTATTACAAAATTAACCATGAAGAGAAGGATCTATTTTTTAACTTGACCGTCCACACAGGATTTCTTTCCCATAACTATGTGGTAGAAAGGAGACGTGGTAACCACACAAATGCAAAGATTGCAGCTCCCTTAGGAATTCGTTGCCACTTCATTGGCACAGTGTTGCAGCCAGGTTCCGGGAGTGGGACAGCAGCTATCAGCACTTGCAATGGCCTGGTGAGTGATATAACCTTTATTGGGCTTCTGGGCTAATTTTGGTGTCATTAGAACTGAACTAGATCATTGGTATGTGAATGTCTGGTGAAAAACAGGATGACCCAATCTGATACCTTAATGTTCGAAAGAATCAGTTTAATACTCTTGATGTCATTTGGGTTTTTGAAAGAGAGAATCAGAAACAGAAAGATCCATTGCGGTTTACTTTTCACTAGAGTTTTTTTCTGGTGGTCTGTGCTGAGTATCTCTATCATTCAAATGGCTTGAAGCCATCCAAATATGCAGTCATGGCTTTGGTCCCATTCGTAACTGGAGTGCCATTGGTTATGCATCTGTGTATGTGCTTCTGTTTTAGTTTCCTCTAAAAGGCTTGTAGCTCAGGTGCACTGAACTGCACTACAGATCAAATCCACGGATGGTATGTCACAAATATTAGGAGATTTTACTTCAGAACTGCACTACTACTTCAGAAATAAATGATAGGGTAGATAGAAACTTTGTGGAAGCTTTGAATTCAAACCTGAACCACTTCTTGGCATCCCTCATTAAAAAGACCACTTTGAAGGCTGAAGCTTGAAGTCTTACATTTCTCAATAGACTGTGGTTCAGACAGAGACAAAAAGGTGCAAACCTTATTTTTGCTGTGTTTTGTTTTTTAGCACTACCATAGGTTAGATTTTTATTTCTAGAGAAGACTGAATCTATTTAGGGAGGGGAGGTAGGGAAAAACTGCCTGAATAGCATGGAGATGCTGTAGGGAGCAGTGCGAAATGGCACACATAATCTGTGAGAGGCAAAAGGCAAAGGGTTTGTGGAACGTGCAGACAGCGGTGATAAAATGTATTTGGGAGGTTTTTGAAGTGATGTGTTCTAGAATACAGGCTTGGTAATTCTTTCTCCTTAATAAAACACTGGTATAAAAAAAGAAGTCATGATTTGTTTTCTCCACACCCTAAAATTGAGCTTTGAAAATACAAAATTATTATTTCAGATTGACAGTGACTTCTGGGGAAAACAGGATGGTTTTGGTACTGTGGTTTTGAAGCCCAGAAGTCACTGCTCTGAAGATGTTGCTGTACAAGTTGGATCTGAGTCTTTAAATTCCTCTGAGTGCCACAATCAGGGGAAAGGTGTCTTGCTTGCATTTTTCCTGAAAGTTTCTCAAAAAATAACAGTATCAGATGAAAACAGTTATTAATGGATAATTCCGCAGCCTAGAGAAATGCACTGTGTTTTTCAGGAAAAAAAGCTGATGTTTCTGAAACTGTTGTAGTGGTCTGCTGATTTCCTAAGCTGCAAAGGATAAATTACTTCCTTCCTGAAGATCCCCATTTTTTTGCTGTTTATCAGTGCTACAGGCTAGGGACAGAGTGGCTGGAGAGCATCCAGGCAGAAAGGGACCTGAAGGTACTGGTTGACAGCTGTCTGAACATGAGCCAGCAATGTGCCCAGGTGGCCAAGAAGGCAAATAGCATCCTGGCCTGCATCAGGAATAGTGTGGCCAGTAGGAGCAGGGAGGTCATTGTACCCCTGTACACAGCACTGGTTAGGCCACACCTTGAGTCCTGTGTCCACTTCTGGGCTCCTCAGTTTAAGAAAGATGTTGAGATGCTGGAACGTGTCCAGAGAAGGGCAACAAAGCTGGGGAGGAGTCTGGAGCACAAGTCCTGTGGGGAGTGACTGAGGGAGCTGGGGTTGTTTAGCCTGGTGAAGAGGAGGCTCGGGGGAAACCTTATTGCAGTCTACAACTACCTGAAGGGAGGTTGTAGGCAGGTGGGGGTTGGTCTCTTCTCCCAGGCAGGCAGCAGCAGAATGAGAGGACACAGTCTCGAGCTGTACCATTGTAGGTTTAGGCTGAATGCTAGGGAGAAATTCTTCACAGAAAGAGTGATTGGCCATTGGAATGGACTGGCTAGGAAGGTGGTAGAGTCACTGTCCCTGGAAGTGTTTCAAATAAGACTGGATGAGGCACTTATTGCCATGATTTAGTTGATTAGATGGTGTTGGCTGATAGGTTGGACTAGATGATCATGAAGGTCTTTTCCAACCTGGTTAATTCTGTGATTCTATGTGTATTTCTTCTTTGTTTTGTTTATTTTCTCTCCCCTCACCCACTGGAATATGTTGTGTTTCTCCATGGAAAAGAACTTTTCAGTTTATTCTCATGAGGGAGGGAAGGAGAGTTGAAAATAGGTAAACACTATAGAACTAGACCATCTTATTTGAGATTCTGAAAACCTATCCTAGAAGGAGAAATTGTGAACTGTTTTACTGTAGAAGATTAATTCTAAATTACTTCATAAAAATTATTACATGAAATGGTGAATTGCACAGGGCAAGTTGATACCCCTGTACTCAGCACTGCAGAGGCTGCATCTCTAATACTGTATTTGGCTTTGGTACCCTTGCTACAAGAAAGACATTGATGTGCTGGAGCATGTCCAAAGAAGAGCAACAAAGCTGGTGAAGGCTCTGGAGAGCAAGTCTCAGTGAGGAGTAGCTGAGAGAGCTGGGGTTGTTAAGTCTGGAGAAAAGGAGGCTAAGGGGAGACTGTATTGCTCTCTACAACTACCTGAAAGCAGGTAGTGGTGAGGTGGGGGTTGATCTGTTCATCCAAGTAACAAATGATGACAACATAACCAGATGGATAGATGATGGTAGACCAGTGGATGTGGTTTGTCTTGATTTCAGTAAAGCATTTGACACTGTCTCCCACAGCATCCTTTAAGCTAACTGAGGCAGTGTGGTCTGGATGATCAGGTGGTGAGGTGGATTGAGAACTAGTTGAAGGGAGGAAGTCAGAGAGTTGTGGTCAATGGGACAGAGCCTAGTTGGAGGCCTGTATCTAGTGAAGTCCCTCAGGGCTCAGTACTGGGACCAGTACTATTCAATACATTCATCAACAACCTGGATGAGGGCACAGAGTGCACTGTCAGCAAGTTTGCTGCTGACACCAAACTGAGTGGAGTGGCTGACACAGCAGAGGGTTGTGCTGCCATTCAGTGGGACTTGGACAGGCTGGAGAGTTGGGCAGGGAGAAATGTAATGAAGTACAACAAGGGCAAGTGTAGAGACTTGCAGCTGGGGAAGAGCAACCCCATGTACCAGCATAGGCTGGGGACTGACCTATTGAAGGGCAGTGAAGGGGAAAAGGTCCTGGGGGTCCTAGCTGATGGAAGGTTGACCCTGAGCCAGCAATGTGCTCTTGTGGCCAAGAAGGCCAATGGTATCCTGAGTTGTATTAGAAGGAGTGTGGTTGGTAGGTCAAGAGATGTTCTCCTTCCCTCTCCTCTGCCCTGGTGAGGCCATGTCTAGAATGTTGTGTCTAGTTCTGGGCCCCTCAGGTCAAGAAGGACAGGGAACTGCTTGAAAGAGTCCAGCGCAGAGCCATGAAAATGAGTAAGGGAGTGGAACATCTTCCTTACGAGGACAGACTGAGGGAGCTGGGGCTCTTTAGCTTGGAGAAGAGGAGACTGAGGGGTGACCTCATTAATGTTTATAAATATGTGTTGGGTGGGTGCCAAGAGGATGGAGCCAGGCCCTTCTCAGCAATGCCAAATAACAAACAGGACAATGGGCAGTGGGTGGAAGTTGAGGCATAGGAAGTTCCATGGAAACAGGAGGAAAAATATTTTCACTGTGAGGATGACAAAATACTGGAACAGACTGTGAGGGAGGTTGTGGGGTCTCCCTCTCTGGAGGTATTCAAGACCTGCCTGGATGAGTTCCTGTGTGACCTGGTATAGGTGATCCTGATTTGGGGGGTTGGACTAGATGATCTCTTGAGAGCCCTTCCAACCCCTAACATGCTGTGATTCTGTGAAAAGAAAATGGCTTCAAGTTGCACCAAGGGAAATTTAGACTGGATATTAGGAAGAATTTCTTCACTGAAAAGATTGTCAGGATTGGAACGGCCTGTGCAGGGAGGTGGTGGAGTCCCCATCCTTGGAGGGATTTAAGAGTGGTATAGATGTAGATGCTAAGGGATATGGTTCAGGCAAGGACTTGTCAGTGTTAGGCTAATGATTGGTTTTGATCTTAAAGGTCTTTTCCAATCTATGTCATTCTGTGATAAGGATCCTGAGATGAGATGGGAAGAAGAGGAAGATAATAAAATAGTGTGTTTGAAAGGTGCCAGCTTCCCAGAATATACTTTGGCAGCAGTGGTGACTCCCCACTAGTGACAGCCTGATCAGGACTGCCCTCTGAGTGTAAACAGATCCCAGTAAAATTTAGCTGCTCAGTCTCTTAGTCCACCACTATAAGCTGGCAGAGTGCTAATATGCTCAAGCCTCATAGCTGAAGAGCTGCTAAGAACCAATATCTTAGCCTTCAAATATGGGGAACAAGAATATTAGTGGTTCCTTTCCTGACACTCCTTGATTTATTATAAAATGATAAACAGGCTGTGGGTTTGTTGTTTTTTTTTTTTTTTTTTTGAGATGATATTAAGTAAGTTAAATGAGGCACAAGGTTACCATGGTAAGGAGTGACAGAGAAGTGTGAGATCCCTAAAACTGATACTCTTTTGCTTTCTTACTCATAGCAGCTGGTCACACAATTTATAATTCTGTAAAATACTGATGTGAATAAATAAATGTGTTTTACTGGAATACCCCTTTAGCTGACATATTTAATGGTAAATTTTGCCCAAGTGAATTTATGCAGATTAGGTCATTCTTTGCAATATTTCCCACTGCCCCCTCAAAAAAAAAATTGGCCTGAAGTACGGCAAAATAAAATCCTAAAGATGCCTGTAGCATGGGAATTGTAATTTTAGTCCTTTTTCCAGGATGGCTTCCATTCATATGAAGTCTCTTTGGCTCATATTTGAAAGTTCCTGAATTTCTGATATAAAAGCAGTGTATAAGAATAAAGCATAGATGTGCATTGTAGATTTGTGGTCTGCCATAAAGATCACTTATAGCACTGAAAAACCTAGAGAACCTCTCCCTAGATGGTGCGGAGAAGTTGTAGTTTTCAGGGGGCATCTCTTTGACTAAATCATGTCAATAAATAACTGAAAAAGAAAAGTGATACTTCCAAAATGTGTGAAGCAGCCATCAGTGCTTTGCCAGATTGATAGTATATTGCTTTTTCAGCATGAATGTCATCATATTTAGGAATTGCAGCATTTCCTTAGTTGTTTCAAAACCAAAATACACTATTATCTTATAAATTTAATATTCTTACATATTTATATGTTCCCAAAATGGCCTACAAGGGGAATAAGAGAGTGACAGATGGGAGAATGGTGAGGACAGTCATTGGATGACGTTGCTCTTTTCTTATAAATGCAAATACGTCTGTTTTTGGAAATAGGTATGGAAAACAATGGCAAAGTTCATAAAGGGATTTTTTTAGAATCAAACAAGAGGCTAAAGAGGAGTAAGTAGCAGAGGTTTGGAGGAACTAAATTGCAATTTTGAACATCTATTTTTTCCTAATACTTTGTGATATCTTTGTTTCCTTTTTATGGTAAATAGATCATGACTTCTGAACAGGTTGAAGAACATGATGCTGTAAGCTGTGCACCTCCTTCTCTGGCTCAGTTGTCTAGTTAAAGTCTTTTGCATTTCTGAGTCTTGTAGAATAATGCATGGGACTGCTTTAACATGAAAAGAGTGGGGCAAACCTCACTGTTTATTTTGGGTCACAGTTGGAGGAGGAAACCCCACAGAGGAAGTCACTGCTGGAACACCAGAAACAAATGAATTTGTGGCAGTTGGGAAGACAGCAGACATGAACTCCTAGATTTTGGAGTTTCCAAAAGGAGGTAAAGAGAGAAAATAGTTTTGGTTTCATCTTTCTCAGTGGAAGTAATACTTGGATTTGCTTTGATAGGCTATTAAGGCCACGCTTAGAATAATGCTTTGATTTCACAGTGTCTTTCCCCCAAAAATTATAATGAACTTTTCTAGATAAAAATGCATTAATTCTCAGTTGTGTGTTAATCCTGAGATCCCTTGTGTCACTGCAGTACTATCAGTGGCAGGGAGGAAAGCACCGTGGTGTTGATTGAATACTGTAGGTTTATGCTGTAGAGCTGGGAAGTGAATTCTTCTCCTGTAGTCTATCCTCTTCATTAGGAACAAGGCCCTCTTTTACTAACCAGTAACACAGACATTGTTTATAGTATTTATAGATGGCAAAGCATCATTAAGGCTTTGTTTCCTTGTTTACAGTGTAGAGCTGTCAAATGACAATCACTTCTGCTAATACTTTCATCTTCAAAGGCTCTACAAGCATTGAACTGAAAGAAGAACAAAGGACATTAGTATGGAAATGGAGAACCATCATTGCATTTGTACCTGGTAAGCTCCTGGCTGTACTGAGCCTTGCCTAGCACTGTGGACAGATAATGCTTTTTCTGTCTCTAGTTGTTCAGGGAGTTGCTTCTGCCCTGATAGGCATCAGTGTTTACAAGAAGGGCTGTTCTTGTCCGCTGCCCAGGCAACAGTAATGCAGTACAAAGTCATGAAGCACTGTTTGTTTATTTTGCCTCCCAAAATCCAGCTAATGCAGAACGGTGCTGTTTCTTAGCAATGATAGACATGCACACCAAATGGCTGCTCTATACCTTAGTGATCTGTAGAAAACAAAGTCAAACCTCCTGCCTATGCCCAGGATTTTGGAAGGGTTTTGCTCCACCTCAGTTCTTCCCTCTGAGTCTAGCCAGGGTCAGGAGAGCCTTCTGAGAATGTTTAGTTGGTGGCTGTATGACCATTTCTCTTTGCATGGCAGCTGATGGGAGATACTCTAAGTGAGACCTGCCTGGGCAGATCCGTGGCAAGTTTGTCACCTGTGTCAAGTTTGACATTGAAAAGTGGAGTGGTGACTGAATTCTCCTTATTGCAGGATATCATCATTATATGAAGCCCAGGAATGAGCTCTGGAATTTACACAGTGTCACTTATATTCTTAATCTGTTCCATTCAATGTAGTGTAACATCCACCAGTATAAAATGTAGTATAAAATCCTCAATTTTGGGGAATTCAGCATGACCTCTTTTCTCCTTCTATGCACTAAGAAGCTTTTCTAGTTAGTGTGAGATGTCTCTTCCATGCTGACCCACATGTCATAGAATCATAGAATAGTTTGGGTTGGAAAGGACGTTAAAGATCATCTAATTCCAATCCCCCTGGCATTGGCAGGGACACCTTCCCCTAGACCAGGTTGCTCAAAGCTTTGACCAGTGTTGCCTGGAACACCTCCAGGGAGGGGGCATCCACAGCCTCTGGGGGCAACATGTTCCAGTGTCTTATCAGCTTTATCATACCATCAGTCCCAGGCTGAGAGGTCTCTGCAAGTTCCTTAACAGTACTTCAGTGGTAGTGTGCCCTATGTGGTGTTCAGAATTTCCTCTCCTACAGATACAGAAAGCCTGCGTCATGTCAAACTACCTGGTGTTTTCCTTAGAAAAGGTTTAAGGATAAAGGAGTTGTTACTTTAGAACAGTTTTATAATATTTTGTTCTAAACTAACAGAAGAATGAAAATGTATCACTAAATTTACAACAGGAACTTTTACCTCCTTCTATGTGTCCCAAGTTTTGAGGCTGGTTGGTTATGAACAATGTGTTAATCTGTTGTTAAAGGTAGTTACCACACCTCTGCATCACTACTGTTCTCCACAATTCGTTCCAATAGCCCAGAAAAATGACCACATCTTTCTATTCCTTTGTGGTGTATCTGCAACTAAGAAAACAATTTATCACAGTATCACAGTGTATTGGAGGTTGGAAGAGACCTCAAGAGATCATTGGGTCCAACCCCTCTGCCAAAGCAGGATCACTTAGGGTAGTCCACACAGGAATGCATCCAGGTGGGTTTTGAAAGTCTCCAGAGGAGACTCCATGACTTCCCTGGGCAGCCTGTTCCAGTGCTCTGTCACCCTCACTGTAAAGAAGTTTCTCCTCATGTTGAGGTGAAATCTTTTATGTTCAGGCCTGAATTAGTTGTTTCTTGTCTTCTGTACACTGCTGAAAAGAGCCTGGCCCCCTCCACTTGACACCCACCCCTCAGATATTTATGCACATTGATGAGATCCCCTCTCAGTCTTCTCAAGACTAAACATTTATCTTCAAATGGAAGTGATTTTCAGTTACTGTAAGTATGTGGCAGTGCAGATGTACACTAGAAGAAAAGGGAAATGTAAACTTCAGTTGCACAAGTGACCACCTGAAACCAGATTCAGCACTGATCCTTGACAGGAGTTGTGCAGCTCCAGAACACATTTGGGCACACAAACTATTTTGGTGGCATTTATTTTAATAGATGAATTGTAATGTATTTCTGTAGTGCCACCTCAAATGAATGATTTCCATTCTGGTACTGAGGGTACTGAGAAGCAAATTCACAAGTTCCTAGGACATCTTTTCTTCACTTCTGCTCCTTGCTTCCTCTAAGAGAGTCTCACTTCTTTCTTTTCCATTCCCTTGCCCTAGAGTGCTTGGTGGGACCTGCTTCTGGCTGCAAGTTTGTCAGTAGGGCAGATGGCCCTATTTGCCAGATGCATCTTCATATTTAGATGTCTGTAAAATCTCCACAGCAACCTTTTCTGGTTTGTCCAGCTAATGATAATCTTCCAGAAGCAAAATGTAGGACTCAGGTAGAAAGCCAGGCATGAAAGCAAGCTGCCAGCCTGTTCCTTGGGAGTGGGAATTGCTTCATGGTTGGATGCAATTGGCACATTTAAAGAACAAAATACCTGATAAATAACTCTGTTATGTGTCTGCTGTACATCTCTAAGGCAGCAGTATGGAAAATGCTTTAAGTAGAAAATTTTGCACTGGAAGTAAATATAGAGTTCCATGAGGATCTGTTTTGTGTTGTACTTGATATGCCTTTTTCTCCAAATAATAATAAAAACATAATGGAGTATTCTTGCATGACTAATGTTGTGGTTGTATTGTATGCTTTTGATTTTTCATTGAGGATGATGCAAAGCTAGTATGTGTGGTGGTAGTTTTGCTTGTTCTGTTGGTCATATACCCCCAACAGATTAATCATTCAAATTTTGACTACTGTTTGCTGCAGAACTTCAACATTCCATCCCTTTTCTTTGTGTTTGAACTGTCCCATCTGCCAGCTCCCTTCCCACAGTCTTTTGTCTGCAAAAATACTCTTAATTGGCAGGTCAAATGAATTTCACCAGTGATCTCAATACACAGGAATCTGACTGTGCCTCTGGCTCCTGGTCTTGGCCTTGTCACCTTTAGCCAATACAAAATTGTTATCTGGAGTTTGTATGGCTGGAGACTTCATACTATTTTATAGCATTGTTTTTATGTTTCAGTGGAACAGTCATTGATGGGGTAGATAAAAATAAGGATAACTCAGTATGTGCTGATTTGAGTTCTTAGGATTAGAATTCTTTTTTAAGTTAACTATTTTTTGAGAATATGAGAGACAGACTTTTTTTATATAGCTTTAAGAAATCTTATTCTCCTGTTTAAGTCTGTACCTATTTATTTGCTAATTACTTAGGAATACTGTTAGTGTGCAGAGCAGTTGGTTTCCATGAGTCTTTTAATGAATCTTCTGTGTATGTATGTGTGGTTGTTGGGTTTTTTGCTCCTGTTTTGGGTTTTGTTTTGTGGGTTTTTTTTCCTCTGAAAGCCTTCACTCTCAATTCAGAAAATGTGGGGGTTTTTTGTTTTGTTTTATTTTGTTTTTTAAAGAAGTATGTCATTTTACTGAGGGAAAACTGGGATTGTGACTTCAGCCTAAAGGTTCAGAACCCAGAAGTAAAAAATACAGACAGCATCTGGTTTGCCTGGGTTCCTGATAATGTGAGGTTTGTTATATCATCTGCTCTTTGTTTTCTTCTAGAATTTTTTGAAGTTGTTGGCCAAAGTCAGCCCAATCTGAAAGAGAAATTGAGATAATCAAAGCCATTAAGTTCTTAGGAATTTTGCAAGTAAAGGTGGGAATTTCTGATCAGGGAAATGATGAACACATACTGGCTGGCTAGTGGCTCAGCACAACTGTAAGTTGTTACTAGACAGGGTACAGTGTTTCCTGTGGCTCTGCTGGTGAGGAGTGCTGGAGAATTAAGGAGAGATAAGAGAAAATTATTTTAAAGGAGGAAGTGAAGCATGTGTGGGAAGCAAATATACAAGGAAACAAGGTTTTGATAGTTCTGCTGTTCATAGAACTGTTCTTTTATCTTTAATCCATTTTCATGATGGTGAAAAGAAGGGTCCAGCTTGGAAGTAAGTAGAATTATATGCACTTGTTGCTCTATCAACAGTGTTCTGTACCTGCTGCCCATCTCAGCACATGCTTTTAATATAATCATTAATAATGAGGAGAAGAGAGGGAAGAACTGAAGCTTTCCTCCATACCCAGTCAGTGATGCATATGATGTGACATTAATAGGATCAAATCTTGCCAATTGCATGCCTTATTTTCCATCTTTTCAAGAAAAGAAAATTACCAATAAAAGCCTGCCTTGTTCCTGTTTTGAGTAGATGAACACTGACAGGGTATTAGATGGTGAACATCAATGGATGATGTAAACAACAGACCCAAACAGTCTGTGCCTGCTGTTTGCACTTAGTGGATAAATGGGTGGTGGTACTCTTAACAGCAGTTGTGTGAGTCTGGCTTCTGGCACCAGCTCAAAGTAGCAGCCTGAAGATCACGTCCTGCCTCTACAATTCTATCTTTCTGTTAGTGAGGAGCAGCTGCAGTCCCTGAGCAGCATTAACATGAGGGTGCAGTTATGTGTGCACAGGCAGCAGGTATACACACATATCACAGAATCATGGAATGCGTTGGGATGTGCAGGTCTGTATAGGTACATGTAGCTCTCTTGTTCCAGAACAGATATGCTACAGCTAAAGCTCTTGATTTAAAATCCATGCTGTGTGCTGAGAAGGCTTCTGTGCTGTTTTATATAATGGGTATTACCAAACCATGGCCAAATACATTTTTTTTTTCAGAAGAAGGTGCTTGAGAGTGGACTTTCCCTACCCTATCGTAAATTGCAACAGAATTTGAGTATTTAGTGATTTAGGCTGGAATATAATTGCTTGGCTTCATGATCTTAAGAGTCTTTCCCATCCTAAATAATTCTATTATGTTTATGCACTTTATATACACACTGGTTCCAGGGAGTGCTCTGTAGAAAGAGTCATCTGAGATTCCAAGCTTGAAAAATAAATAAGTAGTCATAAAAAAAGCTAACTGTGTGGCTAAGAGTGTCTATGTTTAAATACATCCATTGTGCACTCCATCTTTTTGTGTCAAACAAGTCCTTAATAGATTGCCTAAACTTGTGGATGCATGGAAATTACAGGAGGTCGAAATCCATTGTGGTTGCAGCTCACAGTAAAAGGCTTATACAGACACTGGTTTTGATTCAAGGTTTTATTTTGTTAAAATTCCACTTTTTCTGTTTCTAAAGGTGTATATATTTAAAACAAAGATGATTCTAAATTCTTAGTCCAAACTTTAATATCTGATTATTTGGATGAATTGTTAACCATATGCTCCTTATCTAGAACAGTCATAGACCAAATCTGGTCAAGATCATAAGAATGGAGACAGGATTGTGGATAGGGTGGATAGAGTGAATGTTTTATTCTGCATCTTCTGGCCATCTATGACTAAGTAAATACGGAAGAGTACAAATGGGGCAGTAGAATGTCTCTCCTTTGTTTATCCTTGCTTTTGTCATGATATGGTATGTTTTCTTTGTGAGGAATTTATTTCCCTTGGTGTTAGAAACATGAATCTTTACTATGAATTGTAACACTTGGAATTTAATTTAGATATATCTTCTTATCTTTTTCACTAGCTTTTCATCAATTTGATATGGTGCTTCCTGAAGCTATTGTCTTGGAGGAGGTAATGAGCAAACACTGAACACAGCGTTTGAGATACTTTACTCCGTACCATAGTATATTCTTCATTATTTTTTCCTTTCTTAGTAATTCTTGACACAGTCATTTTGGACAGCTGTTGAGATGAGCTTGTTACATGACTTCAAAAATTTCCACACAGTAGCAGGTAGGTCAGAATCCATTATTTTAATGCACTAAGTTTGGGAATGTTTCTCTGCTACTTTTTCCTCTTCACCATGCCATGCTTTATCAATTTTCATTAAGGTACTGTGAGCTATGTTTTCCTTCTTGTCCAGCCAATCAGGCTCAGGAGATTTTTCTGAAGTACATTGGTCGTCCTATGTTCTTATTCTCTAGAGTAGCTTCTTATAGGCATGTTATAATCTAATCTTTATCCCAAGACATAAACACGAGGAAAGTTGCCATGAAGAAAAAATTCGTTATGTTCTTTTGCAACATTGTTAACATGGCCATAGTTCTGAAGCTTAATGGAACCTAATAGTTGAAGCAAGCATTTTTCTTCATTTTTGGTACCTATGGTTTTTACCTTCATTTTCTATTTCCCCGTATTTTCTTCTGGTTTAAGTTAATTAAATAGATAAATCAATATCTAGTCAGGTCCACTGTCTTTATGATTAGATCAGATCAAACAAATAGTGCATTAGGTATATGAGGAGCAAAGTATGTTTGATTCTGGCAGAAACCCAGCTGTTATGTCCTTTTTTTTTTCCCCTTCTTTTTTTTCCCAGAAACTCCTCTATTAAGGATTAACATGCTTCTGTGTTAGCAAGAGAAATATAAATAATTTCTATTAGTATAAATCTCCTTTGTGGATACTTATGGAGCGGGAATAACATCATAGGTAGTATTTCACCCTTATGACATCTATTATGCTTCAGTTCATGTGTACTGTTTGAGAAAAATGTCTCTGCCAAAAACTGTAGTCTGAGTAATTACTTTTAGTAACTTCTGTTCAACTACATTAAATTTGGAGAGTTTTATCACTGAAAAAAACCCCAACATTTTGCCCCACCCTCCTTTTCCCAAAGTGCTCACATGGTATAGCTTCAACTGGAACTTCAGTTGGATCCAGAACTAAATTTTTATTTATGATTTTGCCTCTCAAGATGTAATTTTAGATAACTTTGTAAAATGAAACCTAGCAAACAGTTTTTACTTTGGAATTACTGAAATTACTGGGAAAAAGTCTTTCTAGGTTGTTAAGCACGTTTTTGTAGTAGATCTCAATTATTAAGTGTGAGTGGGAATTGGGGGAATGCTGTGTAGTTTAATAACAAATCCCAAACAGTTGTGCCCATGTCAAAATCTTTGTTTAATTAATCCCTGATGAGATGCCTGTTACATTGACAGTGGTCATGGGGATAGCTGAACTAGTAGCATTTTCTTTTGGGCTGTATTTCCATCAATACAGGTATAACACTGTAGTGCATCTATGCAAATATTTCTAGTGTCTTTGATGTTTTGAATGTTGCATAATAATATAATAACTTTTTATGATTTGTACAGTGGTGGCAATCTATTAGTTACAAATAATTTTTACATTTTACATTGTGTTTGCATGATTGGCAGAGGATTATTGTTATCTGGGAATATTCCTAATCAGAAACATAATCCTAAATTGAAAGCGAACAAGTGCATAATTTCCTTAATTTATGCTTTTTAAATTATTTTTTTCCTTTTCTCATCTGCTTTAAGTGAAAGAAAATTGTCTGCTCAGTTCTACAGAACTGTTGCTTCCTGTTAACAATGTATTTTAGTGAGCCGTAAATAAGTTTTTCTAGTTGGTACTGTGGTTTGCACCAGACAATCTGGGAGCATTTTCCTTGTGCTATCAGTGTTGTTATAAACTTTGAGGAGCTGTGTTTTGATGTGTAAATAATGATCATGTATGGAAAAGTTTCAGATGTGAGTGCATTTAGATGAAAATTCAGTTTGGTGCTGTTGACCTCAAGATAATTTCAATACCTCAACTGCACTGAGCCCTCACAAGTTTGCCCACTTGAAGGCAATGAAATGAAGAAAGAGGTTGAATGAGAGCACTTAGTGAATATAAGCTGTCACTGTCCTTCACTTCTCTTTTGTATGTTGTTTCATGATGTGGAACCCTTCCTGCTCAGGGTATGAATATGCCACTGGGCTGTGAGTTTTGAAGTCTGTATGAAGGCCAGAGGGTTGAGTAAGCCTCTGTAGACACTGCACACCTGATTCTTGTGGTGCACTGACATGTGAGGGGACTACATGAAGCCAGTGAAGTGTCTGGGTCTGTTTGGGCAGCCATTTGTAGCAGCAAGGAGGGTGGTAGTAAATAGTTCTTTCTCAAACTGGCAACCAGTCACAAGTGGGGTGCCCTAGGGATTGACACTGGGTCTAACACTTCTTAATATTGTCATAAGTGACCCAGATGTTGGAATCAAGAGCACCTTGATGAAATTCACAGGTAACCCCAAAATGAATGGGGAGGTTGGCACTTCAGAAGGGGGAGCCACCCTTCAGGAAGACCTGGACAGGTTGAAGGAGAGAGGTTGCAAGAACCTCATGAAGTTCAATGGATACATCACCCAGGAGTGCGGTTCATACTGGAATCCCCCTGGCTGGAGAGCAGCCCTGTGGAAAGGGACCTGAGGGTCTTGATGGACAACAAACTCAGTTTGAGTGAACAGTGTGCTGCAGTGGCACAGAAGGCTAACAGGATGCTGAGTTGCATCAAAAAGGGCATCACCAGCAGAGTTAAAGGAGGCATTACCACACTATGCAGTGCTTGTTAGACCATACCTGGAGTACTGTGTGCAGTTTTGGTCCTCACTGTACAAAAAAGAAAAGCAGACAGGCTACAAAGTGTCTAGAGAATGCCCATGAGAGTGATCAGAGGACTGGAAGACCTGTCATATGAAGAAAGACCGAGAGATCTTGGATTGTTCAGTCCTGAGAATAAAAGTCTTAGGGGAGACCTTATTACTGTGTGCCAGTACAATAAAGGGTGGAGACTTACTTTTAACAAGGAGCCCTGTGGAAAAGACAAGGGGTATAAAAGGTACAAGTTACTCCTGGGGAGATTCCAGTTGGACTCCAGAAGAAAATACTTCACCATGAGAAACAGACATTGGAATAATCTCCAAAGGGAAGTAGTGGATTCCTGTACAGTTTTAAAAGTCAGCTTGACTGAGTGCTGAGCCATCTCATTTAAACTATGCTATTACCTAGAAAGGTTGGACTAAATGATCATTGGGGTACCTTTCAACCTGGCATTCTGTGATTCTGTTTGATTAATGCTCCCTTGACCTCATTCTGTTGCTTGGCACTGCTGTGGCTTGCTTCTGAGGCATGGGAAGCATCACACCTGAGTCAGGCTCACCTGACAGTTTGATGGGCGGTTTGATGAGACCACCACAGCTGGTCCTACGTGCCAGGAAACACAGTGTGTTCAGAATGTGCATCATCCAGGAGAAGTGAGAAGGCCAAAACATGGATCCTTTCTTTGGTCTTCACCTCCATCTAAAGGTAATGATAGAATGATAGAATGATAGAATCATAGAATGGTCTGGGTTGGAAGGGACCTCTGAAGGTCATCTGGTCCAACCCCCTCTGCAGTTAGCAGTGGCATTCTCAACTAGATCAGGTTGCCCAGAGCCCTGTTGAGCCTCACTTTGAGTATCATCAGGGATGGGGCCCAAACCACACCTCCCTGGGAAACCTGTTCCAGTGTTCCACCACCCTCATGGTAAAGAACTTGTTCCTGACATCCAGCCTAAATCTACTCTTCTCTCGTTTGAAGTCATTACCCCTCATCCTATCACTACAGGCTTTTGTAAACTGTCTCTCTCCATCCTTGTAGGCCCCCTTCAGGTACTGGAAGCTCCTTTTCTTTTAGCAGAGCTGCCATATGAAGAAACATTTCTAACAGTGCAGTATGGTGGCAGGTGCCTGGTAGACTATCAGGGTGTGGTATAATGTGCAGCAGCATGTAGAGTAAAACGGAAGGACCCCAGCAGCCTTCCTCAGAGAGGGCACATGAGGCAAAAAAAAGCATTTGGAGATCTGTGTGGAGTGTGTACATTTTCAATCTGCTGTTCCTTCAGGAAAGGGACAAATTAACATCTCACAAGAAATGAACCATAATGAATTGTGGTTACAGATGCTTGGATTTGATGTCCTCTGTCTAGTTCTTGTTTTACTTTGAAAATTAAAGTTGGCATAATAGCTTCAGTCCTTAGTTGTTATGTACTCAGCATCTTAAAAGGAGTATGGAGTCATGCATGGAATAAAACTGCTCTTTGCAGCATCACTGATATGTTTTCTTTTATTATTTTTTTCTGTGGCCCTAATCTGACAGGAAAATTTATTTATATTTTTAAATGTGTGTGCAAAAACTGTTAAATAAATAGTATTTGCCCTCCTCAGTCTATTGGCTGTGTTAAAGTGCACAAACAGAAAGGGGAAACTGCTTTTCTTAATCATGCATTGTAGTTCATTATTATAAAAAAAGAGTGAAACAATGGTGTAGTTATCAGCCTTTATCTGGGGCTATCAGGGGGGCCTGCCAGAGCGAAAAACATCTTTATATTGCATTAGTGCAGTTCTAAGGACTTAAGGACTCTTAAGATCTGTCATAATTACAAGCAATATTTTGTAAATCTTATGCTGGAGCCTGCAGCTCTGATTTATAATGTTGTTGACCTTTCGTGTGTCCCCTGTGGGTGTGTTTAACTTCTAAAAGGGAAATTGCTTAGAAATGATGAAGGGTTAAAAAGAAGCAGCTGCCAAAGTGGAATTCTTAAGTTGTATGGGACTTGTTTAATGATGTCTTCATGGAAGCTTGAGACAGTGATAATTTATGATTATTGCATTAATTATGGGTGCTTTAAACAAAAACCAAACAACACACAAAAAACCACTACCACCACCACAACAAAAAACAAACCACAAAAAAAAAAAAACAACCCAAACCCGCAAACCCTAGTAGGAATAAGAAGAAAATATTGGTTTTTGTAAATACAGCTCTATTCAAGTGGGAGGAAAAATGAGAATTTACATTCAAGCTACTAACATAACTGAAAAGAACTTGGCTTATATGCAAAAAATATCTTAAAGAATAGCTTCTTAAAGGTGCACCGATTGGAGCTTTTTCATACACTTCATGATCAGGAACCCTTTCTCAGAGTCTGTAACCAAGTCTGTGGTTGACAACAAATTAAGTGTTTGAAGGAGACAAGGCTGTATAAGCTGTATTATTAAATGCATGACACAAAGAAATCACTTAGATGAGGTGCTTTTCAAAAACAATTATTGTAAAATTGCTGAATGACTAACTGTGAAACATAATCTATCATTTAAATTGACTTTAGAAGATGGGTAAATATGTGGGCAATGAAATCGTGGATGGCAGAGTAGTAGGTGGATCGAATGACAAACTGGTGGATGAAAGCTCCAGCAAAGTGATGAGGAAGCAGCCCTTAATTCAAGAAGTGCTTAACTGGTAGATTGCCTGAACATCTGAAGGTCAGTGATTGTGTCCTTTACGTCCTTGTACTGCTCTTACAGCCTTTCTGTAAGAACCTGCTCTTATCTGCTGCTGGACGAAGGCTACTGGGTTTGAAGGGATCTTTATTTCAATTCGGTCTGGCCATTTGTGTGTTCTTAAGTCATAGGTTTTTTAATTGGTTTTCACTAACCCAGAATATTTTTGCTGTGCTTATTTGGTAATATAGTTGCTCTTCTCTTGAAAGTTGTTGCATGTGGGATAGAAAACAAGAATTTGATACTGGTGCTGCCATGAGATAGGAGGATTTGTTTTCCATATGAAGTCTAGATGTCATTTAGAATAGAATAGAATCATAGAATCAATCAGGTTGGAAGAGACCTCCAAGATCATCCAGTCCAACCAATCACCCAGCCCTAAGCAATCAACTAGACCATGGCACTAAGTGCCTCATCCAGTCTCCTCTTGAATGTCTTCACCACCTCCCTGGGCAGTCCATTCCAATGGGCAATCACCCTCTTTGTGAAGAACTTCCTCCTAATATCCAGCCTATACCTCCCCTGGCATGACTTGAGACTGTGTCCTCTTGTTCTGCTGTTGGTTGCCTGGGAGAAGAGACCAACTGCCTACAACCTCCCCTCAGGTAGTTGTAGACAACAATGAGGTCTCTTCTACTTTGCTGGCTGTGGCCTTGGGGGCTGGGGGTGGGGGGAGGAAGGTGTCAGTTATGGCTGGCTTGCTTCTACTGCTCTTACGGTGCTTCTGCTGCTTCTGTGCTGTATACAGCATTTGAACATTGTATTACTTCATTGAACTCTCCCTATCTCAACCCACAGAGCTTTTTGTGTATTTCAGTAATTCTCAGTTGTGGGAGTGATTTTGTTAGTGCAGACGGTCTTAAACCAGGACAGTCTATTTTGGTGCCCAACATGGGTCTTGAAAGGGTTGAGGCAACAAGAAATGAGGTAATGAGAAGATTCAATTAAGGCTTGATAAAAGAGTTTTGTGTCTTTGCTATGTTGCTGTATTTGCTTTCTGGTGGTGCCAGGGGCTGGTGAGCTGGGGCCCAGCCCTGGTTATGTTACATAAATTCTTGTGTGCTCTGGTAGGGCATGTTTATCACCCTAGGGAAATGGATTAGAGCTATGGTGGTGGTGTGCTGTGGAGTGTCATAGTATGATTATTCTACTGGTCACTCGGTTTAGATGTAAGCTCACCCAGTTGATGGTTCAGACCTTGTCATACAGGTTTTTCCCAAGAATACCACCTGGAGAATACCATTCCCAAGAAAGTCTCAAGCCTGGATAATTATGAGTGGCAATGTGTATGGGAGAGTATGGACAAGTTCCTAGGATGGTGGTTGTCTGGAATTTCACCCCTGACAAAAAAAAAGCAAAATCCTGACAAGCTGGTGAAACGTTTAGGAAAAGTCTGTGGTGAGCCTGGAAGTTCCTGAGAGACAGAAATCACTGCAATGGATTGGGGCTTGGCTCATGCCTTTCAAGCAAGCCCTTGATTCAAATTGGAAACTAAGGTTTTGTGATCTTCAGTTTCCCATAAATGGGATTCTGCAGCAGATTAGTTGGGTACTCTCTATTGTCTGGGCTAAAGCCCAGGGGTTTTGGGGGTTGACCCTTCAGGACAGCCATCCTGGGTTGCATTTTTCAACAGACAAATGTTCTGTTTCCTCATTACTAAGAATTTGTGATTTTTGAATGGTGGTGTCCCATTTAACATTCGAGTTGGAAGCTGCCATTTATCCAGACAGTACAGTGTGAAGACCAGAACGCAGAGATGGAGTGACTTGTGAAGCCTGTAAATGGATAAGTGTTAGCAGAGTTAAAAGTCCAAATCAGAAAAACACGAAGCGTAATAGCTGAGACTCAGGTTGATGTCCGTGAAATTTAGAAATTCGTAAACTGTCAATCTGCAACTGCCATTCCTAACTCTTAGACCTAATAGAGGCTATTTTTGTATCTGAGCAAGTCACTTGGGTCCCATTTCTCTCAAAGTCAGGAAGTCAGACTGACCTGAACTAAAACCCAGATAAAACCAAAAAACTCAAAACAGAAACTCTCCACAACCCCCCAAAATCACCCTAAACCCAGACCAGTGTGCTTAGGATTCCCTTTATGGTTTTTTTTTTTTTAACTTTGTGTGACTACAAGACAGAGTGCCTTTGGATATTTAACCTGAGCATGGCAGTAGATTGAGCTATTTATCTGTATTAGATCTGTAGCAATACTACAGGGAACTGAGTAGTATTCTTCAATATAATTTGTCCAGTGTAGATTTGAATTAGGACACTAATGTATATGCTTGTATGGTACATACACCATTGGTGAAGCACCACTGTATTACTGACAGAGAAAAGTCATGTTGGGCATTTGGGAACTGCCTTTCACCCTTTCTACCCATCTGAGTGCATCCACCTAAGTGGTCTAATGATACGTGTATGGAAAGACAAGTAAGTATATATCTGTATGTAGTATTTACTCTCCAGTAACTGTGACGGATCAAGTGTGATGATAGGTTCTGCATTTCAGAACACTGTGTTACTTGGGGTTACAGGCTGCAGGTCAGTGGTACCTGGCTTTCTTAGGTCTAGTGTCAAGACACAAGCTGTGCTTAGTTCTGCTTCAGGCATGGCAACACTTGCAATCCATTGACTAAAAAAGGAGTTGTGCTCAGCTGACTCAGTTCATCTGAGTTGCTCATTGCTTGTGCTCCTGGATGTAATATCTGAGTGATTGCAGAATAGTTTTCTGAGTTGTCTAATTTGGCAGTGGTAAAGAGGAACCTGAATGCAGCCTCTAGGAACAAGGGGTTAGTAGTTGGTGTTTGCAGCAGTTTTCTCATTGTGTCAGGGTATGCAACAGACCCCAGCATAGAACAGATGGCAGAAACCTCCTTGTTTGCTACAAACCTGATTGCAGAATCAGTGGCATCATGAGACAGATGTACCACAGGTCCTGAACAAGGTGGTAACAACTTTCATTCTCAAGTACTAGAGAAAGAAGCAGATAAAACTGTAAATACAACAGCACAGATTTTAAATAAGGCTACTATATTTCACTACTTCATAAATTGGGAGAATATCAAAGGAGGGGAAATTTTTGGGAGAAATAAGACTGTTCATAGTCCTTTAAGTGGCTATTCTGGGTCTGCTTTTTAAAATTTCTATTGATAATCATGGGACAGGAATAAGGAACACATCATGAACATTGCTCAAGAAGCAAAACTGAAAAATATTATCAGGGCAGAGAAGGAATGTGATACTGTATCACTAACCACATGATATTATGCTTGAAGTTTTGGGAAGGGAAATTTGCATGTGATAGTCTGGAGTGTGAAGTCACAAAATTAGCAGATGATGAGAATTTCTGCTTTTAAAAGCTCATCTGTTGAAAGTGCAAGACCACAATTTGAATATAATTGATTGATAGTTTGGGTTTTGTAACAGTCTGTTATTAGCAGGATGTTACCTTGGGGAATAAAAAAAAGATACTAGGACTCAGCAGAGATTAGATATTGTGGTATCTTCAGGCTACACCTGGAAAATTTTCCACAGATCTTGAACAGAAAGTGGTAGAATGTAAATAAATCACCATTGGCTGTAAAAAGGAAAGTGATGATAAGTTCTAAACAATCCCATTGGATAGAATACTAACAAAGCTGGTTTAGACTAACTTTCTTTCCCCCTTCTCTTCCTCTGCTCTGGCTGGTGCTTCTGCTGGCTTTCCTGACCTTGGCTGCATTGCTTTGTTGTGGCTAGGTACTAACAAAAACCCCTCTGCTCTTCTCTGTCCTCTAGTGTGTACAGTGGCAGGGGGGAAGGGAGCAGGGAAGGGGAAGCTATTAGCTCCCTTGGTTTGTCCAGGGTGGTTCTTGTGCTGTTTGTCAATTGTAAATACCTATAAATATTGTGTATTTTGTACATACTCATTGCATTTCATCCTAGATTGTAGTTTCACTTGTAAATACAGCTTCATTTGCTTCCAACTGAGCTGGTCTGGCAATTTTAATGTTGGGGGGAATTTTCAACCCACCACAGATACACATGGGGAAATTTGTCTAAAGTTTTACTTAGAATAAAGCAGGCATTTGTCATCACTCAGTTTAAAAAAGATGGAAAAAAAATCCAGTGGGAAGTGTCATGCCTTTTGCTCTTCTTCAGGTATCTGCATTTGGCAGTTCAGGGAAACAGGATGGGGATAGGAAATGTTGGTCTGAGCCAGGCCTGCTCTTATGCAAGATTTAAATTATGCAGTGGAGAACTGGCAACTAGATTTGTTGATTTAGCATTGCCTTCATGTCCTGTTTTGCTGCTTTAGTACTGGTTTGGATGCACAGACCAGAGTGGTTTGTGTCGATACACAGACTCTTCTTGGAATAAGCAGGCTAACATTCTTGGGAAGACCCAGAAGACTAAGAAAAAGTAAATAATCTTTGAAATTGGAGCATGAGAGAGTAGGTAAATATGGAAGATGATTTAGGCATACTTGGACCTATCTGAGGGTCCTTTTTAGCACTACTCTGAAATCTGGTTGCTAAACGTCTTGCCTGCTTCACAGGTGGCCTTTGTTCACTTCAACATTGTTTTTCTTTTAAAGATATGAAGGCTTAAGTGAAGTTATTTCCACAGTGCAAGTGTGCCTGTATTTGGTATGAGTCCAGGCAATGGGATTGAGATAATTAAAACCACTACCTTTTAAAAGTGCAGCCCCCAAATACCCACAAGATTTCTGAACCAAGTGAGATAGCTAGCATGAACTAAGTAAATACATTTGTGGAGACTGAGGAGAGAAGAACTAAAGGAGAGGCAGAAGTTTAGGACAAGAAAAAGAAAAAAGTGAAAGGAGAGGGTGTTTGTTAATCTATCTGCAATAGCAAAGATCTTGGTAGCCATAAAGTTCTGTTGTCTATTGCTGGGGCAATGCAGTGTGTGCATGTCTAAAGGACAGTGAGCACAGCAATGGTCTTGTAAGGTTTGTGTCAGAGAATGCTTTGCAGGGATATGCAACCAAGAGAATCCACTTGCCAGCAGCTTTATTTGGGAACACAGATGATTTAGGGAGACGGGAGCGTAACTTTAGAAACTGCTGAAGATTCTTTAAGACAGAAAAATGCCTGAAATGTGCCCTGCTCTTCAGGGGTGTTTTAGTATAATTTTCTAGTCCTTTTAGTCAAAGGCAGCAGGGTGTGGATGCCACATCATTGAAGCTGCGGAATTTGTCATAGTGTTAACCTCCTTCCTGCTGGTTGTGGCAGATAGTATTTTTCTGGGCAAAAAACCCATTTTCAAATCTGTTCTTTCAGGCTGTCTGGTCTAGCTTCCCCTCTGGGCCTTTCTGTTTCCTTGTATAAGAGTTTCTTTACTGATCAGTACTGGTATACAGGAAGATTAAATGAAACAGATTAGAACGGGGTTTGCAGTGGGGTTTGCATGAGAACTGTGCACTTTGGTCCTGTTTAAGTATCACTCTCTCCTCATCAAACTTTTGTCTCTTCAGCAGGGCTCATTGACAGGGCTTTAAACTAGATTTGAAGGGGGAAGGGGTTGAAACCAGTCTCTCCAGACAGGAGACTGAGAGTGGTAAGCAGAAGTCAGGGGAGAAACCAGCAACCCAACTGAAGTGCACATACACTAGTGCAAGCAGTACAGGTAACAAACAAGAGGAGGTGGAAGCCATGATGTAGTAACCATCACAGATGACTGGTATGATTGGAGTGCAGTAATTGATGGCTGTAGGCTCTTCAGGAGAGACAGGCAAGGGAGAAGGGGTGGAGGGGTGGCACTGTACATTAGGGAGGCTCTAGATTCCATGGAACTAGAGATTAAGGATGATGGGGTCGAGTGCTTGTGGGTGAGAATTACATAGAAGGCCAACAAGGCTGACATCCTGGTTGGAGTCTGATTTGGACCACCCAACCAGGATGAAGAGGTTGATGAATTATTCATGAGCAGCTAGAGGCTGTCTCAAGATCACCAGACCTTGTTCGTATGGGCGACTTTAACTTGCCAGATATCTGCTGGGAACTTAACACAGCAGAGAGGAGGCAGTCTAGAAGGTTCTTGGAGTGTATGGAGGATAGCTTCTTATCACAGATGCTGTGTGAGCCTACTAGGGGTAAGGCTTTGCTTCACCTTCTTTTTACAAATAGAGAAGGGCTGGTGCGAGATGTGGTGGTCAGAGGCTGCCTGGGGTGCAGTGCCCATGAGATAATTGAGTTTTCAATATGCAGTCAAACTAAGAGGGGCAGCAACAAAACCTCCACTCTGGACTTCCGGAGGGCAGATTTCAGATTACTTAAGGAACTAACTCAGAAGGTACCTTGGGAAACAGCCCTTAAAAACAAAGGGGTCCAGGAGGGCTGGATCTACTTCAGGAAAGAAATCTTGAAGGTGCAGGAAGAGGCTGTCCCAACGTGCTGGAAGACGAGCTGCTGGAGTAGAGAGCTGGCCTGGATGGGCAATGAGCTTCTGAATGAATTAAGGGAAAAAAAGAGGGTGTATCACCTTTGGAAAAAAGGGGAGGTAACCCATGAAATGTTTAAGGATGTTGCTAGGTCAGGTAGGAAAAAAATTAGAGAGGCAAAGGCCCATTTAGAACTTAGACTGGCCACTGTTGTGAAGGGCAATAAAAAAATGTTTTAATAAATATATTAATGGCAAAAGGAGGGACAAGGACAACCTCCACTCCATAGTGGACATGCAGGGGAATATAGTAACAAAAGATAAGGAAAAGGCAGAGGTAATTAATGCCTTCTTTGCCTCAATTTTCAATAGTAGGATAGTTGTCTTCCAGACATCTGGCCTTCAGAGCTGGCAGATGGAGTCAGGGAGCAGTATAGTCCCCCTGTAATCCAGGAGGAAGCAGTTAGTGACCTGCCGAGCCACTTGGATCCCCACAAGTCTATGGGCCCAGATGGGATCCATCCTAGGGTGCTGAGAGAGCTGGAAGATGATCTTGCTAAACCACTCTCCATCATTTACCACCAGTCCTGGATCACTGGAGAGGTCCCAGATGACTGGAAGCTGGCCAGTGTGATGCCCATCCGTAAGAAGGGCCAGAAGGAGGAGCCAGGGAATTACAGACCTGTCAGCCTGACCTCAGTGCCAGGCAAGACTGTGGAGCAGGTCATTTGAGTGCAATCACAGTGCTCCTACAGGATGGCCAAGGGATCAGGCCCAGCCAGCACAGATTTAGGAAGGGTAGGTCCTGCCTGACCAACCTGATCTCCTTCTATGGTCAGGTGACACACCTGATTGATGTGGAGAAGGCTGTGGATGTAGTCTACCTGGACTTTCAGCAAGGTCTTTGACACCATCCCCCATAGCAAACTCCTGGCCAAGCTGGCAGCCCACAGCTTGGACAGGAACACTCTGTGCTGGGTTAAGAACTGGCTGGAGGGCTGAGCCCAGAGTGGTGGTGAATGGTTGGTGGTGAGTGGTGCCACCTCCAGCTGGTGTCCCCCAGGAATCAGAGCTGGGCCCAATCCTGTCCAATATCTTTATTGATGATCTGGACGAGGGGATTGAGTCCATCATCAGTAACTTTGCAGATGACAGCAATCTAGGGGCAGGTGTTGATCTGTTAGAGGGTAGGAGGATTTTGCAAAGGGACCCTAAGAGGCTGGTCAGATGGGCAGAGTCCAATGGCATGAGATTCAACACATCTAAGTGCTGAGTTCTACACATTGGCCACAACAACCCCATGCAGTGCTCCAGGCTGGGGACAGAGTGTCTGGAGAGCAGCCAGGCAGAAAGGGACCTGGGGGTGCTGACTGACAGCAGCTGAACATGAGCCAGCAGTGTGCCCAGGTGGCCAAGAAGGCCAATGGCATCCTGGCCTGTATCAGGAATAGTGTGGCCAGCAGGAGCAGGGAAGTCATTCTGGCCCTGTAGTCAGTACTAGTTAGGCCACACCTTGAGTCCTGTGTCCAGTTCTGGGCTCTTCAGTTCGGGAAGAATGTTGAGTTGCTTGAACGTGTCCAGAGAAGGGCAACAAAGCTGGTGAGGGATGTGGAGCACCAGTCCTATGAGAAGCAGCTGAGGGAGCTGGGGTTGTTTAGCCTGGAGATGAGGATGCTCAGGGGAGACCTTATTGCAGTCTACAACTGCCTGCAGGGAGGCTGTAGGCAGGTGGGGGTTGGTCTCTTCTCCCAGGCAACCAGTGGCAGAACAAGAGGACTCAGTCTCAAGCTGTGCCAGGGGAGGTTTGGGCTGGATGTTAGGAAAAAATTCTTCACAGAAAGAGTAATTTGCCATTGGAATTGGCTGCCCAGGGAGGTGGTGGAGTCACCGTCCCTGGAAGTGTTTAAAATAAAACTGTATGAGGCACTTATTGCCATGGTTTGGTTGATTAGATGGTATTGGGTGATAGGTTGGACTAGAGGATCTCCGAGGTCTTTTCCAACCTGGTTGATTCTGTGATTCTTTCCTTTAGTGGAACCAGGGATAGGTTACTGCAGTGTCTAGATCAGAAAAGCAGGAGAAAGCATCTCGTGCATTGACATGTGAAGGGTGTAGTGCTCACAATAGCAAGCACTTTGTCCTTTGATGCAGTGGGAGGGGAGGAGATAAGCACGAGTTCCAGATAGGTCTTAGGAGGGTTTTATAACCTCTTTCTTTCACCTGTTCTCAGATGAACCCACCTATGCAAATAGATTTTGTATTTTTCTACTGTAGATGGGAAGCCCTTGCAAGCAGTGATTATGGGAGATGCTGTGCCATGCTTTACCAAACACAGCCTGATCAAAGCAATGTCTGTGAGCACCAATATTCTAGAGATGCTGAATGTAGCCCCCTTCCCCTCCCCCTTATAAATGTGTCTTCTTGACTAATTTTATTCAAAAGAAACATTTCTGAATGGAGCAGTGAGGGTTGATGGATTGAGGAGGAAAGCACTAAATAGCACGAGTCCACCGAAACTTTTATGACAAATACCAAACAAGAAAGAGGTCCTCTTAAAATTTTCCTTTTGCTTTGGTCCTACTGTACTTGCTATGGTATTTTGTATCTCTTAGCCATACTTTGGAGTAGATGATGCATAGAGCAAATTAATCTCTGTTTTTGCATAAGTTAGTCGTAAGAACCCTTTGTCCCTTTGGGGATGACATACTGATGTCATGTTGGTTTGTGGGTGCAATTCCAGTAGTGTGAGCATGCAATTTCCAATAGCATAATGCCAGCTTTTAGATGTGACAGCCCTCTTTGTCATTGCTTGCTGTGCCTTTTGTTACTGCTTCCAGCTGGGCCTGACATGACCTCTCCAGTCAGAAAATACGGAGTGTGATGGGTTTAGAGGTACACTGGGCACCCTCTTCCCACCCTACAGTTGATGGCATCCTTTTTTGCCTTCAGCAAAAGAAGGCTGATTGAGAGCACAGGTCTTGTGCATTGAGGGAGTGAAGGTTTGGTTGAGGGAACAAATTACTGTAAATACAGCCTCTGACTTTTATAATTAGATAGGCTCCAATTACTGCCTACATCAGTCTACCTTGACCTTAGTAAGGCCTTTGACACCATTTCCCATGACATGTTAGTAAGCAAGCTCAGGAAGTGTGGGATGGAAGAGCAGACAGTGAGGTGGATTAGGAACTGGTTACAAGATAGAGTTCAAAGAGTGGTGATCAATGGTGCCAGGTCCAGCTGGAAAGCTGTGACTAGTGGAGTCCCCAAGGGATCGGTCCTCGGTCCAGTGCTGTTCAACATCTTCATCAATGACATTGATGAGGGGACAGACAGACAGACAGTGTCTGCTCAGCAAGTCTGCTGATGACACCAAACTGGGAGGCTTGACTGATACAGCTGAAGGCTGTGTGGCCATTCAGTGAGATTTGGACAGACTGGAGAGCTGGGCAGAGAGGAACCTAATGAGGTTCAACAAGGATAAGTGCAGAGTCCTGCACCTGGGGAGGAATAATAAACTGCACCAGTACAGGTTAGGAGGTGATCTGCTGGAGAGCAGCCCTGTGGAGAGGGACCTGGGACTCCTGGTAGATAACAAGCTCACCATGGGACATCAATGTGCCTTTGTGGCCAAGAAGGCCAATGGGATCCTGGGGTGCATTAAGAAGAGTGTGTCCAGCAGATTGAGGGAGGTTCTCCTCCCCCTCTACTCTGCCCTGGTGAGACCTCATCTTGAGTACTGTGTTCAGTTTTGGGCTCCCCAGTTTAGGAGGGATATGGACCTGCTGGAGAGGGTCCAGCGGAGGGCTACAAGGAAGATTAGGGGACTGGAGCACTGCCTTATGAGGAGAGGCTGAGGGATCTGGGGCTTTTTAGTCTGGAAAAGAGAAGACTGAGAGGGGATTTAATAAATGTTTATAAATATCTGAGGGCTGGGTGTCAGGAGGGAGGGGACAGGCTCTTCTCACTTTCTCCCTATGATAGCACAAGGAGCAATGGATGTAAGCTGCAGCACAGGAGGTTCCACCTCAACACAAGGGGGAACTTCTTTACTGTAAGGGTCACAGAGCACTGGAACAGGCTCCCCAGAGAGGTTGTGGAGTCTCCTTCTCTGGAGACTTTCAAGGCCTGTCTGGATGCATTCCTCTGTGACCTGAGCTAGATTGTATGGTCCTGCTCTGGCAGGAGGGTTGGACTCGATGATCTCTTTGGGTCCCTTCCAACCCCTGACATCCTGTGATCCTCCTGTGATCTTTTGTTGGTGTCTCCCAGGGTGATACTCTTGCTTGTCAGCAAGAATGGAGTAACCTGGAAGTGAATGTAGGTGCTGCCCAGAGTATCTTGAAGCTCATGAACTCGTTGTCTGAAAGCTTAATAGTACTATGGTTTCTAGTACTACCATGTGTCTTTTTGGTGTTGGTTTCCTGAAGGATTCAAAATCACTGCTTTCTGTTGCTGAAGTAAGATAATGTCCCTTACATTGGTTTGCTGCATGAGCACAGTGCGCTAGAGTTGCAGAGAGAGAAGCCTGGGCATCGTCCACAGTGCATGCTAAATTCTGCAACATAAGAGCAGAATTCTCTTTAGAGAATTATTTTCTGAGGAGTTTGCCAGGGCTTGAAAGGCTTCTGGGATCGCCTTTCACTGTGCAAGTATGCAAGGCAGCAAACTATTTACTTTCTGGAATTCTTTTCTCTGTAGACTTGCATTGGTTTTAGTCAGACAGAAAATGTGCTTACTCTGAAGTCTTTGCTTCTTTTATCTCTGAAAGGCCAATTTGTGCTCCAGGGATTGTAGTAAGAGCAGGGGAAGGTGAACTTGATGGTGATGACAAGAAAGTCTACAATTTGGCTAAATATTTTACTAAAGAATATACTATCAGCATTTTCAACATAGATGACTTCTGTGGTCTTGTATGCAGAATTAGTATTTCGTTGGCCTATGAAATACATTTCAGCACCATTTGAAAATGGAGTTGATGATAATCTAAAGTTTGAAGTGAACTACTTGTTTATGTAACTATTACAGGTAGAAGTAAGGGTATACAAAAGTTTTCAAAGCCACGAGAGAAATCAGGAAGCATGTCTGTAAAATCTGTAGGGAACTGCAAGAGAGAGGCAGGACAAGACAAGGATGGGGGTGGTCCAGAGAGTGGGACTGTTTGGGAACAGTATCATAATGGTGTGACCAGCAGTGAATGGGGCGGATTACCACTGGAGATGGTCCCTGTTGAGCACTAGAAATCTTGTCACAGTTCAGATTGTTTCATATTGCTGTGGTTCACAAGATGTAGATGTCTGTGGAGATTGGATGTCTGACAAGAGGCTGGAAGATGTGTATGGTTCCCACTTCTGTTGAGAGTAGACATTTTGCTGATAAGTTACTGCATGCTACCCAGAACATGGATTTTGCATCCACAATGGTTGTTTTTTGTTTTGGTTTGGGTTTTTTTGTTTTGTGTTTTGTTTTGTTGTTATTTGTTTTTTTGTTTAATCTAATATGTATCATTGAGTTTAAGGTAGAAAACATAATCACTTTGCATATAGAAAACTATAGCAGGCCACAGCTGATACTTACTGAAAAAAACAAGCCCATAAAAAAGGCATCAGGCGTTTGGAAAGAGTCCCCTGGGGATCTAGTCAAATATAATTTCCAAGTAATTTTTAAATCTGCTGTTCCTGCTTTCATAGTAGTGCTTTTGAGCTTACTGGGAAAAATAGCAAGTTCATGTCTTTGAGACTGAGGCTGATTTAAGCCTGGTTTAAAGCTCATATGATATTCTCTTGAGCTGCCACACATGCCTTCCTCTGACTATACCCACTATACTCTCCCCATGAAAGTGCTATGTGCACTTTAGAAACACATCAATGAATAGTAACTGAAGGAGTGATAAAGGTTTAAAAAGTTTGAGTCATAGATTTTTCAGGAGCTAGTGTGTACCTCTGCAAAAAAAAAAAAAAAGTAAGTTCTGTGTCAGATTTATTAAAAAACAGATTGGAGAGGAAGATAAAGCTATGATGATTGCTGTGCCATAGAGAAAGATGTATTTGTCTTTTTTTCTGAGGAAACATAGGCTAATCCACTGATGTGAGCAAATCAGGACGGGCAGATGGAAGAATGATTTATAGTAAGTATAGCTTGTGTAACTAAAGGTCTGACTGTGTATGCAGCTGAAGACAAAAGGAGCATGGAGAAAATTATGAAATGTCATTCTGCTTACCATATGATTGTAGGTAGCAATGTGCAATTTTGAAGTGTCTCTCTTTTCTTGACATTTGATGTGGCAACTTTGGAAAAACAAGGCAATACTAGCCTGGTACCTGCTTTCTAGCAAAGCTTTTCTATGCCAAAAGAGGGCTGGATATTGGTGAAAGTAGAGTAAATGTATTACTCTGGTAAAGCAGAGTTGGCAGAGATGTAAACACTCCCCTGCAGCAGTAGATGGTAGTTCCAGGCGAGATCATCTTTTGTGTCTCCTAGGATTGTGCAATCCCTTTTGACTGTGTAAATCTGTTAAGAACTACTGTTCACCACTCTATGGTGATGCCAAAAGTCTCAGAGTTGCTGCTTTGCAGACCATAGCTTTTTCCAGGCACTTAATTTTTCTGTTATGTGACTTTTTGTTCAAACATACAGAAAATTACGCTGTTTCCTGGAGCTCAGATTACAAATGGCTTGGGTGGTTCTGTGTCTGTCACCTGTCCTCCTGATAAGGCATTCCCTCAGTCTTTGTATTACCTAGAGATGGCACCACAAACGTTTTCACGTTGTACTTTGAATCTTTGTAACAATGTTCAGTGCCAGAGAGGCAAATCTGGTACCTTTGAAAAGTTTTGGGAGAAATGTATCTGCCTGATAATGGGTCCTCATTTATAATTGTATGTTAACCTCTCTCAGCCAGGTTTTGCATTGGTGGAATGTGTATAGCATTGATTTTCTTTTACATCATTCTTCATCAAAATATGCCAAGATGAATGCCCTACAAAGCCTAAATGTGTCATAAGCATACTGTATCTTTACTGATCAAACTTGTAATCTCATAAGGAAATGTGATTAGACAATGTAAAAATGTTAACCTCATTAGATAGGATCTGTTCTTTATAAAGTTGGTTTTGGCCATATTTCCTGCTGTTAATGCTTTACTACTCTGGTTAGCATCAGCTGTCCTTCCTTCTTTCCTTTATTGTGCACCCTGAATCATGTCAAGCTGTCATGACTGTGATGTCATGTGTTCTGCTCTATGCCCTCAGTAGATATTCTATGCCAACACTGACTTTGTCAGTTCTTAGGAAAATTTCTCTTGTTCCAGCATGTATTGAACGCTGTTCAGTACCCACACAGTTCTTGACCTTTCCTTTTACAACTCTTGGATACAAGTTATCAAAATTCACTGGCCCTAAAAGTGTCAAGCTTTAGCTCTTGCTCTTTAACATTTTCCCTAGTTATTTTTGAAGTAGAAATAGTGTGACTACGTTATGGGACTGTCTTCCCACATGTAAAACCAAGAACAGGTAGATGAACAGTTCTTGGTTTTGGATTTTTTGTTTGTTTGTTTGTTTTTCCTGTTTGTCTTCTGTGTCAACAGTTTGATAATTCATTTTAATAACAGACCAGAAGTTGTATTTGTAGCTTTATTTCCAATAAATATATTTGTGTTTCACTGCCTTGTTATTGACTGTTTGAGGGGTAGAAAGGGCACAGACAAGGTAGGTGTCTACCTCAGCTGAATTCTTTAATTCTTTCTCACTGCTAAACCTGGACATCTGTTCATTTTGCTAGAAGAAATTTGTAAGTACCAGCTCTTGATTTTGAGTCAGGTAGCATGACTTGTTCCTGAGTGTAAATGGACACATGGTAGGCACAATTTATTAGGATGAAATTGGAAGGATAGCATGAGTTAACATGGCAGTATGTGGGCAGCTTTTTGAGATAAGCCCATTGTGTTTTGAACTCAGTTTGGATATGAGAGAAGCTAAATTCTAGTAGACATATGCAGGGCCATGACTTAAATTTACCAGCTTTTGATTGCAATTTGAACAGCATTAAAAAGAAATATACTGTGTTAGAAAAACCCTTTCACAAGTCCAGAGAGGAGAGGTTATTCAAACTGTGCCAACCACATAATACTGATCCCTTAAAGTAGTTAATGAGAAGGCCGAAGAAACGAAGGCCTGCACCTCTGTCTCCCTGCACTTTTATTCCATTAATTTCTCCCTTTCAAAGATTTTTTTTATTGTTGTTAATATCAATGTTTGGCTGTATCATGTTTTAGAACTACTTTCTTTGTTTTGGCTTTTCACTTTTATTTTTAAAAACTGGTGTGAGATAAAAGCACAAAGTAGATGAATTATATGAATAATAAAGCAATACTAACAATTTTGTTTTTCATGAAAGCCAGAAATGCTCTAGTAGCAGCATTATGGCTTGCACATCAAATTCACCCCTGTTGGTGATACCTTATGTTCACTCTTGGGTCTTTTATAAGTTTTGCTTCATTATGCAGGCTTGTAAATCCCAATTATACTAATGGCTGTCATGCTTTCACATTATAGGAAAGAAGTGCCAAATACAGCCCACAGTGGGATGCCCTCATCTAGCAACGAGCTCTTACACTGTGAAGCCTTTCTCTTAGCTATCAAAAACATTTAACACTGGGAAAAAGAACATTAATACAGCTTGTATCTGAGTCCAAGGACAATGATCCGGAAAGCTGTTTGCACTTGTGTTGTCAGGCTGTTGCATATTGGAACAAGAGATAAAGCAGCTTTATGTGAAAGAAAATAAGTGGCATTTGCAAAGCTGATGGTCAGTTAATTATTGCTGAAAAATACATAGCAACTTGCTCATGTACTTTTTTAGAAATGTTACTTGATATGCTACTCACATTTACTGAAATGTCTCATAAAATAATTCTTTGCTATGAATTAGAAAGCCAAACATTTGTGCTCCCCTGTTTCTGAGAAACGAGTTTTCAGAAAGACATGAAACATAGACTGGCACCACCATATGGCACTTTTATGAAGGCTGATGTCCTGTCTTTGTTTTGAAAGAAATCAAGACACAGATGTTAGCTGTGCTTTCTTATGGACTGTGTAAGTAGGATGGGTAACTGCCTGATGATTTTATGTTGCTGATTTGATTTGCAGCAGTTTAAAGAAAGTCTAAATAAAAACAGGTGCATTTGGAGATATGTATTGATACCAGTTTTAGTTTTGTTCATGATACAGACCAGTGCTCTTAGAAGTGGATTTGTATAAATTAATATTATTATTAATATTAGACACAACCTCAAATGCTTAAACTTGAAGTGCTCAGAATGGTGGACCAGCCTGCTAAAGGTCAGAGTCATTCTTACAAAGACTCTAAACAGATCCTGGAGCACCTAATATTTTAACTGTGGTCCTTCGTGCTTCATAGTGTTATAAAAGCCTTAGGTAGCTTAGGTCATGTTTATGTTTCATCAGTAACTTCAGTTTGTATTTTGAGTGAGTCAGGGTGGGTGGAGGAAATCTATGGTGTTATCTTTGATGTAAGCCTTGGCATATCCTTGACATGGCTGGGTGTCTGGGCACAAAGAGTGGTGTTGGATGGAGTTAAATCTCTTAAGGATGAGAGGAAAAGGTCTCAAGTTGCACCAGGGGACGTTTGGATTGGACCTTAGCAGGAACTTCTTCAATGAATGGTTAGTAAACACTGGAACAGCCTCCCCAGAGATGTGGTTGAATCCCTGTCCCTGGAGTTTTTTAAAAGATGCACAGATGTGGTGCTGAGGCATGTGGTTTACCAGCAGTAGTTGGTAGAGAATGGTTGGACTGGATGATCTTGATGCTCTTTTCCTACCAAAACAATTATATGATTCTAAGTCTACATGTTCAGAAAGGAATTAAGTTAAAACCAGATTTTTCCACCTGCTACTCTGCTCTTAGTTCAGGTTTATGTCATTCCTGGAGGCTCTTAAACAGGTACTCTGAATCCATTATCCATTGAATGGTTTAATTAGACATTTTGTCTAGGCTACAGCTCCTAAATTTAACACAATGGACATAATGATGTCTTTTTGCCTTTTTTTGGCAATCCTGTCTGGTTTCCTTTCTTTTCTCCATCCCTGCCAAAGCAAACTATTTCGACAAATATTTAACTCCATTGAGTATGTGTGAGCCCATGACACAGATGATTGGGTTTTCAGCTCTGGGCTGCTGGTCAATGAAGAGGTTGATACTGGGGGGCTCTAGTATCCTGAATCTTAACATTTCCTGAATACCTGTGCTGCAGGTGATGCAGCAGTTTAAGTTTTCTTAGAATTTAAAAATATAGAAGTAATACTTATTATGTGGAGTAATGGTTTCATGTTATAAAAGCTCAGAACTTAGAGACAAGACCATCTGGTTAAAAATATCTGCATTTTTCTCATTTCAAGTATAACCCTGGGGTTGTTTTTTCTCATTTTATTTGTGACTGCTTTTCATTTGGTCTAAGAACTTGTTAATGATCTGTGGCAATCAAAGTCAGCAATAGCTAACTGTGAAAATGAGAGTTAATTTTGGAACACTCCTGTTCCTCACTCTTCTCTGTTCTCCTGTAAAATGTTGCATGAGCCTGTTGTGCCTTGTCTCAAATTAAATGATTAGAGGTCAGCACTGTTTATTCTTTTGGGGTTTTGATCTTTGAAGCAATGTCTCCTACCAGTTAGTTTACTATGCATGGATATGTGGAGATAATCATAGCTCAAAGAAATGGGTATCAAGTGACTAGAAATACAACTTCCTGATCTGTTTGTACATGCTTTTAGATTTTAGAAACTAATTTTATCCCTACTTTAATGTTATTATGTTACTCCTTTTTTTATTTTCTTTTTTTTTTAATTCAATGAAGAGTGAACTGCCCCTGAATGTAAAGTAAAAGATAGTGAATTTCATCTGAGGGACAATTTTTGCTCTTGATGTAACAGGATTATTTCATGTGATGCAGCTGTAATGAAGGGAACAGTCTCTGTAATTATATTCCAAGAATGAAGAGCTGGATAGGGATGGCAGACAGAAGAGCTGTTTAGCTGCTACTCAGATGGACAAGAGGGCTAAGTGCACTTCAGTTGACTGTGGGCTAGTTGAAGGAGAGTAGTGAAGAGATCATGTAGCAGCTCAGCTGTTTCCTGGCTTGACTGCATGTTCCGTTGTCCTTATTTACATATGTGCTTTATAATGCAGTGGAACATGAAGATGCATAATCAAGGACAGAGTAGATCAGGTACCAGAAAGGTCCAGCTACAGCAAACTTCACCTCCTGACAGCATCTGAAACAGATCTCTGCTGTCCTGGACAAGATGAATTCCACTGACTATAGTGTGTTATGCCATAGCTATCTCTTGCTGTGGTGCGAATAAGTACAGGCTCCTTCTTTAAATGAGAGGGAGTTTACTGAAATGCAAAAGTACAATAAATTTAAAAAAAGGTATTAAGATGTATTCTCCTTACCAATAGCTAAGTCATTGTCTGATGACAATGGTTGCTTAAGTGCTACCAGTTACCTGAATTTTAAAGGTGATATGGACCTTTGCTTTTGCATTATCCTGACTCGAATAAACATTTCTCTTTAAAAACTTCAAGTCCAGATTTCTCCCTCTGCTGTTTCCCTGTTTGACAGCTCTGGTGTGTGAAAGTAATGACTGAAATTGAAATGGCCTTTTCAGTGTAGCTGTGGACTGCAGGGGTTTTCACACCTGGTGGTACACAAGAATGTGTTTTAAGTCATAACTCTTCTTTTTAGAGAAGGTGGAGGGGTGTGTGTGACTGACACTGCTGGTCTTCCTGCATTTAATCTTCAAAGAAGCTGCTTTTAATTATTTTTATTGTTGTAAAAGAAAAATTAATCTGGAGAAACCCTAATCTCTCAATCATTTTTATAGATTGCATCTCATAGTTGTTTGTTGTTTTCTCCAGTCGTAGTCCTGTTCTTGAATGTGCTGAGCTTAGGAAAACTGGTGAATACTCTTTAGCTTGCATGGAGGTGATATGTATGTGAAGAGTAGATATTCTAGCTGAAGCATGCTTGAAATTCATTGCAGCATTTATTGACCAGTTTAAATACTGGGCAGATCTGTGTTGTTGAGTATCTTCTACTTGGCAGAACTGGCTTGCAGGAGCACAGACTGTCCCTGCGCATATCAGCCATTTACCTTTCTTTGATGTGGCAGCTCTGAACTCAATCATTCCTCCTTTTTTTCCTGTGAAAGTAAGCACCTGAAAAATATGCATGTTTTGGTGGTGTGTAGTCACCTTGTCTTTGATGCACTCCTACAATACCTACTGCTGTTATATGCTGTCCTCGAGTCTACTCATTGTACACAGTTTTGTACAATACTCACTTCTCTGCATTGAAAGTGCCACAATAGTGATGGAACCAGTAATAAAATTTATTTCAAAGATGTCTGTAATGCACAACAAAACGGGTATTAGTGGCTTGCTGGGCTCAAGACATTATCTACTTTTCAAAGTGGTGACTGCTTAAAATCCCATTGTGGTCTGTGAAAAGTTGTAACCATGTGTACTTCCATTCAGCTGTACTGAAGGGAAAAGATGGAGCCCAGATATCTGAAGAAAAGATCCTGTCTGAATCCCATTTATTTGCTAAGGATATGTGAAATACTACCACAGGTTCATGAAAGACTTCAGTTTCTTTACTTCCTGAATCTCTCTAATCCTGAAAGCTCCTGCACACTACGATCTCACCTGCAACTTGGCTAGAAAACTAGATTCTAGTGAAGGCTATACAAAGTTAATTGTGGTCATGGCAATGATTTCGAAAAACAATGTTCATCTTTTGTGCTGTAGCCTACTTGTGAGATTATTTTGGTCAGTAAGTAGGTGACCCATTTCAAGGCCAAACTAGAGGTTTTCATTTCTCCCTGGCACATCCAGAAAACGCAGGGCTTGCTTTGGCCTCAAATCTCTGCCATCTAGAATTCAATGCTTAAGGTCCATGGTGTATCTGAATTAATGGGTGGCTAAATTGGTTGTGTGATTCCATCTGAAATATTCAATATTGCTGAGCTGAGAAAAGACCTCAGTTGCACAGCCCTTGCCTAGAACAGTCCACATGGATCTTAAACTTAGTCCTGTTTGATTTTTTTTTTTTAAGTTTTTGTTTATTTGGGTTTTGTTTTAGTTGTTTTTCAATGAAAGATTGCCAGGCTTTCTAAGTGTAAACATATTATTAACATCCCAGAGGTAGAGAGCTTGCTTTTGAACTTCAGCTCCTTTTTTTTTCTTGAGCTTACAAAATCAGGAGGTGTACGGGTATAATCAAATTGGAAAACAAGACTGTTGCTCTAGTACTGACTGTAGGTTCCTTAGCACTGTATGGTGCCTGACCCTTAAAATATGCAGAGACTGGGGACCCAGCACAGGTAAGATTTTACTGCTTTTATTTACACTCATTGTAGAAAAGATAGCATTCATTCCCTTCTCTTTTTTGAGGAAGGTATGAAGAAGGAAACATAGTAACTTAAAAAAAAAAAAAGCAAACAAAAAAACCCCTCCTCAAACACACCAGAAAAAAATTCCTGATTAAAAGTAACTGATGTTTTGCATGCTGAGGAAAAGGTAGTGTGAGACAGCACAGTAATAAACCCAAGATGGATGATGTGCAACTTCTTGTGTTGTTTCTTGTCATAATGCATAAAATACCTAGTGTGATAGACCTTAGGAAAATTTTACATGCACGAATGGCAGCAAAAGATCAAAATGCCATTTGAACACAAAGACCTTACAATCTTAGCTGGTATTTTTGTCACTGAAAATCTCTCTAGGCTGTTCTAGGGACTTAATGTCATTTAATGCCATGCTATTGAATCTGATATAGCATAGACTTATGTATTGCCTTTTCTGCTGTAGACAGAAGTGCTTTTGTACTATCCAGTTTTGAGTCAATGGAAACTTTGAGTCTGAATCTTACTTTTGTGTTGCTTTGGTACAATGACATTTTTAGTATCATGTTCAATAACTTATGTGTATAATTGAAACAAACCTTGTTTGTAAGGGTTTTTCCCCATATCTGAAGCTTTTTAGGCAAACCAAAAAGATGCTAGCTTCATGATTCATTCCAATTTCAGGTGTGTTATGTCTGAATTGTGGATTATATTGTTATATGCAGATTATATTATTAATAGTCAACTTACATCTGAGCTATTGTAATAAAAATATATATTTTATATATGTATAATTAATATTTCTTGTAGGTGGTATCTTCGAGCACCTCTGCAACTTATTTACAAAATGTATTCACAGGTTCAATTATTTGGTTGTGGGTTTTGCACTGCACACATAAAGACAGTTAAATGATTTAAGCACAGATCTAACATTTCCAATATAGCAATTCAAATTGGAAATACAGGGGCTGTGATCTGTGGGTTTCCCACAAATGGGATTCCGTGGCAGATTGGTCAGGTACTCAGGACTTGCTCCTCTGTCTGGTATCTTCCCAGATGCTGTGGCTATAATTTGAGCAGCCCTTGGCTCGAAGAGGACTAAGGAGCCTCTCTCTTGTCGTGCCCAGTCACAGTCTGGAGCTTTCCCATGGCTCAGAGAGGGCTAGGGGGTCTCTCTCATGTGTGCTCCATCGCTGGGCTGCAGCCTCTTCTGGGATTCAATTCCCTTGGAGCTTTCCCCTTTCTGCCCTCTGCTAGAGGGCGCAGCCTCTTTTTATTATAAATTTCTGGCTGCAGGTGACCCTTTTGCTTTCCCTATTGACTGAGCTGTTCAGAGTTTACAGACTTCCTGGTCTGCTTACTGCATGTTCCCTTCTTACATGTACATCCCCCAGCATCATACATCTCATGTTCATTTAAACTGTGTTCATCACTTCTCTGGGTGGAGAATTTAATATTCAGTAGACTATTAAGTCTGTGCTCTGTCCTAAAAGTTCGGAAGTTCAGGCTGTGTCCAGTTTCTGCTATCTTTGGAGGACACCGTCCTAATTCATTGTAAGACCCCTGGTGAGGCACTGGAAGAGGCCTCTTTGTTAATTTGCATGCAACAGAGGTGAGGTTGAGTTGTTGAGATTCCTTTCTTTGTAGATTCGAATAGGACTTTTCCCTGCAAAAAGATGATGGAATAGTTAAACCAGCTGAAGTGCATTTACACTAATGCATGCAGCATGTGAAAGAAACAGGAGGTGTAAGCCATTGTGTATGGGGAAAATAACAATACAGTGGCCATCACAGAAACGTGGTGTGATGTCTCACATGACTGCAGTGTCACAATCAGTGGCTACAAACTTCAGAAGGAGAGGCGGTGGGGTGGCCCTGTATGCGTTTGTGGGTAAGAATCAGGGGAAGGTCAGCATCTGTCAGAAGTCTCACAATCGCTGGCCCTTGTTCTTGTGAGGGACTTCAACTTCCTTGGCATCTGCTGGAAATATTACACTTCAGGGAGGGAGAGGTCCTGAAGGTTCCTTGAGTGTGTGGAGGATAACTTCAAGATACAGCTGGTGAGGGAGCCAACTAGGGAGGGCACCCTGCTGGACTAAGAAGGGCTTGAGAGTCATGTAGTGGTTGGGCACAGTGATGACAAAATTGTAAAAGTTCTTGATTGCTGGAGAAGTAAAGAGGGGGATCAGCACAACTGCAACTTTGGGTTTCCAGCAGGCAGAATTAGGGTTGTGTTGGAGACTGGTGAATAGCCTACCTTTGGAGGTGGTTCTGCAGGGCCAAGGAGTCCAGAAAGGCTGGACATTCTTCAAGGAGGAAGTCTCAAAGATGTGGGAACAGGCTGTCACCATGTGCCAGAAGATGAGGCAGCTGGGAATAAGGCTGGCCTGGGTGAACAGGATCTGAGAGTTTATGGTTGTTAGAAGAAGGGGCAGGCCACCCAGGAGGACTACAAGGCTCTGTAGGGAGAAAATTAGAAGGGCCAACGCCCAACTGGAAATTAATCTGGCTTCAGTTGTTAAAGAGAAGAGGAAACACTGCTACAAAGGAGGACTAAGGAGAATCTCTGTCCTTTGTTGGATGCTGTGGGGAGCATCCTGGTCAAGGATAAGGAAAAGGTTGAGGTACTCAATACCTTCTTTGCCTCAGTCTTTAGCAGTAAGACCACTTGTTGGCTGGATACCCAGGCCCCTGACCTGGAAGATAGGGGCCAGACGGCATGTGCTCAAGAGTACTGAGGGAGCCTGTGGAAGTGCTTGGTGAACCACCTTGCTAACTGGGAAGGTCCCAGCTGACTGGAGTTTGGCAAATGACTGGAGGTTTTCAAAACCTGCCTCAATGTGCTCCTGCATGACCTGTCCTAGGTGATCCTGCTTTGGCAGGGGGTTGGACTTGATGATCTCTAGAGGTCCCTTCCAACCCTTAATATTCTGTGATTCGGTGAAATGTGATGCCCATCTATGAGAAGGGGTGGAAGGAGGGCCTGGGGAACGATAGACCTGTCAGTCTGACCTTGGTGCCAGGGAAGGTTAAGGAGCAAATCATCTTGAGTGCTATTATGCAGCAACCAGGTGATCAGTTCCCATCAGCAGGGGTTCATGAAGGGCAGGTCCTGCTTGATTTACATACTGTGATTCTCAAGTGCAGAGAGATTAAAATCATGTGTACTTACTGCTTCAAAATATTTACTATAAAGTAACAGAAAGTTCATGTGTACTTTGTCTGGTATGTAAAATCACAAGTTTTGTTATGTTCAGCTCCTGCCAGCTTTCATTGCAGGTTGGATATAAAATACCATCAAACTGGCATGTTTTCAGATGTTGCTTATGAGGTTTGATGCTAGTGATGTGTCCAACATCAAGTAAAAATGCTGCAACAGAGGCAGTGGTAGAATAGTGGTAGAAAAGACAGGACAATCTTGAAATAGTGATCACAAGATAGTGGAGTTTTAAATATGCAGGGGAAACAAGGAGGAGCAACAACAACCCTTACTTTGGATTTCCAGAGGACAGATTTCAGCTTATTTAAGCAACTAACCCGGAGAGTACCTTGGGAAGCAGCCGATAAAAACAAATGGGTCCAGGATGGCTGGCCCTACAAACAGGAACTCTTGCAGGCACAGGAACAGGCTGTGCAATGTGCCAAAAGATGAGCTGATGGGGAAGGTGACTGGCCTGGACGGGCAAGCATCTTCTGAAGGAATTAAGGGGAAAAAAGAGAGTATATCACCTTTGGAAAGGGGGGAGGTAACCTGAGATACGTTTAAAGGATGTTGTTAGATCATGTAGGAGGAAAATTGGAGAGGCAAAAGCCCAGTTAGGACTTAAACTGGCCACTTCTGTGAAAGACAATAAAAAGCATTTTTACAGCTATATTAATGATTAAAAAGAGGGGCAAGAAGAACCTCCACTTGTAACTAAAGATTAGGAAAAGGCAGAGGTACTAAATACCTTCTTTGCCTCAATTTTCAACAGTAAGACAGGAGAGCTTCAAAATAACTGGCCTGCACTGGTAGATGGGGTCAGGGAGCAGTACAGTCCCCCTGTAATCCAGGAGGAAGCAGTTAGAGACTTGCAGAGCCACTTAGATACTCACAAGTCCATGGGACCAGATGGGATCCATCCTAGGGTGCTGAGAGAGCTGGCAGATGAGCTCACCAAGCCTCTCTCCATCATTTACCACCAGTCCTAGCTGGTGAGGTCCCAGATGACTGGAAGCTGGCCAGTGTGATGCCCATCCACAAGAAGGGCTGGAAGGATGAGCCAGGGAATTACAGACCTGTCAGCCTGACCTCAGTGCCAGGCAAGACTGTGGAGCAGCTCATCTTCAGGGCAATCACACAGCACCTACAGGATGGTCAAGGGCTCAGGCCCAGCCAACATGGATTTCGGAGGGGCAGGTCCTGCCTCACCAACCTGATCTCCTTCTATGACCAGGTGACTGCCTGGTGGGTGTGGGGCAGGCTGTGGATGTAGTCTACCTGGACTTCAGCAAGGCCTTTGACACCGTTCCCCATGGCAAGCTCCTGGCCAAGCTGTCAGCCCACAGCTTGGACAGCAGCACTCTGTGCTGGGTTAGGAACTGGCTGGAGGGCAGTGCCCAGAGAGTGGTGGTGAATGGTGCCACTGCCAGCTGGCAGCCTGTCACTAGTGGTGTCCCCCAGGGATCAGTGCTGGGCCCCATCCTGTTCAATATCTTTATTGATGATCTGGACAAGGGGATTGAGTGCATCATCAGTAAGTTTGCAGACGACACCAAGTTGGGGGCAGGAGTTGACCTGTTAGAAGGTAGGAGGGTTCTGCAGAGGAACCTTGACAGGCTGGACAGATGGGCAGAGTTCAACATGATGGCATTTGACACATCTAAGTGCCGAGTTCTGCACTTTGGCCACAACAACCCCATGCAGTGCTATAGAGTGTCTGGAGAGCAGCCAGGCAGAAAGGGACCTGGGGGTGCTGGTTGACAGTAGGCTGAACATGAGCCAGCAGTGTGCCCAGGTGGCCAAGAAGGCCAATGGCATTCTGGCCTGTATCAGGAATAGTGTGGCCAGCAGGAGCAGGGAAGCCATTCTGGCCCTGTAGTCAGTACTAGTAAGGTCACACCTTGAGTCCTGTGTCCAGTTCTGGGCTCCTCAATTTAAGAAGAACATTGGGATACTTGAATGTGTCCAGAGAAGAGCACAAGGCTGGTGAGAGGTCTCGAGCATGAGCCCTATGAGAAGCAGCTGGGGAAGCTGTGGTTGTTTAGTCTGGAGAAGAGGAGGCTCAGGGGGGACCTTATTGCTCTCTACAACTGCCTGCAGGGAGGTTGTAGCCAGGATGGGGGTGGTCTCTTCTCCCAGGCAACCAGCACCAGAACAAGAGGACACAGTCTCACACTGCGCCAGGGGGGAAGTTTAGGTTCGAGGTGAGAAGAAAGTTCTTCACAGAAAAAGTAATTTGCCATTGGAATTAGCTGCCCAGGGAGGTGGTGAAGTCACGGTGCCTGGAAGTCTTCAAAAAAAGCTTGGATGTGGCACTTGGAGCCATGGTTTAGTTGTTGTGAGTTGTTAAGCAGTAGGCTGGACTGAATGATCTCTGAGGTCTTTTCCAACCTAGTTGATTTCTGTGATTCTGGAACTTTACACGTTGCCCTGTAGCAGCACCACTGCACACAGGCAACAGAATTAAATGGCAGCTTCTTGTTGTTTGTATTGAGGAGAGTCTGCGGTGGGATGGCTAAGTAAAAAATTGGGCTTTTGCCAAGCCTTTAACAGCTGGTTCACTTGTTACCTATGGATTGTCTAAAGATAATTTTTTAAAGTGTTAGTAAAATACTTGCCCAGAGTTGAGAAAATGTTAATTGTATTAGGGAAAAAGAGAGTTATTGCATAAGCTGAAGTGGAGCGTACCACCACTCTTTATGTTGGTTTTATAAGTGGCTAATGAGACAGATTTTATTCAGAAATAGCTGCTAGCTTAAGTACTGTGGTCCAAAATCTGGAACTTAATGCCATATTAGGTATAGCTGCAATCACTTGCAATTTTGTTGGAGTGGTTACACATGGAGACTGGAATTTGGGCTATGAAAATGGTTATTATTACAGAAATGCTATTGTGATGGTCAGTTCACATTTAATTGTTTAGGCAAGCTACACTTAATTTTAATAGTTTCTAACACTATCGTAGTATCTTGCAGCACCAGCCTGTGAAGTTGTTGCAGTAACTGACCAGAGCTGGTAATTTGGATTAAAATTAATTCTGTTCTCTGATGAAGGCTCACTTGACTACCTCCCTCTCTGGAGATACTCAGACCTGCCTGGATGTGTTCCTGTGTGATTTGGTATAGGTGATCCTGCTCTGCCAGGGGGGGTGGACTAAATGATCTTTCGAGGTCCCTTCCAGCCCCTAAGATTCTGTGATTCTGTGGTTTTGACTAATACTTGACTAATTTTGAGTGGAATTAAGGGCAAGAACGTAAGCAGTGTCTTTGAAAGTCTATTGCCCGCAACTGGTAGCAAAGACCTTGTCACTGTGCCTGTGTGCAGTTTTACCCATATTGCTGTTTTAAAACCAGTTAAAGATTCCTAAATAGCTGCAAAAGTCTCACTTGTCTAATTAGCACCTCTGCTCTAGGAGCAGCCAGAAATTCAAGGCAAACACAGCAGTATGTGAGTCACTAGAGTTAATTCCAATTTAGCTGCTGCTTGCTAACTCTAATTTGCAATTACTGAAAACCAGGTATGGAGCATTAGCAAAGGGTGAGGAAGAGGCTTTCAAAGGGATAAATAAACAAGCAGGTCTTTCTGCTGCTGCAGCTGTCCTGAAAGAGATTCTGCAGGACATTAAGGACCTGCAAGAAGGCACTGTAGAAATTATTACATCAGAGAGTGCAATGTTTTTTTATCTGCCACAGAGTATACTGGCATTATATTTTGGGGGTAGAATAGGCTTATCTTTTCCACCTATATGAAATTAAGGATTTCCCAGGGTTTTTTTAAATGTGATTATCTTGGGCCCAAATGACAAGAACTCTACTTTGCTCTGAATGCAGGATGTGCTTCCTTTGGCAAGTGCTGGCAGAGTTCTTCATAACTGAGTTCTGATTCTGTGTGTACTTTGAAGGACAGGCTTCATGAGGCTGTTTGATTCTTCTTGTTATATGAGGTAATTCTGTTTGAAATCAAAGAAGCTGCTTCAGGCTTCTTGTGATCTCAAGCAAATACAGTGGTTCACACACAAGTCCTGGCTGTGTTTTCACAAGTCTTTCACATCTGTGATGGCAAGCTTTAAAAAATTGGGTAGTGTGAAGTGGTAGTGTTTCCTGACTTCATTTTTTTAATGAGGTCATATTCCTTACGCTTTGGAAACTGATACAGTGTATGTAGCACTGTGCTCTAAATTCTTTCCTACAACTGTGCAATATAGAAACTGAAAAGAGAATGTATAACAGGCATCACCTGCTAAAATGCCATTGTTTAGGGGGCAACAGCTTTTAGTTTATGGAGTGTCATTTTTACAAACTGCTTTGTGCTCTTGTGGCCAAGAAGGCCAGTGCCATTCTGAGCTGTATTAGAAGGGCTGTGGTCAGTAGCTTGAGAGAGATTCTCCTCCCCCTCTACTCTGCCGTAATGAGGGTGCATCTGGAATATTGTGTCTGCTTCTGGGTCCCTCAGTTCAAGAAGGACTGGGAACTGCTTGGAAGAGTCCAGTGAAGAGCCACAAAAACGATTCAGGGAGTGGAACATCTTCCTTACAACGAGAGACTGAGGGAGCTGCGGCTCTTTAACTATAGAGGAGACTGAGAGGTGACCTCATTAATGTTTATAAATATGTGAAGGGTTAGTGCCAAGAGGATGGAGCCAGGCTCTTCTTGGTGATGCCCAATGACAAGACAAGGGGCAGTGGGTGAAAGTTGAGGCATAGGACGTTCCATGTAAACATGAGGAAAATTTTTTTCACTGTGAGGGTGACAGAACACTGGAACAGGCTGCCCAGGGGGGATTGTGGAGTCCCCCTCTCTGGAGATATTCAAGACCTGCTTGGATGTATTCCTGTGTGATTTGCTCTAGGTGATCCTGCTCTGGCAGGGGGGGGTTGGACTAGATGATCTTTGGAGATCCTTTCCAACCCCTAACATTTTGTGATTCTGTGATTTAAAAAACTTCGTTATTTCTACAATTTGGTAATGTTACTGTCATTACTGTGATACAGATGAATTGGAAGGAGGTGGAAGAATTTCATCTCTTGCAGGCCAGCTTTGTGATATGTAGAAATAAAGACAATTGGAGGAAGGTAGTATTTTCTGAGTAATGACATTCATAGCAGCAAAAATTTACACAGAAGCATAAGCATCACACAGTGGATTAATGAAGTGATCCAGTATTTTATTAACTGATTTTGCCAGTGTAAATTCAGTATTATGAAATTACCATCAAAAAGAAGTAATTGAATATAATAAAACCATAAACCCCTAGATTCAGAGAAGGGAAAAAAAAAACAGAGAGCTGCACGCTAAAAATTGTCAATAGCTGGGGAGAGTTCAGTTACATAAATTAATGAAAATACTTAGACATGGGCTTGTTATGTACTGCTTCCAGTGCTTTAGGTTTTAAATGTTTTACTGATTGGACAGGTGAGGATTTACTTCAAATGACCGTGATTCAGAAATCAAAAATGTTCCATAATCTCTGTCCTTTTTTAATGTGGTGATTAGAAATACCTCCATGCAGTGGAGAATATCCTCAGTACTGCCTGTTGGGCTGCAGTGTTATGTACACATGCTCAGTTTTACATGAGTTGGGTGAGGCTATTATGCTCCAGGTGTCTGAACTTCACGGAGCAATACAGACATAGTAACACTCACTCTTTTTATTTACTGCTGACTGTAGTTATTTGATGTTTCCCTATATGGCAGGGAGAAAACCATTAAGTGGAACACAGAATTGCCTAATGATATCCCAGGTCAGAGTAAATGAGATGTGTCTGGCCAAACATGAGTGTCTCACGTATAGGTTTCCACTTAGCTTCTGCAGGGCCAGTGAAGAGGATACTTCTAGGATGCTTTAAGTTGACCCAATACTCATGGTTCAGATGATAAGAAGTCGTCTATCTTTCATTAATTATGAAAGAGATCCTGAGGGCACAAGCTTAGAGATATGAGTTTATGTATGGTTAGATTAATACCTTACCTGGAGTTCAGTTTTGCCCTTGGAAAAATAAAAATACATAACATATATAAAAATGTGTGTGTATGTGTATTATATGGATGGGAGGTTTGATCCAATCTGCCCAGCACTGTGAGGGTAATTTGTTTGTTTCAGCTTGTAAGAATAGGTTTAGCAGTTTAGCATCTGGGATTCATTTTTACCAGCTTTGACAGTCAACAAAATCAGAGACAAAGCACTGTGGAGTAAGGAGGGAGTCAAAAGGGATAAAAGCAACAGTAAAAAGTCCTCTTAAAAAGTAAGCCAATATGTGGCCTGTACTCTAATGTAGGACTAAAGTAAACATTGATTTATATCATTAACTTAAGATTTTCATTGGTAACTCCTCTATTAGCTATATTAGAGTGTAGCCACAAAATCTGTAGATGCTCATTATCTTTACTGAGTAGGATCATCTGAGTTACTTTGAGACACTTCTGAAGACTCTGCAGTCATCTTACAGCAATAACATGGGCTGTTGGCAGTGTGAGTTCCTTTCCTTTCGCAACTAGTAGTTTTTTTCTATTTCTTTTCCAACTTGTGGTTGTGATTTGTGTTTCAGCTTGAGATCATTGACCCTTTGAATCTTGTCAGGAGTCTTTTCAGTCACTGTTCCATTCACCCAGTTCCCACCAGTGTGAATTCTTATCTCAATTTACATTAATCTCACAGGAAGCATGGTTTAGACAAGAATCAGGGCATAAACAATTACTGTGCAGTAACTGCATAACTGTGTTTGGTCAGGATTTGAACTGGTTGCCAGCTGTAACTGGAAAATATATTTGCTTCTCCTGCTGCAGTGCTGGACATAGTGACTCTTCATGCTGTTCTTGGTGTTGTGTTTTTTGGTTTTGGTTTTGTTTTGGTTTTAATTCTGTTGAAGGTCATTGCTAGAAGCTGAAGCATATGAGCAATCAATTTTAACTCTCTACTGTTATTCATTACTAATAGTGTTGCATCAAAATGCAAGTCAGCCTGACCTACATAAGTCAGAATGATAAAAAACACTTCCAGTATTGCATTCTGTATGGTGCCAATTAGAAAAGAGTGGTGTTTTTCACTTAAACAGAGGGAAAACAGATGCTTCTGATTGCGATGGCAACAAATTATTAGCGAAGAACTGGGATGGGGAAACATGGCTAGTCAGTGCCAGGAAAGCACAGATCTTTAACTGAACTGCTCCCAGGCAGATTGGCCTACATGTCATTGCCTGGGGAAGAAAGCTGCTCCTTTCTAGTTCAAGCAGATAAAGACACTGCTTTTCTTGAACCTTTGTGATTTAGTACTCCACATAGGTGCAAGGGATTCAACAATGGTCCATCGAGCTACTGTGAAAGGGCCTGATACTATTTTTCTTCCTAGCTATTGGCTGACTTCAGTATTCAAATATCTAACATAAACATCATATAATTTTCAAAGAATGTTTTCTAGCAAGCTGAATGGTGTTTTTCTGCCTTGAATCATCATTGGATCTTAATTTGTCAAATGTCTCTTGACTCAATGCTCTCAAATTCAGAAGGCTTGAGAAAGTTACACTCGTGAGGCTCACTAGCTTCTCAGAAGAACAGAGAAAAACCTTTGGTCTTTACAAATCCTGTCTGCTTAAATCCCCTGCTTATGTTACCAGTTGTACCCTCCATATTCATAAGAGACTGCAGGACAGCAGTGCTACATGGAACCTAGTTATTCTATCCTGTTGGCCTTGCTCAAGATAGTTGCACCTACAGAGTAAATTAGGCAATGCTGATAGGTCAGTGTCAGTTTTGATTTCTGCTGCCTACTTTTTATAATCCTTCTTCCTTTTGCCACCCCATGCTATCATGAATACCTTGGTCTAAATCTTCCCAACTAGTTAACTGAGATTTTAAATTAGACACCTTCTTAGTCTCTGGTCCTTCTGTGGATGCCTGTCTCTTTCCAGCAGCAAAGTTACGAAAGTGAGCAATACCGAAGTTGTTTGTGTTAGGACTTAAACATGAAATTAAAGATCATGATGATGTTTTGAAAGTGTTAGTGCTAATTCCAGTGACAGTCAGTCCTGGCCTCTGACACTTAGCCAGGAGATTGTTGCCTGTGGCAAGCAGAAAACCTTCATGTCACAATGTCCTGCTCCTCTCCAGTGCTATACCATGATACATGAACCCCAGACTGGTCTGTTCACCACAGATTGCAATATTCTTGCTGGACTTGCTTTTGAGAACAGCAGCAGAACTTCAAAAGAGCTTGAGGAGTCTATGCAGTAAGCCTTGTCTGCTCCCCAGCCCCCTGAGTGGGCTTGACCACTCCTATCCCTTCAGATCTCAGAATCTTTGAAGATGCTTTAGTGTCTCAGTGGAGAAAGGGCTGAGTTCTGCTAAAGCAGAACTCATGTAGAATGTTCAGTTTTAGAAGGAACAGGGTAAACATGAGGAAATGAAGGAAAAGTTTAATGATACTTCTTTCACCAATATGGCTTAAACACTCACCTTTCAGAAAAAATGCTGCTTATGTCCAGCCCTACTCAACTTCTTCCACCCCACAGCAGGTCAATCTGGGGTTCCCCCAGAGAGCACTGAGCCCAGAAATGGTCATGGAGTTCTCCTGAAATGTAAGGGTGCCCAGTATACCTGCCTAAAGAGCACAGTCTTTATGGTGAAGCCTGTCCCACCAAAGAGATTCCTTCTTCAGATCTTCATTGTCGTGAGATGATCCGTTTGAGATCACCCTGATGCCTGAATGCCTTCTGTGAAGGCTTTCAGAGCTCCACTACATCAGACTGTCAGCCCTCAGAATCAGTTCTTGTCCTTCCAAAATATTTTTCCTTTAATTGAGAATTAGCAGAGATTTGAAGGCTGGCATTTGGATGACAGACTCAGGAGAATTCTGCTATGGCAGCTTTGAAAGCTGGTTGAGCAGACTGACAAACTTCTGTGTCATGGTTTAGGCCCAGCCAGAGCTGAGCATCACAGAGATACTTGATGTCCCCTGTACTCACAGTGGGATGGAAAGGAGAATTAGGAGAAAAGGGCAAAGCCCCACAGGTTGAGATACAAGGATTTTAATAGAACACAAAGAGAGAAGAAACAACAGTAATAACACAGTAATACAGATGAAATAATATATAAAATGAGTGACAGAAAACACAACACTTACTGCCCAACTGCCTAGGACCTGCCCATAAAACATTGCACCCTTGCCCCAGACCAGCTCTCCCCTTACATAGATGGTGTGATGACAGCGTGGTATAGAATACCCCATTGACTGTTTCTGTTGGCTGTGATCTCTCCCAGCTTCTTTTGAAAATCAGCCCTATCCTAGGTGAACCCAGGATGTTATCCACCCCTTATTCTATACAATCTACACCATGCCCAGCAGAGTTACATAATAACGAACATCATTAAAGCCCTTGAAGTACACATTCAGCTTCTCCATCCTACTACATCATCCACTACACACACCCAGCTCCTTGAGCAAACCCAGACCTGTGGATGGGTTTGTCTTTGCCCGAAGAGGGATAAACTCAGACCATCTTCCCTAATGTATTCTTCATGTGTCCTGCAGGGAGTTTTGACTGGGCAGGGCCAGCACAATGGACAGATCTTCTGGTGTTAACTAGCCTGGTAGCTTTCGCTGAATGTATGTCATTTTGTTTGAAAGTCTGACCCTGTGTTGCTCTCAGTGTTATTTTTAACAGTCCATTGTAGTGTTCAACTTTCCCGGGGGCTGGTTCTTGATAAGGGGATATGATACATCCACTGAGCTCTTTGGCCCAGGTGTCTATGAGGTTGTTTCAGAAACAGAAGAGAAATACTGGGCAAGGTGGATAACTGCCCAGTTTCTTCCATCTCCAAGGCAGCCATTCAAAAGGCCCACCAGTGTCCTTTTGGGTCCTTGAAATACCCTCCCTGCAGGAGTTCTTTCAAGGATGCACAGAGGTGCAAACCAGTCGCAATGGAGTGCTTATGCCACTCATTCCCAGTTAGACTCACTTAGGCTGCCAATGCATTTGGCTGTTTGGATTCTCCTGTTACTCCAGAAATAGAGGTGAGTTCTACCCCTTAATAGCTTGATGGCACTAGGGTGCACTGTGCACAAGTACCTGTTAGAGCTTTTTACTCCTGTGAGTCTCATATGCCAAACCATCAGACTGACACAGTCCAGTTAAGCCAGCTGTCCCTTTCCTTCACCTGTGTGGAGGCATGGCTCCTCTAATTCTGATTAGAATCACTCATTTCTTGTGAAAATGACTTGCGGGTTCCTTCAAGAAGATCAGAAATAAGGTAAGCCTTTGTACTCTGCTTGGGGAATTTCCCGATGGAAACTAGAGTGGTGTTCTTTTAAGAATCCCCTTTTGCAGTTGTTCTACTTCAGGGCTCATGTACTCATGCAGTTGGGACTGAAGTGAGTTTTTTATCCCAGTTCCTTGTGTTCTCCCTGCATTCTTGTAGGTACACACCATATTTCTTCCATATTTCTCTCTTGGGCAGGTGAGCCTCTTGTCCTAATGGCTGAGATACAGTTCGATACAGGTGAGGAACGAGACATATTCTCTTTTGAACTGCGGGAACTCTCAGGATAGGTCCCCCACATCTGAGATACAGGCCTGTGGGGAGGAAGAGAGACTTCCCTTGTATTCCTGGAATTTGCCAGCCACTTCATTTGCCATTTGTCCCTGGCCATCTTTCCAGGACACTACTGCCAATGAGTTGGCATACAACAGTAGCACACTTTGTAGGAGCTTCAGCCACATGGGTGGTGTATATTTGACTTCAGATGCATGATTGTCATTCATGTTGTTATAAATCACCTCCAGCACAGCTAATTCCCTTAGGTAGTGTTTACCTCTCTGCATGGTGGTACACTTGCCTGGGCAACTTGTAAACCTTCCTTGAAAGACTGCCTTTCCTTTACACCTGACAGAAGTCACCTTCAGAAGCTGAGGGCTGGTACTTGTTATCCAATTGTCTTGTCAGTGCCCCTTTCTCTAGACAAAGATCTCAGTTTCTGCTCAGTCTCGCAGCTCACTCAGCGATAGACTCTCTGATTACCTCTGGCTCTTTCTCCTGTTCTTGTGATGGCCCTGGTTGATTGTCACCCCAAGCGAAACAAACTGATTTTCTTGTGTGTTTCTTTTCCTATGTAGGGGCAACTGCTAACCAGCACAGGTTGGTTCTCTGGTGTAGCTGCACCACTGAAGATCTGTTTTTATGTCCAGAGACCTTCTCTTCCCTTTGAGGGCGTTGAATAGTGTAGAAAAGGACCCAAGTGGGGCCCCAGCACATTGCGATAATTTTTGTCTCTTGGGAATTGCCAGGCTGACAACGTATTTTTTTCCAAACATTTTACTAGTTTATGAGGATTCTGTACTTGTTCATAGGTGAAATTCCAAAACATCAGAGACAACCACTGTCCCAGCCATTTGCCTATAGTATCCCACAAACCCTGCTAGTCACAGCTAGCTAGCCATGGGGTAGATCTCTAGGTGGTGTTCTTGAAAAAAATGCCTGTAACTCTAATCAAGACCTGGAACACATTCAGGAGGCCCAACAACAAGCACATACTGGATATTCAAAATGCTCAAAAGCTGAGAAAGTCTCTTCCCCTGTCTCACCCATAGATTGGGTGAGATTTCTCATAAATGAAAATGCCACTTAAAAATACCATCTCAACCCCCATGCCCGGTGCTGTTCACCACAGCAAATGCATGGAGTACACAAGGATTTACATAACACTAGTATATGAACAACTGAACCAGTGTTGTGAACATGCATTATTGAACTAATACAAAAAGTATGCATAACAAAATTGTTTTAACATGTTTTGATCAGATTTTGTAGTTATCTTCAGCCCCATGCTGGTTCCCAGAAAGGGCTGTTGTGGTTTCACAAGCCAGCAACTGAGCACTACACAGCGACTTGCATGCTGCTTCTACTACCACTGAATTGGGATGGGAAGGAAAATTGGGAGAAAGAGGCAAAACACAGGTTTTGTCTGTTTGAGATAAGATTGAGAACCACTGAGATAAGGAGAGTTTAATATAACAGAATCACAGAATCAATAAGGTTGGAAAAGACCTCAAGGATCATCAAAGTCCAACCTGTCACCCAAGACCTCATGACTACTAAACCATGTCACCAAGTGCCACCTCCAATCCCCTCTTGAACACCTCCAGGGATGGTGACTCCACCGCATCCCTGGGCAGCACATTCCAACAGCTAGCAACTCTCTCCGTGCAGAACCTTCTCCTCCATATACAGAAAGAATGAATGACAGTATTAACAATTTTATTAATGAAATAATATATAAACAGAGTGATAGAAAACATGAGGATCACTGTGCTCAAAAGCCTATGCCCTGGCCAGCGCTGCCACTACCCCCTTTCCCCCAGCTATTCTATCCTAGCCAAACCCAGGACAATAAAGTCCTGCCTGTATCCTGTGGAAGCACAGCATGTGGTGGCAATAGCATTGACTTTACCCACAGCTTTTCCCTTGTTCGTCATATACAAATAGGCAATTGAGACAGCCAAAGCAGGTATAAGGGCTGCAGGGAGGTTAATTGCACCCTGAGGAACCCCAGTTTTTATCAGGAGGCAGTGGAAGCAGGAATCACCTGAAGAGCAGAGTGAAAATACTGTGAAGTTTTTTTGCAATGAGGTCTTTGTTTTCCATAGGCTCCTCCAAATGTTGTAAAACATGCAACGTTCTTCTTCGATGGCTGTTGTGGTCAAGGGGAGGCTTATCTATTAATTACCCTCACAGCAATAATTAATAAAACGGTATGGCACTGGGTATTAATAACAATAATAGTCCTTTATTATGAAATATGCCAAACTCGTTAAAGGACCGTTTGTATGGTTGGAAGATATATTTACAGAGGGAATTATGCAATCTCATGCAGGGCAAATACAAAACTAATCTATGCAAATTAGGAGGCAACAACTTGGAAAGAGAAGGTCCCCGAGAGCAGGTAGTGCTCAGTTACAGTGGGGAGGAGGAGACTCGGTAATTTCCGTTAAACCCAAAGGGCAGTGAATGAGTTACTCACAGCTAGTTTCACCCACATGAGGGAAGCTGCTGCTGCATTGGCTTTAGGGGTGCTCTTGTAAGGCGCAGCACAGCTGACTGCTGGCAAGAAGGGTTCACCGCGCAGTCCCAGGCTGGTCTGGCTTCAGCGGACAGCGGGCAGTTAATGACGCTCTTGGTGACGGGCACTTGTGTGGTTCCTGCGGGGGTAAACTGAGGCATGGCATGATTCTGGTGGCAAGGGAAACGGGCTTGGCGACTCTGGCTGTCTAGGCCCTGACTTCTGCGGCTTGCTCATGTATGGCTCATGGCTTATCCCAGGCTCTGGACCAGACACTCGAGGCAGGGCAGGGCTTGAAGCAAGGCTTCAGCAAGGCTTGGAGCAAGGCTTCAACAAGCATGAGCAAGGCACCTAGGCTACCTTGCCACTTGTATATATACAAAATGACGGAGGTCAGTTGGTCCAATGGAGCACTGAAGCTAACGTGTAGCTGCCCAATGGAAAGCGTTCTGCCAGGCTATGACCGTAAAAGGCAGAAGCAAGGACCTTGTATCTGGGGGAGCTTACATGCTCTGACCCCAGATAGGCATCTTCTTTACCAGACAGGCAAGGTCCTGTCCCCTTTGTTCCTTTTCCTGCATTGCCCTGTTTTTGTGGCAGGAAGGAGGGGAGAGAAAGGGACCTGTCTAGACATCTTAAGGCCTGTCTGGATTTGTACTGGGCCATGTATCATGACCTACAACCACAATGGCAAATTAAATAATTGCCGTTTTCTAAATGAGTGTTTTCCAAACTCCAGGTGTTGGCAAAAGCATGAACAGGTCTGAATCTGGTTCAAGATCTGAGGCGAATGAATCTGTTCTTGGAGAAACAGAAGTCACCTGATGTCATGGGTTAAGCTGAATCTGCTGCTGATATTCATACCATGCTTTCATTATATCAGCTTTAAAATGGAAGTTCTGGCTGGAGCAAAGTATTATGGGGCTTGAGGTTCAGATTATAACATGTTCCAGTTGCTGGTATTGGGTTCCCAAGTTTTGGATGTTGACTCTCTTCTGTTGGAATGGCAGCCGGACAGGGAGGGATGTGGGGGTAGCTCCCTGGCTCAGGTTTTTAGCTCACTGGCTTCTGCTTGCTGCTGCTTTCTGCTGTGCTTTTTCTGCATATAGCCTTTATTTATTATGATTTATATTAAAATGTTTATCTCAGCTGCTTATCTCAACCCAGAGTGTATTTTCTTGTGTGTTACTTTCTCTCACTTCTGTGGAGTAGGGAAAAGACTCTGTTAAACCAGCATACCTGGGTTACTGTCTGTAGAAGTACAAACAGGCAAACTTCAGACAATTGTCTTGGTTACAGATTGGCTTTCTGATACGTCTCTGAGACCTCTGTGTTCACTGTGTAACAAATTCTGTAGTTTGTCAGCTATCAAAAAAAAAAAAAAGTCAGGTACTTCATGGCTATTCACAGAATCACAGAAAACATCCAGTTGGGAGAGACCTCAAAGATCATCCCATCCAAGCTTTGAGCTAGTTTATGGTCAATGTTAAACCATGTCCCTAAGGGCCAGGACCATGTGTTCCTTAAACACCTCCAGAGATGGCAACTCTACCACTGCCCTGGGCAGACCATTCCAGTGTTTGATAACCCTCTCTGTGAAGAAATATTTCCTAGCATCCAGCCTGAACCTCCCCTGGACCATCTCGAAACCATTTCCTCTAGTCCTGTCACTTGACACCAAGGAGAAGAGGGTGGTCTCCTCCTCACTCCAACCTCCCTTCAAGTAGTTGTAGACAGCCATGAGGTCTCTCCTCAGCCTTTTTCTTCTGAACAACTCCAGCTCCTTCAGACACTCCTCAGAAGGCCATGTGCTCCAAGCCCTTCACCAGCCTTGCCGCCCTTCTTTGGACATGCTCCAGAACCTCAATGTCCTTCTTGTAGTGAGGGGCCCAGAACTGAACACAGTACTTGTGTGTGTGCCCTCACCAGTGCTGAGTACAGGGCAGTGATCACCTCCCTGTGCCTGCTGGCCACCATGTTTCTAATACAAGCCAGGATGCCATCAGCTTACTTGGCCACCTGGGCACACTGCTGACTCATATTTAATCGACTGTCAACCAGATTCATAGGAAGCATGGGGTTTTTGTGATGAGCAGTGTCTTGGCCACCACACAAAAGGTTTTCTGTATACCTCAAAAGATAAAGCAGAGCCCATGACATCTTGCAGTTTTGGCTGTAAGATGGATATTTTTATTATTTTTTTTCATTGCTGAGACTCAGAAAGAGGTCTATACATACACATATATAGTCAGTTATGACAAGTGGGTGTAGGTGATATTTCTTTTCTAGGTGCTGGAATAAGTTAAGAGAAGGGCCCCGAAGATGACCCAAGGGCTCAAACATCTCTGCTGTGAGGATAGCCTGAGGGAGCTGCTGGGGTTGTTCAGCTTAGAGAAGACTCTGGGGGGATCCTGTGGCTGCCTTTCAGTACCTGAACGGATCCTCCTGGGAGGCTGGAGAGGGACTTTTCATAAGGGTGTCTAGCAATAGAGGGGGAATGGTTTTAAGCTGAGAGAGAATAGGTTTACACAGGGTCTTAGGAAGACGTTCTTCAGTACAAGGGTGGTGAGACTCTGGAATAGTCTGCCCAGGGAGGTTATAGATGCCTCCTTCCTGGGGGTGTTCAAGGCCAGGCTGGATGCGGCCTTGAGCAGCCAGGTCTAGGTGAGAGGTACCTCTGCCCGTGATGGGGAGGTTGGACCAGGTGATCGTTGAGGTCCTTTCCGACCCTGACATGTTAATGGATCCAAGCTAGAGGAGGATAGGTTTAGATCAGATGTCAAGAAGAAGTTCTTCACCATAAGGATGGTGAGACACTGGAATAGGTTGTCCAGGGAGGTGGTGGAAGCCTCATCCCTGAATATTTTTAAGGGCAGGCTGGATGTGGCTCTGTGCAGCCTGATCTAGTGGAAAATGTCCCTGACCATGGCAGGGGGGTTGGAACTAGATGGTCCTTGAGGTCCCTTCCAACCCTGACAATTCTGTGATTCTGTGATCCCTAAAGTCCCTTCCAACCTAAGCCATTCTATGGTTTGATGATTCTATAGGGAGCCCAAAAAGTAAAATAAATGTAGCTCCTGTTTGGTATTAATAGTTTTTGCTGGAATGATTACTCGTATTATCTGGAGTGATAATTCACATGGCAGTATTGCTGTGTGCCTGGGTCAGAGGCAAAGGGCTAGGTTCTGCATAAACATCACCAAAAATGTATTCATTGCTGTGAGACTGTGAGTGTAGAACAAAAGGCAGCAGGATGAATGTGAGTTAGAAAGTTATTCCCTCAGGAAACAGTACATTTGATGTATATATTGGAGTCCTGTCTTTTCCTTTCACAAAAGGAATGGAGTTTTCTGTTTGATTCTGAGAGTTTTTTCTGGCCTTGCAGTTCTGTTACCCTAGTGACTTCCCTGATTAATTCTATGAGCAGTCCTTAAATGTGTCACCAGTTCACCCCTGTGTCTGCAGTGTCTGCAGACCAGAGTCTGTTGTCTATTAAGTTCTACAGATAATTTGAAGTTGTTGTTTTTTCTGTATTGTCCAAAAATTCTTGTGATCCTTGGCATGCAAAGTATCCAATAAAATAGTTTCATGTGCTCTGAACATTTTTCTTTTTCTGACTCTCTTTCTCATATACAGGCAGACAAGCTTGCAACAAGCTGGAGTATCCTATTTCTAAGGGATTTATGGTTGTAAAGGAAAATGATTTATAGAGAGTTTGGAAAAGACTAACTTTCTTGTTTGTTTTCTTTTTAAGCAGATGCTCCATCTGGAGGAGTGAAAATTCAGTTAAACTGACTTGGTTTGTTTATATGTTGCTAGTAGAATGAGACAAAATTCATCTGGTTTGTTGCAAGTGGAGGATTAATTAAAAATACCTGTATTGAGTTCTTTTCTCAGTTCTTGTGCATGACTACTCTAATCTTCTCTATAATTGCAAAGATCCAACTGAGTATTGTAATTCTTGTGTCTCACTCTGTGCTGGATTCCACTCTGTGTGTGTGCATAGATCTCTTGTTTATCCTCCATTTGCTCGCATTCTGCTCTTTGCACTGCTGTGCCTGAGAGCTCAACATGATTTCAAATGCTAGAATCAGAGCTAATCTTTAGTTTCTGCAGCTGTATTACAGCCTTTTTGAATTAGTGGAATTACTATTTAAAGACATCTGACAAGCAAATCCCAACAGCTTCCCTGGATCTTCACAAAGTAGTTGTTGATAATCAAACTATTGAAAATAGCCTTCTGAAAAGACTGAAAACTAAGGAGACTGAGATTGAAACATTTTGTTCAGCAACTGTGTGTGGCTCTTATCTTTAAATATGCTCAAGTGCTTCTCACTGAAAGGTAATCAAAGGCTGTGCCAAATTAACCTAGTCAGATTATGTCGGGAAACTAAACATAGGTTTTATAGTGGAAGGGTAGTTGCTACAATCTCAGACCTGTGAACTATTAATAAGGCAGGTGCGAGTTTTGATGTTCCAAAGAAAATTAACCAGAATCCAGAGATGTGCTGCCAAACAATGATTTTGGGAGGGTTGAGCCAGGCTGTGGAAGGAAAGGAGAATGTACATCCAGAGCTAGGAGTAGGTCAGATAGCTCTTGGAAAGCAGCCATCAGTGCTAGGGAAAGAAACCTGCTGAAAGGGATCTTTAACAGCCAGTTCCACTAAACTACCTTAGTGTTTCCAGCTCAGCTCTGATGGAACCTGCCTTGAAAGTCTTCTGTTAAAAAATGCATCTGTAAATGCTGCCACGTGCTGAATACTAAGCATAGAGTAAGATCAAGTGTATTTTACAGTAGCAAAAGAATGGATGGTAACAATGCATGCAGTTTGCATTTCAACCTAGATGTTGTGATGTAAGCAGTCAGATCTATGCCTGCTGCCTATGAGATTGAGCCAGGGATGTGTTTGGTTTGGTGTTTGTTTTCTGGTTTTCATTGTTGGGGGAAGAAGGAAAAAAGAAGTTTCAGTGCCAGAGCAGCACATCAACTCACGGAAATGTCACCTGAATCTTTTTGAGGAAGAATGAAAATGGCTTTTGCTTGGCTAGGGCAAAAAAATTGTTTTTCAATCATCGCATTTCTATTGCTGATGCTTCAGTGCCTTGGCCATCCTGTACAAAAGTCCTCTTAAAAAAGTCTCTCTCCAAAAGTCACAGTCTCATGACTCAGTTGTAAAGATTTCTGCAGTAAAATTATGGTATTTAGCTGTGCAAGTCTGTCTAGTATGCAGAATGAATTGCTTGGTGTATGTACTGGTTTTGTAAGTTCGTCTTTGTGAGGAGTGAATTGTGATTTATCAATGATTCAGTCTTGAATTCCTTCCTAAATCTATGTCTAAAACCTGACCAAACCTGACCAAACAGAAGTTTATTAGAGTTTTATGGTTGAAACATATCTCTTTTAAAGAACTATTAAGTCCAATGGAGTCCTGACAGAACTGTATATGATGTAGTCTGTTATCTTCTATGTCTTTCCATTGTTACCAAGTTTTTGAATTTTCCGTATTGTTAGACCAGCAAGAATTATGCTGTCTAAGAGCTGAAGATACTTAGTTTCTTAGGATTAATTAAACTTCTTTCAGTAAAACATTTGTTTTACGAAACTACAAGCATGACTTCAGCATGTCTGATCTGTACAAAAGATATTTTCTTACTCTTTTGCATATTTTCTAACATATCACAGTATGTTTAGCACGAAAATAGCTTAGCATGAAAAGTATTATACATCCTCTCCTGGTTTAAGACAGTCTGCTCTAACAAGACTCACTCCTATGACACAACAGAAAGAAGCCCTGTGGGTTGAGACAAGGAGAGTTTAATGAAATGAGACAATGTACAATGTTGTGACAACCAGCAAACAAACCAAGCCAGCAAAGACAATCAGCAGTCAAGCCAGCAAGTGGAAAAGGGTGGCATCCAAGCCAGCAACTAGCAAAATGGAAGAGACAGCACCCCAAGCCGGAAACTGAAAGAAAGCCCCCAGAAACAGGAAGCATCTCAGGTTAGAGCCTGAACTCCAAGCCCCATGATCCTGTGCTGCAGCCAGCACTTTCCTTATAAAGCTGGCAGGACATCAGCATGGTATCAAATACCATTCACTGGTTCAGCCTGCTGAACCCACGACAATTCCCTAAATAAACTGCTGAATTCTTAGAAATGCTGAACTGTGCCTTTTTAAAAGTTAAAATGTATTTTCATAATTTCTGAACTCCTGAAGGGTACATTATGAGGATTTAAAAACATGCTAGTTTGAAAGACAAATCTTTAACATCCCTTGAGCAATAGAAGAGCAGAGAGAAAGAAAATTAGTCCTTTTACTATAACAAAATACTTTTCCTTACCCCACCCAGTTTCAGATAATAGCCCAATTCTTCTCTCTGTATTACACATTTAATGTGCTATGGAGTACCGTATTCAAACCTAAAAGGTTGACTGCTGCTTTAAAGCAAGGAAAAAATGAAATGCTTTTATTCCAAAGAGTGCTGCATTTCCAAAACAGCAAAAGCAATCTCTTTGAAGTCAAAGAATTATTTTGATGGAAAGCCCAATTCTCCTGATAGTTTCCAATAAAAACCCTAAATTTTTCAATAGAAAAAAAACCCTTCCCTCTTCCCCCTTTCCCCTCCCTGAAATAATCTACAGAAGAAACAAACTCAAATGTATCAAAACAGTTAAAAGTTAAAATAATAAATTCATCAGTTCTAGGCAGAAATCTATTGCTTTGAATGTCCATGGGAGAACTGCACAACAAGAATTTTCATTTTGTAAGCAGACAAAAACACATCACCAAGAATTATTTGGAAAAACTGAGACTTTTTAAAGGAGGTGCTTGCTGTTTGCATAAGTAGTTAACACCTATGGCAGTACAAACTCAGCCAAAAAGTCCAGGCTGCTTCATAGAAAGAAATATAAAGGACTGCACATGCCCTGCTGTGAGCTCCCAGAAGGGCACCTTGGGCTGATGTTATGGCTAAAATGAAACAGAAACCTGGTTTGTGAAAGGCACAATAGAAACAACCCTTGAGAACTGCAAAAGCAACCAAGAGGGCTAAGCACCCAACTGAGAAAGCTTCTTTTTCTATTGGAAAAGCTCCTACAAAGGCAGCACCTGAGCAGCAGATTGTGATTTCTGTGTTGGTGAAGGGTATTAATTTGGCAGATTCTGGCCTTTGTTGAGGATGCTCCTGACCTTCAGAAGGAAATAATGGTCAACAGCAGATTCCTGGGGTGAGGTGTAAGAACAGGGTTGGAAAATAGGGACATCTTCTTGACACGCTGTTTGTTTCTGAGCTGTAGGTGGTATTTTTCTATTTAAAAACCCGAGAATAATCTTACCTACATGTATTTGTCCAGCCCCTTTTGAGACCTCTCTGAAATATTTCTGATGTTCAGTTTTTTCCTATGCTAAATGCTCCTTCATCTTAAGTATGTTTTAGGTGAAAAAATCTTTTGTTTGTCAGATTCTTTTCAAGCTGTCTTTTCTCTTGTGCAAGAGCAAACAGGAAAAGGTAGAACTCTCCAGTTTCTCTCTGCTATTTGCTACTTCCCCATGTCTTTTTTCTCAGCCTTTTTAGGTGCTCATGATACAGGGCCTGGCCTCTGAGGAGCATAACCTCCTGGAGAGGTGGGCACAGGCCAACCTCATGAGGTTCAACAAGACCAAGTGCAGGGTGCTGCATCTGGGTCAAGGCAATCCCAAGCACAAATCCAGGCTGGGCAGTGACTGGCTGGAAAGCAGCCCTCAGGAGAGGGACTTGGGGGTGCTGGTGGACGAGAAGCTCAACATGAGCTGTCAATGTGCACTTGCAGCCCAGAAAGCCAACCAGATCCTGGGCTGCATCAAGAGAAGTGTGGCCAGCAGGTCAAGGGAGGTGATTCTCCCCCTCTACTCTGCTCTGGTGAGACCTCACCTGGAGTACTGCATCCAGTTCTGGAGCCCCTATTACAAGAGGGATATGGACATGCTGGAAGGTGTCCAGAGAAGGGCCACCAGGATGATCAGAGGGCTGGAGCACCTCTGCTGTGAGGAGAGACTGAAAGAGTTGGGGCTGTTCAGTCTGGAGAAGAGAAGGCTCTGAGGTGACTTTCTTGTGGCCTTCCAGTATCTGAAGGGGGCCTACAAGAAAGCTGGGGAGGGACTTTTTAGGCCATCAGGTAGTGACAGGACTAGGGGGAATGGAATAAAGCTGGAAGTGGGGAGATTCAGGCTGGAAGTGAGGAAGAAGTTCTTCCCCATGAAAGTGGTGAGAGCCTGGACTGGGTTGTCCAGGGAGGTGGTTGAGGCCCCATCCCTGGAGGTGTTTAAGGCCAGGCTGGATGAGGCTCTGGGCAGCCTGCTGTAGTGTGAGGTGTCCCTGCCCATGGCAGGGGGGTTGGAACTAGATGATCCTTGTGGTCCCTTCCAACCCTGACTGATTCTATGATTTCCCACTGGCTTCAGGAGGACCTTAAAGTAATCAACACCTTAGAGAAGGTAGTTTGTATTACAGGAGATAAATCCTCTAGGTGGAGCTGGAATTACGAGAGCTTTCATGCTTACTGTAAGAAGTTTACTCAGTGACTGGATTTTTACCAAACTTTGATTTGGTTCTTACTAAGTTTTGAGCTGAAATTTGACTGAGTAGATTTTAGGAGTGTTTGTTTGTCTTGCAGGCTTTTGTTCTTATTGTTTTGGTATTTTTTTCCAATTGAAATTCCAAAGTATAGGTTGGCTCTGCACCTGAGTTGTTAATTTTCTGTCTGCAAGCTGTAACATCTCACATATGCAGACAATGATACATCAGTGGGTGCGCAGTACCTCTCCTATCAACTGAAGTGAATTTTGGTCAGAATTCAGGCCTCAAGTTTAAAGAGGGGATCTAAATCAAGTTCAGGGCTAACGTGGATGGTTTGTACTTTTGAAGTGATCTGAACCAAATGCTGAATCTGATCAACCTTCTATTTTGGTATGTATGGGAGCTGGGACTTGTACTAGGCTTGTGAAAAACATGGTGGTGTGTCAGAGTCAGATACACTTAAAAAAATTACTCCCCCTTCTTCAGGAGTACAAAAGTAACAGGGAAAGCCAAATGAGTGGCATGTGATTTGCCTCAGGCCAGCAGAAGTTTAGAACTTCTATTGTAATTGCCGGTTATCATCCTGCTGGTTCCCGGACTCAGTTGCACTGTGTCTTCCAAGTGGTAAGGAGATTGAACCTTGTTCGTCTAGTACAGAACTACAGAAATGATTAAGAGGAACATCTTCCTTACAGGAAGAGATTGAGGAAGCTGAGTCTCTTCAGTTTGGAAAAGAGGAGACTGAGGAGTGACCTCATTCATGTTTATAAATGCGTAAAGGATGAATGCCAAGAGGATGGAGTCAGGCTCTTCTTGGTGATGCCCAATGACAGGACAAGGGGCAATGGGTAGAAATTGAGGCACAGGAAGTTCCATGGAAACAGGAGTTAATTTTTTTTCACTGTGAGGGGGACAGAACACTGGAACAGGCTACCCAGGAGGTGTGGAGTCTCTCTCTGGAGACATTCAAAACCCGTCTGGATGCGTTCCTGTGTGATCTGGCATAGATGATCCTGCTTTGGCAGGGGGGATGGACTAGATGATCTTTTGAGATCCCTTCCAACCCCTAACATTCTGTGATTCTGTGATTCTTACTGTTTCATTTTATTTCTTCTCCCCTCTACTTCCACATTTCATTTCTTACAGTCCATTTTTAACACAGCCACTGGTCGTGATACAAAATAACTGGTGTAGTGTGTCGCTCACTTGACACTCTTATCTTAATGTGCTACAGCTGCCCTTTAATGGGGAATTAAATTTTCCTGTTTTGCCAAGTATTTGGGTTTGATAAGCTCCCTTCCTCTTCATTTCTCCCCAGAGACAACAGAGAGAGCTACAGCTTGAGCATGACTTGTAGCCTCTTACAAAGCTGCAAAGAGCTGTTTTCTTACACTACCTTGGAAACAGTGTGTTTTGAGCTGCAGTTGTTGAGCACAAGCCATGATTCCTCCTGTAGGCACTGAGATGAAACTCCATGTCACAGTGTTGCTCTGAGGTTATCCTTTCCTATGGGGAAGTTGCCTTTTAGAAAGACATTGGAAGCATAAATGGCAAGCAAAGACGACTTGAGAGCATTAGTATGCCAGCCTTTTAGTTTCCCTGATGGGACATTTTCATCATGAGTGGTGGCATGACCCTTCCTAGGCATACTGAATTAATCCGTAAGTCTCATGTGAGGTTTGTGGCCAGAAGCTTAACAAGTTTGGAGAAAACAGGGGCAGAAAGAAGCCTTCTTCCTCAACACACCTATGATCGCAGCCGCAGACCTAAAATAGGCTGTCTGCTCTTCACATCTCTGCTGCTCTTGTGCTGCACAGAATGTAGCTAGGAGAGTGTCAGCAGATGAATAAAACTTAACGCTAGGCTTTCATCCATGGGAAAATGGGTTAATTGTGCTTTCCTGGTATAGCTGCATACATTGTATCTGCTTTTTTGACTGTCGGCTAGGGTTTGTGTGGGTCACAGTAATATAAACAGTACTTGCCAATAAAAATAATGTCCCTTGTCATTTGATCAAATATCTGCATTTAGTTACTCTCTAATAAAGTTTGAGCTCTGCAGTATTAACATTGTCATGCTCACTAACTTGAAATTAGTTTTAGAATATAAGTGAGCAGGAAGCCAAAGTAGCCATGATGCTTTCTGTCTACAGGAAGAGAGATCATGTCTGCTTTTTGGAACCTCTTGCCTGTCTTTTTATTGTTAATAAAAAGCAGTTTAGTCAAGGAGCCTCTTACAACCTGGTGTTAAATCTTTGCTCTATATAGGCTTTAAATTGTCCAACGTCTGGTGTCTATAGTCAAGTATAGTCAAGGTAAGTGCCTTGTGCAGCCCTCCCCTTCTGCTTTTTTGGTGTTTTGGGTTTTTTTTCCTTTGTTGTTTTTTTTTTTTTTTTTTTTTTTTTACTTTCAGCACATGTTGCCGTTAAAGCTTGCAGTAGAAACACAGGGAAGAAGGGGAAAGAAGGAAGCATAGATGAAGAGTCAAAGACTCAGAATAGTACTATGCTATTGTTCACTGAAGAGTGTGCTTCAGGCTGGACAGCAAAACTTACTGATTTTTAATTTAGTTTTAACTTGCTCTTAGATTCACCCTGAGTTAGAGTTTGGGGCTGTATTGGCTATTTTTTCATACTCCTTACTTGATGGATTGCCACATGTGGCCTGTCTGATTTTTGGCAGGAACAAAAACTTCTGAGTGTGTTTTAACCTTAGGAGTGATGTAAATTGCTGTGTGGGTGGGCTCAGGGCACAGACTAGGCACCATCCTGACAGGGTGTCACCTCATGGACTCCAGAGCAGCAAAAGGCTGCAACATTATCTTCTCCAATGGCATAAAAAACTTGTCAGAAATTGATCCATGAAATGTTGATTAAAAGGGCACCAAATCTCAAGCACTAGGCTTCAGAGTACTCTTCATAGTCCATCTCTCAGCTATACTGTGGAAATCATATTGGTAAATAGAATAATGGTTCAAACTGTGTTTGAGTTAATGTGCCACAATCTCCGTGCTGGGTGCTTAGCCTGTGGTGAACACAGGTGTGTTTTAGCTTAATATAACCAGCACTGGAAATTGTGTAATAGTGATTAAATACCATCTTTGCTGTATTTTAAGACTATAAAAATGATTAATGGCTAAATCTCCTCTAACAAACAATAAGTTTTTACCCCATTGGAATTTAATGGTGTGCCTAAGCTTTAGAGGCTGCAAAGGATGACTCTTCTTGCTTAAGGAAGTCAAATGGGATGTACTTCAAAAAGTAGAAAATTTGAATGTGGAAGGAAGCTGAAAGACTTTCTTGGAATTGAACAACATGAAGTGACTGGGCACTGTGATAGTGTTAGAGATGTAGAAGCTGTGGGAACATAGCTTCTTGTTCCTCATGAACTGTTGAAGATCTCAAAGCAGAAGCCTGCAGAGACTCAAAGCAGTTTCACAGGCACACAGATACCATCTTACATTTGTGGATCTTCTATCATAATAAAAGGGATATTTATATGATGCAAATATTACTGCAACCAAAAGGACACCCTCAGGAAAAGGCATGAATAAGGTACCTAGACTGTTTCTTCTAAGGTTAACTGGAAAATAATTGGAAGAAATTATACATTTTTTTAGGATGGGCAGTTCATAGTGGAGGATACCATGACCTGAAGTATGAACAAAGATGTCTTTTAAAATTACATATTCCGAGTTGTATTCTTTTCATGTAGCATGCTCAAATCCCCACAGAAAATTTCATTTCACAGATAGTTTTCTTGAGTCTAAATGAATGTGGCCAGTGGACTTCGGATTAAGTGATACAAAGCTCACAGTGAGTTGGAGATCCATAGAAATTGTTGCTGTTGCTTAATCAGCTGTTTCTGGGGCAAGTAGAGGAGCAAATGAACACAGGACTTGGAAAGTTTGCTGCTCTTACCCATTTTATAAAGCATATTTTAATGCCTTAGCTTCCTGCAACATATCCTAGAAAAAAGATCCTCATCTCCTCTAGACTGTGGAAAGAGAAAAGAATCTGTCCTGCTTAAGTGCAGTGAAGAGATGAAGTTGAATGTGGTCACCAGCCCGCTGGTGCCATAACCTAAAGTAATGATTCTCTGTGAAATCTCTTAGCTCAGTGGTTGTGTGTGTAAGTGGTCATATGGTAGCTGATAGACATGACCATAGAAACTTGACTCTTCTCCTTTGCTGGCCATATATCCACCACCCGGAAGACCCTATTTCAGAAGTATTTAGAATTTGTCTGACCATTAACAACCTGAGAACTGAGGGTGATGTTCTGGTATCATAGTATCTCATTTATTTCTCAGTGTATATCTGTACAGGATCAAAGAAAAAGTGCAAAGATGGAGTTCAGTGGGTACGAAGCTGTTGTAAAGTATATCTGGGTGCTGAAAGTGGATTTTATCAGTTACTTCCTCACAAGCAGCACTGATAGGCACAGTGCATTTCCTGCTCTGATTTACTTAATTAGCTTTAACCATAAATTTACATATCTAGAAATGCATAGGTATCTCTAGAACACATTTCTCTATAAGATAGAGCCAGAAATTGAATTAATAGAAGGCATGGTTTCCCCTGGTAAATTAGCATTTGGAATATGAGAACCACATTTCTCAGGGTGAAAACCATTATTTTATTCACTAGTGCTGATGTATAGTGTCTTTATGCCTCCAATTGGTACATTGTGTAATTGATGGATTTTAAAAGCTTTTATTTATTTATTTTTAAATTTGTAACTTTGAGTATAACTTAAGTGTGTTCTTCTTTATGATTCTGGACAGAAATGACAATCACAGTTTCTGCCTATCAGCCAATGAGTCAAAAATAAAGTAGTAGAGTATGCCACAATGTCTTTCAGATTATTAGAGGAGATGGAATAGTTGCTTTTGCAGGCATGAGTGTAATACAACTGTGGCGGTTCCTGAGCATCTCTAAATTGGTTTTGGCTTTCTTATGGTTCTTCAGATAACACAGGATATAAAACATCTCTGTGTCACATTTTTGGAGCTGTGTTTAAGACACTGGTCTCAGGAACTCTTACTTCCTCATGGACTGGTGGCTGGTAATGGTAATGCAGATCAGAGAATCTTTTCAGATTAGTTTACTTCTATTTCCATCTTCTCTTCCCAGCTTACTTCTCCATGTGCTGTAGCACCATAAAAATTGCAGCTGCAAAATAAATGAAGGCAATGCATGCACTGATTTCAGGATAGGAACAAGATAAAGAACATCCACATGTAAAAACTGTCAGAGAAGAGGGAATACTCTGGGATGTTTGATAACACACTGATTGACTCCTTTGGAGAGAGATGATCTGGCCTGGTTATGATATCATCTTTCTGTTCTGTAACAAGAAACACATGGAGGCAGCTCTCTTTACAGGGCAGTGTAGATAGCAGTAAAATGCCATGCAGGATTTAATAATGATTCTTTTATTTTGTATTTTGGTAATAAGAGTTTCATCCAAATTTCAAACTTTTTCAGAAACTCTCGGAGCACGAAGTTCAAGTGAAGGGAATGATTACTTAACTGTACTGGGGAGTTTGTTACAGACAAAGCAGGCAGCTTTGTTTAAATAAATTCTATCAATACTAGAATTTAGATCTGAGAACTTTTGGAGCAAGTGATTTTTTCATTGCAGCTTGGAATCCGTCACCTTATCTAGAAGAGTAGTACTAGGAAAATGGTATTCTGTTACATCTTCTGTGTAAGAGCAGTATCACAGTGTCACCCCAGCCTTTTCTTTGCAGATTTTTTTATATGCTGCAAGTAGAGCTGGGCTCTAGTCTGGGAATGATAGAAAATGATAGAAAGTTTTGCACAACAGTGGTGATTTACAACTTAATTTTTTAATAATGATTCCCCAACGATGAATGTACATTGAGTCTCATGGTGTATGTCAGGTGTGTTCCATAAATGTTCATATTACAGTAAGTTTAGAGGCAATACAGGGTCAATGTATCTTTTTAGCTCTTTCGTCCTTTCTCATACAGCACCATAAGGAACTCATCGCTGTAATTTGATGGCAGGAACAAATAGGTGTAAGAGGTAAGGATATATTATGTCCAAATGCCCTTAAACCTAGATTTGATGCAAAGTAGTGATCTACTGACTTGTAGCCTTGAATTCATGGTATTTTCAACTCTGCGAGAAGCAATGAGAGTGAAGGAAGCATTTCCCTATCCCAAAAATCACTTTTTAGGTTGAGGGTAAAAGGTATTTTTATGGTCAGAGCTAAAATCAGAGAAAATGCAGCAGGCCATTTCTGCATTTCAGAAATGCTTGGGCAGTGGACTGATGGGTACAGTTCACCCTTTCTTTGATGACAAAGCTGGTTTATATATTTCCATGCCATCTCATCAGTTGTTTGTGGGGATAGTACGTTTCACTAATGCCTGAAATGGTTGTGTGAGTGTGCCCAGCAGTGTTGCCAAGCCAGCCATGAAGACCCATGCATAACCTGAAAATACAACTAATGTTTTTCTTGTTCTGTTCTGAGCTGGTAGTGGCTCAAACTCCATCTTATATTTGCTGCTCTATGGGCTTAGCAACTTTTCAATAAGTAGAGATTTTCTGATAGTCCCAAGGTGTCAGGAGCTGTTGTGGCAAGTTGAACTGTGTCAAGTTGAACTGTGAGTTGATGACAATCTCCAAAGTCTGAAGAGTGTCCTTAGTAAAATAGGTCCTCAGACTTCATCATGTTCTACAGTGACTTCAGTCTGGATGTCAACTGATGGAGCAGCCTTTATCTTCCCAAGATTCAGCAATTTGTAGCCAACAAATATGAAGTTCTGGCTGTCAACATCTTGTATAGAACAAATGTTAAAGCTATCATGTAGAAGTAACACATGCTTGAGGTATCTTTTTTCAGGGGAGAAATGACACACAAACGTGGCTTCTTCCAGAAATTAAGGGACATTAAAAAAAAATCACTTTTTCTGCATGAAGTACAGGAGGCTGCTCTTAGACCTTGCCTCATGTAACAAAGAGGAAACAAGTGGGAAGGTACTAATTACAACACATAGAAGGAGGTGCTGCTGTGTTTCTGTCCGTATTCAGTTATCTACCAACATAAAGAAGGAGTCACATGCAGTAGATGTGAGTCAAGTACCCACATATTCCTGGAAAGCACTACAACGACAGGGAAAATAACAGTGCATGAATGAGGGCAGACAAGCAGTTACTGCAGAGGGCAGAAGGGACAACAGCTAGTTTCATCCCAGAGTTAGAGGAGGACTGGCACTGTTTCTATTGCAGGGGAATGGGATGGTACAGTCCTGCTGCTGAATGTAATGAATGTCGTCCATGGAGTACCAACTGGTTTGGGGTGTTATGGCTGTATTGGAACAAGGATAGCTTGGGATAGAGTTGCATCTGAAAGCTCTAAGACTGTGAAAGTAGATATTACATACTGAATAACGGTAATGTTAAGGAAACAACAACAACAAAAGGCAACAAACAAATCAATGGAAATACCTTAAGCCAGGTTCAGTGGTAGGTAATGTTTCCTGGGTCATTGAACAAGCCATCTGTATGTGTTAGCCTGTACAGCATGAAATACGATTTTTGATGGGTTTATTCCCCTCCTGCTTCATACAGGATGGAGATTTGAGTTTTAACGTGCAAATATTTCTAGAGGAGCTTGGGAAATAGTGTCTCTACTAATATACTATTTGTTATATGATTGCCTCGCCTTTCTGCTTACAGATGCAACTTGACACAATAGTCCAGTGACTAATCAGCCTGCCTTATAAAATCAGGGTCTGTAGTGAAGATGGTTAGTTCCTCTTGTTTCCAGTTGAGCTTTGAAAAGTACAACAGGAAAAGAAGATCTAATAACCAAGGTACTCAGAATATCCAGGGCAGGTTGAATCCTGTGAAACTGAAAGGAATGGACAAAGCTTTCTCATGGTGCTTTGATTCCTTGAGCAGCAGGAAGAAAGCCACATCCACCTGTTTCCTAATCAATCCTCTGCACAGGCATTCCAGCTCAATAAATTCATGCTTGCTTGACATCTTGATCCAATCTGAACATGAAATTTATTGCTTTTGTAGTGTGTCTCAGCTTGTGTATTAAATGTAGCCTTGATTGATAAAAGGAACCTGAGCGATTTTGGAGTTCATGTTTAAGACTCAGAAGTTTTGATTTTTTCTTCAAAATGAGACAAAGAATATAGGCAGTATATATATATAGGCAGTAACTCCCAGGTGAGCAAATACACCTGATTTTTTGAGTTGTGAACCTGTAAAGCTTTATGGGTATAACCAGGGCTTCAAACCAGTTACTTGTACCAGTTTGCTGTGGCACCTATTGAGTCTGTGGCAGTGTGGAGGCAGAAGGTATCTGGTAGAGGAGAATTTAAATCACATTGTGTGGGTATCTCAGAGAGTTGCCTTTGGGCTCCTAGTAATTGAGTTCATGCTTGCTTACTTTTTAAGAACACTTTTCCTCCATTCGTATGATTTCTTTCTTGTCCTTACCTTCATACTGACTTTGCCAACTGTCCAGGAAAACTTAAAATCTTTGAGTATTCCATAAGGGTTTTTAAATTTGTCTGTCCTTGTAATCTGAATACAGCTATGGGAACACGGTTGTTGCTGCTTTTTCTCTGCTCCAGAAGCAAGTTAAGCAGGCTGTACTGACCACAGCAAGAAAGTGAAGAGAAAACAAAGCCAGTCTCTATCACAGCTCATGTGTGGGCTGGGATGTCAGGAGATCCTCTGCTTGAAGCACTCTGTAGATGTTGAAGTGGAAGGGCTACAAATGGTTGAGTGGTGTTAGGAATCCTTACAAAAATGCTGAGACAGAAGAGGCTAAGGCCATGGCTGGTTGCGTGTGTCTTTTATGTCATGGCAGAGGGAGGTGTAAACTAATCCTGTGCGGTCCAGATGGCAGATTAACTACATCACTCTACCTCATTCTTGATCTTAAAACCATTACAGGTATCAAAAGACCTGTGGTTTAGTCAAAGATGAAAGATTGATATAGAGGTTACCACATGAGCAATGTTACAGCCTTTGTTACACAGGTCGATTTTACTGTCACAGTGGCTTGCTATAATTCTTGAAATGCTGCTTATTTCTTCTGCTGGAAGCCTGGGGGCCGTGTAGGTTTGTAGTCTGAGTCAAGGGTGGACTACACAGTCCAGTTCATCTGATAGGTTTGTGGAATCTGACTGTGGAATTGCAGCTGGGAGCAAAATTATGTTTCACATTTATGAAAGAGCTTCAATTCAGGGCTTGTTCTCTGGGCAGTGAAGAAAAGAACAACAAGATGCAGCTCTTTTTAGTGCATCATGATTGACAAATTAACTTTTGATCTTTCAATGGTGGTATAGAAATATGGAAGCCTCTGCCTCTGTATACAAGAGTTCAAGTTATTAGGAAGGTGTTTTTTCTATTCCCCTTTGGAAGCAAAATAAATGCTCCACAACCTGTTTGTTTTGTATTTCTGCAGTGCAATGAATGGCTTATTTGAAAAGCTCAGGGGTGATGATAGGAAAATACTGTTTTATTTTTGACTTCCAGTACTGGGCAGTAGAGATTTAACTGTTCTGTGCTTATTTTCAGACTGGATATTTCCATCTGCCCCATGGAGACTACTTCATTGAGCCCATTAAAAAACATCCACTGAAGAAGGGAACACCCCATCCCCATATTATCTATAGGGCGAACATTCTTCAGGATGCTTTAAGGAGAAGACGGGCAGTTCCGGTGGAAAAACAGCAAGCATGTGGATTGAATGGTACGGATACTGCTGGGTTTCTGTCTGTTTTCTTTCTGTGTCTTTTAAAGCAGTTTGTTTTCCAGTGGTGTGCAGAAAGCATTCCAACAGGCTTTTTAAAGAGACTATGGAAAATGAGAGCATCTCAATCAAAACATCTTGAGAGCCATCCATATGGGTTCCTTTTTGAAAGCTTAAATCCCCTTTATGACCACTGGGATATATTTCTCATGCTGTCGGTCCTTTCTTTCATTCACTTAATTTCCATCCAGAACTGTTCAGTGAGTCAGGAAGACTTGAATTCCTGAGTAATTCTGGGATGATGAGAATTGCAGTCATTCTTATTTTCAATAAATTATTCTCATTCCATGTGAATACTACCTATGATATAAAATACCCACCCTCTTACTTATGGTTCAAACTTAGGATTTCTAGATTCTCTGTTACCCGAATATTCCAAGATTTTCATTTGGTTGTTCTGAAAGTAGAGTGCAAGGCATCCACAGCAAAGGAAGTTTTTTTTTATAGAAGCACAAGTAAAAATAACTTAAATACTCGTGCAGTGATACTCAGCATCATGTCTTTTAGGAAAACAAATTGATACACCATCCTGGAAAGGAAGAATCTAGCTAGAGGGTAATTGACATATCCTAATTAGAAAATTAGTTCCTTTATTTAGTAAAATTATTTACTTGATTGACTTCATGCCAAAAACTTAGAGATCTTTGATTGTTTCTCTGGTATTTGAGGCCTTCAAACAGAGTCTCTAGAAAAGGTACAATACTGGTAGGAAAAACAAATAGTAACCTATATGTCAAAAAGGCCCAAGTTACTTAGAAATAAAGCTGCAGAATACACAGGGGTGTGTTTCTGTGTGTTTTTCTTGGGTTAATGGGTAAGAGTAGCTGGATCTTTTCTGAAGGTGGAAGAAAAAGAGATATGTAGTAATTTTTAATCCTCAATCACAACTGCTGCTGAAATTTTACTGTTGTTTAATATGAACTGATAAAGAAGCAAACAACTCAGCTCCACTGTATTACTGGTCATTAACTTGCTTTGTACTTCTTGGTTGCTGGCCAAAAACTGTTGTGATATGATAGTTAAGGGAAACTAGAAAGCTGGTGGCTCATGAGGAGGGATAAATGAGAAGAAAGGGAAACTATAAGAGTTAATATGAATGATGTTTCTTACTATTTTTTTACAAGAGATATGCATGCTTATTAGACAAGTAAGACTGAAGTTGAATAGCTGTGAACATCCTCTGTTGATGTCTGGTTTGTCCTAAACCTTAACATAGCTCCCCGATTTTCTTCTGATGACTGCTGGGATGAATAAGAGAAATTAGTTTCAATTTGTCTATGAATAATGAGGAAATATTCGTGCTCACTGTCTTCCAGATTTCTCTTATGCATGAAACAACATCTATAAGCAATAATTTTAAATACAGAGAGGAGATGGGAGATACCAGAGATCACGCTGCTTATTTGCTTTGTATAGCCTGCTTATTTTCTTCCTACCTCTAACTTTTTATCTCTTGTATCTTCCTCCTATGTTGTGCAGAGTGAGACAGAGAAAGTCTGGCCGTACTTGAATGCTGGGGAAAATTGAACATAGCTTCCAAGATTTCATTGCTTAGATTTGACTAAGTTTGATCTAATGGGCTTTTGAATTTAAACTGCTTGCCTGGTGTTAGTCATTCTAATGTGACAGCCCTATTCCTGGTGGTAATAGTATGTTCATAATATTCCAGGCTAACAGAGGGAGTGTTATATGAATTAACAAAAGAATATACTGCCGTTTATATTTCCGTGTTTAACTGACTCGACTAGCCTTTAGAGGTAATGTTTGCTTTTGGTCAAGCAGTAATCTACTTGACTGTCAATGTTGCATGATCAGTATCAGAAAGTGTATGGGGGAAAAGCAGCATTTCCTTGATGATTTTTTTGCCCTTTGTGTGACAGGATGTAACGATCATTGATTCCTCTAAAGACCTTAACTCTTAATTTGTGTGTTACATTCTGTAATCTCACTTCTGTTGTAGCCAGCTCTTCAACAAGTGCACCAGGAATAAAAGTCAGTGTCATCTCCTGTTTACATTATTCACTGTCAAAGAATAATTGCTCTTGAAGTGAAATACAGAATAAAAAAAAAAACCAGGAATGTAATTCTTCCTTTCTGTGATAAATGTATTCACTACATAGGCTTTGGGGAATACCTGGTGCATAAATAAATTTTAGAAGTGGTAACTTGACTTATCTTGTTTCAAAACCTCAAGCACTTTATGTTGTTAAGTTTGATGCCAGAAATCTGTTTGTTTTTTCAAACTTAAGCCAGGACATTTGAATAATTTTCCAGATCTATGCCTGGGAAACCCTTTGCGTATCCAGGCTAAAAAGTAGTGGTGATTTTTGCCTAGAAAAATGGAACCACCTGGATGCTTTCAAGTCAGCACACAAAGTTGAATGGAGAGAATAGTAATTTTCTAGGCAGAACTAACCTGTCTGCCTGTCCTTTATAGTAATATAAAAGCTATTTGTACAGGTAAAACCAAAAGAGAGGAATTGATGTGAGAGAGAATAGGGGAAGGATGCTGACATCCTATGCAACCCTTTTCAACCTTTTTTTTTTTTTTAATGCAAGGACCATGTCATCTCATGGAAGAAACCCTGTGCCATGTGCTCACAGCTTTTACCGTGGCAACATCTGCCTGATTCTCCCAGCTCCAGCCTGCTTGAAATCTGTCACCACTATGTACAGTGATACTCTGGCAGCACTTACATTCCAGTGCTTTTGCTATGACTCTATTAATCCATTCATAATTTTCAGTATCCCTAACAGTTTCAGATATTTCGAGAAAAGGCATTGTGATAAATGATGTAAATTAAAACTTAGAATTATGCTGTACACTTCCATTGCTGCTTAGGCAGATGCCAGATGACTCAGTTACTAGCTGCATGCAAAAATCAGTGACAGTTTTGAAAGCAGCATTAGATACCGTACCTTGCAAGCTGCTGTCTTACTGTGTCATTGGGAATGTTTGAGAAGTAGTGAAAATGATAAATGAAAAGTGTCCCTGAGCTTTAGAAATGAGATTTCTAATAATTTGTTCCTGTAGGTGAGGAAACTAAGGATTTGGGGAGTTGTTATGTTTTTCTAAATAGGTCATCTTGATAATTTGACAGTGCACCAAAATACAATGCGAGAGAGGGGAAGAATTATCCTTCTATGGAGTAAGAAGAGATCTCTTCTTTCTGTTTGTTTTATTGCAGTCTGCCACGAGGTATTGGTTTATTCATGAGCTGCAAAATGGTGAAATTTTGTGAAATTTGTGAATGAAAACGCTGTAAAATAATGGGATTCTTTCTGCTACAGAGGGGACTGTTAACATATGAATATATGGACTTCTTTTTCTTGGACTAGTGATGTGGTCAGGTAGCTGTTGTTTAGAATGAGGTTAATTGAGTTTATTCAAACTGCAGTCCAGGGATTGATGCAGTAGGTTGTAGTATTTAAGGAAAAAAAGACTTAGAGTGATAAAATAGAATCATAGAATTATAGAATGACTTGAGTTGGAAGGGACCTTAAACATCATCTAGTTCCAACCCCCTTGCCATGGGCAGGGACATCTCCCACTAGACAAGGTGGCTCAAAGCCTCATCCAGCCTAGTCTTAGACGTTTCCAAGAATGAAGCATGGAGTCTCACAAGAGCAGAGTAGAGGGGCAGAATCACCTCCCTTGACCTGCTGGCCATGCATCTTTTGATGCAGCCCAAGATATGGTTAGATTTTGGGGGTGCCAGCACACATCAGTGACTCATGTCAAGCACCTCATCATGCAGCACCCCCAAGTTCTTCTCTGCAGTGTTGCTTTCAATCCACTCATCACTCCACCTGTGTATGTGCTTGGGATTGCCCCAATCCAGGTGCAGCACCTTGCACTTTGATTTGTTGGCATAGGCCCACATCTCCAGCCTTTCAAGGTCCTTCTGGATAACATCCAATCCCTTTGGCATATCAACCGCACCACTCAGGGTGGTATCATCTGCAAACTTGCTGAGAATGCTCTCAATGCCACTGTCCATGTCACTGACAAAGATGTTAAACAGCACTGATCCTAGAACCAATCCCTGAGAGATGCCACTCATCACAGGTCTCCATTTGGACACTGAGCTATTGATTGGAATTCCATCCAATTCCTTATCCACTGAGTGGTCCATCCATCAAATCCATGTCCTTCCAATTCAAAGACCTGGATGTCTGTTGTCGAACGCGAGGGAGACAGGCAGAAATCAATTTGATTTACTGGTGAAACGCAAGGGAAGACGAGCGGCAATCAATGTGATTGATAAGCAAGCTTCAACTTTATTGTTCAAATACACAACTTATATAGTATCTCAGCTAAAATATGCACAGATGTCATTATTCTATTGGTACATCTAAAGTAAATATGCACAAGTGTCATAAGATAATTGGTTTTAGGTAAAAGCTACATTGTAATATCCAGCCTACTTGCAGTTAGGCCTACGTGCTATTTCACAGACTTCTTTCTAACTAGTTCTTTGTTTAATAACCTTGCAATACAGCTACAAGCATAGTCACAAGGCCAAAGTGACCTTGCAGCTTCAGCATATCCACTAACTGTGAGCAGTAAACAACAAGATGGAGTGCGGCCTACACATTTTGCTCGAATAGTTGCTCCATAGACTCATGTCCCTGTGATTTAAGCCATTCCTCAACAGATGTCATGTGAGACAGTGTTGAATGCTTTGCGGAAGTCCAGGAAGTTGCTCTTCCATTATCCACTGATGCTGTAACCCCATCATATAAAGCTACCAAGTCTGTCACAGAGGATTTGCCCTTGGTGAAGCCATGTTGGTTGCCACCAACTATTTCCTTGTGTGGTCTCTGAGAATACTTAGTTGGGTCTTTAGGTGTGTAGAAATTGTCATGTACTTTACCCTCATTTCGATGTTGAAGAGATCAGATCAGAAGTTAGGGTTAATTTGGGCTCTACTGGGGTCTCTCACACCTGTCTGCAGGTGAAAGTCTAGCGTGTGGAACAATTTTGCCTTGGATTTCTGATGGGAGGGTGGGAAGGAGAAGACAGAGGTCATTTGCTATGTGAGAAGAGCAGAAAGGTTAGGGAAGCTTAAGGAGCAGAGCTGTTAACATGATATGTACAATACTGGGTTTTAAGTCGTAATAGCTCAGTAGTGTAATTAATTTAATAGATGACTAGAACGCCATTAAGCTGTTTCCAATAACAGTTACCTGTTCTTCTTCCTAAAGGTTATGACTGAGTGCAGGATTTTATTGAATTGTGGTCTTGCTACTGCCAGAGGAGTCTCCAGTTTTTCTCTCTGCAAGGGTACAGCATAAATTGTTAGTCTTGGCTTTTGGCAGTGAAGTCCTTTGTTTAGCTACTTGGAAAAGGGGGAGGGAAAACCCCCAGGACACTGTTTTATTCTCAAAGGATAGCCTGTATTTTTGTGGAATAATATTGTGGCCAATGTAAGCAGCTTTGCTTGCTGGCAGAACTCCTGGTACACGCTGTGTAGCTTTCATATCTTTTAAAGAATGATGCTGACATTTGTTTATCCTATGTTTAACCGTATCAATTACTATTCAGTTTGATTTGTTTATTTTCTCGAAAACACAGAGACTGTTATTCTTAGGATGGTAAAGTTTACACACTGAAGTGTGGTAACTGGGATTAGTTCAGTGTAGAGGGAAGAGCATCTCGCTCCCTGCATTGCAGAGTTTTCTATGAACAGCTCTACGAACCTGTTTAAAATATGCTTACAATGAAAAAAAAAGCGAGTAGGTACATTCAGTGAAAATGACCTCTGTGTTAAAGCAGGAACAATAATACAAGCAGTTTGCAGGAGTACATGGAGTATCTATCATCTCTGGAACAGTTTGCATTGAATTAAGACAGTGAGTGCCTGCTTGTGGAGACAGCAGGAGATTTAGCGTTGCAGGGTGGGGTATCTAGGAAACAATATTTAAGCTGTTTTGTTCTAGCAGTAGATGAGGCAATTGCTGCTAACTGGTATCAAAGGATTACCACCACCCACCCTCCTACCCCATCTCTGGGCCAAAACAAGTTCATGAAATGAAAGCAGAAGATTGTAAATGTCTCTCAGGTTTCAAAAAGGCTTCTTTCCCAGTTGCTCTCTGGAGTTTGTTAGAAGTTAACCAGAGATAAGATAGGATTTTTTACATTGTCCTCTGCTTTCCTTTTCCAGAAAAAGGAAGAGTCCTCTTCTGTTTTCAAAACCTCTGGATTCTGTGCTGGGAAGATAAGAGTCCTTCAGCTTTGATTGTCTGACATAGGAATTCAAGATTTCTGTATTCATGTCACTTCTCTATTAAAAATCCTGTTTTATAAATGAACGTGCACAAATGTGTAGCCTTGCTAAGCAATAAGAAAAGATTCTAGGTTTCATTAGAACGATGTGCTTGTTTTGTGCAAGCAGTGAGGGAGAGAAATGTGGGGATTGTTGTTGCAGTGTGGTAGTGCCCACTTGTTATCACCAAAAGATATCTGAAATGTGATATGCTTCCTCAACTCAATGACAAAGTATAAATTTTAAAGTTCCTTGACAGACCATTTTCCAAATAATATGAATCAGAACTATAAGAAGGGAAAAATATGCTTCACTGTTTCAGTTGGGTCTTTTATTCTGTGCCACTGGAAAGAAATTGTGTTTGCTACTTCATGATTGTTTAATGCACTAGCTTTCCTGTAGTTTAAAGGGTAGACTGGTCTTTTCCATGTCTTCCTTGAAACAGTGTGCTTAATCACTCATCAGATTGAGGAGTCTCAGTCTGGATACAGACTGAACTTAGATCCAGGAGTTCTGTGTACTGTCCTAGAGGAGTGTGTTCTGCTCTTGTTCTGTGCCTACATCCTGCCTTATCAAACTGTGCATAATACTAATACCCTTTTTAAGTATTGCTGTTGATTTAGTAAACAAATGTTTTGGTAATGTAATTGATAATTGCTGCAGTATTGATTCAGAGGACAATCGCAAGCTTTAAAATTAAACTGTTACATGTCATGTTCCATCCCTTTGTCTTTTGTAGGATCACACTAGCCTTGAACTGTAAGCATTATTTTCACAGCTGAAATGGAAACCCTAGAAAGCTAAGATGCACTTAGGAAAGATTTTTATTTCAGGAGTTTGAAAATTTGCTCAGAATGCTTGACTCATTAATGGACTAATGACAAAGCTGTTCAGCCTTCAGTCTGGTTAATGGAAGATTTATCAGTAAACTGAACTCTCTATAAACTTTCTCAAAGAAACTACAAATACTCTACTATTTCTGGGCAGACTAGAAATTTCTAGTTCTTCTGAGAAGTGCTGAACTTGTACTGCAGTGCCAAGAAAGCCAATGGCATCCTGGTTTGTATTAGAAATAGTGAGTCCATCAGGGAGGTGCTTGTACCCTTGTACTCAGCTCTGGTGAGGCCAACCTCAAGTATTGTGTCCAGTTATGGACACCTCAATACAAGAGAGATGTGCAGGTGCTGAAGCAAGTGCAGAGGAGGGCACTGAAGCTGGTGAAGGGCCTGGAGAATAAATCTTATGAAGAACAACTGAAGGAGCTGGGGCTGTTTAGTTCAGAAAAGAGAAGGCTGATAGCAGACCTCATTGCTATCTACAACTACCTGAAAGGACATTGTAGAGAGGCTGGTGCTGGTCTCTTCTCACAGGTAATTAGTAATAGAAGAAGGAGGAATGGTCTCAAGCTATGACTGGGTAGGTTTAGACTGGACATTAGAAAAACATTTTTCACAGGGAGAGTGATCGGGCATTGGAATGGGCTGCCGAGGCAGGTGGTTGAGTCACCAACCCTGGATGTGTTTAAAGGTTGTTTGGATGTGGTGCTTGGGGATATGGTTTAGGGGTGAACTTTGTAGAGCAGGGTTAGTGGTTGGACTTGATCCTGAGGGTCTTTTCCAACCTGAATGTTTTTTGTGACTCTGATTCTGTAATGCACTGATACTGGTGTTCACAGTTACTTTCTCTAAAGCTTCCATGTGCCTGATGAGCATCTGGCAGGCTTCTATCGTAGGTTACCCACTTTAAACAAGTGTCTGAGCACAGTTTTCTGCATGAAACACACTGTCCTTGCATCTTGTCCACTCATTGCTTGAGGCTGGTATTCTTCATGCTCCCAGCATTTACTTGAACTTGTGTGCTTGAACTTGCACATATTTTGTGTGCTTGGAAATACTCTTCTGGATGAATTGTCCTTAAAAGGCAATCATAATACTTCTCTCAGCAGAAATTTTAGCTTTATGATTAATTAGGAATGAGGGGAACTGCTTAACTCAGAAGGTTATAAGATTTCTTTTTCTATCCACAACTACTAGATGTGTTTGATTTGTTGTGAAAGAGTTCTGCCTGGGTTGAGTTTGTTTCTTAGTTTCATGGTGCTTGTGTAAAGATTGCCTGTTGCAGTGTATCTTTAAAAATAATACCTCTTTACCCTGTACTGTTTCTGAACTATCCTGAAAAAAACAAACAAACAAAAAAAAAAACCCAAACCCCCAAAACCAGACTGGAGGGACACTGTTTTCTTAAAGGTCTTACAGAATTACATAAAACATTTTTCTAGGAAAAAGAATTTTCTAACAGAAGTAGGCGTCCACCTTTATGCGTGTCCAGAAGATTGCTATCCTAAAAGTTATGGCAAATTATTTTAGTTGGACCCCTTAAACACTGCACTTGTTTGAAGAATCTGTGGAACCATCTGCTGCCTCTCCAGGTTTCTATATGAAAGAGCATAAAAGAGAATACTGAGTTTTTGCCATGATCTCTGCTACATTTTATGCTTTTCTTCTCTTGCCAATATTCAGCTTAAACTTCAGCAAAGAATGTGTAATCAGGTGGCTCAGCTGAAAAAAAATTTATTTTCCTGTCCTTTTTAAGCAACTCATGATGAATTCTTTGTGCACATAAATTAGACTTAAAGAAAATTTCTTCTAAAGCATTCTAATCAGTCTGAAGAAACACTGCCCAAAAAGGAACATACAAAATAAAATTTCCAAAGACTTGATGTCCTTTATTAATGTCTTCCAAAACAAGTGCTAATTCTATGCTATCCCTGATTTGTGTGCATTTTTTAAAGACCTTGTCTACTGTTTTGCACAGCTGCAAAATAGTGCTTGAGTTGAAACTGCAGATGGATTTTTGTATTTTGAATACATTTTAAACACAACTGAAACACAGCCTCAGCCTGAGTCTCCCATTCTGCCAGATTTCTTGCCTTCTTGTGGTGAATCAAGTTCCTTCCTCTCAGATCTGCACTGTTGTCATCCCAGCCTGAATTCCTGTCAGCTTTGTGGAGGTTTCGATTTGGATCATCTTCTTCTGTCTGCTGCAGCTTTAACAAGAGATGATTCCTGACATTTTCCTCATTATTTGCCTGACATTCTCCAGGTGAAATATTCACTAAACCACTCTGCTTTATGGTATTTTCTTTTCAGTGTCCCAGTTGCATCCATTGCCCATTGTGAGTTTCTTCTGTCAGTCAGGGTCTTTCTAAGATGAGAAAGAAGCAGATGAGAGGGATGACATTTCACCTTCTGGGGTGCTTGTGCAAAGCAAAGCAGTAAAAGAAGGAAGATTTATGCAAAGCTTGGACTGGTAGCATTAACAGGCAGCTGGAAGCTGTCCAAGCAGAAACAATCTTAACATTAGCCCCATCCCCAGCTGATGGCTGTAACCTGGTTTTATATGTCATGGATACGTTTTGGGGATATTTTTCTTTCCTTAAGCTGTAATTAATATAGTGTTCTATGTTGTGTGTGAACTGGATGATTCTTTCAGGCAAACCTGCCTGCACTTTTTCTCTCTTTATGGTCCCATGTGTTACATACCTTTATTATACTCCTTGGAGAGGAGCAAAGGACTTTCTGTAAATGAAAACTGAGATTGTCATTTAGAAAGTAACAGAGACTAAATTTATTGACAGGGCTTTGCTTGGTTCCTTTTCCATGGGACTACAAATTTAAAAGCCCAAACCAAGTTCTCAGCAAATGCTTTTATACTTCTTGGCATTTTAGTATGGGTGCCCCCAGTAGCTCCTGTCTGTGAAGGATTCTGGCATATTTTCCTCCAGGGAACAAACCACAGGGCACCCACTTAATTATAACTAGTCTTACTGATGGACCTTCACCTTATGCATGACAAAAATTGAAGTGAGTTAATGGGATCATGACATCAAACAGGTGTTCCTGAAAACCAGTCTCTGATAGGAAATCAGAATCAAAGGGAAAAAAATCACTCTCAAAAGTCTTGCTAAAACCAGAAGCATCCTATAGCCAAGGGTCTCTTGCTCTGCCTACTTGCCTTCATCCCAAGGGATGTGTTTGTGTGTCTAGGGAGAGTGTTCTTGAAAGACTCCCAGCACTCACTACCTCCTTTATCCTCCGTGGAAGCTTTGTATGGGATCTCTTCCAACTGTGCCCTGAGTGTGCTGAATTTTACTGTTCTGAAATCTAAAACCTTTGTTTTGGAACTAACCTTTAGCGTGTTCAGTAGCATCCCAAATTCCACAATATTGTGATCACTATAGTTAAGGCTCTCACCAACTGAGATATTACAAATCAAGTTTTCTTCGTTAGAGAGCAGCAAGTCCAGCAGTACCTCATTCCTGATTGGCACATCTAACTTCTGTGTGAGGATGGGATCCTCCTTGCATTCCAGAAACTTGATGGATGACAGGTGAACTGCTGTGTTGTCCTTTCAGCAAGTAATTAAAGTTTCCCTTAAGAACCAGATTTTGTTGACCTGAAGGTTGCTTAGGTAGCTCAAGTATTGCCTCATTGGTTGTGCCATCTTGTCTTGGGGGTTGGTAACAGATGTCTACTGTAAGGTCTCCCCTTGAAGATGACCCCTCTGATTTTGACCTAGAGGCGTTAGACAAGGCTTCCACATTTACCACAGTTGACTGCTATACATTCAAGGTTCTCTTCAATATAGAGTGCAGCTCCACCACCTCTTCTACCCTGCCTGTCTTTATGAAACAGTCTATAGGCACCCTCCAGTTGTGTGAGTTGTCCCACCAAGTTTCAGTTATTCCTATGATATCATAACTTTCTGACTGGGCATGCAGCTCCAGTTTCTCTTGTTTGTTTCCCAGAATTAGTGAATTAGTACACACAGACTTCAGGTAGGTGTTTTTTTTGATTCTCATTTAGGGAGACAGCTGAGCCATGTTTTACATTACTCTGGTTGGCCTGGTTTATTCCCCAATTGATTGTAGTGATGATGGTGGCTTGAACATTCCTGGTTTTGATCCCTCCCCACAACATATTTTTAGATGAATTCTTGATTTATTTTACATCTAGAAAAGTTAAAGCAAGCAAATCTGCATTCTTTAGATCTACTTAATAGTTTTCTGGTGATAGTTTCAAAGATTAAAGAGATGCCAGGTGGGCTGGTTTTGACTAAGTTCCTCAATTTCTGTGTGTATGGATATCCAGTAACCTCTCTATTGACATCTTGAAAGAAGTCACAGTATATTTTGGGATGGAAGAGACCTTAAAGGTCATCTAGTTTCACCCCTCTGCAGTGGGAAGAGGCACCTTCCACTAGATCAGGCTGCTCAGCATTCCATCTACAATGGCCTTGAACATTTCCAGGGGGAGACATCCACAGTTTCTCTTAAGCAATACATTTTGAAAGCTGAACTAGAAACTGTTATTTCTTAGAAATGTGAACATATCTGAGTAACTGAATTACAAAAATACCCTGAAAATGCTAATGCAATGCCAGAATGTGTAGTGAGAACCTGACATTGTAATCACACAGAATAGCCATAAAGGCAGGCACTTACATGATGAACATAAACAGGCATCCTCTTTAATATTTACTTGGAAAATTTTGTTTAAAAGATGCCAGTGTGTATTCCAAACACCGTGTGTTCTGATTTAGAGCATTACTTTTTACCTGTAAGTTGAATGCTGAGCTGGCATTTATTCTCATACTGTAACACTGTAGATATTCATGACAACCACTGTTCCTACACAGTGAGACCATGTTTGTGCTAATAAATTAAATACTCCAGTATTCTTTGGCAGTGCTCTCAAGTAGCACAGAACAGTCTGTGTGCATACATTAATTTATTTTTCAGCCACTTGAGCAGAGTGACCAGACCCTGACTGCTGAGGGGGATTCTTGGCTTGTGTCTACTCCTGTGCTGTGCTCATTGGCCTTTACTGAGGCCCTGCTGGGGAACATCCACTTTAATAGAACAGGAAAACAAATTCCAGTGCCTGAATATGTTTGTTCCCTGACTATGTTTAACTTACTCTAGTAGGCTGCATTTTTTTGGCGAGAAGGAGAGTACTTGAGAGGATGGAGTGCCATTTTGTTCCCTGAAACTTCAGTAAGTGGCATCATATATCCATGGTACATAGAGAACACATCACCTGTAGAAGAACAAAGTTAGTACTGGATGCTGTGTGTCCAGGCAGAGCATCTCTCTTGGCACAGTGAAACTGCAGCAAGAATGGCTTAGAAAAGTAAGGATGACAGTCACAGAAAGCCAAAGGTATCAATGTTTTGTAGCTGAAGGTCAAGCAGGAAGAAACCAGTTGTGTTCAAGTACATTAGTCCTAAATGGCAAAGTTGAACAGAAGTGTAGGATGATTGCTTCTCTATATGGAAATATAGAAGCAAGTTTTCAGGAGTGACTTCTGCTTGCAGCTCCTGGAATATGACTGGGGGGGTTGTTTCTTGTACAAAAAAGTTTTGTTTGACTGATCGAGGTAGAATATGAGGGATTTGAGTGTGAGAGAAGGATTACACACATAGGTTAGGGTACACTCTGAAATTTATTTCAGGTTTAAACCCATTTTCATCAGGAGCAAATAAAGTAATTTCTATGGTGAAATAAAACATTCTTAGCTTTCATGTTCTTCAGCCTGTTTTAAGTAAACAGGATTGTATTCAAGCTGAAAATAGTTGCATAATTTTTGTAAAATATCTCATTTTGAAAGTATTGAAGTGAAGGATTTGACTTTTAATGGAGTGAGAATGGTTAGTGACAGATGTATGATGTATGTTATTTGATGTTAATTGCTGCTGGGCATAATGCAGATGGTATAGAATAAGTGGTAGAGAATGTCATGGGTTAAGTTGAATATTTGCTGCTCTTATTCATACCATGCTGCCATCATGCCTGCCTGAAAATGAAAGTGCTGGCTGGATCGAAGTATTGTGGGGCTTGAAGTTCAGATTGCAACATGAGAGGCATCTTGTTCTGGTTGCTGCTTTTGGGTTCCGGCTTTCTGGGTGTTGACTCTTTCCACTCACATGGCAGCAGGACAGGGAGGGATGGGGGAATAACTCCTTGGCTTGGGTTTTTAGCTCATTTGCTTCTGTTTGCTGCTGTTTTCTGCTGTGCTTTTTCTGCAAATAGGCTAAGGCAATTGTGCATTTGTATTATGATACCTGATTTGTTCAGTAAACTCTCCTTATTTCAGTTCTTTATCTCAACCCAGAGGGGTTTTTTTGTGTGTATGTGTTACTTTTCTGTCACTTCTGTGCCAAGGAAACAGATGGGTTAACCCATTCATTCACTGTAACCTGTTACACCCTGCCAGAGCAGGATCACTTGGAGTAGATTACACAAGGAATACTGCTCAAGTGCAAAAAACCTGCAAAATTACTATTTCTGCTAATAATAGCTGAGATGGAGAGAAATAGTTTAGTTCAGCAGCCATAGTTTTCACAGACCCTTGCCAACCAAACTGTTGAGATTCAGTTCTTCTTGGAGTTTTCTTTGTGGGAGTGAAGCTGTGAGCTGTAGCAGGATCACAGCCTGAAAGGAGGCTACATCCTATCTGGGACCACCCAACAAGCTGGATGAACACAGGAGCTGTGGTATCTTGTCTACTTTGTGTTGCCTGTGTGTTTTTGCCTCTGACTTCCTGTCCTCCATGGCAGGAGGCAGGAGCAGCTGGTCCCAGCTGGTTCTCTGTTATCATTTGCAAGTGCGGAGAGACTCAAGTGGATGTTTTTGCTCTGCTAATTGGAGAGAAAATATGAAACCAGAGATGAGTTCCTGTGGTGCACAGGTTGGCTCTTGAAGACCTAGAGCAGGCTCTTGAACCCACCCAACCTTTCTGATTCTGCATCAAGGAACACAAACAGGCAAAATAGTGCTGGGCATACTGATTTTGTGGTGATGGGGATAATACAGGGAGGATTTCATGAAAGGTTTCTGTGTGAAGGGATTCCTTCCTCTGGTGCTGAAAGGCAGGAAAAGCTGTTATCCAAGTGAAACTGAGTGCACTCTTTGAATGAATATCCTGCATTGGTTTCCTAAGGGGGACCACCGATCATGGGCTTTAAGGTGTAAAGCTGGTGACTTTGTAACAATGCATGCCTTGCTAGGGACTGTATCCTTGAAGAGAGGCCAAAAGATTGAAGATGCCTATAGGGCTTGTGCTGGAAGTTCTCATCACAGTGAAAGAAAAATCTTTAAGAAAACACCAAGGATATCAAGAGGACCTCTTAACTGGAGGAGAGCCCTTGGTGTATGTATTGGGTAGCATCATGAGATAATGTGTCATCAGTCAGGACTCTGTCACGAGAAGTAAGTTTACAGGTACTGTTTTTGTGAACTACCCTCACCATAACCTTAAAACACACACCTCCTAGCTAGAAAGCCCTCTACCCAAATAAACCCCTCACCCTCTGAGCATGTGTAGTGAATTTAAGAGAAGCTCTGTCTTTAATAGGAAGTGAGCGAGAGACTAACCAATGGATAATTGGTAGGTGTTGACATGAGGCCTAACTAATACATTTTGCTGCACAAATAGCCACTGTGAATTGCAGCTGGTGTGCTGGCTCTGTGGGGATACATTATCTCATCCCAGTGTGTGAGATTGGCTTATTGCACCCTGCGGGAAAGAATCAGGTTTTTGGGCCGATACAGACTTTTTGAGTGTATGGAGCAGCAGTCTGTCCTCTGAGGAGGTTCAGGGAAGTCTTAAGGTGTTTTCAGAGAGCTGCACAAGATTACAAATGGGAAGAAAAGCCTCTTGCTTTCCCTCAAGGGGAATCCCAAACTCTCCCCTTCTGATCTGCAGCTATTTATTGCATGTCAGACCACAGGAAACTTACACCATGGCTGGAGGATGGTAAGATCAAGTTCAAGACCACCTGAGAAACCTGAACATACATACATCTATGGGTTCTGATGAGCTTTATACCAAAGTTCTGAAAGAACTGGCTGATGTAATTGCAAAGCCCCTCTCCATAATATTTGAAAAGTCCTGGCAGTTGGGTGAAGTCCTTGGAGAATGGAAGAAGGGAAACTTATTTATGAAAGATGTTAAAAAGAGGAGTGTGGAAACTGCCAACCTGTCAGTCTCACCTGTGTGCCTGGGAAGATCATGGAACAGATCCTCTTAGAAGTTTACACATGGAGGACAGGGGAGTGATTCGAGATAGCCAGCATGGCTTCACCAAAGGCAAGTCCTGCCTCACCAACCTAGTGGCTTTCTGCGATGGTGTAACTACGTCAGCAGGCAAGGGAAGACCAACAGATGTTATCCATCTGGATTTCTGCAAGGCCTTTGACACAGTCTCTCACAACATCCTTCTCTCTAAACTGGAGGGATATGGATTTGATGGGTGTACGGTTCTGTGGATAAGGAATTGTCTGAATAATCAAATCCGTGGGGTAGTGGTCAACAGCTCAATGTCCATATGGAGATTGGTGGCAAGTGATATCCCTCAAGGGTCTGTATTGGGACCAGTGGTGTTCAATATCTTCATCAATTATATAGACAGTGAGATTGAGGGCACCCTCAGCACGTTTGCAGATGATAGCAAGCTAAGTGGTGTGGTTGGTAAGACTGAAGGATGGAATGCCAACCAGAGGGACCTGCAAAGGCTGAAGAGGTGGTCTGAGCAGAATCTCATGAGGTTCAATAAGGCAAACTACAAGGTCATGCATCTCAACTGGGGCAGTCCCCATTATCAGTACAGGCTGGGAGATAATGAAATTGAGAGCAGCCCTGCAGAAAAGGACTTGCGGGTACTGGAGGGTGAGAAGCTGAATACGAGCCAACGATGTGCACTTGCAGCTCAGAAGGCAAATCGTCCTGGGCTGCATCCAAAGAAGCATGGCCAGCAGATCAAGAGAGGTGATTCTGCCACTCTGCTATCATGAAACCTCACCTGGAGTACTGTGTCCAGCTGTGGTACCCCCAGCAAAACAGGGACGAAGACATGATGAAGTGGGTCCTGAGGAGGGCCACAAAGATGATCAGCATATCTCCTGTGAACATGGGCTGGAACAGCTGGGGCTTTTCAGCCTGGAAAGAGAAATCAGTGGGAAGACCTTATAGCTACATTTCAATATCTGAAGGGGACCTACAGGAAGGCTGGGGAAGGACTTTTTGGAAGGGCTTGTAGTGGTAGGGGGAGGAGCAATGGTTTTAAACTAGAGAAGGGTAGATTTAGGTTGGACATAGGAAGAAATTCTTTACACAGAGTGATAAAATACTGGAACAGCTTGCTCAGCGGTGTGGTTGAGGCTGCATCCCTTGAGACTTCCAGCTTGTGATGGGTTGAAAATTTCCGCCCCCACATTAACTTTGCCAGACCAGCTCAGCTATGGAAGCAAATGAAAGCTGTATTTGCAAGCAAATCTACAGTCTACAATGGAATGCAATGAGTATGTACAAAATATACAGTATTTACAGTATTTACAGATATTTACAGTTAACAAACAGCACAAAGACCTCCCTGATCAAAGATCAGGGGATCTGCAACACCTTCTCCCTCCCTGCCTCCCCCTTACATCCCTGTACCAAAGGGACAAGAGAGAGAAAGCAGAGATATTAGACTTAGCCAAAATAAAAGGGATGCAGCCAAGTCAGTAAAGCCAGTTAGTATCTGCCCAGGTGAAGAAGTGAGAAGAGAGCGAAATTGTTTTGGGAACCGAATCTTATGGGAGATATCTCTCCAATGGAATTGTTTAGAATAAGCATTATTTTCATTTTTACACCCAGTTGTGATTTACTTACAGTTTTACAACTTTCTGCTCAAGATCTGTGAAAAATTTTAAAGATGTAGTCTAAAACTACCACACAAGTCCACACTAAACCAAGTTCCACAGCCACATAAATCTTTTAAAAACCGTGATGGATGGTGACTCAACTAGATCTGTGGGCAGCCTTTTCTGAAGAAATTTTTCCTAATGTCTGATCTAAACTTCCCTGGGCACAATTTGTGGCTCTTTTCTCTCATCCCATCACTTGTTACTTAGGAGAAGAGCCTGACACGTAGCTGGCTATGGCCTCCTTTTAAGTAGTTGTAGAGAGTGATAGGCTCTCCCCTGAGCCTCCTTTTCTGCAGGCTAAACAACTAGTCTTCTCAGCTGCTCCTCATAAAATGTGTGCTCTAAAGTCTTCACCAGCTTCTTTGCCCTTTGGACATACTCCAGCACTCCAGTGTTTTCCTTGTAGCTATTGATACTTGAAGCCTTCTCTTATTCCTGACTTAAGCAAGTTGGTGACCTTTGATATCCAGTCTGGTTTATTATTATGTTAATGAAATTTACAGAACATTGATACAAATTTTGAAGTCTGATTTCAGAGCTTCTGGTTACTACCTGTTAAATGTTTCTAGAAAGCACATCAACCCTGACAGGGCACAGGTAAATGTCACTTTCAGCTATTTGCATTAATTTTGTGTGAATTAATTGTCAAAATAAATATATAAAAAGGAAAAAAAAAGTTAGTAAAGCAAATATAATTAAATTCTCATTTGCATCAGAACAACTCCTCCAAACTGTTTTCTCTGTCATTCTTAGGTCCACAGTGCTTTAATTATTTTGTAAGAGACTTTAAGATATGGACAGAATTCATTAGGAACTTTTAATCAGCACATTTGTTTTGTAGTGAGGTATATTCTGTTTTAGAAGATACTTGCTCTTCATGAAACATAATTGTGCTGCAAATTAAATTGTTTTCAGATGCCATTTTACAAAGTGATAGATTAGTTGGTAGAAAAGTCACTTTGTTCTTCTAATGCATCACATCCATGTTTTCACTGAAGTAAGAGGAACCAGCTACTGAAGTTACCAAATGAACGTGCATGGGAAGTTCAAAGGATAATGAACAATACGCTTCTAGAACAACACTTTAGGCAGGTATAATTTTTCATCGCCCCTTACTGACTTCAGTTTAATCTGTGGGAAAATGGATAAGGACATTCAGGCAGAAGGAAAATCGTGGTTGAAAAAATATGGGAAGCTCCAGGCATAATTGTTTCCCACAATGTTGTTCTCTGTGTACCTCCTGACGCTGCTGGCCCAGATTGTTTATGATTTCATCCTTCCAGCATAGGTGGTAATGAGCAGCAGACATAATCAGCAGCAATATCTGATTAAGTGCATCAGTCCACACAGGTCCAGTTTTAGCTTTATTCTGCCTTAGAGTGGTGTGACTCCACTGCTTGGTACTTTATGTTCTTGACAGCAGGAATGTTAAAAAAAGCTTTCAGAGTTGTAAGCTTTCTTTCTCTGTGCTTATTTTTGTTGGGACTTCAGAGTTGTCATCATGGGGAAGTACGTGACTAAATAGTTGTGGTATTTTCCCATGTGAACACTGCTTCCCACTTGGAAAGAATTAGTGTGATTGAGATTAGTCTGCTTCAGAAATACTTATAAAAATAGCTGGTTCAGTTGCCTATTCTCTTTTAAATTCACATCCTTTTTTCATTGTTTCACAGCTGGTTTTCCATATAACGTGTGAGCTAGAGCACTGTTCTGGGAAGTGGATCTAGCCCAAAGCTGATAGGATGACAGTAACTTTTCAGAAAACCGTGTTAATTGCTTCTGCCGTACTATCCTTTTAATTCTTGTTAGCTGAGTCATGCCTCAGCCTTTCCTTTGTTTAGTCTGTGGATGGACTTTTGTATACTTCTTTGTGCCAGGTTAATGTTATATATCTCGCATCTGGAGGTGCAGCATTTTGACTGTGAATAATACAGAGTAGTAAAAATGAAAGAGCTTATTCAAAGAAAAAGGAGATGAGGACAGAAAGTGAAGACACAAATCAGCACTACTATATTTTGTCTGACAACCTCCAGTTGCAGGCTGCCTTCTCCTCTTCTGAGAATTTCCAGACATTTTCACCATTCTTCCTGACAGCCCTGTGTGTCTCCAAAGGTGTTGAAAGGTAGATATGTGCAGTTAGCAGTTTGAGGTCACCTTATGTCATACAGTGTGCTGAAATCTGTCTTGAGCCTCACTTCCAGCAGACAGAGGTGAAAAAAACCCTTTTGATGCAGAAATCTCACGTAATGCCTATAAGTGAGACTTAGGCTGGAGAGTTGAGCAGGGAGAACTTGAATTCAATTCAGCATGGGCAAGGGTAGAGTCTTGCATCTGAGAAAAAACAGCCCTATGGATCAGTATAGGTTGGGGACTGACCTGTTGAAGAGCAGTGAAGGGGAAAAGGACCTGGGGGTCTTAGTGGATGGAAGGTTGACCCTGAGCCATCAATATGCTCTTGTGGCCAAGAAGGCCAATGCCATTCTGGGGTTTATTAGAAGGGGTGTGGTTGGTAGGTCAAGAGAGGTTCTCCTCCCCCTCTACTCTGTCCTGGTGAGGCCATGTCTGGAATATTGTGTCCAGTTCTGGGCCCCTCAGGTCAAGAAGGACAGGGAACTGCTTGAATTAGAGTCCAGTGCAGAGCCATAAAAATGGTGAAGGGAGTGGAACATCTTCCTTACAGGAAGAGACTGAGGGAGCTCTTACAGGAAGAGACTGAGGGAGCTGAGTTTCTACCTTGGGAGAAGAGGAGACTCAGGGATGATGTCATTCATGTTTATGAATATGTAAAGGGTGAGTGCCAAGAAAATCGAGTCAGGCTCGGTGATGCCCAGTGACAGGACAAGGGGCAATGGGTGGAAATTGAGGCACAGGAAATTCCATGGAAACATGAGTTAAATTTTTTTCACTGTGAGCGTGACAGAGCACTGGAACAGGCTACCCAGGAGGTTGTGGAGTTTCCCTCTCTGGAGATATTCAAGACCTGCCTGGATGCGTTCCTGTGTGACCTGCTATAGGTGATACTGCTTTGGCAGGGGAGTGGGACTGGATGATCTTTCAAGGTCCCTTCCAGCCCCTAACATGCTGTGATTATGTGATTCTGTGAAGTGAGGGGTAAGTCCTATAGGTTCTTTAAGGCAGATATTAACAAAAACCTCTAATCAAGCAATGTTTTGAGTGGATGAGTTATTCAAAGTGAAGAACTTACTTTTTTTTCACATCAAGACTATTGATATTTCTTCTTTAAGATTAGAAAGCTCTTTCTTAATAGGGAATGACAGATTAAAATATATAGTTCTGTTGCCACCTAATGAAAAACGAAACTGAATTGCTAAAAGAGAGAATGTAATCTTTCTTTCTTACACAGAAGCCATGCAGCTGTAATATACTTGTGCACAATACTGATTTTTGTTATCTAGCTAGCTAGCTAGCTATATATCTACACAGATAATGTCTTTCCTTGTAGCTGAGAAATATGAGTCCTGTATATTGTCGAATTAATCAAATATGGATAATTTCAGGGGGCTGTTTTTATTTTTCAATTAAAATAGTTTGGATTTTGATTTTTTAAAACACACTTTTTGCTGAATATTCATCAGCTGTTTCTAACTAGAAGTTGGTGAAATGCTGTAATCTACACTATTTCTCCTGATTATGCAGTGACATGGCTGTGTATCACATGTGACTTACGGAAAATTTTGTATGGCTGGTTTGGGTGAACCCAGTGTTCTAGTAAAACCTCACAGCTGCAGAATTGTCTCTCACAACAGAGAGAAACTTTTGAGTATTGCTGCTTGAATTTCATACAGTTTGTTCGTTAAACTGCTTACCAACCTTCTTTTTATTTAGTCTCAGACTATGCTGTATATACTTTAAGCACTATCGTTGTTTTGAAGGACTCCAGCACTATTCCTACCTGTGTTGTATCTTTCTCAAGAATACTTGGAATCCTTCAGCCTTCAAGTACCTCTTTGCTCTCTTCTGCCACTTCTGGAGCATGCTGTACTCAGCAGTTATGATAGAACACAGACAACACTCTATATTGCTGGGTCTCAGACTGTCCCTTCTTGGGTATTCCTGAGTTGGTGGAGTAGGTCAAGGGTCCTTATTCCTTCTACACAAGATTTTTCAACAAATCTAAAATTCCTTAAGGTTTAAGGTGAAAGTAAGTTGAGATTCTTTGCTTCAGAATGAAAAGATTAACAAATATAATTATCATTTGGAGAGATACAAAAGCAGTAGAACTGTACTTTATAGCTGCCTGTATGTAAGCGTAGCTGCAAGATGTTCTCTCTCTCTTACTTCATCTAACTAAAAAAGCTGCCAGAAGACTTAACACAGTGGGAGTCCTGTCTTTAGGTGACATCCTTATGATAAGATTCCTGCACTGGAGTGGATGGGTCACTGAGGAGAAACTTTTATCTGTAGGATTCTTTTGCTACCTATCGTTAATTTTCACAAGTAGAATGAACCTGGCTAGAGTAAGATTGTAGGTTTGTTTGCTTCTTGGTGGTGTGTGCCTGGTGTTGGCTGAAATCCTGAACTAGCGCCACAATGTAATGCTAACTGGTCACAGGTTTTGAAAAGGAATGGAGCTGCTGTGTTCTGCACCCTTGTGACTTCGTCTGAGTTCTAAATGTGTGATGTGGCTGCTGTAGTTTTGATTGTTAATGTGCATATTTAGATTTTATACATAATGTGTTATCAGTACCAGCATTCCTTTTTATAGCCATCTTTCAGACCAACCATAAGAAAACCCCTTCAAAAAAAAAGTGGGTTGTTTTGCACATGATTGATAAACCAAGATATCATTTTATGCTGAGATGTATTATGCACTTCATCAGCAGTCCAGTGATGCCACACTTTGTGGACACACAAGATGCCATAACACATTCTTGCTGCCTTTAGGTCTCTGAAGGGCAAACAGTTCACTCATGACAAAGAAGTAACAGATCTTCTGCTCATGTCAACACAAAATTGGGGATCTAGCTGCCATATCATGCATTCTTCAAGGGAAGAGTGGTCTGGGTTACTGTCCCTCAACACTTACTAGGAGATGGAGGTAATGCTGCATAACTGTCCTTCGCCACGTAGCAGTAAGGATAATGCGGTACAGACTGTAAGCACTTTGAGGCAGGAGCTGTCTTCCTGGTCTGTAGATTTGCCCTATCTGGAATGACATAGTCTTCCGTGACTGAAAGGCCAAAGGACTACTGCAGTTACCTGTAATTGCGACAAATGTTCCTGATCTTTTCTGGAACTCAGGGAATCCCAGCACTGTAGAAGTCTTTCTCTGGCTCCTAGGTTGGGAAAATGCCAATTGCTGTCAAACTGGCATCTCTTACTTCTTTTTCATGCCCAGGGGTATTTACATTCCTGGTATTTCCCTGGTAACACAGTCAACGGTGGCATTCAAAACTAGAATGAGCAGAGAGCAGTTAGGCCCACTGAGTGCAGTACAAAGTTGCTAGCAATTTATATCATCTCTGATTCTGCAGTGCTACCATTCTGTCTGCAAGAGTTACAGCCATACACTTCAGATCAAGCTTGAAAATATTTTCAAGTCAGTGTTGCTTCTTCCTCTTCCAGATACCCTCAGCTTTTTCAAACAGCAGCAGCACTGGAGGGAGACATGGGGACGGAATCATATGGCTCTCAGAAAGGTTTCTCGGCGTTCTGTCAGCAAGGAGCGATGGGTAGAGACGCTTGTGGTTGCAGACAGTAAGATGGTAGAATATCATGGAAGTGACCATGTGGAATCATATATTCTGACTATAATGAGTATGGTAAGTACAATTTTTTTTTAGCTAGGTGGATGAAGCAAATTCTGTCTTTTGTTACTGATCGTATTGAAACACGTCCGTAGCATAGTTCACTGAAAGAGGTGTAATATTATTCATATGTATTCCTTGGAACTCTGTATTTGTTGTGGTCGATGGGAGGCTTATTTATTAATTAGCCTTACAGCAATAATTAATAAAACGATATGGCAAATGGGTATTAATAAAATAGTAACCCTTTATTTATGAAATATGCCAAGACTCATTAAAAGGATTATTTATACGGTGGGAAGATATATTTACAGAGGGAATTATGCAGTCTCAGGGCAAATATGAACTATTCTATGCAAATTAGGAGGCAACAACTTGGAAAGAGAAGGTCCCTGAGAGCAGGTAGCGCTCAGTTACAGTGGGGAGGAGGCTCGATAAGAACCGTTAAACCCAAAGGGCAATGAATGAGTTACTCACAGCTATTTTCACCCACATGAGGGAAGCTGCTGCTGATTTGAGCAAGGCAAGGCTAGGCTACCTAGCCACTTATATATATATACAAAATGCCAGAGGTCACTTGGCCCAATGGGGCACTAAAGCTAACGTGTAGCTGCCCAATGGAAAGTGTTCTGCCAGGCTATGACCATAAAAGGCAGAAGCAAGGACCTTGTATCTGGGGGAGCTTACATGCTCTGACCCCAGATAGGCATCTTCTTTACCAGACAGGCAAGGTCCTGTCCCCTTTGTTCCTTTTCCCACGTTGCCCTGTTTTTGTGGCAGGAAGGAGGGGAGAGAAAGGGACCTGTCTAGACATGTTAAGACCTAAAATATCAGTATGTTACTGTTTTGGTCACAAATCAGAACAGCACCATGTGAGCTACTATGAAGACACTTAACTTCATCCCAGTTAACACCAGTACTACTCTTTATTCCAGAGAAGTATCATACACATAATAAAAAAGCCACATTGGGAAAAATAAATAAATATTTGTTTTCAGTGTTTTCCTTTGTAGCCAGTTTAAAAAAGTAAGTTAGCATTTCATGAGACTGCCTACAAATATGGCTTGGGTTATTATGTGTATCATAATAGATATTGACCTTGGAGACTCTATTGAGGATGTCTTATATGTTGTTATCATGATGCATGTGTAATATATGTGAAATTAATCACGGTGTAATTCTACCCATGGTAACCAATCTGCCGTTTATGTTTATGATGTGTGTTCCCAGCTGTGCTCTGAGCAGTCTGACTAGTTACTGAGCAGTGAGCCTGATTGAACAGACACAAAGCTGATTTTAGCACATGAGGTTTTGTCAACACAGGGAAAGGTGGAATAAAACCCTGTCATAATCAGATTGAGGAACAAACAAGCTTTAACATCTTCTTTGCACTCTGTACCAGAGATGTTAGGATTACTCAGAATGATAAATTTTGAAGTCCAACACCTGAAAAAACCCCACATATTGAAATCAGATCTTTGTAAACACAGTTTCCACTACATTTCAGTAATATCTCCTTTAATGGTCACTTTCGACCCAAATGCAATCCATTTTGTCTATTCATATTTCTTGTGATATATGGCATAGCTCACTTAAAGATATATTATGAATGTCTGCCATTCCTGTTCCCTTTTCTCCTGCCTAATTCAACATTGCAATGATGTGTATTTTGTGGGTCGATTTTTTTCTGAGTTCAATTCTTGCTCCTTTTTGTGTGGATTTTTTCACAATGTGTTCATTATTTTTGCTTTTGTTCTTCTTATCCTCTTCTGTGTTGTGAAAACACAAAACTATCCATTATGTAACTGATTTTGCCTAGTACTGGCTAATTTTTGCATTGCTGTGGCACAAGCTGATTGCTACCAAATCAAAACATTATTTGATTACTGGGTTTTTTGCACACTGACTGGACCTTTCCATCAGTGTTATGTGACTCTCTATGTTGCTGCTAGTGTTTCCTTAGAACTCTGAAGTTCTTGTAAGGAAAATGGACATAAAATAAGTTTCTGTGTGCTTTTGCTCCTTACCTTAGTGACTTTTGCCAAATCTTGTATTAGTGCTCATTTTGCAGAGCTGCCCTTAGGGGTGGTTTTAACATTTGTTGCATTTCAATAAACTTTCAATGAAGTGCATTGAGAATTTACAAATCCAAACACCCCTGATCCCCACCCCAAGATGAACAGTGTGCTTGAAGTAAATGTTGTATTTTCTCTCTAAAGTCCTGTACTGCTATAGAGGAATCGGTTAATCTCATACCTCCTGGCTCTGGCACAGGTCACAGGGTTGTTCCATGATCCAAGCATTGGCAATGCAATTCACATTGTGCTGGTCCGACTTATCCTCTTTGAGGAGGAGGAGGTAAGGTTTTATTTTCATCAAAATGTCATGTATAGAACTTGGGAATCCAATTCATTGAGCCATGACTATGGAGAGCATTTATTTGCTTAAAATAGCACATTCATTTTAATATTCTATTAATCTTTGACATGGTTGGTTTTGTTTTTGTTTTTTTAATAAGTGCTGCCCTGAATAGCAAAATATTTAGCTGATGATTTCACATATTTCTGTGTAAAACAGCCAAGGAAAATATAATTCAAACAGAAAAACTAGGAATGCAGAAATGGAATCTCCCCAGTGTTGAAAGGACCTGGGTTTCTAAGGAGGACTAGATGACAAACAGAAATTAATGTGTACCTCATCACTCAGAATCTAATTGGCTAGCATTACCTGAAACGCATTATAAAGTAATGCTAGAGCATTTGCAGATCTCTGAAGAAGTGAATCTGTTATTGTGGAGCTCAAACACACATTTTTCTTTTTAGATATCTTTCAAAACAAAGAAATGAGGACTAATTAGATGCTGATTGCTGTAAACTAGCTATATCTTGGTAGTTTGCAGTGTCTCTCATACACCAGTAGGTTGCTAAGTGTTTGAATACATGCTGATTGTCATCATTTTGTGGTTACCTTTAAAACACTCTCTATGGCATAGCTTGCTCTGACTGCAAGAATACTTCAAGGGGGTTTCCTCCAAGCCTTTTATTTATGAACACAAACTGGACGGGCTCAGTGCTATAAAAGGCAGTGAACTCAGCCACTGGCCCAGGCTATATTTCCTGGAATAATTATCAGGATAGAGTATATGGAATGTGCAGACCTAACACTGTAGTTCACGTCTTTGTGGAATGATTAGGACCTAGGACCTGAATTCCATGGTGACCTCCAGTTAAGTTTACTTGCTAAATTTCCATGACTGTTTTGATTCCTGTTCAGTTAAGTATGGCAACAATGGGAGCAGCAGTGTTGAGTGTCTTTAAAAATTTGGGTTTAAATTACTATCTGGTAGCAATGTTATTTAGATGGTTTTTAAAAAGCACATATTCAGTAGAGTAAACTGAGGCCAGCCAAGGATACAGCCAATGCGGAAGACCAGAAATGAGAATACATTTTTGAATTAATTTATTCTGCATACTAGAAGACATTTTAGTAAATTACTTTCATACTGTATAATAAGAAGATGAGGAAGAAACATCTATGACTGCATTGTTTCTTCTTGGAATTGAAAAATATTGTGAAAGAAATACAGCCTTAGAAGCAAAATTGCTCCCTAAGCATGACATTGTTCACATAACACTGAGTGACAAATCTGAGCATGAAGTCCCACTCCAATTAACCTTTACTTTCTCTATAGAGGAAGAAAAGATAATACAAAATGTTTGGTTGAAATTTTCAGTTCAGTATTGTATCCTATGAAGTTCAGTTACCAAAATGTGTATGTTTCTGCATTTAGTTTTTTCTTTAGCTGAACCAATTACAGAAATGTCAACCTTTTAACTTAGTATGTTAGACAAATAGATGGCTTTGCTCCTAATGATGACTGTAGCTGTAGGCAAAAGCATATTCAGTTACATTTCAAAAACCACCCAGCTTCATAGCTGACATCAAAGACAAGTTACTGCAATGTGGTCTTTGGAGTAATATTTTCCTTTATTTCTCATTAGCAAGGCTTGAAGATAGTTCACCATGCTGACAAGACACTAGCCAGCTTCTGCAAATGGCAGAAGAGTGTCAATCCCAAGAGTGACATCAACCCTACACACCATGATGTGGCTGTCCTTCTAACCAGGTATGACAGTAGCTCAGTAGCTTGGGGTGACTATTGATTAGCTGTGGGTTTTTTTGTTTTGTTTTGTTTTGTTTTGTTTTGTTTTGTTTTGTGAGAGTATTTTTTCTATAGGCTCATGCCATCATTTAGTTCATTCTGCACAGAACCCACTGAAGTGGTCTAATGAAGACATATTGTTACTGAAACCCAGTGTTAATGCAAAAATGTCTTAGTGTGTGTCTGACATACAGGCAGAGAATATTAGCTGTATGATAAAAACGTGGATGAAGTTAGACCTGCTGTACCTTTTAAAGGGATTGGTTTTAATTTGTTTTCGAAGTGCATATAACACTTTATGTGTGCATGTGGGTGTTTTATTAGAGATCTGCCTAGGTCAGGAAATTGAGATCTGTATGTCCTGAGAGATAGCAATTTGCAGAGCTCAGGTAATTTTTTGCACTTGGTTCTATCTCATTTTGTGCTCAGTCACTTACTTATTCTTCTTTGAGGCAATATACCAAAACAACATAGCATGTAGATAAACTCCATAGTGACACATCCTAAAGTAATAAGCAAGTACTGCTAGAATGCAAGAGTATTTTGGAAACTCAATGCCATTTATTTTCAAGTGCTGAATTGTATTATTTTAAAATATTATCCTTATATTTAAGGATACACAGAATTATTTTTTTGTGTGTGATCAAGGGGCGCACAGAAAACTTAAGGATGGTGTCTAGAGTTACACAGGGAGTTTGTGACTGAGCATGATACAGAGTTTCTACACATCCATACACAACTGCAAAAATAACAGTCCTAAGTTAAATTCTGTCAAGTAAAATCAATAAACAACACCATAAAAAACCCTCAAGTGGTGCAGTAAAGAAGACAGTCAACAACTCTTGAAATAAGAATGAGAAAGAAGTCCCACAATGGTGCATAGTTTACCTCTCCAAATAAAAAGAGTTCAAACAGGTCACTGGAATGAAGCTGAGTTACGGTGTGTTTAATAAAGCTCTCAGAGGTGGAAATTTTAACACTTTCTTACAAGAGTTGGCAATTAATACCTATAATTAGGTACTACAGCAAGATGAGTATTGGCTACAAATCGTAGCAATAAAATATGGTAGTAGCTGATGTCACACAGAGTCACAGAATTGCCTGATTGGAAGGGACACTAAGATCATTGAGTTCAATGATAACCTAGTATCTCTTGGTGCACAACTCTGAGATCATGTCCCTAAGCTCCTCATCCAAACATCTTTGAAACATGTCCAGGGGTGGTAGTGACTCCACCACCTCCCTAGGCAGCCTGTTCCAGTGCCCCATGACCTTTTTGGTGAAGAAATTCATATTGTTGATGTGAAGAAATGTTGTTGAATATATGTTTGTAAAACTGTTGACTCTATGCTTTGCCTAAAATGAGAATTAGCACTTGTGCATTATAAGATGGAGACTTACCACAGTGTGACACTCTGTGGTTAATTTTAAGCTCTTTCAGTGGCACATCTCTTTTGTCATTCTAGAAAGGACATCTGTGCTGGCATGAATCGTCCATGTGAAACCTTAGGTTTGTCTCATCTGTCAGGCATGTGTCAACCTCACAGAAGCTGTAACATCAATGAAGATTCTGGTCTTCCATTGGCTTTCACTATTGCTCATGAACTTGGACACAGGTATGGTTGAAGCCTTTGACCTTTGTTTACATTTACAATTATTCAGTTCTCCCCTTTTAACAGAGTCTGCTAGGGGAGCGTACCAGGATGAAATAACTAAGCTACAAAGAAGAATCACTTAGTTACACTAAGTTTTCCAAACATATGCTGAATTGCTATGCCATTACTTTGCATAATCTCCAAATCAATCCAAATCATTTGTGCAAAACATACCTGTTTCATTATATCAACCAAGGTAAATATTGCAGATTAGCTAGAAATGTTTTTAATTAAAACAATCAAACTCCACAAAAATATCAAGTCTTTGTTCCTTCTGGTAAGCAAACAAAGTTACTTTTTATGTGCTCATTAGTAACTGGTATTTTCTGTGTATTACTACTGCTATTGTGGATACACAAGTCAATTCTAGTTGCTGGCTATTTGGAGATGTCTAAACTATTTTATGATTGGGTATTTTTACTTGAAACTAGATTTCTGACTTCTACAGGTGTTTTGACATGTTATATGGTTTACTAAACTCACATGAAAAAAATTCTGATTTTTGAGTCTATTTTGGCTCTAATATGTTCTCCCCAGAGTAGAGACCTGTCTCATGGATACTCCAGTTTGGCTGCAATGCCTGCAGTTTTCAGCTGGACCATGTTGCTTGGCTAGCTGTATGTACAATGACATTACTTTCCTCATGCACCCAACCACCATCAGGATGAAGTTTGTATTTTCTGATGGGATGTAATAGTAACAACAACAATATTAATAATGTGATGATGAAAAGATTAATTAACTATCGATCTTATCACTCATTGGTCTTTCTTTATTCAGACTCTCAATTGCCAGAAAATAAATGGTACAATAATGCTGAAATGATTACAGTTCAATCTGGGTGCTTTGGGTTTAGTTACTTCATTCCCACAACTTCTTACTAATAGAGTGCTTTTCTCATTAAGACTAGTTATCAGCAGACACTTCTTCCCTGTAGAGCTGTCTGTGACCTTCTCCTGGTCTAGCCTGGGTGGCTGTAACTCTCTGTCCTTTGGATGCTGTGAGACAGAGTGCTGCTTTACTTGCCTTTGCGGCCTTTGTGGTGCAGAACCTTACCTGTAAGAATTGTCTCCAAAAGACAAAAATGCATACTGTAGGGTTTGTTGTTAAGCATGAAACCTTAAGCTGACTTAGGGTATATCTTCATGATGACATGGTAGTGAAGGCATATACGTTTAATCAGCTGAATCTCACCCCAATTTTTTAATGTTTATGACTTTTACAACTTGTTGAATAAAGAAATCCTTTAGTAAGTCAAAGAAGTTGGAGAGAACTGCGTTGGGAAAGCCTGCCGTGGAAGTATGTTTGTAAGGCACAGTTTAAGGAAGACAAATAGGACAAAGGGTGGGAGATGGCAGGCTAATTCACCAAATGTTTAGTAATTTGAACAACAGTACCTCTATCTCAAAAGAGATACAAAAGGAAACATGCAATAGAGGTGATTATCAGAGTGTAACAAAGCCTAATCTTAGTTAAAGGAATGCAACTCTGAAGTAACTGGTATCAAAGGGCTTTGAAACTCTTAGGTTTAGCTGCTTTAACATAACTGAGACTGCCTGCCCAACTGTGCAGTAATGTTTTGACTTCCTTAAAAATTCTGCTCCATATAATCTCTGGCAATCTGTTTTGTGCTGGACAATATTGCCGTACAAAACAGCCATGTTGAAAAGCCTGTTGGGATGTAGATTTTTATGTGGGCTTTTTGGTTTTTTTGTCTCCAGTTTTGGTATCCAGCATGATGGGAAAGAGAATGACTGTGAGCCTGTTGGAAAGCGCCCATATATTATGTCTCGACAATTGCAGTATGATCCTACTCCACTCACCTGGTCACAGTGCAGCAAGGAATACATCACACGTTTCTTAGAGTGAGTGTTCAGATTGTGACATTTCCCTGAAATGAGATGTTCACATGGAGTTTAAAGGAAATGCTGTGTTATTACATTAGTAAGTGTAGGGGTTTGTAGTATGAGTTATTTTCCATGGAGGGCATAGCCCAAGCTTATTTCTTACTTAGTATGCGGGGAAATAAACCTCCATATATTCTTAGTTTCTGGCAGTAAACTCAAGCCTTGTCATACCAGCTCAGGTTTATTGCAACCTGCAGTTTTTCTGCTTATCAGGAAGAAAGAAGTGTTTCCATCAAGGACTCTGATGGGCCATCGTAAACTTTGTCTTTGGTCACAATGACATGTGCTTGACTTCAATTGCTTGTTCCAATTCATTATGTTCTTTTTAGGAGCAGAAATATGGTATCACTTTAAGTGGAGCCTGTGCTACATAGTCACTCTGAAAACCTTAATGATCTCATAATATTTCCAATTTAAGAAGCTATGTTTTGCCTTTGTAACCCTCCCTGTCTAGATGGAGTGCTGTTAGCAGCACGAAAGCATATCTTAGCTGAAATCTGGAAGTACTATTCTCAAAGACCATGTAAAAAAACTAGCATTAAGAGTTAGATACTGAAAGTCTTCCTGTAAGTGTCCAAAAACTGCGATAGCATTTTTTTTTTAATATGTAATTTTTGTATTTTAGCCGTGGATGGGGATTCTGTCTGGATGATATCCCTCAAAAAGAAGTTTCAAAGTCCCCTATCATTGCTCCTGGAGTGATTTATGATGTGCATCACCAGTGCCAGCTTCAGTACGGTTCCAATGCTACTTTCTGTGAAGATGTTGATGTAAGTGCTGTATGTTTTCCTTCATTCTCCTAACAAGAACATTAGTTTCTTAAATGGTGTGGAAATGCAGACAGTGAACTTCAATTGCTGACTGAAAATGCAACATGTATTGAGTCTCAAAGGCTAATGTGCAGTGCAGGCATTGCACAACACTGTTTTAATTCCACTCTGCAGATTCTAGAAGTGAGTTGTACTGTTTGCCTTGTATTTTGCAAGACCCTTACTGGGCCTGGCCCCATATCTATTGTTAAATTCCTGTCCTTCAGTAGTGTAGTCAGTTTCATTTTAAACTTATAGTTCTGCTCTTAGGTAAATTATCAATGCAGATTAAATCCCATCTCATAAATCAAAATGCTTCAACCAAATAGCTTTTGACTGACCCAATCATTCTGGGAACAAATCTTCAAGGAAGAGTTTTCTGAAGAATCATAGAATCAACCAGGTTGGAAGAGACCTCCAAGATCATCCAGTCCAACCTATCACCCAGCCCTAAGCAATCAACTAGACCATGGCACAAAGTGCCTCATCCAGTCTCCTCTTGAACATCTCCAGGGACGGCGACTCCACCACCTCCCTGGGCAGCCCATTCCAATGGGCAATCACTCTCTCTGTGACGAACTTCCTCCTTACATCCAGCCTATATCTCCCCTGGCACAACTTGAGACTGTGTGCTCTTGTTCTGCTGCTGGTTGCCTGGGAGAAGAGACCAACCCCCACCTGGCTAAAACCTCCCCTCAGGTAGTTGTAGAGAGCAATGAGGTCACCCCTGAGCCTCCTCTTCTCCAGGCTAAACAACCCCAGCTCCCTCAGCCTCTCCTCATAGGGTTTGTGTTCCAGGCCCCTCACCAGCTTCGTTGTCCTTCTCTGGACACATTCCAGTACCTCAACATCTCTCTTAAATTGAGGAGCCCAGAACTGGACACAGTACTCAAGCTGTGGCCTGACCAGTGCTGAGTACAGGGGAAGAATAACCTCCCTTGTCCTGCTGGCTACACTATTCCTGATACAGGCCAGGATGCCATTGGCTCTCCTGGCCACCTGGGCACACTGCTGGCTCATGTTCAGCCTACTATCAACCAGCACCCCCAGGTCCCTTTCTGCCTGGCTGCTCTCCAGCCACTCTGTCTCCAGCCTGTAGTGCTGCTTGGGGTTGTTGTGGCCAAAGTGTAGAACCCTGCACTTAGCCTTGTTAAATTTCATCCCATTGGCCGCTGCCCACCCATTGAGCCTGTCCAGGTCTCTCTGCAGGGCCCTTCTACCCTCCAACAGATCAACACCTGCTCCTAACTTGGTGTCATCTGCAAACTTACTGATGATGGACTCAATTCCTTCATCTACATCATCAATAAAGATATGGAATAGGATAGGGCCCAACACTGATCCCTGGGGCACACCACTAGTGACTGGCCGCCAACTGCATGTGGCACCGTTCACCAAGAAACCACATTGTGCTGTCTTTCTATATGTTGTAGTATTTCATGCTCTTGATAGTCTTAACTATAGGAAATTTCAGTCCTGAAGAATCTGTTTTTCCACTGAGCATGAGATTTTTTGTGAGGAAATACATAATTTACAAAGTAGCCTGGTGTTTGCCATACGGCACAGCAAAACAGTGCCATGTGGACATGCAAGGAAGCAGTGTAGACACAGCAGCACAACCCTCTGCAGGAGCTAGGAGCCTTTGCAGAGGAACAGGTTATATTAGCTAAGTGCATGGTATTTTAACTCTACCTAGTATGCTTAGAGCTATTTGGCTCCATGCAGCATTTTTCTACGTAGAAAGTTCAGAAACAGTGGTTTCAAGTGGTAGTCTAGCTAAGTGATCACTAAGTTTCGCTGTGTTTTGGGCAGCAATATGCAGCAAACATTGCAGACAGCATCCAGCTTTCTCCCCCTCTTAAACAGAGCAGTGGCAAAAGCGGTATGGCAATCAGCAGGGCTGGAATGTTTTTGAGACACAGTGCACAGCTGTGGATTGAGAACTGCTGATGTTGACTGTTTGTTCTGTTCAGGTAATTACATGTATCCTCTCCTCTCTTCTATTAGGGAGATTATTTGTAATTAATCTTCTCAGCCTTGATAGATAAGATGATTGCCAATGCTGCACTGCAGCTAGTGAAATTCAAGTGGGCATTGAAAGATTGCTTTCATTACCTGCCGTTCCAGTTTCCTCAGTTACTGTAATTTGTCTGTTGGTACAGATGGAAAATTAAAGGGTAATTTTACAGTATTGGTTTATTCTGTCTCTCCTTGGATTTGAACTTCCTAGACCTTTACATTCAACATTCCTAGACCTAAATTTACATTTGGGGGTTGGACATTTACATCTTGAGGTCCCTTCCAAACTCTAATGTACTGTGATATCTCCCAATTAGCCAATTTTACAACTAGACATATGTCAGAAAATTAATTAATAGCATCTCATTTTGCATTTTACTGAAAGGCCTTTGGTCTGTGGGTAACTGCACTGGCAAGGAAAGAAATCATGAATAATATAGTGTGCCTGTCATGTTGAATAATCAGTACAGTCATTCTGTCTAAGAGCTCGTGACTGTTCTTTGGCTTTCCACTGTTTACTTAACACTTGATTACTGACCAGGCATATTTGTTCTGTAGCTGTTAATGTCTGAATTAGATCCACAGATTCTTTTTTTAGCTGAAGATGCCCCAGGGTTTAGTGATTATATTTAGTCAAGACTGAGGTTTATAATTCAGATAGCAGTTTCCACAAACCATTTAGGTAGTATGTCCTCTAAGCATCTTGTGAGGTGCATAAATATGGCCTCTCTAATAAGGAAAAGCAAAATACAGATTAGGAGGAATTTTCTAAGTGATAGGTAGATTCATAGCTTCCTATAGGATAAGTTGTAGGAGCTCAGTATCTTCTCTTTTTATCTTCAAGACTCCACTGACATCAGTGAAACTGAGGGGATTTTGACTCTGCTTTCTTTAAGGCACAGATCCTGATACCATAGACTGGGTGGAAAAATGAACGCTGTATTGCTGTGAGTCCATGAGGGAATTTGAATTCCTGGCTATTACTTTCAAAAGCACACAATAAACAGCGCTGCTTCTTGTACCACTGTTATTCTACTGTTCTTAAAGATGGAAAAAAGCTCTATCACATGGAGATCAGTATGGAAGAATTCTTACAAAGCTCTTTGTACTCTTGACTTTGAAATCTGTGAATGCACCTCATAAAAATGTTCCCATCAGTGGAAACCTATGTTCGGTTTCTGTGCCTTTCTTTGTTATCTGAAGCACGGTGCAGGAGTGCACTTCATACACTGGAAAGCACAAAACTTACTGTACATATGAGTTAAAATAAAGGATGAATAACAAAGTAAAATTAGTCATCCACAACACATGGCTTCAGAAAGAGCTGCTAAGTAATGTTACTGTTAAACTATAAATAAGAAACTGTGAAACAACCTTTGACTTGTCTGCATTGACCAACAGTAGCTAAATGAGCCAAGATGCTATGATCTAGACATTATATTACACCTAGAAATTTGGAGTGCTCTGAGATGTTCTTTGCTATCAACTTTCTTTCCAGTGTTCTAGATGAAAGCCAAGGTGAACACACAACACAAGAAGTAAATAAAAGGCAATCTCTCTCAAAACAAACTGTGCCTAGTTATTTTAAATAGAAGCAGGTCAGAAACCATCAGCCAAGCTTTGTAATTTACACTTGGCCAAATGTTGCTGCTACCTCACTGAGGCTGGATTTTTGCACCAGCCAGTTTCTGTGTTGGCTCCCAAACCTGCTGTGTTGCTTGCTCAGAGAATGTCTGTGGACCTGCTAGTGGCATCCTTCTTATCAACTCCTTTCTCAGATGATACTGTTCTGGCTTTATAGGTCAATGCTACCAGTTCTATTTCCTCTCCCAGTGTTAACTCTGCAGTTAGACGAGCTTCAGCCAAGACCTGGGACAGAGCCCCTTGTTTTTTGCTTCTGCTTTTCCAGTTAGGAGTGCACAGTCTTTCTGTTTCCCCTGTTTTCTCCAGCTTGGAAGTGATCTTCCACACAAAGCCCTGCTCATTCAGGACTTCCCAAGCGTACAGGGTTTCTGTATGTCAACTGAAGAAGCAGCTGAAAGGCCGTGCTTTACTGGCAATTCACTGCTTTAAACTGGCACTGGTTTCTGAGTGACTTTATATGCAAGTATTTACTAAACAGAGCCCTTACTCCACCCAACTCACTAGGCTTTTTTTCTCTGCTAACTAGCCAAGAATGCTTTTTTTTTGCCATGTGCTTGGCTGATGTTTTAAGAGACCTGTGTTTTGATCTCTTTTTCCTCATCCAATTTTGGGATCTCCATGAGTATTAACTTGGTGGTGTAATGGTTAAGAAATTGCACTTAACTAATAAATGATATGGAAAATGGATATTAATAAAAAATACTAGTAATCCTTTATTAATATGAAAATTGCCAAAACTCATTAAATAGGATTGTTGTACGGTTGGAATAGATATTTACAATGGGAATATACAATCTTTGGGCAAAATGCAAACAATTCTATGCAAATTAGGAGGAAATAACATGGAAGGAGAAGGTCCTCAGGAGTGAAATAGTGCTCACCCACAGCGTGGGGGGAAACTGGGTAAGAACCCTTAAGCCCAAAAGGCAATGAATTAATTACTCACAGCTGATTCTGCCCATGTGGAGGATGCTGCTGCTGCTGCTATGTTAGCTGTGAGGCTTTGGGACACTCTCTTATGGTGCTGGCACAGCAGATTGGTGGCAAGAAGGGTGCCTCATTGTCCCAGGCTGATCTGGCTTCAGCAGACGGCGGGCTGTTTACGACACTTCTCGCAACGGGCTCTTGCTTGGTTCCTGGGTAAGCTGAGGCACAGCACAATTCTAGAGGCAAGGGGAAGCAGGCTAGGTGGATCTGGCTTCTAGGCTCCTGGCTTCTCCGGCTTGCTGTGTATGGCTCATGGCTTTATCCCAGCTTCTGGACCAGGCGCTCGAGGCAGGGCAGGGCAACTCGAGGCAGCTTCTACAAGACGGGTCCAAGTAGGCTTGAAAGGAAGGCTTAAGAGCAAGGCTTGAAGCAAGGCAAAGGCAACTACCAAGTCAGCCTGTATATATACAACTGGCCGGAGATGATTGGGCCAATGGGGCAACTGAAGCTAACGTGTAGCTGGCCAACGGAAAGGCGTTCTGCCAGGCTACAACCATAAAAGGCAGAAACAAAAGCCCTGTTTCTGGGGAAGCAGTGGTCAGCATACGTGCTCTTATCCCAGGTAAACAACTTGTTTACCAGACATGCAGGGGTCCTGTCCTGTTTGTTCTTTTTTCCCACCTTGCCCTTACTTTCTCTAGGAAGGAGGGTAGAGAGCAAGACCATGTCTAGACATCTTAAGGCCTGTCTGGGTTTGTACGGGGCTATGTCATGGCCCTGCCATGACAGGTGATTGTAGTTGGAGGCATGGTGTTCATTTTACTTGTCTAGCCAGCTTCTCTAACCTTCTCTGTATGCTGTTTGCAGACAAAAATGCAAAATTGAGCATTGTATTCATTAGTACCCGTTAAATGAAAATAATACCAAGTCTGTTCAGATTTACTGCAGACAGTAGTGCCCAGTCTTTGTAATGCCATTTTTTCCTGTGCCTATCTGGAGCTGAGCAGCCACTGAGGAGAATATTTGAACTCATGTAATTTAGGTAGTTCACTTAATAGAAAGTATTCACCGTTTTTTATTTTTCCGATAGTCACTGCCTGTACACTAATAAGGAATACCTAAATTTGAACTCATGGTGGGACCTAACTTGTGGAGAGCCCTAAACGTCTGCCTCTGGAAATACAGCCCTTATAAGGCTTTGTAAATGGATGTACAAGACATTGGGTGACTTCATAATCTTGGCCATAGGAGTTCAGATTTGCTTAAGACTTGCAGTTTTCTTTCTTTTCCAGAACCTTTGCCAAACACTCTGGTGCTCAGTGAAAGGCTCCTGCCGCTCCAAACTAGATGCGGCTGCAGATGGAACTCGGTGCGGAGAGAACAAGGTGACTGTGAGCTGTTCTGTTCACAAGCTGCTCTGCCTGCAAAAGGGCAGCAGAGGAACCATGAGCAGATCTGCCATTGTTCAGCATGTAAAAGGAGCTTGTGACATCTCTATGTACATTTCCATTTAAGTTTTCAACCTTCATGGGCTGCAATAACAAATAATTCACAGTAATGTTTTTCTGCAGTAATGATTCATAGATTCATAGAATGGTTTAAGTGGGAAGGGAGCTTAAAGATCACCCAGTTACAACCTCCCTGCAATGGGCAGAGACACCTTTCACTAGACCAAGTTGCTAAAGGCCTCATCCAGCCTGGCCTTGAAGACCTCCATGTGAAGGAGCTTTCGCAGCCTTCCTGGGCAACTTCTTTCGGTATCTCTTTTTCTCCAGGCTGAACAGCTGCAATTCTTGCAGCTTGTCCCTGAAGGGGCAGTGTTCCAACCCCTTTATCATCTCTATGGCCCTCCTCTGGACCCGCTCCAGCAGTTTGATGTGCCTCTTACCCTGGGGGGAACCACAACTGGATGCAGTACTCCAAGTGGCAGCTCACAGGAGCAGAGGTGCAGAATCACCTCCCTTGTCCTGCTGGTCACATTTCTTTTGATGCAGCCCAAGATATGGTTGGTCTTCTGGGCTTCAATTGCCCATTGCCAGCTCATGTTGAATTTATTCATCAACTGACACCTCCAAGTCCTTCTCCTCAAGACTGCTCTTGAGCCCCTCCTCACCCAACCTGTGTTTGTGCTTGGGATTGCCCTGACCCAGGTGTACAACCTTGCACTTGGCCTTGTTGAACTTCATGAGGTTGGCCAGGGCCCATGTCTCCAGCCTGTCCAAGTCCTTCTGGATGGCATCCCTTCCCTCCAGCATGTCATTAACACCACACACTTGGTGTTATCCACAAGCTTGCTGAGGTTGCATTCCACCCCATTGTCCATACTGCCAACAAAGATGTTAAACAGCACTGGTCCCAGTACCAACACCTGAGGGACACCACTTGTCACTGGTCTCCATTTGGACATTAAGCCATTGATTGCAACTCTCTGAGTGTAGCCATCCAGCCAGTTCCTTGGTGGTCTACCCCTCAAGTCCATACTTTTCCAATTTGGTGATCTTAAGATGTTTGTCCTTTCCATTCTCTCCTTAGTGGTGCTTCTCTGGTGAGTGCATTACAGTAGGTAAGACTCCTGAAGCAGTCCATGGTGGATGGGGCATTTGGTCATCCTGGTCTCATTGCACAAGAACATGTGGGGCAGGAATTCAGAGCGCAGAGAGACCCTGCAATAATCCTGAGTAAGCTGACTGCACAATTTTTTCTTACATTTTATTTAGGCTCCTTGAGATACTTGTGGTATTGGAAACTGTTTTGTATGAGACTGTTAGCAGCAAATGGCACAGCAAGACAGACTCTGTGAACACCTCTCCTTCCCAGTTAAGCCACTATCTGTGTGAAATTCATTTGGCCCACTTTTTAGAGCCGTGATCTCATTCTTTACACCTTTTGCTACACAAAATGAAAACTAAATTCTGTTATTTACCATTCAGGCTTTGCAGAAATAATATAAATGTTACTGATAATGTCATGAATAAATAAATGCCAAGCATCAGGTGAGAACACTAGTTAGCAATGTACTAATTTTTCATGTTTTGTTCTAGTTGTCAGATTCATCTGAGCTTGAGGCACGTGAGTTGCTAGATACAGAACACAAAAGGAGGGGTTTTCTAATGCATGTTTGAGTACATCTCATTTTCAGGAACTGCTAAGAGGATGCCTAACAGCAGAATCTCTTGGCTTTTCTGGAAGAACTGTTCACATTCTGGAAAACATGGTATTTTGGGCAAGTTCTTTTGATAAGGTCATTTGTTGTGAGCTCAGCTGGGCAACATACCAATCACTTTTTTGGGATACAGGGTTTGTCTAGATCTCTGTGCTCCATTCTCTGACATAACGTGTTTGAGTACTTGAACATGTGAATGATATTTCTATCCTGTCAAGGGTTCAGATTCATTTTGTTACTCCACTGGAACCTGAAAGACATTGTTCTTTTAAAACTATTTTTAACCCAGAATTTCACATCTCTGCCTCAATGTTCCTTCTCTAGGCCACAGTTTGGAGGAGACTACTGCACTGGAGAAAGGAAACGCTATCGCATGTGTAACATTAGCCCCTGTCGCAAAGGCTTGCCAACCTTTCGCCAGATGCAGTGCAGTGAATTTGATACAGTTCCCTACCAGAATGAATTCTACCACTGGGTTCCTGTTTATAACACAGGTAGGAAGCTACAAATTTTTTAGTATCTTCCATGAAATGTCTAATTTATAGACCTATGAGAAATCTCTACGAATGCAAGAAGTGACTGAATTATAATGACTGAATTGGAGAAGGACCTTTCAGTCCTGGTGGACAGCAAGTTATCTATGTGACAGCAATGTGCCTTTGTGGCCATGGAAGGCCAGTGGTATCCCAGGGTACATTTAGAAGACTGTGGCCAGCAGGTCAAGGAAGGTTCTACTCCCACTCTGCTCTGCCCTGATGAGAGCACATCTAGAGTATTGTGTCCAGTTCTGGGGTCTGCAGTTCAAGAGGGTCAGGGATATACTAGAGAGAGTCCAACAGAGGGAAGATGATGAAGGAATGATGAAGAGACTGGAACATCTGTCTTATGAGGAAAGGCTGAGAGACCTGGGGCTGTTTAGTCTGGAATAGAGAAGACTGAGAGGGGCTCTTACTAATATTTGCAAATATCTAAAGGGTGGGTGTCAAGAAGGAGCCAATCTTTTTTCAGTGGTGCCCTGTGACAGCATGAGGTGCAATGGACAGAAACAAAACACAGGAAGTTCCACCTCAACTCATGTAAAAACCTCCTTACTCTGCGGGTGGCAGAGCACTGGAACAGGCTGCCCAGAGAGGCTGTGGAGTCTCCTTCTTTAGAGACTTTCAAGAGCCATCTGGACATGTTCCTGTGTGATCTGCCCTAGTTGTCCCTGCTTTGGCAGAGGGGGTTGAACCTGATGATCTCTGGAGGTCCCTTCCAACTGCTACCATTCTGTGATTCTGTAAGTCTGTAGAGAGAAAAATCTCATGTGTCTCCATGTGCCTTTTGTGTATTCACAAAGGCAGTGTTTCCCTCTACACACAGGTGTTTCTCAAAGCTCTAATGACAGTGAATGTGAGTGTAACCACCATAGTTCCTGCAAAGATATGCACTAAGGAAAAACATTGAACTGATATCTGTACAGATTGTTTGGGATAGACCTAAAGCATCTTTTCCTATGTCAGCCACAGAACACAAAGTACAGAAGTATAGTATAGAGCTGCATGCTTGGGCCTTCAGGCATGACTGTACCCAATATGCAGAGCTCTTTTGCGACACAACTGTGACTTTAATACTTGGCACCACACTGAGGAAGTAATACCTCAATGGGTTCAGTATGGTATTGCCTCTGCCTTGTAACTTGCTTTGTAACAGCTGGTTACCAAATACAAAGGTAATAACTATTCCCACACAGTTTGATTTTTAGTGCATGTGCAAAATTAAGGTGTCAATCATCCAGTAGAAGTTAGTAGTATAATTCTATTTATGACAAAATAAACCAAGAAGGTCAAGATTCAACTTTCAATTTTGTTTTCAATAGTACTTTTCAGTGTGGTCATTGCATTTTGACAGGTATCATAGAATCATAGAATCAGTCAGGGTTGGAGGGGACCACAGGGATCATCTAGTTCCAACCCCCCTGCCATGGGCAGGGACACCTCACACTAGATCAGGCTGGCCAGAGCCTCATCCAGCCTGGCCTTAAACACCTCCAGGGATGGGGCCTCAACCACCTCCCTGGACAACCCATTCCAGGCTCTCACCACTCTCATGGGGAAGAACTTCTTCCTCACTTCCAGCCTGAATCTCCCCACTTCCAGCTTTATTCCATCCCCCTTAGTCCTATCACTACCTGATAGCCTAAAAAGTCCCTCCCCAGCTTTCTTGTAGGCCCCCTTCAGATACTGGAAGGCCACAAGAAGGTCACCTCAGAGCCTTCTCTTCTCCAGACTGAACAGCCCTAACTCTTTCAGTCTGTCCTCATAGGAGAGGTGCTCCAGCTCTCTGATCATCCTGGTGGCCCTTTTCTGGACACCTTCCAGCATGTCCATATCCCTCTTGTAATAGGGGCTCCAGAACTGGATGCAGCGCTCCAGAACTGGATGCAGCACTCCAGGTGGGGTCTCACCAGAGCTGAGTAGAGGGGGAGAATCACCTCCCTTGACCTGCTGGCCACACTTCTCTTGATGCAGCCCAGGATCTGGTTGGCTTTCTGGGCTGCAAGTGGGCTGCAAGTTACTGGCAGTTCTGAATAGGTTTCCTATATTTCAGCACAGACCACCCAACCAAGATGAAGAGAGAGACAAAATATTCTATAGGCATCTGGCAGAAATCTTGTGATTGCTGCCAATTGTCTTTGGGGCAGGGGTACTTAACTTCCCTAACATCTGCTGGAAATACAACACAGAGAGGGAAACAATCCTGAAGGTTCTTTAAGTGTGTGGGGGATAACTTTCTGACACAGCTGGTGAGAGAACCAACTAGGGAAGGTGGCCTGCTGGACCTGCTGTTTGTGAAGAGAGAAGGACTTGGGGGTAATATAATGACTGGGGGCCATGCTGGGCACGGTGATCACAAAATGATAAAGTTCTGAGTTGTTGGAGAAGTAAAGAGGGAGTCATCAGACTTGCCACCTGAGGCATCTGGCAGGCAGACTTCAGCCTGTTTTGCAGGCTGGTCAAGAGAGTCCCTTGGGCGGCAGTCCTAAAGGGCCAAGGACTCCAAGAAGGCTGGCTGATGTTCAAGAGGGGAGGCTCAGAGGTGCAGAAACAGGTGGTCCCCATGTGCCAAAGGATGAATCAAAAGGAAGAAGCCAACCTGGTTGAATAGATAGATCTGGTTGCAGCTTAGGGAAAAAAGGAGAGTTCATGGCTGTTGGAAAGAGCAGGCCACTCAGGAGGACTACAAGGCTATCATGAGCTTGTGCAGAGAAACAAATCTGGCTTCAGCTGTTAAATTAAATCCTTCTACAAATAGATTAGCAATTTATTTGTAAAGGAGGATTAAGGAGAATCTCTGCCCTTTGTTAGATGCAGAAGTGAGCATAGTGGTTAAGGAAGAGGAAAAGGCTGAGGTACTCAGTGCCTTCTTTCCCTCAGTCTTTAGTAGTAAGACCAGTTTTGGCTGGATACCCAGACTCCTGAGCTGGAAGATAGGGGTGGGGAGCAGAATGAAGCCCAAATAATCCAAGAGGAGATGGTTGGTGACTGGCTGCACCACTTAGACATACACAAGTCCATGGCGCCAGATGTCATACACCCAAGGGTATTGTGAGAACTGGCAGAAGTGCTCACCAAGCCACTTTGCATCATTTACCAGCAGTCCTAGCTAACTGGGAAGTCCCATCTGACTGGCAATTGGCGGCTGTGATGGCCATCTACAAGAAGGTCTGGAAGGAAGACCTGGGGAGCTACAGACCCATCAGTCTGACCTCAGTGCTGGGGAAGGTCATGGAGCTAGATCATCCTGAGTTCTATTATGCATCGAGTGCAGAGCAACTGGGTGGCCAGGCCCAGTCAGCGTGGGTTCATAAAGAGCAGGTCCTGCTTGATGAATCTGATCTCCTTTTATGACAAGGTGACTCACTTAGTGGATGAGAGGAAGGCTGTGGGTGTTGTTTATCTGGACTTCACTAAAGCCTTTGACACAGAGATCAGCTTCAGTGCAGGTAAGGCTGTGCTGGGCAAGGGATCTGTAGCCAAAAGAGCCATCAAAAGCTCTATTGAGGGTGTTTTGAAGCCAGGAAAAACAGCTTTACTGTGCTGGAGGCTGGCAGCCTGTGGGCTGCTGAGCTAGAGTAGGCAGGACTAGCACCAGAGTGGGCATTAACACACCAAACAGCCCTCTGCTGTAGAGATCAGCACCACCCAGCACCTACCTGCATGGGTGGAACCAGTACCACCCATCCTTGATCAAACTGTAAGAAGTCTCTCCTGTGATCTGTGAGGTCCTTAATATCTGCACTTCCATTCTTGCATTCTGTTAACAGCATTTGAAGTGTTTTTCTTGCTGCTAAACTTCTAACTTAGAAAAATCCTGTCTTCCTCAGATAGGCAGGCTTCCCCTGGGAACACACATCTAAGCAGGGCATCAGCCAAATCCTGTGCTGGTCCTTCATCTAACATCATCGTTGTATGGTTGAGTGTAGGCTGGCATACTGATTCCAGTTTTTCCCAGCCAGTGTTATGTACTGCAATGAGAGTGTTCCTTCCATCTCAGATACAAATTTTCTTTATATGGAGCATTTTGAGCCTTTTTTCTGCTTGTCCTGAACAAGCCCAGGCTTCAACCAAGAGCCTCATATAAACCCCTCACTAAAAAAAGAGCTGGTGTTTCAGGACTCTGGAGACTTAATCACCATGTCCACCTTATGTAAATGAGCTTTGTCAGTGTACCAGCTTCCTCTATTTTTCTGTCTAACTCATACAATCCAGTTTCAAGGGCTCTTCACTGCATTCTGTTACTGCTTCACCTTGCTGTCAAGGTTTTGGCTTGTGTTGTGGGTTGGCCCTGGCTGGATGCCATGTTCCCATCAAAGCCACTCTATCATTCTCCTCAGCAGGATAGGGGAGAGAAAATATTAACAGGAGGTCAAGTTAAGGACAAGGAGAGATGGTTCACCAGTTATTGTCACAGGCAAAGAAGGCTTGACTTGGGGAAAATCAATTTAATTTATTAGCCATTAAATCAAAGTAAGACAATGAGTAAGAAATAAAATTTAAAAAAAAAGCTAAACCTTCCCCCTATATTCCTCCCTTCTTCCCAGGGGGAGGTAGTCAGTTCATCACATGCTGTCTGTGTTGCTTCCTCTTCCTCAGTGGGAGGACTCTTCACACTCTTCCCGTGCTCCAGCACAGGGGTCTCTCTCATGTGAGACAATCTGTCATGAACTGTTCAGTAGGTCCCTCATGAGGCCACAAGTTCTGCCAGCAAACCTGCTCCAGTTTCAGCTCCTACTCTATCCGTGAGTCCACAGCTTCTTCTAGGAGCCTGCTCTAGCATGGGCTTCCAGCAGGGTCTCAGCCTCCTTCAGGCACATCCACCTGCTCCAGCATGAGGACCTTAACCCGCTGCAGGTGGGTATCTGCTTCACTGTTATTACCCAATGGCCTGCCACATCATGGTCTTCTGCAAGGCAGTCTCTGCTCTGGTGCTTGGAGTGCCTCATCTGCCTCCTTCCTCACTGACCTTGGTGTCTGCAGAGTTATTTCTCTCACATGCTCTCACTCATCTCTCTCTGGCTGCAACTGCTGTTACGCAGTAACTTTTCCTGCCTTCTTAAATATGTTACCCCAATGGTGCTACCACTGATGGACTTGTCCCTGGCCAGCAGCTGATCCGTCTTGGAGCCAGCTGGAATTGGCTCTATTGGGCATGAAGGGAACCTCGTAGCAGCTTCTCACTGTAGGCACCTCAGTAGCCCCCCAGCTACACAAACCCATTGCAGCTCTTATTTTATTATCAGGCTTTTTAAAACCCTTTCACACTACACATGGGATATAAGGGAAAAAGAAAATACCACAAAGTTTTCTCAGACCCTGAATGCACCTAACAGTTTCTGTGTGGAAGCACCTAGCTGAGGAGATGAAACCTTGAGCTATGTATTTCATGAGATTTTAGACATCCTGCGTTCTTTCATCCTGCTGGAAAAACAGTAAATTATCTAGATGGTCACAGTTCTGTCTCCTGGCTTTAATTACAAAACTTACATAAGCCATTTATAATGGATGCCACATAATTAAATAGTGTTTTAATGTCCTTTTCTGCTATGTAAATTGTAGCTTCACAAAAGGACAAAGACTTTCTTGAATAGCTTATGATTTAATATAAGATGAGATGTAGCAGGCAGCTTTAGCAGGCAGTCTGGCGGGAAAACGATGAGAGACATCTTGCTGTTGCCTAGGCCAGCTATATTTCAGGTCCCAGTTGAGACTTGTCCCTTCTGTTTTAAAGCAGTTTGGCCTGTTGGGGAACTTACATAGTCCTGTTGTGGATTTGCCTCAGAGCACAGAAACCTGTGTAATTAGGCTGGAGCAGCAGAGTATCCCTGGGAGTCTTAAGATGAAGGGTCCATCCAAGTTAGTGATGGCTAAAGCATCCAGCAGCTGTGACCAGGATATTTTCTGAATCGTTCTCGTGACCCCTAATTTGACACTGCAGTCAGACTTTGGTGCTACTCTGCTTTTCTTGCCACCAGACTGACCCTACATTTCTTTCTTTAATACCATTTGATAGTTTCTCAGGACTTAACTTCCACATAGTAAGTATGAGTACTGAACTGAATCATACAAATACCGTTCTCTTCTCAGTCAGCGCCAGGATCTTTGCATGTACTAACAGGTAAGGGTTATGTTGCTCAAGTGTTTTAAATTTCATATTTCTCCTAAAGTTATGTGTGAGTATCAAATACGACCTGGACTGGTACAGTCACAGGGGCTGAGTTAATGGCACCAAATAATGTTTCTGCTGCCACTGCTTTTGAAATTATACTTTCTTTTGTAATTCCAAGATTGGTTTAAAGTGCTAGAGTAGCTCTCCCCTGCCCCGACCCCCCCACCATTTTGTCTCTGTTTTGTAACTGTCATTTCTAGTTTTCTTTGGTTTGGATTTCCTCAGCCAATTCTGAGTTCTCACAGAGGTGAGGGTTTGAAGAGAAGAGGCCCATGTCTTTTCTTCCTTATGAAGTAGGAAAAAATTTTGAAGCCTTATCTTCTGCTGGCAGACACATTAATCACATCCTTCTGAGTCAGGGTAAGCTGGATCCTTCCTGCATGTGAACTGATGGGAGTCAGCTGCTAGGGAGACAAATCTAAATTGGGAAGGGAATATGTTCCTTTCTGGTTATCTTTGTGTTCTGTTTACACTTGGTGAGTTGGAACTGTCAGAGGGGAGAAGAATCACATACTTGAATTTTAGGTCTTTACTTGGCTTTGCTGTTTGCTTCCTCAATCCTGTTCTGACTGTGTTAAGGAAGATATTATTTGATTTATAAACAATATGGCAAATATTAATAAAAATGTCAATAACTTTTTATTAATATGAAACAATTGCCAATACATATTAAATAGGTTCAATGTATGGTTAGAATGTATATTTACAATGGGAATGTACAGCACCTAGGCAAATAGAACAATCTTAATTCTGTGCAAACCGGTAGGAACATCAGAAAGAGAGAACCCCTGGGAGCGAACTGGTGCTCAACCACAGCGGGGGGAGACTCAGCAAGAACTGTTAAGCCAAAGAGGCAATGAATTAATTACTCACAGCTGGTTTCACCCAAGTGGGAAGTGCTGCTGCTGTGTATTGGCTGTTTAGGCTTTGGGGCACTCTTGGACGGTGCTGGCACAGAAGGTTGCCAGCACGAAGGCCACATGGTCCCGGGGCTGGTTTGGTTTCAGCGGACAGTGGGTGGGTTTTGACGCGTTCTTCACGACAGGCACTTGCTTTGTCCTGGGTAAACTGAGGCACAGCAAAATTCTGGTTGCAAGGGGAAGCAGGCTTGGCTCCTAAGCCCCTAAGCTCATGGCTTCTCTAGCTTGCTGTGTGTATAGGCTCGTGGCTTTTATCCCAGGTTTTGGACTGGGCAACTCGAAGCAGGGCAACTTCAATCAAGATAGGTCCAAGCAGGTTAAAGCAAGGAGGTTTAAGCAAGGCTTGAGCAAGGCAAGGCAACTAGAAATCAGCCTGTATATTGGTCAGGCTGATTGGTCCAATAGGGCAACTGAAGCCAGCATAGTTGGTCCAATAGGACAACTGAAGCCAGCACATAGCTACCCAATGAAAAGGGGTTCTGCCAGGCTGTGGCCATAAAAGGCAGAAACATAGACCTGGTCAGGGAGGAGCAGTGGCCAGTACAAGTGCTCTTACCCCAGAAGCACACTTGTTTACCAGACATGGATGGTCCTGTCCCCTTTGTTCCTTTTCCCACATTACCCTGACTTTCTGCAGGAAGGAGGAGGGATAGAGAGACCATGTCTAGACACATCAGGGACTGTCTGGGTTTTGTGCTAGGCCTGTTCAGCCCTACCATGACAGATTGCAAATAAGTCACTGAGGACTTAGGGAAGCGCAGTGGTGTGGGTTTCCATTCCATCTGGGTTCGCTCTTTGTATCAGAGGATTGATCTTGCCTTTATTCAAATCAGCAACGTAATCTTATGTTATATGGGCAGTGCAGTGGCTGCTGAGTGTTGATGGTACCTCAGCTGAAATCTCATATCCAGCTAGGAGCAGCACAGTGCCAGAAGGATGCAGGCAAATTGGAGGAGTTTTACAGCAGAGCAACATAGAAGTCAAATGATTTGAAAAACACAGATTACGGGAAAGGCTGAGAAAAGCAAAGTTTTATCTAGAAAAGAGAAAATGGAGTGAGTTGAATGCCAACTACTTGAAGAGACTTTCTAAGGATATTTAGCATGCACATTGCTGAGTTAGTAGAGAGATAAAAAAGCTGCATGGCTCTGTGCAGTGTTCTTGAACGTGTCTGGAAGAAGTTGTTGACATGCAGACAGTTCTGTTCCCTTGTTAATTGACACAAAGCAGGAACCTGTGGTCTTATCAGCTCAGTTTGAATGCAGTTCTGCTTTCAGACATGGATTTCACATCAAGTTTGCTGTCACTATTTCGTACTGCAATTTCCCACCCACCCCTAAAGCAAGAAGGAATCCCCAGAGAGAGCTGGGTCAAGCGCTTCTGTATGTCAATAAAAGGTAGGACAAGCAGAAACAGCTAGAACAGCATGAAGGAACTTTAGGTTACACATCGCTAGTGGGTGGTGAAACCTAGAGAGCTGAGGAATTAAAATTATAAGTGTAGATATAGATACAGTGTAAGTAAGAGCAATCTGAGTGGCTTTGATCCTATGTTGGTGAGGAGGGATAGGTGAAACCCTGTGGACTTTACACAGGTAGAAAACAACTCTGTTTAAATGGGAATTCAGTATGCTTTTTCTGAACAAGGATTGTGTGAATATGGTCACTGCTGAGTGTTCACAAATTTGATCTACTATTTCAGGCATGTGCTAGATTGCAAGAATTTCTGTGTACTTTGGCCTAAAAATTACTAAGATTACATCCTTTTTGTTAATGTGTTATCATGAATTAATCAAATGGGCTGGAGTAGCTGAAACTAAACCAGCTAATTTTATGAGCAATTAAAAGAGACTTTAGGGTCTTGGGACTGGTGGTGAAAGATTCTGGGGCAGAGGTTATCTTTTCTTCTGTTCTTCCAAGTCACAGCCAGTGACATTGCAATGAATAATCAAATCCAGTCCATTAATACATGGCTCTGTGGCTGGTGTCACCATCACAAATTTGGGTTCTTTGACTATGGTATGGCCTACACAGCACCAGGGCTGTTGACATCAAACAGGATCACAGGATGTCAGGGGTTGGAAGGGACCCAAAGAGATCATCGAGTCCAACCCCGCTGCCAGAGCAGGACCATACAATCTAGCTCAGGTCACAGAGGAATGCATCCAGACAGGCCTTGAAAGTCTCCAGAGAAGGAGACTCCACAACCTCTCTGGGGAGCCTGTTCCAGTGCTCTGTGATCCTTACAGTAAAGAAGTTCCCCCTTGTGTTGAGGTGGAACCTCCTGTGCTGCAGCTTACATCCATTGCTCCTTGTGCTATCACAGGGAGCAAGTGAGAAGAGCCTGTCCCCTCCCTCCTGACACCCAGCCCTCAGATATTTATAAACATTTATTAAATCCCCTCTCAGTCTTCTCTTTTCCAGACTAAAAAGCCCCAGATCCCTCAGCCTCTCCTCATAAGGCAGTGCTCCAGTCCCCTAATCTTCCTTGTAGCCCTCTTCTGGACCCTCTCCAGCAGGTCCATATCCCTCCTAAACTGGGGAACCCAAAACTGGGGAGGTCTCCAGGAGGAGACACCTTTCTTGAAGGGGGAAAGAGGTCTTGGCTCAGGAGATTTCTGGCTGATCATCAGGGCATTAAACTAGGTGTGAATGGGAGTCAGTGTGGGATGACACACCAGGGTTGGTGGGATGTGGGGCTAGTAAAGGCCTTCAGCCCATTACCCTGAAGCATGCTGGGAACACATCAGCATGGCCAAAGTCTCACAGAGATTAGCCAGGGACTCCTGAGGTAATAGCAGCCAACATGGAAACGTCAGGGAAACACTTTAAGGAAATTAAGGGATGTTTCTCTCAGCCCAGCTGAAGTGCATCTACACTTACTCCATTAAGTCTCTGAAGAGTCTGTATACCATCACGAGATGCACATGGAATAAACAGAACGAACTAGAAATCTGGGTGTGGACAAAGGGCTACAATCTCATTGCAGTTCCAGAGACATGGTAGGATAGCACCCATGACTGGAATATTGTCATGGATGACTATACACTTTTTAGGAGGGACCAGCTGACAAGACAAGGCAGTGAAGTTGCTCTCTATGTGAGTAAGCAGGCAGAATGCCTTGTGCTTAACCCAGGGTAAGAGTTAAAGGCACTGCTGTGGGTGTCTATTACAAACCACCAAATCAAGAGGAAGTTGTCTGTGAGACCTTGTATAGACATGTGGAAGTAGCCTGAAGATCACATACCCTGGTGCTCATGGATAACTTCAGTCACACTGATATTAGTTGGAAAGATCACATAGCCAGGCATACTCAATCCAGATAGTTCCTACAGTGCATTGGTGACAACTTTCTGATGCAGGTGATTGAAATAAAAACAATGAGAATTACAATGCTGGACCTTGTCTTAATAAAAAAAGGTCTGGTCAAGGACGTTAAGGTAGGAGGCAGCCTTGTAATGATAAAGTTTAGTATTGTTAGGGAAAGAAGAAGGGCAAATAATACAACTTCTGCCCTGAACTTTAGGAAGGCTAATTTTGTCCTATTCAAAGAACTACTTAGAAGTGTCCTGTGTGTCAGGGCTCTAGACGGTAAGGGGATCCAAGAGAGCTGGTTAATAAACACCACATCCTCAAAGCTCAAGAAAAATGTACACTCTTTAAAAAAAAAAAAAAAAAAAAAAGAGGAGGCAAGAGACCTGTATGAATAAACAAGGAGCTGATTGGAAAATTCAGATGGAAAATGGAAGTCTACAATGGGAAAAGGGTCTGGGCACTTGGGAGGATTATAGAAATACTGTTAAAGCATGTCATGATGCAACAAAGAACACCAGAGCTCTTTTCGAACTAAACCTGGCTAGGAAAGTAAAAGATAACAAGAAGGACTTCTTTAAATACATCAACAGTAAAAAGGAAGAATAGGGGAAAAGTGGGCCCATTTTTAAATGAGATGGGAGACATGGTGACAGATGATGCAGATATGATGGAATTACTGAATGCCACCTTTGCCTCAGTCTTTACTGCTAAAACCAGCCCTCTGGAATCTCAGACACTGGAGGTAAGAAAGCAAAACTGAAGGGAGGAAGACTCTGGACTGGTCAGTGTGGATTGGGTGAGAGATTGCTTGGATGGAATAAAACCACACAAATCCCTAGGCCCTTATGGGCTGTATGCATGAGTACTGAGGGAGCCATCTGATTGTGGTGCCACACAGTGATGGGGAGTCAGGCCATCTGAGGGGTGACTGTCAAGATGAAGGTGCCAGTCTCTTTTTGGTGGTGCCCAGTGATAGGACAAGGAACGAAGGGTACAAGCTAGACCACAAGAGATTCCTTCTCAACACAAAGAGACACTTCTTTATGGTAAGGGTGAGAGAGCACTCTATAATTTTTGAAAGACCATGACAACAGGGGAGGTGCCTGAGGATTGGAAGAGGGCCAATATCATTCCAGACCTCAAAAAAAGGAAAAAAGGAAGAACCAGGCAACTACAGACCAGTCAGCCTCACTTCCATCCCTAGAAAGGTGATGGAGTAGCTCATTCTGAATGCCATCTCTAACCACATGAAAGAAAATAAGTTTATAAAGAGTAGTAACCATGAATTCATTAAGGGGAAGTCTTGCTTGAATAAGCTGATAGCCTTCTATGAGGGCATGACCAAATGGGTAGATGAAGGGAGAGCAGTGGATAGCCTCTGTCTTTGGCTTCAGCAAAACTTTTGATACTGTCTTCCATAACATCCTCATAGATAAACTCAAGGAAAATGGGTTAGATGATTGGTCTGTGAGGTGGATTGAAAACTGGTTCAACAACAGAGTTCAGAGAGTTATGATCAGTGGTGCAGAGTCCAGTTGGAAGCCTGTGGTTCGTGGTGTTCCCCTGGGATCAGTACTGGGTCCAGTTTTTTTCAATATCTTCATTAATGACCTGGATGAGGGGATTGAGTGCACTCTCAGCAAGTTCTCTGATGATACAGAACTGGCTGGGGGCAGGGGGAATTGCTGACACACCAGAAGCCTGTGCTGCCATCCAGTGAGATCTGAACAGGCTGGAGAGTTGGGCAAAGGTGAACCTCATGAAGTTCAATAATGATGAGTGCAGCATCCTGCATCTGGGGAGGAGTAATAGCAGGCACCAGTACAGGAATAACAGCAGGCACCAGACAGGGACTGTCCTGATGGAAAGCAGCTCCATGGAGAAAGACCTTGGTGTCCTAGTGGACAGCACGTTCTCCATGGGACAGCAATGTGCCCTTGAGGCCAAGAGGACCAAAGGCATCCTGGTGGTGTTCCTTAAGAAAAATGTGTCCAGCAAGTGCAGGGAGTTTCTGCTCCCTCCCTGCTCTGCACTTGTGAGGCCACACCTGGAATACTGTGTCCAGTTTTGGGCTCCCCAGTTCAAGAGAGACAGAGAGATCTGCCAGAAAGTGTCCACAGAGAGCCATAAGGATGACTGTGGGACTTGAACATCTCTCCTGTGCAGAAAGACTAAGAGAGAAATGAGGTTTTTAGTCCTGAGAAGAGAAGGCTGAGAGGGGATCTTATCAACGTCTATACAGATGATGAGGGGTGAGTGTCAAGATGAAGGTGCAATCTCTTTTCAGTGGTGCCCAGTGATACAGGATAAGGAACAACTTGTACAAGCTAGACCACAAGAGGTTCCACCTTAACACAAGGAGACACATCTTTATGAGCACTGGAACAGGCTGCCCAGAGAGGTTGTGGAGTCTCCCCTGGAGACTTTCAAAACCTGCCTGCACGCATTTCTGTGTGGCCTTGGGGATCTCTGAAGGTCCCTTTCAGCCCCTAACATTCTGTGATTCTGTGTAACCCTAGTGCTCAGACTGATCTGAGTCTTCTTAGATTTTTCAGGATTGAAGTAAGATTTAGAAAATCTAAATTTAATGCAAATCTTCGCTTTCAACTCCTTCCATAATTTTAAGAAATTCTTCATATGTGTCAGTTCACTATCTGAAAATAAGACATGAGAGTACATTCTCTATCTGTTTTGTGTTGAAAATATTAGGTGTTTTGAGGGCAGTGGCTGATTTTGATACAGTTTATTTGCAGTCCTAGAATAATGGGACCTTGATCTTTTGTCAAGTTCCTAAGATGGATAAGTAAATAATTTTAGAAAATGAATGGCTAAAACAGTGGTAGGATAGTGTACTCAGTGATGCCCTAACAGCCTTCTGTGCAGATAAATTATCAAACTGACTTGAAGAAAGATGACAGGAGTATCAATACTGGATAGAATTGAGTTTGTGGGGAGGGAACAATACCCTCTCATTTCCACTGGGGCTTGGTAGGATTGAGAGAGGTGATTCTGTCACTTTGCTCTGGTAAGGCTTCACCTGGAGTACTGTGTCTAGCTCAGGAGCCCTCAACAAAACAAGGACATGGACCTGATGGAGCAGGTCCAGAGCAGGGCCATAAAATGATCAGGGGGCTGGAACACCCTTGCTACGAGGACAGGCTGAGGGAGCAGCGGTTGTTCAGCCTGGAGAAGAGAAGGCTCCAGGGAGACCTAATCATGACCTTCTGGTACCTGAAGGGGCTGACAAGAAGGATGGAGAGACACTGTTTACAAAGGCCTGTGGTGATAGGGTGAGGGGCAATGATTTGAAATTAGAGAAGAGCAGATTTAGATTCTATGTTAGGAACAAGCTCTTTACCATGAGGATGGTGGAACCCTGAAACAGGTTGCCCAGGGAGGTAGTCAAAGCTCCATCCTTGAAGTTATTCAAGGTCAGGCTTTGTGGGGCTCTGAGCAGTCTGATCTGATGGAGGATGTCCATGCTGACTGCAGGGGAGATTGGACTAAATGACCTTTGGAGGTCCTTTCCAACCCAAACCATTCTGTGCTTCTGTAATAGGAAGAAAAGCAATACAAAATTTGTAGGGGCAGGTGGGATCTAATTTTAGATCAGTTACTACAATTAGTGTAAATCCCTGAAAGCTTTCAGGCCTAGGAAGACCTTTTAATCATGAACCTTTGCAAGCTTTAAAGTTTTCTCATTATTTATTTTTATCTTCTTTTTAAAACTTTTTCTCCTTTTTGGCTTAGTAAGGGAGTTGTCATTCTGTGCAAACTTTTTCTGGGCAGTAATTTTATTTATGACAGTAATATGTCAGCAGTCAGTACTGCCTGCTTTTTCTTGTTCAGTGATTTTGGAAATGACATTGGATACCATCTTGCTTGTTGTGTCAGTACACAACCAGGGAGGGGTACAGGTATCAAACTGCTGCTCTATGTATCTCCTTACAAACAAAGTAAAACTTGAAATGTCTTTCTGTGAAGTCTGTGACTGTCATGATCCATTCTCAGGGATTTTCCTTTCCATAATGATACTGTGCTTTGTGTTTAAAAAATGGTGCATTGAGAAGGTAAGCAACATGAAACAAAATTTTAGAATACTAGTGTAATCAAATTAACCACATGGCTAGACAAAAATTCTCCAGAGAGAAGTAAAATTACTTTTCCTTATCATGACAGCTCATATCAGAACACTTGATTGATGTTATGGCTGGCAATTTTCACAGAGGGGCAGAGGCCTGGTAAGGATTGCAAACTTTATGTTCTTGCCTGAGACTGTTTTGTAGCTCTGTCTCTGTTGATATATTTGAATATGACTGACACAATCTTGAATTCCATCTGTTTTATAACCTTGTCCTCTTCCTCTAATCACTATTGCCCTTTACGAAGGCATCTTTGAGAAGGCACAAGCACATCATTGTTATGAGTCCTAAGATGCCATTTTAGCTCTGCTGAGAAGAAGAAAACACAAAACTCCTCATTAAGGTTTTGGATTTCACTTAATATCCCTTTAATTTTTTTTCATCCCAGTTCTGCAGAGATCCTGATAACATGAATGAGATTCACAGTTGTAAAGCACAGGCAGTGCAGGATTCAGTCCTTAAGCTGCAAACACTTTGGGGACGGGAGCTGCTCTTACTTTTCTGCGCTGCATGGTGTTGTGTATATGCTGGTGCTGTACAAACCAGAGCAATGAGGGTAAATTTCCCCCTTCAAAAGAATAAACCATTTTGTAGGAAATTATTTTGTTTCTTTGCATTACCAAAAGTTCATATTTCTCTCATTGCTATAAACTTCTGTAATTTTAAACAAGGTTCCTAGTATGACACAAACCACATCAGTAACGGAGAAAGAAGAGGAAGAGGAAGAAAGAAAGTAATTAGGCAATATGTAGAAGATCTGTAGTTACCCTGTATCCCTCTAAGACCAAGCGAGTTTTTGCTGACTGTCAGGCTCAGGATGAAACTATCACTTAGCAGTACACATTCAGATTGTATAAAAATGGCTCAATAATGGAGCCTTGAAGTCCCTACTGACTGGTGGTTTTAAAGCCTACTGCTTTGCTCAGAAAAGCGTTTCAGCTTGCTGAGCATGAACAAGTTGCCAGACCTGGGTCTTGGAACAGACCAAAATCAGAAGACAAGTCCTCTCTTTACAATAGTCATGATTTGCTTTCTTTTGATCAGATAGTATTGACTCTGCTGGAGGGTTTCCAGGGAGTGATATAAGGGCAGGAATTATATCTGTCTTTCCTTTGACTCCGATTTCAGTTCTAATTCATATTCCATGTACTCAGTATGTATATCAAACTGGTGTCCTTCAACTCTGTGAAGCTTTAGTTTCAAAATTTCCCATTCTCAAGGGGCCAGTGTTTGTGAGGCAGGGCAGTGTGTGTCTGGCTTTTCTTACTTCATGGATGGAAGAGACCAAGGCTTCTCTGTTGTAGAAAACCTTGTTTCAGAGACTCACAGATTGCTTTTGTGGCAGCTTTTCTCTTCCTTGTTTCTTCAGTGCATATATCCAAGAACAGCCTGCGTCTGTCAGATCCATTAATATTACTCCCATTTTATAAGGTGCCAAGTAGGAAAGAAGTCCACTGTTTGAAAATATTTGTTAAATGCTAGCAGATAGCTGAAAATAAGTAGTGATGTGACACTCCACTGACATTCAGAAGATCAGAAACAACCATTTGACTGCTCTCTAAGAGAGGCTGGCAGGCTTTCTCTGAAAGCACTGTCATCAGCTGATGGAAGACTGTTATTTGTCCTTAGCAATCTCACCTCCAGATTCCTCCTTACCTCTCAGTAAAGGCAGTTGGTTTTGCTGATTTCCTTTCCCTTTCTCCATCACAGCTGATGGCCTCATTACTGCTTGATTCAGACAGCTGGTTGTTACGGCACCAGCGCTTAAGAATATGGAGGCAGGAGGGCACCAGCCTCCAGCAGCTCCATAGAAGTGGCATTTATCAGGCCTTTGCTGCTCTTGGTAATAAGACCCTGGCTCTGATAACTGCTTCAGATTGGGCCATTTCTGTCAAATAACACAGAAAGTGAGTGGATGGTGCAGTGAAGACACGTTATTGCAGCTTGATGGTCTGCTGAAGTATTTTCTGAGACAGTATCTTTGTTTTCCTTTCAGCAAACCCCTGTGAGCTCCACTGTCGCCCAGTAGATGGCCATTTTTCTGAGAAGATGCTTGATGCAGTCACTGATGGTACTCCATGCTTTGAAGGAAGGCACAGCCGAGATATCTGTATTAATGGCATGTGTAAGGTATTGGGTATGTTTGCATGTTTCTTTCTCTTTGATATAATTTTATAAAGCTATGAGAAAAAGTTCAATGATTTGGGTTTTTTTGGAGTATGAAGGTGAACTATTCCATTGTGTCACATTTTAATGATTATGGAAATAAGTTTATAGAAACAGCTTCTCTAAGTTGATGTAAGAGTCATTTTCATCCTTTCTAATCATAGAACTGTCAGGGTTGGAAGGGACCTCAAGAATCATCTAGTTCCACCCCCTCTTCCATGGGCAGGGACACCTCACACTAGATCAGGTTGCACAAAGCCACATATATCCTGGCCTTAAAAAATTCCAGGAGTGGGGCTTCTCACAGCCTTCCTGGACAACCTGTTCCAGTGTCAACCACCTTATGGTGAAGAACTTCTTCCTGACATCTAATCTAGCTTGAGTCCATTCCCCCTAGTCCTGTCACTACCCAACATCCTAAAAAGTCCCTCCCCAGCTTTCTTGTAGGCCCCCTTCAGACACTGGAAGGCCACAAGAAGGTCTCCTCAGAGCTGTCTCTTTTCCAGACCAAAGAACCCCAACTCTCTCAGCCTGTCTTCATAGGAGAGGTGGTCCAGCCCTTTGATCATCCTCATGGCCCTTCTCTGGACACATTCCAGCATGTCCATATCCTTCTTGTAATAGGGGCTCCACTGTACTGGACACAGTCTCACAAAAGCAATGTAGAGGGGGAGAATCACCTCCCTTGACCTGCTGGCCACACTTTTCTTGTTGCAGCGCAGAATACAGTTGTCTTTCTGGGCTGTGAGTGCACACTGGTATCTCATGTTGAGCTTCTCATCCACCAGCACCCCCAAGTCCTTTTCTTCAGGGCTGCTCTTCAGCCAGTCACTGCACAAGCCTATATCAGTGCCTGGGATTGCCCTGACCCAGATGCAGGACCCTGCTCTTGGTCTTGTTGAACCTCATGAGGTTGGCTTGGGCCCAACTCTCCAGCCTGTGAAGGTCTCATTGGATGCCATCCCTTCCCTCCAGCCTGTCTGCTGCACCACACAGCTTGGTGTCATTGGCAAACTTGCTGAGGGTGCACTCAATGCCAGTGTCCATGGCACCAACAAAGATGTTGAATACAACTGGTCCCAGCACTGATCCCTGACGGACTCAACTTGTCTCTGGCCTCCACTTGGACATGGGGCCATCAAGCCAGTTCTTTAATCTACTGTGTGGTCCCTCCATCAAACCCATATTTTACCAGCTTGGACATCAGAATGTTGTGTGGGACAGTGTCAAAGGCTTTGCTCAGGTCCAAATAAATGACATTAGTTGCTCTCCCCTGTCTATTGATGTTGTGACCTTGTCATAGAAGGCCATCAGGTTTGTCAGGCACAATTTGCCCTTGGTGAAACCATGTTGATTGTGCCCACCCACCTCTTCATTATTCTTCTACCTCAGCAGTGCCTCCAGGAGGATTTCCTCCATGACCTTAGCCAGCACAGAGGTGAGACTGACTGGCCTATAGTTCCACCTGAATCTGTTAGACTGAGTGCTAATTACTTTTGGTACCTTTTAACCCCCCTCTTCTTCCATTATTTTAAAACAACAGTTTAAGAAAATCTGTTTGTTTCTGATCAGATGTTTTCACAAAGGATTGTAGCTTTTGGATAATAACTGGTGTCACTGCTTTCTGTGGTTTTTTGTTTTGTTTTTGTTTTTTTTTAATTGTATATAATGGTATACATTATATAGCAATTCTGAACTGACTTGTAGTAAGATCAGAGATTTGGACCTGAGGGCAGTAAAAAAATTTAGTTTACAGCAGTAAATGGAAAAATGCTGTGCATTGAGATGATAGGCAAGCAGAGGTGTATGGTTCAATGTTGTTTGTTGAGTACTTTACTTGCAGGGAATGTATCTAGAACTATGATTTATTTCTTTTGACTGAGGATTTGTGTCCTGTACCCCCTTGAACTCTGACTTGGTTTTGTTGTTTTTAACAATCCCATGCAATGCTACAGGCTTGGGGACAAGTGGCTGAAAAGCTACCTATTAGAAAAGGACCTGGGGGGTGCTGGTTGACAGCCATCTTAACATGATCCAGCAGTGTACCCAGGTGGCCAGAAAAGCTAAGAGCATCCTGGCCTACATCAGAAATGACATGGCCAGCATGAGTAAGAAAGTCATTACACCCCTGTACTCAGCAGTGGTGAGACCACACTTTGAGTACTGCATCCAGTTTTGGCCACCGTAGTACAAGAGAGACATTGACAGGATGGAGTGGGTGCAGAGAAGAGCAACAAAGCTGGTGAGAGGTTTGAAGAGCATGTCTGATGAGGAGAGGCTGAGGGATTTTGAGTTGTTTAGCCTGAGTAAGAGTAGGCTGAGAGGACACCTTATTGCTCTCTACAGCTACCTAAAAGAAGGTTGTAGTTAGGCTGGTGTGGGCCTCTTCTGCCAAGTAACTAACACAAGAGATGATGGCCTCAGACTGCACCAGGGTAAGTTTAGGTTGGATATTAGAAAGAATTTCTTTGCTGAAAAAGTGGTGGGGCATTGGAACAGGCTATCCAGAGAGGTGGTGGAGTCACACTCCCTGGAGGTGTTCGAAAAAAAATGTAGATGTGGCACTTTGGGACATAGTGTGTTGGTCATGGAGTTATTGGGTAGAAGGTTGGACTTGATGATCTTAGAGGTCTTTTCTAACCTTAATGATTCTGTGATCTTTGGAAACCAAAGCAGGTCTTGATGTATCATGGAAACTCTGGAAGCCTACTGTAGGGAGCTTGAGATCGCATGTCCTAACTCACTGAATAAATAAAAATGCAATTACAAGGGATTTCAGGAAGTCATCTGTTTCATCCCTTCTCAGCACCATGTTCCTTTTTGATAATTTTCACATTCTTTTCTTGAAGACTTTCAGCGATAGAAACTTCACCTTTTAAATAGGTTACTGGTATATCTTCTCTAAAGACTTTCTATTTTAATAGAATGTTAGTGCCTCAGAAACCATCAGTAAAAGATTTCTTTCAAGCACTTCTTGCAGGACTTGCACTTATGAGGAAGAGTTATTGAAACTGCTCAAGTTTGCATCAAGGAGATTCTGTTTGAGATCTGAGATCCAGGATGAGTCTTTGAACTATGATGGTGAAAGACCTGACCTGTTCTTGAGCATTTCAAGCCAGCTGGAGAGACATCTTCATCATTATTAAAACATGTGCTATATTGTATCAGTACCTTTCACTTGGCCAAGTGTTACATAGCTAATTCTAATCATAGATACTAATATACTTTAGCATTCATAGGCTTTGAGTCTCTAGAACTTTCTAAGAAAAAATTCTCCACAGTATTGGTGCTGTCATAAATACAGTTTTGCCAGCATTTCACATATCAGCTACCACTTCACATCTTTGACAAACAGATTTAATTGCAGTCAGAATCCCAGGGTGAACAATACAATCATGCAACTGCCACAAATGAGACCGAATGATGAATAGGTAACCCAAATAGCTCACATTTCTGGAAAAAGCAGTGTGCTTTTATCTAAAACAAGTACCAAACATTTGAGCTTGTTCAGGTGTCTCTGTATAATTCACTAGCTTTTCAGTTCAGCTAGTTACACATTATATATATATTACAGGTCACAGTGAATAAATCTGGAAATGCATTTAATACAGTCTGGAACATCATTCTTGTACTCCAATAGCAACATGTAGCTAATGATGTGAAATAAAAGAGTTCACAAATGTTAGTGGCGATGTCTGTTAAAGCCCTGTTCTGGTTTTTGGTATTATATCTCTCAAAAGCCCTTCACATTCTGAGTGCTAAAATAACACTTCACTGATGTCTGAAGTTGAGGAAAAAATAAAATGGTGAGATGTTGCACATTAGATACACTATCCGTATTGCTCACGTTTGGTGTGCAGAGTAGCTATTTTTTTAAAACTAAATTCGGAGTTTTCTCAGTGGATGTTATAATAAGGTCAATTCAGATTCAATGAAGAATTTAATCTCCTAAATTCGTCTGATTTCAGTCTAATGTTGCAGTTTGCCATCTTTTTGTTCAGAGCGATCAGAAAAATTTGTCTCACCTCAATGGCTAAATGTGGATTGAAATACCTCATTTTGGCTACCTGAGGTATACTGGGTGCTTTCCTAGCCACCTTAGCAAAGCTATACTGTGTATTCTCACACTGGAAGTGTGGACAGGTGCTAGCCTGTGCCTCAGAGCAGGTGGGGGTCTTACCCAGTAAGGTGTGCTCATTATGGTATTACTTGACAACTTGTTTTGACAGCTCAAAGACAATGTAGAATTGTTGGCTCATTTGAGGTTCTGGCATGTGAAATAGCTGAGTCCTCTCAGCTTTGCCCTTACAGAGAAGAGGAGCTATGTAAACACGTGTAAAGTCATTAAATCAGCTCAGTGCTGGAACCAGTGGCTGCAAAGGGAGATCTCAAAGCTGTATGCCTACAGTTGCCATCCTGTTCTCTTCCAACTGGGGCTAATAAGGACATAAGAGATGCAGTCCCCTTAATCCTTTTATTGTATTTGTTTATAGACTGGCCTTCTTAGACCCCCTCCTTTTTAGAAACTTGACTTATAAACAGCTTTGAGTGGAAGGAATCAACAAGATTTGTCAGTAATTTAATCTAAAATCATCAAGATATACTATGACTAGTTTGCTATTTAACCGTATTTGTCTGCACTCATCCTTTGTGTCATTTCCCCCCCTTTATTTAAAAGACCTTAAAGCATGCGTCCTATCTTCCTGTATTTCAAATTATACATCACCAGAACACTCTAATTCATACAAGAGCAGTCAATTGCTCTCCCATTGCCAACAAGCAAAGATACTGCCACTAGAGCATGTTTACTGGGCTCTGATGACTATTTTGGTTCAATACAAGCCATGGCATCATCTGAAAGTGAAGGCTTACATGGTGTATGCACTGAGAGGACCTACCATCCCTGCTGTTTCTAGTAAGCATTCATCTCCTGCACGAATTTTAATAGGCTTAAGAGACCTTCAGTCACGTAAATCTGTGAGCGGTCCTCTGTGGTAGTTCACAAATGTGTTGAGAAACTAATACTGTATTGGAGAATTACACAGCTGTGTAGTATTAGGGAGTAAAATGTGGGATTTTTTTCTTAATGAAAAGCAGACTGCACTTCTCAGATTTTTGTGGTAGCTATGCTCCTTCTCCCTGTGGTCCGGTCTCCTCCTCCCTCCGCTAGCCTGACAGGACTATGGTTCAGACCCATCTAGACAAATCAGATGATAAATGGGCACATCAGGACATAGTTCTCCCTATTCAAGGCAATGTCATGGCCAACATGACATGGACATGCTTTCTTTATTTGAAGACCAGTAAGGGAGACAAAGGGAAGGAAGAGCTTAAAATGAACAATGTGCTGTCCATATAGCTGTGATCCTCAGGCAGTAGATACAGCAGCGGCAAGGACTTTTTGTATCTGCCCCCTGCTGCCAGTCTGACATAGAAGTCTTTCCTTCTGCAAGTGGCAAAAGGGTAGTATGTGACTGATTTCCATTTAGTCACTGAGCAGCAGGAAAGAAATTGTCCATCCTTCCTGTAATGAAGCCAGGAAATTCAGGTCATTATTTCTGCCTCTGCATTATGCATTATAAAGCTGGGCTCAGGTGCATCGAAAAGGCTCTTGGCAATGGGAAAGGGCTGCCTGAAGGGATGCTAATTTTTGCCACACGTGCTGTGGCACACAGTGGTTGCTGTAGTGCAGCACGTTTCACTGGCAGAAGGTGCAGAAAGACGTCTGTGTGCAAAAGAATCAAAACCTGTTTGCTGCTGCCCTTTTTTTTTCTTGTTTATATAGCTTGTGCTTAGTCTCCAGATCCCTTTTAAATGGCTATTTGACAGAAATTTGAGGCACATCATCTAAGGCAGTTTTTGAAAATTTGTCTGATGTATATTTAGAAGAGCCAGAAGAATGAGGAAAGCAAGTGAAAGGGAGGAGGAAGCATCTAGAAATTAGTCTAATGGATGACAGAAATATTCACTAGAGTGGGAAAGCAAAACATGGCCTGGAAATTAAACGTAATGTGAATGTACTTAGAATGAATGACCACTGGAGGTGTTTAGTCTGACCTGAGAATATACATTTTGTTACTAACGGTCTTGTAAGATGAGGCCCTGTTGCTGGGTGTGAAGGTCCTTACACCACCAGCAGTACCCCAGAGCTAGGGAATAAAATGAAGGCTGTATTTACTGTGACACAGTGAATTGCCTGCCCTGCCACAATTGTCTGCAATGCTTCGTTCTTGGGGATCCCTGCACCCCACCCTGCCACATGTATGACTGTGATGTTTCAAGTATGAGAGCAAAAACAAAATCAGGCTTCTGTAGTCATAGAGGGAATGGACAAAGGGATTCCCTTTGTGTCACAGTCATGTCGTATGATGTTTTAATGCTATGGATGTGTTGCTAAATGGAATGTATGGCCAAGTGAGAAGGATCTGAACTGATTCTGACTGAGCTGAAACAGAATATTGCCCATGCAGAGATGCTAACTGGCACCCCAAAGCAAGAAACAGATGATAGTCTGGTGCTGCTGCCAGACTCCTTTGCTAGTGCCAGTGCAGTAGTTAAGAACTAATTTGTTCAGGGTCTGTGGATTTTTACACTACTCAGTACTTAAAAGGAAAATATGTGTAGTGATGGTCATTTCAGAATGTCTGACTGTCTGAACTAGACAAATTATTTCTGAGTGAAACTATTCATACAGCTGTGAACAGTGAGTGAAGATGAACAGAAACCTATTCAAGAACATTATTTCCTATTAGAGGTTTGAAAAAATGATACAGTTTGAAAACAAGTTTTGGGTGCTTGTTGTTTGTTTGTTTGTTTTCCCAATAAATTCAAAAGAGATATTTCCAAACACTGGTTAATAATACTTTATAACCACAAAAAGTTAATGGTTCCATTTCCAGATTTTCCCCAACCTTAAAACAGAAAGTTGATTACTGCTAATCTAATAATAAACCTGATAACAATGACTTTGGTCACTGTGTTGATGATAGACCAATAATTACACTGCAGAATGAATCTCTTTAAGAAAACAGCTACTTTAAATTCTTATGAAATGTTAAATATAAACAGCAGTGCATCTGTAGATAGCAGGTGAAGAGACAGATCTGAACTCAGCAAGATAAAGATACATCCTGCACTTATCTCAGTAGCATGTGTGTTCTTTGAATGCTTAATTGAATCCATCCCTGGTCAAATAGCTGCCTGCTTAGAGACAACAAAGTTCATAAACATCCTTGGTCCTGAGATGTGCCTGCATGAAACATGTTACAAAACCTTCTCTTTTGAAATGAGGATTGCCAAGGGTTAGAGCTGGGCTGGCCACTAGACAAGTTGCAGTCTCTCTATCTTAACCCCTTTCCCTTCCCAAGGAGGAAGAAAAAGGGAATAAGGGATAGAGACTTAAGGAGTGGAAAAGAAAATTAAAATGGCTCTGATGAAAATAATGACAGTAAAATGAAATATGTGCAACTATATACAAAACCAATATTGAACACAACCTTCCTGATGACAGTCAGTCACCATCACTACTGATGCTGTGGGCTGGCACTGGAGAATTCTTACACTGAACTCAGCAGCAGACAGGAACCAGATTCAGGAACATGCATCGTGATTGAAGACAGAATGCACAAAGTCCTCCCCCGACACCAACCACAGAAAGAGAGAACTTCACCCTTGTGATCCCTCAGCTTTGTACTGAATATGATGTGTATAAGAATACCTTGTGGGTCAGCTTAGGGTCACCTGAATTGTCTGCTTCACCCCAAAGGTGCAGCCTCTTGCTTGCTGCACCCATAATGTTACACACGGGATTTAGCAGTGACCTTTGTAGGAGCAAAGTAAAAGCCTTTTTGCATACCAGTCCTTGGTGGTAACTGTAAATATCTAGCTTTATCACAGGCTACAAGCAGATACTGTGTGCAGAAAACTGCTGTTAACTTCAGAAAGTGCAACTAGTTAGAAGAGATTCAACTGAAAAGTAAAATCACTGAACAGAACCAGTTCTGTTCTAGCTCAAACCAGGACAAAGATTCACTGAAAGGAGAAGCTGAGCCTCTGCTGCAGAACCTTTTGGCCTGGATGTTTCTTTTCAGAGCTGGCATCAATGGTGCTGGCTAAGTGTTGCTGTTAAGCGATGGATGACTCTTTTGAATCCTCTCTGCAAATGGAAGTGGCATATTTTAACACAATTTGTAACTCGAAGCTTTTCCTTATTTCCCATTTTGCAGCTTCTCTAGTTATGTAGAGGAAAAGCTAAGGTGTTTCTTGAACTCGAGGGGAAAAACACTAGAGAGTGCAGGAGTCTTTGTCTCTAGGCTGGTCTAATAGATGGATTTTCCTGTCAGAAGCTTACAGAAGATTGCAGTAGCTGATATACTGAAGATAAAACAAGATTAGAATCAACAGTGGACATACACAGATTTTCTTACAGCAAGGGTGTTAGAGAAGTTGGCAGGTATGGCATCTGGAAGCTTACTTGGAGAAAAACCATTGCTATTCATCTAAACCACAGGCCTCCAGGTGTCTTAGATATTATTGACAGCCATTTAAGTGTTGGGCCTTAGGATGTGTTCTACAACCTCCTGGTTTATAAGGAGAAGCAAAAAACATCCTGAAAACAAATTAAGACTTAGTTGAAGTTTAAGGGCATTAGTGCCTGGAAGTTTTGGGTTGGGCAAGGAGGAAGTTTTGTCGTGACTCAGTATGAACATTTTTTTTTTCTCACTTTCTCCCTGTAGCAAGCATGAACTGGAAAATCAGTCTCTATCAGAACTTTCTTTTGGCCCATTCCCCCGTACTGGAAAGCTGGAGAAGCAACTGTCATGGATATAAAATTTCATGCCTATTAAGAATTTCTTTTTGCCAAGGAGTTTGACTGCAGTAGTTCTGTACTGTCTGATAGCCACAAAAAACTGGCACACAGATTTCAGTTCTGTTACTGCATTGCGTTCCTGGCAGTCTGTGGATGCTTTACCACACAAGAAAGCAGACACAAATCCTAGATGTATTGGCCATTTGTAGTGGTGAGGCTATTTGGGTGTCATGTTTCCATCTCAAGCAACTTGTCACTACTGTGTGTTTCATGACATGGTGCATTTTGTTGCTTGTTTGTTTGTTTTGCACCATCATATGACACATGTGAGTTTGACTTGGATATAACAATCTCTACTATTAGTTTGTTTATGTAGGGTATATGCTTTTCCACAAGATTGATTCTTCTCTTTCTCAGAAGAGTGGAATATGCTGAAAGCAGCCATACGTAAGCTCTGAGTATTTCATAATGGAGATCACATTTATTCTGAAACTGTTTTTCCTTCTAGACTGTTGGCTGTGATTATGAGATAAATTCCAATGCAACTGAAGACCAGTGTGGAGTTTGCCTGGGAGATGGCTCTGCTTGTCATACAGTGAAGATGATGTTTAACCAAAGCGAAGGATTTGGTAAGTTGTGCTTCTCTTTTAAACTTTCCAATTGGCGGAGTAATTTTTCTACATAAAAGGGATTAAGTGCTTTTACTGCAAACTGGGTGATCGGTTTGTGTAGGAAAATGTAAATAGGCCTTGCTTATGATCTGTGATCACAGAAAAAATCTGTTGTCTCTCCTTTTTAAGTTCACCTTTTCCAATTAAAATTGTGTCGGAGACCACTAGGCCCTATGCAAGTTACACAGATAATAATAAAACCCCAAATGGCAAGCATTTAATAAATGAATATATCTTACCACCTTCAAAAATATGGGCCAGACCTCTGGACAGTGTAAAGCACCAAGAAAATGCTGGAATGACTTGTTTTTTGATCAATTTCAGAGTGTCATAAAACTGATACCATTGTCTCTAGTGACTATATGTGACCTCTTCCCATGCAGAACTTTGTGATGACTGCAAAGGAGCGTTACTGTGCACAGCAGAATGCTTGCAAGCTGTGCAGATTGTTTTAGAAGGAGAATAAATTGCACTGCTGGATGAGAACATGCATTGGAATAAAAGAAGTACTGAGGCATCAGGGACAGGGGTTTAGGACTGTGGCAGATGCAGGAAGTGTGGAACAAGGGGTAACAGCAAGAGGGAACGAGGTTGTGAGAATATAAGGGATCTGCCTCGGAAGAAGGAATAGGTAGGAAACAAATGGCAGTTAGAAGGATGGGCAGTTGTTCTGTCTTCATTGTTTTATGTCTGTAGGGGGAAATTGAATTTCCCACTTCCAGTAACAAGGGGTCAATGCATTTAAATCATTTAAATTTATGAAAATGAGGGACTGTACATTAGAAGCAGAGGTGTCATACTCTGGTGCTAGTCAGATAGCAAGATTAGATCCATGTCACTTCAATGAAAGAATGAATTTTAGCAAACCAGGAAACTGTGGCTGTATTCACCCTAAGCTTGAGGTTTATCCTGGTCCTGTTACCTCCTCAACAACTGTCTGTGACTGAATCAACTTGTGTTGTAGTCTCCGTGCTGCCCCTGTTTCTTTTTGTGCAGCTGAAGTGCGGAGATCTGGTATGTGCCTGAACTATCCCCAGGATGGAGCATGGATACAGCCATAATGCAAATATTGATTGTGAATCCTCACTTAGGAGACTGTCTTTAGACTGTATTTTTTTTTCCCACTACCATAACACACTGCAGTGCTCTCTACATTCTTATTGGAAGGCTGTATGCAATCATACTTTGACTTGCAAACCCACTATGTCACTAGAAGGCTGGGCTGTTTTCCACATGATATTCTTACAGTAGTGCCTAGAGCCTGGCTTACTGGAAAAGTGTGCCTCAAGAACACGCATTTTTAAGATATCTCACAGATACAGCAAGCTGGAGAGCAGGATGGAGCTGTTGTGATATGGGAAAACAGCTAGATCTGATTATTATCTGATCTGCAATACCACGCTAACCACCTGAGTGGTATATCTCCACTCTCATTTCAATGACAGCTCTCCAGTCCTGGAAGAGTTGTGCCTACAACAAGGGTTGCATGAATTTATTCATTTTGTGCTCTCATCCATGTTAGTAGCTTATAGATTTAATTTCAATTAAAAAGGGAAAGATCAATAGCAGCTGAGAGCAGCCACTTCACAAGTATGTGGTAGCACCCACAGTATAAATGCTTTAGGATTTAGTGAGCACAGCATTTTTTGTTAGCTAACAGTTTGGCTGTTACTGAATTCTATATCTCTAGATATTTATCCCATGAAATCATACAACCAGGAACAATTTCATAAGCACCACCAACATTATTTTTTAAAGAAAAATTTACTATATTGGATGACAGACTCAAAAGCTTACTGCTAATTAGCCTTGCTGTCTGAAGCAGGTAACATTTATTAGGAATTAGTGTGAAGTTCTGGGAAATCAGGAGGCAATTTAGCTACTCAAGAAAGGGAGGGCCAGCAAGAAGAGAGTGTCGTATATTGTCTAAATGTCAACATCTATCACTAGACAGTTGCAATACATGTAAAATCGGGTTTATGAGCAACAGCAGGTGATTCAGGCAAAAATAATTATGCAAAAACTTGGGAGTAGACACAATTTTATGTTACAACAGCAAGAAAATTACAGTTTATTGGTTTTATACTTTGTATTGTGAACAAATACTGTTCCAGTTACATCTGAAAAAAAAAAACTACTGGAAACAGACACCAACATTGCAAAGACAAGCTATCAGGGTGTGACACAATTAAGATTTTCCATGCTGTGTTAATTTGGCTTACTTGTGAGTACGCCTTCTAATTGAGTCTTTAGCCACACAGTTACATGCTGTGTTCTTAGCACTTCTCCTCTGCACTGAATGGATATAACATTTAGGACAATTGTTACACCTTGGTAACTTGTAATAGGTTTCCTGTAATGTAAGTTACTCAGTAATATTCCAGGTTTTGTTATTTCCTTCCCTTAAAAAGGCTGAGAAGTTTGGATTTCCATGGTCTGTTTAAGAAACTTGCTGAAGGTGGCATTCAGAAAACTCTCCCTCTAGAACATTAATCACTGGGGAAAATAAATTTATTTTATTATGTATTATTAATGTAATTAGGAAGGGCCTGAAAGATATTTTTTTTTTGGTACCATAAACAACATATGATATTAGAGCCAATACTTACCACCCCACGTAAAGGCAGCAAATTAAATTCAAATGTTAAAAACTTTAGAGCACTTATTTACAACAGCACAGGATATAAGTACTCTGGTAGGTGGAAAGAATTAATACTGAAAATCACCTAACTATGCCCAGTGTTTCTTTATCTCACTCATGTCAGTGTGTAATGAAAGGTGATCAGCTTATTTCACAAGAAAGCTGAACGGGACATGAGTCTCAGAATTTAGTCCATGACCTCAGCAGTGCGTGGTGAGGGCTGGGGAACGACGCATGATCCGGTCTTTAAGTAAACCTACATACACTGCAGCTTAAGCTCTCTCCTGCTTGTGGACCTGTCACCCACCCAATTTCTAAGGACCAGTAGGTGCAATAGCAAAAATACTTTCTGAGTTTGTGTTCAAATTACTGTGTGAACTTCCTATTTTTACAGTTCAACAGCCATAGCAATGGTGACTCACGATAAGGTGAGAAGTATAGAGCCCTATGTCATACATTGCCTGTTGTTCAAACAGAATTCTGTAAGGGATGCTGTAGATTCATTCTTAACACAGATACCAAAAATCTGTTTATTGCAGATAACTTTTTACATGAAGGCCTGTTGAACTTCCTCATGAGAATCACTGGATTACTAAAACATTCAACTGATCATAGTAATCTGAGGCCTTTGAATAACGACTCTTTTTTTTTTTTTTGTAGCAAGCTTTTCTATGAGAAACAATCATGAAGAACTTAAGTGACTTAAGGGACATGGAATTATGTACATACCTGTGCACTGATGACAGATGGAAACATTCCTTGCAATTTGGAAAGATTTTTCTCACAACTGACTGCTTATTTGCTGGGTGGCCCCAGCGTTTCTCCAGATCATCTCACATTGCAGTATTCCAGAGCCCTTGGGCATGGTTACGGAGATGTTCATACTCTTCTGAGTAGATTTTCCCTGTGAAGCTCAGAAAATAACTTTCCTCCATATCCCTTCTGAATACCCCTGTCTCTATGTGTGTTTGTATTCCCCAACTAATATAGGAAAATCTGGCCTGGAAAATCACAGTATTAACTAACTGAAATACAACATACATAATAACACATTTGTCTATGTTTTTAATCAGAGCTCAACGAAGTAAAATGCAATGACATTTCTATTGTTCACTTCCATGAACCTTTCTTGTTTCTTAGGGTATGTTGATATTGGGCTAATTCCAAAAGGTGCAAGGGGAATCAAAGTCATGGAAGTTGCAGAAGCAGGAAATTTCCTTGCTGTGAGAAGCAAAGACCCAGAAAAATATTACCTGAATGGAGGTTTTATCATCCAGTGGAATGGTGAATACAAAGTGGCAGGCACCATATTTCAGTATGACAGAACAGGGGATCTAGAAAATCTGACTGCGCCGGGACCCACCAATGAATCAATATGGATTCAGGTAAATAGGAGATCACTAGCAAAACCTGCTGGCTTTGAATGGCAGCAGAATGTGCCTCTGAAACAGAGGCTGGAAAAATATTTGTGTATAAACTGCACCTCCGGTAACACTGTCTTGTTAAATCAGTTGAGCTGCTTTGGAGATAAATAAAGGACACCTTGCTTGAGGCAGTTGTTCACCCTGCCTGAAAACAGGTGTGCCCAGTATCACAGTCTGATGGTTACTAAAGGCTGGTGTAATCCAGTGCTGTCACAAGGATAGGCATCCTGCCACCTGTATTTGGTCAGTCCTTTGGTCAAACTTCCTTGTCTCTTGTGCCAGAGACTTTGTGACTTTGATATGGAGCAAACCCAGATGATAAGTAACTGTTTATCACAAAAAGCAAGCTCATATCAAGCTGTGAACACTGCGAGCTAGGAAAGGCTGGCAGCAGTGACACCTTACACTAAGGAAGAAAATGCAGCATTAGATAAATGAATTAATGGCTTATGGTAAGCAAAATTGATATATTTGGCATCCAATGAGGTTGATCCCTTTTGTTTTCTTTGATGTTACCTTACAGATTCTAACTTAAACATAACCAGCTTCTGTTAATTAAATTTATCCATTTTTCTCTGAATTCATCTTTCCTGGCTTGTGTTGTCTGTGTATCTATCATGCAATCAGAAACATATTAGGAGTGTGATGGGAGCCACCTTCACACTTTAAATATCTGAAGAGAAGGCACATTTAATGGGTGCTCAACCTTTACTTGTAACAAGGTCAAGGAAAGATTTAGGAGGAAGAGTAGAAGTTCATTGCTGGTCTTTTTGACCTTTGATGATGTAAGTTTTTTTCTCCTTTGTATCAGCAAAACAGTAAATTTCTTGAGTGCTTCTTCTCCATTTGTGTTTTCCTTCTTAAAACAGAAACACTGGAAAATAATAAAGTAATATTAAAGCAGTGTCTGAATAAAATCCTTGCTTTTCTGATGTACTGGTTGTTCTGTAAAAGCTGTTTCAGAAATGTAGGGAAAGTATAATTTGTAATGTTGATAGGCAATTGCTCTTAATCAACAGCACATTTGGTAGTGCCTTGAATGGACTTGGCATTATCTTTACTTACAGTCAATTGGATAACAATTACTCTGACCTGTGCTTGCAAAAGTGTGTGGCCAGCAGCCATATCTTAGAAAGGTTCACACATATGCTTGTTGGTGCACAAAGGGAAGTTTTGACAGCCTGCTTTTCTAAACTGATAGCAGGCTCCCAAATGGGCTGCTTTAAACCTTGCTCATTCTTCTGTTTTCATGCTTTGAAAGCTTTGGGCCAGTAGATTATTAAAATCATAAGTAATTAAATATACTGCACTGTTTCTCCAGCTACTTTTTCAAGAAACTAATCCTGGAATCAAGTATGAATACACTGTGCATAAAGAAGAAAGTCATGAGAATGGAATTGAGGGGCCAGAGTATTTTTGGCAATATGGAAACTGGACAGCCTGCAGTGTTACCTGTGGAAGAGGTAATTCCTCTCTTCCTTTTCCTCTTACTCTTTGCCTTCATTACTGGCAAATCTTTAAGTTATTCCTCCAAAGTCCTCAAAGAGGTAAGATTCTTTAATCTCCATTTGTTGGGAAATCAGATCACATGGTTACAGTAATGTGTTTCGGCTTTAAAATAAAATGCTGTGAAATCATTTAAGGCAAACAGATTTCTGGTACACCTCCCCTGAAATTCTCAGCCTCTGGTGTTCAAAATGAAAAACAACAGCTTTCTTTTACACATAATTTGTTGTCAGTGTAGTTCACAATAGTCATAATTCCCAGCAAAACTAATTTCTGACCTACTCTTGTTTCCCTACTGAGTCTTTCAAATGTGTGAATTAAAGAAAATACTCATTTCTGTCCTGCCTTGATATGCAACTGTGCTGTTTGTGCATTTGTCAGTAATAGCTTTATTTAAAGCAGTCTTACTTGTCTTTACCAGTCTCAGTGCAATGGCTTGGGAATAGCTGCAGTTACATTGTGGTTCTGTGCAGCATGTTAAACCAGGCAACCAGAATGATGATCAAATATCTGGAAGTTTGCCTTTAATAACACATAGAGAATGCTAGCAGGAAAATAAAAGTAGTTAACATCAATGCTTGGAATAAACCATCGATAATGATAAAGAAGTCTGAAAGTTTCTTAACCAGAATAAAGGGAGTTGCCCTCTCCTTTGCAGAAATAATTTTTAAAATATGAGAAAAATGTTGTATGTGAAAGAAAATCTGCACCTTGGGAGAAGAGATGGCAGCCTTCCATCTGAATTAATTCCTGAGTTTAAATGAGGAGAAGTCCTGTAGATAAAAATGGGAACTTTGTTCTTTGACCATCTGTATGAAAGCTTTAGAGATCAGTAGAAGATCAATGTTACAGCCATTGGACAAAAAAAACATGAATAAGCCTTTTCCTAATGCTAAGAAAACTCTAATGTGTGGGGGGGTGTGTGGGGGGGTGTTTGATAATTATTGCTTTCATTAACAACTTTCCAGAAAAAAGAGAAAAGACAAGCCAACGCGGTAACAAATTCGGTTCACAGAATCATAGAATCATAGGGATTCAAATGGATCTCTGGAGATCATTGAGTCCAATGTGCCTGGCAAAGCAGGATCACCTAGGACAGGTCACACAGAAACATATACAAACAGGCCTTGAAAGTCTCTAGAGAAGGAGACTCCGCAATCTTTCTCGGCAGCCTGTTTCAGTGCTCCATCACCCTCACAGTAAACAAAGTTTTTCCTCATGTTGAGGTGGAACTTCCTGTGTTCCAGTTTGTGTCTGCTGCCACTTGTCCTATCACAGGGAACCACTGAAAAAAGACTGGCCCCTGGAGAGCTAGGCAGAGAGGAACATAATGAGGTTCAACAAAGATAAGTGCAGAGTCCTGAATCTGGGAAGGAATAATAAACTGCACCAGTACAGGTTAGGAGGTGATCTGCTGGAGAGCAGCCCTGTGGAGAAGGACCTGAGAGTCCTGGTGGACAAGAAGTTACTCATGGGACAACAATGTGCTCTTGTGGCCAAGAAGGCCAATGGGATCCTGGGGTGCATTAAGAGGAGTGTGTCCAGCAGATCAAGGGAGGTTCTCCTTTCCCTCTACTCTGCCGTGGTAAGGCCACACCTGAAATATTGCATCCAATTTTGGACTCCCCAGTTCAAGAGGGACAGGGATCTACTCGAGAAAGTCCAACTGAGAGCTACCAGGATGATTAAGGAACTGGAGCACTGCCCTATGAGGAGAGGCTGAGAGCCCTGGGGCTTTCTAGTCTGGAGAAGATTTAATAAATGTTCATAAATATCTGAGGGCTGGGTGTCAGGAGGGAGAGGACAGGCTCTGCTCAGTTGCACCCTGTGATAGGACAAGGGGTAATGGATATAAACTACAGCATAGGAGATTCCACCTCAACACGAGGAGGAACTTCTTCATTGTCAGGGTCACAGGACACTGGAACAGGCTCCCCAGAGGGATTGTGGAGTCTCCTTTGGAGACTTTCAAGACCCATCTGGATGTGTTCCTGTGGGACCTGTGTTAGATTCTATGGTCCTGCTCTGGCAGGGGGGTTGGACTCACTCTCTGGAGTACCTTTCAACCCCTAACATCCTGTGATCCTGTGATGTTATGGAAGACAGTGTCAAAAGCCTTGCTAAAGTCAAGGTAGACAACATCCATTGCTCTCCCTAACCACTGAGTCATAGAAAGCTGTCAGATTAGTCAAGCATGATTTTTCCTTGGTAAATCCATGCTGACTGCCCCTGATAACCTTCTTTTCTTCCATGTGCTTAGATGTGATCTCCAGAATGAGCTGTTCTGTCACTTTTCCGGGGGTAGAGGTGAGGCTGACTGGTCTGTAGTTTCTTGGCTCTTTCTTCTTGCTCTTTTTGAAGACTGGAGTGACGTTGGCTTTCCACCAGTCCTGAGGCACCTCTATCAGTTTCCATGATCTTTCAGAAATGATGGAAGGTGGCACTGCAACAAAAGCCAGTTCTCTCAGCAGCTGTGCGTGCATCCCATCAAGGCCTATGGATCTGTGCATGTTCAGTTTGCCCAAATGATCTCTAACCCAATCCTCACTGATCAGTGGAGAGTCTTGCTTCCACCAGGCTTTCTCTCTTCGCTCTAGGGTCTGGGATTCCTGAGGGCTGGTGTGACAGTTTTGACTCAGCCAATAACTGAGTTCCAACAGCCTGGCTCTCACAAAAATGACACTAAAGAAAAAAAAAACTAAAAAAATGTAAAAAGCCTCCCCAAAAGCCCCAAAGCCCTGTGTATTGAGATAAAGAGAGTCTAATGGAATAATACAATATACAATACTGTATACAGTGTATTTCACAGCAAAAACAGAAGCAAGCCCAAAATACGCCAAGCTCAGAACACCCAAACGCAGAAGCTGAAGAAGCCCCTGGAAACAGAAGCATCTCTCATTACAGTCCAAGCAACAAGCCCCATGATCCTTTGCTCTGGCCATCATGGTGGTTCCATATACATCAGACATGAAAGTCAGCATGGTACTGAATACTCAGCAGCTGATGCAGTAGGCTGGCTGTCTCGTCCGGAGGGGGAAAGAGACTCGGTTCTTCTTGAACATTCCTGTGTTACGAAATTAGAGGCACGAACAAGGCCCGAATATCATCAGCAAGGCTATTTATTAACAGAATCAAGTGGAGAGAACAGAAGAAGCAGGGGGGGGAGGGGGAGGAGAAGGAAGAGGAAAGGAATTATATTACCACCCTCCCCTCAGCCCCAAGACAGCTTGGGTCTGTGGAAGGGTGCTGCTGCCTCCTCATTGGCTTGTGCTGTCCACCCTGAGGGAGGGGAGGGAGAGATCTCAAAGTCCAAATCCAAGTCCTTCTCTGAACAGCCTCCAACATGTGGTGTCTTCAGTAAAGATGTCTTTTCTCATGAGTTGCAGCAGGCAGAACTTAGGGCACAGAGAGAGGGTTCCTCTTGGTCTGCTGCCTCCACACTATGTGGTGATGTCTTTCTCTTCTCTCCTTGTATTTTCTTCTCCTGTGCAGGCATTGCTCAGGTCTTTTATACAGTTTTTTAGTCACAGGGTTTTTTAGGTATGTGTCCAGGTATTGTCTCCAAGGAGTCTTCCTGTGTATTATTTCTTGTGTGCTTACAGGGGTCCAGCAGAGGAGGGGGGCCTCCACCAGCTCCTTTGCCTTTACAGATGATGAACCTGTTGTCCTTTTCACCATCCTCCCTTTCCAGGGTAGCTGATGGGTAGAGATGATCTTGTCTGTGCACTTTCCAGAGAGTCCTTATCCAGTGGGTCTGCCCATTACACATTTCTGTTGTCTAGGAGCAAAGGTGATTTTATCTTTGTTGATTCACATCAAGAGAGACAAGATTTAGTCTCTTACACTGTGCCAGCTAGTCTCTCCCAGCCGAAACCAAGACAGCAGATCTGCATTCTCTGTTACCTGGACTCCCACCTCATTCAGCAATGGGCCCACATTTTCCTATTCTTGTTTTTACCACTGATGTATTTGAAGAAGCCCTTGTTCTCTTTTACTTCCTTTGCCAGATTTAATTCTAAGAGCTCTTTGGCCTGCATCCCTGCATACCTTGTCAGTGTTCCTACAATTTTCCCAAGTACCCTCTCCCTTTTTCCACATACTGTGAACTTCTTTTTTCTACTTGAACCTTTTCAGCAGATCCATGTTCATACATACAGGTCTCCTGCCTCCTCTACTCGATTTTTTACTTAAAGAAATGCACCTGTCTTGAGCTTGGAGGAAGTGGTGTTTGAATATTAACCAGCTCTCTTGGCCCCCTCTACCTTCTTGAGATTTTTCCCATGGGATTCCTTCAAGTGGGTTTTTGAAGAGGACAAAGTTAACCCTCCTGAAGTCTAGAGTTTCAACCCTACTTGCCCTGCTTCATCCCTGTATGATACCAAACTCTACCATGTCTTGATCACTGCTGCCAAGGCTGCCCCCAACCAGACCTTCTTTGTTTCTTTATACAAGGTCCAGCAGCACATCTCTCTTCATTGGCTCTTCCACCACCTGCATCAGGAAGTTACTGTCAATGCACTGCAAGACCCTTTGAGGCCTTGTTGTCTGGCCTTTCCAACAAATGTCAGAGTGATTGAACTCACCCATGAGCACCAGGGCATGTGCTCTTGAGGCTACTTGCAGCTGCCTGTAGGCAGCCTCATCAACATCTTCTTCCTGGTTTGGTGGTTTGTAGTAGATATCTACAACAGTTTTGCCCATATTTGCATGCCCCTTAATTCTTGCCCATAAGCTTTCAACATATTCTTCCTCCTACCCTGGGTAGAGCTCAATACATTTCAGTTGTTCTCGCACATAAAGAGCAACTCAACCACCTTGCCTTGAAGGTTTGTTTTTCCTTAAAAGTACATAGCCATCCGTGACAACATTCCAGTCATGTGAGCTATCCCACCATGTCTCAGTAAGTGAATCAGATCACAGCCCTGCCACCAAATGCAGATCTCCAACTCCTCCTGCTTATTCTACATGCTGCATTGGTGTATGAGCGTTTCAGAGGGGGAGCTGAGCACGTGGGTTTTGCCCTTGAGGGGTAGTAGGCCTTCTGATTCTGAAAAAATGCTATCACACTGCCTCACAAGTGCTGGGCTACTACACCCAAAGGCCTCACTACCAAACCTATTTATATCTCTATCCCCCTTCAAATCTAGTGTAAAGCTCTGTCAATCAGTAGTGCAATCTCTTGCGCAAAGATACTCTTCCCCCTTTGAGAAAGGTGTTACCCTCGAGGTGCCAGAAAGCCTGATGCAGTATAAGCCACTCCATTGTCCAAAAAGCCAAAGTTGTTATGGTGACACTAGCTACAGAGGTATGTATTAACTGACTGTGTTCATCTGTTTATCCCAGTGTTGCTGCTTGTGACTAGAAGAAGAAGAGAGGAGAAGATAGCCTGTGCCCAGAATCCCTCACCATGGGTCCCAGAGCTCTAAAGTCTCTTTTGATTGCTCTTACACTACCCAGTCTCAGCTTGCTCTCAACATTGATCAGCAATGGGTAGTAGTCTGAGGACTGTACCAAACTAGGAAGTTTTCCTAGTGACATCCTTAACCTGGGCTCTGGGGAGACAGCTTACTTCTCTGTACAGAGGGTCTACCTGGGATATTGGACTCTCTGCTCCCCCGAGGAGGGAGTCACCTACAACTATGAGTGTTTTTTTCTTCCTCATGGGTATAGTTATAACACAGGCAGTAGGGCTTTCTGATTGTGGACATAGCTCTGTTGTAGACTGCCCATCTTCCACATTGTCATTTGATTGGACAAGAGCCTCCTATGTTTTTCAGTGGCACCTGGCAGGGTGAGGTGAGCAAGGAAGGAGTTCATCTATTGACTCAACCATGAACTTGCCTCCATTCACTGCTCTCATCGAGGCTACTGCTTCCGGTCTGGTAGGGGCTGGATACAAAGGCCCCTTGTTCCTGTGTACTTTCTGATGGGTACTTCCATTTTTGTTTCAGGGAGGGCAGAGTCTGGCTTCACCAGTCTGTCTCCTGTTCTGATTCCCTGATCTTCCTCAACGTTTCAATTTCTTCTTGCAACTCTTCTGCCTAACGGAGGAGATGATCCACCAGCTTGCAGTGCACACAGCATTTGTCACAACTCCCACTTGATGCCTTTTGCGAGTCTGGAAGCAGTGATGAATAAGGAGTAACAATTTTTTTAACATTCCTGTCAGGGAAGACACTGAAGTATTGTATTTTCTGTGGTTTGGACGAAGGATATTGCATAATCTTAATTTTAGAAGACTAAAGGAATTTTAGAAGAATATTCCATCCACATAGCATTTGTATATTATAAAAAATATTTTAGTATAGATAATGCACATATTCTAGAGGTGTTTATACATCCATATATAAATATGTATATCTGTTTGTGCAGATATGTGGTTTGTATTTTGGAGGTTGTTTTTGGTAAGAGTCTCTCAGCACAAAACACCACGTGCTTTCTGGTTAGCAGGAAACAACATCTCTAAATAGGTACCCAAAATAACTGTTCTGCTTAGCTGCATGCTCTGTGTTTCAGGTCTGATACCTAGTTGTGAATAGTGTTTAATGAACAGTTGTCATAACAAAAAGATGGGGAGAAAAAGTGTTATTAAGCTGTTTGTTGGGTTGATTTGGTTTTTTTACATCAGCTGCACTTTTCCAGGAACTGTTTCTAACTAAGTAAATTATAACCCTGTGTACTACCTTCTGACTATAGAACTTGATTTTAACTGTCACCTGGATCACTTAAATACAGGACTGGAGGATACAGTGTTTTTTTCAGATTTTATTTAATAAGAGGCTTCCTCTGTTTACTGTCTTCAGGCTCGTGATAAATATTTTTTGAGCTCATTGGCTTTTTCTTTACATAAGTAGAAATTATGTGTTTCAGACAAGATTGTGGATTTATTGACATGAGTTTACAGGAGAACCAAAAGGTGCATCTTAACAGGCACAGAACCCTTACCAGTTCTCTTCATCCCTTCATGGACAGGAGAAAAGAAATTAAAAGACTCTTTGCTCTCTTCTCTTGCATACATACATTATAAAAGCAGCTGAACAGGTCTGAAGGAGGATGTAATCTGCTAATATTTAACACACTCAGGGTATTGTTGCTTACTCCCTTACCCAGAAAAACAGGAAGCCTTGGCACAGAGTTTCAATGTGTCACCTGAACATGGGGAGTCTGTATGCAGCTTTCTGCAGGTACTCAATGCTTAACCTGGTTGCTTAACCTAGGCTGTCTGAATCTGGACCAGCTGTGTTGTTGTCATAGTAGCTTGGCATTGAATCTGATATAGGTATCCCTACTAAGCACCCGTGCTGATACAGTTCCCATAGCAGGTTTATCCCCAGATCATCAGAGCACACACACATCAGCAGAAATACCTGGAGCTTTGTTGCAGGGAAGGTGTATTTGGAAAACGTTAGGTCTCCATCATTAGGGAAATTGGAAACTAGTCTTGCTACATTTAGCAAAGAATATGGTTATGGTAGTGATTGTGGACCTAGAACCAGAAAGTCTCACACGGTTATGCATTATAGTGGCTTGATTCCCCCAAGTTCAATTCAGAAACAAGGGGGAGCATGAAGGCAGAACTACATGTTCCTGATGTTGCTGGATTGAGCAATAACTTTCCCTAACTTCCAAAGAGCTTCCTTCTGTCTTTAGATGATGAGATTGATTTTATCTCAGTGTACACTCTGTTTAGATTCAGAGTTCATTGTTGATGGCAGTAACAGACCATTTGTGCCAAATCTCAGGCCTTTGAAGAATTTTGAAAGGTCCGTAAGATGAAGTACATTGAAGCAGTCAAGATCATCTTCTGCTACTGGTGTGTTGCATGACAGGTCTTAATGAAGACAAGCCTGCGGTGGGAATCTAGGAGACAGGAAAAGTTGCATTTGTTTAGACTACAAGTAACCATAAAGTAACCTTGAAGGAGTTTTGCAGGTTTTGTTTGGTAAATAATAAACAGATAATTTTTTTAGGAAGGAAGGGAAGGAGGGCCAAGAAAGGTATATCACTGAACCAACTTTCATTGCCTCAGCTAGTGGGAGAAATTGTTCCTTTACCTAGAATTTTGTTCTCCTAGCAAACCTGGACCTGCCTAAATAGGCCTCTCATCATAACTGGTACCAGTATATCCAAGGGCTCTTTGGCTTGTTTTAGCCACAAGTACCAGGACAATGCAAATGAAAGTTCTCTGGAGCCAAGAGAGTCCAGGTGAGTTAGGGAGTTTCAAACGGGGCTACAGGCATGAGATTAGGGTGATACAGGAAAGCCTCATGTATCCTAGAATTAGAAATACGGTTTTAGTCCAATGATACAGCTCCTTATTCAAGGAAGACATACCTGGAGAAAGTCCTAATGATGAATAATATTTTTGTAGAGTGAAGCTGTCCCTTCTCAGAATTAACCCAGGGCAGCTTCATAAAGATATCTTCCAAAAGATTCTTGATGTCAGTGGAGCACCACACCATGGCTTGATGTGTGTTCTTTGCCCGCTCTGTTGCAATTGAGAAAGAGAAAATGTAAACATGTTCATGTTTTCCTTCATTTCTTTCATGTGTCCCCGTTTTTTGTAGTCTCAAAGAGTAGGTCTGGCCAGCCTACAATAACAGCATTTAACAGGGGAAAAAAAATCATGCCTGAAAAAAAAAAATCAGTGTTTCCTGTAGCAAACATACATAATATCCATGCAGGAAAAAGGGGAAGACATGGCAGTAGCTGATACCCATTTGCAATGTATAAAATAGTGCATTAATTACACTGTAATCCATTTCATGACAAACACTGAAAGGGATAATTACAGTAAAAAGTCATAAGCCTTGCTCTGTCCTCACTGCATGGCAGTTTGACTCTCTTCCTGCCATTTTTTATATGCAGAAAGGAGTCAGAATATGTTCCCACCAGGTAGTGTCCTGCAAACAGCAGCACCCTTTGGCCAAGAGGCTGTCCTGCCAGAGCCTAATGTCAAGACAGCATATAAAGCCCTTAATCTTTTCCATGGGAAGATTAATTTAAATACCCCACTGATGTTTTTTCCCATAGACCAACTGCCCATTATTCTCTCTTTAAATAATGACCAATTAGAAATTACAAATATAAATCCTTCATCCTTGTCTAAAAGCTTTAATCCTATTTCTTAGATCTGGCTTTGAGTGGCATTGAATGTTACAAGAAGCTAAGCACAGTACAGCTTCAGTTAGGGGAGAATATTAGGCAACCTCAACAATTTACTTCTCTATAGATAACTCCAGTAATTAGCAGATTTTAAAAACTTTGCAAAAGGACTTAACTGTAAGGTTTGTTTGGGGGCTAATTGTTTTGTGGCCTAAAAAAGCTTCACACTATTTTTGGTGCTGGTTTGCAAAATTGCCTCCAGATGTTCCTGAACTGGAGTGTAGTCGTAAAGTTGTAGCACTAGTTTTAGAAAGTGAATGTCGCTGTATTTTCTTCCACTGCTATGGGTCCAAGTTTTATAACACCTAGAATATAAAGACTGGCTCTTGCATTGTGTACATAAATTGTTCATACACTGAATATAATTTTGTTCATTCAAATACCAAAGTGAACTCCTTGCGGAGTAACTGATTTGATGCACAGCTATGACGATTACATTTAAAATTAGTTTTAGAATCAGGTATGCTCTTTTGCATGTACATTTGCTTCTAGTTCTTCATTTCTTTTGTTCTCGGATGTAATTTTGCCCGAACTGAAAGCTGTGCAGCCCATAGATTTCTAATTTCTGTTTCCAAAATGTTCATCACACAAATTATTTTAAACTGGTACTTTTTTTTTTTTTCAGACTAAGTCAGAAATCTGTAGCAAATTAAATCAACTTCCCATCTAAACAGCATTGCATTAGGGCTGAACTGTCACAGAGAGATAGAATCTCTGAGCAGATTCTGTGAAATCAAGACCATTCTTGAATCTGACTGTTGTCGTTCTTGATTTCTCTTTTTTTTTTCTTTCTCAGGAGTATCCATAGGTTGTCTTTCACAGGCCTGAGGTGGTATACTTCTTTGTAAAGGAGCATGAATGTGGGAAGGGCTGTGGTGCATTTAGTATTGAGGGAAGCTGAAAGGACCCTGTCTAGAGAAAACTAAAAAAAAAAACAAAACAAGATCTCTGGAGTGAGATTATGACCACAGAGACAATGTCCTGATAAACACAGCCAGCATTGCTGTCAGGCAAAAGTGTTCTTTCTGACCAAAACATGGTCAGAAAGAATTAAAAGAGGCAAAGCAGGGGAAATAGCTACCCTTTCAAACCCCTATGTAAATACTTTACATTTTCAATTTTACTGGGTTTTTTTTTAAGTATATTGAGAAATTTTAATCTGGGAATTAAAATAGGATATTGCACCATTAAGTTATGTAACTATATAAGTGTTTGGTGGGGCAGGGTCAGTGTGAGGCAGCTAATTTTTTACTTACACAATGTTTTCTAGTTTAACTTGCTCAGGCTGAAGCCTCCCTTCCTCTGTGTTTCATTATATCATTATACGTATAACCTACATTTATATGTGTGTCAATATATGCACATAAGATTCCTTCCAAGTTTGGAACTGAACTTTACACAGTCATGATAAAAAAATGTGCATTTATGGCTTCTTTAAATACACACATCAACAGAAGAATTTTCCAGATTCTGAAACTACAATTGGGAGTTTGTGTAACTTCCGTAATAAAAATTATTCGTATGAATAAGTTAGTTTATTGATGTGAGTGATCAGCAAATGTCTCATGAGAATGTACAGCCTCAAAACAAAATTTTGCAAAGATTTATGGTAGTTTTAAAGTGAATTACAGGAGCTGAAATATCGCTAAAAATGTTATCAAAGCAAGAGAGTTATTACTTGCACTTTTCATAGCATAAAACTGAGCACTGTTCACTGGGGGTCCTGCACTGAACCAAATAGTTTTCTACTGCTTGAAGTCCCCTAGGGACAGGAAAGTGCCTCACACAGCCATGATGCAGAGCCATGCAGCTACTTCCACATGCCTCTGCAAAAATTATTAATGTGACCACAGGGCTGTAGTCCCTTAGTCCTCGCTTCTAGGTGAAAATAATTCTTGTTTTAGCAAACCAGCCTTCATTTCTGACTGGAGGAGACTCAGTCATCCTGTGCTATTATTAGTAATTGTCTTACATGTTTTCAGTCTCATGTCTGAAAGTGCTCTAAAAGCTATTATCATTTTTTCATAGTGTCACAGACCTGGTGTATTAAGATGCTGTAAAAATGCGATACGGCTTTCCATCTGCTTCTATGAAATGACCAAAATATGCATAGAAAGTTGAATTTTCTTGTTCTGTGGAGGCCTTTTTCAATAATCTCTGACTACAGCTTCCCCTTCACACATGCTCAGTTCTTGCACCAGAAGTTACCTCTGTTTCTTGCTTTTTATTTCCTAGTAATAGAGTTGGCATTTTGTCTTGCGGTGGTTTTTTTTTTGGTTGTTGTTGTTGGGTTTGTTGGTTTGTTTTTTTTTTTTTCTGCATTTATTTTCATAAGTAGATTGTTAAATTTTGGAAAGTAAAAAAAACTTGAATGCCAACATGAAATTACTTCAAGCAAGATAACCATAATGCTAGCATGAAATTTTAGGAAATATGTTTCAATTGCCATATATGGAGACACTGCTGTATAGAGTAACATAAGTATATGTTGTATAGAGAAGTATTTTCATATTGCAGAAGTAATATTATCTGTGGATTATTGCTCTTCCAAATAGTTTCCCACACTGGTTATTAAGAGGTGTGAGGCAAGAAAAAGCTTGATGCCTAAATATTCTGAAAAATAGCTTAATACTTAGCCCTAACAACATAGTAACAGCTGTGTTAGGCCTGTTGCTTCTCAGGAGAAGGATAAAAGTCACAAGAGGTAAAGTGACCTACCATCTGCATATGAATTGCTGTGGATTAATAGCACATTAAATTTAAAGAGAATTAATAAACAAGATTTCTTCAGTGAGACCTGAACAGGATAGAGAGTACTAGGGACTTGGGCCAGATGTTCAGCAAGAGCAAGTGTAGTATGCTGCACCTAGGGAGGATAACCCTATGCGTAAGTACATGTTAGGGATTGCCCTCTTGGAAAGCAGCTGTGCTGAGAAGTCTACCTGACAAGTAAAGTGTGAGCCAGCAATGTGCCCTGTGGCCAAGAAGCCCAATGGTATCCTGGGGTGCATTAAGTAGAGTGTGGCCAGCAGTGACACCATGTCCTGGTGTACCGTGTCCAGTTCTGGGCTCTACAGTTCAGAGGGACAGGGATACGTTAGAGAGAGTCCAACAAAGTCCCGTGAGAATGATGAAGGGACTGGAACATTTGTCTTAAGAGGAAAGGCTTGAGAGACCTGGGACTGTTTAGTCTGGAGAAGAAAAAGACCAGCAAAAATACCCTTGCTGTGAATAGCTTAGTGCTGCTGGTTTGCCTCTTACCTGTGAGTAATCCAAGAAGCGTTCATAGCCCCTTAGACATGCTTCAGAGCCTGCAGGAGCCTTTTCTGAGGCTGTCAACTAAATTGAGATTAAGTGCTTTATAATGTATTGCTTTAGCAATCTGGTCCAAAAGAGCTCTGCTTAACACCTTTTCATCTTGGTTAAAGGATGCTTGTACCTGACTCAGCCCAGAAGTTCAGTAGAACTGGCTTTCAGAGCTGCTACTGTGTTCTTGGATGTGAGTACAGCCACTGTGTGCTCCCCATGCTGGAGGATTTTTACAGCTCATCCCCAGCCTTCCTGGATTACTGTTAACCTTTTTTGTGTCCTTCTCTCACAGGAGTGCGGCGCCAGATTGCCCACTGCATGCGAAGGGGAAGTGGAGCGATCAAAAACTCCTTCTGCGACCCAGCCACACAGCCAAATGGGAGGCAAAAGAAATGCTACGAGAAGGACTGCCCACCCAGGTAATGGCAGCCTTATTCAACAGAAAATGTTGGTGGAAATGCACTATTCTATGACTCTGGTTATTATACCTCCTTTATAACACTTGTTACTTGACATCTTTTTATTATATTCTTTCTATTCCCATAACATTATTTTAATTCATCTTCAACTCTTTTTCTTCTGTTCTACCATTTTAGCTAGTAAGGTAAGGAAGACTAACCACAACAACCATTCCTGTGGGCTTGTAAAATAGACATGTATTTGCTGGAAGGGATTGATATGTTTTAGTCTCATGCTTTAAGTACTTGAACATCTTACTTTTTTTGTCGTTGTATTGGGTTTGGCTGAGCTGGAGTTAATTCTCCTCAAAGCATCCTTCTAGTGCTGTGTTTTGCAGCAGTAGTCAATAACACAGCAGTGTTTTGGCTACTGCTGAACAAGTATCAAGGCTGTGTCTTTCCCATATTTCCCTACCCCAAGAGTATGCCAAGGGCTGGGCAAGATCTTGGGAGGGGACATAGCTGGGCCAGCTTACCCCAACTGGCCAAAGGAGTATTCCGTGCCATATGACATCAGCTCAGATACAAGAATGAAGTGAAAGAAGGAACTGGGGGGCTTCATCCATGGTGTCTATCTTCCTAAGGAACCCAAGCTTGCTTCCCAAGACCAACCATCATCCTGCTGATGGGAAGTAGAGATTAACATCTCTCTCTCTTTCTGCTTTCGCTTCCATGCAGTCTATTGCTTTTGCTTATTATTGTTATAAAATTGCTTCTATCTTATTACTGGCTTTTGTTATATTTTTCCTCTCTCCCCTGTCCATTTAAGAATGGGAGTGATAGAGCATCTTTGGTGGGCATTTGGCCCCTAGGCCATGGCCAAACCACCACAATTGTCTTCATAAATTATTTATCGTGCTTTTCACAACGGTGTACCAATCCTTCCCTAGTAATCCTAGTTAAGGCAGAGTCAAATTGAAGTGCATCATGTTAACATTTGCTAGCCGTGAATTTCATGAAGCTTTCATGTGAAAAAACACTGCATGGCTCTTGGTTTTATTAGTTATTTCCAAGTATCTTCACAAAAGTACGTGATACCTCCTCCCAGAATTAAATCTTTGCACTCACAGCCTCCATAAGGGATTGTTAAAAGCATTTCATAACACTCTGTGGATTGCTAGAATATCAGCTGTTGGTAGATCAAACTTATTAACTAGTTGACTAGTTACCAGCTGAGGCAACTCACGTACATGGGGGCATTTTTTATTTATAACACATATAAGTCGTGATGTTTATTCCAGAGTATCAAATAAGCCCTGTTTATGTAATTTTTTTGAAGTTATTCAGGCTTGCTCTTGAAAGTGAGGGAGAAGAATTTGTCCCTTGTTGTGCAGATTGTAGAATTAGGTTACGTTTGAACCATGCTCTTCTGCAAGTGAGGCAGAAAAACTCTCATATGCTACCAGCCTGAGTGGTGCTTCTTAAGTTCGTGCTGTACTGCAGAGGAGAGCACTAGTTATCCTTCTGAGGATAGCAAAATGCTGACAAAATGCAGTGTAGGAAACCCATAGTTCTAGAGTCACCTTGTGTGTTTATTTTTGTCTTACTAACAAAAAAGTGACTCTAGTAGTTTGACTTCTATCTAAGTCCCTGTTGTGTCTCCTACAGGGCCTACACATCTGAGGAGTAAAGACAAGGCAAGCATAAGTTATATCTCATTCTAATACTCTTCCAGCTTCCAACTGGTTGTAATGCAAGACATTTCCAGAGGCCTTTTATAACCTGCCAAATCAGTGATCTCCAATGGACTTGTTTTCAAATACTTGTCCAGCCTACCTCTGCAGCCTTGTTAAACTTCTATCATACAACCTTCTCTGCAAAAAGTTCCAAAGATTTAATTCCTGATGTGAAAGATGTGAAACACCATTTCATTTTAATTATTTTCAGCCTGGCTTTCACTAGTTTCCATTGGTGGCCCTGAATTCTTCTGCTGGAAGAGGTGGTAGTGAAGAGTGAATTCCAATCCATCCTTCTCAAGCCCTTCGTTTTATAGATCTGGTCTTTCTTCAAGGCTGTGATCCCAGCATGGGATTTTGTAGCTGCTTGCTTTCCGTCGCCCTCTAATCCAGATAGACAGTTACACATTTTCATCTGAAATGTAAGACATCACACAGTTTATTGGTTTGTTAATTGTAAAGAAAATCTGAATGTTGGAGGAAGGTTTGACTGTCCCATACAGCATGATACAGGGTAACTGAGAGTTCATATGAGCTGCTAAAGACCAAGTGTTCTGCAGAGAGGTGGCTAAAGGCTGTGCTAGGGGACAGTGCTGTTAGACACAGTGCAGGGCATCTTTGATCAGTGCTACAGCCACAGGAGTGAAACAGATGACCTCACACTTTCCAAGAGTTTCTTCATAGGAATAACCTTTCTAAAACAAGGAGGATGTTCTTTTGTGTAACTCTCCCTCCTATGATCTACTAAATCCCATTGATGGAAAGAATGCTACCGTGAAACTGGCTTCTAGACCACTAAATCAGAATTAGATAATTTATCAAACAGTAGCTGCTTGCAAAGAACAGAATTACTATAATGTTTCACAGAATCATGGAATCGTTCAGGTTGGAAAAGACCCATTGGATCATCAAGTCCAACCGATAGCCCTACTCTACGAAGTTCAGCCCTAAATCATATCTCCAAGCACTGCATCTAAACAACCTTTAAACACATCCATGGGTGGTGACTCAACCACCTCCCTGGGCCATTCCAATGCCTGACCATTCTTTCAGTGAAAAAAAATTTCCTAATGTCCAGTCTAAAGCTACCCACTCACAGCTTGAGGCCATTCCCTCTTGTTCTATTGCTAATTACCTGTGAGAAAGAGACCAGCACCAACCTCTCTATAACATCCTTTCAGGTAGTTGTAGACAGCAATGAGGTCTCCTCTCAGCCTCCTCTTCTTCAAGCTAAACAGGTCCAGCTCCTTCAGTTGCTCTTCTCCAGGCCCTTCATCAGCTTTGTTGCGCAGCTCTGCACTTGCTCCAACACTGCGACATCTCTCTTGCATTGAGCTGCTGAGTACAGGGGGACAATCACCTCCCTGCACCTGCTGGACACAGCATTTCTAATACAAGCCAGAATGCCATTGGCTTTCTTGGCCATCTGGACACACTGCTGGCTCATATTCAGTTGTTTGTCAATTAGAACCTCCAGGTCCTTTCTGGTTATAAAAAGGAATATTTTTTTATATTTTATAATTAATATCTTGGGCGGTGGTATCTTCAACCACCACCATAACTTACTTACAGAATAAGTATTCACAGGTTCAGTTATTCAGTTGTGGGTTTTACACTGCACACATAAAGAGAGTTAAATGATTTAAGCACAGATCTAACCTTTCCAATATAGCAATTAAAATTGGAAATACAGGTGCTGTGATCTGTGGGTTTCCCACAAATGGGATTCCGTGGCAGATTGGTCAGGTACTCAGGACTTGCTCCTCTGTCTGGTATCTTCCCACATGCTGTGGCTATAATTTGAGCAGTCCTTGTCTCAGAGACGGCTAAGGAGCCTCTCTCTTGTCATGCCCAGTTCTCAGTCTGGACCTTTCCCTTGGCTCGGAGAGGGCTAGGGGGCCTCTCTCATGTGTGCTTTGTCACTGGGCTGCAGCCTCTTCTGGGATTCAGTTCTCTTGGAGCTTTTCCCCTTTCTGCTGTGGTCCAGGTGCAAGGCCTGGGTGAAATTGTTGGTCTGCTAGAGCAGGTTCATCAGCTGCTCTTGGGCAGCATTTGGTTCTTGTTGCTGTCTGGGTAGGACAAGGCAAGCTGCCTGACTTCTGGGCTGGTTTAAATACTGTCCCAAGACAATTAATGCCCTTTGGTGACACAGAACCCTGATAACTGGACTAATAGGATGGTGCATATCCGAACATGGGCAGGGGCAGACACAGTTCACAGCTGTGTTACAAAGTTAATTACACGTGATACATGTATATCTGGACCCCCGGAAGTGTCCAGGTTTGCACACTCACAGGTGCTTACAATGTTAATCACACATGCTATACATTTACCTTGGCCATCTGAACCCCAGGAACTGTCCAGGTTAGCACATTTGCAGGTGCTTAGCCCAGTGTCTGGGCTAGGGCATGTTTGGAGGTTTGACCCTTCAGGACATTCTGCCAGACAGCTTTCCAGCCACACTTCCCCAAGCCATGTCTTATCTCATTAATCCATTTCAAGAGGCTAATTATAAACCATTTAAATGACAGACTCTGAGAAGTCCAAATCTTGTTTGTTGGCTGTTTTGGTCTATGTTTATTTTTCCTATATTTTCTACTAAAAGATTCTGGAGCCAAGCAAATAAATATTTAAAATGTTGCAATCTGTGTATGGCACATGTTGACTCAGAATAAGATAAAGGTGGCTGAACAGTTGAGAGATAAATTGTCATACAACCACTCACATGAACCTTGATTTAATATTACTGGATAGAAGTACAAGATTGTGTTATAAACACATGTTTTTTTCCACCTTTCACTATGGAATGTGCTTTCCAGTTGTGTACTTCTTTAGTATGCAGGTATTTAGCTTCATAGGTGTAATGATAAAAATTAATAGATACTGCTTGAAGAAAAAGTGAGATTTTAACAATTATAGTGTTGTGAATGAAGTTGCCTATGGTATCTGCTGTTCCTGATGCTAAAGAAATATATGATGAAAGACAACATTCCATGCTGCTATTTTTTGAACAGCACCCACATCTCATTCAGCACACGTCATCCAGGTAGAGATGAGTATTGTATAACAGATGAAGCAGTTGGGCCCCAACTTAACTGTTACGTACTTGGAAACTCAGCCTTGGAAGAAAAGTGGTAGGTCTCATTTAAGGCACCTGAATGCTACCTGACAAAATCAGATTTTCTGCTTACCTCTATCTCAGGCTGAATTGCAGAAGAGCTGAGCACTCACAGTTGCAGTTGGAAACTGACTGAGGTTATGCTTTCACTATACAAATTGCTCTCAGGAAAATTAGTACTCACACAAATTAGTTACCCAAACCACGCATTTTGGTTTTGTTTGTTTGCTTGTTACCACAGTTACCACAGCACAGATGGGGAAGCCTGAGTGATTCAGGCTTAGTATGAAAAGCATGTATGTGAACCCAGAATTTATATTACTGGTTCTTTTTCTTCTAGTCTTGTCATATGCTTCTTAATGTGCTTGTCAAAGACTGTTTTGTGACGTTTCTTCTTACCCTTCTGATTTTCAGATGGTGGGCAGGAGAATGGCAGAAATGCTCAACCACATGTGGCCCAACAGGCCAGAAGAAGCGAACTGTACTTTGCATCCAGACAGTAGGATCTGATGAGCAGGTACTGGCTGTAGCAGAGTGTCAGCACCTGCTTAAACCAAAGACCCATCTATCGTGCAACAGAGATGTCTTGTGCCCATCCGACTGGACAGTGAGCAACTGGACTGAGGTAAATTCGTGTCAATTGTAATACTGAACCTTTTTTTCAAAAATGACCTATTAAAATCAGCACAGAGAACCAGCAACTTGCTTTTTTTGCCTTTTCTTAATTTTTTTTTTTAAACATGTCTTCACAAATCATTTTTTTCAGAAGGAAAAGCTACCCTGCTTGCTAGGACTTCTGCAAGTGTTGCATGTTAGCTTTTTAAATCACAGAATGAATCATAGAATGAATCATAAAATAGTTTGAGTCGGAATCAACCCTAGAAGTCATCTAGTTCTAACCCCCTGCTATGGGCAGGGACACCTTCCAGTATAGCAGGTAGCCAGAGCCCCATTCAACCTGGCTGCGGGCATTTCCAGAGCATCCATAGCCTCTCTGGGCAGCCTGTTCCAGTGCCTCTCCACCTTCATGGTGAGCAATTTTTTACTAGTATCTAATCTATATGCACCTTCTTTCAGTTTAAACCCCTTACCCCTTGTCCTGTCACTCCATGCCCTTGTAAAAGTTCCTCTCCAGCTTTCTTGCAGGCCCCATCTAAGTACTGTAAGGCTGCCATAAGGTCGCCCCAGGGCCTTCTGTTCTCCAGATGAACGCCAGCTCTCTCAGTCTGTCTTCATACGAGAGGTGCTCCAGCCCTCTGATCATTTTTGTGGCCCTCCTCTGGACATGCACCCTGTCCTTGTGTTGAGGGCCCCAGAGCTGGACAGTACTCCAGGTGAGCCTTCACCAGAGCAGAGCAGATTGGCAGAATCACATCTTTCAATCTTCTGGCCACACTTTTGATGCAGCCCAGGATGCAACTGGCCTTCTGTAGTTGTTGCACTTAGACTGAATGAATTAATAATTTCATAAAGTCAAAAAAGATCTGTGAGCTGCATGAATAATCACAGAGAGTTTGTGGCACTGTAAGCAACCCAGCACTGAGTCAGTCAGGTATGTTTTTGATGGCAGGATTTTACTGTGTTTTTTTATAACCCTGGTAGAAAATGCTTTGGCTGAAGAAGTTCTGTGATTTGTTGAAGAAATCAAATACTAGCATATTACTTTCATATTTTGACTTTATTGTGTAGTCTTTTTTTGCTGGCATTTGCCCAAGGTAATACTTACTGTTCTAAAAGTTTGGGAAGAGCTTCATGATAGCAGAACATCATTGGAATGAAGGTCTTGATCCTTGGGAAAAGCTTTGTTATTGATTATTTATAATAATAATACTTCTTTATTAAAAACAAATTACTTGTTTTTACTAATATGTACAGCAGAACAAAGAGGGTAGCTGTATTAATTCTGTTTCATTTGCAGTGCACGGTTACTTGTGGTGGTGGAGTAAGGACTCGTAACGTCACTTGTGCCAAAAATAATGATGAGCCATGTGATACTTCCAAGAGACCAAACTCCAGGGCCCTTTGTGGTCTCCAGCAATGTCCTTCTTCTGGAAGACTTCTGATACCTCCACTGGCACCTAGAAGAGGAAGGATCATAATCAGAAAAACAACTACTAATCCTGAACGGAGTCCTCCTCGCAGAATACCCATACCAAGCCCAAGGTCCCATGCAACAAAAATACCCAGACCTGAAAGTGTAACTCCCAGTTTGCCTACATCCTCTGGTCTTGGTAATGTCTCAGACAAAGAAGAAACGGCCAACAGAACATTGCAAAATAATTTTTCTGGACCAAGTGATCTTTACAATTATCCAGTTGTTTCTACTGAAAATGGTTCACAACAAAATACTACTTCATGGCTTTTTCGTAATAGATTAAGTACTGAAATTACCACACATGTTAAAAATATTTCTGAAAGTGAGCCAGTTTCTACTGTAGAGAGTGAGGTACAAAGAAGTGAGGACACTCCTGTCTCCTCTTTTACCAATAGTCCAGAACTAACTTCCAGTTGTGATTACTTAACCGAAGAATCCGATGACATTGATCGGTCACTTGGAGGCAATGAGAAACCAGCTGATCTCCTCAGCAGCACAGAACCCAATCCTGAAACCAGAACCAGGAGCACAACCCTAGATACTGCCTTTCCTCTCTTCCAAAATAAGAGCATGACTTCTCAGCCTCCTCCAGTGTCTCATCACCAAGACCCGTCTGTGCTCCTCCCTGTTAGCAGAGCAGCAGGTGTGGTATTTCCAACAACAGCCAGCTACATCAGTCTGCAGGTTGATGTGCCTGATGGAGAAGTAACTACCCCACAAGCATCGGTTACAGTAGTGCCCACAGTATTTGGTCATGTATCAAAAGATCACACTGAAAACAGGAGTGTAACAAAACTACCCAGCACTGTAACCACCAGCACACTGGTGTTGTTTGGTCTCAAGCATGCTCTCAGCAACCAAAGTGCAACATCTGAGGCTGCTTTAATGAATGTCGCAGAAAACCGCCACCTAGTAACATCCAACAACTTGCCTGGTGATGCCTACTGGATAGTAGGCAACTGGAGTGAGGTAAGTTATTTTTAACTTCTAAGAGGGGGAGAGTGTGAACATCTGTCTGAACTACTGCTAAGGAAGTAAAGCTTCATAGTTTGTCATGATTGTCTTGATGTCATGATTATCATATGTTAAAGTGAAGCACTTGTCACACCAAAAATTTGGTAACTGGGATATCTAATATTAGATTGCTTACATGGAATGTGCCTGTATTTATGGATTCTGCATAACTGGACACTGAAAATGTAAGGAACCAGCTGTACCAGCTGAATGGTCCTAAATCCTGAGGCCTGATGGAACTCATCCCAGAGTACTGAAGGAGTGAGTGGATGTTTTGGCAGGACCCCTCTTGATTATCTACTAAAGGTCTTGCGAATCTGAGGAGTTCCCTACTGTCTGGAAGCCAGAATATGTACCTCCAGTGGACAGAAAGGGACTGAAGGAAGATCCAGGGAACTACAGACCTATTAGTCTGTGGTGGGTTGAAATTATCCCCCCAACATAAAATTGCCAGACCACCTCAGTTGGAAAGCAAATGAAGCTATATTTATAGGCAGATTAAAATCTAGAAAGATGAATGCAATGAATATGTACAAAGTATCCAATATTTACATGTATTTACACTTCATAAACGGCACAAGAACCCCCCTGGACAAAACCAGGGGGTTACCAACAGCTTTCCCTTCTCTGCTACCTCCCCCCTGCTACTCTGTACACGGGAAAAGAGAAAGAGAAGAGCAGAGAGCAGCTTGTTAGTCCTTAGCCACAACAAGAACACAGTCAAGGTGTCAACAACAGCCAAGCAAAATCACCACCTAGTATCAGCTGGAGTGAAGAAACCGAAAAGAGAAATAGTTTATACAACGACCCTTACATTAGCTATCGGACCAACAGGATTATTTAGACCTTATCATAATTTTCCCTTTTGCATCCAATGGTAATTTATTTACATTCTACCACTTTTCTACTGAATCTATGGAAAGTTTTCCTGACATCAGCCTAAAACTGCCCCATAGTCTAACATCAGTTCCTAGAAAATAGTAAAGATCTTACTAGATACTGTTGAAAGGCATTTAAAGAACAAGGCAATCATCAGACACAGTCAGAACAGGTTCACAAAGGCAAAGTCCTGCTCCACTAACTTGGTATCCTCTAAGATAAGATCCATTACCTAGTAGATGAAGGGAAGACAGTGGATATAGTTTTTCTAGATTTTAGTAGGACTTTTGATATTGTCCCTCACAGCATCCTTATGGACAAGTTGTCCAGCTGTGGAATGAGCAGATTCATGGTGTAATAGGTGAAGCACTTCCTGGGCAGCAGGGCTCAAAGTGAATGAGGTTACATCTGTCTGGAGACCTGTCATCAGTACTTTTTCCAAGAGCTGAGTTGCAGAGTCAGTTGTATTCAATATATTTATCAGTGATCTGGAAGCAGGATTTGAATACACTGTCAACAAGTTTGCTGGTGACCCCAAACCAAGAGGTGATTTTGACTCTTGCAGAGGGATCTAGATAATCTGGAGCATTGGGCAATGATAAATGGGATGAAATTTAGCAAGACCAAATACCAGATCCTGCACTTCAGATGGAATAATGCTGGGCACAAGTATGAATTGGGAGAGCACTGATTGAAGAGCAGCCCTGCAGGAAGGCATCTGGAGATGATGGTTAGTAGCAGGTTCATTGTGAGTCAGCAGTGTGTCCTGAGCAAACTACACCCTGAGGTGTATCAAAACCAGCATAACCAGCCAGTCAGGAGCATAGATAGGTGACCATGCAAAACCAAACAGTGGTATGTAATCCCTTCTAGTGTCTCTGTGGCCTCTTGGACAGAAGTCCCAGGAATCTCAGGAGCTGGAGATGGCATGCTGCAGAAGCCTCTGAGATTCCCAACCATCATAATGTACAATTAAAAAATATATATCTTTGTTGTAATCATTAATGATTTCCCCATTTCTCTGATTAAGTCTGGCAGCATCTTCATGTGTTCAATTTATTTATTTTTTTCCCTGGCTTATCTTCAGCTTAGCTTTCCCTATATTTCCACGAACACTTTTTCTGTTTAACTCTGTCACTTCCATGCAGGAAGTTCAAACCACATCGCAACAGTTGTTCTCTTCATTATTTTCCTGACTTAATCCAGAATTATGTGGTTTCTCATGCTAGTTATAGGCTATTTGAGATGTGTTTGATTTGACTTTATGTGCATAGTTCATTGTCCTTCCCTTCTGGATGGAAAAAAAAAGCCACTTTTCTACTTTTCACCTCTTCCTGCCTCAGAATATAATGATAACTACTTTTTGTGTGTGTGTCTGTGTGTGTATGTGTATGTGTAAAGTGTGCACTCTTGGGATATGGACTGGCAAGATTAATATTTTCTTCCTTCAAACAGGAAAATGTTGGAAACACCTACTTAGTTGCTGAAATCATAATTTCAGAAATCCTTTTCATGCAGTTTTCTCAAGAGTCTCACACAGTTTATTTCAGATTTTCAGCATCATGCTGAGTATCTCTATCAGCAGTATTAGGGATAGAGAAGGAACAGTGCTAAAGATTTGATGCAATGACATTTTGCATTGGATCCCTGGAGATCACAGAAGGAAGCACAGCTGGTGACACAGCTGATGTAGATTTAGAATGTCTCCAAGAGTAGGAGTTCGCCAAAACATAGCAGTACATGGTATAGATCAGCATTGGTGTTTTCTTAACAGAGAGACGAAAAGCCCTCCTTCAGAACCTTAAGACTTAGGTGAATTTGAAGTTTTCTTTTGAGTATCACAGATAACCAGGGTCATCTAAAATGGCTCTCAATACTAAGTTCCAGGATTGTTTCCAGAATGATTTACTAACTTTGAGTTTGCTCCTGGACTTTCCTCTGACCCTTGCGCAGTGCTCTACCACTTGTGGAATGGGGGCTTTCTGGAGACATGTGGAGTGCAGCAGCAGGAACACGTCTCACTGTCAGCACACAAAGAAGCCTGATCCTGCCAGAAAATGTTATCTCCGCCCATGTGCTAGCTGGAAAACAGGAAACTGGAGCCAGGTAACTCCATTCAGAGCTGTATGTGACCTGTAAGCTTGCTGACTTCAAAGAGGAGGGGACTCTAAATACATAGTTTTAAAAATAATTGTTTACTCAGTGAATGCATGCATGATTCTCAGTTGACCCATCAGCACTCATTTACTAATTTCCTGACTTAAGTTATTTATGGGAACACATCTGCTGTGAATTCTGTTCTTCCTGTGTAGGGATCATGCTCATTAACTCCTGAGTCTAGAGCTAAAGCAGGATTCACTGTTGGTGTTCTGTGGCAACCCTAGGGCAAAGCCATGCGTATTTGCACGTGGCATCTTTTTGATCTCTGTCTCTAAAGGCATATCCTAATTTTAAGTAGCAGGTGAGAATTTGAGAGAGGCAGTTGGCATATTCCTATTTTCCAGGCTGAGGGAACTGGGGTTGTTCATCCTGGAAAAGAGAAGGCTTTGAGGAGACCTAATAGCAGCCTTCCAGTACCTGAAGTGGGCCTACAAGAAGGATGGAGAGAGACTGTTTACAAAGGCCTGTAGTGATAGGAGGAAGGGCAATAGCTTCACACTAGAGAAGAGTAGATTTAGATTGGATGTTAGGGACAAGTACTTTACCATGAGGGTAATGGAACACTGGAACAGGCTGCCCGGGGAGGTGATTGAGGCCATAGCCCTAGAGACTCTGAAGGTGAGGCTTGACAGGGCGACCTGATCTAATTGAGGATGCCCCTGCCTACTGCAGAGGGGGTTGGACTAGGTGACCTTTGGAGGTCCCTTCCAATCCAGACCATTCTGTGATGCTATGGTTATCTCTTACATGACATGATCTGTTCCTTATTCATGTAACTTCTAAGTTTTATGTTATGAAAACAAAACCAAAAAAAGTCCTGGGGAGATTGCCCTCTATGGCTAGGGTCTTATGTGGTCCAAGTTATGTACACAGCCCTGAGAAAGGGACAGAAGAGAATCCAAGGTGGAAAGTGGAGCCCAAAGAATTGCCTTTCAGTTCTTTTTTGGTATTTCAAAATGTGTGATGAACACCTGGAAGGGTTTTGTTGGTTCTCAAAGCTTGATACATTTTGTCTGCATGCTGTTTAAAATCAGGGCTTCAAACTGGATTATTTTTCAGGACTTAGCAGATAAAAATACAAAATTCTATTTGAAGTAATTTAATAAAGAAAAAGATCCCTCACAGTGTCTCAATAACTATCATTTTTTGCAGAAACTGTGGTTTGCAGTTGGACTAGAAAGTAGAATCACCAAAGAAAAGATTATAGTTACAAAACCTTTGCTATATTATTGAGCTCTTAGACCTAGAATTTATTTCTACATGAAATGCATGACTCCTTAGAAGTTCAGGAAAGGCCAAGGCGTTGCATAACCACATTTAATCCTTCAAAATTGATTTTAAATGACCAGTCCCAGTTGTAGGAGGGCATACTTTACCTTTCCTTTCTCTTCATGATAGTTACTGCTATTGCAACAAGTGGATGGCAATTTCTTCCCAGAGAGTAGTTAGGTACAGGTTTAATCATAAATTGTTATAAGAAGCAGATGTGTTCAAGTGTCAGTTTGCAATGAAAGGTCTTTCCAGCAGATTTTTGTCATGTTAGCCACCCTTATTTTTCAGCATTTGAACCATACAAACCTAGTTACAATTTCATATATAAAAAAGGGTATTTTTTTTTTCTTTTGCAAATGGCAATTAGTTTCCTCATTACTCATTTCAAGCCTTTTTACACCACCTAGTGTACATGTTACATGCTAGTGTAGTAAAGCTTTCTCTGTTCCTTTTCTCTTATTTCGTTGTGCCCCTCCTCAGAAAGAAAGGTGCTTCAGACCAATCTTTCATTCTAAGTTTAACACAATTTTAATATATTTTGGGGCTGTGTGTCTCAGTTTCTTGCACAGTCATTTCTGTCCATTGTTTCTATCCAGAGGGACAGAAGCTTCTGTGAACAAGAGTTTGGACTCCCTTTTCCATCCATCGTTCAGCTCCCTGGGGAAGTATTGTAATACATTCAGTTTACGTGTCAACTGATGAATGCTTATTGATGCAAAAGAGAACAGCATTAGCTGTTGTATTGCATTGTGGTGGTAAAAATTCAAGCTGATCTGAGGTTATTCAGTGGCCTTGGCAGAACTGGCTTTAATCCTCAGTTAAGGCAAAATAATTAAATGTGTATTTGTCCTTATCCTCAGGGTACCAAATTCAGTTCTTCCTTAGCAGCTGGAGAGGGTCTGGGCTGTGGCAGATGGAGGCACAATCTGGTGCTGCTGCATGAGATCACGAGCAAGCTCTGGGGAGAAACAGGAGACTAGAAGGTCTTGCTTGGCTTGCCCATAGTGCTCCAACCTGAGAAGCAGTTTCACAGGCTGTGAGTGAGGCTCAGGGTGTCTCCCTCTTTTCTCCCATTTCTCATACCCAGGCTGCTCTTAGGATGTGGATTCTCCTGGTGCCACAGAGCAAGGAAAGTGGGGGTGGGAACTGCTGCTGTGGGATGAATCCACTGTCTCCCAGTGTTAGCCGCAGCAGTTCAAGTCTATGGGCTGAGATGGGTAGTGGTTTTAACAGCCTGAGCAATCTGCTGCCATGGACACAGACTTCTCCCACAGCTTGAATGGGAAATCAGTTTATGCAGCTGGGCCTTTTTCTTCCCTTCCTTCCTCAGAATCAACTGAAGTACTGACAATTTCCCTGCATACAGGATTTATTTGTTGTATTTGTAACATTGTGACTTCTGCTGTGAATTTTTTTAAATAGCTGGCAAGATTTCCTGATGAAATATGTGTTCGTGTTATTAATATAAATTCTTGTTAGGCTTAAAAACCCAAGTTTTTTAAGCCTAACAAGGGATGTTGTTACAGTGAACTGGAAATTCCCTCTGAGTCAAAGACCAGGCTGCCCTCCTCCCATGTGACTGGGGAAGGGACAGCCCCTGAGCAAAGCATCATTTGGAGATGTGCCCCTTTCTATTTTGTGTGTAGTGCTCTGCTAACTGCAGCGGTGGTTTCAAGACACGAGATGTTTACTGCATCGATGTTCGTGAAAAGCGACTTCTGAGGCCTTTCCACTGCCAGATGCTCGGATATAAACCACAACTCAGCATGAGCTGTAACTTGGAGCCTTGCTTGGAGTGGCATGTGGAGCCCTGGAATAAGGTATTATTCTTTAAAGCTAGCTTCAGGAATGAGCAATTAGCTGTCAGTTAACAATGACTGTTACATCCCTTGCCTTCACTCAAAGGAAGACACACAGCTAGTACCACTCAGAGGCTCTGCAGTCCTAATGTATGGGTGTAGTAAAAATTGTCCTAGAAGTTCGTAAGACTTCCCAGCATCATTCTTAGAATTGCATCTAAGAATACACAGCTAGAGCTGTAAATTACCATGCCCTGAAAGAGAGAAGCCTGGAAAAAGATTTGTTTTAGCTATCCTTCTGGATCAGTAAATACGATTTATTCAGAATGATCCCTTTTGCTGCCATTTTAATGTTCCTTTCTCATTACAATTAATTTAGGGTTTTCCATTACACTTTTGGGCTGGAATTTTATGATGCTGGGGACTGAGGTCAGACAGAACATAAATCTGACTTTTGGGTCACTTGGTAACATAAATCTGAGCCAACAAACTCATAGGCTGCCAAGCCCATATTTATGTCAGCTAAAGCCTGTGGGCTGATTACATTTTAGTGTTTACTTCCACTAAAAGCAGCTTTAGGGAAAAGTGTTTGTGGCACTGTAGACCTGGTACTTTGGATTTCAAGGAAAGGGATGACGTTGCTTCTTTACGGGCCACTGACAAATCATACGTGCAATAAGGATGAGACCAGGATGTGAATTTCCTATTAGAGCAGGCACAAGAGCTGGAAAAATAAGAGATTACAGCCACTTGCCACTTAAAACACTTGTCCAACCCTGGCAATTGTCATGCTAAGGATACTGGATAGAACTGGATTCAAAAGGTTCATTTATCAGATGTCAGACTCTGGTCCTCTGTCTACAGGGATGAAATTCCTCATAGGAGCAGTGCATTATTCAAAGTACCTCTGGTGCCTTACTTCATTCATGTCAGAGTGTGAAATCTTTAGTATGTTTCAAGCCAGCTCTACTGCTAATGACTAATAGTAAAGTAGTACTAGAATGTGGACAAAAGAACATTCAAAAGTTACCTGGACCCCTAGCTTTATATGAAGCTTCTATTGTCAAATAATTCCTTTATTGTGTGGATTGGGTGTATTTTAATGTTGCATTTCATAACTTGTATTGTCTTCAGTAAGTATCACGGATTAATCCTGTAGACAAGAGTCTTCCAATCTCATTCTTGTTAGAGAAGTTACCGTGGCTGGTGGTGCTGCACGAGCAATTCGGTGTTGTGTTCCATGCTGTCCTAGATTACTTGTATTAATATTGTTAAGGGATTTGTACTTAAGCAACAAACAATATTGGCAAGTGGATATTAATAAAGTATTAGTGACTTTTACTAATATGGAAAACTGCCAATAACTCCTTAGATAGATTCGTTGTATGGTTGGAATATATATTTACAATGGGGAATGTACAGTCTTTAGGCAAAATACAACAATTCTATGTAAACAAGGAGGAAATAACATGGAAAGAGAGAAACCCCAGGAGCGAAAATGGCGCTCAACCACAGCATGGGGTGGGGGGAGACTCGATAAGAACCTTTAAGCCCAAGAGGCAATGCGTTAATTACTCACAGCTGGTTTCACCCAAGTGGGGAGTGCTGCTGCTGCTGCTGTGTTAGCTATGAGGCTTTAGGGTGCTCTTGGGTGCCAGGCATGGCAGGATGGTGTCACGCGGTCCCAGGGCTGGTTTGGCTTCAGCAGTTGGTGGGCAGTTTATGATGCTTCTTCATGACCAGCGCTTGCTTTGTCCTGGGTGAACTGACATATGGCATGCCTGAGGCATGGCACAATTCCAGTTGCAAGGGGAAGCAGGCTTGGCTCCTAAGCTCATGGCTTCTCCAGCTTGCTGTGTTGTATGCTCGTGGCTTTATCCCAGGCTCTAGACTGGGCAACTCAAGGCAATTTCATGCAAGACAGGTGCAAGAAGGCAATTCAAGCATGGCTTGAGCCAGGCTTGAGCAAGGTTTAAGAGCAAGGCAAAGATGACTACCAGTCAGCCTGTATATATACCTTGCCCGAGATCTAATTGGGCCAATAGGGGAACTGAAGCCAGCACATGGTTACACAATAAAAAATGATTTTGCCAAGTTGTGGCCATAAAAGGCAAAAGAAAGGCCTGGTTTCTGGGGGAGCAGTGACCAGTACATGTGCTCTTCCCTGGTAAACAACTTTGTTTATCAGACATGCATAGTCCTGTTCCCTTTGTTCCTTTTCCTGTGTTGCCCTGACTTTCTGCAGGAAGGAGGGAGGAAAGGGGGACCATGTCTAGATGCCTTAAGGCCTGTCTGGGTTTTTGTGCTGGACCTGTTTGGCCCTACCATGACAAATATGTGTCAGGATTACTTTACTCCGAGCATTTTGGCCCAGTAACGTCTTGTTCCTTGTCTCTTTCCAAGCATCTAATGAAATAAGTGTCTCTCAGTAGAAAGCTTTTCTTCAGACGTGGCCTGTAAGACTTGATATGCAGGCTAGCCTGTACCTCTTTCTAAAAAGTGACATGCTTTTTGTTACCTGTGGCTTCACAGTTCTAAAAGAAGAATATTCCCTGCTGAATTTGTGGTGTGTTTCTGGGTTCTTATCAATTTGCAACTTTCCCCTTACGGTCTGTAAACCTCTTTTGATAGTGTTCGAGATCATGTGGTGGTGGCCAGAAAAAGCGACATATCTACTGTCCAGAGGAAGGCTACTGTGACTGGACTGAAAGACCTAATGCCACTGCACCCTGTAACAGGCAACCTTGTGTGCATTGGATTAACCAGGCATGGGGCCCGGTAGGATTCAGTTCTTTTTTATTTGCGTTGTTGGTGTGAGTGGGCCATATTTGTGAACCTCAGAGCCTATGGCAAGTGTTGTTTCTTAACCACACCTGGAGCTACCATAAGAGATCTTTTGAAAATATTACTGAAGATACCAGAGTCGTCCCATCTCAGTTCCTTCAGGTGACAGACACTGTAGCTTTTGCTTTTTGTTGCTACATTAGATGTCATTGGAAGGCTGGGTTTTTTCCCTTTTGTAATAGAAAAGGAGGTGTTATTGACATTTTTCCATTACTCTGCTGAACTTTTCCACTGTTCAAGTCTACTGAGGGGTGACTGAGTGACCCCTAAAGCAACTTTGTGGAATACTGGGCTTGCCAACACAAACAGAAATTCTGAATTTTGACCTGTAGCCTTTTACTTTGGCATCTGGAAATCTAATTGACAAATAGGAAGTGTGTCTTTAGGGAACCTTCCAGTATCTGCAAGACATGTTTAGGTATAAAGAAGTTGAATAGGTAATAAACCTTTCCCTACATTTACCTCAAGAAACCTATTCATACAATACAAATACTTCTCACAGGACAAGAGAACATAGAACGCCAAAAGCCAGGAGCCAAAATAAGGAAGCAATGGAGAGTCATTTAACACAGAAAATTTAATTATTTGGGTTTGACATGAAGCTATTAGATGGGACATGAGTATAATATAATGTAAAATTAATGTAACTCTAGCACTTAAGTATGGAAGTAAAAGTGTTGGGACATGCATAAAATAAAAAGAAAGAAAAAAGTGTTGGGACATGAATACCAAAATGTCTATCAACTATTTTACTGGTTATTAATCCCATTTATTTTACTGTTTAAAAAACCTATTTTAAACATTCATCTAAAGTTGTTACAACAGTACCTAGGATCTTTTGGTGTAATTCACCCTAGTATTACTGTTTCTGACGCACAGAGGTATGCATTTGAGAGAGTATAATTTGCAGAAGCAGCAGTCCTGTCTTCATCTCTTGCACGACATTATCTCACATTTTCTCTCTGTTGAAGTATTTAACTTACTGGCTACTATTTATCTGAAGAGAAAAATAATTTACAATTAACTGTAATTCTGACACTCTGTGCTGTCAGAAGAATTGAGTATGTTTACAGAATAGTACAGGAACGTGTTTTGAAAATGTTCTCTCTGAACAAGCATCTGGCAGTTGTTTTGTGGTCATAAAGAAAGGGTAACCACAGCGTAAATGTCACCAAAGAAAAAGCATCTCACTGAGCTTGTTTTGAATCTTCAGTCATTTCTACACCTGTCCTTGCAAGTGATTGTTCATGTTTAATTTCAATGGTGTGAAAACACAGAAAACAAAAAATGTTGGTATGCAATACTATTGTGGATTAATACTCTCTTACTTTGTAGGATTGGCATTTCAAATCATTCTTACCCTCTGTGGAAAAAGCCCTTTCAACCTGGTCACACATTCCAAGAAGCTGTATTTATACTATTCACACCTTGACTATATCCTCCCAAATCTGGCCACCATGGAGGTATTTGGATGGAGAATGTGGTACACAAAATACTTCAGTGCCATTGTTTCTGGATCATATGATGGTTTTAGCTTCCCATCACATTAGACCTTGAACACTGGCATATCACACAATTTCCACCTAAAAGACTTTTACATATGCTAAAATTACTTTCTTTCAGTGCTCTGTTTCTTGTGGAGGGGGCATTCAGCAAACAACTGTGAAATGTGTGAATACAGAAACTAATGAAACCGAAGAGGACAGTATGTGTGTGGATAAACCCAAGCCCACAGACTATCAGAAGTGCAATCTGCAGGAATGCAGGAAAAATACAGGTACAATAATGCACCCACAACAGACAGTTCCCAAAAAGCTCCCCAGTTGTGCTGAGATTCTGCAAAAACTGGGAGCTAACCCAATTTATCAGCTGCTTGTGAATACTACAGGCTCAGTAATTGTAGGTCAGCCACAGCTATGCTGAGGGCGGAATCACGTTGTCATGTTCTCCAGCCTTTCTAGCCTTGTTTTGCCACAATGCAGAGTTCAGTTCCATGAGCATGCATCCTGAATTTATAATACCACAACTAAGATAATAGATCTGTTGATAGGTCTGAATTGACATGTTTTAGGTTATTCAGAGGGCTTTGGTAGTCCAGAGAGATGCCTTTCTTAAGACAAATACCCGTGTGAGAACTGCAAATTCTGAATTGGGAGTGCAAACAAGTGAAGTGAGACAGGCATGATAAGAAAAGTCTGACTGTTAGTATATCCAGATACTGTTTTGATACTGTGAATTCAGTGTCCCACAAGATGCAACTGTCTCCAAAATGAAGAGGTGGGGAGAAATCCTTTTGTGACTCAGGATGTCTTCTACCTCTCTCCCTCAAGGGCCTAGGACCCCAGTTGTGTTCTGGGTTAATATTAAGCCCAGAAATGAAGTGGCAAGGAAGGGTATCTTTTTCTGTAGTCTATGTACTGCAGCAATCCAGCAGATACTCTCTGTTAAGAGCAGCAACACCTCAGAGTCCTTATGGAAAAGCTTTCAGAGACCTTTCAGAGGAGGATTCACCCCTCTTAGCAAGTCAGGAGTAAGAGTCCAATCTAGTAGTCAGACAAGAAGTTGACTCCTGAGGGCAGTACAGATTTGGCATAGACTTGAGAGTGATGCATCACTCCTGCTGTTCAAAGATCTTTAACATGTCTTGCCTTAGGGTTGCAGTGGTTTGCTTATCTCCTGTCCCTCTTACGTTCTGGTAGACAGACTCGTGTAAGTATTACCTACACAGATTAGTAATAGTTACTTCTGTGAACAAAAGCTCAAGGGCCCAGTAAAACATCAGAAATGCCCTACTGAGTGGCCCAGTGGTCCTTGCAGCCCAATATTGTGACTCCAGCAGTGGTATTAGAAAATGCTGCTTAGGGAGAATAGATTAGTTGGGTTCTTTCCTGTGATTCATTTCCATGGTCCAGCACGTTCCAGCTGACATATTAGGGCTATTAAAGGCACCTCTCTTAGTGCCTTTCAGTTTAAATTTATGGAACTTTCTCTGTTAATATGTTGCATCCCTCTTCATCCCTCCTCATCGCTCTTCTACTCTCCTATCTCCTTCTACCTTCTCCTTGGCAGCAAGTTCCAGAGGTTAGCTGCCTGCTGTGAAAATAATTGCTTTTACCTGTTTTAAATTACCTTTGTTCTCCTTTCATTGAGCTTCCCTAGTTCTAGTGTTGAAGGATTTACTGAACACTAATAAAAGAATGCTGTTTTTCCCAGGACAGAAGGTCATGTGAAGTTTAGTAAGACCTGTTTGCTTAGAAGTCCTAAATTTTCAGGGGGATCATGCTGACCCAAAATACAAAAGAAGAAAAAGCTATCATAGAATCACAGAATCACAGAAATATCCAGGTTGGAAAATACCCTCAGGATCACCAAGTCCATGCCTTAACAGGCATGACTGTCTGATGTAAAGCAGTTTCAAATTCTAGGCATACAGGTAATTTGTCATCAAAATATATCTAATTCTTCTCATCTTCTCCACCGTAGGACTACCCTGCAGCAAAGACCAACTCTCAGTTCACTTCTGCCGGAGGCTGAAAGGCATTGGCAAGTGCCTCCTGCCATCAATACAAACTCAGTGCTGCTTCACTTGTAGTCAGCCCCAAATCCATAACAAGGCAAGATACTGGGATCAACGAGGACTCAAACAAAACTACACCAAATCTAGAAGAAAATCACCTCAAAACCAAGAAAACAACTACCAAGCTGTTCAGCACTAGCTGTTTCTTATTGAGTTGCTTTGAGTAGGGCTTCTATTTACAGATTTTATGTTCCTTCTTTTTTTTCTGAACCATTTAGTGTAAATGGAAATCTGTGGTCAAAACTGGGAAAACACATCCCCTAGAGTTATCAGTCCTAATTTACTGCTTCAGATTTTTCTCTGTAGTAGTCCCAAAATCTGTAACAAAATTTGCAGTGTACCAGCAGCTAGTACCTTCTAGGCACATATAGAGGCTAGAAAAAAGCTTGCAAGAATTGTTTTTTTAATTTTTTTTTAATTAATGTTTTACTCATTCCTTCATCTCTTTTCCAAAACCCACTTGAAACAATAGCACTGCTTATGCAAGAGTGCTGAGTGAAGGTGACCTGCAGGGCAGCAGACAGACATGCACTGTGGGCCAGATCCCTCTATGTTCACTCACTTTTCGGTTTTTAGGAATCAAGATGAAGTGGCAGTGTTTCTCTTCATAAATTTAAAGGCAGAGTTTTGTAATCACTGATTACAGTATGCAGGCCAAATTGAAACACTATGTTTTTCAAAAGAAAATATGTTCATTTACTGCTTGACTGAACCTCTAAAGGATACTTCAGCAACAGCCATTCCTGCCAGTTTTCTTCTGCTGAAAATATCTTGCTGTAACCTGAAAACCCCTCCAAATGCAGGGTGTTAATTTCCCAAATACTTTTTAAGCTGCTTTTCTTGGTGCCATGAAAGTGAAGCTGTTTGCATAATTTACAGCAATATTCAATGATGATATAGCTGTCATTTAATCCAGTATCTGCTAGCAGAGTGTGAGGCCAAATCCACAAAAATACTCCATCATCTTACTCACAGCAAACTTTCCCCCCAGAGCAAATCCTTGATCATAGTGAGAGTGAAGGCACCTGGGACAGGAGTGCCAGACTCAGAGTATCTGCATAGCTCTGGGCCTCAGACATTAGAAGAGCACTAGTCAGAGAGTGTATCTCTTAGCTATTGAAGAAAATGGCAGAACAAACTTCAGGGAGACCAGACTGGACTTTAAAGCAAAGCTGAGTGTTTTCAAAATAGCTGGGCAGAGCCTGACATTTAGATTCCATTGAAATTCAGTACAATTTGAACATCTTGGTTCTTCACGCTCTTTTAAAAATCTCAGGTTCACTTCCTGTTACAGAGCTATTACTAGCAGTAGTCCTATTTCTAGACAGACCTTTGTGAAGGCTAATGGAGATATTTGGGCCTGGCTATAATGTATTAACCTAACAATGGCCACAAGCCTTATTGACCTTTTTCACAGGTTTGTAACCTTCAGTTAAAGTTACTTGGCTCACTTCTTTGCTTGAAGTTTCTAGGAGTTCAGGACATGCAGCACAGTAAGGTTAGGTTTATTAACCTCTGTGTTGGCAATACAGCCTCAGTTATCGGTGCTGATAAAAACTTAAAATCCACTGTTAAAAATATGGTGCTAGTATAACACGTGGGGGATAGCTTAAAATGGTGCACGTGCATGCATGTGTATATATAGCATGCATACACATACTCTTAAAATAATACATGTCTGTGGTGTTGCTGGCCAATGCCAGACATAATTATTTTTAAGTTTCATAGTGTGTTTATATCCTTCTAAGGTCCTGAATGGCTATTGATCCTTGAGCAATAAAAATCTAGGCAGTTAAATCATGTGAAGGAGTGGAGGTTTCCCATCGGATTCATGAAGCATTTGGACATGGCTTGGCCTTGGGCTGTATTGTGTAGAGCAGAGCTACACCCAAGGCAGTGCTCTGGTGGCTGACCAGTGGACAGTAGCAATGCTGCTGCTGTTCCCAGAAGCATCTTCTAGGATTTGGGCAGGACAAATTTAGATTAATTTCAGAGTCAGACTCCTCTGTGCTCAGAGGCATCTGCAATGTTTTATCCACACAGGCCAGGAGAAATGGGCTGTCAAGTACGGGGGCTATGAGAAGAGAGCTGACTGAATAGGTATAGTGGAGGTGGAAGGAGAAGTGCTTGGGAGGATTGTCCCTTCCAGAGCTTCTTACGGCTGGTGTGTAGTAAAATAATTTCTGACTTCATTGTATTTTTCAGGGAGCTGTAATTTCATTTTAAATGGATATAAGTGAATAAATTATATTACAGACGTTAATCAAAAATCATTTTTCTATCCAGCAACATCACTGTTGCTCAGCTTAAACCTCTAAGGAAAAAACTGTGACAACAACATGAACTGTTTTAATAGTAGTGCCACTGCTGTATTTTACCTAGGTTCATGCATCACACTCATCAGCATACTGTCTCCTCTAACAATCTGTGCAGTCATCTCTCCCATCCATTTAGCAAGATCTCTTTCTTACTGCATAACTGTTTTTAAGTAAGGTGGATTTAGTGTCCTAACTCAGATGGTCACTATTCTCAAAATGGACTATTAGGTGCAGAGGTGTAATACCATTGTATTATCATATTAGCCTGAGACACATCAGCTTCAACAGGTTGCTCAGGAAAATAAAAAAAAAGTATATTGTTCTAACATTTCAAGGTTTAAAAAGTAAACTATGATGACTGACTTGTTTCAAGCTTCAATAAATGGCATTGTTTATGTATGTCTGATGTCTCTGGTATTTTATGTTTCCAGTGCAAGCAGATTCATAAGATTGAATTCCAAGGAAGAAAAAAGCTTACAAAGTATCCTTTTTATTTCAGAGGAATCCTCGTCATTGAGGTATTTTCATGCTTGATATCCAGCATAAAATAGATCATTAAAAAGGACCAGGGGAAAAGACAAATAAAGCATGGTGCTGATCTAAGGAAAAAGACAAACTCCATGGCTTAAGTAAGTTGTGAAGTTAATATGCTTCACTGCATCACTGGGTACAGGTAGGATTTCTCCTAAAGACCCTGTACCCCGAGCAGAGGTTTACAACCTCATTTTGTTTTCATAAAAGAGGAACTGGGAGTGTTTAGTAAAATGAGTTCCCAGAAATCTGTTACATGTTCTATGAGTTCCTCAAAGTCATTTTAATACTGCAAAGCATGTTAGTGAGCCTGGGCAAGCCCTGTGGGGGTCGTACTTGGTGGTCATTGGGAGGCAGGCTCCGAGTCTTCCTCGCTTTTGCCCTCTTGACCTGCAGGGCTGGCACATGCTCTTTTCTTGTATTCTGTGGTTTCTTGCTATCTGATACAGACACTATTTCCTTCCATGCAGACACAAGTTTACTCCTGATATTTCCCTTTTTTTCCTAACACCAATCAGCTATCTAGTGTGGTTGTTGTGGTATATTAGCTAAGCTCAACCGGTTTGTAAAACAGGAAATTTTACAGACAGTTTAAATTTCTCATTTTATACAAAAAGGTTAATTTTCCTCACATCAGTGCAGTAAAAATATACACTAATAGGATTAGTTATTTTCTATGAAATAGATGACATCTTACCATTTCCAGTCCACAGAGATGTATCTTAGCTCCTAGGCAGCAGACGTGTGCGTGTCCGTTGTGTCTGCTAGGGGATGTGTTTGTTTTCACGGAGAGTAGTATAGCATGTGGTCATTCCTGAGGGTTCATGTTGTATACAGTGCTATGATACTATGGTATAGCAGCCTGATACTACAAGGAGTCCTGCTTAGTGGGTGAGGGAAAGTGTGGATGTTGTTTCCCTGGACTTCAGTAAAGCTTTTGACACTGTCTCCCACAGCATCCTCCTGGAGAAAATGGCCTCAAGCTATCAGGTGCCATCTTGCAACGCTCTGATGGGAATGTTGGGTGTCTTCCTTCTCTAGGCCTTTCTAAGGCTGCTAGCTGTAAGGGTGAGTATGGTTTGAGGCACTTAGTGACAGCTGTCCTGCTGTGAACCTACTCTGGGTCAGCCAAAGGCCACCTGCTGGAGCTTGTCCAGAGAAAGGCAGTGCAGCTGGTGAAGAGTCTGGAGAACAAGTCTTATGAGAAGCAGCTGTGGATACTAGGATTGTTTATTCTGGAGAGGAGGAGGTTGAGGGGAGAACTTATCTCACTACAACTACCCGAAAGGAAGTTGTAGTGAAGTGGTGTGCTGGTTTGAGGCCAGCCAGATCCTCTCTTGCCCCGAGAGGGACAAAAGAATGACACTCACACAAACAGATTGAAGAGTGATGGAAAGTTTAAATGGAAAAGCAATTGGTGAAACTACAAAACTACAAGCATAGTGGCAAAGAATCCCAAAGCATACAGAATCCCTTTTACAACACCCAAAGACCTCTTCCCTTCTCCCCACCTGAGGGTTAACCCAAAACCCCCAGGGCTCTCTCTTCCCCCCCACTGCTAGGCTAGTCTGAGGCTGGCCAGGTCTGAGACTGCCCCCCCACCCCATCCTGGCATTAGCCCTAGACAGGCCTAAGAGGCTTTGAGATACTCCCCCACCGTTACCTGATAGGAAGCATCTCCCATGGGAGCAGAGAGGGAAGAAGGAGGAAGAGAATGACTTTGCAGATGGATTTATAGGGCACAGAATTTATGGGTAGAAATACGCCGTGTCCTGTGTCCACCTTACTGGGTTGGACACTCGGGACACTGGAGGGGTAGGTGATGTAGCAGTAACAGGAGGCACCCAGCCTGAACTGCCACAAGTGGATGTTTGTCTCTTCTCCCAAGAGGAAATGGTCTCAAGTTGCATCAGGGGAGGTTTAGATTGGATATTGAGGAAAACTTCTTTACTGAAAAGAACAGTCAGGCATTGGAACAATCTCCCAAGGGAAGTGGTGAAGTCACCAGCCCTGGCAGCGTTCAAAGGGTAGACTTGGCACTTTATGACAGGATTTAATGGCCGTGGTGGTGGTGTGTTGAGAGTTGGACTCAATGATCTTAAAGGGTTGAGCTCAGGAGTCCAACAAGGGGTGAAAGACACATTTCCCATTCACAGTGTGAATGGAAGTCAAGTGGACTGAAGCTGAGCCTGAGTGGGTGTTGAAAAGTCAAAGGAGAAGCAGATCAAAAGCTCCAACATCCTTGCATGAGTTTTACACCAGTACTGCCTGCTCCCAGCAAGCTCCCCATATCAACCAGCGTACTTCTGTCAATCAGACCATGTGTCCATTATGGATCCATCAGGAAGCTTCAGCACAAAATCAAATTAACTGAAAGTGTAAATACAACAACTACTATGACCCATTTCTACTTCCATTAATTTCATCAGAGTCTGGCTGCTGCAACATCCCCTCTGCCTCCTTGCCTAAACACACATTTTGAAGACAGGTATGAATAGAAATTATGTGACACAGGAGCAATAGGGTTCTCCCAGGTCACGTGCAGGGAGTATTTGCTAACAAGGATGATGTCTGCTGTAAGCAAACTGCTTCACGAGAAGCCTGAGGATACATATGGCCTGCTTGGACTGCATGAGAAGCCTGAGGACGCATATGCATGCTGGGCTGGGAAGCCAAGACCATCTGGACTCAACTTCTCATCAGATGGCCCGGAGGAATAAAGTCAGTTACTTTTAATCTGTGTTTACAGCTGCTGAGTGAAGGGTCTGGCACAGCCTGCTTTTATCTGGTGGCAGAATCTCACTGGTCTTTCCCTGTGTTAGTTATTCCAGACTTGCTTTGACTGTCAGCGCCAGGGTTGTGTTCCACAAAGGCTTAGGACTAGAGACAGGACTAAAGAATTTACAGTTTTGCTCTGAAGAGCAATACCATTCAGCTGGCTTTCAGATAGTAGGTGTTGCAGCAAAGGACAGCAATTGTATAAGCCAGCACTGTTTGTTGTGTGTCTGATTCAGGCTCCAATATATTGTAACACAACAATACATTTTTACTTTCAGCACCAAACAGCCAAATAATATACTTCCAAGCCAACGCAGTGCATAAGAGGTAATTCAATCTCAGGCTTCATTAGTTCAGCTATTGTATGAAACAAATGCAGGGAAATAGAAGTGTCTCCATGCCTGCCATCTGTGTAAATAAGAATGTGGGAAGCTGGAAAACTCACTCCACCCCTGTTCACAGAAAGTCCTCATGGGTTTGTACTAAGCAATTCCCTCCTAGTTCATTATGCAGCTTCTCACACTGGAGCTTTCCATATGGCAATTTCCCATTAATGCCTAGTTTGCCAGAACTGCAGCATGCCAGTTTCCCAGTGGGAATTTCACTGGACACCGGCACTACAGTAAACAGCAGTGCCCTTTGCCCAGGCAGTGTTGCAAGCTAGGCCACAGACACAGCATTATGAGAGGGCAGCACTGGGAACAGTTCACATCCTCAGGATTACAGCTGCAGTAAAGCTGTGCACTGCCCTGAGATGCTCGACTGTACAGTGACCTTCACCTGCCTGGGACTCCCATGCTAATTTGCAAGGAAGTAGCTTGACTACACATGCAGCTTTTTCTTGCTTCAGGCTATCCACAGTCTCCCACAGCTGCTTAGGCAGCCTGTTCCAGTGCTCCATCACCATCATGGTAAAAAAGTTTTTCCTTATGTTCAGGTAGAACTTCTCATTTGTGTCCATTACATCTTGTCCTTTCACTGGGTGCCACTGAAAAGAGTTTGGAAGCATCCTCTTGACCCTGGCCCTTTAGGTAGTTATAAACATCGATAAAGATCCCCTCTCATTCTTTTCCAAGCTAAACAGACACAAGTCCCTCAGCATCTTCTCAAAACAGAGATGTTCCAATCCCCTAATCATCTCAGTAACCATCTGCTGGACTCTGTCCAGTGATTCCCTGCTTCTCTTGAACTGTGGACCCCAGAATTTGACACAACACTCCAGATGTGGCCTCCCTAGGGCAGAGTAGAGGGCAAGAGGGGCATCCCTTGATCTGCTTGTCACACTTTCTTAATCCACACCAGGATACCATTGGCTGTCTTGGCCACAAGTGCATGCTGTTGGCTGGTGGTTAACTTATTGTCCACCAGGACTCCGAGGTCCTTCTCTGCAGAGGTGCTTTCCAGCAGGTCAGCCCCTAACCTCTTCTGATACATGGGACTATTCCTCCCTAGGTACAGGACTCCACACTTTGTTGAACTTCATTAAGTTCCCCCTTGCCCTACTGTTCAGCTTGTCCATGTCTCACCTAATGGCAGCACAGCCTTCTGGTGTATCAGCCACTCCTCCCAGTTTTGTGTTGTCAGCAAACTTGCTGAGAGTACACTCTGCTCCTTATCCAGGTCACTGATGTAGATAGTAAGACTGGATCCAGTACTGGTGTCCAGGGTACACCACTACATACAGGCTGAACTATGCACAACTGATCACAGCCCTCAGAGCTCTGTCATTCACCCTGTTCTAAATCCACCATATGTACAGAAGTTTGGTGAGCAGAATGCTGAAAGCTATTGGTTCCACCACATGTGTTTTACTAGCTGACAGCCAGTGCAAGCTGATGCTGAACTGGCCCAGTAAGCAATTAGTAGAAGTCTCCAAACAGATGTATAGAGTATGTGTGACTGAATCCCCTTGTTTCTGCACACACAAGGCTGCCATATGCTTGAGCCGGAAGACCATTTATAAGGGAAACAATAAAAGAAGCCTTCAAGGAAAGAACATTGCATATCCTCTGCATTAGGCTGAGCCACCTCTCCTTCTCAGGTGCTAGTTGGCTGCTGAAATTAAAATACCCCATATATGGAGTGCAAAAGCCACATTAGATGACAGCTACGTGGGCAACACATCTCTTTCATCATCTTTATTTGTTGGCTTCCTTTACATTTTGTGAAAAACTAATAATATTTAGCCTAGAGTAACAAATCAACGTTACTAGTAAGGTCTATTCCATCCCTAACAGTACTAGTTCTGATGAAAGGAAAAACATGGCTATGTGGAAGTTGTGTCCCAGTGAAATTAAGACACTTTGTTTGTTCAGTAGTTGGGCTGCTGGGATGATTGAAACTGCTGATTAACCTGACTAATACTTCATGGCTTCACATTTTTGAGCTTTTTTGCTTTTTGCTAGCTCAAATTTTCATTACTTCTGCATCTGACCTCAGGACTCTTTCTCTCAGTGCCTGGAGTAGAATTTCCATAAGAAATCTATTTTACAAAGAGGTACTTTAAAACTTCGATCAAATCACCTCTCTGTCTTCCCTTAAATTAAATCAATACAGGAGTTTATTCAGCTATTCCAAGGTGTGTTTCATGGACTTCAATTTCTTTCTGTTCTGTTTTTTGAACCCTTAAAATTTTAACTTTCAAGTGTAAGCACATAAACTTGCTGCAGTACTGTAAATCTGGTGTTGTCACTGCAGGCAGCATTGATATTCTGTTCCTTTCTTGGGGTCTAATTTAACTTATTACAGCTCTAGCATTAGGTTATAAACACAAATTCAGTTGGTAATTTGCTGTTATGCTGATGCTGTTTTACAATGTCATGAACTTCAATACACATCCCCACCTTGTATCACATGACCTGTTGAGTTTCTTTTCCTATGTGAAAGCAGATCTTTAAATTCCACTGACTTGAGCAGGTGATTCAGTTCACCCTGTCTAAACAATCATCTCCCTCATTTACTGTCTCGACTTTGTTTTCAGCAGATATTCTCAGCACTGATTTTCTGTTTTTCAGCTCACCAATAAATGTATTTAATGGCAGGAATATTTCTCAACAGGAATGAAATTGTTTGGTAGATGTTTCCCTTGTATGTTAGTTTTATGATGAATCCTGAAAGTGCTTGTATTAAACACGATGGTAGTTCATACAATCAAAATATTGTATGGGGCAAACCAAAATTTTTCATAGATATCCTTTGTCCAGCCTAGCCAATCTTATTGTCTGTTGGAGGGAAGCTATGTTAGGGTCGTGGCTTTTGATAAATTGGTTCTTTCCAAACCAACCTGGTAAAGGCTACAGCCCTAACTGAAGCTTTACCCTTAGGGTACAGCTGGTTAACCTTGGCTATGAAAGCACTTGAGCATTATAGAGTGAGGATGGTACTGATGTGTCCCCACAGGTTACACATTTACACAATATTTCTGTAAACCATGTGCTGCAAAACCCCTATTGAAGCAGACACAGCAGCAAAACCCCTATTGCTTCACGTGTGTGCAAGCAGCAGCAGGGACCACCAGGGAGTTGGGTGTGCCTGCAGCCATTTTTGGATCCAGGCACAAGCAGTGTCCTCTTGCAGAGCCATCTTTTAGTACACATGATGGTCTCTTGATGTGGTATATCTTGGTTTTGAAAGTCTTCCTGAGCCAAGACTTGTGTGTGCCTGAAGATTTGCAGGGGAGCCTGCAATGGGAGGTGCTGTGCTCCAGGCTCATGCTGGAAAAGGTGCATCCCGACCCTAGGTTTTCATCTTCATGCACACAGGCATTAATCCAGAGCCTTCCTGCTCTTCCCCAGGGCCATTATTTCACCATGGCTGATAAGGGGTAAAAACAAATTGAGGAAGGCAGGCTGGCAAATGAGCTGGCTGTCCTTTTCACTGCCTTAACTGAGCAAATAATCCTAAAGTTATCTATAGCTGAAGCCAGAAACAGCTGCTTTTGATCCAGGACACTACTCCAGCTTAGTAACACCTTAGAAAGGAAAGTATATTGTTTTATAAGCAGATGCAGCTGTGCTGGCTTGAAGGGGAAGTAGGAAGGCAACTTGGAGTGCCAGAAATTTGTGAGAGGAGGCAGGTGAGAGTGACCTTCTTACAAATCCAGGTGCTCTTTGGGCCTGATTGCCTGTGTAGTGCCAAGCAGTGGTCCATCCAGATGGATCCCAAAAGCAGAGCCATAGGCTTTGTGGTAAGATCAATGGACAGCATTCACAAGGAGCTTTGAAGCAGTAATAGGTGTGATGGATAAAATGTAGTAAAATGATAAAATGTACCAATAATGTGTGCAATTTCCATTGGAGAAGGAATGTCATTGTTTCAGGAAAAGATTTTCCACTTTCTGCTTGTGCCATATGTTTGTGAACAAGGAATGTTTTGCTTCTGAATTGACAATCTTGGGAATGCTTATCTTCGGCTATCTGAGCTTACCTTCTGTTTAGCCGTTTTATGACTGAAAATGCCACCTTCTGTATGAATTAATATGAGATGTTATTTCAAATATCAGTGGTGTCTCTTGTAAAATAACAGCTGGACTCGGAATCTCTAGACATTCAGAACTGGAGCTGATCAGGAGTTTTTTAATGGATACAAAGAGACATCACCGAAGATGCTTTGTTCAACTGCTCAGAATTCATTTTTTAAAATGAATGACATGTTTTAGTATAAATGACATTTTATTAGACAAAGTTAACTTTTCTTTGGGGGAGGAGGAGGGGAATAAAATATTGCTGTAGCTAAAAGCTTGCTTTCGAAGTAAGGTCTTGCCAAAGTTGCAGTTCTTGGTGGAGCTGACAGGCAATCAAAACCTTGGCCTGTGTCTCTTTGTTTAACCCTCTGTACTGTCCTAGCAACTACTCAGAAATAAGATGTTTTTGAAATGATGGTGTTAACTCTAATGTACTGTCTAATTTCCTTTCTGTGCCTGTATTTCCCCCCATAAAGATCAGAGGAATACTGCATGGTAACTGATAAGCTATGCTGTCCTTCATTATTGTTGTTCACTGTTAAATAGCCTTTATCTCCTACATAGTATACAGTACTGGATGTTATTTATTAGCATATGTGTCTTCAAATCATGATTCTTGTGAAACTGCTGTCTCTGAGATCTAAAGAGAGTCCAACAATGACATGTTGAATGTAATTTCTACCTCAAATACCAAGTCATGCAACTTGGCAGAGGCAGCTGAATAAAACTGAAAAGCAATGCAAAAAATTTGAATTAGCAGAGGCTTAGCCTTTCCCCATTATTAAGATGAGAAACAAAACCATAATTGCTTTACAGCTTTTTTTTTCTTGAAATTTGATCCACACTCACAACAGAAAACTTCGCAAGGTATTAAAAACTTTGCAAGGTGTTTATCTCAAAAGGTGTTGGGATAAACATCCCTTAGATGAGATTTGCATGACTAAGTTCCCAGTTTGAAACCTGATAACAGTGCAGGGGCTTTTCTCTGGCAAACATCTGTGTGTGCATCCTTTTACCCTCCTCAGTCTCCAGCTTGACTTTTCTAGCCACCTGCTGCTAATTCTATTTCCATCACATCTGAAGCAATTTGTGTGATTTCTCCATAAGAGACTTCCTTCATTATCTTTGTGGCCCTTTATGGAATTCTCTCCAGTCTGTCCATCCATGTTTCTTATACTGGACTCGGCACTCTGCATGTGTCTCTCACCAGACTGCAGAGAGGGGAAGGATAACCTCCCTTGCTCTGCCTAATGCAGCTAAAGATGCTTTTGGTCTTTGCTGCAAGGGCACATTGCTGGCTCGTGTTCACCTTCTCTATCAGGATCCTCAAACTGCTTCCCAGTCAGTCATCCCCAGGCTGTACTGGTTCTGGGGGTTATCTGCCCCTAGGTGCAGGACTTTGTGTTTGGTTGAACTGCCTGGAGTTCTTGTCAGCCCATTGCTCCAGTCCATTGAGGACCTTCTGAACGGTGGCACAACAGTCTAGTGTATCAGCCACTCCTCCCAGTGCAAAGCTCCTGCAACTCAAAGCAAAAAGGCTGTCAAAAGCAAATAGAAACTAGGAACATGTTCAGCAAGCTCAGCCTGTTACAGAGTGTAGGTAACTGAAATCATGTCTTGTCTGTCTTGGAAAAATTCAGTCCTCATTCTCACTCTGCATTTATGAAAGGGTAACTGAGAGCCAAGTGTTTTTTGCAGCTGAGATGGAGAAGAGAAAACAGCCTATCTTGCACTGAGTTGTATCTGAGGATGAAAACTATTAGGCTGCAGTTCTTTCAGAAGATTGGGGTTTATGGAAACCTTGTCAAGGGTTGTGATGCTACCCTTCCTGTCCAGCACCTACCCTCCATCAACTCTTCCCATTTCTTCAGAAGCAATGGTTCTTGTCAAGTATAAATGTCTTTTTTATGATACTGCAAAAGTGCAACAATAATAAAGAGCTTTGGAGAGAAGAATATCTCTAATTCCACCATGAAGACCAAAAATTATGCTTTTCAAATGAAAAAGATCTTTCTGCAGACCTGTGTAAAAGCAGACCTGTGTAAGCAACATCCTTTTTGCTCCTATGGAATAGAACAGGAAGGAGAAAAAGAACCACTAATAAATTAGTGAGGAGAGGGATCAAGCCTTTGTAAGTGACTTAGAGAGATCCTTCAGCCACCAAAGTTGGTGCCTAAACACTGCACAGTAGTAACCCCCAACCTGGGCTGCAAAGGCTCCACACACATTCATCTCCCTCTAGAATTATGAGTGATCATGATATGTAATGAAACCTGCCTGCTTGGTGGGGCACTGAGTCCAAAGGCACTAATGATGAATTGTGGGGTGAAATTAATTAGAAGATCATATAATTTGGACTGGGTTTTCCCCCAGACTTTGTTATATCCATGATTGTTTATGAAATCTGTTATCCTCTGAAGAACTGAAGACCTTTAGTAGAACATAGTTTTCCAGCTTGGAAAGGAGCTCAAGGATCATCTGGCCCAACATTTCTTGGCAAAAGCATGGTCTAGACAGGATGGCCTAGCACCTTGTCCAGCAGAATCTTAAACATCTCCAATCATGGGGACTCCACCACTTTGCTGGGGACATTTTCCATTAGTTGGTTGTTCTCCTTGTGAAAAATTTTCTTCTTGTGTCCAACCAAAAATCTCTCCAGGAGTAACTTGTACGCATTAGCCCTCCTCTTTTTCTAGGTGATTCCTTGTAAAAATAGAGTATCCATCATCTTTGTAGCACACTTTAACTACTGGAACATGGTGATAAGATGTCCCTTACACCTTTTCTCAAGGCTGAACAAACCAGTTCTCCCAGCCTTTCCTCATATAGCAGCTTCCCAGTTCTCTAATCATATTTATGGCCCTTCCCTGAACCCTCTCTAGCCTGTCAACATCTTTGTTTTATAGTGGGGACCAACACTGAACACAGTATTCCAGGTGTGGCCTGTCAAGCACTGGCATAGAGTTGGTAATAACTTGTTTATCTCTGCTTGGTGATGCCCTTGTTGATGTAGTCCAGCATCCTGTTGGCTTTCTTTGCCACAGCAGTTCACTTACATTGAATTCGTGTCCACCCAGATCCCTTTCCACAGACCTACTCTTCAGGCATGCAGATCCCAGCCTGTGCTGCACTCCTGGGTTATGTTTTCCCAGTTGCAAGACCTTACACTTGTCTTTTTGAACTTCAGTTGAGTTCTTCTTAGCCCACTCTTCCAGTCTATCCAGGTTTTTTGCAGGGTGGCTGTCCCTCTGAATTTTGCTTCCCCGCTGAGTTTGGTGTTACTGGCAAACTTCCTTGTGGTAAATCTGATGCCTGGTTTTTACTTCTGCAGCTTTTGAAGCAGCACCTTTCTAGGCTTCTCTTGCCATCTGGGCAGCACAGAGTGGGTGACACAGATGGGGCTGTGCAGCACACCCCTGGTCAGCAAATGTTCAGATGAGGCAAAGGCTTGATCCTGCTGTCTGCAGAGATAACACTACCCCTCTGCAGCGCCCCAGAGCTTTGCTGAATTGAGCTTCAAAAGGGTACTCTGAATATCCACAAATGCTGGTCAGCTGCTGGGCCAGACTAGCACTTCAAGGCTGGGGGGAAAAGGTGTTAAAGATTTGAGGTGAAACTGACCTCACTGAGAGCAGAGAGTTCCTGTCCCTATCCTCAAAGTAAACACGAGAGCGCAGATGATTGCTGCAGTGACTCGGAGTGGGGCCTTTCATGGCTCCATCCTTTTCAAGTTAAAAGTTCGATGTCATCTTTTTTCTCTTTCTGTGGCTGATAGCATCCTGCACTTACTGCTGTGATGTGAAAGACTGGGTCAAGGAGTATAGCTGCTAAAAATGTGCAAGAAGCAGTAGTGCAAGAAGCAACGGTGACCTTGTGCCCTGCCTGCCTGCAGCAGAGCACATAGGCTGCACAGGTACACGCACACATAACCGTGGTTGCTCTTCTTCTATGCTTCTTAATGAGCATACTTGTTAAAAATGCTACTTGGCAAAGCAAACAGAAGCAGCTGTGTGGTATGGGGAGCAGGAGCCCTGCTTTCCAACCTGAAGGTCCAGTTCTTCCAGGGGTTTGCAGAGTAACACTGGGTAACAGAGTCACACAACACTCTGCACTCCTGGTGCCCCCTGTAATTAAATAGCCAGCTTCTCAGAACAGAGGCTGCCTCTGTACAGCTTTGAACAACGAGGTTTTTGATCTCATTTGAGGGCCCTTGTCCCTGCATTAATACTATTATATTAATCATATTATAGGATTTATTGCCACATCACCAACAAAGTTTTTAAGAAGAATGACCATGTGACCTGAGGATGGGAAATTAAAACTTCTAGTCCAGATTTCTGTTTTAATTTTGATCCAAGCATTTATTCCTTAAAATGGCATAAACCCCTGGCTTACACAGGTTAGCTGTCAGTGAAGTAAGATTTGTAGAAATTCTCTTTAGACTGCCCCATTGGTGTTGGTTATTTTGTCTCTGACTGTAACACAGTTATGCTCATGTTACCATTTTCAAAAAGAGGATACATCACAAAGTATCAATTATAGTTCATAAGTAAATGGTATTCTCCTAGGGGTTTGAATGGATGGAGCCTCACCTCCATCTCCGGAAAAGTAATGGAACAACTTATCCTCGGTGCAGTCCTTAGGCATATCAAGGAGAAGAGGGTCATTAGAAGCAGTCAGGATGGTTTTACCAAGGGGAAATCACGTTTGACCAACCTGATAGCCTTTTGAGTACATAACCAGGTGGATAAATGATGGTAGAGCAGTGGTTGTGGTTTATCTTGATTTCAGCAAAGCATTTGTCACTGTCTCCCACAGAATCCTCGCAGCTAAACTGAGGAAATGTGGTCTGGATGATTGGGTAGTGAGGGTTCGGGCCCTGGAACTGGAAGACAGGGATGGGGAACAGAAAGCAGCCCCCACAATCCAGGAGGGAATTATCAGCGACCTATTGTGCTACTTAGATATTGTCCTGATTTTGAGCCACAAGCTACTCCAGACCAAGGGACAGAAAAGATATTTTACTCCTTCTGGGGGGAGTAAAAATAAAAATACCACACACTGAGTGGAAGTTCAAATGGAAATTCTATTTACAAGTATATACACAAAAGGCATTCAGTTAGAACTGAGAGCAGGCCAAAACTGCCCCTCCACTAGGTTTAGGCCTACCAGGCTTTGTGGCACATCTCGCAATTGCCCTGCCAGCCAAAAGCCATCTCGCCCACACAAACCATGAGATGAGCTGCAAGCTCTTCTTGAGGAGGAGAGAAGAGAGGAGAAAAGAGCGGTATCAGCTAGACACTGCCTTAAACAGTGTGGTACCAGAAATCAGAACAGAGTAACATGTTACAATACCCTGGGACAACTGGGTCTGTCCCTTAGGACTCTCTCTGTCTTTTGGAGGACTTTGTCTTTGTGGTCTCCTTAAAGATACCTGAGCCTCAAAACCATCACAGATGTGCATAAGTCAGGGGGAATGGACGGGATTCACCCGAGGGTACTTAAGGGGAGGGCAGATGTGATGATCAAGCATCACCGTTATTTGTCAACAGCCCTGGCTAACCAGGGAGGTCCCAGTTGACTGGAGGCTAGCAAATGTGACACCCATCTACAAGAAGGCCTGGAAGGATGATCCAGGGAACTACAGGCCTGTCAGTCTGACCTCAGTGCCAGGAAAGGTGACGAAACAGGTCATCCTGAGTGCCATCATGTAGCACACACAAGACAACCAGGTGACCAGGCCAAGTCAGCATGGGTTTATGAAAGGCAGGTCCTGTCTGACTGACCTGATCTCTTTCTACAAAGTGGCCTGCCTAGTGCATGAGGGAATGGTTGTGGACATTTTCTACCTGGACTTTAAGTAAAGCCTTTGATACTGTCTTCCATAGTCTTCTCCAGAAACTCATGGCACAAGGCTCGGAGAAATCCACTCTGAAATGGATAAAAAACTTTCTGGATTGCCAGATGCAAAGAGTGGTGGTGAACAGACTTAAATCTGGATGGTGCCCAGTCACTGGTGGTGTCCCCCAGGGACATGTCCTCTTTAGTATCTTTATCAATGATCTGGATGAGAGAATTGAGTGCACCCTCAGTAAGTCTGATGATACCAAGCTGGTTGGCTCTGTTGATCTGCTAGAGGGTAGGGAAGCTTTACAGCAGGGTCTGGACAGGTTAGACCAATGGGCCAAGGCTAATTGTATGAAGTTCAACAAGGCCAAGTGCCAGGTCTTCCACCTGGGTCACAGCAGCCCCATAGTAAGCTGCAGACCTGAGGATGTGTGGCTGGAAAGCTGCTACTTGGAGAGGGACCTGGGGGCATTGGTTGTCTGATTGAATATGAGTCAGCAGTGTGCCCAGGTGGCCAAGAAAGCCAATGGCATCCTGGCACAAATTAGAAATACTGTTGCCAGCAGGAACAGGGAGGTGATCACTCCCCTGTACTCAGCACTGCTGAGGCCATACCTGGAGAATTGTGTTAAGTTCTGGCCCACTCACTATAGGAAGAATATTGAGATGCTGGAGCATGCCCAGAGAAGGGCAGTGAGGTTCATGAAGGGCCTGGAACACATGGCCTACAAGGAGCATCTGAGGGAGCTGGGGTTGTTCAGTGTTCAGGAAAAGAGGAGGCTGAAGGAGACCTTATCACTCCCTACAGCTACCTGAAGGGAGGCTGGAGCGAGGAAGGGGCCAGCCTCTTCTCCTTGATAAGTTACAGGACTAGAGGAAACAGTTACAAGGTGCAGACATATTTCTTCACTGAAAGGATTATCAAACATAGGAATAGCCTCTCCAGGGTGGTGGTGGAATTGCCACCCCTGAGGGTGTTCTAGCCTGTGAACGTGGTACTTCGGGACATAGTTTAGTGTTGACCCTTCAGTGCTGGATCAAAGGTTGGACTGGATGGTGTTTGACCTCTCTTCCAAACATATATTCTGTGATTCTGTGTGCAGACTGATGCCACAAACTACAGCTGCTACTTTGTTCCATTCCCTTGGAAACCCCTGACGAAGAGTGACAGATTGCAAAAGTGCTTTGTGATCCAGTGGAAGGATATAATTTTGAGAGGGATACAGATGTCTTTTGTTTTGGAACTGCGTAGCCCAGCTGATTTTACCTTTAATGTCTGAGAACACTACAAAACGTCCCTAGCTGCCCCAGTTTATGAGCAGGTTTTGTAGTAATTCATTAGAAACTATTACTGCATGCCTCGCTCCAGAGGCTCTCCCACATGAAAAAGAAACCTGATACAGGTCCAAACAGCTCATTCTATTTGAGCATACTCAAGCTAGCAAGGCATCACTCACAAAAGTGGAGAACTACGCCTACCCAAGGCAGGTGGAAAACACTGGTGTGTAGAAAGGCTGCGTGGTTTTGGAACTACTCTTTAGGCAGCAAGCTATCTTGGTTCTTAATAAGCCCAGCTGCTAATAACACTTCATTCCATAGCATCAGTTTACCATTATCTTACCATGATATGAGGGCCAATTGCTACATCTTTGCCAGAACTGACTGTGCAGTTAAAAAATAGTGGACAAGTCTTAATCCAGTTGTAAAATTATAGAGCCTGAGCTGAAGTCCTGAAATGAGTTTGCAATGACCCCTTAATTTTGGGCTATTCTAATAAAAAAAGCTAGATGGCAAACTAGTTTTCTTTCATCAGAGGGCTTACTGTGGTTGCTTTTCTAGGGGAACAGGCAGGGTCTGGGTTTGGATGCAGGAGGGGAAAAAATGCAGTCAGGGTAAGGGTTGCTGTATAAAGGTGCCTACAAGCAGTTCGAACAATCTGTCTTACAGCTGTGGTCTCCCTGAAGGTGATGCTTCAAGAGGAGTTGATGTAACATTGTTGAATATGAATACTGAAACCGCATCAGTTTGTCCCAGTGGTGCAATTAAGGAAGTGGTATCAGCCCCCATGGGAATTTCATCCCTAGATGAGTCCTGATGGAATTACCTTAAGCCATGTTAGTATCCAGATGGCTCTGGGCCAGATGAAATTATTTCAAGGGAGTTTGCAGAACTGAGAAGTTCCACAGAAAACTGAAGGCTGACACAGTGATTCCTGCCAGGTACAGAAATTTCTGCCAGAGTTTATTTGTATGTATTTAGATGATTTGTCTTTCCTGTCATTCTGTGGGCCTCCTTCAGAGCCTTTGAAATCTGCTTCAAGGTATATATGAAACTTGCTGTGAAGTAAAGCAAAGCTGGAGCTGTACGTTATCAGCCACTCCACAGGAAAAGCCCAGGGCACAGAGGAATATATGGTAAACAACTCACTACAGAGGACTTCTGACTGAACAAACAGAAAGGATGTGCTGCTCAAGCCAGGCTAGTTCTGCTTCTGTGCATGGAAGACTTAAAACAGCAGAGAGCATGAGCTTAGATGCCACTTCAGTGGAGCACTGCACTGATCAGAAAGTGGATGCAACGACAGTTGTTCCCACCCCACTGGAGGTACGCATTTTATGGCATTGTACTCCCAGGTGTCATTTCTACTAGAGTATTTATGTGTACATACACGTCATTACAGAGGTATCTCAAAGTCTGCTCTTAGTAAATGAGCTTTCTGTACAACTTGACCAAGACTGCCTCCTACTGAGCTGTGGCCAGCGTACTGTATGACCAGGGTAGGTTAATGCCACTGTGCCTAGGGTTCCTGCAAAACAGAAGGACAGCTCTCTTAACACATACACCTGCCCAGGGGAGAGCTGGTTTGAGGTGATTCCTAGAGACAGTTAGTAGCTCCTTTGCCTTTGGGAATCAGGAGCTCCTCTGGTTTTGCTTCAACATTTGATGACGGCCTTCTGTCCCAGAGATAAATTGTATCCAATTCTGCTGTTTTGCACAAGCAACAGTCACTTCACAGCAAAACAAAGCGAGTGCAAAATATAGAAAATATGAATCTACTTAACCCTTACGAAAAATATTTTTGGAAGCAGCAAGGCAGTGTAAAGTCAATCTCCCCCTTTTTATTTCTCTCCACAGCAGATAAATGAAAAGTTGTCTAAATGAACTGAAGGAGGAAGCAGATTTTGCTAAATTGCTGGGATTGTGGTCTGGTGAAACTAAATTCGCAATGGGTTCAAGTGCTGATACCATGTTACCACCAGGCCTGAGAAAGATAGGAGAGAAAAGGTTAGATGAAATACTTCTGCCCAGGTAATAAAATAAATTGTCAGAGCTGGAGTTTTTCAAAAGACAGAATGGTTCAAACGTGCCCTTGGGTTTGTCTAATCGTTGGTAAGGCTGTAGGCAATAGCTTTCTTTTTAAAGGAACAGGTATCAACCACCTTTTGAAGCTGTTGGGGTCAGTTAACAAAACAAAAATACCAAACACAAACCAAAAAAACCTCAGACTATGATTTTATTTTTTGTCAGCAACAGACATTTACCTCTTGTCAGCCAGATGTGCCAAAAAAAAAATAAAAATCCCAATCCAAAGCCAACTGATGAGATTCCTCAATTGTGAGACAGAAGGAGCTGCTAATCTGTGATGCCCTGACTAGAAGGTTGGGAAGGAAGTCTTCTGCTGAAGGGGGCTGTATCTATTAAACTGAAAAACAGCATCTGTGTTTAAAAAAATCATTACCCTTTTTAGGTTCACTACATTGTTGTTTCTGGTGTGACATCTACACACTTACTGTAAAGGACAGCTCAGAGCTGACAACAGAAACTCTATCCCCAGGTTACCTATTCAGGTTTTTTTTAGCTGCTTCTTTGGCCCTGCTATACCCTACTTCCAGACAGTCTTATCCCCTTTCTACAGCTACAATGACCTTAGCAGTAGAGCCTGCCTTTGGAAAAGGGTACAGCTGGCTTTGCTTAGCTCGGTGATCAGTGGCAGATAGCCTCACATCAAGAGTGTCATGCAGTGAGATCTGAGACACTCCCAGAGGCACCAACTGCTGTGGAAGTAGAAAACCTCTGTTTATTTCCCCATTCATGGGACTGGGAACTGCTCAAAGTCAATGTATTAAACTGGTATAGGAGCAGCAGACAGGACTGCATGGTATCACTTTTCTCACTAAAGGAGAAAAGCCAAAAGCTGCTGCAGCACATGGCTTCTATGTGGTTTCTTAAGCTTGAGATCTTTATTTTAACTTTCTCGAAAACTGCTTGTTATCGAAATATATTCACTTCTTAACAAAGTATCTGGAATACTAGGGGTATCCCTGATTAACATTTCCATTTTCCCTTGTGGTCACAGAAAGTCACTTCTTGCTTCATCTGTCAATGGTCAGAGGCCAGGGAATTTAAAGTTTGGGAAAAACTGATTTAAAAAAAAAAAATTGTTTTGACTAAACAAAAATTTCTGCTAAAATGAGTATGAGGACCAACATATTTCAAATCTGGGTCAGCACAAAAACCTCTGTGGTTAATTGAATTAGAAAAAAATACAATTAAATTTTTTTTTTTTTTGATGCCAAGTAGAGCAGATGGTGTTAAAATTCCTCTTCAGCTTGTCTGGAGCGAGAGTGCTTCAGTTCCAGCAGTCTCTCCACAGTGTCTGCAATTGTACGCTCACCATGCACCTTGTTGTCTCTGGTGCGGATGTTAACCGTTCCACTTGCCTTCTCCTTTTCACCAACAACTAGAAACAACCAAGATGCAAAGGAATGAACTGAACATTCAGCAAGATCTTTTTCTCCCTTCAAAACTAAACAAAAAATTCTAAAGTTTACCAACCAACGCATCTAATCTTTCTTTGCCCTTCTCCTAGCTCTCCCCACTTAAATTTGTAATAGCCGATAGCCTTATATAATCTCCTCTAAAACCATTTAATAGGTTTTAGTATGTTATGAACAGCAACTCACCAAAATATGAATAAGGAGAAAAATAAATATATTAAGCCCAGCTAGTCTTACTTCTCTTTAGAGAGAACCACAAAGTCAAAAGGAGAAACAAACATGGAGTACGACACAGGCAAATATGAGAAAGACAACTTGCTTATAAATAACAACTATTTGTTTTCTTTATAGAAGCAGCAAGACAGTTTAAGCAAAATAACTTTGGAATTTTCGAATAAACATTAAGATACAGATATCAAGATAGCGTATGTATGTCTCATGACTAATATAAATTTATATCTACATGGCAATTGCTACAAGAGATTGCATTTCTCTGGTTCCCAATCTACATTAAGTGGGACAACTCTCTATAAAACCTCTGAGCATGAATAAGGTAAGGCTTTTTTTTTCCCTGCTAGGCTGCTCATTTGTTTGGTCTTAAAGGCAAACTGCAGTTGTGTCTTACCTCTATCATACGTTTTAAGTTTTTAATGATTCTACCAATTGCTCTGAGGGTAAGAGTTTCTAAGCCAAAGGCTCCTTCTACTCTAATGGATGCCAGATAGTTTTAATGTCAATGCTAGAGCCTCAGTTTACGTGACATATCCAACATGGTCCCTCTAAGTAACAAACTTAAGGATCTGTTTGTAATTGTCCCTGCACCACCTTCTATGGGAAGGGTCTCCTATGCATGCATGTATTGCTCAGAAATGCACCACAAGTGAAATTCAGTACTACTTTTGCTACATGTGAAACAAGTGCACAAATTATTGGAGGAAGGCAGAAAAAATTAATTAAGAATAACTGACAACAGGCAAGAGATTTTATGTATGTCTCCATACTGCTCATCAGAAGACAGAAAAGACCTTTTTCTAAAGCAAAAGTAATGCCTTGGGCCACAGTGAAGCTGTACCAGCCAGGAACGTCTATCAGGTAGGTAGAAGAGATTCTCTGGGAAACTCTTAGGAAGAAGGTGACCTAAACCACTGAGTACTACTCTCTGCCTTGTTCACATAAGAGAGATTAAATCCTACAGCCTATGCAAGAAAGTCAAGATAATGTAACCAATGCACTACACATTACCTAGAATAAAGTTATACTGTGCAAGCTGAGCATTTCTGATCTTCTTGTTCAGTGTGCACCCTGGATCTACATCAACATCTGCCATTAATCCAGCGTTGTGGAAGTGCTGCCTGACCTAGGAGAAAAAGTATTTGCAAGGTCACTATAGGATATTCACGACAATGACTTGTAGGCTTAAGTCAGTCTAGCTTATTTGACCTGTAAAAGGAAAGCCCTGTCATAGGCTCAGACACAGGAATTGAGCCTCGTTCAAGAAAGCAGGCCAGCTATCATGCAAGTACATACACAATAAGTAACTAAGCACTGATGTGAGTATCTAACGTTTTGGGCTGGACAGTGATTTGAGATTAGTCTTGAGGAAGGCAGCAAGATGGTGGAAATTTCTGATTAGAAGAATCTTTATTTTATTTTGTAGACTATCTCATTTATAAGGTGCTTGAAAGAAATACAAGAGGTAGTCTGCTGGTTGTTAAATATGCAAAGACCCATCTTGTTCTTTTTTATTGCTTTTGTGAGATGGGTGTGGCCATGGGAGACCACAACCAGAAGGGTAAAGAGTTTTTGAGCTAGAAAGAAGAAATAAACTTTCCAAACAGAAAAACCTCACAACCTTGCATTTGTTATTTAAATACTCCAAATCTATTTCAGATTTTAAGATACTTCTACAACTTCAGCAGCTAATTGTCATGCCAGTATATAAATCATGCAATGTAACATGCAAAGACAGTAACATTTATTTGGGATAAATACTATTAATCATTAATAAACAATTACCTCAAGTAAATACAATACACTGAGGGGGGAAAAAAAAAAAGCACCCAAACCCATATACATCACCTTTTGAGCATAATCATCACATGTTGGTCCCACTGGTACCACCATTACCTGCTGTGGGGACAGCCAGAGCGGCCTTCAATAAACAAACACAAGTTTACATTTAGTATTTCTTTAGTATAAAAAAATACTCTTTTAACAGATGGGACTAATATAGACACAAAAGAATGACACAGCCAGCTGCTTAGATTGGGTTCAGAGGTGAGAACAGTCCTATACTCATTACATCTCCCAGAAAGAGCTGTCTAAAAGAACTGTGGTGTGGACAGAAGTAATTTTTAACCTGAAGATTCAAGTTCTCTTACAATAGGTAAGTGATAATTGAATTGTTGAGCTTATTACCAACTAGTTATGGGAAAACACTTACTTTTGAGTCTTGTTATCATCAGAGGGTATTATACCTCCCCAGGTATTATACTTGAGGAGGTAAAGGAGATGACATACATAACTTGTTGCATGACAGCCCAGCTGCAAACACAAAGTTGAGATACACACCTTTGGCAGAAAAGCTGTATGCTGCACCTGCATGAGTGGTGTCAGGTAGAGGCTACCATATCTAGAATTATCTAAGGAAGATTATCCAAGATTCTTGCATGCTTGGGGCTAGTTTGTCTTCTACACAAAGCGTTTGTTCAAACTGGAATAACAGATAGTTTTTTTCAGTGTTACCATTTGCCTCCATAGTTTTCAGTTAGAATGGCGATCATTCTCTCCACAGATCCCAGGATAGCCCGGTGAATGATAACTGGTCTCGTCTTGTCATTACCATCATGGCTGTGAAGAAAGGTGTGGGTTTTTTAAATGTAAAGTTTTTTTTTCCTTACGTGACAGGAAAGTTAGATTACATAGCAATTAAAACACCAGCCTCTGTGCTTACCTAACAAAAGTGAGGTTAAATCTGACTGGCAGCTGGAAGTCAAGCTGGATTGTAGCACACTGGTGATAGCGTCCAATGGCATCTTTAATTTGAATGTCAATCTTAGAAAACAAAAAGAGGCATATTTTACTACAGTTAAGGATACAAGCATGCCCCTCTGAAAGTAAACTGTTTTAAATGGAAGGCTTCAATCAGTACAGAGGAACTGTATGTGGTTCTAGACAAAACACTTTTTCTTTAATCTACATTAGGACTTAAATGATTTTCAGGTTCTAATGAAAAGACGTTAGAGCTAAAAACAGTGAGCAAGTAAACAGACATTACTTCATAGTGGAACTACATGTAACTCCTCAGACTATTTTTGTGAGTTTCAATCTGGAACTTCCACAGGCCTTTTTACTGAGAGAATTTGGCAGTGTAAGTGCAAGTGCAACATCAGAAGTGAACATGGGTCACCAAAGATGAGAGTTCTCCAACCTGAAACTGGCAAACTTACACTCCTTCATTATGCAGGACTTGAATCCTTTGTAGTGTTACAAATTTAGGACATGAACCTGGGATGATAATCCTACTATTAAATAGTCCTCTAACCAGTAGGGATAGTGTTAATCAATGACACTTGTTCCAATTACCACTCTCTACAGTCAAGCCTATTCTTTCTGTTGCAACTTACACTTTAATCCAGAGTACACTTATGATAAAATTTGGACAGCAAGATGGATATAAACCAGTAGATTTATAGTGGCATGACCTTATTGATTTACCATATTGCTCTCAAATTTATTCATTATTTTACCAGTATGGATGTATGTTGGGGCTGTGTGCCATAATTTAATTTAGGTATCAAACAAACAGATCAGTGTTTTAGTAACTGAACTTCTAAATGTCTTTCGGTTTTGCATTTAGAAGCCAGTTCAGCTACTCCCCAAAGAGCTTCTGACAAAACTTGTTTATGACCTTATTTCATTTCAAATAACCGTAGAAAAAAAGAAAAAGACCAAGTAGTTTAAAAGTACCTTAAATATAGAACTTAACTTAAAAATGTAATTTCAACTAGTTTCCATTAAACCAAATATCCTGCAGGACATTTGTCTTCCTTCATATCAACTGAGGAAATTCATAATGCGGAATGCAAACAAGATTTAGTAAAGATTAGCTATTCTAACACATTTCACCTACAACTCATAAAATTAAATTGATTCACTTAGCATACAAAGAGAAATCAGAACCAGTTTACTAGATGACTAAATATAAGCATAAATGTAATGTAACTTTATTACAGAAAGATTTACAAGTAATTTTGTAAACCTTTCTGTCCTTATGCTCAAAGATAACACAAAATTTCCAGAAAGCCCTACTTAGTCTGTGCAAACTAAAGAGCTTAAAAAAAAAAAAAACCACCAACCAAAACCACACCACAAAAATAAAAAAACGACACAAGTCTGCTTTTGTTTTTCTTGTGACAGGATTCACTTATCCCTAAAAGGATGATTTCTATTGCAGCAATTGCTGTGCTAGCACAGATCTTACAGCGCCACCTTTTGTTCATGTCTCCTACTACACCAAACAGCTTTATTTAAGCAGTAGACAAATAGTTCATGCATGTAAACTGGGTTTAACTAACGTAATGAGTATTAAAGCTATATAAAACCCAGGACTGCAGAGAGTGCTATTTCTTGCTCAGGTATTTCAGGGATTTTTTATCTGGGAAACCACAAAATTTCATCTGCATGGCATCTTAAAATGCTATCAGATAACCAATAAAAAGAAAGTAAACTATGTCCTCTTCCAAGCTTCTCTTCCTAATCCAAATTGCATTTCATAACAAGTTGTCCGTTTAAGAATCAGTTCTGTTCTGTATACTCCAGGCAAACTTAAACAGCACCAATGCTTCAGAAAACACATAGTGACATTGAAAAATTTAGTTGTGACATTACACTGTAAGGGAATGTGCATGAAAATAATTGGGAAAAAATAAATTGTTTTTACCAAGATCATAAACAAAACCCAAGAGCATCGCCATAAAATTTTCTCCCCCTTATTCATAACATGGTGTGAAAAACATTCTTTATGAATTAGCAACATTTACTGCCCATCTGTATTTGCTTAATTAAATTACAATACAATGTTAACTAGGATACTTTGTCTTGGTCAGGTATCTATTTGAAGGCTTTTAGCAAACATTCTGCATAAACCAATGCCCAATGTTTATGTGGAAGGTGACATCATAAATTTTCCACAGAATCACAGAAACATTCAGGTTGGAAAAGACCCTCTGGATACCAAGTCCAACCAATAACCCTGCTCTACAAAGTTCATCCCTAAACCATATCCCCAAGCACCACATCCAAACAACCTTTAAACATATCCAGGGTTGGTCCTTCAAACATATCCAGGTCTACTTCCCTGGGCAGCCCATTCTGATGCCTGACCATTCTTTCTGTGAAAAAAATTTTTCCTAATGTCCAGTCTAAACCTACCCAGTTGTAGCTTGAGGCCATTCCCTCTTGTTCTATTGCTAATTACCAACCAGCACCAACCTCTCTACAACATCCTTTCAGGTAGTTGTAGACAGCCTCCTCTTCAAATTGAACAGCCCCAGCTCCTTCGGTCACTCTTCATAGGATTTATTCTCCAGGCGCTTCACCAGCTTTGCTGCCCTCCTCTGCACTCACTCCAGTACCTCAACATCTCTCTTGTATTGAGGTGCCCAACACTGGACACAATACACAAGGTGTGGCCTCACCAGTGCTGAGTACAAGGGGACAATCACCTCCCTGCACCTGCTGGACACAGCATTCCTAATACAGGTCAGGATGCCATTGGCTTTCTTGGCCACCTGGGCACACTACTTGCTCATATTCAGTTGCTTGTCAATTAGAACCCCTAGGTCCCTTTCTGCCAGACAGCTTTCCAGCCACACTTCCCCAAGCCTGTAGTGTTGCCTGGGCTAGTTGGGACCCAAGTGCAGGAGCTGGCATTTAGCCTTGTTGAAGCTCATCCCATTAACATTGGCCCATTGAGCCAGTCTATCCAAGTCCCTCTGTAGAGCCTCCCTACCCTCTTTTGTAAACACATGAAGAGTTTGGGGCTTTTCTGCTCATCTATTATATAATGAAGAACAGTATTTGCACACTATTGCACATTGCTGCCTAGATTATGGTAGCATCAACAGAAGCAAGGAATTGTATTTTGCCTGACTCATCCAAACAGAATTAAAAGCCTAACCCAGAGAGGGATTAACAACATACTAACCTTAGGGCCATAGAAAGCTCCATCACCAGGGTTTAACTCCCACTTCTCTCCAAAATCATTGAGGCTGTTTTCGAGTTGCTAAAGATAAAGGAAACATACACTCAGTGTTTCTCAATCGTTGCTGTATTTCCACATTACAGCATCAGGTCAGTCTGCTGCTACATGTAAGACACTGTCAATTCTCACTACTTCTCAGTTACTGCTGAAAGTAACTTATTTTCCAAAAAAGGAAAAACAGTCCAGATTTAAACAAAGTTAATATACTGATTTTGGAAGAGGCCAAACAAGCATTAGCTAAGATACAAGAAATTTTTATCACCGAACGCACTGGGTTGGAGTTGACCTTTAAAGGTCATCTGGCCCAGCTTCCCTGCAGTAAGCAGGGGCATCCCCAACTAGACCAGGTTGCTCAGAGCTCCATCAAACCTGACATCGAATGTCTCCAGAGGTGAGGCCTCCACCACTCCTGCAGGCAACCTGTTCCAGTGTTCCAACCACCCTCACAGTAAAGAGCTTCCTCCTAATGTTCAATCTAAATCTGCCCTGATCTAAATTTAAAACCACTGACCCATGTCCTGGTGCTACATGCATTTGTAAATAGTCCTTCCCCAGCTTTCTTGTAGGCCCCCTTCAGATATCGATTTCTAGACTCAAAGTTTGTAGACAATCTTGAAGCGATTCACCTTGATACACCTAAGGTCTATTCCTGCCCTGTCTTCTCCCCAGCCCTGCACTGGCAGGGGCTAACTTCATCCCTTTAATAACAAAAGCAACTTGAGTTTTGGAAGCTGGCTCTGAAGTCTTACTTAAAGGGCTACCAAAATTGGTTCTCTTCCTCTCTTTTTTCCTAATTACCAAATACAAAAAGTAAGGTAATTTGATTCTGACATGCAGATTACTTCTGTATGGAAAGTAAGCTATTTACAGCAGCCAGACTGAAATGAAGACAGTTAACTGAAGTTATATTGCTCATGGCCAGCTGTCACTGTACTTCACAGAAGGCAAAATGTTCTTACAGAACCTCCACCTGCTGCCTTGCTTTCATCTAAAAGGTTATTAAAACTACTGTTTACCTTCTCAGCTTGATTCCACACTTCAACATCTCCCAGGAACTTTTCAGGACGAGTGGACAGATTGAGTTTAAAGGAAAATCCAAAGACATCATACACAGTACGCAAGAACTGCAGACAACTCTTTATCTCCTCTTCAATCTTTATAAGATTAGAAATAAAGCATCAAATATGGGAAAATGAATTTAATCCGATTTGAATACCTGACTCCATTAAAGAGTGGTCCATACCTGCTCCATGGCACAGAATATATGAGCATCATCCTGCTGGAACCGACGTACTCGAGTGAGTCCTGTAAGAGCTCCTGACAGTTCATTTCGATGCAGAACACCAAAATCAGCCAGTCGTAATGGCAGCTCACGCCATGATCTTGGACGATGATCAAACATAAGGCTAAAGGAAACATTTATTACTTGAAGCTCATTCAGAATCAAAATTCTGCAAAGAACAGACAGTGAGAAGCAGGCAGCAGCTAAGTAGTGACTTGGAACTTTCTCCTGTACTCAGCACTGGTGAGGCCACAGCTTGAGTACTGTGTTCAGTTTTGGGACTCTCATTAGAGAAAAGAGATTGACTTGTGTTCTCCTCCATCCCTCTGACATCAGCAATGGATGAGGGAACATTTAGGAAGAGCCAACAGGTCAATTCATGGCTCCAGGACTGGTGTCACCGACAGGGGTTTGGATTTTATGATCACAGCACAGTTTACAGGGCACCAGACTGCAAGCAACCAATGGGATGAACCTGTCCCAGAGGGGGACAAGGATTCTAGGCCAGAAGTTAGCAGGGCTCATTGATAGGGCTTTAAACCAAATTTGAAGGGGGAAGGGGCTGTTAATCTCATGCTTGCCTGTGACAAACTTTGGGGCAGCTCACCAGAGGCAGAGGGATGGAGTGCTAGCAAGGGCTCTCAACCTGTTGCCCTGAGGCAAGCCAAGGATGAAGCACTGGGACACCCCAAGGGAATCAAGGGGGATTTGTCTAAGAGGGTGCCACGGCCAGCCCAGCTGAAGTGCCTCTAGGCAAATGCACACAGCTTGGGCAAGAAACAGGACGAGGTAAGGGCCACTGTGCTGCTAGGATGCCATGACATAGTGGCTGTTACTGAAACTTGGTGGGATGATTCCCATGACTGGAATGCAGGGATAGATGGGTACAAGCTCTTTAGGAAGGACAGGCAGGGGAGGAGGGGAGGAGGTGTTGCTCTTTATATCAGTGAGCAGCTGGAACCAGTGGAACTCCACCTGGGGAAGGATGATGAGCTGGTTGAGAGCATATGGGTGAAGATTAAAGGGAAGACAGGGGAAGGGGATGCTACTGTAGGGGTCTGCTACAGGCCACCTGGCCAGCAGAACCAAGCAGATAAAGCCCTCCACAGACAACTAGAAGTGGCTTCACAGGCACAAGCCCTTGTGGGGGATTTCAACCACCCTGACATCTGCAGGAGGGACAACACAGCTAGGTACCAGCATTCCAGGATGTTCTGGGAATGCATAGATGACAACTTCCTCCTCCAAATGGTAGAGGAACCAACGGGAAAATGTGTTATGCTGGACCTTGTTCTCACCAACAGAGGAGGGCTGGTGACCAATGTGAGGCTCAGGGATAACCTTGGCTACTGTGACCATGATGCAATAGAATTTAAGACCCTCAGGGCAACTAGGAAGGCACATCCCAGGATTACAAGCCTGGACTTCAGGCATGCATAATTTGATCACTTCAGGGATCTGCTGGCCAAAGTACCATGGGACAAAGCCCTAGAGTGAAGAAGGGCCCAGGACAGCTGCTCAGTATTCAAGGATCACCTTATCTGTGCCCAGGAGTAAAGTATCCCCACAAAGAGGAAAGCAGGAAAGAATGCTAGAAGACCTGCCTGGCTGAGCAAGGAGCTCCTGGACACACTGTCACACAAAAAGAAACTCTACAGGGAGTGGAAGAAAGGACAGCTAGAATGGGAGGCATATAAGGAAGCTGCCCAGTCAGCAAGAAACCTGGTTAGGAAAGATAAAGCTCAGTTAGAATTAATCTAGCCAGGGAAATCCAGGGGAACAGTACAAATTTCTACGGGTATATTAATGGCAAAAAGAAGACTAGGGAAGGTGTGGGCCCCCTCAGAAAGTGACATGGAGAAGGCTGAGGTTCTCAATGACTTCTTTACCTCAGCCTTCACTGGCAAGGGCTCCAACCACACTCCTGGGATCACGGAAAGGGCAGGGGCTGGAAGAAAGAACTGCCCATGGTGAGTGAAGATCAGGTTGGTGACCATCTGAAGAACCTGAAAGTGTTCAAGTCCATGGGACCCGATGAGATACACCCACAGGTGCTGAGGGAACTGGCAGATGAGGTTGCTAAACCACTCTCTATTATATTCCAAAAGTCATGGCAGTCTGGGGAGGTCCCCACTGACTGGAAAAGGGGAAACATAACTCCCATTTTCAAAAAGGGAAAGAAGGATAACCCAGGGAACTATAGAACAGTCAGTCTCACCTCTGTGCCTGGCAAGATCATGGAGCACTGCTGAGACAGAAGAATAGTGAAGAGGTGATTGGGTACAACCAGCATGGCTTCACCAAGGGCAAATCCTGCCTGACAAACCTGGTGGCCTTCTATGACAAGGTCACAACATTCATAGATGAGGGGCGAGCAACTGATGTCATTTACCTGGACCTGAGCAAAGCCTTCGACACTGTCCCGTACCACATCCTGGTCTCCAAGTTGGTGCAGTCTGGGTTTGATGGGTGGACCATTCAGTGGATAAAGAACTGGCTGGATGGCTTCACCCAAAGAGTGGCTGTCAATGGGTCCATGTCCCAGTGGAGGCCAGTGACAAGTGGAGTCCCTCAGGGATCAGTCCTGGGACCAGTCTTGTTCAACATCTTTTTTGGTGCCATGGACAGTGGCATTGAGTGCACCCTCAGCAAGTTTGCTGATGACACCAAGCTGTGTGATGCAGCAGACACGCTGGAGGGAAGGGATGGCATCCAGAGGGACCTTGACAGGCTGGAGAGGTGGGCCCATGACAACCTCATGAGGTTCAACAAGACCAAACCCAAGGTCCTACATCTGGGTCAGGGCAATCCCAGGCACTGATAGAAGGCTGGGCAGTGACTGGCTTGAGAGCAGCCCTGAGGAAAGGGACTTGGGGGATGCTGGTGGATGAGAAGCTCAACATGAGCTGTCAATGTGCACTTGCAGCCCAGAAAGCCAATCACATCCTGGGCTGCATCAAGAGAAGTGTGGCCAGCAGGTCAAGGGAGGTGATTCTCCCCCTCTACTCTGCTCTGGTGAGACCCCACCTGGAGTACTGCATCCAGTTCTGGAGCCCCTATTACAAGAAGGATCTGGAGGTGCTGGAACATGTCCAGAAAAGGTCCATGAGCATGATCAGAGGGCGGGAGCACCTCTCCTATGAGGACAGACTGAAAGAGTTGGGGGCTATACAGTCTGGAGAAGAGAAGGCTCCAAGGAGACCTTATTGCAGCCTTGCAGTATCTCAAGGGGTTCTACAAGAAAGCTGGGGAGGGACTTTTTAGGATGTCAGGTAGTGATAGGACTAGGGGTAATGGAACAAAGCTGGAAGTGGGTAGATTGAGATTGGATGTTAGGAAGAAGTTTTACACCCTGAGGTTGGTGAGACACTGGAACAGGTTGTCCCCAGAGATGGTAAAAGCCCCATCCCTGGAGGTTTTTAAGGCCAGGCTGGATGTCACTCTGAGCAACCTGATCTAGTGTGAGGTGTCCCTGCCCATGGCAGGGGGGTTGGAACTAGATGATCCTTGAGGTCCCTTCCAACCCTAACAATTCTATTATTCTATGACTTGCTGGAGCAGCTCCGGAGAAGGGCAATGAAACTGGTCAAGAGTCTGTAGAACAGGTCTTCTCAGGAGCAGCTGAGGGAATTGGGGTTATTTAGTCTAGAGAAGAGAAGGCTGAGGGGAGACCCTATCACTCTACAACTACCTGAAAAGGTAGTTGGAGCAAGCCAAGTGCCAATCCCTTCTCCCTAGTAACAAGAGAAAATGGCCTCAAGTTGCACCAGGGGAGATTTAGGTTGGATATTAGAAGGAACTTCTTCACTGAAATGGTTATAAAACACTGGAACTGGCTCCCCAGGGAGGTGGTTGAAAGGCAGGCAGATGTGGTGCTAAGGGACATGGTTTAGCACCAGATTTGGTAGTTAGGTAATGGAAATGACCTATAAGGTCAGTGAATCCAGCCAAGACCTTTGGTATCCTTTCTATTATAGATGCAAATCACAATCTGAATACAACCTTCATTCAGATCTAGCTTTGTCAAGAAAAGAAACAAACAAATACCCTTTTATAGCTGGTAGGCTTCCCTCATCTCACAGAGAAAAGATAACAGTTCATAAAACCTGAATGCCTAAATAGTCTTAAAATGTCAATGACAATGACCCAACAAGCAGGCAAAAGAAACAGCATTTTTTAAAACATTTTTTTGAACCAGCAGCATCTTCGGTAAATGGGATTTACTATGTATTTACCAGTGTCCTGGACAGTTCATAGGCTTGAGAGCAAAGATTTCTTTCTCTACTTCAAAGGAGAACATGTTGTCACTGTAATGCTGCCAGTGTCCTGAAGTCATCCACAGTTTGCTATTGAAAACATTTGGAGTCACCACCTCCTGGAATCCGCGTTTCCGATACTCGCTCTGAAACAACAGACCCAGTACAAAAACATAACTGAGAAAACAAAAGTAATGGTTCTCAGCCTTCCATCTGTAAATGCTGCCCTACAAAAGTCTGTGACTCAAGAATAGGAGAGAAAAATTCAAGTCAGACATGCCAAGATACATCCCATCCACCAGTGCCACCCTTTGCCCAAAGAATTTCTCTAGTAAGCAAGAACAAGCTTCCCCTCTTCAAGCAAAGCAGCAGTCTCTAATTACTCCATGACACTTGGCAGTACGTTGCAGCCCAAATAAGCAGTAATAAGATAGACTTTAAATATTACAACAGGAAAATCAGGGTGTTTTTTTCTACATATAATTTTGTAACAAATAGTTCTACAAGGCCAAATCTAGTAAGTTTATTAAGACGAATGAATATGCACCAGGGGAACAGCTGTAGTGCGAGTTTAGCTATGCTGTTAGATGTCAAAGAACTCATACTAAAACACATCAGCATTGTCTTGGCTGCAAGTATTAAGTATTGGCAAAAACATGTCTTATCAGTGGTTGTGACAAGACTAAGTCAAAGAAATCAGGTTTCTTCCATTCTGTGGTTTACAGAACTAAGTCATTACCTTAACTTGAAAAGAAGGGTTGTTAATACTGTTATAGGTAGCATGCTGTTAAGTGTTTTTCTAAAATTAAACAATTTCTTTTATAAGATTTCCAAAAGACGTTTCTTACCCGGATGAATTCAATTAATGTGTTATAGATGTAAGCTCCTTTTGGCAAGAAAAAACAGCTACCAGGGCTGAGCTCATGAAAGAAAAACAGTTCTTGGTCCTGCAGAAAAATATTTGAAAACCTTAGCATTGGTACACCATTTTTTTCAATTCACAATCACAAATTAATTACTACTGACTGGGCATAACTAATCTATGTTGGGTTTTTTGAGTTTGTTTTTTTTGGGTTTTTTTTTTAAACAGAATTTAAAAAAATACCAATAGGCCAGATGCATTTACACTACTACTTACGCCTCCATCAGTACTTACAAGAGAGTGAAATTTTTAAATTTCTTGTTTCGTAACTGATTCTTCTAAACTTCACAATTATGTGTAACTTGTGTGCTCTAACAGGTCTGCCTCTGCAGCTCTCCAGATAATTTACATGTGAACTGGATGTATGGACTGCAATTGGCTAATGTTGTGACAAACCATGCATATGCTTGAGGACCGCGTATAGTGAATTCTTCTGTATATTATCCTGATGTCCTAGTAGCAGACCATTAACAGTGTTCATGATTATCAATATTAGGACAAGGGTTTAAATCTATAAAACCAACCCAAAAAACAACCAACTGAAAAAACATAGAAATGTATTATGGATTACAAAATCACATGCAAGAAAAGAACTGAAGAGTGAACACGTTACAACAAACTGCATAGGAAGGAGCATTGTTTGCAGAGTGAAGTGTTCATGTCCTTAATATGCAGAGTAAGAATGTAATCTTGTTTAAAATGGCAAAAGGTTTACATAGCAGTCATTTTCTTTAGGACTTCAGACACTCTTCAAGAGCAAAGTACCTGACTTTGCAACTTGGCTGAAAGTACAGTTGTGTTGCATCGTGGTTGTGACAGCAAGTATATTCTGTCTTCAAGATGTTCTTAGTTAAGGGGTTAGAGTCACACAGTGTTTGTGAAATACGTTACCAAAAAAAACTGTCTCACCCGCCCAATTTTTCTATGATCTCTGTTTTTAGCCTCCTCCTGGAATTTCTCCCATTCCTTCAGCATTTTTGCATCTGGGAATGAAATTCCATAGATCCGCTGGAGGGATTCCATATCAGCCTTGCCTTCCCAATAGGTAGAAGAATTCTGCATGCAAAATATAAAAGAAACAATGAAAAAAAAAAAAGAAGAGAAGCCTCCATGTTTTACTACTACTGCCTGCTATGGGAAGGCATGCAATTACTAGTAAATCACTATATTTAACACAGAATAAATAAGGCATAAAGGAAGTTTTATCTTACATTCAGAGCGCTGATTATAAATATCCAGAAAGGTGAACAGAATATGTAAACATGGTTTTAAGCTCTTTCCTATTTTTTTAAGTCTATTTGTTTATTTGTAGCCATGCAATTGCAACTGTTTATGCACACTCTGATACAATCATCAGCTGAGCAAATATTTATAAGCTCTCAACCAAGCTCTGGTTCAACCAAGACTTAAGCTGCACTCATGCTCTTCTCTGTGCTGGAAGTGCAGGTCCTGGCCACCTATTTGAGTTTCACATTGATGATCGTGCCAGCACACACAACTTTGCCAACTTCTCACAGCACATTTTTGGCAATACATTCTTGGATAAGCCATGACCATGTTGACCAAAAACTGTCCTACATTTGTGTAGGGCAATTTCAGCACTCACCTTATGAATTTTTATGGCTTTTATCTTGCCAGTATGTCTAACATGAGGTCCTCTGCACAGATCTATCAAGGGACCACACCTAAAAAAGAGGGAAACGTTGCTCTGATGCATTTCATCTTAAAAGGTTATTATCCAGCAATATTATGATGCATGCATAATTACCTGTATACTGTTGTAGTTGGAGTATTGACCTTCTCATTCAGGATACGACACTTGAATTTATTATACTGAGAAGAAAAGCAGCACACCTATTTGTTAACTCTTTGTTAAGCAAGAGAACTGACAACCTGATGTTACACTGTATCAAAAGAGAATTATAAAAGACAGATAGAAAGACACAAACATAGTCCAGCAGTGGGGTGAGCTGCCCAAGGAGCACCTTGTGCAGTTGCCATCTGTAGAGGTTTTGAAGGCCTAAATGGATGAGCTCTGAGACATGTGGTCTCATTTCAGCATTGACCCCATGCCCTGTGCAGGAGATTGGTCTGGGGACCCACAGAGGTACCTTCCAACCTGCATGACACTATGATACTCCTGATGTTCTAACAGTGAAACTGAGTAAAAGTTCTATCTCAAGAATGCAAGAAAATTGTTTGCAGGCAAGTACTAACGAGAAAGGATCAGCTTTTGATGTTGCTTGGACTTTCTCAGAAGTACTCATTCTAAAAAATGTTTTATGAAGGTTTCTGAATTCATCAGCACAAGCAGGTATAGTATCACCACAGCATTTTACAAATGGCAAATATAATACAGGTACATCACATAATGGCACATGAAATACTGCACATTTCCATCTGTGAGAAATAAATGAAGAACGTGGCTGCCAAGATTTCCCCACTGGCATAAATTCTTATAGTGGCAGAAAATCTAATGCATATTCCTGAGAACCTAAGAATGTTTCTGTTAAACATCACAAAAGAAGTTATAAAAACTTATCACTGTAAAACGTTAATTTTATAGACCTTACCCTACCATTTACACAATACGTAGCTAAAGTTACAGATACTTAAAGAATAACATCACAGTGCTACAAATGAACTTCTAAACCAGCGTACCTTAAACATTTCAAGTAGTGTTTCCTTTTTAACTTCCAGTCTTTCAAAGGCTTGTTTTTCCTTCATTATCTTTTTGCATAATGTTTCCAAAGCAGAGAAGTCATTACTTGATACACCTCTAAAATAAACACACAAAAAAAGTAAACCATTCTTGCTTTCACTTCCAATTTCTGATCCAGCTGCCACGCAGCAGCTTGTTGATAAAACAGGCTGCTAAGAACAAAGCAGTCCGCACTAGTCTTTGGTTAGGGCACAAGCAGGTAACAATAATTTTGCTGACTGCCATCCCCTCATTCTCTGAAAAAGAGAAATAAAAAAAACCTACCCTTCCTCAAGGAACATGTCGTAATAAAATCCATTTTCTATTGGTGGGCCATAGCACAAACAGCCACCATAGATACGTTCCATTGCTTCACCCATTATGTGAGCACTTGAGTGCCAGTACACCTAATGGAAGCAACGAGAGAGGATCACTCTGAATGTGCACAACACTTCTGAGTGTTTTAATAAAACATTTCCTGAAACGCTTGCTTTTAAGGATACTTAATGTAGATCCTATATTAGAGTAGTCTGCAGAACAAACATGACCTGCCCAGCAATGCTCTCACCCTAAGCACCAGTATTTCCAAAATTGTTTGGGAAATTGCTTACAGCCTGGTGCAAAATAAGTCTTTTCAGCTGTTGTTGAAATAATTCAATCAATGTCAAGAAGTCAAGAAACTAATTCAAAACTTTTTTTTCCTATGAACTTCTATCAATAAGCTCTGCATAAAGAACAAAAGGTGCACTTTCAACATAATCCTATAGTCCTAATCTCAAGATTTTATGCCTGGGAAATGCTGCACTGAAGTAGAACAGTTCCTAAAGTTCCATCTTGTAGTTAACCTGAAGTATTGACAAATTAAAAGCAATCTATAGTTCAGCCTGCTTTTATTTGCACAGAATAGAAAACAAAAATGTCACAGAAGCCATTATTTACCCAATATAAAAATCCCAAATTTGAATGCAAGACCCCTGTGATAAGTTTGACAGCTTCTTGTGCCAAATTATTTTTAATGAAGACAGTATTTACAAATTTACTGGATATCCACATTTCTCCGAATGAACAGCCAAAATGAAGTATGCCCTTTTGCATGTACCAAGTAAAAGAGCAGTCTATTCAGTACTTTAATGATTGTACACAGACAGTACTTTTGTATTCAGTCTTATTTTCAAAGTCAGTGCTGAAGGTGTCAGTTCAAAAGACCTACTGTACATTAACATGAACGCTGCATATACAACATTTAACAAGAACAGACTTGACATCAACTGCAGCAACTGCTAGCAGACTTTGCTGTCAATACACAGCAGAATGCACATTACTTGCAGCACCCAATCTCCTTTTTATGGAGCTAATAGAAAATGCAAATGTACATACACAGCTAACCTGTTCCCTTCCCTGGTCTTCTGAACACAGTAAAGATGCAAATAATTACTCACAGCTGAGCTTAATGCAAATCTACAGGTAAACAAATTTTGGTAGAAGATACTCACTGCTTGAGCCTCTTCATCTTCAAACTTAAGGAGCTCCAGGGTACAATCCTCCTCCAAAGGACGGTCTAGATCCCAAACCACCTTGTTCACTTTAGCAACAACAGTGTTGTCAGCTAAGCCCTGACTACAGAATAAATACATGGTGTTTAATTTTTTGAAATCAGCAAGTTTAAGTTCCCTGAATTTGGCCTCTATGTTGAGTAAGATTTTTAGAAGTGCTCACAGTTGGTACAATGTAAAAAAATTAAAAAAAAACCCAAACATAAACCAGTTTAGCCAGTCTTGAACGTTCATGAAAATCCTACTTGCACCTCAGAGATGAGGGAAGAAAACTGTGCTGTACACTTGACATTAATACTCATTAGCATATTTCACTTGAGAGGCAGCAACCTTGAAGTACTAACTGGTTTTCAAATCCTATTGCAATGAAACACAGAGCTTCTCTTTCTGAAGTTATCAAATACCATTTCTGATGGAGTAACTTTACAGTTCTGCTTCCACTAGGCTAAAAATCCTTTCCTTGACCTCAGATCACAAATGTGATAAAGGTTCCAAGGACATGGCACCTAAGCCAGAAAAAACAAAAATTATATTTCACCAGTAAGAATCACCCAGTTTTTCTAATTTTAACTGTCATGGTGTCCAGTGGCACTGTTCAAATCTACTCCATAGAAAGTCTGAATAACCTTCAGATGTACCATTGCTCTTCTTGATGGCTATCTCCTATGTAAGACAAAATGCAACAACAACCTGCAGACCTATAGCTGGCTGTGATTGTATCACAGAATAGAATCATACCTAATTCCACAAGCTATCTGGTAAGGAGTAGTCTTCCAAGATTCAGCATCAACCTGCTTGCCGTCAGGTAATGTAACTTTAATGGGTTTGCTGTCATGTGCAGCTCTTTCTGCAAGGAGGCCATCATGTTCAGCTTTAAGTTTATTGTACATTTCTAAACGTTCATTGATAAATGCAGGCCAGGGATTCAGCTATATATAATGAATAAAGACAAAGGGGAAAAAAAAGCAATAGATTATTAGTTTAATACCACATTATGATGAGAACACAAATAAATGGATATACTTTTCACAAGCAGCTATGTCACCTTATCTATATATGTACTATATCTAACAAATAAGTGTTCTTACTATGTATTAATGATGTATTAATTTTACAATAAAAAGATTTCAGTTTAATGAAAATTACTGCACACCAGTTTATAAATGTGCACGTGTTAATAAGCTATGCAATGACAAAAAGAAATTTGAAAACATTGTATAAGCACAAATTAAAAATAATTGTTCTTGTCAGGTCAAAAAACTTAAGGGAACTCCTCTCTTCTGAGCCACCTGGACAGGAACTGAATTCAGCCTACATATACATACAATGACGTCCACACTACCACGTTACAAAGCTATGCAGTTGGCTCAGGGTAAATGCTGGCTAACCGCTGGCAGCCCTGTGAAGTCAGAGGGATTTACCCACCACGAACACGGAAGACAGGGCACCTAATGCAGGTTTTCCTCACCCCAGACACCTGCTGCCTATCTCCTAGTGCAAACACAAGACAGCGTTTTCCATCACCCAGCTGCAACTATAGAAATGTTCCCCCATTACACCAATACAACATGCTGTGGAAGCAACAATGTTACTTTATGACAAACTTTGGGAAATAAAAGAGCGGGGAAAGGAGTTACTGTAACGCCAAACACTTCAGAGGGATGAACAGCAGCACAGCTAGCAGTATGCAATACAGCAACCAGGAGATCACATCGCTCAAGAGCCTGTGGCATAAAGGCAGATTACCTCCGTCCGCCCTCCATCGCCGGACCCTTCTTTCATTTTCTTCTTTCCGCAGTCTGCCTTTTTTTCTTCCCCAGCATCTACCTGAAGGCGAGAACCATTTCCTCATTCTCCAGCAGTCGCTTTAACTCCCCTCAGACCCGCACACCAGGTAAGGGACCCTGTCTCTTCACCCCAGCCCAGTGACTCGCTCAGGAAAATCTCACTCCCTTTCGACCCTCCTCTCCCGGATCTGAGGAACCCCAGACGACCTGCTAGAAGGATGAGAAGGAAAAGGCCTACCCCGGCGACCCGCTGGAAAGGTGAGGAGAAAGAGGCCTTGCACCCTCCTGCCGCCAGCACCCGTCCTCCCGACAGGGCCAGCACCCCCCTCCTCCCCCGGCCCAGGCCTGACGGTGGAACCAGGGGACGCCCCGCTTCAGGACACCAGTGTAAGGGAGAGCCGAGCTGAGGCGAGAGCCGGTGCTCCAGCGCGACCCGCCGCGACAGTGCCGGGCCCACCTGGCTGTCAGCGCCCGCCATTACCACACGCACAGCCGCTCGGCGCAGCGGAGAAGGGGCGGGAGGGGCCACGCGCAGGCGCTTCTCAGCGGCCGGAGCTGATGCAACTTGGTGCGGCCGCAACGATTCCAGCGGAGCCTCGGTGACTGGGCCAATACGGCAGGAGGGCAGCAAGCGGCCGGGCGGCTGTTGAGTGTGTGGCTGCGCCCAGGGTTTGTGCGGCCAGAGCGACGGTGTGTTGGACGCCCCAGCAGATCAAGGTGGTGGAGGCTGTTCCAGTACCCGTGAGGGCTGAAAGCAGAGCCGCGGGGCTCGTGTCTTCACAGCCCTGCTCCCCTCGCTCCTGCGGGGAGAAACATAACCTGCCTTCCATAGTCATCAGGGCCACAAGGCTCCAGGAGGGTAAAAGAGGCACAGGGATGGGGTCGCGCTCGGACAGACTGAGCTATCATTCCCCTGAGGCAGCAATTCAGTCAAGGATGAATCTAATGGGAGTACTTTTTGCAGTGGGGACAAAATCGGATTGACGGATGTTTGACTTCTCAAGGGAAAAAAAGAGATTCTGATGAGATTCTGACAGACTGGAATGTGGTAGTGTGGCTGCTTTGCTTAGGCCTGTCCTGACGGGAGGCTTAGTGTTGCGTAGGAGGCTGCCAACATCTTTAAGAAGGAAGTGATAATTCAGGCACGATTTTTTGCTTTGTAATGTTCTTCCTCTTCTCTCCCTCCTGTTGTTTTTTATATAATAATAGTAGCTTAATTTGGGAAGGTTACATTCTGTCCTCACACTCTCATGATGGCTGTGGACTCCAGGTGTTTGTTACAAATTTAATATTTTCAGTAAATCCTGGCATAGTGTCTTAACTTTGAAGGATAGCTATCAGGGTTGTGGCTTGGCTTGGACCTCTGCTGCTGCTTTTGCCTCCCACAATAGGTCTTTCCTCATCATCTGCAGTAATGATCTGGGATAATAGTGTTTCAGATAACTAAAATACGCTGTAGTGGGCATCAGAGTACCTCAGATTACATAGACTTGAAGTGCTGTAAGAAAAAAGTTCAGGAAAAATAGGCAGTTTTGTACAGTGTTCAAATACTGCTTAGGTAGGAGTCAAGGATGGTTGAGAGAAAAATCACATTATTTGACTGCAAATGCTGGAACTTAAAAAGTGCTGCAATTTTTTTTTTTAAATACTGAAATGAGGTGTACTAAAAATGGACTTACAAATGGGATCAGGCCTAGACCTAATTTATTTGCTGTCTAAAAGTAAATATGAGAAGCATAAAGTGGCTAAGAGACAGCACAATTGAAAACCTAAGTTATAAATAATCTAATGCCAGAATGATAAAAATCCTGTACTGGTAACGTGAAAGAGAAAAGATGAAAGATTTCAGGAGCAATTGGGAGACGTGCTGCCCCTTTTTGTCAGAAGATGGCAGCAGCTAAACACGCTGTGCTAATGAGAAACTCCTACGGGCTACCCTGCTTACAACTCACGGCTTCAGATGACAAGATTTACGGCATAAACCACAAAACTGAGTGACTGCTTTGCTGGCTTCACTCTTAAGCAGCATAATTAGAGATGTGTGACTGAACTCATCTGGACACTAAGCCAGTTTAAATTGATTTTAGTGTTCTTTAGTGATTATCATAAGTGGGTGTTTTGTAACAGTGGGTGTATCACAATTTTTGTTTCTGCTTCATTTGGATGAATTTGAAATGTGATCAGAAAGTTCAGTTGAAATTGCAATATCATTTGGCTTACGTTTCGTTTACAAAAACTAAACATCAAACTAAAATCAGAAATCAAAACCTGAAATCAAACTAACTAGAATTTTAGAAAGGAGTAAAAAAAGAGTAAGAAATAAAAAATAACTGAACGTATAAGAAATGGAGGAAGGAGAAAGACTTGATATTTTAAGAAAAATATTTCACAAACAGTAACACCTCTGGACATTTATTTGCACCAGCTGCTCTAGGGAAACCCATCTATCTTGTGATGGATCACTGGCCTTTCTGTAAAGTGGGTTTGTTTAAAGTTTATGTCCATTCTATTCTTTAGAGTATTTACTAACTTTACATACACCCAACTAATTGGAAAATCAAACTGTATAAAGCCACCCATTTACATCTAGAGTTCATAAATCTGTCATTTCATTTCAAGGCCTAAAGGATTTCCATAAACCGACCCCAAATTAAGAGCTTTCAGCTCCCATTACAAAATCATGCAAATATGATAATCTCAGTTTTGAGAACTGAAATCTTGTGTAGCTTTCTGCTGTATTTATTTCATCTTTGCTGATACAACAAAAGAGCAGGCTTTTTAGAAGTCCAGTATAGCATGTTACACTCAGAAATTTAACAACACACAAAGTGAAGTAAAAAAAGTTGGCATTAAAGCAAAATAACAATAACTGAAGTCTTGTTTCAAACTGGAGCATTCTAAGCCTTGGATTTGGATTATTTTTTTCAACTTAAAAAAATTATTATTTTTATTGGAAGGAGATATATTTTTATAAGGATAAGGAAAATAACTGGTATTTCATGCAAAGAAGGAGACCAGTTTTATTTTGTTTCTATATCCAAAATGGTTTTGTGCACAGCCACTACAGTATTTATTCCAGTAGTCTTCATGGTATCAAGAGGTTTGCTACATGTAGCAGGCTTTTTTCTGCTTCTTACAGAAGAGATGTATGCTTGTGCTTGCTAGAGAGAAAATCCTTAGTAACAGCAGGAATCCCACTGACCTTTTGTAGACTGGAAGCACAGTGACAGGCTTGCCCTATCTCTGTCTCAGGGTGCAGGTCCTCTTCAACTGCTGCTCTTGCCACCATTTCTTCCTACCTGAAACTGGAGATAATGCATTCAAATTGCTCAAGCTCAATTTGTTCTCTGCTCTGAGGCAGTGTTTTTAAAATAAAACACAGTAAAGTTGAATTTGATCAAATGTAGGAGACATCCAGTTTCAGTGTTCATCATTAGGGATGCTGGAATCACAGGTAAAAAATTCTAGCTGAAACTTCAAAACAAGCTTCACTACTTAACATCAGGTGAGCATCAGACTCCTACTAGGAGTCCTTGGGCCTTTTAAAGAAATGAGATGCTGAGTGATTTTTTTGCCTCCCCTTCTTTCTTTTCTCAAACTATATTGGCTTTTTGCTTTATCATAACAAACATGCCAAAAATAATTCATGTCTCATTCACACATCTCAAATTTATCCCTATTCCACTAGCTAAGAGGTTTTGGAATACTTGTAATTGACTCAACAATGTTTTGTCATCTCATATCATGAAAAGTACTAGGTATGGCATCATTCAATTAAACTCAGGTATTTCCTCTTTTCTTTTGATAGAGCTCATACCAGTAATTTTGAGGTCCACATTATTAACCCAAGCAATGTATCTAGGATTAAGATACTTTTCAAAACCTTAGCCTTGAGGGTGAACTTTTCCCACCCTACATCCATCCCCTAGTATTACAGCACATTACTCCAATTTTCCAGATTTGGAATCTGGATTTGCACTTAAAGACACAGAATCATTGCTTACTTTAATTGAAAAAAAACTTCTTTTTTTATACTGGTCTCAAAAAAGATGTGCTGTCTACAGTTGTGTGAATCTGTGACTCCCACTCTGGTCTCTGCTCTCAGTCTTGTGATTGGGCTCTGAGATGGGGATTCAGAAATTCTGCCTTCCATTTCATATTCCTTGTTTAAGGTACAATGGTGATGCAACAGTCAGTTAAAAAGGGAAATAAAGTATTTGCAATTTCATATACTGAGGAGGAAAAGCGCTAACTTGAAAAAATTTAAATCATGTATTAAGTGAACTACTGTCAAAAATCCAATTGATACAACTTCTTTTGCCAAAATTTTGGCTCTTGGACACACCCTTGCTTTTTGTAGCTAAATTTAAACTGGCTTTATTATAACTGAGCATCATCAAGCTATTCTACTACCTAGAATTTTTTGGCTCATATATGGAATTTTCCAGAATCCAAAGTACTTTTTGGTAACTTTCCCCCCTCCCGACTTCCCTTTCCCCCTCCAGACCTCCCTTTCCCCCTCCCCATCTCCCTTTCCCCTCCTCCCCTCCCCCCCCCCAAAAAAAAAAAAAGGAAAAAGAAAACAAATTATGGTTCATTTTAGTGTGCATTTCAGAATGTAAAGTCTGAGAATCTGGTTTACTTCAGATATTTTTGTAATAATGGAATTCCAGTTTCTGAAGAGCTTTTTTTCCCCTATAGGCATCACTGGTATTTTTACCTTGAGAATAATCGTTTCTGTACTTACAACAGCAATACATATTCACTTAACACCTATACAACAATACATATTTACATAACACCAATACATAATAATGTATTTACATAATACCTAAACAATGAAAAGTTATTTTTTTTTCTATTTTTAAAAAATAATTAGCCTGATCAGACTTACTTCCTGATACCCTTACAAAAAAAAAAATGATTTGCATCTTACAGAGATCTGTATCATCTCTCTGAGCTGAGTCCTCTATGCCATGGCAACAGGAGGAATTTCCTACATAATGAGATTACAAGGAAGAAATGCATTTTCAAGTCATTCCTTTGATACAGTCCATAAGCATTGATTTTACAAATTCAATTTCTTACTCCATCATACTCTATACTGGAAATTAGCTCAAAATACAAAAGGATCAAAAAAAAAATATTGCTTCGCCTTCTCCTGCAAGTGCTTAATCAACAATTTTGGGGGGAAATGGCAGACAATATGAGGAAAGCAGGTGCTGTGTTCTAAGATTTTGTTGCCTTTGACCATATTTTTCATTGCAGTTATGACTTTATTTCACATACTTCCAGTGAAATTTATTTTATCTGAAAAGTATGTTCTTGATTTCTCTTCCTAGCCATGACTCAAATGTTCTGCTGATCTTCTTACTAACATCCCTTTTCAATGATGTTTCATGGATACAATCCAATAACAATGCTTCAAATAAAGCAACACATTAAAGCAGCTGAAAACATGGACATCTTAACTGTGAATTTTGTCAAACTGCTTGTGACAAGTTATATAAAGGCTTTATTTTTTGTGTTCTTTTTCCTTGGAAGTACTTGGAATCTTACTAAAAATACTACTAAACTGGTAATCATTTCAAGGTTTTATCACTACAGAGAGAGAGGACAGAATCTTAGCGGTAGCTGCCAGAAGATGGATTCTTGAGGGACTGTACTGTTGGATACTGATCAGAGGAAGAAGAAATTCTGAAGGGGGATAAAAAGTTTTATTTATTCAGTTTACGTGAAAGAATAGGTAATTGCATGACAATTGCACAGAGTGAAGTGTTCCTGGGTTCGGCTAGGAAAAGGTTAATTTCCTTCACTAGAAGCTAGGTGGTGCCACACCTGTAGCCCCTGAACCAGCCAGTGGGATATTCTGTGCCATGAATGTCATGGTCTCCTATCTCTCTGACATCTCCCTATTAATTTCCCAGGATTCTAGCTCTGTCTTCACATGATTCTTAATACCTGGAAAGCACTGCATTGTTCACAGTATGTAGCACATACTTACACAGCCTGTAGCATTTACTTACGCAGCCTGTGCTGGTAGGCTCTGTACATAAGCTTTCCTTTCACGAACATGAAATCAGTCACCCCTTTAAACAAGGGTACTGTTTAATGTTGGCACCATGGGTAAACCACAAGAGAAAAAGGAGTGATGGTAAAAAAATATATTATCTACATATGTGTTTATTTTATCTCCTAGATCGCCCATGCCCAAAATGCCATCTTGGGTGCAGCAGCACTGGGATAAAACATCTGTTACTGCAGCTCACCTGGAGCTGTTTTCTCCATAACACCAGCAGTTATCACACCCTCCAGTCTCTTGGCATTTCTTCAAGTGGAGCTGTTCCCTAGCCTGGTTCTGTCAAATGACATAGTTCAGCAGAAACACCTTTTCCACTCAAATGATACTGACAGAATGAGGGTAAGTAGCAATTACACATGCAACTGGTCTGGCATACCTGGAAGTGCCACAAACTCTGGCAGCATTACTCAGCCAACCAGATAGCTAGGGACTGGAGGCCCATCCCCAAAACTCCTTCTTTCAGATCAGCTACTGCCAGAATAGGTGTGACCTCAAGGCATTTTTTGGTCTTTTTTTTTTTTTTTTAATTCAGGGCAATCCAATTGATTTTGGCCAGAATAATTGTACACAAAAGCCAGAACAATCACACTTCAGCTACCATTTACATTGGGGTCTTGCTGTACTCTGTCCTGCATTGGATAAACTCCTGACTGCCTTTCAGAGAACAAAGCTGGCCAAACTCATCTTCCTGAAAAGTTCTGTCTGGTATTAAAAAAGAATGATGTAGAAATTAAGCTGAAGAAAACAAAATCATTAAAACTTATTTTCTGTTCTTATTTTCTTATGTGAAAATTTCCAGGAAAATTTAAGAGGAGAAAAGAAATATAAATCCACTTATTTCTTCAGAAAGAAGTCTGATTACTGCTAAAATTTCTACAGTTATGTATGTTTGCTCTTTCTGTATGCTTTGGAAGCAAAAGACATGGAAGAGGTAAATTTGGTTTACAAATATACGGAATATTTTTGTCCTTTAGACATTAGCTTATAAGTGCTCATACAAGAGAATGAGTTAAACATTTTCAAGCAGGTTTTATGTGTGTGTGTGTGTGTATGTCACAAAAGCATTTACCTATGCAAAAGCAAAATACGTAAGAACCAATAGGCTCTTAAAAAGTATGTGGCAAACTACACAGAAAGAAGACATCACTTCCTCGAGGTCTCTTCACTGTGTGCAAGTAGAAGCCACACTTCCAAAAGCCTCAATCTTTGCAGAGAGGATAAGGACACCTCCATTTCCTAAACCTCTGCTTCTGGCTGCTTGAAGAAGTGATCTGTTCACTGCCAAGTTCCTTCCTCCTAGCAGGAACTTGAACCTCTGTCCATTTTGTTTGTTGAGCTCTTACACATCTTGGTCAAATTAAATGGCATTAACAGAGATATGAAATGGCTAGTTCCTCATTATGTGTAAAATCTCCTCTTTTGATATATAACACTTTATTGACTACTTCTAGCCCACTCTTAGCTCTGTGCTGTTTCCATTACTTTGCTGTGTCTTCCTCCATCCACCCATCTGGAGCATCTGTCCTTCTCTCTCAATAATCTCATTTGTTCCCACTCCAGTGATATAATGAAAAATGACAAATGTGTATTCCAGCAAGTCAATACAGGCGTTTTTTACTAAAGGATATTAGTGCTCTAATAAACTGGAAATGACAGGCCTCCTGAAGCATATTTTTATTTAAGTAATTATTTTAAATGTTTTTAAAATCAGCTCACTGAAACAAGATCTATCAATTGTATTGAAAAGGGTTTTTTCCCCCATACTTTCCCCATAAATTAATCAGTAAATAACATGCAACAGAAAAGACATACAGATATTTCAGTGCTAATGGCAGCTCTAATAGAGCTCCTGACTCCAGTCTCTGGCAAATTGCTGCTGTCCTTTCAGATCTCTTGCTCTACCATGCCAACACAACTGCAAACCATGCCAATGAACTGATCTGACTTAAAAAAAAAAAATCCACAGTTTCCCTCAGAATAATCTTAGCAATAATAAATTTCTAGGCTCATACTTCTATGTAAACTGATACTGACCGTAGTGCTGAATATCCAGCCAAAGCTTCGATGTCTAGTTTCATTATGGTGTGAAATTTCTGTTCCATTAATATGGGAATACATGTGAAAGTAGCACATCACAACAGTTTTTTGTCTTTACATAAAAGCAATCCAACTCTTTGGCTGACAGTGGATCTAGGATGTCTGATCCCAACTCTTTTTTTTTGAGGGACACCATTACAAGATTTCTAACATTTCTTTTACAAGCAGTATGGGTACCTGTTGTAGAGTTACTGAATCTCGAGCAGAAATGATCTTCCATCTCCAAAGCCTTTAAGTCTCCTAGACAGAATTGCTGTCATGTTGCTAAGGCACAGCAGATGTTTGTATTTCAGCACTTTCTACTTATCTCAAACTATAATATGGGTTTTTTGTTTGAGACATATGCATATGAGAAACAAGGTGGCCATTGTCCTGTGCATTTCAGAGGTGACCATCCAAGGCTGAAGTGAGCCTGGGAAAGAAACTAAGGTATTTTCACTAGTAAATCCAAGGAGCAGTTTTTGTAGCTCTTTTTCTAAGACATGGAAATGAAAATGAAAGTGAAAATGTCCACAAGGTTAAGTCATTATTATAGCAACACTCTGATGCAAGCCAAGATGATTTAGGCTTCTAATTAGGTTCATTTAGCATAAAGGGTCTGTTCTATACCCAGATATTATCTACAAATACAGAAACCTGTTACCTGTAGAAAGTGAACCATTTCCAGTGTAGTCTAGGCAAAAGAGGATGGTGTTTTCCGGGTCAAGTGTACTTATCACAGAACCATAAAATGGTTTGGGCTGGAAGGGACTGTTAAGCGTCATCTAGTCCAACCTCCCTGCACTGAGCAAGGACATCTTCAAGGCTGGTCAGCGCCACGCTGTACTTTTTCAGAGCCATGGGCATTTTCACCAGTAGGAACTAGGTAAGATTCTACCCAAAGTACAATGTGATAATTCCTCTAATTTCATCACTACTCTCAAAGTTTAAGGCATAGAGGTTGGCTTGTGCCCACCTCTCCAGCCTGTCAAGGTCCCTCTGAATGGCATCCCTTCCCTCCAGCGTATTTGTTGAAAACTGTAGTTCTGTAATTTTTAGCTTTCTTTCATTTTGGAAATAATAAATTTACTGTTGCAGCTGCAGACATGCCTTGACTGCAGAAATGCAGGTCAATAATACTACTCAAAGGGAGGGAAAGAAAGATATGCTTTTTAAGAATCCATAAAGAAACTGCTTTGATTTGGAAGTCATAAGACTACTGAAGATAAATTAACTTCCAATAGAAATATAAACTTACACACACGGTTATTACTTCAAAACACTTCAAATGGTGATTTTGTATGCCCCTTGTAGAACTTGCAGTGTAGAACCTGCAGTTACCAGAGGGCAGTCTTCCTGATATGGGTGATGTTAGAAACTGATAAATGCTACATACAATTTGTGACAATTTTAGTGGCATCATACAAATGAAAAACTATTTTTCTGTATTTTAAAATTAACATTAATCAAATGAGGCCTATATTTCCTTGGCAATATTTTGTGTGTTCAGACACATTCATTACTAAGTGAACAGTTTATTATTCATAAAGACTAGAGCATTAATTGGAAAGGACACAAATTTAGACATGCTGTCTTGATGGGCTGCTACTGTAATACAGGGTTACTCTCACAATTTCACAAGCAAATCTATTTTTCTTACATAAAATATATCAGAGCTGATTTATCCCTACTATAATGCCAGATGAACTGAAAAGGACATGGAGAAGAAATAAGGTGACTTAAAATGTATCATGGGACAGCTAAAGGGACATCTCTAGTTGAAGGCTGTTAATGATGATCCTGCATGCAGTGAGGGACAGTGCTTCATGGAGTCTCCAAAGTATTCTGATGGAAATGAAGGTATGGATCCAGTTATTTTGCTCTAACTATATGGGATGCAGAAAATAAGACTTTTACTGTTACAAGGCACACTTGCTGACTGTGATTTATACTGTATAGTTCCAAAGTATTACTTTGGGCCCTACTGAAATTTCTGTAGCTCACACTAGATGTTGAAAATCTAATTTTGATAAACTGACTTATGTCCTTAACACACGAATCTGTCCCAATTCTTCTACACCAGACTGGGACCTTTTAAGATAATTCTGAGAGTAGGATTTTTCTGTGAGGCATGTCAGTTCTTCTGTAATTGCCTCAAATGATGCAAAGATTTGTCATCTTTCATCCTGTTACCTCCCATTCAGTATTACCTTGTAGATGTAAGCAAACAGAGCTGATTGGATTACTCTGGGTTTGCATTTAGCCCTCCATTTTGTATGCTTTAGAGGAGTACATGATTTTGAAATGCTCTCTGACAACATGAGCAAAAGCTGCTACTGAGTGGAGGTCAGGTTTTTTTCATCCTAGCATGTGCTTTTCTATAATTAAAGAATGGATCTCTTGTAGGGCTGCTCACCTTTCACTGTTGGTGGGAATGGATGGGCAGATGCAGAACGTTGTGATTCTTAGGACCATGAGGCCATGATTTTAGCAGTGTTAGTGAAGCTAAGCAGTGTAGTGGAGGGATGATCTTTAGATTACCTAGGTCTATTCTAGGTCATCACAGCTTGCCTTCCCAAGTTCCGTTCTCATTTGTGAATCAAAAATTACATCCACCTGCCTGTGTTTACCTTACTTTGTGCTTTCAAGTGGAAGTTGTTAAGACAACAAGAGTAGGAGGTTCTGCAAAGTGTATATAGTAGGAGGTTCTGCATTGTCTATATAGTAGGAGGTTCTGCAAAGTATTGCCATTGTCTGTATTGTGTGTATGCTCACATTTTGTGTGTGTAGATTCATCTGGTATATATATCTGCAAAGAAGTTGGTGACTGTTAAAAAAACAAGTGCATTTGTCCCTTTTTTTTTAGCATCAGATCAGGCCATCTTGAGTTTTCATGCTGCAATATTTTCACCTAAAACTCTGTTGCATGTCCACGTAACATAAGAATACAAAGGTGAGGCCACAAATGCAAAAAGAGACATCCAGATGCTTCATGTTGCAGGTGACATGGAGTGACATGGGTCACGTGTTGTCACATCTCTTAGGTGTGTTCCTGAAGAGTATAGATTCACTCAAATAAAAAGAGAACAGATTTTTTTGAGAAACAAAGAATTTGGAAATCTGACTGGGTCAGATATATTTGCAGTAGAGATGGCGGAAAAATATTTCATCCTTTCAGCCTCTAGGGGGGACTGTGTTTTCAGCGAACCTGTCTGGGAAGAATTTCCTTAATCTGGGACAGGCTGTTCAGACTGTTGCTAATGCTAGCTGGAAGTTAAGTGATTCTTGATTTGTGTATGAGTTACTTTGGGGGAAAGATAGCCAGTGTCTCAAATGACTTCAGTCCTAAAGGGCCTGAAACCTCTGCAGTCCACAGGCATCCTGCCTGCTACTGATTCACAACTGCAGGATTTCTTCCTATTCAAAAGCATTTATATAGCTAAAAAAAAAGGTATGGAAAATACTGCAAGTGAACTAATAATGATGTGACATTTTGAATTGGGATTAACAAGTAAATTATTTTGCATTTCTGGCTCAGAAAAATAAATCCATGACAGGCTTTAATTGTTCTTTATAAACCCACTTACAGTGAAAAGGAACACCTGAAATGTGCGTGACACTTTGGGCCCACAAAGACACTATGGCTCCCATAAGGCTGAATGTGATTGGTCAGGTGAGTAAGGAACATATACTGTGGGCTAAACATTTTTCTGAAAGCATCAAAATTGGTGTTTGATGCTGCTACAGTTGCATAGTACTGGTTAGATGCCTTTTGTTTCTTTTTTCCCTCATGTTGGCTCTGCTTCTCCCAGCAGTGCTTTACCTCACAAGGGGCAGGCAGTGTGGAGGGATGGAAGCACTGAGATTTATGGGCTTTCTATCTCTTCTGTTGTGTTTACACAGCTTACGCTCAAATAAGACAGGAGAGTATGGAACTCACACGTAAAATGAAAAAGATATGCTAGTAGGGGAAGGAGGGAATCAAGCAATCTTTCCAGATTTCAATGTTGTAAACACATCTGTAGGGTCACCATAAAGCAGGGACTACAAAGGTCAGCATTTCAAAATGTGTCTTAAGAAAATGTTTTTGCAAGCTTTGTGTATATTGTAACATTCTGCTTAATCTCCACTATGTTACATAGTCATTTACAACAAAAAATGCCTGACATAACTTACAGTACAGGAACATACAAGACCAGCTTCACCAGGGTGGATGTTTATGTAATCTGCAAAAACCCTCTGAAGTTCATTTCAGTAATAAAATAAAACTACATGAGAGGCACATTTCTCAGGGATGCTACCCATCTTTGAATTTCTGAGCTTGTTTTACTGAGCCCCATTAGATAAATGTTCCTGGAAAAAAAAAATTTGATGATTACTTCTGTACACTGTGCTATCTGCTGTTTTCCTTCCACTTCTTGGTTGTAATTGCATAAGCTTTCCGAGCTTTCTCTTCTTTGTAGTAGAGGCATCTTAAAAGTGAGCAGATGGTCACCCCAGGTGAGCAGGTTTCCCATTCATAAACTGTACAAAACTAAGTGTACACATGCTGCCCTGAGAACGACCTCTGTGCTTAACTAAACAAAATAATTCTGTAAAGCCAGAAGCAGTTCACTCACCTTTTGAATGCAAACCTGGCACTCTTGAGTAACCGTAAAACATCAAACTGCACACAGCCCTGCTCAGTGTTTGAGGATGTGTGGTGTTACGAGGCACAGAAAACTCCATAGAGAGCCATCCTTCATGATTTTGCTGTGAAAAAGCATCACATATTCCAAAGTCTCTTTCACAAAGCATTTTTCACATTTTGCATTGACGTTATTCCAGAACAAGATGGTCCATTTTACATGGACACTAACAAAATTTTGAGCACAGCAGCTTTGTGGACAGTAAAGAGAGGTGAACAGGTATGCATTTAACATGCCCTGAGCAAGCAGTGTTGTCAAGATAATTTAAAAAGTTTTCTGCTGAGGAAAAGGACTTGTCTCCTTCACTAGGAAAACCTCTGCTGCTTGAGTTATTAAATTGTCTCTGAGACACAGTAGGTGGAAAGCAACAGAAAACTGTCTGGGACTTCTTGGCATGGGTTATCAGAAAGACTCCAGAGACTCTCAGGCAGGGGTCAGGAATCCAGTGCTGGCTTCCCCATAGAGTTATGTCGTCCCTAAGTATGGGCACCTTTGCAAGGTGAGGAGATGGGAGCCGGGCAACTCTGCTTCACCTTGCTCCAATGCCTTTCAGGACGCCCTGAGCACTCCCCAGTGCTGATGCTGCAAAATCCCCTTCACTGAATTCTCTAGCCACGCCGAGCACTACCCCAAATTCCTTGGCGGGGGGGGTGGAAGCTGAAAAGCTTTCCTTATGAAGCAAAGCACACCTTAACCGCCCACCCCGCCCTAAAAAAAAAGAAAAAAAGGCAATTGGACCCTGTACTGCCCACTCCCTCTTGCAGGGACTCACTGGGCAGGGAGGGCAGCAGCCAAGCAGAAAGGTACATAAACGTACACAAAACGTACACATATAAATGTCACATATGTGATGAGTGCACCCCGTCCGGCGATTTCCACTGCCTACGCGCTCGCAGCCCCGGCCAGCAGGAGAGGTGTGCGGGCGCGGGTGGGGGGGGGGGGGTGGTGCTGTCAGAGGGGGCGGGCGGGAGCGGCCGGGACGGCTCCTCCCTGCGCACAAACCCGGCCGCGCCGGGCGTGCCAAGAGCCGCCGCTCCCGCGCTATTTAAGCGGGGAGGGCGCAGGCTTGCAGCCCTGCAGGGGGATCCAGCTGGCGGGGCTAATAATAACCATAATAATCGTAATTATCTATCTATAAGAAAACAAGAAATCAGAGCCGAGATGCTCCGTCCGTAACCCGCAGACGGGAGCAGGTTGTTAGCCAAACACCTACGAAATAAAGCACGACCGAACAATTTCTAGGAGGGCGGGGAAGGGGGGTGAAAAGTTTGCCGAAGCTCGGGCGTCTCGCGGGGGGCGGGAGCGATGCCGCCCTGGCTGCTCGGCAGCCTCTGCTGCGTGCTGGCGGCGCGGGCGGCGCTGGGCGGCAGCCCCGCGGGCGCGGAGGCAGCGGCGGAGGAGGAGGAGAAGCTGATCCGGGTGCTGGTGCTGCTGCCGCAGGACGACGCCTACCTCTTCTCGCTGGGGCGGGTGCGGCCGGCGATCGAGTACGCGGTGCGGAGCCTGAGGGAGAGCAACGCCGGTTTGCCGCCCGGCTACACCTTCCAGCTCACCTACGAGGACTCGGCGTGCGGCAACCGCGCCCTCTTCAGCCTGGTGGACATGGTGGCCTTGCAGCGCCGCCGCCCCGACCTGCTGCTGGGGCCTGTCTGCGAGTACGCCGCAGCACCGGTGGCGCGGCTGGCGGCCCACTGGGACGTCCCCATGCTGTCGGCGGGGGCGCTGGCCGCCGGCTTCGGCGCCAAGGGTGGCGAGTACTCGCACCTCACCCGCGTGGCCCCTGCCTACGCTAAGATGGGCGAGATGCTGCTGGCCCTGTTCCGCCACCATCAGTGGAGCCGGGCCACGCTGCTTTACAGCGACAGCAACCCCGAGCGCAGCTGCTACTTCGCCATGGAAGGCGTCCATGTGGTCTTCCAGGAGGAGGCCTTCCACATGGCTGTGCACAGCTTCGACGAGAGCAGCCGACACCTCGACTTGGACGACGTCGTTCGCTCCCTCCAGAGCGGTGAGAGGGGTGAGTTGGCGGTAGGGCGCCCAATTTGGCTCCTCGACGGCATTCGGTAGTGGCTGGGGCAAGAAGGTGGGCGCTGGGAGCACCGGGAAGGGAAGATTCTGAGGGAGAGGGGCGTCACCTCCTGTCCTCACCCGTGGGGAGACTCACTGCGGTGCTGTGCCGGCATCCCCTGTCTAGGCAGCCCCAGACGGAGGGGGACCATCTGTCTGGAGCAAAAGGTGTGTCCGCAGAAGTTCATTACAGCTTTGCCTCCCGCGGCAGGGAGGGAGGCTTACCCTAGGGGACCACCCTGGGAGGATTTTGTGGTGTATTGAGAAATCGGCTTTCTGCTGGCGGTCTGAGGTACCCTAAATCACTCACATGTGCATGGCAGCAAATCTATTGCTTTTTCTCCGAGATCTTTGCAGTGACTCTCTGCAAGTTCAAAGACTAAGCAAAGATGTTTTCTTCTGTCCCCTGCTGTGTCCTGTTCTCCGACTCCTGCCTTGGGAAGCCCCATCGAATTACTTCATAAATAACAAATGCATTTAAGGGAAATGGTCGTTTTGGGGATGTGTGGCTGCAGAACCCTTGCGACTGTGCAGTAAATGTTGCCACAAACCGTTAGCAAAACACCGTGGAGGTAAATGGCTTGTAAAACATTGGAAACATTGGGCTGAATGAACTGACTTTGCATCATGAAGTAGTAAAACAGTCAGAGTACTTTGGGATGTGCAATTTTATAGTTAGATGTGATTTAAAATGAGATCTCACTGAGCAATGTGTGGATACATGGGCCAGTCAAAACGACATTTTCTGTTCGAGGGTTTTATCAGCCATAGGCTTCTCCAGTAAGTTATTGCAGAAAAAGAAATGATGTATTCCAGAAGTAGGATCAAGTTGAAGAAGGACCTTAGCTGTTTGTAAAAGATGTGTAGAAGTACAAAATACTTTGTGCGGCTTTTACATCCCTGTTTATAGATGTAATTGGCCTGAAAAAGATCACACTGTGCATCAGTGGCATAGCTGATGTTACAGTGCCATACTCTGCTAACAGAGCAGCCTTGCCTTGCACTGCTGATGTCATGCTACTGTGAAATCCTTATCCTCAGGAACTTGTGTGAGATAACTGGTACCTGATAGTGTACGACTCTGTTCTCCAAAAAAAGGATGCTTTTCTTTAGTGTGTGTGGGTTTGCCCTTAACCATACTGTAGGAACATGACTGATGGCTAAGGATAGCCCAGCTCTTCAGATGATGCTGACAGAGAAGAGAGGGTTCATTTTGGACCAGGCTTAAATGCTATGCTGACCTGAGACCTTTAGTTTTGCATCATTCTTTAACTTGCAAATGACTGAACAAAAGCAGCCCTCTGTCTTCCATCTTTCCCTGACTTGTGTCCTGCAGGGACCCTCCTTTTGTCTTGCCTCTTCATTTGTCCTGTGGTTCATGCTACTACTGTGAAATACAGCAAGCAGGGACCTTTCTGATGTTAAAGACTGACCACAGGACTCACCTGACACATTCCTTTAAGCCTGAGGAGTGATCCTGCTGCTCAGGGCATCTTTTGGATTATTACAGTATTTTAAAAGTCGTAGGTCATACAAAAGATGCACCATGTGCCTTGGCTAATAAGATGAGGCCTTTGTTTCTTCTGGGTCTTCCTTGGAGATCCCCCCATTGGGGCAGCAGGGTTTGTGTGTGACAGGGCTCTGTCCAAAGCACTTTCTAGAAACATTTTTTGTTAGTTGGTTTTGTTACCACTTACTAAAGGCTTCTGTGTCACATTACTGTGATACTGTCCTGGGCTCTGACCCTGTATCTTATCTGTTTCCAGAGATCACTGCTGGTAGTGATTCTGCCTGAGTAGTCAGGCTTCCCTGAGCTGTTCAGTTGGGAGCGGACTTCAGAGCAGATACAGGATACCTGCTTGAAACTGTCCCGGGGCTGAGAAAGCAGCTGCCCCATCAGTTGGCCTGTGGGGAGCCTGGGCAGAGGCTCATCCATGGATTAATTTGCCACTGGCCAGGGGTTTGCACTGAGCATTCAGAGATCTAACAGACAGAGACACGCTAGCCATGCACCTGTTTTTGCTGGTGCCTGCTAGCCCAACCTCCTGGAACCATTTCCTGCTAGCCCACCTCCTGGAGCCACAGCAAAATCGTGAAAAAATACCATGATAAAAATAAACCACCTGTCTTTAATGAATTTCCTTAGTTCAGGCTCTCTTGTCAGCTTGGTTAGCCACTCTGTGGACTTGATGCTGTAGGCTCAGGTTTCCCATAATGGTCACGAACCCAGGACTGTGCTTAAATGCATTTTGCATAAGCACGTAGTCCAAGGAATGCAGGCAGCAAAGGGAATGCTTACCCCTTTAACTGGAATTAAACTCTTAAGTATTTACAGAATGAGTCAATAATCAGAGTCAATAAATTCAGAGTGCTAGTGTTAGAATTACTGTGTCTGTGTATATGATGCTGTCAGGAGAACATTTTGTGTGTGTTTGCACGTACAGATTTGTATGTATACAATAGTAAGGTATGGATGCTCATTAAAACCACATAATTTACGTTTTTGGAAGATTGCAAGAGATATGCTCATAGCTTACTTCCTTCAAAATTTTAAGTATGTAACCTTTACTCTCCTGCTGGGTTAAAAACCACATCCAAATAGTTAATATTGCTTCCCTTACATTCCTTTAGAGGCTTATGAAATATGATTTAATGTATTTTAAAGTAGAAGTTTTTTTCCCCCTTTTTTTTTTTTTAAGTCCTTTTGCTCAAGCTCTTTGATTCCATCTACAGATTATGATTTTATGAGTTATAAAGGTGAAGTCAAGGGAGAATGAGGAGGGTAGCTAGGAAACATTTCAAAAGGAAATCTCGCACCTATGCTGAAATTAGGAACAGTGAGACAAATTTGTTCCTGATGTGCATCTGGAAAAGATTTGATCCAAATTTTATTGTAATAAATTTTTTTTCTTTTTTTCCTTCATGCTAATACACTTCACAATGGTAATGAAATATGTCTTGCTCTGTTGCTCTGGAAATTATTATATTACTCTGCTGTAGTCAGTAGGACAGAGCTATGCATGGTATAACTCTACTGAAGCATGGGGATGTACTGAACGTGACTCACCCCAGCAGCACATCTGGAGCTTTATGCCTGTGATGGCATTCAACCAGAAAAGCGATGGGAGAAGATTCATAGTGTGCAAAGGATTTGGCCTGGTTGGCCTTTTTATTTCCTACAATAGCAAGCACTTCTACCCAGAAAAGCTGAATGTGGTTTCAATTCTGCTTTATTGTTGGGTGAAAATACTTCTATACATTACTGTAGCTTTTGAGCCCTCCCTGGCATTTGTGATGATGATCCTGGAAACTTGAATGCAGTTGGTTTTGAGTCATCATCCCAAGAAGATCTCTTACAACTTTGCTGGAGGATATAGCTCCAAAGTCTGCATTGGTACAATACTTTGCTGCTCCCTCTGGTGTCAGTAGCTTCACACCAATAGTTTTGTGGGCCTATATAAAAGTTCATAGTAAAACATGGACAGTGTGCTGAGGACACTGCCTGAGACTTACCTTTCCCTTTGCAGAGGGAAGGGGTAGCAAGGGCAGTAGACCCCCTGCCCAGTAGGTTGGGAGACCTCATCCACAGCTGACTCAATGTGGATCAAGGTGCCCACATGGAACACACATGTGGGCTTGTGGATCCCATTGTAGCAACAGAGCACCTGCAGAGCTCTTGGTCCATAATACATGAGGCTCTGTGGCATTTAATCTTGCAATCACCTTAGAAAGCGGCACTTGATTTTCCTCTTTCTGAGTATTAGGTGTCACATTGAAGGTTGTTCTCTAGGCTTATTGTATATTCTCTGGAGAAAGATACCAGATACCTAAGTCTTAAATAGCTGAGGTGTAGGCAAGATGAATCTGCACCAAACTGTTCAACCCTATGGAAATTGAAATTGTATAGTCATTCTATCCCTGTAATTCCTCATCTTCACATTCTGTTGTGTTCTCTTAGAAGTAACAGCAGAAATTTATTCTTGCAATCAACTCTACTAATATATGCAGTTGAAGAAACTTGAAGCTAGAACTTATCCATGTTGCAAGGGTAAAGAAACTTAGCTCACACAGACGTTAAGGAGGAAGCCCCTCTGTGTTTGGTACCTGTCTTCTGCCAGCTGTTTGTGAAATCAGCTTTGTTTGGCATCTGTGGTGTTGTGTTTGTTGCAACACTGGGAGGACAGCTGGGGTCACTTGTCTCTGGCAGCATTCTTACTTAACAAGCTGTTCCCTGAAGTTCTTGAGTTGCTTCTTATCTGTGTTTTTAATTTCTTTCACCAGTTGTAATCATGTGTGCCAGCGGTGACACAATCAGGAACATCATGTTGGCTGCTCATCGGCAAGGAATGACCAACGGGGACTATGCTTTCTTCAATATTGAACTCTTCAACAGCTCGTCATATGGTAATGTTTTTACTGCCCAAGAATGTTGCAAAGTCTTCTGTAATATTTTTAGATTTGTAACTCTCAAAATAAGCAGTCCCAGAGTACACCACTGTCTCTCCCTGTTGTTGCAGTTCTCTTTAACTTGGGCTATGCTGTTTCAGGAAATAAAACAGAGTCTGTGGCAATAGTTGCCACTGAGTGGATGGTAAGATGCCAAAATGACACTATTTTACTCTAAAATACACTAACTTAACTTAGTTACCTATAGGACCACACAGAGACATTGGTTATAATAGCCAGATGCAGGTGCTCCATGCTGCAATGTGTTTGCTCAGCTCTAGGTACATTGCACCATCTCTGACCGTGAGACTACCAGGTCTCAGGACAGGGGTATTTTTGCCTGTCCACTGACCTACAGTGTGGAAGGAATCACCAGCAACAGCCAGGGCCATGGGTGGCTGCAGGGCTTGGATCTCTAGAAGTCATCTCTGTGCTGGAGGGCCCATGTGTCTAACTTGTTTCAGCTTTTGATCAGAAACTGCGTCTGCAAAAATACTCAGCATGGTGGTGTTGAAGGGAAAGGATGGGTCTAAGACAGTCCAAATTTACTATAATGAGATGGATAAAAGTGGCTGATTGTACTCCTGTGTAAAAGGGATGAGATTTGTCAAAAGAAAACATGGTCTTAAAATGTAAATAAAATACATTTGCTTTTTGAAACATTCAGTTACGTTTGACAATATGGCAGTCCATGGCAGGGACTGAAGTTGTGTTGAATTCGGAGTAATTCTGGAGTAATGTCTTCCCTGAGTTTTGAACAGTATCAGATCACTGAAGCTGAGGCTGGGATTCATGCCTGAGAGTTAGGTTTTACTGATGTGCCAGTGTGACTTCTGAAAGAAGCAACCTCTTTTGCAGGTGCAGAGAAAATACTTTCCCCCTTGCAAGCTGCCGTAACTAATCCGCTGCAATAATAAATTCATTTCAAATGCAAAACCAAGTGGGAATTGAGGAAGAAGGAAAACTTGTTGGTTTCTTTTCCTTTCTTTCAAGCATCAAAAAAATGACCAACAGGAACAACTGAATTCAGATTTAAAAAAAAAAAGTCAGTTAATTGTAAGTTAAATTTTCTTTCATAAACTTTTGTTACTCATCTGCCACCTCTGATATTATTTCACAGTGAACAGTGCTGTTTGTTGAAAAGCTCTATAATGAGTATATGTGGCTGTTTAAATTCAGAGATACAGATACGTAGAGAAGTACAGACAGATACTGCTATATGTATTGTCTAGATAAATGAAGAAGTGACTGAAATAACTAAAAGATAAAGTAACAGAACAACTTCGAAGCCAAGTTCAAATCAAGGTTTTCTCTTTGGTGAGTTTAATTTGAAGTGACTTTATCCCTTGTGGCATAAGCAAAACCATTTGGCATTGCAGCTTTAGTTGCGACCAGGGCAAAAATCTGCAGTTTTCAGCTGTGTACATGGTAGTGCTGTGCCATCCTGGCATGGGACCTCCACATGACATGGTAATGGGGGTGCTACCCATTTGCCATGCAGTCATATAGTGGATTCTGCATCATCTTGGTTTGCATCACAGGTAGTCCAGTCTTCTAGCTTTTCCAAGGGATTAATGAAAACTGTCTGTCTTCTGATATATTGTAGTTAGAATGTGTCATTCTGTGACATGAAGCTAATTTTTCAGTTTTCTTTGTGGATGTGTTTCCCATGAAGAGTGAAATAACTGTGGATAGAAGTTGACTTTTGTGCAGATGGTCATCACATGTAGAAAGCAAACATGAAAGAGAAATTTAGAGAAATTCTCCCAGAATTCCTTCTTCCCAGTGCCTGAAGATAGTGTGTTTTGTAACTTTTATGAGGTATAAAATGTAAGAGTGGGTGTGATTGCCAAATGGATGCTTTGCCTGTAAGTTCAGATGACCATATTGCAGTTTATGGTTGCCCTTGTTCTGAATATTTTTAATTTTTTTTTTCAGAAGAGCAGGCTTATTAAATGCCAAGGCTGCAATAATTGCACATAGTACTGTGGCAAGACAACCTCCCACAACACAATCCATGAAGGAATTGAAATATGTAAATTGTTCTAGGAGCACTGTTAGACAAGTGTACCTTCTTTGCTCCTAGCATCAGGGTATTTAAAACCAAGTACCTACAGTGTCCAGGACAAAAACTTACTCACGTTCTGTCAGCTGTACCATTTTTGGGGGTCTATAATCTCACTCATTTTAGGTGTCTCCATTTGTAAATGCAAAGCTATAGCACAGCCTTCTGTGCTGTAGTCTTTGCCATACTTAATACATCTTTGAAATACAGGACACAGCTGGGGCATAGGCTTTTAAGCTTCAAGGCTCCAGCAAAGCTTGTACCCTCCTATAGCAAGATGTGCTAGCTTACAACTGCCAGATGTGCATCTCTTTTTGAAAGCAGCAAGGACAAGGTGCAGACACTGAAGGGAAGAGTGCTACCTCTGAAGGCAGAACCAGATGGTGAGATGTTAGTTGCTCTTTAGTGTTTCCATCAGACCTCATGAACAGAGTCCTAGCATAAGTAGTTTTGACTAGTTAAACTTTGTATTGGAAAAAGAATTCCCTAAACTAAGGTAGATGTGTGTAGAGCATCTTTCTAGGAGAGTAAAGTGACTTAAAGTAAGGTTCGTGATATTTATAAAGATCACAGTCCCAGCTGGTGATGAGATGTGGTAAATAAAGCTTTCCTGGGGTGGTAAAGAGAGGCAAAAGGGCTCAGGTGGTCCTGTGCTTCCCACACAGTGCTGAGAGTGACAAGAGATGCCCTTGAGCCAGAATCAGCAGGAGGAAAGACTTGTCATCTGGAGAAGTGCAAGTCCTTTGTTCCTTCCCCTGTGCTCTCTGAGGAGGCAGAGCAATTCTTGAATTACATGTATTGTGAAGAAAAAGGACAGAAAAAATGGTCCCAGCAGCAGTACTGAGGTACTGGGAGGATAAAATGCAGGCTCTGTATTCACCTGCTTTGGGGCCATCAAGCTGGTCTGTCCATCAATTTGCTTTTGTAGGCATCTGATGTAGTGCTGTGCAAGGAGCAGCATGGGTTTGGTGACTGAGGTCCATCTCCATTAGCTTCTGAATATTCAAACTGCTTGCTTCTCTAAGTGACAACCACGATCTTCAAACCAACCAAACCAGCCACATCCTGTGTCCTATCAGGATTTTGTGTGCCTCCAGATAGTCTAGGAGCTTACCATTAGTTTTCATCTTGACTCATTTAGCCACGATGGGATTTGTTGCTGTTGATCAAAGAAGAACTGTCTAGCTTTTATTTATAAGCCTTTAAAGGCACACTTAGGGCTACCACTGTTCCCTTCAGGCCTCCTCTATTTATCGTTTATGTAGAATAGCACAAAACTTAGTCCAGGGCAATACAAACCTTTCCATTGATCTTGTGAAGCTGTGAATTGGGGTCTCAGGACCTGCTAAGGCCTGGTCTTGTTAGGCATAAGGGATCTTCTGCTAATTAACAACCAGTCAGCTCTCCTGGCTTTTAAAAATGTGATTACTTTAATGGTGGTATGAGCTAAATTGTTCCCTTGCTGTGACACAAAACATAAGTAAATACAGCATAGGCACAGGATTCCCTTTTATTTCTAAATGTTTCTTTACAATGAGCAGGACTGATCTGGCAGCCACTGCACACATGTTTTTCTCCTTCACCTCAGTGGGAGAGCTGTGGGAGAAGTAGCTGCACCATCTGCCTCTCATTCAGGGTGATAATCATACTATTGACTTTACTGGTGCCTTTCTGACTGTCCAAGAGTGTCACTGGTGGAATAATGTATAACAAAATTCTCCCTTGCTTCTTTTAACTTGGGTTTCTCTGTTTGATGTCTTTTTTTCTCTAAGATGTCTTCTCATGCTTAGGCTTCATCCCACCCTTTAAAAATAAGCAATTGCAGCATGGCAGTAAGGTTGTTCTTCTGTTTGCACGTTTACTTCCCACTAGCCCTTTCTCCTTGCTCTGTTTCCTGCATGTCTTGGAGCAGGTTCAGTGCTCCCTTGTAGTCTGCCATCTCCCCAGGGAGCAGGAGAGGGGGCTTCTTGGAGGAAGAAAGAAAGCAATCTTGTAATGGTACCTAATGTGGAGATGGAAAATTGCATGTTTTTCCCTTAGGAAATGGCTCTTGGAGAAGAGGAGACAAACATGACCTTGAAGCCAAGAAGGCATACTCATATCTTCAAACTGTCACTCTGCTGAGGACCGTGAAGCCTGAGTTTGAGAAGTTTTCCCTGGAGGTTAAAAGTTCTATTCAGAAGCAAGGTCTGCATGAGGATGACTATGTAAGTACTTGATGACAAGCTTCAGATCTTAGCATCTTCAAAAACATGCTCCTCATTAAAGCAGAAGTGGCAGTGAGACCTTATCAGGACACAGTCACCTGGATTCAGTTATAAACTCCCACTGCTGCCTATATAATCTCCTTATTTATATTTTTGTGGATAATATGAATAGCAAGAGTAGACTCTGCATATGTGCACTAGGTCTGTGCACCACCAGTTGGCTTGTGCTTATCAACAGGAAGGTTGAGGAAAGGCAGATTGCCATGTCTCTCTCGCTCACCAATCACTTTTCTTTTTTAACAGGCAAAGAGCTATATTGTTTTTTGTTTCCTCCCAGTACTTTTTGTTGTTGTTGTCGTAAAACCAGATCACAGAAAGCTACACCCTTTGTATTGCATCAAGTTAAGGTTTTCTTGATGGGAATGAGAAAAGCAGTCTTATTCCCAAGTAAGCCTATTTCAGTTGTTGCTGTTGACTGTCTAAAGTATCAGTATAGGCCTTGCAAGTTGTTTTAGGCATAGGGGAGTGCGACTGTCCTCCAGAGATGGATGTGGGAAAGTGCATGTCTTTTAAATCTCTCCAAATGTAGGAGGAAGATGCCTCTGAAAATTGCTTTTGAGCTGTTGCTAAGCTAATTTGTTAGGTGTTTTTACAAAAAAGTCTTCTGTGAAAACAAGGATGTGTAGTGTATACCTATACAGATTTCTCCATGCTGGTCCAAGTACTTTTCAGACAGCCTTTCCCATGATGGAGAATAAACTTTACAAATATGCTTATAAAGAAAAGAAACTGAAAGAGAACTTGGTCTGTCCTCAGAAATCTTGTGCTTTTTAGAACTTGAATCTATTTTATTTAAATATTTAACTTACAATGTTAAGTTTGAATTACATCAGAGGCTTATATATTTTCTGTGGGACTTTCAAAGTTTAGGCAGGCAGAAATAGTCTTTTGTTGGTATTCTTCATCTTTGGTTACTGGAGAAATCCCAACTGCCAAATTCAAGGTGCTGCCCTCTGCAGAAACTGCTAAATGAGTTTTGAAGAAGGTGTGGGACTGAAATTTGCTGTTGTGTGCCTCTATGTGCCCTTTTGCAGGTGTGACTTAGCAAGCCATGTACCTTGAAAATCTACCATGGTTGTGGTTGGTGAGAAATGTGATTTTTTTTGAATAGTAAAGATCCAGTCATCCACAATTTGGTGGCTTTTCTAGTTTAGGCAGTGTGATGTTTCCCCAGATGAGAAAAATGTTAGTGACAAGAGCTCAAAATGCTTTCTGCAGGTGGTTTGGAGATACACTAGGAGATACTTTGCTGTTCTTTAGGACGGGAACCCACTGGAAATGCTTTGTGTGTTCCGTGTTGATAGGTCCTGGGTAAATGCAAGCTGTGTTACGGTCAAGCAGAAGTGGATCCATGAGGGAGCAAATGTGCCCCCCCATGCCAGCACGCTAATGTGTTTGTTGGGGAGACTCCTTGCACAGCTGCCTACTGACTGCTAGAAGTTCATGTTTCTTTCTTTCCTCACTCCCTGGTTGCTTGTGCAATCAGCCATCTGTGCTGGCAGTGCTCCTGGCCATCCTGGAGCAGCTGCTCAGGTGCCTAGCTCCCTGCTGCCTCATCCTTGATCTTATTCTGCCTGGCTTGGAGATCTGCCTCTCCCTATATCCCATTCCAGCCTGTGATCCAGAGCTTTTCATCTTGCTCCAAGCACTCCCTCACGTAAAACGGTCAGCTGTTATTAGAGCCAGGCAGTGGCATGGGGCCTGCTGTTGCCTCTCCCACTCCTCTTGCTGCTTTTCTTTTCCAACCTGGCTTTCTACACCCTTCCCAATCTCCTCCTGTCAGTGCAGAAGAAGGACTTGTGATCTCTATACACCTACCACAGCTTCCTGCCAACTGAAACATTAGTCCTTGACTTGATGGAAAGCTTGTGGTGGAGGCTGTGAGAATGTGGGACACCCTGTGAAGGAGCTGCAGATCAGGAGGAGGTTTGGTTTCAAATGCACAATGTCCTGGTATTACAGAGGTCTTCAACTTGCATAGATCTCAGCAGAGCCTCCCCTACCTCTTAACCCAATGGGAAAATAAAACTTTTTAAAGAGGGGCAGCCTCGACTTGAACATAGCAAAAACTATTAAATGTGTTACTTCATTAACAGTGTGACTTTTAAGTATCTGGTTTACTTTTCGTAATTTATAATGAAGTTTACATTCCCTGCTTTAGATGGTGGGAAGGAGATGCTTTGTATTCCCTTAGATGATTGTCCTGTTGTTGTGTTCAGAGAAGTATTTCAGGACAGCCTTCAGCCTTGAGGGGAAAAAAGGCATTTTAAAAACTAAGAGGAAAAAATAAAAAGCTGAACTGAGTGTCAGTTCCTTTCTGAAAAATATTTGGGTATTGGGCATCTCATTAATGGTGCTTCTTTTGGCAGTGTGGAAAGAAAGTGGCAGTTTTGACCTGGCTTTGTGCTAAGCAAGGATGTATCTTCCAAGGGAAGTCTAGGAGAGAGAGGTCCTACAGCTGAGTGGGTGGGAATTGACAGAGATGGATTTGTATCTGCTGCATTCTGGTCTTGAAAAGAACTCTGGGGAAAGAGAGTTGGTGGTACGATCCATCTCATGGGTGTTGAAATACAATCCTCATCCTTTCCTGCAAGCTCTGTCCCAAGAGGATGAACTTGGGGAGGTTTGGGTTTGAAACATACAGTTTCTGCTTCTCTGTGGATTTTTCTAGTATCATGGGAAAATGCGGCCCTGGGTCCATGGTCTGAATTATCTTGCAGTGACCCCTAACTTAAACAAAAGTCATTAGTGCTGCCATTTTGTCCTGGCTTCTTGCCATGACTAATCCTAAAGGCATTATTATCTACCAAAAAGACTATCATAAAAATGGAAAATAAGCAGATGACAGAAGGAAGGATATAGGAGACAGAAAGGGCAAAGTACTAAAGCAGCAGCTGTCTAGTTGCCAGATGAAGAACACATACACCCCTTGGAGGAGTGACAGGTCAAATAGTGTTGGCGATCTTCATTTCCAGCTGTGAAATCACACAGAAAAGAGATAAACATGTTCCGAGAATGCCTTTCCTAGGTCTGAAATTACTGTTGTTTCTGCATGGGTATTATGCTACAGAAATGAGAAAGGTGCAAGAACCTGTGCCTTTTGAGTGAGGAGGAAGCTGTGAAAAAGGCAGTTTCTCTAACTCCTTCAGGAACAGCTTTTGTGAAGTAAAACGCTTCAAGTGCCTTTTAACTAGATAGTATTAAAAATAAAAATGGCAGAAAGGTTCTGGGAAAGTGTCTTAGAAGTGTTTAGGTAGATAGTAGTTGCACAGGATGGGGCAACTACAAGATGTTCAGGGTACTCCCTGTGTGCAATGTCCTGTTTCAACATCCCATTGCAACAGCTGCCTGAGTTTGTTAGCAAATATTGCTAGTTTGCTTGGTCACTACTTTCAGAGTCTGAAAGCAGTTAATGTCATGTTAATATAACCCGAAGAACTGTGGGCTGAAGCATCAGATCTGCTCTGCCCTTCTTTTCAGGATTCGATACTGTCATCAATTTTTTTTCCAAGAAACACCCTGTATTTCTGTAGAAAGCCTGTCTATTCTATTTTGTGCTTAGAGAATCACTTCTTTGATAAAAGAGCTGAAAAAAGAGACACTTTTTCAAAAATCCATCCCATCCAAATGATTGGTTCAGGCATAAGGGCATAGAATCACTTTAGTGCTGTTACACAAATTGTAGCAGTTTTCTCACTTCTCTGAGACCTCAACAACAACCTGTCCTAGTCTCTGAACCAATGAATCAGTGGTTTAATTGGAAAATATGGGGCAGACTCTGCTTGCAGACCTATAGCCTGGATGAGGCTGACAGCCACGGGAATTGCATACATTTCAAGTCAGAGGAGGAGTTTGTCTCTGAATTGCTGTGTGAGTAACTTCCAGAAAATACTCTAGTTAAAAATGTTTATGAATAAATGGCATTTCAGTTAAAGTACATGCATAAGCCATTTTTATTAAATAATGAGCAACAGTTAATGAATTAGTGGTAGGCCAAAGTTTGGAAGCTCTTAGTACACCTTCTGTTCTGACTCAGACCTAGGATTCAATAAATGCTTTTATTTATTTATTTTTTTTAAATGTCCAACTCAGTATTCTGAGCTAGGGTGATTTTACAGCCTGGAATATTTGCTCTTCTGAGGTTACAGACCACCCATGGCTTGCTTTTTCATCTCATTTAAAAGCTGAAAATGTAACTAATTAAGCAAATATTTCTGCTGTGTTAACTACCTGACAGCATTGTTCATGAGATGGATACTTGAGTTTTATCCTATCCACAGCTCTTGTCACATTGAAAAAGAGCAGCAGGAGAAAGGAACTGAACCCCTTTTGCCTGTACAGTGATCTCAGTGAAAGAATGAGCTATGTAGATAAATTAGATCAGTGAGATTCTGCCACCCTTTAGAAAGGGCAAGTCTGCTTCACTTAATATTTTCAGCCCTCTGAAATGGGAAATAATCTGCATAAGAGCAACTGTTCAAGCTCCAGCAGTTAACTACAAAAGCTATGTGGGAGGTAGCTGTGTTCATATAGTTTGTCATCTCATCCATAACATCCATGCCAGAGTCTTCCCTGTGTGTATTCCTTACGTCAGCCTTTTAATTAGGATTGTGCAGCAGCTAAGATAAGGGTTGGGAGAAGTGAGTAATTCAGTCGTGTCACTGAGAGAGATGCTGAAAATGTAACATATTGAGCAATGCATGTCCCACTGGTCTTCAGGCACAGGCAGGCAGGGTTAATGACACCAGGCTTTTGTGTCTCCTCTGACTACACCAGGATGGGAGAGAGTTTTAGGGAGTTTTTTGTGTTTATTTGATTTTTTTAATTTTTTTAAAAAAAAAAAACACAACAACAAAAACCCAACCAAGAAAGCCCCCAAAACAAGCACCCAAACCAAACAACCCAAAACCCAAACCCTGCCAGGGAGTAATTTGTTCAAATGAATAGGTCTATTCATCTGCTAGAGTGCTTTGCTAATTGTGTTCAAAAGAATAAAAGCAAACCACAAGCTGCTTTCAGCAGCTGGGAAAAACAGCTATTAACAAGATGAATTCTATTAGTAGAACATATTTAGGATTTTTGCAATCAGCCCTTCACCCCTTGGAGTTAATGAGAGTTTCTTCCATTTCTCTAAGAGCAGTGTTGAGTTCTGGACTGCTACATTTGGTGAACACAGCAGATGCTTTTTTTCTTGAAGTCAAGTGTTTTCTCAGTGATTTGAAAGACTAGTGTCTTCCACATTGGTGTCTTGGGGAAATTGCAGTGTGATAGTGTGCTATTTGCTCTTAACAGATGTTGTAAAAGACAGTAAAAGAAAGAAATTATTATTCTCTCTTCCAGTGGATTTCTGTTTAGTTTTTCTAGCTTGTCTAAGCATATTTTTTTAAGAGAAGATGGTATAAAACTGTAGGTATATCTGAAAATAGTAACATCTGAACTCTTTGGGAATGTAGAAGTTTAGAGTTCATCTTCATATATACATTGTATGTTTTCCATAGTCCCATATTTTTACTTGGGTTTCACAGATATGCACATTCCACCTTATTAAACAGACACTCAGACATTTATGGGCAAGACACTCTCCCTTTGAAGTACTTGCTAGAACTACACCTTATTTTCCACTAATGAAGTGTGAAGAATATATATTCCAGCAAAGTTCATAACCTGTTTTTATTTTTAATGCCTCTCCATGCCATTTGAATGTCTAATGATCCTAAAGCTGCTCTACCCTATTGAGGTCTTGATTTTATGAAAATTTTTAGGATTTTTTTATACTTGTTTGGCTCTGAGCTGTCTGAATGGAGGCAAGGAGGACTGCGATCCCGTTTTGCACAAAATTACACTTAAAAAAAGAAGGCTCTTTGTAACTGAACTTTTAGCAGCTAACACTTTTTTGTAAAAGCCTTGTTCTCTGAGTAGCTAACGAAAATAACACTCAATTGAAAGTTTCCTTTTTAACTGAAAGAAACCCCTCAGGTCAACAAGGCATGAAGTGAGGTTGGAGTGAGCCTGTCCGAGGTCAGGCTGCCATTGCAGCCAGCAGTCAGGTCCTAGATGGGCAGGTGGAAGCCGTTTCCTTGCAGTGCAGGTGTTCTTGTTGGATGGCTGGTGGGATGGTCCAGGCTCAGCACTGTACGTGCTGTGGAGGGTTTGCTTGTGCTGATAGCCTCACACTGCGGTGACAGAGACTGGGTTAAGAGTTTAGTGTTTGTGTGAGCTAGAACAGTTCAATCAGTTTGATTAGGAGTGTCACAGGGGCTGCTAAGGAGACACATTTCGTCTTACTTGGTGTCATAAATGAGGCACAAATCTTCAAGGCCAGAAGTCGTGCTATCATAGAATGCTTTAGGTTGGAGAGGACCTTTATAGGTCATGTAGTCCAACCCCTGTGCAGTGAGCAAGGACATCTTTAACTTGATCAGGTTGCTCAGATCTCCATCCAGCCTGAGCTTGAATGTTTCCAGAGCTGGAGCATCTGCCAACTGTCTGGGCAACCTGCTGTGGTGTTTCACAACCCTCATTGTAAAAAATGTTTTTCTTATGTCCAATCTGGGTCTGCTCTCTTAGTTTAAAACCATTACCCCTTGTCCTATTGCTACAGACCCTATTGAAGAGTCTGTATTCCTTGTTTCAGAGCTTGAGAGTGGAAGTGATGTTGCCTCCACAGGGACAGATTGTGCACTGAGGTGGAGAGGGAAATGAAGCTTTCCCATACTCAGCTGAACTATTGATATGGTGAAATATCAATATGATTGACATCCAAATGACAGCAGAGCAAGGTCTAACTTTAGGACTTTTAGGTGACAAGCCTTCCTGAAAGAACAGTGTAAGCAGCAATCAGTAATGCCTCAAGTCTTTGATCTCTTGCTTCATTGGCACATTGATTTCATAGGACTGAGTGCTGAGAGATTGAATAACCTGAATGTTGCTCTGAGAAAGTTTCAGGAGGGCATGCTGGCCTCAGTGGGTGAGTTGTTACCAAGGTGTATGAGCATTGGCAGAGCAAAGGCAAGCAGCAGGGCTTGAGTATGCTCTGCCTGGGCTGTGAGAACAGATCAGTGTACTACACTACTACACTGCCAGCTCTGATTTGTTCTTTGTTGTTTTTGTTGTTCTTTTTTTTTTTTTTTTTTTTTACAGGAGATATTTAGCAATTCCTCTAATGCAGAGGGGTTAATGTAGTTGGCTTGTGAGGGTGGGCTGTCTGAATTAAGGCAGTAGTGGTCTTGTGCACTTAAGGAGCCATAGGAACCTACAGGAGGATACTCCCAACTTTCCCTCTTTTTTCGGTAGATTTTTTGTTTTTCATTAGGAAAAGAAGCTCGAGACAAAAATAAAAAAAGTTTAGTCCTCTCTAAAAAGAACTAATATATCAAGTCAGATTGAAAAGACAAGGACTGTGTCTGTCCCAGAGCAGATGAATAAGAGGGGCATGAGAAAGGGTCACGGGACAATAGAAGGAGGGTAGGTGAGGCGCTCTGGGCGTGCTTCACTTAGTGGAGGAGAACAAGGCAACATTCAGTAGACAGGAAGACATTTACATTTGATGGGACACACATTTGTACAATGCATCCAGTTAACCCACTAGACTGCAGACTACAAAATACCTTACAGAGCAAAATCAAGCAGGATCTCAGGCATTAGTCAGTCAACAGGGAAGCAGCAAGCTAAAATAGTGAGATTTTAGCCTTTTGGAGGGGCTATAAATCCTCAGATTTCAAGGTGTTGATTACCGTGCTGCTAGTGGAGGGTGGGAAGACACATTCTAGGTGTGTAGTGGGAACATCACTGCCTGCTAACAGGTACACATAACATATCTTCAAAAATAATTGCTGTGCCTCTCATTTCCTGTGCTTGTGGGATCCTGGCATGTATGACATCAAAGGGATGGTTAATCTGATGAACAACTTTCATCAGATATCCAGCATCTGAAAGAAAATAACAAAGCCAAGTCATTAATTTTTTAATTATTTGTAATGGAAGCATTAGTAGCAGCAGTAGGTTTGAATTAGTTCCATGCTGTTAAGGTTTACAAGTTCATATGCCCATTTACCCTGGTATTTAATAAAGGGATCATTTGTCATGGCAACTTCAACCTCAGGTGGACTTTCCCAGCACATGATTTACTCTCAGCCCAGAGGTACTCCAGGTGTTGGCAGGTCTCTCCTAGCACCTGGGTTTCAGCTCTGGGTTGTGTGCGCCCCAGGATGCCCCACAGACAGAGTAGGGGAAGGGTGGAGTTCAGATTCCCTGAAAGCAGGGACATGATCCTGAATTTCTCTTATGCTGGCCAGTAGTCATAGTGCTGGGCTTTGAGATGAAAGGGACAGGATTTGAAATGTCTGGCTCCCTGGTTTTGTGAAGACTTGACTGCAGCAGGGAGTTCATTACCTGCTTGTGTGAGAGTAAGAGGGTCACATCCATCCCTCACTCTCCGCCTCCTCTTCTGGCAAGGGAAGGCAGGGTGCTGGTTCTTATGAATCTTGGGTTTGTTTGCCTTATTTTTGCTTGGTGCTCAATAAGGATCTTAGATGACTAATCCCAGCCCTGAACATACTTTTGAGCTAAGCACCACTTTTGCCTATGCCTAAAGCATCCATGTTTATCCAGCCCTTAAGACTATATTTAAAGCAAACACTCAGCTGCAGCTACCCTGCTGCAAAGCAGAAATCAGATGGTCCTTTCATCAGATTGCTTTTTACCCCATTGGAAATACCTCCAGCCCATTTTCATTCTGTTTGTTGACCAACTAGTGTGGCACCAGTAAATTCAGTTTGAATATTTGAATTTTCTCCGTGGCAATACCGTGACTTTTCTGCAGGTTTTGCATGGGAACTGATGTGAGCTTGAGGGTTTTGGTATAGAAAATGAAATATTTTTGTGATTTTTGTGGTTTGGTGATAATATTAGAAACTCAGAACACAAAACAATTGCACATTGTACAAGGATAAACATTTGACAAAAAATGTCCTTCCTGTTTGTCCTAGGCCTGCATTTATTTAAACCAGTTATCTTATTTTAGCAAGTGGAACTGATTTTTTCAGATGAGTGACTCTGTCATCCTGAAAACTGAAATATGTTCCTCCTTGAAAAACTGAATTTGCTCCTTGACATTTAAAACTTAGTATCTAATGACATGACTTGGGTGGTTTTTTTGGTTGCTAGATATTTATCTGCAATTAAAACATCCCAATGGTTGCATAATGCTAATTTAAAATGTAAGCAATCATTACAACTATGGAACAGATTATCATGATACTACCTGTGGGGTCCTTAGAAAAATCTCTTTTTAACAAATGTGTTTTAATTTCTGTGTTCAGCTGAAAAGAATAACTTAATATCTCTTGTATTTCACCACAGTGACTAGTAGTATGATTTCTGAACATAGTTTTGTAACTTGGATGACCATGCATTGTGTTAGAAGGCAGAGGTGACTATACCTGTTACAGTTAAGATCCCTTTAGTGCTCAAGCAATGATAATATAGAACCATAGAATGCATTGGATGTCAGGGACCTTTAAAGGTCATCTGGTGCAATCCCCCTGCAGTAAGCAGGGACATCCTCAACTGGATCAGTTGCTCAGAGCCCCCTCAAGACTGACCTTGAATGTCTTCAGGGATGGAGCATTCAGCACCTCCCTGAACAACCTTGTTCCAGTGTTCCATCATCCTCATGGTAAAAATCTTCTTCCTAATGTCCAATCTAAATCTATCCTGCTTTAGTTTAAAACCATTGCCCCTTGTTCTATTGCTACAGGCCTTTGTAAATAGTCCCTCTGCAGCTTTCTTGTAGGCCTGTTTCAGGTACTGGAAGGCCACTTAGTGTTAGTTCTCCCCAGAGCTTTCTCTTCTCCAGGCTGAACAACCCCAGCTTTTTCAGTCTGTCTTCATAGGAGAGGTGCTCCAGCCCTCTGATCATTTTTGTGGCCCTTCTCTGGACCTGCTCCATCAGGTCCATGTCCTTCTTGTGTTGAAGGCTCCAGAGCTGGACACAATGCTCCAGGAGAGGTCTCACAAGAGCAGAATGACCGAATCATCTCTCTTGATCTGCTGGTCACACTTCTTATGATGAAGTCCAGGATGTGACTGGCTTTTTGGGCTGCAAGTGTGCATTGCTGCCTTATGTCAAGCTTTTTGTCCACCAGTACCATCAAGCTGTTTTCCTCAGAGCTGCTCTCTATCACATCCTCCTCCACCCCAACCCAGGTGCAGGACCTTGAACTTGGGCTTGTTGAACTTCAGTAGGTTCACCTGGTCCCAACTTCTCCAGCTTGTCCAGGTCCCTCTGGATGACATCTGCCCCTCTGGTGTATGACTGCACTGCTCAGTTTGGTGTCATTTGCAAACTTGCTGAGAGTGCATTCATTCTTGCTGTACATATTACTGATGAAGATACTGAACAACACTGGTTCCACTATGAAGCCCTGAGGGACACCACTTGACACCCATCTCCATCTGGGCATCCAGCCTTTGACTCCTACCCTCTGCATGCCATCATCCAGCCTATTCCTTATTCACCAAACAGTCCACGCATTGAATCTGTATCTTTCCAACTCAGAGGGAAGGATGTTGTAGGGAACTGGCCTTGCCGAAGTCCAGATAGATGACATCCCTTGTCTGCTGATGTAGTCACTCCACTGTAGAAAGCCACTAGGTTGGTCAGGAAGGACTTGGCCTTAGTAAAGCCATGCTGGCTGTCTTGAATTGCTTCCTTGTTCTCCATGTGCCTTATCAGAGTTTCTAGGAGGGTCTGTTCCATGATCGTCCCAGGCGCAGAAGTGAGGTTGAGAAGTTGGTAGCTCCTGGGGTCCTCTTTTCTACCCTCCTCAAAATAGGTGTGAGATTTCCCTTCTTCCAGTCACCAGGAACTGCATCTGCCTGGCAGGACCTTTCAAACGTTGTAAAGAGTGGCTTGGCCACTACGTCAGCGAGTTCCCTCAGGACTTTGGGATGCATCTCGTCAGTTCTCATAGACTTGTGTATGCTCAGGTTGCTCAGGTGGTCACAAGCCTTGTCTTCACTTATAGTAGGAGGGACTTTATCCTGATGATTGTTGTCATGTGGCCCTTCAACCTGGGAGGCATGAGGAGAGATCCTGCAGTGAAGACCAAGACAAAAAAGTTGTTGAGTACCTCAGCCTTCTCCTTGTCTGTTGTTACTAGCTTACCATTCTTGTTTAGTGTGGGAACACACTTTATTTAACTTACCTTTGCTGGTTGACATACCTGTAGAAGTCCTTGTTGTTCTTAACATTTCTTTGCCAAGTTCAGCTTCAGCCACGCTTTGGTCTTCCTCATGCCTACACATCTGGGCAGCATCCTTGTACTCTAACCCTGGTGTTAGAGTAGAATCATAGAATCAAGAAGGCTGGAAGAGACCTCAAAGATCGAGTCCAACCTGTCACCCTAAACCTGATGACTATCTAAACCATGGCACCAAGTGCCACGTCCAATCCCCTCTTGAACACCTCCAGGGATGGTGACTCCACCACCTCCCTGGGCAGCACATTCCAATGGCCAACCACCCTCTCTGTGCAGAACTTTCTCCTCACCTCCAGCCTAAACCTCCCCTGGCACAGCTTGAGACTGTGTCCTCTTGTTCTGGTGCTGGTTGCCTGGGAGAAGAGACCAACCCCCTCCTGCCTACAACCTCCCTTCAGGTAGTTGTAGACAGCAATGAGGTCACCCCTGAGCCTCCTCCAGGCTAAACAGTCCCAGCTCCCTCAGCCTCTCCTCATAGGGCTTGTGCTCAAGGCCTCTCACCAGCCTCGTCACCCTTCTCTGGACATGCTCCAGCAATTCAACATCTTTCCTAAACTCACAGCTTGTCACAGACAAGCCCAGTGTTATTATCCCCCTCTCCTTCCACATGTAGATTCAAGCCCTGTCAATCAGCCCCACAATCTCCTGAGCAAAGACCCTCTCCCTGCTCTGAGAAAAGGGGGAATACAGTGGTCTGTGCTAGAGAGTCTTTGCACTGTTTGCTTATCTGGAGTTAGAGCTGTATTATGAACATGAGAAGGGGAATTTCACTTTAACTGCAGAAGCACATTAATTTATTCCTCTTATTTCATCATTTTCCTTGGCAAGTGGCCTGGAGCCCATTACAGCTAAATTGCATAGATGAATAGTATGTGTGTAAAGCATATATAAAGGAAAACATCCCCTGAATATTTATTCTGTAGGTAGTTCATTTTGGGTACAAGACAGTGCCGCTCCTTAGCTACATTAGTTGCATCCCTTTGAGACTAATATTAAAAGGTAATAAGGATTCAAAACCACAGAGGTGTGAAATGGCAGGTACCAAGGTGCAGAAAGAATTGGAGAGCAGTTTGTGCAGAGCCAGGAATAAATCCCACACAGGTTTGCAGGGGGAAAATGTGCGCAGTTTTCAGCTCATCCTCCCTTCCTGTTCTGGTCATGTCATTGGATGTCTGTAGGGATCTGAGACCAGTGATATCAGGCCATGGGTCTGGTCCAAAGTTTGTAGATCAGCAACAATAAGACCCCCATGACAAGAGCTGACCATGGGTAAGGCTCTAAATTTGCTGAGGTGGCGATTCTGTGGTTAGTGAAAGGAGCAAGTTTTGGCTGTATGTTGAAAGTTTTCTGCCCAGTCTGTTTGCAGCAGGCACGAGGGGTTTAAAGCTATTTTCTATATAATCATAGCAGGCTTTTGTAAGCAATAAACAAAGAATGAGCAGTGCTCACAGGCAGGGGTGAAAGGGTTTCTCCATGCCCTTGCATCTCAGTTGTTGCTATGCCCTGTTGTGCTTTAGCTGGTGTTTCACAGCATAGCTCTCCTGCAGCTTGGGACTGAACAGATTTCTGCTCCGGTTCACCAGTGAGACAAAACTGTGACTTGTAGCTGCTCCAGCTGGGTGACAGTGAGTAAGTTTACAATTTTTTTCAGGAATTGGGATATTAAGTAAAAGCAGAGAGCATAAGGAATGACAACGAGATACAAGAGCATGGAGCATAGCTGCTCCATGATTTTCCCTAGCACTGAGGTCAGGCTGACAGGCCTGCAGTTCCCAGGTTCTTCTGTCTGTCCCTTCTTGTGGATGGGTGTCACATTGGCCAGTTTCCAGTCTTCTGGGCCCTCTCCAGTGAGCCAGGACTGGTGGAAAATGATGGAGAGAGGCTTGGCCAGCTCATCTGCCAGCTCTTTCAGCACCCTAGTCCCATGGACTTGTGAATATCCAAGTGACTCAACAAGTCTCGAACTAATTCCACATGGATTTCAGGAGTACAACACTGCTCCTTGACCCCATTGACCAGCTCAGGAGGCCAGTTATCCTGAAGTCCTCCTGCCTTACTGTTGAAAATGGAGGCAAAGAAGGTATTTAGAATCTCAGCCTTCTCCTCATCCTTAGTTACAATGTTACCCTCCACGTCCAGTAAAGAGTGGAGGCTCCTCTTGCCCCTCTTTTTAGCATTAATATATTTATAAAAATGCTTTTTGTTGTCCTTCACAGAAGCGGCCAGTTTAATTTCTAACTGTGCTTTTGCCTCTCTAATTTTTCTTCTACATGATCTAACAACATCATTAAACATATCACTAGTTGCCTCCCCCCCTTTCCAAAGGCGATAAACCCTCTTTTTTTCCCTTAAATCCTTCAGGAGCTCCTTGCTCATCCAGGCCGGTCGTCTTCCCCGCCGGCTCGTCTTACGGCATGTGGGAACTGCCAGTTCCTGTGCCTTTAGGAGCTCCTGTTTGAAGTAGGTCCAACCATCCTGGATCCCTTTCTTCTTAAGGGCTGTTACCCAGGGAACTTTCCGAATAAGTTGCCTGAACAACCTGAAGTTTGCCCTCCGAAAGTCCAAAGTGAGGGTTCTGTTACTGCTCCTCCCTATTTCCCTGCATATTGAAAACTCCACTATCTCATGGTCGCTGCACCCTAGACAGCCTCCAACCATCACATCTCCCACCAGCCCTTCTCTATTTGAGAACAGCAGATCAAGCAGAGCCTTACCCCTTGTATGTTCACCTAAGAGCTGCAGAAGAATGGCTTCTGGTCTACAGGTGGCTTTAAAGTGGATGTTTGTCAGTCCTGATATTTCAGTGGTACTTCATCTGGAGTAAACATTCTCTTGTCTGAAGTGGTGCAAGGGTAGCAGTGGTTTGGCATGCCTGGGCTGTACATCAGCTTGCATACTAGCTGGTCAGGTGCAAGGCTGAACTGTGCAGGCCTGCACAGGAATGGTCTTAGCCTGAAGGAAAGGGATTTAGCTGTGACAGAATGCCTTTGTATCCACATCAAACAGTAAAACATTTAAAAAGCAGTACAGTACAAACAGGAATCTTTCTATACATCTTGTCTTTCAAAGGCTGCTTGCCGGCTCCTCTTGATGGGGGTGAGCAGCTGGATGGGCTGTGACCGCTGCTTGATTCCCAGATGTAATCATCGCCCTGTTTTTTGTACCTACACTTTCTCAACTTGCACTTCAGTTGCAGAGTTCTCATACACTGGAGCCACACTGCCTGATGTGCAGAGTGCCTAGGTGGAGGCACATGTCTCCATCGCCTCTGCGCTTAACCTTACTGCTGTACCAACAAATACCAGTGAGGGAATTGACAAAAGCAAGCAGACTTGTTAGAAAAAGTCTCCTTAAAGGAAAGTGATGTCTTGTTTGACTGCAGTACTGATTTTTTTAAGCTATAATTTTAAGAGTATAAACCTGAGTTTGCAGAATTCACAGAATAAACTCATGCTCTGCTACAAGAAAAGTCTTGTGTGGGGTTGTTCCATGTACACACTATCTCCCTGTTAAATCGATGCAACAGTGTTTGAATAAATCTCTTTTAAATATGCTCAGTGTTTTGTCGTTACATGACATCTTCTTGCACTGGGTAATGCTCATCCTCTTTTTTTTTTTTATGGAGAGGTATGGGTCCCAGCCCCAGATGACAAATGAGAGTTGAGAGAGTTGTCTGTTGTTTAGAAAACCAGCTCCTAAGCTCTGGCCTTCCAGTTCTTGAGCAGGTGCCAGCTTACATATTTACATATTTATGGAGAGTTGGTATCAGTGAATCAAGCAAGAGACTGTCCTTGGCTACAGCTACCTTGCCCAGTGTTTGATGTAATGCTGTATGTTCTTTTTCAGTTGTGAATTAAATATTGAGGAAATGACCTTTTCTGAAGAATGCATGTGTTTCTATTATTTTACTCTTTACCTTCCTGCTTCTTTGAACCACTAAGTTCCATCTCCTTTAGGGAAGCAGCTAACAGGCTGTATTTTTAGTATTAGGCACCTAAGCATAGAGCTTTGATTAGCTGTTTTACAACTTTATCCTCCCAGTTTGTAACAATCATATTTTGCCTTCAAAAAATAATTGGCAACTGAACAAATAGTAACTGTTTATCACAGACTACATGGGGTTCATGAGCAGCGTGTTCTAGATTTGTGCAGCTCAGAGCAGTGGCATAGCAGCTCTTCAAGGTACTGCTGAGGGCTCCTGGGCTTTTCCAGAACACAAAGGAGTACTTGTAGCAACAGCATGAGCAGTGGCAATGTCCTGAATACGTCCGTGTTAACATCAGCAAACTGCTCCAAAATCAAGTGAAGAGTGCATTTCGACATGTTGAGTCAATCAGAAGATGACCAAAGACACGTGTCAAGAAATGCTTGTAAAAATGTTACCTACGTCAGAGTTTCTTTGAAAAGCTCATAAAGGAAAGATCATAATTATAATGGATTTGGTGAGGAAGGTTTAAAAGGGGAGAACTGCCTGTGAAATTACAGCTGCTTAGAAAAAGGCTATTGTATTGATGTAAATTAAAGCAGCATGAGATGCTGGGAAAACATCTACCTAAATTGTAGCATGTATTACTGAGTTGGAGAAGTCCATAGTTATAAGGTAAATTAACCAACTTGGCATGAGATTGCTTTGAAGTACATCATAGCAGGCATATATATATATATATATATATATATATGTATATATTTGAAATATAGTTGCTGTGTTTTAATGTCATTGCACGTGTCATGCTGTAGTTTTACAGCATAACAAAGTATTGATAGTTCTGAGGTTAGATGAGCTTCATGTGTTTATAGGATCAAACTTCCATACTTGATTGCTTGCAGTTTCATCCCTGTGGACTAATCTGAAAGAGTGTGAAGTATCGGTGGACTTAAAGTGGATGTTAGCTCACTTTAACGTCAAGTATGTAAACTGTTAAGATTTTCGAAAGGTCTGAGTAGACCCTGTGCGATCCCCCACGGTCCTCACTGATTTTGGCTGGAACTATAGTATGAATTGCTGTGGATACAGTGGGAAACAGATGAGAAGACCCACTTTGAGGAAATGTTAGTTGTTTGCTTTGCAGTAGAGAAAAAGTGATAATGATCTTCCCTACCAAGCCCTGAAGTGGTATGAATTGCTCTGATTGCTGTGATTCAGAGCTGGGCAGTTCCAGATGGAGGAGAATAAGCTTGCTTAAGAGTCAGTGGACAGGATATGGAAAATTATGGGTCCTGCATAGCTGTAACTTGGCTACTTTCCATGTCGGTAGTATTTTGCATTGCTGCATGTGCTGTTAACACCTGGGTGTATATGAATGGTGTGGTTACACTATAGCTGCTTGGGGAACTATAACTTTGAACTGTGTAAAATTTATTCATGTGATTTCCATGAAGTGGTTTGGTTTGGTTGCTTTCTGATGGAAGATGGTTTATTAGAGTGGAAAGGTAGGAAAACTGAAAGGTAAGCTTATGTCATCCAGCTATGCTTACCTGGGTTTTAGTTATAAGGTACCTTGAAAGGAATGCGAAATTTACAAGGAAGATGTCTCAGCAGGGGGGTTTGCACATATTCCTATTGCAGCCTCCAAAGATACTCAGCAAACCTGTCTGCTTCTCTGCTGCCACTTGCATTGTTGGTGACACGCACAGAGGAGCAGCTCTGCTGTGCAGTACAAGTCAGGGACAACAACATTTTAGTGGACCTTATGTACAGATTACAGTCACAGCATTTGGACCTCAACTTGTGGATGTCATTAAAAAAATCCAGCAAAAATAAAAATAGAAAATACTGTAGAATACTATAGAATTTTTCTGCTTTCTATTAGAGTTGAAATAAAAGAACTGTTAACTACCTAAAAGATTAGTGGATCTTAAGAGCTTCTATAATCTGTTCAGCAACACATTATTATTTCCATGGGAACCTTCAAGCAACCTTTGAGGGCGTCTTCATATTTAAAGTCATCCTTGATTGGAATATTAATGGAGCATAAACTTCTAACCCTTTTTAAGCATTTTCCTACAGCAAAGGAAGGATGGGTAGGTTTTGTGTTATTTTTTTCTTACTTTCAGGTATTCTAAAATGTAAATAAACACTGGACAAAAAGTGCAAAAATTTGTGGAGGAAAACTTGGTGCCAGTTTATTTCATCACTTCTGATAGGTGACTCTTTTGTCGTTACTGAAAGGGCTGAATGTAGAAGAGAAGCTATGTAAAACAAACAAAAAAAAAAAAACCAAAAAAAAAACAAACAAGAAAGAAAACCTTTCATATGCATAAGGTACTTGAAGTATCATCACTGAGTCAATGCTTTCCAGAAAGGATGTCCTAGGACTATGTGGCTTGGAATGCTGTTCTAATAATTGAGGATTGGTATCAGATAGAACAAATTTTGCACTACTTTTCCCCAGAGGATCTGTTGTACAGAGTCACAGGCAATGGCACTGCACAATGAATGTGGGTGAGCTCTGGACAGGTGGAAAATAGAACAAAGTAAAATAAATTCCTTCAAAATTATCTGCAGCTACTATTTTGCATTGTAATATTGTTCCCATCTTTGGTGTTTTCTCTAGTTCAAAGAAGTTCTACACATCATGCAACCTATTCTCTGTGTAAGGTCATGGCAACTTTTAAATGATCAAGTAAGATGATATGCAGGAAAACTTCATACTCTTCATGGCATTCTATGTGCCTTTTCAAGAACTGGTTCTTGAGTATGTTCCTAGAATAATGTGTAAAGTAGCCCGGATGCCCAACATACAGTTTGGCTTTGGGCTGTAGGTGAAGTCTCACCTGCACACAGTAAATGCTACTTTTTTTTATAAGAAGATTTGAAATGGCATAAATTACCAGCAATTTCACCTGCCTTGACAGTGTAAGATAAAATGCTGGGGTTTGGGCATGAGAAATTCAGGTGGAACAGGTGAACTGATGACTGTCTAATGTGATATTTTATGTTTAATGGCAGGGCTTTTGGCCAAGAGTCAGGGCAAGGACATATGGCAGTAACCTCCCAAACTGTCAAGTAAACTGAGTTTTGACAGGACTTATCTGGCAAATCTGCAGTGTCTACAGAAGAATTTCCAGGCTAGTGGCATGGGTAGATTTCAGATTGAGCAAACTGGCTGACAAAATGGATTTTGAAGGTTGCTGTGTAATGCTGAGAGGTCTTTGCGATGGGCAGAGGATGTGACAAATAGCTTTCCTTGAAATGAATGCCAGCCACAGGCTGTAGATCAGACAGCAGGGAGGTAAAGCAACTAGAGGCACTTGTTTCTCTCTTGAGAATGAGTGTCACATCAAGAAAACTAGTGTTTGATCATCCGCAGGCCACTTGGACGCTAATACTGGCACAGAAAGGACTTGTTGGGCTTTGTGGTTTCTTGGTTTAGGGATTTTTTTTTTCAGCTCTTGGAAATTAGACTCTCTTTCGGCAAAGCCTGTCCTAGTGTACACTTTGTCCATCAGCTGTCATTATTCCACCAAAAGCCTGCCTTTCACATCTTCTTTCATTGTTTTTCCTTAGGTCAAAGCAACTGCGGTTTTAATCTTTGGATGCAGAACTGTTTTGCACTTTCTATATCACTTTTGACTCTTCTGCTAAACTGGTGGTGCATTCTCATAATGAAACATAGATTGAAGTTATGTAAAAGTCTAATTCTAGACATTAGAACAATGTAAACTTTGGTATTACCAGTAAATAATTCCAAAAATTCTCATTATTGGCAAATGAAGGAGTTTGGGAATCTCTTGCATGTAATTAATTACATTTTCAGAGGATGGTTAGTTTGGCTTAGACAATGAACTCTATAATACTTTTTGGTTTGTTTTTTTTTTTTAATCTATGAATCAGTTATTTATTTAACTGACTACATGATTTTTTATTTTCGATGTGTATATGTCCAGCTAAAGCTGTGAGGGTTAATATACTTTATTTACCAACACTGTAAATTGTTTAGGTACACTGGAATGGAAGGTAGCAAAATGTTTCTGTCCAGGAGAATAGTTCTAGAGATGGCAGTTAAGAGGCCCCATAATGTGGTATGATCATTGATTATCTTATGCAAGGATGTCAGGAGCTGTTCCATTGTGAATGAAGGGAAACATCCTTCTTGAAGATGAAAAGATAATTCATTCTGTATTGTTGTGCATCAAATCAGCATGAATTGCACTACTGAGACTTGAGTTGCTGCTTACAAAAGAGGAATACCTGTGCTGTTCAAGCCATGTGTGTCTGCTTCTGCTAATGAGTCTCCATCTGAATTTAGCTCCTGAAATAATGATTGTTTCATCATTTAAGTATACCATTGTCCTGTGAAGAAACCTGTAATGTTTCTGCATCACTCTGCTTTTAACGGTTCTCACTCACAGTGATGTAGACCAAAAGCTGTAAGTTGCCTATGTAGACTCATGGGAATGGAGCTGGTTGATAGCACTCTTCTTTTATGTCAGGGTTAGAAAACATTTCATTCGTTTCATGTCACTGACTGAAAGGACTGTAAAGGACAGGAAAGTGTTCTCCTGGCAGTTCAAGAGAATGTGTTACTGTAGAGGGTGATCAGTTTCCTTCATTGCTTGTTTGCTAGTGGAGAGATGTTCAGCTGAACTGGGGCCAGAAATGGAAGTGGTAATCGTTAAACAAGCAAATCCAGGAGTTGTGCTCTCCAAAAAAAATCATGGCAGAACATACTTCCCAGTCCTGCAAGATGCCTAGTCCTGTCTGCAGGGAAAGGAGGACATACTTGGTGCTGTGCGATGAGGATGCTCAGCACCTTAAAGACTTTCATGTGGTCAGCTGCAGAATTTGTTCATCTGGGCATGGGGACTCTGATCTGCAAATTTCTCGCCTGTCTGTAGAGGTGTTCATTCACAACACTGAAGTGTGATTTGAACGTTCAGAATAGCAGATGATGGTTAACTGTTTTTAAAAATGGGTCAAAAGTTGCCATTTTGGTTTTTGAGACACATTTCTTTGGGTTCCAGCTGTTGAGAAAATAATTTTGGTTAATTTGGAGATTTCCTTGTAGGTAATCAATTTCATAGGGAAAAAGAGTTTTTAATGTGTCAACTGCCATTGCTTTTTTCCCCTTTTTTTTTTTTTTTTAGGTGAACATGTTTGTGGAAGGATTCCATGATGCTATTCTTCTTTATGCTCTAGCTTTACAGGAAGTCCTGAAGTTTGGTTTCAGTAAGAAAGACGGGGAAAAAATTGTTCAGCAAACACGGAACAGAACATATGAAGGTAAGGGTTAATATAGAATTCCATCTTACAGAGTCTTTTGTGTGTCTTTGTGTGCAAAGTAAGAATCTGTACCTATTCCACTCTTAAATGAGAAAAAAAAATATGAAACTGTATAGATCTTAAAAATTGACTCACATACCCCACCAGTCTGACTTTTTTTACACCAACACTTCAGGTCTTACTCAGTTCTAAAAACTCCTAACAATTTAACACCCCTCACTAAAGTAAAGAAATACCAATGATTTTCTCAGGCTCCTTCTTTGTTTTTGAAAAGATTACAGCTGCTCACTTTACTCATGCGCATCTATTAACTCTGGCATTGCCTCATTTTTTCCATTAGACTAATTTATCTTAGCCTGGGAATGGATAGAGGCAAGCAGGTGCCAGGGTGGTTTTTTGTTGTTGTTGTTGTTTCTTGATGAATCTCCTTTGGGCCCTAGAAGGATTTCCCCCTCAGCCTTCTGTTATCTCAGGCAGCAGCTGAACAGTATTGTGCCTAGCAATGTAGGCTTCAGTTCCACAGTGTAACTGGGAGTTGTATGTCACCCTGCTGATGCAAACTGATGTGAAAGGTTTTGCCAGGTGTGGATAGTATTAAAGAAACCAAGGATTGTTGGATTAATCTGTCTTCTCTTAGAATATTCCCATTCATCTCCTTATAACATTCCTATCCGTCTTTTGTAATACTCCAATCTTTTGGTGTAAGATTTGCAACTTTTCCTACAGAAATGCCTAAGAAAAGGGAACAGATAAGAAGCAAATGATTAATTTGAGCATCTCAGAAGAACCTCAATGGCCAGGTTCTCTAAGAACACACTGGACAGGGGAAAGTAAGAAGGACAGCAGATCCAAACTTCTGTTCCCAAATCGTGGCCTGAATACAACGCAAAAGGGTCCCCAGGGTATTTTAAGGCAACGCTGGGATCGATTTAAATTACATTAGTTGCAGTCATCCCATAAGAAGGCCTGCACCAGCTGGAGATTGTTCTTGATGTTCTACTATCTCCATTTACATACATGGCTTCCCAAAATGCTGTTTTAGCAAAGGGAATCTGATGTTTGTTTCATTATTCTGTGGATGCGCAGATGTCTGAGCACAGCCTGTGTTCTCTCTAATCCTGCTTTTCTGCTGCAAGAAGCCACCAGCTGATGTGTCCATGCATGTGTTTTACGGTACCATGCCAGTTACATGCTTGATTCACACACCTTTCTTGTAAAACCATCCAGGAGGGAAAAATACTCTTCTTTCTCCACTTACGAGAACAAGTTTGTTGATGTTGGACTGTGACAGCTATTCTGAAAATGCAGGTGTCATATTGAGCCTTGATGGTGCACTTGGTCAAAGGTCAAAATGCCATGTAGGTCTTATGCCATCTCCTCCCTGTGACAGTACTTTGCTGCATATAATTTCCAAGGATAAAACTGATTTGGAAAGAGGCCCTTTGATTTGAATGTCTTGCAAGCCAGTCCTTTTAGGAAAATCAAGTCCCTTTATTCTGCCTTTAAGTCCCTCTCTGAAGTGGATGCAGCAATGCAGAGTACAAACTATGCATACACCCACCAGGCTCTACTTTTTGATTCACTTAAACTTTTGCAGGTTTCAATGAGAACTCCAGTTTCATTAATGACATTAATTGCTGGCGGCTAGATATGTAATTGCGTGGGCACCTCATTTTACAGCCTGCTTTGAATAGGTGACCCATCAGAATTCCCAGTGGGATGTGGACCCTGTTTTCTGCCTGCTGCAACTGCATAGGCATTTTATGCTTAGGAAAGGATAAGACTGAGGTGATCAAAAGAGTTTCTTATTACTTGGGTTATTAGAAACACCCTGGTGGCACATTTTGTGATGAGTGTTTTCTAGTTGTTAATGTTTGCCCTGGAAAAGTAGCAAAATTTCCTGTATGTGTCTAATATAATAGAACAAAAAGAGGCACTGGATAAAATCCTTCCACCTTCATCTAATAGCAGTTCTTTATTATGTTTTTTTAAAAATCTCCTAAATATGTTTCTTAAGGAAGAACGTTGCAGGAATTGTTGACATTTCAAACTCTCCGTTTTGATTCAGATGGAAAAATTAAAAATTACTCTTTCCCATGAAAACATTATCCCATAAGAATTCCAAGTTTCAGGAAATTTTACCACCTACTTCCAAAAGTCGAGTTTTGGCTTTCTTAGGCTGGGAAGGTGCCTGTTCCAGGTAATGCTTCCTGTCTGATCCAGAGTCCTAATTGCTGTGCAAGCAAGAGTGTCGCACCTCTTTGTAGTGGCCTCTTCCAGTGCATTTACAATGAAGTGGTTGTTACTCTCATTCTGTTTTCCTGAAGTAATCAAATTGGCAATTTTTTGACTATTGTTACAATGAAGCGGATACTTGACAATCACAGAATCACAAAATCACAGAATGTTAGAGGTTGGAAGGCACCTCCAGAGATCATTGAGTTCAACACCCCCCACCAAAAGCAGGATCACCTAGGGTAGTCCGCACAGGAATGCATCCAGGTAGGTTTTGAAAGTCTCCAGAGAAGCAGGCTCCACAACCCCTCTGGGCAGCCTGTTCCAGTGCTCTGTCACCCTTGCTGTAAAGAAGTTTCTCCTCGTGTTGAGATGAAACCTTCTATGTTCAAGTTTGTATTCAAACTTCTGTGTCTTCTTACTGCACACCATGCACCACTACTCCATGTTTTGAAAATCACAGTAAATTTAAACGTTTCTGGCATCAATAAATGGCAACAAGCAAGATAAGGAGACGTGTGATAATCTGCTTCATATTTACTATCATTAGGTATGTTAAGGGTAATTTAGCTGAATAACTGACCTCTCCCTTCTGATTTACAGTCACTGACAGCCTGATTCTCTACTGCTTTGTGCCTGGCTCAGCCATGTAATTAGTGTGACATGAATGTATAATGATGCCTACTCTGCTTACACTGGTGTAAGTGGCTACATTTGTTGTCAGTAGTGGAGGATCACATTTGAGAATATCTGAGGTGATAAAGTCTATCAGCAATGTCTTACAGTGTCTTCATTGTAGTTAATTGTTTTATGGGTTTTCAAAGTCTGTTTGACTTATGCCACAAGAAGCTGGAGCTGTGCTTTTTGTACACAAGGGCATACATTGAAAGAAGAATTTCAGAGTGAATACAAAGAGGCATTTGTTCACTGTCAGCTGGAACAAGTTGCCCTAGAGAGGCTGTGTAATTTCCATCCTTGGAGGTTTTGAAGCCTAGATGAAACCCTGAGCATCCTCCTGTCCTGAACCCCTGGCTGACCCTGCTCTGAATGGGAGGCTGGACTCAAGACCTCCTGAAGCCCTTTCAAACTTGAGTTATCTGATGAGTCTATGACTCACAGTTTCCATAAGGTTTCCTAGAACTTGCAAAGGAAGGAAGTGAAGTGAGGGTCTAAAACTAGAAAACAAGCATCACCATATTATGGAGTTAATCCTATGTACATGAATGCAGGACTTAATGCATATGTAGTATACATAGTCCCTTGTCCATAACCCCTCCAGTATACTATCAAATGGAATGGATGGGCTGACTGTATGGGTGTCCCCAGCCCTGTCAGTTTGCAGGGTGTAGGACTGTTCCCCTGCATCTTCTGCAGCACATGGGCTGAACTCCCCTTACTGGTGCATCATTAGATACAGCAGGGTTAGGCTCTCTGTAAATAACTCATGTGAAATACATTTGTGTTTTACTCTTGCATTCTGGCTTTTGGATTAGATTTTTCTCACATATTCCCCAAACAGTCTCACAAATTTGATATTTAAAAAGGAGAAATGTTAAGAATTCAGGAATGCAGACACCGAGCTGAAATTACAATTTCTTTTGGAATGCCAACAAAAACGCTGGGAAACTGATGAGATTTCCTGTCATATCGGTCTGTAAAAACCTGTCCACTGTTTTCTTGTTTTCCTTGGAAAGGCCCAATATTTTAACTAATTAATTCTCTAATTCCTCACATGCCATTCTTTAGGCATTGCAGGGCAGGTGTCCATTGATGCCAATGGAGACAGATATGGGGATTTCTCTGTGATTGGAATGACCGACCCAGAGGCAGGCACACAGGAGGTAAGCAAACAAACACTATTGCAACAGGCTACTGATAAATTAGCCAGGGTAAAATAACATAACATCATCTGTTTACTTGGTTTATTTAATATGCACATTAAAATGGTATTGCTTAATCTTATCAACGGGGAAACCAAATAACTTTCCGTAAAATAGTTACCTCAGTGTGGTTCTCCTAAACTTTCTTACCTTCTTTTCATAGAATCATAGAATCAGCCAGGTTGGAAGAGACCCCCAAGATCATCCAGTCCAACCAATCACCCAGCCCTAAGCAATCAACTTTTCTTTAACCGTACATCTTTTTTCACACAATGTCTTTTTAAAATCGAAAGGCTGAAATCTCACAAGCTATATATCGATAAATTCTGAATATGAGAAATTACTGTTTAAAATGAGCAAGGCCTTTTATTCAGTTGTTTAAAAAAAAAAAAGTGATCTTACAGCAACATGAATGCAGAAGCTATGCTGATGTCTAAACACAGTGAGTACATCTTACCCTGTAGGCAGCCACAGACAGGAGCGCAAACCTCACCTCACCTTCTTGGTCAAGAAGTAAGACCCTAGTGTCTTATCTTCAATGTTAAAGAGACGTTTTAATCAAGTGGCTCCTTATACACCATGTGGGTTGCAGCAGAAGCAGCCAGACTGTGCAAAACAGTCTATGAGACATAGCACCAGCTGCACATAGAGAATGACTGTGTTGAGTTTAATACATTGTATTGCCCTAACTCCAGATGCAGTGTAAAGCTTCTCTTAATTGCAAAGTCAGCGTCAGCCTAAGGTTTGCTGGCCTCCCCATTTCATCAAGCTCAAACATAAAGCAGCAGTGGATCTGAGCTGGATGTTCCTACATGTGCATTTGAATCTGATGAAGTCAAATTGTTCTTGTCAGTGCTGTGGCAGAGGCAAATTCAATAACTCTTTTTAAAAGCATGAGGATGTCTAATGTGTTTTGATGCATACAAGTGACTGAAAAACTATAGAAATAAATGTCAGACACTGCCAGAGGTAACCATTAACTGAAACTACTTTGGTTTGAAAAACTTGTATCTCTTCTGTTTTTTCAATCCATTCATTTTTTAATCTCATTTATCAATTTGATCTCACTCCCTTAGTCTTTCTTCCACTGGACTTTCACTTGCGATTTAAACTTTTTTATTTCTTTGTTGTCATATTTCTCCTTTTAACATATTGCTCATTTTAAATTTCCTCTGCTTTGTTTATGATGTATGTAAATATACATGTCTCACTCTACAAACATTATTTCTTTGATGTCTTGTTTTATTCATTTTGCCAAGTTTTTCAATATCCATATGAGAATGTTTCTCAGCTGAACTGAGCCAGATGAATGGGTGGTTGTGCAGAGCTCTTTTCCCAGGTCCATTTATAGCATTTAAAGACAGAAGAAAACACCAAATAGATCTCTGCTGTATTGCAGGCAGGCAGGTTTCTTACTTCTATGGACTCATTTTAATTTGAAGATACTGAAGAACAGGGACTGCCTAACTTGCCCCCTGAATGTTTGTTTCACTGTTTAACTGCATTTGCTCCTTAAAAATCTATATCCTACGTCTAATCTGAATCTGTTTAGTTATCTGTTCTTAAGCCTTTATGCATGCTTTCATATTTATTAAGCCCTACTCTTAGAGGACTCTCCCGCTCCTGTTTGATATATTAAACAGTAGCTTAATAAGTAGTCTGCTTTCTGAGTTTTTTTGCCTCCGTTTTTTCCAGTTTACTGAGTTTGCCTTTGTTTTTGAATAAATGTTCAAAACTTCTAAGGTTTTATCTCCAATTAGCCTCTTTATTCAGTGTGAACTCTACTGTTGTGTATCTCACCAGTTCAAATGTTATCTTTTAACTCTTTTCCTTCAAAACGAAATTTAGGTGAGAGTTGAACAGGCTTGAATTCTAAACCCATTGTATTAATACAGGGCTTTTATCTGTGATAGGAGAAATACAGTTTTGATGTGCTTCTGCTATTGCTTCTGACTACTTCAGTGTCATGATATTTGGCCTTTGTTACTGTACATAGATGAGTTACCTACTACTGTTAGCACAAATTAGTCCTGCAACTTAGCTGTAGACGCAACATATGTTATCTTGAATAAAGCCTGGATTTGCTGCTGAGTACAGGACAGAAGTTCTGAAGTATCTTGATACATTGGTCTGAAATAGTAGTCCATGCTACCAGAATCATAAGGATGAAAGGCCCTTTCTAAGTAAATATCAACAACTATACAAATGCAAGGCTGTGTAGTAGTTCTTTGGAATGTTTGAGGATTTTAGCTGAACAAGAGCAAGTACCTGTAAATCCTCACAAAGTGGAAAAATCCAGCCTGGAGTGCATGATTGGGATCACTCAAGGTACTTGATATTGCTCTTAGCTGGGTGACAGTCCTGAGCATTAAATCTGCTATGAAACAATTGAAGAAAGCCTAGAGAGAGCAGGAGGAATATTTAGAGGCATTCACTGGCATGAACGGGATTTGTGTGGAAGAGGAGCCCGAGGGCAAACCAGCAAAGAGAAAGGAAGAGTCTCTGTATCCACTGGCAAATTCAGTAAATACTAATGGATAATGGGAACATAGGAGTTACTTGTTAGGGAAAACCACTGACTGTAAGGATAGCAACTTTCTAGAGTAATTGCCTACAGGAGCTGTCAAGTCTCCATCTTTGGAGGCTTTTAAGAACAAGTTAGATAAACATCTGCCAGGAATGCTTTTGTTCAGCTGATCCTGCCCTGGGGCAGGGCATGCTCTACATAACCTCCTACAGACCCTTTTAGCCCTATTCTGTGATTCAACATCCTGCCACAGAAGTTCAAGTGAGCGATGCTGCTTTCCTGTTTATTTCCCTAAATTGATAGGAAGAGCTTATCATTCCTTTCTTTTTTTACATAGGTGATTGGGGACTACTATGGAAAGCAGGGGCGTTTTGAAATTCGGTCGAATGTGAAATATCCTTGGAATCACGGCAGGCTGCGACTAGATGAAAGCCGAGTTTCAGAGCACACAAACAATACACCATGTAAATCATGTAAGTTTAGTGACTTAATGCTTCTGCCCAAAATCCACATGGGTGGTACAACGTAATGGGCCATATTAAATTGCTTAATACAGTTGTCCAGCTGAGATACCATGGCTATGTCTCTGCTGACTGGGAAGTTAGGGTCTGACAGCCATGGGTAGTATGTGGTCTGAATCGCTACCTTGAATTTAAGTATAACAGTACTGCTGATGTGCAGACTAGGGCCCTGGAGGTTTTAGGACTTTCCAAGGGCTCAAAGGCAAAGTCTCTTTCATCCAGAAAGATACAACCAATACCCCCAAAACCAGAGTAATCATATCGATAATTAGTAGCTGGGGAGGCCGTTGCTGATGGGAGCAGTGCGCAATGGTTTTCAGTGCTGTGAGAAGGCACTGTAAGGGCCTCAGCAGGCTGAGAAATGAAGTTGGTTTAATGTGGATCCAGAAAACTGGGACTACCCTCCACAGAGAAAGTGTTTTTGTTTTCTGGCATACTGACTTTGCAGACCATGTTGAAACGATCAGGACATTGTATGGAGATAAGGATAGGAAGATACAGGTGCCTCAGTAGCAAAGGGTGGTCTTAACTTTTTCACAATCCTGTCATGAAAGGTATCTGCAGCCTGATAATTTGATCACTGAAAACCTTGTGTGTGAAAACCTTGCTGTAGGGACTGTTTGCGGGCCACGTCTGCTATGCACAACATGATATAGCTATGCATCTTCTTCCTTCTGCACATCCTGATGTGCAGACAGAATCCCTTCAAAGATAGATGAAGAGGAGGGCCAGTTTAATTTGAAAAGGAGGAAACACTTTACTTTTCTTCATAGTTCTGCGCTTCACAACTACTTGGGCTTCTCTTCTGGCACTGTGTCCCTGCTCTGGGTCTGTTGACATTTGGTGCAAAGTGAAGTTCACATGGCTTTAAGTGGAAACAGAATATGTTCAGAAAAAAAAAAAGATTTTAGAAAAGACTAAAAATTAGGAGCTGTTGGGTAATCATACAATATCTTAATAAACCTGGATGATAGGGGATTATGATGTTAAACCAAGTGAAACTAGTTTGTTTCTGTTATACTTAGTGCTGATTCCTATTAGGTGTGTCACTGTAATTGCAGTCTGTGTTATGACTCATACCAAAGTGTCCAGACGAGTTTCCTAACAGTGTTCTGGCATATCACATCTCTAGAATTTTTCTCTTTTTTCTTCATCTGATGCTGATCTTGAGGGCTTGTTTAACCCCAAGAAAAACAAAGACAAAAAAGAAACGTGTAGAAACTGGTACTAAGGAAAAGATTCCCATGGAGTCCTGAGCTCTGAAAGGCTTTAGTTACTATCTGTTGTAGGTCACTTATTTGCTAGTTGTGTGTATCTTCCAATATGTGAATGCAAATAGTTCCAAATACGAACCCTGACTGTTTATTTTTCCCCTTTTCAAGCAGGTGGTCTAGGAGAATCAGCAGTTACAGGAATAGTTGTGGGTGCCTTGCTCGGAGCAGGATTGCTAATGGCTTTTTACTTCTTCAGGTTAGTCCAATTCACTGACATTTCTCTAAGCTCGTTACCCAAACCTCTCAGCTCCAACATCCTTTATGGGATGGCACTGTAATAATAATAGTAAACATTCCCACTCAAACACAGTGAAGACACTTTGATTATCCTTTTGTGTATATCCAAACCATTTTATTGACTAGGGGCCTCATAGTGTAACCACTTACATCACTGAGTAATTTGTGGAATTACTGGGGAAAACTGAGGAATTACTCATGGAAGTAATTCCAGTGAGTGCCAGTCTTTCACACTTCCTTTAGTAAAGTGCCCTGGGCCTTGAAAGCTTTCTTTGTTTTGTACTCCTTGCCAGCACAATTGTGCAGGCTGTGATCATGCAAGAGATTTATATCACTTTTAATTTTTTTGAGTGGAATTGTATTGGAAACTAGAAAGAGATTTCTGTTTTGATCTAAGAGAGCATCTGGATTTCAAAGCTGTGCATTTAATAAGCTGATGTTGTTGCAGGATGAACAGTGTCTCATTCCTATTGAAGTAAAATAATTCTTACGCTGCTAGTCAGCAAATCTAAAGTCTCGAGCTGATCCTGCACTGACAGGATAAATTTAGTTATACGTGTTCAGCATCTTACATATGCTGTAATTTATCCTCTTATCCTGTAGAAGAGAAAAGACAGGTAAGAGAATAGAATTAACCTCTGCAGGTAAGAATCAAATAATTCTATCCAATAAAAATACCTGTTTATTAAAAAATGTGAGCAAAACAAAACAAGCAAAAACTGCTTCGATTCACTAGCACACAGACTCCTGAACCAGGATTTTCATCAGATGCTTACAACAGAAATTCTGCACAGTGATTTTGTTCTTCCATGTCATTGTTGCTTATATAATATGTGGCTTGTCTGAGACAAGATGAGTTAGTTGGGGCCAATTAAAGACTGTCTCTAAAAGGAAAAGAAAATGCATATCTGTCTTTATGTTGTATGTCATCAGAGGTTCTTGCATCTTTTATACATTCTTAAGCTGAGATGATAATTTCTAGGTATGCCTTTTTAGCATTGCTGATATTAGCTAGATAGAAATTGAGGCTTCTGGCCTCAAGTAGCACCAGGGGAGGTTTAGGTTGGACAGCAGAAGAAACTTCTTGATTGAAAAGGTTCCCAAACACTGGCACAGGCTGCCCAAGGAGGTGGTTGAATCCCCATCTTTGGAGGTGTATAAAAGAGGCAGAGATTTGGTGCTGAGGGACACGGTTTAGCACCAGCCTTGGATAGAGTTAGAGAATGGTTGGGCTTGATGACCTTGGAGGTCTTTCCCAACTGAAACAACTCTCTGATTCTCTCTCTGAATTGGTATGTGAGGAAAAGAAATGAGGCAAAGGCATCATTGTAGTAGTAGCACTTAAAGATTTGGACTAGAAATCCTTATGACACTACCAAAAGGTAGTGTCTATAAAAGTAGATGTACAAACTTGAGCACAGCACTCCTTCAATTTATGGTCAGAGGGCAGAAATGAGCACTTTTTTTCAGTTCAATTCATGTCATCCTCATGTAAATCCTAAAGAAGAATGCCTCTTAGAAATGGCTCTCTCCATTCACTGAAAGAACCTGGGGCTTCTCTGTCAAATGGATCTGCACACTGAAGAGAGCTAAGGACACAGGTGAATTTCACCCTGGAGATCTAATTGCGCTCACTCAGTGCAGTAATAGGGACAAACCAAGCCTCTAATTCCACTATTTGAATAAACATATGAAACATAACATGCCAGGATGTGTGGATGAGATATTCAGAAAACTCAGATCCGGCATTTGTATGCCAGGAAGTAATTTGTACCTGCATCTTCTGTAACTTTCAACTGTATGTATACTTCCTGGTTAAATCTCATTTGTATCTGTAATTACCACAAATGAGCATGCAAATAGTTTTGAGTGTCCATGCAAGCCATTAAAAGATCTAGGTTGTGTTTCTGGTATGTAGCTTTGAAAATACTTAGAGAGCTGCATTCCTAAAACGTGGACCTATCCTTGTGCATGAGCTACCACTGCGTATGCTCTGACCTATGGACGGATCCAACTTGAAAATACATAAATGAAGTGAAAAACAGAGCTTACCTAGCTCTGACTCCTGCTACCCATGCAAGTGGAGGAGAGCTTTCATTGGCCTGCAGGCTTTTTTGTCATGCACCTGCACAATCAGTTAAGTACTGTGTGCACATTGGTCCTGAAACTGAGTAGAAGCATATATGCATAAAATATAAATGCGAATCTTTTTACAGTTTTGAAGGCAGATTTGTGTAATTAAGGAGAATCTGAAAGGCAATCAGAGGGCTTGTTTGATGTATAAAGTAACGAAACAGAATTCTTCAAAAGGCTGCAAAGGAAGAGCCCCAGGAAAAACTGTCTGGTGTATGAGCAATTGTATTTGTTTCTTATCTGTTCCACTACATCCCTCCTCATAATTCACCATACTGCCTCCTTTGACATAGCTTTTTCAGAATGAGATGGGAGGATTAGTTAATATATAGTTTCAGTGAGAAACACAACTGATTAATGAGTCAGATCTGTTGTTTGAACTCTGCAAAAAGTGCCCCCCACCCCAGTATACTGGAAAAAAACTTGGGCTTTGATCAATATAAAGCAGTGATGTGACACAGTTCAAATGACACTTCACAAAAATTTCCTAATCACTTAGATCAGAAGTTTTCAAAGAAGAGAATGTCTATGTCTTGGTGCTTTGAGACTGATGTGTAGAAATTAACAGGCATTTTGGAGCCTGGGTAAAATGTTCTGGGGCACACTGCTTTAATCTTTGACCAGGGTTTCACATTCTGCCACATTTCATTTTTCAACTGGCACCCAGCTGTCCCCTACAGGCATTCTTTATAAGGGAAGTCCTGTTACCCTATAGCTGGAGAAGGATTTCTCACTCTGTTCCTCTCCTTTCATGCAGAAAGAAATACAGAATAACTATTGAGAGACGAACTCGACAGGAGGATTGTAACATGGGGAAACATCGGCAGTTACGTGAAGACTCCATAAGATCTCATTTTTCTGCTGCGTAAAGAAGAAGAATTCCATTCTTCCTAGTGACAAAAAGAATTAGGGAAAAGGACACAACCAAAGACATCAGTATAAAAAGAACCAAGGCTCTTGAAGAACTCACTCTTTCAAGCAGTAATTTTGTCTTAATTTCTTTCAGAACCTCAGGAATTATTTACTAATCACATTATGCCACACAGCCTTTCATCTCATGAAAAAAGAAAACGATGCAGTTTAATGTTATAGGATATTCTTAATATGAAAAGACAGTATTTCTTAAGGCATATGTTAAGGGCAGCAGATCTGGGTTTAGTTGATGGGGAATGCCACAATCTACTCCCTTTTGTGTTAATTCCTACTGCCTCTTTGCTTAATTACATCTTATCTGTGGGTATCATATGGTTGCACAGGTACAGGTGCTGGTTGCTTGTCAGAAGGAAAAAAGGGACTCATTTTGGGCACGATCCTGCATCACAGAATCATTGTCATTGATTACAAGGGGATACAAGATGGGGGGTATGGAATTTGTTTCTGGAAGGAAAATGACCCTTGGGTGTAGTTAACTCCACTGGAGTGTAATTAACTCCACTGAGAAAGTCAGGCAGGTGGAAACACAGAAACCAGTCTTTCATTATTTGTGTAGTATGCAGTCAAAAGCACCGTTTCTCCCTCTTAAGTGCTGGGAGTTAGGAGATCCTAACTCCAGTGAGGGATGAGGAGTTTCACTGGTGTCGGTAAGAGAGAATACTATCAGGCCTCTGGAGAGGATTGTAGATTCTTCAGTCATATGTGTTTTATTATGTTTTTTTTCTCTTGACTGCCATGACTTTACAGAGAGGCACGTACAGTCCATGTAGAGCCTGTTCCTGTTCCCAGTGAAGTCAATGGCAAAATCCCATTAACTTCAGTAAGCACAGGCTTGGCTGCATCCAAAATTGTAAATATGGAAGTGTTTGTATAGCTGAGGCAATTTGAAAGGGGATCTTTTTTTGCGTGTGTGTAAAATTACCTTCCATGCTATCATTTTATTTTTAGGATATTTTTAATCTTGTATTTTTCTATTAAAGTATCTATTTTTGCTTTAGTAGGATGAAAAACTAAGGGCGAAGATGTTTTGAAGATGTATTTTTTATGATAGGAGTAACATGCAGGGAAAGTCAACAGCTGTAAATACATTTTAAAACTGGTATTTAGGGGAGGAGAAATAACATGGATAGTAACAACCTTTTTACCCATTTTCTTCCTATGCATAGGCAATGTTAGCTACCCAAACAGTATACATGCAGTTACTAAATTATCTGTATGAGGATGGTCCTGATCATGAAAACAATGAACTTTTTACATGCTAAATAGTCCTACATTAGTCAGCAAGACTAACTATTCATGTGTGTACAGATAAACATGTAAGGAGCTACCTTTAGGAACTGGAGTAATAAAACACTGCTCCAGGGCTGATTTTAATCCTGCTGCCATCAGTATCCCTGGGACTTTTGCCATTGACTTTGCCAGGAGCAAAACTGAATCTATGATGTGTTAGCTACTGACAAGGTATTTTATACTAGACAAATAGGAGTTCAGTGCTTTTTAGTCAACAAATGGAAATGAATAGTCCATGTTATAAATGTGGTTAGTAAGACCCGTAACAATACTGTCTCTGGGAAAACCTAGCTACAGCTATGATTCTAGTGCATTAATTTTGTTTTTGGTTTATTCTATATATTCTGAGTTCATAAGCAGAATTTTCCAGTCTTAGCAGTCATAGTCAGACTTTAAAGTTAATCTCAAAATTTAGGAGTGAAGCCTGCGTTCTACAAAACTTACAGACCCTGAGAAACCAGCTTACCAGTTCAGAGAAACCCTTTTAGGGTAGCTGGAAGTGAATGAACAGCAAAAGCTGGCTCTGTCTTCTTTCTGCTGCTTTTTATTTACTGATGGGGAAATATTCCAGGAGTACTTTCTTGGACTTTTTTCGCTTATGTTTCACTTGTCTCTTACCATGTGCAAGGATTTCATCATCTGCTCTTGTGGAATATTGTCCAGTGTCCCAGGTAACCAGAGGTAAGGCTTCCTGGCTGCCAAGGCAGTTCCAATATATGCAGTGAATGCACATCAGGTAGATTTGTTGTCTTTAGAATTCACTGTATCAGCTGTTGTTTACACAGTAGATTTCCATCGAACCCTTTTCCCAGCGTAAGCCTGTATGACTTCTGCAAAGGTGCTTTAACCAAAGTAACACTGTGGTCAAAGGACAGTTTTCTGAAGTAGCCTCATTATCTTATGGGCTCCACAGAAGAGTGCAGGCTAGAGTACCATTCCTACTGCTGTGGTGCTGGGAAGAAAGGTCCTGGTGAGTTTTTTGAAGTTTTTTTCAGGCAGTTGTGTTTGTGTACCCCTGGGCATACTTAAGGTTTGGTGTTTCTTTAATAATTTCCAAGGGACTTTTTTTTTGTTTTGTAGATATGCCTTTCATTATTTTCACTTTCTTTTGTCCAATTGACTGCTTTGCCACAGAAAAGGAGAAGGAAGGTTTTTAAGTATGTAGAGAAAAGAGGGTATATTTTGAAGAATAAACTTTTTTGAAAATTGTGTTTGTTACGACTTGTTTTGCATTGCCAACTAGAACTCTAACAGTCACTAGTTAGGGAGCAGGACAGTGGCATACGTCTACATTTTTCCTGTGTCATGTATAGTCAGTTCAGATCAGAGGGTCTGAATGAGGAGATCTGAATTGAACACCAAATTGTTTAGATAGCTTTTTTTTTTATTGCATCATTTTACTGTAATTAAACATTTAAACAAAACAAAAAAAAGGATACTGATGGAGACATTGCATCCCAGTATTTCCCGAGAAAGTCAATGGGTTTTAGTCTTGCTTAATGGGTGCACACCTACCTGTGCATTTTTCCTGTGGAAGTGTGAAGATCATTTAAGATATTTCACATAAGGAGATTCTTCTGTAAGGTAAATCAACTTGTTCTTCTTAGCTGCCTTTAACAGGCCTCTTGCTAATGGTTCCCAGGTCCATAGATCAAAAACTACCTTCAGTTTAGATTATTCAGCAGTGAGATTGTTTACCAGCTAATGCACTTTTCCTTTCTGGTTCATCTGCGTTAGCTCAATGCCACAATGTTTGGACTTCAAACTCTGTAAGGGAATGTCTAATCAAAATAATAATTGATTCTCAAAAGAGTTTTCAAAACCTATGTTTTTGTCTTCAACCAATTGCCTGTATTACAAATATATGTCTCTATTACAAAGCAGCAGAAGGAAAACCTTGACTCAGCTCAGCATGTCAGAACACACTTAAAATATGCCCCACTTCAGCTTCTGAGTGCTTTGCTCACTTGGAACCAAATAATACAATCCTGGCCATGGCTAAACCAAAGGGAATTGTGCCACATTACTTGAATTGGACAAAGGTTTGCTCCATAGGCCATATATTTATTGCTAAATCTTATAGTCACGCCTTTTAAATTGAAATTTGTGTCATGCTTTTTGTTTGTCCAAGTGTCAAATTCTGCTGATTTAGCATTTTTTAAGTTACCAAATACCGATCAGCTTAATAGCTGATTCACCTCAGAATCCTCTTCTTGAGGATTCTCTGAAAAATTGCCTGACTCCCACACTCTTATCTTCAACACACATAGTTCCCCTGCAAGTTGATAAAGATGAAGCAAAATTTGCAGTAATACCTGTGATACAGTAAGACCCACAAACTTAGAGTCACATTCCTAGATGCTTTTCTGGGGCCACTGGTAGTTCTGGAAGTTTTCTTTATGGACGGTTTGTGTGTGCTGAATTGTCTGTGATTCCAACCATCACCAATTACCAGTTCTTTCTGTGATGTGCTTCACTGAAGACCAAACCCAAATAAGTTCAGAAAACATTCAGTCATTGCTAAAATTTTAAATGAGAGTGCTGTGCACCTTGCAAGATTTGGACCAGAATTCAATTTATTACAGAGATCTATTCATTCACTTCTGAAAATATATTTTATTGTTGTATTTTCAGTTTGGTTTCAAGTAATGCTTTATTGCATTATTGAAAGTGTTTTGCGGTTTTGTAAAGGAGCTAATGATTTGATAACAGTGCTGGACAAAGCAAGAATGTGCTTCCTGATAGTGTGTGTTACTAGGTGTTTGATACCTGATGGATTTTTTGCCTTGGAGATGTGATCATACTCTCATTAAGCTGATGAAATAAACCTCTTGGATTCAGTGGAACTAAGGCCCTCAGTGAAGTGTCTTCAGGCTTTAAACTCAACATCTTGGAGCAGTTTAGAGTGAATTTCTCAGCTTTGCCATAGAACAAGCTGCATCAGCCTTAGCTGACCTTGGCTCCAGGATCGTTTTCACCTCATGAATGCCATAATGCTCCTGGAAAGCCAAGAATAGACATCAAAGACAGGAAGCTAATAGTCCTGGTCATAAATTTCTTTGGCAATTCAGTCCACCTTTTCCGGAGCTCAAGACAGTTCCACATCCTTTACTACCCTCCCCCATGCTTTAGAGTAGCCATGCAGCTGTTCTGTTTCTTTAAATAAAGCAGTTGAGGTTAATTTCCTCATTTTCTCTCAGAGTAGAGTGAACACTCTTGAATTCCCCATTTTTTAATGTTCTTTTTTAATATCTTCAGTTCTGTACTTTGAAAAGAGACAGCCATTTTCCATCATGTAGTCAGAAATGCTCCCTCTTTGCTGAGAGGTGGCTTTAACATAATTTCAGCTCTTGTTCCTTGTTGCTGTGTTGCTTAGCTGCCAGCACAGCTCATGTTGGCCCATAGCCACACCAGCCATTATCAGAGATCTAGACTCAGGATTGTCTGATGTTGCCTGTATTTTAACCAAGCAAAGATGAGACAGCAGATTGGCCAAAACTTTGTGAAGTTTAATCTGAATTCTGCAGCTGGCACAATTTCCTTTTATAAAACCAAAGGCTAACATTGTAAGTTGTGGTTATAGAAGCAGTCACATTAAAGCTGAAGTGATGAGTGGACACCACTGGACTCAGAATATGCACTAGCCAAAGCATGAGGAGGTGATGTCAGGTGACATTAGTCACCTTTATTTTTAAGCTAATTGTTGCTATAAAATTACATCAAAACTAGTGATCACCCTTCACAAGCCACGGCTTGCGGAAACATGAATAAAATTTTCTAAAGGCACATTATGGTGGTCAGCAACATGCCCTAGCACCTTCTCTGTCACAGCAGTGAGCCATGAACAGACAAACTGCAGCAAAGTGCATGTTTTGCAGGAGTTAGTTTTAGTCCTTTTTAGAAACAATGAAATTAAAAAATTACTTTTTGCAATGTATTTTCTAAGGGCATGCTGGAAAAAAGTTTCACCTTCAGATATGTTGTATGTTTCTCTTTCCTCCTTTCATTTTTTGCTGTTGAAAGCACAGAAAGATTTATGTGTGCAAAACTTTTCAAGTGGAAGAGTCCAAGTGTTTGCCCTGCACATCCCTGCTTAGAGGCAGAGATTAATTCAGATGGCTTGAAGCCTGTATTTTTTCCATTCTTGGGTACCTTTTCACATGGGAACTATGAGACTGATGGAGAATGATTGTTGAATTTAAAACAACTACCTGTTTGTTGGAGACCTTTGTGTATGGGGTCAGCAAGCCACAAGGCAGACTTTGATTGTGACTTTGCGCTTCTGGAGAATGACATGAAGCCTAAGCACTGTGGTTTGCCATAGTGAAGCCTTAAGGCTGGGTTAAATACAGCTCACCCTTTATCTCACCCATAGATAGGGTGAGGTGACATAGATAGGTGTTCTTGTGACATTACTGTTGGTTTTGACCAAGAAGATAATGCTGCCGTGGCTTTGAAGCTTTCTTGGGCTAGTGTTTAATTTGTCATTGCATAGACTGTTTATTATGCTATTACTTCTTCCAGAATTTCCATTTCAGAATGACTTCTAACTGGCAAACAAATGCACAGCATAGAAAACTAGCTTTTGAAAGGAGAGGCTTTGAGTTCTTTCAGCTAACCACTAAGTTAATATTCTGCATCAAAAGCAAAATATTCTAAATAATCCAATGCTGTTGAAGTTTGTATGTTAAGCTGTAGTACTTCAGAAATCTTCTGTGGATTCATTAGGTGTTAAGTCTTTGAAAGGTTAAAGTCCACTCCATATGAACTGTTGCTTGGTGTTTCAGTCATGTTTCTAGAGGGCACTTGAGCAAGCAAAAAAAAAAAAAAGTACCAAAGGGGGTATTTAAAAAAATTGTCTTGTTGAATGGTTTCTTTTGTTACCTTGACTGGCATGCACAGGGAACACAAAATTGTCCCCCCAAAACTACGAACAGAGGTTTTGCTGTCAGCAGACAAAAGTGGTTCAAACTGGGTGGTGATCTGGACTTCTCTGTCTCAGTGAACTGTATATGCAGTGTGACAGAGGAACAGAGCACCACTGAAAAGCCAGTATCACAGTAATCAATGGTCATTTATCATTTATCTTGGTGCCATATGTGATAATAAGTGCTTCCTCCCATAATTAGTGTCTCCCTGGTGTAGCTTTGTGGCAGATGTTGGGATGACTTCTGCAATATAGATGCAAGGGATCGTAAGACCTATTGTGAATATAGAGAAAACACCTGTGCAGTTGAGCTAGGGAGAGAGAAGAGGGGAAAATGCTCAGGGATTTATTATACTCCCGTGATGATACTATTGAATGTATGGAGAATGGGATAGAGATCTTTCTGCAGAGTACCACTGTCTCTATTGTTCAATATCTGCTTTCTTGGAGACTCAGCAGAAAGCTGAGTCACATTTTGAATCTCATGTAGTCTCCTTACCTAAAATGTAAACAGGATTTAAGTGGTGCACAGGACCAGCTCAGGGCCTACCATGCCCTTAGGTTGAGTATTTACCTAGTAAAAATGTCATCTTTTGAGTGCAGGTCTGAAACTGTTGAGAAGGCTTGGGTAGAATGGCAAGATTAAAGCAACAGACAGAAGGGGGCCTACAAGAAGGACAGGGAGAGACTGTTTACAAAGGCCTGTAGTGATATAGGACAAAGGGACAATGGTTTCAATCTAGAGAAGAGTGGATTTAGATTGCGTGTTAGGAACAGGCTCTTTATGATGAGGGCAGCAGAACAGGTTGCCCAGGGAACTGGTTGGGGCCCCGTACCTGGAGACATTCAAAGTGAGGCTCGACAGGGCTCTGAGCAACCTGATCTAGTTGAGGATGTCCCTGCTTACTGCAGAGGGGGTTGGACCAGATGCCCTTCCGAAGTCCCTTCCAACTGAGACCATGCTATGATTCTATGAATTTTCTGTGTTTGTTAAGCATAGATTGTAACTATCACAAAAGTAGGAGGACTCAGGATAGACACTGTGGACATTAACTTCATCCCCTTTGTTGGTTCATTATTAACATAAAAATACTGGACAACAGAGAAACCTAGTACCAGTATGGTAGAAAACAAATGAAAAGCTGCACAGTATATTGTACTGATGTAAGTAGAACTATCTGCATATAATGTGATTTTATTTATTGTTGTTTTGTGTAGAAGAGAGTACGTATTCATGACTGTGGATATAACCTTTGTTTACTTGTATAATGTATTTTATGTCTTTTACAACTTGGTCATTTAAAATACCTACATTCATTGGCGTCCTTCAACTTTTTAGTCTGTGCATTTTCTCTAACACACTTTAAAAATGCAAGAGTATCACGTAACCTAAACTGTAACAAAACATTTCCATTAAAGACATAGGAATATGTTATCACCTGTTTCTGTAATGTGTTTTGTCCCATGTTCACTACATTCTTGGTCTGTTTCATATAAAGGGCACTATCAGATAGTATGGAGTTTATAGAAGGAGGCTTATTCTGAGTCTTGGAAACCATATGAACTCCTGGTTTTAATGGTTATTAGGAACTTACTAAATCAGGAATCAAACTAACCTTTCTTTGGTGGTGTGATTTAGGCCCAGATGGCAAGCACTAAGTGGCCACTCAACTACTCACCACCAGCCAGTGGGAAGAGAATCAGAAAAAAAGGGTAAAAACTTTTGAGGGTTGAGGCAAGGACAGTTTAATAAAGCAACACGAGGAAAGACTAAATAATCAACAATACTACTAAAAAAAAATATGAAGCACATGATACACAATGCAATTGCTCACCACCCAGAACCCAATGCCCAGACCATTTCCAAGCTGTGATCCTTCCTCACTCTTGCCAGCTCCCACACTTTATATGCTGAGCATGATGTCATGTATTTTGGAATATTTCTGTGATTTCTGTGGATAGTTCAGGTCTATCCTTCACTGATCTGGGTGATTCTTCCTGTAATACCATTGATACGATGTATAGCAACTTCAGTAGCATCAACGTACTGTGTCAAGAGTTACATAGCAATTAACGTTATCACAGTATCACAGTGTATCAGAGGTTGGAAGGGACCTCAAGAGATCATCAGGTCCAACTCCCCTGCCAGCACAGGATCACTTAGGATAGTCTGCACAGGAATGCGTCCAGGTAGGTTTTGAAAGTCTCCAGAGAAGGAGACTCCACAACCCCCCTGGGGAGACTGTTCCAGTGCTCCATCACCCTCACTGTAAAGAAGTTTCTCCTCGTGTTGAGGTGAAATCTTCTATGTTCTACTTTGAACCCATTGTTCCTTGTCTTATCACTGTGAACCACCCAAAAGAGCCTGGCTCCCTCCACTTGACACCCACCCCTCAGATATTTATAGACATTGCTCAGATCCACTCTCAGTTATACTATTTAATTCTCGCCTGTTTTCATCCAGAATCAAACCCCCTGAAGTACACATCAAACTCCTCCATTCTTCTGCATCGCCCACTGGGTGCAGCCATGTCTTTGAGCAAACGCACCTTCTTTCCACAGCACTGCTGCCAATGAGTTGGTATATGACAGCTGTGTCTTGAAAAAGACCTGAAACACATTCAGGAGACATAGCAGTAACAGCCTGCTGGCTTGAACATATAAAGGATATTTTAAAATTCTCAAAATTTACAGTAATGACATGCATGACAACAATGCCACACACAAATGACCGTGTAACCCAAATAAACCTCATGACCAGAGATGTAATTGTGTCGTAAGTTGACATTACCCAGTACAGCAAAATAATAGTCCTGAACCCAATCCAAAAGGTGGTAAACACCACCTCAAGGAATATATAGTGTATATAAAGACTTACATGCTACCATGTGAATAAAACAACGTGGCCAACGCTCATTTGATTAATGTAAGAAATCCATGAAACAAATTATTTTAGCACGTCTTGGTCAGATCTGCTGTTATCTCAATCATTTGAGCCCCACATTGGGTACCAAAAGGACTGTCATGATACAGGCTGCTTGCTCGCTCCTCCCTCCCCTAGTAGGGTGAGAAGGGCAATCAGAAGAAAAAGATAAAAACTACTGGGTTAAGGACAGTCTAATAGGACAACACAAGGAGAGTAGAACTAATAAAAAACAGTAATAAAAGAAGATAGAATGTGAGTAGTGCACAAAGCAATTCCTCACAACACAGAACTTAATGTCGAGCCTGTTTCTGAACTGCAATCCTTCCTTCCCACTTACTCCCTGTCCTCATCAGCTCCCTGAGTTTATATACCGAGCATGATGTTGTATGGAATTGAATATCCCCTTGTTGAGGAAAGGTCAGCTCTCTGGGCTGTGTCCCCTTCCAGCTTTCTTGTGAAAATTAACTGTATTCCAGCCAAACCCAGGACACTTTGGGTCCCTGAGTATTTTAAGGTCTGGGAAAGGTTTTAATCAGGATAAACAAACTTAAGATATTTTTCTATTTATTCTCAGTCCTCCAGAAATGCAATTCTTTCCTATGCTATTAAATAGAGTCTTCAAATCATCCTGTTTTGTCTAGCCTTCTGCTTTTAGTATGCATTTGTCTGTTGTAGCCAAATTTCAGATTTGTGCTTGAGAATATGCTAGGCCTTTATAATCTAAAATAACTTGGAAATGAGTGTGAGCAAGAGGTGTCTCATCATGCTCATATCAAAACTACATGTACCAAGAATTCACTGGGGAGTTGATAGAGACATGGAAACATCCTCTGGGTTAACTATGGACCTAAAATCTTTCTGCAGCCTAAGAGAAAAAACAAAACAAAACAAAACAAAAAAAAAAAAAAAACACACCAAAAAAGAGTGAGAATACAGGCTTAGAGAAGCACATTCATTTGGAGGAGGGCCGAACTACTTTCTGAGCTTCTATACCTTTTACTTTCTCTATATATGTCACTAAATTTAATTAACTCAATACTGCCAATGAGGAAGTTAATATTAGCAGTTTGTACAGCTGATTAAGAGGTACAAAATTACTAATTTTTAAAAATTGTAGCAGATGTTCTTGATATATGTTAGAACTGATATGATTTTTGCTCTGTGATCTTTTCAGAGACACAGTTCTAACTGTATGAATGTTGTAGAGGTAGAAATTACCATTTCTCCTGCTTTTGCTTGATGGTTGTGCTCATTCCATTGCAAATGGAAATTCTCTGGAAGTACCTAGTGTTTTTCCAGTATTTCTGTATGAAGTTTTGGAGAAAAAAATGTACAAGCAATGTTTTGTGGTCCTGATAACTGCAGTAATCACAAAAGGGGTTTTGTGATCTTTTCAAAAGTGCATGTTTTACATGACTCAATTCCAGTATCTTCTAGCAATTAAAAATTCTGGTCAAGATAAACTACAGGCTATTTTAGTAATGTTTGCTAATATTCTAAGTTTGCTAGAAATGAGATCAGTAATGATACATACCTTACTGCTTCTGTATTTTAAGGTTACATCATTAGGAAAGACAGCAGAATAAACTTTTGATAGTGGGAAGAATCTCATAATTGTCAATAAAATAAGGTTTTCACTCAGGCCTGGGAATATGGCATGAGAGATAGTACTGACTGAATTTATGTTCAGTACACGAGTCTCGAGCTCTTAGTGCATGTCCAGTGTGTAGCTGACTTCCTTCTGTTGACATCAGATTTCTTGTGTTTTTTAACAGCATAACCTTCAAAATGAATAGTTGGATTATGTGATGAATTGTGTACAAATGCATCAATATTTGTGAAACACTTCATCCAAATGTGTTGGGTGTCTTTTTGTCAAAGAGTATCAGAAAGTTTGACAGAAAGAAATTTCATCTTGTGAAATTACTTATGGCACTTGATCTTCAGAGGTAACAACTTTTGGATATTCTAGATATACTGTAACCTAGCTGGACACATTTCTGTGGCTTTCTTATGAAACTATTTCTTGAGGAACATTCATCACATTTCTGAAAAATTATAGTGGCATTTAAGCCAAATCTTGGTCTTGAGCTTCAGCCAATGTTTTCTTGAGTTGAAAGAGTGCTGCCAATAAAAAGTAATTGTACAACTGACAGAACCTCTTTTGTTGCCTCCTAGGAATAACCATAATTTACAGTCAGTAATGCTGAGAAGGGTCTCCATATGCTACCAATGGTAAACTTTCATGAGTCACCTTAGGATTAGTCTTTGGTTCTTTCTCTTAGAAGAAAAAAAAGAAAAAAAAAACATATTTCCCTTTCTATAAGTAAATACCCTGCCCAGTTATTTGTTCTGAGAGTGCAGTGGTTTATTATCAATGTCTATTACTTCTTGATCCTGCCATTCAATTTACATAATACATTTTTGTATAGTTTAGAGACTAGCTGATGGCAAAAATCTTAACCATGGATTTGTTTGTTCGGGACAGGGAATACAGGAAGCTCACATTTATGAAAGTCCTAGTCTTCTCCCACGTATATTTCTACAGTACCCAAGCAGGTAATTTCCCCAGCCTACTCTATTCCTAGTTCTCACTATGTGAACAGCAAGTAAAGACCAACTGCAGCTGTGCTGTATGAGCCAGCAAGTCTCACAACTGGTTATTTTCTTATCTCCCTTTAGTGGTCTAGTGGGCTAATAGCATGCTTAAATCATACAAAACATGTAGGAGAAATGGTGTTTGTGCCTCTTTCTCCTACTTTCTTGCCTACTATTAGAGTACTAGTGATGTAACTAGGGGAAAACCAGAGTCCTGGGTTTGGATTAGGGATAGAACTGTAGGATTTTGTCTCCTAAGAGAATAATGCTTTTTGTGAACCAGTGTCTTGCTGAACTCATGTACCGTTGTATAAAAAATGACAATAACTCAACTAAAAGCATTTTTAAATAATTTTCCTATAATTTAAATGCCTAGACTTCCAGACTACAGCAGGAATTTCTCACTTCTTATTTTCCTTCCTGCAGCAGAAACCTTTTTTTATTGTCATTTAGCCTTCAAAAGGAAAGAGTGAGAAGTCAGATTATACACTATAGCACAGAGGCCATTCTGAGATGAACATAGTGTAGTGGGTTGAAAATTCCCCCCAACATTAAATTGCCAGTTGGAAGCAAATGAAGCTGTATTTACAAGCAAAACTACAATCTAGAATGAAATGCAATGAATATGTACAAAATATACAGTATTTACAGGTATTTACAATTTATAAACAGCACAAGAACCTGGTTTGTCCAGGGGGGGGTCTCCTAATAGCTTCTCCTTTCCTGCTCACCCTCCCCTCCCACCTTCTACATGCTAGAGGAGAGAGAAGAGCAGAGGGTTGTTTGTTAGACTTAGCTGCAACAAAGCAATGCAGCCAAGGTCAGCGAAAACCAGCAGAAGCACCAGCCAGAGCAGAGGAAGAAAAAAGAGAAAGAAAGAAAATTAGCCTAAACCAACTTTGTTAGTAGTCTATCCAGTGGGATTGTTTAGAAGTTATCATTATTTTCCTTTTTACATCCAAAGGTGATCTATTTACATTCTACTACTTTCTGCTCAAGATCTGTGGAAAATTTTCAAGGCAAAACCTGAAACTACCATACATAGATTTGTGGATTTAAATCCCTCTTCGACCCGAACAGGAAAAAACAAAAAAAAAAAAAGGTGATCTGGGGCTTGTTACAGTCCTGGTAATTAGTATTTATTAAAAGGACAATAGTAGAAACAGTCCCTCTGAGTATGACCTGTGGCCTGTGACAATGTCATGCCCATCTTCAAAAGGGACAAGAAGGAGGACCTGGGTAACTACACGCCAGTCAGCCTCAACTTCATCCCTGGAAACATCACTCAGAACAGCTGAGTGACTGCCATCAAAACCACTCAGTCCCAGCAGCACACTGGGAAGACACTGCTTGCTTTTTTTGATGACCAGGTGGTGTTTCTGTAACCACGAAGCTCAGAGAAGCAGGCAGCCCCCAGCCGGGTTCTGGTTTCTCTTGCAAGGGAGGTGGGGACAGGTGTGGGCTGAGGCCTAGCCGCCGTGGGGATGCCCCAGGAGCGCAGTGATCCCTGCGCACTGAGCAAGGCCAGTCAAGGGTGAGTCATCCGGGCATGTCCTGGCAGCTTGTGAGGTTCGTTGCCTGTAGAGATACAGCCATGGTTACAGCTTGGCTGCAGGCTGTTGTTAGGAAAACTTGTGGGTACCCAGACAGAGGCTGCAGACAAACGTGAAGGCATCCAGGCCTCTGGCTGCAAAGAGTGCTGGAGCCTGGCACTTGCAGTGGAGGATGGTGGAGACAACACCTGTGTTAGGTGTGAACAGGTGAGTGATCTGCTCAGCCTCGTGGCTGAGCTGAGGGAAGAACTGACAAAGACTAATGACTACAAGGAATGTGAAAGGGACTTAGACTTGTGGAACCAGGCTCTGTGGACCCTTCTAGTAGAAACAGGGCAGAATCGATACAGGTCCCTGTTGGGAGAGGCAAGGGAAACCTCTCCCAGCCCCTCTCACCCTTCCAGTTGAATTTGATGAGTGGACTGTTCAGTGGATAAGCAATTGGCTGGATGGTCACATCCAGAGGGTAGTGCTCAATCACTTCAAGTCCCGATGGATTATGGGTCCGTGCTGGGTCCTGTGCTGTTTAATATTTTTATCAGTTACATAGACAGTGGGATTGAGTGCACCATCAGGAAGTTTGCCGATGACACCAAACTGAGTGGTGATGTTGGTAGGCCAGAGGGACAGGATGTCATCCAGAAGGACCTGGACAATCTGGAGAGGTGGGCCCAGGTGAACCTTACGAAGTTCAACAAGAGCAAGTGCAAGGTTCTGCACCTGGACCATAACAATCCTCACTATCCATCATCAGTAAATTTGCAGATGACACCAAGCTGGTGTTGATCTGTTAGAAGGTAGAAGGGCTCTGCAGAGGGACCTTGACAGGCTGGACAGATGGGCAGAGTCCAACAGGATGGTATTCAACAAGTCCAAGTGCCGGGTGCTGCACTTTGGCTACAACAACCCCATGCAGAGCTACAGGCTGGGGTCAGAGTGGCTGGAGAGCAGCCAGGCGGAAAGGGACCTGGGGGTACTGGTTGACAGCTGCCTGAACATGAGCCAGCAGTGTGCCCAGGTGGCCAAGAGAGCCAATGGCATCCTGGCCTGCATCAGGCATAGTGTGGCCAGCAGGAGCAGGGAGGTCATTGCACCCCTGTACACAGCACTGGTTAGGCCACACCTTGAGTCCTGTGTCCAGTTCTGGGCCCCTCAGTTTAGGAAAGATGTTGAATTGCTGGAGCATGTCCAGAGAAGGGCAACGAGGCTGGTGAGAGGTCTGGAGCACAAGCCCTATGAGGAGAGGCTGAGGGAACTGGGACTGTTTAGCCTGGAGAAGAGGAGGCTCAGGGGTGACCTCATTGCTGTCTACAACTACCTGAAGGGAGGTTATAGGCAGGAGGGGGTTGGTCTCTTCTCCCAGGCAACCAGCACCAGAACAAGAGGACACAGTCTCAAGCTGTGCCAGGGGAGGTTTAGGCTGGAGGTGAGGAGAAAGTTCTGCACAGAGAGGGTGGTTGGCCATTGGAATGTGCTGCCCAGGGAGGTGGTGGAGTCACCATCCCTGGAGGTGTTCAAGAGGGGATTGGACGTGGCACTTGGTGCCATGGTTTAGATAGTCATGAGGTTTCGGGTGACAGGTTGGACTCGATGATCTTTGAGGTCTCTTCCAGCCTTCTTAGTTCTATGATTCTATCAATACAGATTAAGGGATGAAGTGATAGAAAGCAGCTCTGTGGAAAAGGACTTGGGGGTGCTGATGGATGAGAAACTGGGTATGTGCAGGCAGTGTGCACTTGCAGCCCAGAAAGCAAATCACATCCTGGGCTGCATCAGAAGATGTGTTGCCAGCAGCTCCAGAGAGGTGATTCTGCCACTTCGCTCTGCTCTGATGAGACCTTGCCTGGAGTACTGTGTGCAAGTCTGGAGCCCTCAATACAGGAAAAACACAGAGTTGATGGAGCAGGTCCAGAGGAAGGCCACAAAAATGTTCAGGGGGTTGGAGCACCTCTGCTATGAGGACAGGCTCAGAAAGCTAGGGCTGTTCAGCCTGGAGAAGAGGAGGCTCCAGGGAGACCTAATAGTGGCCTTCCAGTATCTGAACAGGGCCTACAAGAAGGATGGAGAGAGACTGTTTACAAGGGCCTGTAGTGATCGGATGAGGAACAATAGCCTGATCTAGTTGAGGATGCCCCTGGTCACTGCAGAGGGGGTTGGCCCTTAGGAGGTCCCTTCCAACCCAGACCATTCTATGATTCTGTGAAAGGTGATGGAAGAGCTTGTTTTTGACACCGTCTCAAAGCATGTTGAGGAAAAAAGACTTATCCTGAGTAGTCAACATGAATTCAACTAGGGGAAGTCATAGTTGACCAATCCAATAGCCTTTAATGATGGCATAACTAGATGGAGAGATGAGATGAAGGTAGTGAATGTGGTCTATCTTGGCTTTGGCAAAGCTTTTAACACTGTCTGCCCCAGCATTCTCACAACCAAGGTTAACAAGTGTAGATCGCATAACTGGGTGGTGAGATGGATTGGGAACCGGCTGAAAGACAGCACTCAGAGAGTTGTGGTCAGCGGGGCAGTCTAGTGGAGGCCTGTGGCTAGTGGTGTCCCCCAGGGGTCAGTACTGGGTCCAACCCTATTTGATATGTTCATCAATGATCTGGGCAAAGAGAAAGAGTGTACTCTCAGCAAGTTTGCTGATGATACCAAATTGGGAAGAGTGGCTGACACATCGGAAGGCTGTGCTGCAATTCAGGGTGACCTGGGCAGGCTGGAGAACTGGGTGGGGAGAAATCTAGAGAAATTCAGTGAGTGCAAGTGCAAAGTACTGCATTTGGGGAAGACATATCGGTACAGGCTGGGTGCTGATCTGTTGGAGAGCAGCTCTGAGGAAAAGGATTTGGGAGTCCTGGTAGACAACAGGATGACCATGAGCCCTCAAGGCTAAGAAGGCCAATAGCGTGATGGGATGTGTTAAGAGGAGTGGGGCCAGTAGGTTGAGGGAGGTTCTCCTCCTCCTCTACCCTGTGCTGGTGAGGCCTCACCTGAAGTACTGTGCCCCATTCCAGGCACCCCAGCTCAAGAAAGGCAAAGAACTACTGGAGAAAGTCCACCGCAGGAACAATAAGATGATGCAGGGGAACATCTAGAACATCTGTTGTATGAGGAAAGACTGAGAGAGCTGAATCTGTTTAGCTTGGAGAAGAGAAGGGTGAGTGGGGAATTTTATTAATGCTTACAAATATCTAAGGGGTGAGGAGAGTCAGGAAGATGTGGTCAGACACTTCTCAGTGGTCTCCAGTGACAGGAAAAGAGATAATGGGCATAAACTTGAACTTGGGATGTTTCATCTAACATGGGAAGGACTTCTTTACTTTGAGGATGGCAGAGCACGGGAACAGGCTGCCCAGAGAGGTAGTGAAGTCTCTATATCTGGAGACTTCAAAGCCCACCTGTATGTGTTCCTATGTGATCTGGTTTAGGTGATCCTGCTCTGGCAGAGGCATTAGACTTGATGATCTTCAAAGGTCCCTTCGAAGCCCTACCATTCTGTGATTCTGTAACTTACGTGTCCTGGCCAAATTAGATGCCTGAATCAAAGACTAAGGTCTCTGATATCTGAAGAAGTAGAAAAATGCTCTCATAATTAATATTTTCAGACAGTGAGTAATTCCTGACAACACTGTCATTGACTTTACACACTTTATAATATGCTTCTGCTAAAAAGAATTGCCAGTAGTAATTATGTTGAGATACTGTTTGCGCAGTCTCAAAGGGTGGAGTTTGCTGAGACTCCTCTGCACTACTTGTCTCTATGTGTTGGATGGGGGGTCTGGAGGAAGAAATCACAGCCCCTGACTGAATTCTTTCATGCAAGATTTCTTCAGAACAAGGAAAGGGATCCTACTTGCTCCTGGAAGGTTCCACGGGATATCAACTGTAATAATAGCTTAAGAAATTATTTTATTTCTTAAAAAAAAAAATTACTTAAGTATCTGTCATGCTCAGGCTTCAAAGTCCAATGAAAAGGGGCTGATAAACTTCTTTTATGAGGTCAGGGAGAACAAAAAGCATGGTGACAGCCTGATGAATACAGGAAATTAAACTGGAGAAAAGAGGCTACTTGCTAATGACTACAAAATGGAATAATATAGATCAAGGAGATCGGGGATTTACTCACTGTTCTATGAAGAAATTTACCAGAGCAGAGGACTGGCCAGTATCCAAACTCTTAGCCTCTTGGGATAGAGAGAAATGGGGCTTTCTCCTGGGTCCTGGGCAGTTTTAGGAAAGCAATAACAGAGTCTGTCAGGAAGGCACCAAATGTTTTAAAGAATGTAGACTAGTCTCTGCCGTGCCTTCTCAAACAGAAATAAACCTCAGAATCATCTGGGATTCACCCAGCAGCAGTTATAAATAGGAATAACGGAGTAAAGGCATCAAACAAAGGAAACTGTAGGCTATGTATCAGGAAAAATTTCATAAGGGTGTGATCCATTAGACCTCATGCACCCCTCCCAAAGGGGGTGGAGGTGGAATTTCTGTTGGTCAAACCTTTAAAAACTCCATCCCTCAGGAATATGCTGCAGGAACAATCCTGCACTGACTGGAGGGAGGATGAGGTGATTTAACTAGTGGTCATTTCTACCTCCAAATCCCTTTTATGTACATGCCAGGATGCCTCTAGTGACAAGCTGCAATTCAATGCCAGAGCTGAAAGCAGCCTGGACACAGCTCGAGAAAGTGATTCAGAAGTAGACAGGAAAGGAGGTATAGAAAGAGGGGTGGGGGGTTTAATTTAACTGAGACAAGCCAAAGTCCATAAAAAAATTTTCCAGTTCAATTTGGGATGGAAACTGAGGCTGAAACAAAGAAAGAAGGTTAACTGCTCCCATCATTCCTTGAATATTTATAGACGCATGTCACATGTTAGCAGCAAGTAGGTTAAACTCTCATTAATATTGCTTTCCTCACTCAGGGCCCAACAATAGCTGTTAAGGACTTCTGTCTCTGACACAGATACTGTGGCTCTGTAAACTCTCACCTGGTTCTTATCAGGCGATGTTCTTCCCCAGCCTGAGCTGCAGCTGAAACAAAAGTTTCCATCAGCACCAAACATTTAATTTTCTCCTCCCTACAGCTCCCCTTCTCTGCCAAGGAAACAAAACAGGAGAAATAACCTTTCCTAATCAGGAACGTCTGCATAAGAGATCATGTTTTATTTCACTCCTTTATACTGCCAGTCCTTTCTATAGTTCCTTCTTTTATCACTTGCTTTCACTTTGCTATCTTTTGTTTTGTTCTGTTTCCTCCTTTGTCCTCTATTCCCTCTATTCCAAATCTAACCTCCTTCCCTTGGACAGTTTTTCTAAATGCTTGCTTTCTCTTTCTTTAAAGGTATTTTAAACATTGCTGTCTTAAAGACTCCACCTGGATTGCCCATGCCTGGAGAAAAAGCTTCAGCCAAGCTGGCATCTTGAGGCAACAAATACCTGGGCCAGGGGCCTTGCCTCTGTGTCCACCAGGCTGTGCTGAGTGCCTCATTCTGCTTCTTTTTCAATGTCCTGCTCTGAAGTGTCATTAAGACCCTGTACCGATGCAGGGACTACTACTGAGGAAGAAAATGCCTTTCTCTGATGCTATGGGGTTCTGATTTTGTTTCTGGTTCACAGCAGAAATGTAAATAACCACAACCCCCCTGCATTCTATCAGAGGACATTGCTTATGTCACCTGTCCATTAGTGAAGACTGCATTCTGTCTTTTTTTTTTCCATAAAAGATAACACAAGTTTTCTTAGGACATTTTGAAGAGTTTGTCTCTGTTTTGGGTTTTGTTTGGTTTGGTTTAGTTTGGGTTTTATTTTTGGTCTGTTTGGGGTTTGTTTTGTTTGTTATTGGTGGCATTTTTCTGGTTTGTTTGGTTTTGTTGTTTTCTTTGTTTGGTTTTGGAGGGTTTTTTTGGTTGTTGTTGCTGTGCTTGTTTTGTTTTGTGTTTTAGAATTAGCTAGTTTTTCTATGATTTCTCAGAGCCTCCCAAACTGGAAGAATCCAATTGCAACGTTGCACCTTCAATCCCACATAGATCACCTGTTGAAAATAGAGTTTATTGTCTATCAAACAAACATTATTAGGAGGCTGTGTTCTGCTAGGACATAATGTACCTAACTTGGCAGACTAATGTTAACAGGATAGTACCATTGTGGCGGGAGTAGGCCATGACACACCCGTATGCATTCCCATGATGACAGCACAGTTCTTCCTATTGCTACAGACATGTAAAATTTGCAGCTGTCTGTGTTATCTGTAGACTTTTACTCCTGTGTTAGCAAAAGAGTTGCATCACAGGAGAAGGTCCTCAAACACTGACAGTAACTACATCATACACAAAGTTTTACAAGAGTAAGAAAGTCCTACAGAAACATTAACCAACAAACACTATATGGCTTTGACAATGAACAACTGCTGCCTCTCAAAGAATGTTTTCATGTTCTGGACTAATGCCAGCTCAGTTTTCCATGTAGAATAAGTTATTTGACTGAAACTCTGCATAAGCTGATCTATCCTGTGATGGATCAGACATCAGATTCAGGCCTTGAATTCTTATCATTGATTTGGCTAAATGTTGAACAAGACTATGAGGCAAACACTATAACTTACTTAAATGCAGTTAGGCTGGCTAAGTTAAAATGCTTCCAGATGCAGCAAAGGCTTTGAAAAAGGACTGGTGATTTCGAATTTCTCAGTCCAGTGGGTGCCTAATTTGAGATATTTTTATGCAATTTGACCTTTCTGGTCACAAAACCTTAGTCTGAAAAAAATCATATCTACTTTAGATTAACTCAGGCAGGCATGTATTTAACAATGAATCCAAAATCATTGGTCATTTGGAAAACAGATTTAAAAAACAAAGGTCAGTCCCCAGTTCCTCTTCAACCCCCAAATACTTAGTTGGCACAATAAACCCCTGATTATTATGCCTCATTACTGTGGTTTCTTCTTACTGATAGTTTTACAAATGCATGTATAATGTAAACACTGAAAACAGCAAGCAAGCTGTATAGAAAAGTCTGAAGCATAAAACAAACAAAAAAACCACACACAATAACCCCCAACAAAACAAAACAAAACAAAACAAACCCAACCCAAAAACCTCAGCCCAAACCAACCCAGTGAAATTATTTTAAACAAAGTTAAATACTTGTATAGAAACATATGTTCTCCTTTTATTAGAAAGTAAAAAATGATCCTGATAGTTTTCCTTTTTGCTGTTGAGAATTGGCACAATGAATTCCTGAAATTCCAGAAGCTCCACCAGCTCAATGGATGCAACAAACCTGAAATTATTGCTTCACACCTGTATTCAAAATGTAGTCTGAAGCAGGGCTTTCAATCAAAAATATCCCCCCCTCAGGTCTGCAATTCTGGTACTTTTAAATGACCACATATTTACATTACATTTACATTGCTGTAGTGCTCTGTGCTTCATAGGTTGCTTAGCCTCCCTTGTGACTGTAGGGCTAGCTGGATTAATTCACAATTCCCAAGAAAGTTAGTGTACTACTTGGGAGGCAGGAAGCTGGGCAGTTATGCAAAATATGCACCTTTTCCTACTACTAATGGAGCAAATTGTTCCTTATTTGGGATGAGATTTAACAAGGCTAAGTGCAGGGTTCTACACTTTGGCCACAACAACCCCATGCAGCGCTATAGGCTGGGGACAGAGTGTCTGGAGAGCAGCCAGGCAGAAAGGGACCTGGGGGTACTGGTTGATAGTAGGCTGAACATGAGCCAGCAGTGTGCCCAGGTGGCCAGGAGAGCCAATGGCATCCTGGCCTGTATCAGGAATAGTGTAGCCAGCAGGACAAGGGAGGTTATTCTGCCCCTGTACTCAGCACTGGTCAGGCCGCAGCTTAAGTATTGTGTCCAGTTCTGGGCTCCTCAATTCAAGAGAGATGTTGAGGTACTGGAATGTGTCCAGAGAAGGGCAACAAAGCTTTTGAGGGGCCTGGAACACAAGCCCTATGAGGAGAGGCTGAGGGAGCTGGGACTGTTTAGCCTGGAGAAGAGGAGGCTCAGGGGTGACCTCATTGCTGTTTACAACTACCTGAAGGAGGTTGTGGGCAGGTGGGGGTTGGTCTCTTCTCCCAGGCCACCAGCAGCAGAATGAGGGGACACAGTCTCAAGTTGTGCCAGGGGAGGTATAGGCTGGATGTTAGGAGGAAGTTCTTCACAGAGAGAGTGATTGCCCATTGGAATGGGCTGCCCAGGGAGGTGGTGGAGTTGCCGTCCCTGGAGATGTTCAAGAGAAGACTGGATGAAGCACTTAGTGCCATGGTCTGGTTGATTGGATAGAGCTGGGTGATAGGTTGGACTTGATGATCTTTGAGGTCTCTTCCAACCTGGTTGATTCTATGATTCTATGATCTGAAAAAATCGAGAAGGTAGTGTTATACTAGCTAAATACTGCATTAGCTGTAAATTAATGTATCTAGCCAATTTTTTTTTTTTTGTAGCAAGATAAATCTTAAAGGAAGTTTTTCCATAATTGTGTCATTATGCCTTCCCCTGTGCTTGCCTGTGGTTCCTCTACTAAAGGAATCAGTTTATGCACTCCAATAGTTTATTCATTGATGACAAGTTTTGAAACAGCTGGCTAATTTCAGCTACACTTGACAGAAGGGTGAATGAGTCTGAAATATATTTGGGGTTCAGAGCTTTCATGCAAATGGATAAGTAAATGTGCATTTGCAGGCCAGGAGGCCAGCTATATCCTTGGCTGCATCAATGATGGAGACAATTCTCCCCTTCTGCTCTGCTCTCCTGACACTCTACTTAGAGCACTGCTTCCAGTTCTGGCACCCCCAACACAAGGGCATCAAACTGCTTGGTCCAGAGAAGGGCAATAAAGATAATCAGTTGGCTGAAGCACCTGCCCTGTGGGGACAGGTTGAGACAGTTGGGCCTGTTTAGCCCGGAGAAGAGAAGGCTCCAGGGAGACTTTACAGCAACCTTCCAGTACTTGAAGGGGGCCTACAAGAAACATAAGGAAGAATTTTTTATCAGGGTTTGTAGTGATAGGGTGAGGGGGAATGGCTTTAAGCTACAAGAGGATAGATTTAGACTCAGATTTAGGAAGAAGTTCTTTACAGTGGAGATGGTGAGACAATGGAACAGGTTGCTTAAGGAAGCCATGATATTCCCTCCCTGAAAGTGTTCAAGGCCAGTTTGGATGGGACTTTGAGCAACCTGGTCAAGTGGAACATAAACCATTCTATGATTCTAAATACAAGGAGGCTGTGAGACTGAGTGGAAGTGAAAAACAGTCTCTGCTGATATAAGGAATCAAAACTGGGTTCAGCATTATTACCTCTGTTTCCCTCATGCTAGCCAGTATAAATCTGTGCAATCAAGCATGCTGTCTCAGGTCCATGTCATGAAAACAGTTTTGAATGGTAATATAAGTTGCAGTAAGTATTTTTCATTTGGCATTGAAATAAACAGAGGAAAAGGACAAGGAAAGGATAAATATTTTTGTAAAACACATCTAAAACACTAATGAACATTAAATCATTTCTATGGAAGTTTGCAAATAAAAGGAAACAAGGAAGAAACTCTCCTAAATTTGTTAAATTGAATACAACTATGCTTATTTTTGTTTTTCTTCTATTATGTGGAATTTTCCTTCTTCCTAGTATTATCATGACTACCTTACTTTTAAGCCTATGTGAAGTGTGGTTTAACACAGGAGACAAAAAAACAGAGAGGTCTGGTTTTCAGTATCAGAGATAACTTTGTTATGGAAAGTTGTCAGCTCCCAAATGTTGTCTATAGCACATAAATCTGTGTACTTTGGCAGATTTATAGATCAGAATCTGAACTCCCCAGAGACTTGCTGCAACTTGTAAACCCATAAGGAATTTTTCAGGCTAGTTCTATATCCTAAATCATTATCTTAGAAGAATGGGTCTATTATAAAGGCATTTTCAAAAACTTGCTTTTCCTTGTCACACTTGAAGAAACAGTGATTTGAAACACTGAAAAAGGTGTCCAGTTATCTCCCTGGACCAAATAACTTTCTTTATGGATTTCAGGGTAGAATTTGTAAAACTTTGGTTTTATTATATGAGGCGTAGAGAAATAGAGAGGACAGAAGATATTTCAGGATTAATTCCTCACTTTTTACTTGAATTTATTTCTAAATGTACTGCTTGTCTTCTAGGTCAAATGTCTATGTCAGATGTGCAATTGGAACAAAATACTTTGCACTGAAATGGGCAAAAAACCAAACGAAATATCTGAAACTTTTAAATTTGTGTTAAACTGTAGAGTTGAGATAACCTGAAATATTTTGGAATTTTTTTATTTGAGATCTTGCTGGGAAAACAACCTGTTTTCACTTCATTTTGGTCTGAATCAGTAACACTCTCTGCAGATATTTTAATCTCATTTGATTAATCACTCATACTGCGTATGACGATATCATTCAATCATATTCTTTCATTAAACATCTGAAATAGCCTCATTTTTTTTCAGGGGAAAAGATTAGATTCTTTTTTGACTACAGATTATTCAGGAACTTCCAGTGATATGAAAATGTAACTCAGTAAAATACTTTACAATTCATACCAGCTTCTTTGGCTACCTGGATTAATTGGCTTGAATATTTTACCTTTTCTTTTTTTCACATAACTATCTACTAAAGCCACATGTACAAACTGGGGTTTTTTTTTAACCAAAGTTGGATGAATTCCTGAATGCCAAGAGAACGTTGAAAGTTATTTCAGACATCATTCAGCACAGACATGGGGCTTGCATTCACAGAGTAAAACGTACATCAGCAGAAGTAAAGGACAGCCAAAGCCTTACTGCTCTAACAATCTCTGCCTAAGAAATAGCCCAGAGGGTGGTTGTAAAAACTAGAAAAACCTTGAAGCCTTGAAAAATCCTCCAGGCTGCCTCTGCTTGTGCCCAAGGTAATTCACTGATGCAGCTGTTCCCTTCACTTCCTTGCAGAGCTCCATTACACCTGCCATGCTGCCTTGCTGGGACTGTGAGGGACAGCAGTGACTGTGAAATAGCCTCTGGAGAACTGACTGCCAAATGATTCAAACAACACATGTGTGGAAGCACATTTCTGATCAAGTATTTACACATCAGCTTATAGTGTTTTCATACTTCCTCCTATTCTGTTCTGGTGCATTTACCCAGTTCACAAGTATATTATGTAATAATGTTCAGAGGATGTGATTACATCTGTTTTATCAATACACACCATTCTGTGGAAATGGGACCAGCAATTAAAATTAAATTATGCTGTTTTCTCCTCTTGAAATCATTGATGAAAAAAAAAATCTAAAAATATTATCTTAACCTTTTGCTAATATCACTGTGAACCTTTGGTTTAAGGTCTCTTTATCTAACTGTTTAAAAGAGGAAGTGATAACAAACATTTCAAGTAACATTGTTCACAATGATGTAGGAACTCTTGTATCCAAGAAAAATACTTAACTATTTCTTGTTTACAAGAGGTGTTTTCTCAGGTTCTTTTCTGGTCTGAAAAGGTGAAAAAAAAAAAAAAAAAGAGGAGAAACACCTTTGTTGAACTCACACATAAAACCCCACATTTGCATTGTAGCTGTCTAATACAGAAATGGAAGAGAAGATATGAAAAGCACCCGACAGTGAGTTTTGCTGTACTCTGTGGAGCATATAAACACAAGTGCAAATAATAATAATATCTAGCTACTTTAAACTGCAGCCTTTCCTAACAGAGAAATACTTGCTTTAGCTGATATTTTCTAACAGAGATTTCTAAATCTGAGTTGACATAAATATATTAGTGATGCAAAATATTTGGCACATTGTCATCTAGGTTAAGTTCCTTAATTAAGGAAAAATAACTACACATACTATTGACTCATTTTGGCACACTGCTGTATGCTATTTTTATTTGCATTCCTCCCATGATAGTGAGGGCTCTGACTGGGAGTAAAAGTGGCGTGTGGGAGGGAATCACCATTTTTGTTTTTGATTTGTTGACTGAGGCACAGCTAGGAACCTGAATGTTCAAAAGATTTTGATTACCAGTTACAAAAAAAAAGCCAGCACTGTGACTGATGTCATGATATTAGGTCATAGGCTGGACTTGATGAGCTTAGAGGTCTTTTCCAGGCTCAATAATTCTGTGATTCTGTGTAATGGAAAGAGAAGCAAGTGCCTCATTGTTTTTCATGGCTGGGCCTGATCCCCTGGTTGCTTTGCATATGCCATGCATGTGAGTGCACTCAAGATGAACCATTCCATAATGTTACCCAGTACTAAGATCAGGATCTTAGCAGTTCCTTGGATCGTCATTCTGGCCCTTCCTATAGATGGGTGTCACAGTAACCAGCCTCCAATTGTCTAGGATCTCCCCCGTTAACCAGGGCTGCTGATAAATAATAGGGTGGCTTGGCAATCTCTTCTGCCAGCTCCTTGGATGATCCCGTAGAGTTGTGAGTGTCCAGGTGGCACAGCAGGCCATTAACTGCTTTCTCCTGGATTATGGGGCAGTTATTCTGCTCTATGTCCCTGTCTTCCAGCTCAAGGGGGTGAATATCCTGAGGACAGCCAGTCTGACTACTAAAGTCTGAGGCAAAGAAAGCATTAAGTACCTCAGCCTTTTTCTCATTCTTGGTGGCAATGTTTCCCCCCACATATAACGAAGGATGGAGATTCTCCTTGGCTCTATTTTTCCTAGTGGTATGAACTCATTAATGACTCTACATAGTTCTGAAGAGTTGTATTTGAGGACTGGAATACTGAAAGACTACTGCTGACTGATTTACTTTGATGGAATATCTATATGACCTGAAAAATCTCCTGCAATTTCTTTTTCCTCATACAGCTTTCTTCATTCAGATAAAAATACTTGTGTTTAAGTCAGATTTAAATCTTTCACAAGAGTACACAGACATCTTGATTTTTGCCAGCACCTTCTGTCATAAGAAATCTCTCTAGCCATTCCACAAATAATTTTGGAGTTGATTGTTTCTGATGTAATTTTACAGTATTCAAACACTCATTTCCATGTGAATAGGAAGAAAACGATAGTCAGGACAGCAAGCCATGTAACAGAAAGCTGACTCTGAAGGTGCTCACTTTGATCAAGCTGAAGTGCTAACCAGTTTTCTTAGAAATTATTCCCTGTCTGCTGGACATATTCCCACAGCACTAATAGAGAGCTGGTATATTCTATAATTGAAAAAGTGTAAGTTGTCTAAGGAGGATTGCTTTGTGTAAAATATAACACAGAACATTTACTATCAGATAGTAAAAAATATAGAGTTTAATCCAAACATATCTATATTGCTTTAATTTCATGAATGGAAGAACTAATAAATGCTGATTGGAGTATGTGATGCTACACAGCCCTTTTAATAACACTGACCCTTTTATGAAATCACTCCTAGCCCTTTCATATTTACCTTAAAACATCTCATTCAATTTCCCCTGTACTTTTTATTTCCCACCCTCCCTAATATCTGCTTATGCAAAAATTAATGCTTGCTGTTATGCAAGCACCTTTTCTTTTGGTGGTGGTGGCACTAATCCACTGATTTTCAGAAACAGAGGATTATACTTTCTATTTCTTTATGTAATGTGCTTGAAATCAACCAGCTGATTCAAAGTTGTAAGTGGAGCATCAGATGGACTGTTAGACACATGTTATGGATGGTTAAGGAATGAGACTACAAAACTGAAATTGGAGAAATAATGCACACGTAGTGCACTCTTAGTGTTAGAAGCATAAATACTTACAGCACAAATCACATGCCTGCACAACATAAAAATATACATTTGTCAAGGAAAGAAATGGATACTTCCACATATAAATATCTGCATCTAAGTAAATATGAGTTACTTTCATATTTAGTGGGAGCATATGCAAATCATTCAGGCACCACTTACAGTACATGGACTTTGATTACAGAATCACAGAATGATAGGTGTTGGATGGGATCTCTGGAGATCATTCAGTCCAAGCTTGCTTCTAATGCAGATACACCTAGATCAGGTTGCAAGGAATCCACCCAGGCAGTCTTTGAAAGTTTTCAGAGAAGGAAACTCCACAACCTCTCTGCATCCTCAAAGTAAATAAATTCCTGTTGAAGTTCAAGTGAAACTTCGTGTGTTCTAGTTTGTACCTGTTGCCCTTCATTCTATCACTGAGTGTAGGAATATAGCAAACCTTCAAACAGCTTTTGAGAAGGCTATGTTTTGTCTTTGAGTTGGAAAGAATGTAAACACCTTGCAACTGAAGAGAGAGACTAGACAGAAGTTGACTGGATATGTTGAGAAGCTTGTTTGTCAATATTAACCTATTGTGTGCTTTGCTTGGACCCATGTCAGTGAAAGCATAGTCAGTTGGGGTGTGGCAGCTCTGTATTAGAAAAGTGTATGAGCTGACTATGTAACAGAGTAGTAGGCTTTGGCTTAGGCTTATGCTTTAGCTCTTGCTTTGCTTTTGCTTGTGCTTAGTGTTTTTCTTAGTTGCTTAGGCAATAAATGCTTTTGCCTTTCACAATAACAATCTTCTCATCTTGTCTTCACCTGGAAACACCATAACATGCAGCCTATGAGAAGAACACTACAGCTACAATTATAAATGGTGACCCTAATATGTCTTCACTCGGAAACAACTGTGGAGATGTGTGCGTGCCACCATCAGTAATGGAGGTCCTGACATGACCCTTGTGGGGTTCTCGAGGGACTAATTTCCACAGAAGAGTGGCTGCTGATGGTCCCCAACTTAGCTTAGCAAGACCTGAAAGGAAGGTTACAAGTCTGGAGCACAGTCCTATCCTCATGACCTCTATGAGTCTTCTCTATTAATAGTTTATCCCTCTGTTAATAGGGAGAAGAGATCATGACCCACCAAGCTATAATCTCCTTTCAGGTAGTTGTAGAGAGCAAGAAGGTCTCCTTCAGCTTCACCTTCACTGGACTGAACAATCCTTGTTCCCTCATAACACATGTTCTCATAACACATGCTTCTCATAACACATGTTCTCCAAACTCACCCTTCTCTGGACACACTCCAGCACCTCCATGTCTTTCTTGCTGTGAGTGGCCCAGAACTGAACACAGTACTCAAGCTGTGGCCTCACCAGTGCCGAGTACAGGGGCATGATCACTTTCCTGGTTCTGCTTGTCAAGCAGTTACTGATACAGGTCAGAATCCAGTTGGCCTTCTTGGCCACCTGAGCACGCTGCTGTTTTGTGTTCAGTTGGCAGTCAACCAATACCCCCAGGTCTTTATCTGCCAATCAGCTTTCCAGCCACTCTTCCCCAAGCCTGCATCATTGCATGGGGTTGTTGTGCCCCACACGCAGGATCTGGCAGCTGGCCTTGTTAAACCTCATACAACTGACCTTGGCCTATTAATCCAAGCTGTCCAGCTTTCTCTGTACAGCCTTCTCCAACCTGAAGAAGATGAAAACTCCTGCCAAATTTGGTGAGTGAGACTCAATTACCTAATCCAGATCATTAATAAAGGTATTAAAGAGAACTGGCCCCAGTACTGAGCCCTGGGGAAGACCACTTGCGACCTGCTGCCGACTGGATTTAAATCCATTCATCACCACTCTTTGGGCCTGGCCACCCATCCAGATTTTTACCTAGCAAAGCATCCACCCATCCAAGCCACGAGCTGCCAGCTTCTCCATCAGGATGCTGTGGGAGACTGTGTCAAATGCTTTACTAAAGCCTAGGTAAAGAAATTCCAGAGCCTTTCCCTCATCCAAGTGGCTCACCTGTTGTAGAAGAAGATCAGATTGGTCAAAGACTGTGATGGCTGGGCCTGATTCCCTGTCTGCCCCCTGCTTGCTGTGTAAGGGAACTCAATAGGAAATGGCCTCAAGTGTCACCAGGAGAGGTTTAGATTGGTTATTAGAAGAAACTTCTTCACTGAAAGGGTTATCAAACACTGGAATAGATTTCCCAGAGATTAATTTCTAGCTGGGCTTTGGCCTAGTTTTCTCTCTGCATAGCATAGCCTCACATCTTTGTAGTCGTCTTGAGCAGCCTGCTCCTTCTTTCAGAGACCGTAAATTATTCTTTTTACCCTGAGTTGCAACGAAGCAAGCTTAGACACTGTGGCTAGGGCAGCAGCCACAGACTCCCCCGTGTCTTGGCACAATCCTTCGCAGAGTTCCCATTCATGGGCAGTTTGACTCAGAGCTCCTGTCTTCAGGGACACATGATGGTAGAAGCATAGAGACACAGGCCTTAAAGAAGACACAAATCTATTAATCATTACTTGTGGTAGCATAAGTGATATCCAAATGCAGATAAAAATAAGCAATCTGTATGTATTTGCTTGCTTTGGTTTCCTCATACTTAAGTGTTTTGTTGACTTAAGTCACCCTTCTAAGGAGTTCAGCATTTTCTCCTCCATACTGTACTTTTCTTTCAAAACATGGAGTTAAAACAAGCTCTTCTCTAAACTACTCTAAAGTGGCCACAACATTTTTTTAAAAAATGCTTTCTTTTATAATTTAGTTTATCTTGACAAGCTGAGTAATTTTGTTTCATTTCTGTGTCTGGGGAGCTCAGACACCAAGAACTACTTTATCCTGAACAGCAGTTCTCTGGAACACTGTTTGAATAGGCAATCATCAAAATGTTTAATAAACTCCCATGTCTTCCATTACTATCCCAGTAACCAGAGGTTTTCCTTGACATTGCTGCTGGTGTTTAACTTAGTAGGAAAGCAAAGGACAACAGTGAAAGCAATCAAGCTCCACCTCCAAAACGGATGTTGCAATCTGAGAAGTCATGTGTGTAAGAAGAGCTCATTTCACTGCAAAATTTTCAGTACCCTTTCTTGCAGCCCTATTGCAGAAGCGATATTCTGCAACAACTGTGTCCACACAGCCAGCTGTTTTCTACTTAATTTCAACAACAATGGAACAAAGACTGCAGGGGCCTATTTCAAAGCAAGCACACAGCATTCTGGGCAGGAATCCTACAGTGTTTTTGTTTTTTTTTTTCAGATGGTGAAATCCACGAATCATAGAATCACAGAATGGCATGGGTTGGAAGGGACCTTTAAAGGGCATGTATTCCAACCCCTTTGCAGTAAGCAAGGGCAAGGTCAACCAGATCAGGTTGCTCAGAGCCTCATCAGAACTGATCTTGATTGTCTCCAGGGATGGGGACATCCATCACCCTGGTGGGCAACTTGTTCCGGTGTACCACCACCCTCATAGTAAAGAACATCTTCCTAATGCCCTATCTAAATCTACCCTTCCTTAATTCAAAACCACTGTCCCATATTCTAGTGCTACAAGTCCTTGTAAACAGTCCCTCTCCAACTTTCTTGTAAGCCCTCTTCAAGTACTTGAAGGCTGCTGTAATATCATCCTGGAACCTTCTCCCCCCGGGCTTGAAAAACCACAACTCTCTCAGCCTGTCCTTGTAGGAAAGGTGCTTCAGCCCTCTGATAATTTTTGTGGCCCTCTCCTGGACATGCCCCATCAGGACCATATCCTCCTTATGCTGAGAGCCCCGAAACTGGACACAGTACTCCAGGTAAGGTCTGCTCATCTGAGCAGAGGAGAGGAGGGCAGTCACTTCTCTTGATCTGTTGGACACATTTCTTTTGATGAAGTCCAGGATATGACAGGCTTTCTGGGCTGCAAGAACACATTTTTAGCTTGTTTCCAGCTTTTTGTCCCACAACACCCTGATGTCCTTTTCCGCAGTGCTGCCCTTTATCATATCCTCTCCCAGTCTGCACTGATAATGGGGATTGTCCTGATCTAGGTTCACGACCTTGAACTTGGCCTTGTTGAACCTCATGAGGTTCACCTGGGCCCACTTCTCCAGCTTATCCAAGTCCCTCCGGATGACATCTGTCCCTCTGTTGTATGACCACATTGCTCACCTTGGTGTCATCTGGAAAGATGCTGAGGGTTCACTCAGCCCCACTCTCTATATCATTGATGAAGGCACTAAATTCCACTGGTCCCAGGACACACTCCTGAGGGGTGCCACTTATCACCTGTCTCCATCTGGACATCGAGCCTTTGAACACTACCCTCAGTAATGAAACCATTCAGCCAATTCCTTATCCACCAAATATTCCACCCATTGAGTCCATATCTTTCCAACTCAGAGAGAAGGATGTTGTGGGAGACTGTGTCAAAGGCCTTGCAGAAGTCCAGAGAGATGACAAGCACTGCCCTTCCCTTGTCCAGTGATGTATTCCCCCATTGTAGAAAGCTTTCTACAACTACTTCAAAGGAGGCTGGAGCATTGTGGGGGTTAGCCTCTTCTCACATGCATCAAATGACAGGACATGAAGAAATGGCTCAAGTTGTGCCAGTGGAGGTTCAGGTTGGATATTAGGAAGAATTTCTCCACAGAAAGGGTTGTCAAGCCTTGGAACAGGCTGCCCAGGGAGGTGGTGGAGTCATCATCCCTGGAGCTATTTAAAAGGAGTGCGGGTGTGGTGCTGAGGGATGTGGTTTAGTGGTAGTAGCAGTAGTGATGGAACTGTGAGCTCTAGGTGAGCGGATGGACTTGATGATCTCAAAGGGCTCTTCCAACCTCAACAATTCTATGATTCTGTGATTCTATGATTCTAGACTGGTCATGCAGGACTTGCTATTAGTAAAGCCATACTGGCTGTCTCAAATCACCTCCTAGTTTTCCATGTGTCTTCTCAGAGCTGCTAGGAGAACCTATTCACAGGCACAGATGTGAGGCTGACAGGTTGATAGTTCCCAGGGTCATCCTCTCTTGTGGTGTGTGCTGATGATACAGCAGAGCCAGCTGGAATCAGACAGAATTGCAGGACTTGTCAAACTACACATTTCCACTGGTTCACCTCCTTTTAGTGAATCACAGCATTTTCGAGTTGCTGTCAGCTACCATGTAGGCAGCTCTTCTATCTGCTATGCCCCTAGAGATCTCTCATACAATGAGGCTGAGATCTCCAGACTGAATGGATTTATACAGAGAAAATTTTTATAAGTCATTCAGCAGTTCAGATGTGGTGATGGTACCAGGAAAAAAAAAAATGAGAATACTAATCATGAATGAACTATTTCTGGAAAAAAAAATTTTTTTTCTGAACACAGGAAAAAGGCAGAACATGCTGGGAAAGTACTGCACTGCCTTGAAACTCAGTGAAATGAAAAAACGTAAGTACTGTGGTAATTTCTGTTCTTAGGATTTCTGTCATGCCAATCTTCTAGCTACAACAGCAGCACAAGAGTATGAGGTATAGAAGGGATGGAACATTCTTGGTGGCTTTTGTTATATTGATGATATTAATATATTAGTATGATCAAGTGATAATTGGTGGTATTAATGGCACCCAGATGCCCATGTTTTGACAGCAGCACCAAGGTGAAACATCCTAAAGAAATGTGCTTAAAGATATGCTCCTTGTGTATTTGATGGCCTGGTTGCTCAGTATGACGACTTCTCCGATACTAGTCACAAATTCATGCACACACAGAAAAGCCTGGGACAATGCTCCAAAAAGGGCAGGGGATGCTCACAGTGTTTAAAACATTATTATTGTCTTGGAAAAGAAAAACAACTTACCTGTCATTCTCCTTGCCCCACAAAGCCTTTAAGCAAGATTTGTGTACAGTCAAATGCATTGGCTTTTTGGGGGGAGCCACAGGTTGAAAATGGAGTGTGCCCTTAAAGGACAAAGCAGATAAAGAACGCTTAAGTGGATAACTTTGAACACTTACCTCCCTCGTGAGTGTTTGCATGCTTGCTTTAGTTTCAATTAATTCTGCTTGATGAGAACAAAGGAAAGCATTTCTCATGGAGGCAAAGAACAATAGGTGTTCCTAGATGGCAAGAGGCAAGGACAAGAAATTCAGATAGGATTTATATTCATATGTGGAATGAAAATATATATATTCATCACATCTTTTAAGCATGAGAACTATGCTTTTACGGAAAAGAGAATTACTTTTCACAGGGTGGCATATGTTAAATGTATTGCTTTGACAGGAAAGATCAGCGCACACACTGTACTTTGCGAGACATGCATGAAGGCCCATACTTTTGTCAGCCTGGGGACAACCATTGCACAGCCAGGAGTTAATCAGGGTAGCGGTTTGCTGGCATGAAAAAATGGTTACCATCTCATGGTTAACCCTTCCCATTCATTAGGATCTGTTAAATACCCCTGCTGCTAGAGGTGTGCTCCAGAGCTCATAGAGCTGTAGATGCAGCTGGGGGAACCACTGACACCTCTCAGCAATGTCAACCACTCTGTAGCCTCTCCACTTCATGGAAGGAGCCTCCAACCCTTAAGCTTTCTTCCTTCCACCCGCTCACCATTTCATTTTCACAATGTGAGCAGCTTGATGCTGTACACCAATGCACACAGTATGGGCAACAAACAAGATGAACTGGAACTCTTGGTTCACCAGGAGAACTATGACGTAGTTGCCATCACAGAAACATGGTGGGACGATTCTCACAATTGGAGTACCGCACTGGGGGGTTATAAGCTCTTTAGGAGAAACAGGCAAGGGAGAAGAGGAGGAGGGGTGGCCCTGTATATTAGGGAATCCTTTGATGCCTCAGAACTTGAGGTTGCAGAAGAAAGGGTTGAATGCTTATGGGTTAAAATCAGAGGGAGGCTGCACAAAACTGACATCCTGGTTGGAGTCTGTTATAGACCACCCAACCAGGACGAGGAGGCCGATGAGATATTCTATAAGCAGCTGGAAGCTATCTCAAGATCATCAGACCTTGTCCTTGTGGGGGACTTTAACCTACCAGACATATGCTGGGAACTTAATTCAGCAGAGAGGAGACAGTCCAGAAGGTTCCTAGAGTGCATGGATGACGACTTCCTGATGCAGCTCTTGGGTGAACATACCAGGGGTAAGGCTCTGCTTGATCTGCTGTTCTCAAATAGAGAAGGGCTGGTGGGAAATGTGATGGTTGGAGGCTGTCTAGGGTGCAGTGACCATGAGATAGTGGAGTTTTCAATATGCAGGGAAATAGGGAGGGGCAGTAACAGAACCCTCACTTTGGACTTTCAGAGGGCAAACTTCAGGTTGTTCAGGCAACTTATTCAGAAAGTTCCCTGGGTAACATCCCTTAAGAAGAAAGGGATCCAGGATGGTTGGACCTACTTCAAACAGGAGCTCCTAAAGGCACAGGAACTGGCAGTTCCCACATGCTGTAAGACGAGCCGGCGGGGAAGACGACCATACTGGATGAGCAAGGAGCTCCTGAAGGATTTAAGGGAAAAAAAGAGGGTTTATTGCCTTTGGAAAGGGGGGGAGGCAACTAGTGATATGTTTAATGATGTTGCTAGATCATGTAGAAGAAAAATTAGAGAGGCAAAAGCACAGTTAGAAATTAAACTGGCCGCTTCTGTGAAGGACAACAAAAAGCATTTTTATAAATATATTAATGCTAAAAAGAGGGGCAAGAGGAGCCTCCACTCTTTACTGGACGTGGAGGGTAACATTGTAACTAAGGATGAGGAGAAGGCTGAGATTCTAAATACCTTCTTTGCCTCCATTTTCAACAGTAACACAGGAGGACTTCAGGATAACTGGCCTCCTGAACTGGTCGATGGGGTCAAGGAGCAGTGTTGTACTCCTGAAATCCATGTGGAATTAGTTCAAGACTTGTTGAGTCACTTGAATATTCACAAGTCCATGGGACCTGATGGGATTCATCCTAGGGTGCTGAAAGAGCTGGCAGATGAGCTGGCCAAGCCTCTCTCCATCATTTTCCACTAGTCCTGGCTCACTGGAGAGGGCCCAGAAGACTGGAAACTGGCCAATGTGACACCCATCCACAAGAAGGGACGGACAGAAGAACCTGGGAACTACAGGCCCGTCAGCCTGACCTCAGTGCCAGGGAAAATCATGGAGCAGATTGTCTTGGGGGCAATCACTGCGCACCTGAAGGATGGCCAAGGAATCAGGCCCAGCCAACATGGATTTAGGAAGGGCAGGTCCTGCCTCACCAACCTGATCTCCTTCTATGATCAGGTGACCTGCCTGCTGGACGTAGGAAAGGCTGTGGATGTAGTCTACCTGGACTTCAGCAAGGCCTTTGACACTGTCCCCCACAGCAAACTCCTGGCCAAGCTGTCAGCCTGTGGCTTGGACAGCAGCACTCTGTGCTGGGTTAGGAACTGGCTGGAGGGCCAAGCCCAGAGAGTGGTGGTGAATGGTGCCACATCCAGCTGGCAGCCTGTCACTAGTGGTGTCCCCCAGGGATCAGTGCTGTTCCCCATCCTGTTCAATATCTTTCTTGATGATCTGGATGAGGGGATTGAGTCCATCATCAGTAAATTTGCAGATGACACCAAGCTGGGAGCAGGTGTTGATCTGTTAAAAGGTAGAAGGGCTCTGCAGAGGGACCTTGACAGGCTGGACAGATGGGCAGAGTCCAACAGGATGGCATTCAACAAGTCCAAGTGCCGGGTGCTGCACTTTGGCCACAACAACCCCATGCAGAGCTACAGGCTGGGGTCAGAGTGGCTGGAGAGCAGCCAGGCGGAAAGGGACCTGGGGGTACTGGTTGACAGCTGCCTGAACATGAGCCAGCAGTGTGCCCAGGTGGCCAAGAGAGCCAATGGCATCCTGGCCTGCATCAGGCATAGTGTGGCCAGCAGGAGCAGGGAGGTCATTGTACCCCTGTACACAGCACTGGTTAGGCCACACCTTGAGTCCTGTGTCCAGTTCTGGGCCCCTCAGTTTAGGAAAGATGTTGAATTGCTGGAGCATGTCCAGAGAAGGGCAACGAGGCTGGTGAGAGGTCTGGAGCACAAGCCCTGTGAGGAGAGGCTGAGGGAGCTGGGACTGTTTAGCCTGGAGAAGAGGAGGCTCAGGGGTGACCTCATTGCTGTCTACAACTACCTGAAGGGAGGTTGTAGGCAGGAGGGGGTTGGTCTCTTCTCCCAGGCAACCAGCACCAGAACAAGAGGACACAGTCTCAAGCTGTGCCAGGGGAGGTTTAGGCTGGAGGTGAGGAGAAAGTTCTTCACAGAGAGGGTGGTTGGCCATTGGAATTGGCTGCCCAGGGAGGTGGTGGAGTCACCATCCTTGGAGGTGTTCAAGAGGGGATTGGACGTGGCACTTGGTGCCATGGTTTAGATAGTCATCAGGTTTAGGGTGACAGGTTGGACTCGATGATCTTTGAGGTCTCTTCCAGCCTTCTTGATTCTATTCTATTCTATTCTATTCTATTCTATTCTATTCTATTCTATTCTATTCTATTCTATTCTATTCTATTCTATTCTATTCTATTCTATTCTATTCTATTCTATTCTATTCTATTCTATTCTATTCTATTCTATTCTATTCTATTCTATTCTAAATCAGGAACACGCCTCTCAGCTACAATGCAGAGAAACATGATACAGCCTCTGTTGCTAAGAAGCCTTCAGTTATCCGTGAGTCAGGAATATGGTACTTGTATCCTTGAAAATCATAAAATATGTCTATAGACTGTGTGTATTAATAACTTTGTATCAAAAATACAAAAATAAAATCTATAGGAACAATAATTCCTTTTTACACCTCTGGAAGTAATGCCAGGCAACCAGACTTCCAGTATACTTCATATTTTGCATCCTATTGCAAGAGTCACTCATGTCACCAACCACAGGATCCAGAGGACTTCTTCAGCACATTGCTACTGCATAAAGGGAATCAGAAATATATAACATGATGTCTTTGAATTTATAGTGTGCTGTAAAGCAAATCCAGACATTAACTTGAAAACATGAAGATCCTACTGTGTTGTTTTGTGGGATATTTTATTCATGAACAGGTTGGCCTCACTCGTTGGGGAGTAAACGAAGTGATCTGTAGGTTTCCAGGCATGGTATTTCTGCATACAGCTCTTTTGAATGAACTTATATTTTGATGCACATAGCATAAAATTCAGCTCTTCACCCAAGTATGTGTTTGTAGACACATTCTGGGATTTGGAAATACTTTGGGTTACATGCTGGAAGGGAGGCCCAGTTTCTGTGGCATGCTGCCACATCTCTTTTGATTAGGAAGCTAACAGCTTGATAACTTCTGAAAACAGGAAGGTATGACAACGAAACTTTATTTCAATTAAATAGCTCCCATATAAACACAGGAATTCCACTGTGATCCCTGCTTCTTATCCTCAGCAGGTTTTGCAAGGACAGACTGGCTTGGTGACAGGTCTAGTGACTCTGTGCTGGCTACAGGTCACTTTCAGCAGGTCTCTTACCTAGCTCAGCTGGCAGCTGAAAGAAGTTCTCTTCAAAATCACAACACATCCAGTGTTAGCAGGATTTGCTATTCTGTGGATCTAGTGATTTTAAATTTTTTTCTTGGAGACCTAAGGGAAAGCTTCCAGAGCATGAATCATCTATGCACAAAATGGATGCCAATAGTTTGGAAGCCATCAAAATGGCCATGTTGTCCTCTCACAGTGTGTGAGAAGAACAAACAGAAGTGAAGCACAGAAAAATAGAGGAAACAAAGACAGCCAAAGGGTGAGGTCTGCAGGTGGTTATGGGTGAGAGTGGGGACACCAAGACTGGGCTGTCAGCCCCTGTCTCTGCGAGCAGCAAGGAGGAAGGCCATAGTTTCTCATGCTGTATTGGTGTTCAAAGTTGTATTGTGACCTTAGAAAGCAGTAGGCACTTCGGAGACATCATCCACCATAAGCTCAACTACTATTAGAAAGATGAAAAGCCCTAAAAAATAAATTAGTATGACATATTGGCAGTGATTTTAACCTGTTCTTATCTTGTTGGAGGCTTAGATGATGGTCTTGAGCTGCTGGAGTCAGCAGTCATGGTTGGTGCCATTTTGCATGGTAGTGGCTGCTGACTAGCAAAGAACGGTTTTCCTGAGTAATTTTTGGTGTACTTCAAACATTATGAAAAATTTCTAAGATGTCTTTGGAATTAAAAAGAAATATATTTTATTTTGTTTTCTGATGAAAGAGAGCAGCTTTCTCAGATATTTTGTCTCCTTTTTCACAGGACAGCAACAAATATTCTTGTGAAGAAATTTGTCTGACAGAGGATGACATGTGAGTTGATGCAGGGAAACCAGGTAAAGGAAAATCAAAAGTGGTTTGAGGATCTCTTAATGGAAGCCAGGGAAGCTGCAAATGGTAGTAACATTCCCACTGAAGAGTGTTTTTGAAAGGCTGGAGACTTCAAGGAGAGCTGAGTTCAGCTCCTGATCTGTGGTGACTGAGGAGAAAATAGATCATCTAGAGGTAGTTTAGGCTTAGGCCTGAGGGTGGCAATGGGGCATAGAGGGGGGAAGCTTTTAGGGCACGGAAAGTGAAAGGGATATCTAGTTTTTAATTATTAGGTAGAAAAGCAACATTACAGCAGTATGCCACTGTGCCTGCAAAGCAGATGGCATTGAAGGCAGTAGAGAGCTAACAGGCATCCACTCCACACCGCAGGCCTGAAGTTTACCCAGTCTGTATGGAGCTGAAGTTGTGTTCTGTAACATCACAAACACAACTACCAGTTAAAAACAAATTGACCTATCTAGTAACTACCCAGTACCTATGCAGAAGTCACCAATTCATGTATATTGACAGAAGGAAAGCTGAAGAAAAGACACAGTGATGTTTGGTGAAATATAGGTGGTGAAAAGTTTGTAATGGTAATGGTATGAGCTGTTAATAATTTGCCTTGTTTATACCCTAGTTTCCCCTGAAGTTCTCAATTAAGTTTAATGTAGAGTATGAGGGATTAGTAAAAATATTTGTTAAATAAACAAGGTGAAACTTAGACATGCGATTTCTTAGAAGGCTGCTTAAAATGATTTTAACTTAAATTACATGATCCCCCACCTCTTTAAAATTCAATCCTCATTAAAAAAAAAAAAAAGAATTTTGAACTGGTGCTTCAGATGGAACAACACTATTTCATCTATTTAATTTAATACCCACATTTAATTTGTCTTCATTGTTTGTATACCTTCTATATATTATACTTTCCACAAATCACTGATGAGAAAATGCAAAGATTCCAGTCAGAATCAGTTAGATGAAGTGCAAAACAATGTATTAGAATTACTATTTAAGTTATACTGTCTCTTGCACAAAGTTTTAGAATATTAGTGGGAATTTTATGTTTTAATAATTTTAATCTTAGTGCCTGCTGTTAACTCTTTCCTATGCAGTTCATACAATACAGGGTGTTAGATTAGGTTTGTCATTGCTCCCACAAACTTAGCTGGGTTTTAAATACAGACAAACCTGAAATTTTTCTGTATCTTTACTGCTGTGGGCCTCACAATTCTGATAAAGTCTGGAAAGTACCTCATACTGATAAATTAAAAATCCATCCTCAAAGCCGCTCTTAATAGTTATATGTTGTTTAAACATACTGTGCAAACTGTGACTCCTTAGAACAATCACACAGATCAGTTGCCTATATTTCTTTATAAACAATACTGAGATTAATTAGTTGGAATGGCTTCCTTTGCTTCGCCTCTGATGTCATGAAAATGCTATTACTAGCTCTTCCTTGGACAGAATAAACAAGCATATCTGATACGAAAGCTAATATAATGTCCTTTATTTACATGATTGTAAATCCTGTTAGCTCTAAAACAATTTTGAATTTAGGAGAGGGCCAAAAAGGAGAATAACAAAGGAGAGAAGTGACCTCAGTGATTCCACACTGACGTATCTTCAGCTTCAGAACTGGCATGGGAAGGTTGTGTTATCAGCTAGCTTGGGAAACCTGAGTGATGGCTCTGCCATTCTGTCCACAGCAAGACATAAACAACTACTAATTGTTTTAGGAGTTCATAACTTTTACCTGTACCACAAGTAAGCTTTCTGTGTGTATACACAGGTTTTCAAACATGTTGAACAGAGCCTGTTCCAGTGGTTGATAATCCTTTCAGTGAAGATGTTTCTTCTAACATTGTCTAAACGGTTCCTAGAGCAACTTGAGATTATTTCCTCTTGCCCTATGACTTCTTACCTCCTTTTCTTCAGATTAAAAAAAAACACCTGCCACAGCTGCTCCTCAGAAGACCTGTTCTCCAGATCCTTCATCTGCTCCATTTCACCTCTCTGGACACACTCCAACGCCTAAATGTTTTTCTTGTAGTGAGGGCCCCAAAACTGAACACAGTGCTCAAGATGCGGCTTCATCAGTGCTTGGTACAGGGTGACAATCACTTCCCTGGTCCTGCTTCTTATAATATGGTGGATCTGTTTCTGCTCAGAAGGTCTAGTTTTTTTTTAGTGAAAGAGTAGTGACGTTTATCTGCCTGCCTGACTTGCAAGGGCTGGAAATCACTGTTCTTGTAAATGTATTCCCATTCCTAAGTGAACATATGATTTGTGAGCTTAGCCTTACCATGGTACACACAGGATTAACTTCACTAAAGTCAGTGGCATTCATCACAGGATTTGGTAAGCTTCCTTTCTAATAAAAGCAGAAGAAAATAATAACAGAAAAAGTAAGTATTTACTTCATCTTTTAAAAGAAATTACCCTGATTTATTTTTTTTCTTCTGTCTTTCCCTTCATTTTTCTGTGACAGAAATAAGTAAAGTAATCATGGGTCATATGTTACCAAGACATCAGAAATTGTTCAGAAATTCATCTTAAACTCTTACCAAAAACCCGAGGCAGTATTTGCACATTTAAAAGCTTCTAATATTTAATCATGTGCAATAAATAGTATTCCTCTTTCAAAAACCCTGGCAATTTCCAAGTACAAAACCAAGCCTGACCTGAGACATGATAGGCTTTTGAGCAACCAGAAGCTTCAAATCTAGCAGAGTGAAATAGTTAAAATTGGGTTCACTCTGCATAATTTTATGCGAATTTGTGTCTTCCTTCAGGACTTCCATGTCTCTTGAGCATGTCCTAAAGTGATATAATTTTTGGTACATAATATCATATGGATAAAATGACGAAACCCTGTGCTATCTCTAAGAATTAAAATAAGTGTATTTTGTTATATTTAATAAAATTAATGTGCTTAATGTAGATTAGAACAATGAAAATTCTGCTGAAGTTAGCTGTACTGTGCAAACTGTTTTTTAAAAAGATAATACCATAGGGTATCTAAATGCACTTACTCCCATTTTGCTGTGACTTTTGTAGAGGAATGACGCATAGGCTGTGTGGGCAAATCTCTGTGACACCACTACTACCACCAGCTAGTAGGATTTAGAAGACGACCTGCTGGTCAAGTAAAAGCACTAGTTAAAAAATGCTTGCTCTGCATTTCCTCATCACAGTTAACATTAAATCTGTGAGCACACTTTCCTCCCTTAGCCCTTTTGCCATAGAGGAATTTTACCTCTCTTTTTTCTGCTTTCTATGCCAGAAAGTTAGCTGGTTTTCAGTGTCCAGTAAGGTTTTTCATCTACAAGGAATATTGGATGATACATTAAAGCGGTTTTATTTAGAGAGTCTTTTCCTGAATAAGAAAGGAAGCAAGACTTTATTTACTGTAGTAAGACCCATTCCAGCCAGCTGTAAATTCCCAAATTTGCTTGTATAGTTTCTTCCATTTGGTGTTGCATTCCTGAGGGAATTTTTTGAGCCAGTTTGTAGTCAATTCTATTGAGTTAGTATTTTTGTTTGTGTTGTTTCTGTTTTCTGTTGGTGCCTTTTACTATTGTAATATTCATACACAACAGAAATGCATAATTTATCTTTACAGATATGCTGAAGGAAATCTGTCCTTTGCAGTCATTTTCTTTATAAGGTTTATTTGAACACATGGTCACTTACTCTAGGATGAGAAGGAGACAATAAAGTATATACACAGAAAGCAGTGAAAGGTTTACTAGAAAATCTTGAAGTCTAAAGGAATATTGGTGTTCAAAACGGTGTTGTATTTCATGTTTTGAGAGGATTAAGTTATCTATAATTTTCATGGAGCATTTACAGTAGGAAATGAAAACTTCTGCCTGTTATTTTATAATTGTAAAACATCCTCTCTTTCATACCAGGCTGTTTTTTTTCTTTTTTAATTATTTTTTTTAAGCCATGCATTTGGTTTAATATTTGCCTTAATTTAGTGTTGTATGTTCTTTTATGCTCTATAACCAATTGAGTTGTGTTTTCCACTATCCTGACCCAGTGGCAGCCCTGTATGTGACACAATGTAGCAGCCAAGCATATCATCCTAAGGGTTCATAATTAGTCTAGGATATTAGTAATTTGGATGCTCCAGTTCTACTGGTCTGCTGTATGACCTAGGACAAGATTTTTAACTTCTATTTGTTAGTCTTAGAGCAAAAAAGATGCAAGACTGCAGACTTACCAGGTTTTGTGTGAAAAAAACCCTGCTGTTTAGTTCTGCTCTGGGCTGATGGCTGCTTTGCAAATTGCTGACTGACATATACCGTGAGAGAAGTGAGAGAGCTCTATGGTTGCTGTGACACTCACATTCTGATCAGTTTGAGGTGAGCAGTGAAAAAGAATGACTATGATATCACTACTTACAAATTTCCAAGGACGGTCTAGCAAGCTTACACCAGATGTACATGCATATGGGTTAATAGTGCCTACACCATTTGCTAAGAGTAACTTGCACTGTGACTTTGGAAACCATTCTTGATAGGTACTCGAGATATTCATAGCCCCTATGAGGCAACTTTAGCCATTTTCCTTCATTTGATCCTTTTATGATGCACCTATATATGTGTGTGTATAAACGTTATAAATATCCATGTGCATTTTCTGTGGTGACGTCAATGTTGATTCTATATTTTTGTATTATTTAGTTGCACCAGTAAAACCTCCGAGCCAATTCATCCTGTTCTGCAAAGCACATTTGCCCCTTCAGAGTGCTTCTGACCACGTCATCAAGCTGGGGAGGACAGACTTGCCAACTTTCATCTGTAAGAACACCTTGGCCTTTCTTCATGAGGCAGGGTTGTAGGTTGAGTGTCAGGCCTTGGCCAAGTTAACACAAAAAATTGAAGATCCCTGCAAGCAATTTTCCATTAATTGGTGGGTGTCTTTTGTGAAGGAAAGGACTAGATCATGGGGAATTCATTCTCTTTTTCCTTCCTACTATTTCTCATTTCACTCTGTGTCTACCTTAGCCTAATATCTATTAGATGAAATCTCAAACTAGTTGAAGAGAGGGGAAGAATAAATATATATCCATCACCTCTTAGTATGACGGAGGATTATTTTGGAACTGTATGGAATGAAAGTAAAGAAAAGAGACTGTCAGGAGATGAACCCAGTAGAAGAAACTCTTTTAGCTCCCACACTATGAAAAACCTTTCCCCTAACTTCTATAAATGCTGAATAAAATCCCAGATGAACCCCTGAACAGAGGTGGCTTGATGTTTGTTGCTGGGTTCGATCTCATCCTGGTGCTAACAAGCTTAGAAAATAATTATATAACTTTTCTAGACTCATTCTCAGATTTCACTTCAGGCTTTAGGAGACTCTTACATATTGAACTCCCAAACACTTGCATTGCATTGAAAAGGGGCAGGAAATTATTTAGAAAATACCAGTCTTCCTCAGAGAATCTCTGCCTGGAATTGGAACAGGAGGAAGCCGCAGCGCTTCCAGCATTTCCATCATTGCCAGTTTAGCAGCTTGGATCGCTCAAAGAAATTCAGAAAGAAGAGCTGTTCTTCCTGTATCTGTCCATATGAAATTCTAGGTCTTATTCCCTGAGTGCCCGTTTTGTTTTTAAAACCTTTTTTGCACATGTCTATCAATTGAATGCTCAGCGAATGATAGTCTGTTTATTAGAAAAGTAACAAACCTCTGTAAAATGCTCTTTTAAATGGTAAGGACGATACACACTTGCTTGGTTTCTTTGTGAACTACCTTTTATACTTTATCACTAAAGGTCTTCTAGCATGTTTGATAACTGGCATGCTGCCATCTCTCTCACATAGACCACCCACCCTTCATGGTGACGTTAAGGAAGTCTCCGAGTTTGCATTATTCAATGGCAAGGAAGCCTTTGCTATCTTTGACTACACAGATGGTGAGCAAAACGATGGGAACCTTTGGGTTGGACTGCATCCCTTGACTAATTTGTTTTCTCTTCTCAACAGAGGCTTTCTGTTACAAAGAAATCTTCTGTTTGGTACACTTACAATGAGAAAATAATGTTCCAATCATGACAGGTGCTTCAGCTTCCAGCTGATTTCGAAGTGCATCATACTGCTAGGAGAAAAATCCAGATGAAAAATACACAACACTGTAAAAAAGCCTTTCAAAAGGTCTGTTGTGTGATCACAGTGAATGAGCTTTACCCAGATGAGCTCAATGCAGTGCTCAGTGCACAGGTCTGCATGCTTCATCTCTTAACTCCACTCTGCTTCTCTTTTCTAGTGTTCCTTTAGTGCCTCAATCTGTATTCATGCAAACAGGTTCATGAAAGCATGCATGAGATCTAGCGGCAGGAGAAGCTACTAGCATTCTAATTTCCTTCTTTGTACTCTGCATCCTCTGCCATCTGCTCTTGGGCTCTTCCTGATATTTTTACATTGCAAAACTCTTTGAGACAGGATGTTTTCCTTTTTATTTCTTAAGTGCCTAGTAGAGAGTAATGATAAACAGGAATCTGAGGCTATGATGAATATCAAGTTGCTGTACTTTCCTGACATTGTGGAATGTGTCAGTTACTCAGGTGTATGGGTCTGGCTAATGCTGACAAAACAGAGGAAGGTTCCTGATAGAGAGATATCAGCTAATACTTATGAGAAAGAATGATACTAAAACTACTAAGTCTTTATGATTTTGTATCCATATTTGTGTATGATTGTGTGTTATGAAAAGCCAAGGTCTCCAAATTCAGATCAAAAGACTTCTGAAAAGTAAACCACTTTGAACATTCATGTAGACAAAGAATAAATGGTAGAAAGAATTTATTATGCATCGGTTAAGCCAAATTGAAAGACTGCTTGGGTCAAAAATTGCCTTCATTCAAACTGATAAACACTTAAATGTATGCTACAGACTTTGCCTTCCTCCCTAACTCACAGAAGATGTGGGAAGCCTGATGATCAGGGCTGGTTCAGGCTCCTCTGAAAAACTTTTCTGTGTAAACCAAAAGGCAGGTAATAGTATAACACCTTTTGAAGTAATTTGGCTCAGATGACACAAAAATTATGTCAGACACTGGGAAACAGAATATTAAAACCATGACTAACTTTTTACATCACACTCTTTCACATGCTTTTTCTTCCTGGACCAAACAGGAAGAATCATTGCAACCTATTAAATTAATTAGGGATACATTAGGTAAAGATTGCTTCTAAGGATACAAGTGGACACAATTCACTTTAAAACTTATTTTCAGCTTTTGAGTAACACAGATTTTTAGGTAAAGTAATATGGCTTATATGGGGATGTCAAATTTATGTATGTACCTTGGACAGATCTGTTTCAATTTGCATAGTTGCATGAGGAAACACTATATGTGTATATATATATATGTGTGTATATATATATATATATATATATTTATTATAAATAGGTGTGTACAAACTTTGAGCATCCTGAAAATGCGAATTTTCAATTTAAATGTCACTGCATGCAGGAACACTGAAAATCTCAAAATATACACATTGAAATTTAAGTCTGGCAAACATAAATGAAGATAGTATCTTATTTTAGTTTCCAACGACAACTGCATACAGAAAAGAAGTGTGGGGCAAATAGGATCCATGGTATAACAAATCATGTAGTCCTGGATTCATTCCTCTTAAAATGCTTGTTTAAGTTGCCTATTAAAGCTCCTTTCTCTTCAATCTGTTTTGTGATCAGTGGACAGAAAGCTACTATAACTCAGTTGGCCACTTTTAAATAAAAATCACCCTTGAAAGTCATCTAGTTATCCCTTTGATCATCCTCATGGCCCTTCTTTGGACGTGCTGGAACATGTCCAGAGAAGGGGCATGAGGATGATCAGAGGGCTGGAGCTGCTCTGCTATGGAGACAGACTGAGGGAGTTGGGGTTGTTCAGTCTGGAGAAAGAGAAGGCTCTGAGGAGGCCTTATTGTGGCCTTCCAGTATCTGAAAAGGGCCCTAAGAAAAGCTGGTGAGGGACTTTTTAGGATGTCAGGTAGTGATAGGACTAGGGAGAATGGAGCAAAACTAGAAGTGGGTAGATTCAGATTGGATGTTAGTTCTTTGCCATGAGGGTAGTGAGACACTGAAACAGGTTGCCCAGGGAAGTGGTAGAAGCCCCATCCCTAGAAGTTTTTAAGGCCAGGCTAGATGGGGCTCCTAGCAACCTGATGTAGTGTGAGGCATCCCTGCCAATGGCAGAGGGATTGGAACTAGATGATCCTTGAGGTCCCTTCCAACCCTGACTGTTCTAGATTCTACGATTCTGTTAAATACAGGCAATCTACAGCAATGAAAATAACAACTTAAGCACTCTATGGGTAACCTAAACAATCTGAAGAATGAACTCAAACCTGAATGTCATAAAAAACCTTTAGAAAAAATTTGCCTTTCCCTTTCCCAAATTCAAAGGCAAATAGAAAGCACCAGATAAGGTGATTCCCATCTTCTAAATGTCTTCCATTCAGGAATCAATATGGAGTTTTACATTACAGTCTGTAGTAACAGAAGTGGGCATGATGTCACATTCTGGTTTTCTACTTTGATTTATGGTCCAATAATTGCTAATCAGAAAAGGTCTGAAAAAGAACCAAGTGGATTAAAAAAAAAAACTTTGAAAATGTCATGAGCAGACTTCTACATTCTTCATAAATACCATTTCAATTACTGGTGAGACTTTGACCTCCCCATTAATATTAAATTCCTTTTCCCAAATATAATAATCCAATTTTTCAAGGAATCTCTATTGTGGAATTATTCTACTTGATGAACAAAAACGTAGAAGGGGATCCAAAACTGACTTTTGAAACTGATTTATTTCCACTGGATTTAATTAAAAATCAAATGCAACCTATTACAAAAAAATAAGCAATTCCTTCTGAATAGAGAAATGAGGCAATTACTACGCCTCCTTTAGAAAATGAAAATAAATACTTCCAAACAACAGCTGAATAATACATTTTGTCACTTGAAACAACAGACCAACTTGTTATTAGGTTACTGTCAGGCAACAATTTCTTTTCTAAAAGCCATATTTCTATTCTCCTATCTTCATGGCTCTGGTAGCAGCGCTCCCACTTTTTGATATGCAATAATTAACTTTTTTCCCTCTACTTATCTTCAGCCAGGTAAACATTGCAAGTAGCAGATGAGCTGGAAGTAGTTTAGCAGTTGATACAGCCACAGAAACCATTTTGGTCTAAAGACAGTATTGATCCAGAGTGCATAATTTCTAATGTGCTTTCATCAGTATATGAAAATGCATTTGCTGATTAGAACCTGAAGTGTGGGAGCTATGAGAGGTAACTTGAAAGAATTCCTCAGGGATATACTACCTCCTTTATGTCTCTTCCTTTCTTCCTTTTAGCTTTTCATGTTTCTGTTACGGGCCATAAAGACCAGTGGCTTGTGTGGAAGGAATTACCATCTCCAGTATTTGTATCAGTTTCATTGTCCAACCTAGTGAAGAGTACACTTCTCTAAGACATGAGCTGCCAGATTCTCTGGAAGAATGCTATGGAAGACAGTGTGAAGGCTTTACTAGACTCCGTGTGTGCAGCCATTCCCACTAGATGCATCCCCCAGTCATAGAAGGAAATCAGATTGGTCAAGCAGGACCTGCCTTTATCGAACCCATGCTGGCTAGGCACGATCTTCTGGTTGTATCACACATGCAGGATGAAGTTTTACATGTGACAATGCTCAAAATGGATAGAGAACATCCTGAAAGTGGTCATCTTATTTATGTATTTTAAATATTTGGCTTAAAATATACTTGAGTAAAGCAATATTGCTTTACTCAATATTGCTTTACTTTTTTATAGCCCCTCTCTAGGCTAAACACGCATCTCTCTTGCTCCATCCTACTCTATTTTAATACTACAGCCTGAAGTTCCTTGCCAATTTTTCCCAAATGTGTATTCTCGTAGCTGCATGTGTTCATTTCCTCCATGATTGTTCCCAGCAGAAGTTCTTCTCCTGTTTAAGAGATGTATTCTAGAAGTAATTACACTTTAATGATAAACAGTGACCAAATTTTTGCTTACTCCATTCCTCCTTATTGATGTTGATTTTTAAAATTTCATTTAGGAAGTGTTGGACTAGGGATTGTGCTAAATTTGTAGGCAGATTTAGATGGTTAAAACATGACTTTAGGTCATAGGATTTAGATGCCTAAATAGCAGACAGCAAAATCCCACTTTGCAACAGTTCGAGGAGGAGTGTGAAGTCTGTAAAGAGTTCAGATTTTCAGAGGAAATCTCTAGGGGTATATGTGTCCTCCTCGGCATGGCAATTGTGAACAGCTTTTGCTAAACTTATGACCACAAGCTGCTGGAATCTACCAGGTAGACACTCTTCAGCCTTCAGTCCTCCATGCAGACTGTAGTCTGAGAGTGTTCTGAGGGTGAGCCTGTTGAGACCAGTCCATTCAAAATCCAGTAGTAGAAGTTGGTGATATTTCCTTAGCCCATTTAAACCTAAATTCAGTGGATGGAGGACAAAGTATGTGAGAGATCCTATTGACAATCCTTCATGTGATGGCCAAGGCAGAGGCATCAAAGTTCTTCCTGCTTTACAGGAAAACCCCTGATGGCTAAGCTGTAGGCTACCAGATCTACACTACCAAAGGTGAGGCGGTGTAGTCTGAAGTGGTTACTAGGAGGGATGAGAAGTTGGGTGTCAGACCAATATGGTACATTATGCTGTGCATACACTTAATGAGAACTGGCTTTCCTTTTACAGTGTTGTTCCTAAGACAAACCCATGCTTTTATCCAGGTTATATCTGCCTTCTCTGTAGATTCAAAGGTATGTTTTCCTCAATATAGGATCTTCCATAGCCCCCTACACAAACAGCTCACAGATACCGCTAGCGACATTCACATAAACACTAAATATTTTCCGAAATACTAATGCTGCATGTGGCCTTTCATGTGCAAACTTCTTTTGCTCAATGTCCCATTGTAAAGTTCCATGTAGAAGTTTGGGTCTGATTTGGTACTGGTTCATTTATGTTTTTCTCACAGTCTCCCTCCAAGGCTTAGTGAGGCTCTCCAGTGAAGACAGTGATATTCTGCTTTTATTCAGTTGCATGAAACCACTGTATTGTCTTTGACACTCTGAACATAATAATATATTACACATACAGTTCAGCTAACAAATCTCAAACACTATGAAAATACCATAATTATATTGACTATACATTATTTTAAAGCTATCTCCCAGAAGGAAATTTTGGTTAATGGGTTAATGTCTCTTTCCAATAATTATTCCCTATCTGATCTGATCTTTTTTAAAGCAATGGAAATGTAATCCATTATATATATATATTTTTTTTAATATTTATTTATGTATTTATTTATTTTATATATATATATTTATATATATAAAATGGAAAATTATGGGTATACATAGATTTAAAATTGATATTTATAATAAAAGCATAGATGTTAATAACGTCAATAAATAGCAAGATAATTCTTAGAAGCTTTGAGAAACAGAAGCTAATTACTTTCTAGCTCTTTTCCTGCAGACTAAGAATTTTTGTGTTATCAGCTGGAATTTTTTTTCAATCCAGAAGCTTATAGTCCTAAGAAAAATGGCCAAGAGAAGCATCCTTCACAGAGAATTATACTTGATATAGTAAAAATGTAGGGAAGACAGAAAGCATATCAATTAACCCACAGATGAACTTCAGCAGATTAAAGATCTAAATATTTTACAACATCAGTACACTAGGGGGACTAGTTTTACTCTTTCTTCAATCCTGGACATATGTCACAGTCACAGAAGAGAGTGCAGCTTCAGGGAATTATGCTAATAGTGGATCCTGCACAAAACAGGCCAAACTCCTTTAAAATCAGGAAAGTAACAAACATCTAAAAGTTTTCTGACCTATGAATTTTTTTTTCCTCTCACTTCAGATATGTATTTATATGTCAGTGAAAGTAATTGTCAAATATGAATGTGTCAAGAAAGAAAAAAATAAATGCTCATAGTATGGAAACTGATAATTCCAGATATCACTAGGCAGCATTTTCACGACAGAAAAAGGACTTACTTCAGAGCAAGTGCTATCAAGCTCTTGGTTTATTCTATATGATATAATTAGGAAAGTCGAGTTTCATGCCACAGACTGTGTTTAAATTCTGTTTTAAACAGGAATTTTTTTTTCAATAAACATCACTTATTTATTTGAATAAATTGATCGAATTTGATACCAGAGTCATCTGAGTATTTTCTTGTTTAGATGTCTTGTGGTTTGCAGAGAATTAGTAAGAATAAAGCAAGGAACTTCTGACTTCTCTGGGACTGCTACTTGTTTCTTTCAAGAGATCACAGAAGGTCTCTCTTTCATTTTCTCCAAGCTTTTGTTTAATCTTTGATGTGCTGGTAATTAAAAATTGCCAGATAAAAAAATGCCAGCATATCCTTAGGACACTCTCAAGGGATTGTACTGTAAGGGTCGAACCTTCAAGATTTCAGAACCTGAATGCTCCTGTTTAACTATAAACACAACTAATACAAAACTTGACTTTTGCTGTAGGCTGTTGTTCTTAATAGGATCTTTATTGTAGTGGAAATTCTTCATATGTATGTAGGTTTCTTAATTTTCCCCCATTTTTTATCTCCCTTTCTGTCACTAATAAAGTGCTAGAGAAAGAAAGGTTCTGTAAAAAAGGTGATAATTGCCTAGACTTCAGCTTTCACTAGATTGTGTTCTTTATAGGCTGGTTCTCCAGTGTGCCTCATCTGCACAGTTTATGGAAATCTTCCGTGATGCTGTCTCAAACAACTTCTGGAGTCCGAGGCTATTTAAGTTAAGAACTTCTTACTACACCCTAACCTAAACTTTCCCTTCCTTAGTTCTAGGCCATTGTTTCATTGTGGTTGTAAATATTTCCCTTCCTTCATTGAAGATAAACTTTTAAGGAAAACATCAAGCAAACAAACAAAAAACAAACAAAAAAAGAAAGAAGAAAAAAATGAAATTAATCTTCTCTTCTTTATAAGCAGTGAAATGTCACAGTGCAGTTCAGCTGTGGGTAGCTTTTCATATATGTGCAGGAGAGAAGACCATCTGAAAATTTATGAATAATCTTACATGTCATAAGGCTCCCGGCCTCAACTTTGATATTTACATCTAGCCACTGGATTAATATGAATGCAATACAGTTCAACTTTTGTAAAGCTTGTCATTGGTAGTTTCTGGAATGTTCATTAACAAAGCATAAAAAATTAAAATGTCAATATTGCACATACTGAATGAAACAATAGCAGACATCAGTTATTAAAATAAAAATACAAATAAAAACTCATCAATTATATGTTGCTTTCTCTTGTGAGGGATCCTGAAATCCCTCTTCCTGATTCTGGAAGAAAACATCAAATCTTGCTGAACAATTTTGCAGATAACAGAAAGACTATTCAAGTAATATAATTAGTGAAGAGGGTTGTTTAAGGTAATTGAATATTTTTGTAAGAGAGCCACAAACAAATGGAGGAAATCACAGGCCAAATATGCCAATACATAGGCAGTCCTATACCTAGAAATACTCTTCCAGCATGTGGATGGTTTTTACTGCAGAAGAGTAAACTGGGATTCATGGCAGACAGCTAACTTGAATATGAGCTACTATTAAGATGCCACTTCCAAGAGTGACATTGTAATCCTTGCATAAATAAAAAGGAGACTATTGACTATAGATAGCAAAGACATACATTAGCTCTGTGTCTGGCACTGCAGCTAGGAGTAATCATCTCTCCCTTCAGCTTTCTCACTCAGGACTGGACAGTTGTTCCTGTTATCTGTGTGTTGATAAATGATAGAAAACTCAGAGCTGGCTTACAGAAGCAATTGGAACATGAGGAAAATAATACATTGACAGATCCTTGGAGTTCAGTCTGGTTTATCCAAAAATTTTATGTGATGACGGCAACCGCCAGCTAATATCTAAGCAAAAAATTAGAATTAAAGGAAGAGAGAAGGCTTGAAAAAGGCTAAAAATTAGCCTTAAAAAAAAAAATGGTAATTGATTACAGGTAGAGTTTACTAAGAATCATAGTGGATTCTCAATTCCTGGAATTTTTAGTCAATTTTCACTTACATGGAAATTAACTCATAAGGCCCTGTACAACTTGATATAAACTGTTCTTGCTTTGAACATAGAATTGCACAAGATGACCTCCTGACATCTCTTCCAGCCTTAAAACCTAAATATCTTGACAATTCTATGGTTTCTGCTAGATCTAACTAGATATTCTCTTTTGACCTTAAGATGTATCTCTACTTATTTGCATTATAATGCAGAGACAACAGCAGCACTGTAGCTGCAGGGAGAATAGTGTGACACGGTTAATTTCTCTAGAGAACTTGTCCTCCAGTAGCCTAAGGGACATCTGATTTGCAGTTTTCCAGAACTAAGATGTGCTTATATGCCAGTGGAATCCATATGCTTCAATTGTTTGAGGTTAAAGTTTATTTTTTGTATTTCTTTGCTAGTAATAAACTACAACCAATTCAAAGGGAAATCAGCATTGGCATAGGATTGGGTGTAGGAAACAGTTTCCCTCTTGTTCCCATTAGAAAAGGATGAATAAAACATAGCACAGTACCAGCTCATCATTACTAACACAGGAAAACATACATCTTCTTCCCCAGGAGAAGCTGCAGAGTTCATTATAGGTAAGATATAAAATGACTATAACAACTAATAGAAGAAGAACTGCATTCAAAGTCACCCACAGATACTGTAATGAGTTGTTCAGCGAGATACTTCTGATTTTTGTAACATCCCTTTACAACATTAATGGTTTGCTTGGTTAGTGTTCACTCAGTTAAAAGCTGTCTGTTGATTTCTGAAGCTATTATGACTACAGAGAGAAGGAGGCCTTAAGAATGAATTTAATACTCTTGTACATTTTATGTTAAAATTTATACAGAACCGCCATGAATCAAAGTAGGCTTGAAGGGGGAACAGGCCATGAAGAAAGCCAAGCACTGGCTCACTATCGAAGTAGAAAGGATCAGAGAAACACAAGGTGGAGGAGATAAAGAAAAGTTCTACAGTTATTGCTTCTTTGTGCCTTTTGCAAGAACATGCTTGTACAGTTTATATTTTTTCTGTTTGATAAATGCTGGCATTAGAACTTTTGTAATGTCATTACATTGTGCCTTGCTGCTCTATTAATATTAAGCTTTAATCTCAAATATCAATATTCAGCAAATATTTATCTAGCTATTTGATGGATGATGGCTAATCTCAGTGCTTTATTTTTCACATTTTTTCTTCTTATACTCATGCAAATTATAATCTGTGAGTAAATCCAAATGAAACAGATCAGCCAAAGGACTTGACCTTCCAATTACATGTATTAGTAGATGTAATCCTGATACTAAAAGAGTAACTTCCAGATGGAAATAGTTAAACAGTTACTATGTTAGGTCTTCTTGGCCAAACAGTCTTATCTTTCCAGATGTGAGAATCAGTCTGCTAAAAGAAGTAGAAAACAAATGAGGAAATGAAACATTCATCACTAAAGAGTATTCTCTCTTACAAGAGAAGAATGCATATGCTCTCTGCTACAGTGTCAGATTGTTGGGTTTGTCTATACCTTAACTGATCTTAGCCCCATCTTTGCACCTGGGCAGAGGCACAGGAAGAAAGCCAAGTTAGATATCCCTTTTACTTGAATTACTTTTGAGAATTTGGAATCACTGTGCAAAGGTCTCACAAATGTCTTTTTTAATTTATGTCATTTCAATAGAAATTCTTCATCTACTTAACAGCTCACATTATACGCATTACATCAATGTTGACTGAGGAGAGTGTTGAAACCAGCAGCAAAAAGAGAAAGGAAAGAGATTCCCAAATTGCAACACTTGGGTAAATCTGCTTTTCCTTTGCATGCTCTTTTTTTTTTTTTCTTTTTTTTAGTTTTTCTTCTGCAGTAGCAACTACTTAAAAGCACTGATCTGAACTGAGGTTTCTACAAGAGGTATAGCAACCTATTTCATTTGTTGAGACAGGATGCACAATTTCAAGCTGGAGGTGAGGTTCCTGTACTTAGTTAGTCTGAAGAAAATTAATTCTTACTGAGAAGAGTAATAATAAAATTATAAAAGGAAAGCCAAAAAGGTGCTACATTGGTGCTACTTCTTTTGGGGAAAATAATAGTGCTATTGGGAGAAAACAGAAGGAAGGTGTAAGAATACAGTATTTTTAATATCATTTCTGTTAAACAAGGATAGAGCTTAACCTGTCCTTATCAGCTGTTCTGGATGAGTGCAATGTAAGAGCTTCAGTACCTGTTCCTGCAGCTCATTTAAGGCAAACCAGCTGGAAAACAAAGCAAGCTTTAAATAGGCCTCAATTTGCCCACTCAAAAAAAAAAATTATGGTCTTCAGCGAATGGATAACGATAATTTTGCCTTTTACCAGGGAGGAGGGATCTTAATAACAGGAAGAGAAGAGCTATGTGAGTGTGAAGTCAAAAGACACAATGCAGGGAAGTCTAACTAATGTAGTTAGTAGCCTCAGTTTGTCTTTTTCTAAGAGGGGATGTTACTGTTGCCTTTCCTCCTAAGAGTGCTGGTAGATGAATAATCATAGTAATGCACTAGTGGGAGGCTCTAAGAAAAGAAACTTGACAAGAATAAAAGATTGTGCCAGAGGATGACTTAATTTCCAAATTCAGAATTAATGGAAATATCATAGTACACTTATTAATCAAGAGTTTGGTGTTATGGAAGAATCTGTGGCCACAGACTAGAGCTGGGTCCTTTGAGGAGAATACAAAAATTTGTCTTGTGGAAAGGACACCCTACAGAGTACATTGTGTACTTGTTTTTAATTCCAGTCACCCCGTATCTCAAATGAGTACAAAACACAAGTGAGAATGCACATGCTGCTTTGGCATACAAGCTGTAATCCACAGTCTCAACACAAGCTGTGCCAAGTGGTTCTTTTTTCACTCTATCATGGTTTTGCCTTCACCTCTTTGTATCTCTTTTACATTTGTCACATTTACACAGCTGGATCTTGCTGGCCACTGGCTGTTCCAGCAATGTCCACCACAGGCCCTCCTCCCTCTCTCCCATGCTTTGATGCCTTGGGGTACCTTCACAGAAACGCAGACAGCCTTGTGAAAACACTCGTTGTGTCTCCTTCCTTAGCTAGACAGGTCGTTTATTTTAGATAATGCTGCCACTTCAGATGAAGGAAACAGAGAGTGTCAACATGTTTCATGGTGCTTATGTCTTCAAAAACACAAGACTTACTGACTAGATAGAAAGGGAATGGAAGGTGAAATCATGCGTCACAGAAATTAGAGTTAAAGTAAATATAAATATGCGCATCCACCTTTCTCCCAAAAATGCAAAGAATGACTTCTGTGCCTATAACCTTGGGGGTGTGTGTGTGTGTGTGTTTGTGTTTTGTTTTGTTTTCTTTTTTTCTTTTTTTTCTCATCTACCCTAGCTGCTCTAATGAGAGGCATCACTTTAAGTTACAACTTGTCTCCCTTTTGTCCAAAGCAGGTATTTTTTTAACAGACATGTGCAAATACAGTATTTGCATAAATATTCATTAAGGATTTGTGAACAATTTTTTGCCTATATATAAAAGGTTATAGTCCCCATTATATACATATATTTTTCTTTTTTGATGAAAAAATAAAAATGAAAGTCATGTTTGAGATCCCATATGCAAGAGTCCCTGCCTCATCCTGCTGCTATTATGTGGCTGCCAAGAGGAGGTTATAGTTATGGGATGTTGTGAAAATTAAGTTTAATGGACTACATAATTTTTCATTTGGGAAGGCAACAACTCACAAGAAGTTCACTAAAGATAGTGTGCTTGCTGTATGTGTGAGAGTGTGCTAGCACATGTGACCCCTCTGCTAGCAGCCTCAGTTTAATTGGAGAATACATGAGACATAAAGGTGATTACATCTAACCCCATATATGAGCCTGTTTTCCCTTTCACTTCAGTTGCATGTGTTGCACAGTTTACAACTGGATCAATCAGTGAAGAGCACAGCTACACAAAGACTTTCAAAAAACAACAGGAAAGTATTTTGACAATCAGAAAAGTTGGCAAGTTCAGAAGAACCCTGCATGTTGAATCAACTCAGGTGTCTTGGCGAGTCTTGCGTTGCACTGGAGTGAGAGAATGAGATCATCAGTATGATGATCAGAATAAGAAGTACATCAGTAGGGGAAGGAAGACTCGGGAAAATGTGGGTCTATAGTTGAATAAGGGGGGTGCCCTGCTGACCAAAGTTACAGAGAAGGCAGAGTTACTGAATGCTTTCTTTGCTTTGGTCTTTATTGCTAAGACCAAACTTTGTGAATCCCAGTCTGTGGAGGTACAAACTTGATTGAGATTTCAGTCATTACTTTGATTTTAAACAGTGTCTTTTAACTTCACTCAGCTTTGGACCAAATCTTCCATGGACATAACAACCCTTCTAATGAGGCTAAACTCATAGTAATAAGTGATTTAAAAATCAAATTATATGATATTTTGGCAAAAACAACTGATCTTGAATGTCTTCAGGAATGGGGCCTCTACCACGTCCCTGGGCAACCTGTTCCAATATTTTACCACTTTCACTGTAAATAGCTTGCTCCTCATGTCCAACTTAAATCTGCTCTGCTCCAGTTTAAAACCATCTACCCATGTTCTATTGCTACAAGCCTTTCTAAATAGTCCTAGATATTGAAAGACTTCTCCAGGCTTAACAGTCCCAACTCTTTCAGACTGTCTTTGTAGAACAGGTGCTCTAGCCCTCCAATCATCCTCTTGGCACTCCTCAGGATCTGCTCCAGCAGGTCTGCGTCTCTCTCATGCTGGGAGTTCCATAGCTGGACACAGTATGCCAAGTGAGGTCTCACCAGAGTAGAGAAAGTGGCAGAATCACCTTGCTCGACCTGCTGGCAGGTTTCTTCTGATGCAGCCCAGGAGGTGATTGGCTTTATGGGCTGCAAGTGCACATTTTTGGCTCATGTCCAGCTTCTCATCCAGCTGTATTTCCAAGTCCTTTTCTGCAGGGCTGCTCTCAATTTCATCATCCCAGCCTGTATGGATATCAAAGATTGCCCCAACATAGATACATGAGCTTGCACTTTGTCTTACTGAAACTCATGAGATCTTCCTCAGCCCATTTCTCTAGCCTGTCTAGGTTCCTCTGGATGGCATCTTGTCCTTCAGTCTTATCATCCATGCCATTCAGCTTGCTATCATCTGCAAGCTTGCTGAGGTTGTACTGAATCTCACCTTCTATATCATTGATGAAGATATTGAACAGCACTGACCACAGTACAGACCCTTGAGGGACACCACTTATCACCTATCTCCATCTGGACATTGAGTTGCTGACCACTACTTTTGTATGCAACCATACAGCCAATTCCTTATCCACTGATACTGTATGGTACCATTTTACTCATAAAAGATTATTTTTAACTAAACATTTACAAGAATACCTTTTTCTGAAATGTTACTGTACTAAGAGATTGATCTTGTGCTCAGTGAAGTCAAGACCTCTTGCTCCTGGTCAGGATTTTGTATGGGCCAGGATATGTTGTAATGCATTAGTAAAATTATTTACTTTCTAGTTAGAATGTTATTGTAACCAAAAGTGAGTTTGTGTTCTATCCATCAGCATCAAGTTATGCAGCATATTAATAATGTCTCCGTAGTATTTTACTCTTAGCTACTGAAAGCACATTTTTCTAGCTGTGGAAAGCAATTTAATCTTTGAAGATTCTCTAATGATTTACACAACAATAAAATCAAAGGAGTTATCTGATTGTTTCTTCACTTAGAGTACATTTTGCAGTGTATTTGACACTGGTAAGTGAATAAACAAAAGGAAGACTTTTTACAGAATAGTTGATAAGTTTGTATTTCTGATATCAAAGAACCTATAGGAAAGTTAATGTATAGGTTGGATTTCAAAGCTTTTCTGGCATACTGAGCTGGCTGCAAAGTAACAAAATCTTCTGGGTAAAATTCAAACTGATATTTGAATGCCTCAGATTGAGTTTTGAGTGCTTCATCATCTGGAGACAGAAAAATATGCCATCAAAGCCCAAAGACAACATGTTGCTAGAGTTACACAAGGAAGTTTTAGTAGCTCCTAGTACAGCATCCCAGGCTCAGTAAAACTACCATAAAGGTGGTTTGGATGTGGTGCTTGGGGATATGGTTTAGGGGTGAACCCTGTAGAGCAGGGTTATTGGTGGACTTGGTGATCCTGAGGGTCTTTTCCAAGCTGAATGTTTCTGTGATTCTGTGAACAGAAATCTGCCAGTACAGACTGTATTTCTGACAGAAGCACTTTATCCAGACCTTAAGAAAACCTAATACTTGAAGGCCTTAAGCCTAGACCCAGTGTGGACACACATGCTTACTTCTGAAATGAAATCCAAAAACCTGAGCTAGGCATTTCCTGCTCAAGCAGGTCCAGAATAGGGCCATGAAGATAATCAGGGTGCTGGAGCACCTCCCTTGTGTGGACAGGCTGAGAGAGTTGGGATTGTTTAGCTTGGAGAAGGGAAGACTCTGGAGAGACCCTTTAGGAACCTTACAGTACTCAAAAGGGGCCTACAGGAAAAATGAGGAGGATCTTTTTATCAGGGAGTGTAGTGATAGGATGAGGGGAAATGTATTGAAGGTAGAAAGGGGTAGATTTAGACTAGATATTAGGAAGAAATTCTTTGCATTAAAGGTCGTGAGACACTGGAACAGTTTGCCCAGAGAACTGGAAGTGTTCAGGGCCAGGCTGGATGAGCTTTGAGCAACCTAGTAGAAGGTGTCTCAGCCTATGGGAGTGGGGTTGGAATTAGATGATTCTTAAGATCCCTTCCAATGCAAATTATTCTCTGTGTCCAGAATGGAGGATGGATGCCCCTCTATATAACAGTGAAAGCAAATGTCTGCAATCTTCCTTTCAAAGACCTCTCTTGATAAGGGAAAGATACAGCATATTTGACCCAGGAAACTACAGTGAAGTCAGTCTCCCCTCCATCCCTGAAAGGTGGTGGAACAGGTCATTCTGGTGGTCATCTCTAAGCACATGGAGTTAAAAAAGATTATCAGGAGTAGTCAGCATAGATTCATGAAGGGAAAATCATGCTTGACCACTATGATAGCCTTCTATGATGGTGCAACCAGCTGTGTAGATGAGGAGAGAGCAGTAAATGTTTACCTTGACTTTGACAAGGCTTTTGACACTGTGTGCTGTAACATCATCATTAGGAAGCTTAGGAATTGTGGGTCAGATTGGTGAAGAATGAGGTGGGTTGGAACTGGCTGAATGGCAGAGCTCAGAGGGGTTGTGATCAATGGTGCAGGGTCTGCTTAGCGGCCTGTGTCCCCAGGGGTCACTACTGGGTCCAGTCTTCTTCAGCATCTTCATCAGTGACATGGATGAAGTAACAGAGTTTAGTGTACCCTTGGCAAGTTTGCTGATGATATAAAACTGGGAGGAGTGGCTGACACACCAGAAGGCTGTGCTGACAGTCAGTGAGACTAGGACAGGTTGCAGAATTGTGTGGAGGTGAACCTCATGAAGTTCTACAAGGGCAAGTGAGGTGTGCTGCACCTGGGGAGGAGTAACCCCATGCATCAATACAGGTTAGGGGTTGAAAAGTTGGAAAACAGCTCTGCAGAGAAAGACCTGGGAGTTGTAGTGGACAAGAAGTTCACCATGAGCCAGTAATGTGCCCTGGTAGCCAAGAAGGCCAATGGTATGCTAGGATGCATTAAGAAGAGTGTGGCTAGCAGGTTCTCCTTTCCCTCTACTCTGCCCTGGTGAGGATGCGCCTGGAGTACTGTGTCCAGTTCTGTGGTCCCCAGTTCCGGAGGGACAGCAAACTACTGGAGAAAGTTCAACAGGGAATCAGGAGAATGTTTAGGAGATTGAGCATCTCTCTTTTGAGGAGAGGATGAGAGACTTGAGGCTTTGTGGCCTGGAAAAGAGACGACTGAGAAGGAATCTTATCAATGCATACAAATATCTAAAGGGTGAAGGTTGTGAGCATGGGGCTGGGCTCTTCTGAGTGGTATAGCCACAGGACATGGGGCAATGCATGCAAACTACAACACAGGAGGTTTCACTTGAGCTTAAGGAGGGTGATGGAGAACTGGAACGGGCTGCCCAGAAACATTGCGGAGTCTTCTTCTCTGGAGACTTTAGAAACTTCCCCTGATGCATTCCTGTGCAAAATGCTCTAGGCTGTACCTGTATTAGAAATTAAATTGGACTCAATGATCTCCAAAGGTTCCTTCCAACCCTTACTATGATTCCTTTGACAAGACTGAGCAACAGGAGTCCATCCAGAGGGACCTAGACAGGCTAGAGAAGTGGATTCAGGAGAACTTCATGAGGTTCAATAAGTCAAAGTACAAGGTCTGACACTTGGGTCAGGGCAATCCTTGATATCAATACAGCCTGGGGGATGATGAGATTGAGAGCAGCCCTGCAGTATAGGATTTGGGGGTACTGGTGGATGAGAGCTGGACACGAGCCAGCAATGCACACTTGCAGCCCAGAAGGCCAATCACATCTTGGGCTGCATCAAAAGAAATGTGGCCAGTATGTTGAGAGAGGTAATTCTGCCCCTCTCTGCTCTGGTGAGAACTCTGGTGTCCAGCTATGGGACTCTCAACACAAAAGAGACGTGCACCTGCTGGGGTGGGTCCAGAGGAGGGCCACAAAAATGATCAGAGGGCTGGAGTACCTATCCTACAAAGACAGGCTGAAAGACTTTAGGCTTTTCAGCCTGGAGAAGAGAAGGCTCCAGGGAGACCTTGTAAATACATTTCAATATCTGAAGGGGACCTAAAGGAAGGCTGGGGAAGGACTGTTTAGAAGGGCTTGTAGCAACAGGACAGGAGGCAATGGTTTTAAACCAGAGCAGGGTGGATATAGGTTAGACACAAAAAGGAATTTCTTCACAATGAGGGTGGTGAAATACTGGAACAATTTGCCCAGGGATGTGGTAGAGGCCCCATCTCTGGAGACATTCAAGATCAAACTTAATGGCACCTTGAGCAGCCTGCTCTAATTGGTGATTTCCCTGCTTACTGCAGGGCAGTTGTACAAGATAACCTTCAAGGTTGTCTTCCAACCTGATGCATTTCATGATTCTATGAGATGGAAGGGATGGGCATTAGGGGAGCTGTACTGTACTGACCTACCAGTACAATTTCTGAAATATCAGAGGACTGTAAAGCTGCCTTAACGCTCGCATGTTGGAAGAGAATGCCACTTTCCCTTTTGGGACTTGTGCTAGAAAGCTATTGGCATCACTTACAGAAGACAGGTTTGGGATCTACACAGCAAGGAAAGTCATGAATGTTTTGTACAAATGATCCAGCTGCCACGTGAAATAGTAGGATCCTAGAAGAACAGATATCTAAACCTAAACATTTTAAAATAGTAACTGATCTTTTCATCCAGAGGTAATATACAGAGGGAAACAAAAGTGATGAAAGTTGCCTGACGGATAAGAAACTGATTTCCTGGAAGACATGCTGCTCAGACACTACAGAGGATAATAATGTGCTGGGGAAAAATTCAAACTGTAATTTGAATGACTCAATTGGAGTTTGAATGACTTATCAACTGGCTGAGGGATATTATTTCTTTACAGTGACTCCTACATGTCCTCTGAGCTTCATACAACAACTGTACCTTTGAATGGCTGAGGATGGCACAACTATAAATTTTAGGCATTCTTGTGAGTGGAAGACTTGGACTTGTACACTGTTTCCAAACCAGTGTTTGGCAACTCAGCAGTGCAACTGAAGGCCAGCAATGACAAAAGAGTAACATTCCCCAGGGAAAAGTTTGCCATCAATACAATGGGAGTGATGCAGACCAAAAGGCCCTCTACCACTGTGATGGTTTGAAACTGTCTTTTAAAATTTTTCTTTGCAAAGTTCAAGCAGAGAAAACAAAAGAGTGTAAATAAGTCACTATTGGGTGTAAGAGAGGAAAATAACGATTGTTCTAAACACTTCCATTGGATAGATAGAAATGTTTAAGAACTGTTACTCAAAACAAAGTGGGCCACTCTGCACTCTCTGCGTTCTGCAGTGGGGGCAGTTGCTGGGCTGTTTGGCTGCTGTTTCTTCTTCTCTTCTGGCTGAAGATAACACACTGACCTTGACAAGCTAAGTTAACAACTTCTCTGCTTTAACGCTCCTCTCTTGTGGTAATAGTAACGCAAAGCCAAGGGAAACAGTTTTATAAACAGATGAGGTGTTTAAAAGGTTCTTCTTTGATACATCTTGTCTGCTTCTTCCAGTTTTGTGCTCATGGATTTTCTGAGCCACGATTCATGTAATATCTGGTTGGTGGAAAGAGTCATAAAATCATAGAATAGTAGGGGTTGGAAGTGACTTATGGAGATCACCTGGTCTAATGCCCTGCTAACACAGGTATACCTAGATCAGGTTGCACAGAACTACTAATGTGTTTTTGGAAAGTGCTAGCACATTGGGATAGTACCATCATATTGATGTGTGGAAAGCTGTGGCAAACATGCCTTGTCTTTAGCCTCCCTTTACACAACTTTAGGTATTTTCTGATTCATTCACTTGAAGCATTTTAACAAAAATTATGTGACTACAGAAAATGGAAATTGTGTGAAACTGTGCTGGGGGAGGTTTAGGTTGGATATTAGGAAAGTTTTCTTTACAGAAAGAGTGGTCAGGCATTGGAATAGGTTGCCCAGGGATTTGGTGGAGTCACAGTCCCTGGAAATGTTCAAGAAACGTGTGGACGTTGCACTCTGGGACTTGATTTAAGGGCCATGGTGGTGTTAGGCTGACAGCTGGAGCAGTTCTATAGTTCTGTGATATCTTCCATAACAGTAATCCAATCTTCACCTGAATTCTAGACATCTTCAAAACTGTCCGTTAGAAGAAGAGCGATTTCAAGCTTGAGCAAAAAACAGGTTGCAGGTATTGCCTGAAAACACATGTATCAAGGGCTGGAAAGTAGCTTAAGACATTGTTAGAACCAGATACTTCTCCATGGAAGAACTGCAACAGAGAGAACTGTAAGCAAATGTACTAAGGAGGCAGCAGTAATCTAAAGGTGAACTTACAGTTTTGTTATTGACAAATAAGTATTGATGTATGGAGCAATACTTTTTTTCATGTTTTCCTTCACACAGAACCAAACTATGTGAAACTTGAAAACTATACTGTTAAAAAGGTTTACACAAATTTCTTGCAAGTTTATTCTGTTTAAAATTAATCTCTTGATAACAGTAAGCAAAGAATAAGAACCTTCATTAGGAAAAATGTGCTGTTTAATTTCTTTTTCTTCCCCTGGTGTTTTCAAGGTGACTGTCTGTTATCAGCATGGTTGCAAAGGCTGTCCCAGATTTTCCCTCTCTTTGCTGCCTGTGGAGACTTGGATGGTTTCACTCTACCCAAAACAAACTTCTTCCTCCACCCATCAGAGATAACTTCTGCAATTGTACAAACATCAGAGTGTAAATCCTGTTCTGATAAATTTGAAATGTCAGTTCTGTGAATGATGCTTAACAGTATGTTCTTTAGAGCAGTTATAAACAAGATATGAATATTGTATCTGACATAACAAATCTGTACCTCATCCACAGCTTTCACAAGGAAAAGAAAATCTTCACATTGCTACACAGGGGACTTCTTGGAACTGCAGTTGGAGATGATGATTATGGGAAAACTAGGACTTATAAATACTTTATTGTTTTGATGGAAATCAGCCAAGAAGGCAGATAAAAGACTTAAGAAGAGCTAGCTAGGAAACAAAACAGAGACCTAAATGACTTTAGTGGCAATGTAAATTCTAGAACTTAACATCTGGTTCTTGCACTTGTCAGCTCACTCAGCAAAAAGTCAGACTGATTAGCTGCTTGACGGCAGAATATAGGGAAGGGAGTAAAGACCACATCATATCAACAAGTAGCAGGCAGTGCCAAATGAATACTCATCATATACAGTGATATTACTAAAGGTAGCAGACAGCAGTGTTAGATAAAGCCTAACTCTCAAAGTCTGTGCCTGTGCCTGACCTGTCTCATGGGTACAACTATACAAATAATAAATAGTGATGAGTTGGTTGTTAAGGACACTGATATGGAATCTTAAACTCAGGCCAGGTTTAGTCAGGTCATGAAATATTCTTCCAAAAGATTGCAGTCAGCTTGCACAGATTTACAGTCCCTGACTTACTGACTTCAAGACCACATACTGATGAAAAACCACAATCATGGCAATGAGTTTGAAGATTTTTGCTTGAAAAAAACTTTGGAATTAAGGATTTAGGAAGCCTTCTTAAAATAGAACAGAAAGACAAATGTTTTCACGTGCATGCCCCAGATGTGCTGTACTTACACCATGCAATAAAAAGAGGTTTAGGGAATTACTATACATGAGAAATCTGAGGAAATAAACCCATTCAATGCAGCTTAATACAGTGCAAATCTAGACATACAGATCAGCTTGGGTTCTACCAAGCCTTGCAAAGTGTTCAACATGTATGGCAAAAGGGACACACTCTTTGGCTGCTTGCAGACCCCAGTTATCTTCCCTTAAATCAGTACAGGTGTCTGTCCTGGCAAAGTCCTGAGATTTATGGAGACAGGAGCCATGAGGCTTTCCTTTAAGCCACAATTTCAATGCATACTGTTGATCCAGCAATTACGCAGCATGGGACAATTGTTTTCAATACTGATCAGTCAAGAATTAGACTTCTTTGTTATTTAAGGAAGAGAAAGTGGAGTTCAGGTGGTTTTGCTTTGTTACATAAAATATAATAGTATGTTTGAAGTTTATTTCTGTCTCCATTAGTCTGCCCTTTGGCTAGGATGGCAAATGGTCCATGTTGAGGAAATGAAGAACAGGAAGACAGCATTTATATATCATCTTAATTTACAACTGTAGCAGCTCATTATCAGGAAGCACCTCAGAATAGAACTTTGGTGACCTGTATTTTCAAGACTAGCACAGGCCCCATAAAAAGGCACTTTGGGATATTCCAGCTTGACTATCAAGTATTCAAGTACAGCTGTACTCAGTATTGGTGAGGCTGAACATGGAATACTGTGTTCACTTTTGGGCCTGTCACTACAAGAAAGACATTGAGGTACTGGAGCATGTCAAATGAGGGCAATGAAATGGAGAAAAGTTGACTTAAAGAAGCAGTCTTGTTTCAGGGTCTTGCATCTCCCCATTACAATTCTTTTATAAAACAAAAGCATACCATTTCATTAAACAAGATAACTGCATAGGCTTCTCCATACGTTGTGTAGTGCTTTAAATAGGAAGTAAATATAAACATGACATATGGCCATCTTCCAGATGATTGAACTGTAAAATGTTATTTAATGCTGCAAAATATTGCTCCTTTCTCTTAGCTAACAGCATGGATGTCTGTATAGAAAATATAATTTTTTTCATGTGTTTATTTTAAAGAAACTTAGCAGAAAATAATCTCATCCTATCTCTGAATTGCTGGATTGGGTTTTTTAGTAAAATCAGAAGAAAAATGATTGCTTTAACATGCAGTCTAACTCTAATCTCGTTCAACTAATGTAAATCAAAATCAACTCCATTGAAGTAAGTCAAATTCAGTGGACACAGAATTATGAGGCCAGGGTTAGTTCCACTGACTTCAGTACAGTACGTGCTGATCTGCTTCAGTGTGAGATCAGAATCAGGCCAATATGGATACATATGAACATTCAATTCAACTCCACGAGTGGGTCTGGATACAAAATCTAAAATCACAGCCATGCTTCCAAAAAGGTAGAATGTTCAGGAAAATTATTTGGGACTTGACAGTAAGAAAAATAAGAAACAGTTGCAAGTTCAGGATATTTGGATATAGATAAATTTCTAATGAATTTCTTTTAAAATCAAGCATCTACAATTCCCCCCCTGTTTTTATTGCTGGGACCTAGTCTTGTGTCTCTGTGTTTCTACTGTATGAAACACTAACACATAAAGTAGAGCATATGCTTCAGGAGTGAGTAAAATTTTCTGCTGTAGCAGAAGAAATCCAGAACTCCGGACTCAATTATTGGCAAGTAAAAACATTTTGATTCATCTTTATGCCGAAACCTAATGTTGAATCAAGTTTGGTGCTCTACCTCTTCTTTGTGTTCAGGATGAGGGAAGCTAACAGAACTGGCTGAAGTTGCAAGAGGATTTTGTGGTCAGAGATTTGAACTAGATGGCCACATGCAGACAGGTTTTTGTACTTCCTGTAGCTCTTGAACCATCTCCATTCCTACAACTACCTCCAAATTGCACATTTTTTTTAAAAATTAGAACTATTTGACAAGTCTTTTCCACTTTGTTTCTGATTGCATCTAAAGTGGTATGAAAACTCAAGTATAAAACCTTTGGAGAGTTCATTGCATTACATCCCTATAGGTTACAAAAAACAAGGACTAACTCACCTACTAAAGCTATGAACAGTTCTACCTCTAATTGCACACTTGTTATATTAAACCAGGGAGCAAACTGTTAGTAAACAGCACATTGTCAGTAGAGCATTATGGACACTTGCATACAAATATATATTCTTCTTTTCTCCCATCTCTTATTTTTGGAGCATATCAGAAAAATCAAGAGGGGGCTATGACTTGTAATTGCCTTGAAGAACTGGTATTAAGGATTCTTGCTGGAATCCTGGAGAAAGAAAAGGAAAAGAACAAAATGTTGTGCATCTGCCTTTTTAACTTAGACCTAGAAATGGCCAGACATTGAAGTGAATTCAGATCTTTTTTTCTCCTCTCATTCTCATATGGATGGAATTTCCACATTGAGGAAATGAAGAACAAAATGGAGGCCAGGTGATGATCTGGTCATGGCCATAATCACAGTAAGGCAGAACAGGGAATATGCTGCAATCTTCAAGAGGTAGCACAGTGCCATGTAAACACAACATTTTCTCTGGACTCTCTTCCTTAATGTATTGCAATGATGGGAAAGTTCTGAAACCTGTTAAGACTTAGTCTGGTGAGAATTTGAATTCCTGTAAATCCACATAGCTGAAGAGATTAAAGAGCTAAATCCAGACAAAAAGCTGCCTACAGGATAGGAGCTGAATGATAGGCCAGCAACCCATTGCTTAAAAAAACAGTAACATGATTAGACTGCCATTCTGACAAACAGCATGATAGATGCAGATGGCAGAATTTTGTTCAAAGTCTCTAGGCACTATTTGATTGCAAAAACCAACAACTTAGTGTACACAGTAACTATAGACTTAGCTTGGAGTGTTTTTTTAAGTTTGCTTACTTTTGTGTTGTAACAGTAGGATGTTGAAATAAAACAAATAGATGATTAAGATATTACATTAGTTTTACTTTTTATTTTTAAAACTCCCATACAAAAGATTGGTAGCTAGAAAAAAATGCAGAAAGAAAATAGTATTCCAACTGAGGTCTTCAATGAATGCAGATTGCTTGCATCTGCTGTGCTGCATGATATTTTTATGTAATGGCAGAACACTGCCAAGATCAAGAGCAGCAGGCAATCCTAACACAAACTCCTGAAGTGGAGTCTCAGGGCCATCACACCCTGTTGAGATTATCTCCTGTTACCATACAAGTGCCTAAGTGCATTCAAGTCACTAACAAAATCAAATGTCAAGAAAAAGCTGAGATGTTTATTTTTAAAGCTGGATACCCTGCCCCAGGAAAGTAACCCTCTGAATGACCTTGTTCTTCCTGGCTACATCAAATGACAGATGTAGGTGTAGGGTCATGCCATCCAGTAGGCCTCAGAGCAGGAGGGTGACATTGCTCCATCATGAAATGAGATTCATAGAAGTTAGCTGGTTTTAAAAAAATAATTTGTATTTATTAATATTCTGATTTTACTTACAATTTTAAAAAATGTTCCCGTGAAGTCAAGATGTCCAGTGAATGTGGAACCAAGCCGTTGAGGAGAGCCCTAGCAGGCATGTCTCCACTGAGGTTTGGCTCTGAAGTCCTGCGAGGGACCATCATCAGCCTGGTCAATCCATATGGGCCACAATGCTCTTTTGATAAATGGCAGCCAGAAGTTATGAGTACTATTCCTGCATAATGGTGCCTGTCAGCAGGATTTTTCCCTCAGCTTGACCTGCACTGATTCTGCTTCTCTTCAGGGTCCAAGGGATTGGAGCTGGTTCCTTTTCCTGTGGCAGGGGTAAGCTACAGAAGCTTTTTTTTTTTTTTGGTTGATCTGTTTTGGTTTATACAACTGAAATCAGAATCACACAGTACTGCTTTTTGTGAGGAAGGGTTTGGTTGCAGTTGTGTTTTTTTTTTTTTAGTTTTATTTTAATAAAGTTTGATTTTTAACATCTTGGTTGCGAACTTTCCTTAATTCATCAAAAAAACCCCATGAAAACAGCCACTAAGGGTTTGTTTCTTCTCTTTTTGGACTTTTATCAAAAGAAGGTTCATGGCAATCATGTTTCAGCAGTATTAAATTAGAGGAGAGTGAATAGCAGTAATAATATTAACAAACAAAGAAGGACTGGTTGTTGATGTCAGGATTGGGGGTAATCTTGGTTGCAGTGACCATGACATGTTAGAGTTTAATATCAACAGACAGAGAAACAGAGTGATAAGTAAAATTTCAATCCTGGACTTTAAGAGGGCTAACTTTCCCCTCTCCAAGACTCTACTTAGAAATATCCAGTGGAATAGGGCTCTGGAAGGGGAGGCCCAAGAGAGCTGGTTAATATTCAAACATTACCTCCTCTAAGCTCAAGAGTGATGTATTCACTTGACAAAAAAATCAAGTAAGGCAAGAAGAAGACCTGCATGGGAGTCTTAGTAAAACTCAAAAACAAAAAAGGAGGTTTACAATATGTGGAAAAAAGGATTATAGAGATGTAGCCAGAGAATGTAGAGATGCAACAAGGAAAGCCAAGGCCCTCCTGGAACTGAATCTCGCCAGAGGGGTGAAGGAGAACAAGAAGAGTTTTCTCAAATGCATCAATGATAAATGGAAGAGCAGGCAGAAGGTGGGCCCACTGCTGAATGAGAGGGGAGATACAGTAACTGATGATGCAGAGATGGCAGAGTTGCTGAATGCCTTCTTTGCCTCAGTCTTCACTCCTAACACCAGCCCTCAGGAACCTCAGTCTCTAGAAGCAAGGGAGCAGAACTGGAGAGATGTGGACATTCTGCTGGTCAGTCAGGACAGGGTTAGAGATCTCTTATACCATTTGAAGACACACAAATCCATGGGCCCTGATGGGATGCACCCATGAGTGCTGAGAGAGCTGGCTGATAGTGTGGCTGAACCTCTCTCCATCATCTTTGAAAAGTCCTGGAGAACAGGAGAGGTGCCTGATGATTGGAAGAAAGCAAATGTCACTCCAGTCTTCAAAAGAGGCAAGAAGGATGACCCAGGCAACTACAGACTAGTCAGCCTCACCTCCACCCCTGGAAGGATGATGGAGCAGCTCATCCTGGAGGTCATCTCTAACCACATGGAAGACAAGAAGGTTATCAGGAGTAGCCAACATGGATTTACCAAGGGGAGATCCTGACTGACTAATCTGATAGCCTTCTATGAAATTATGACCAAGTGGGTAGATGAGGGCAGAGCAGTGCATGTCATATATCTTGACTTCAGTAAAGCTTTTGATACTGTCTCCCATAACATCCTCATAGAAAAGCTCAGGAGATGTGGCCTAGATGGTTGGTCAGTGAGGTGGATTGAAAACTGCCTCCACAACAGAGTTCAGAGGGTCTTCAATGGCACAGAGTCAACGTGGAGGCCTGTGGCCAGTGGTGTCCCCCAGAGATGGGTACTGGGTCCAGTTTTGTTCAGTATCTTTGTCAGCGACCAGGATGAGGGCATTGAGAGTACCCTCAGCAAGTTCTCTGATGATACAAAACTGGGGGGGGTTGGCTGACATCCTGTCAGGCTGTGCAGCCATCCAACGTGACCTGGACAGGCTGGAGAGCTGGGTGCAGGTAAACCTCATGGAGTTTAATAAGGACAAGTGCAGGGTCCTGCATTTGGGGAGAAACAACATGCAGCAGTACAGGTTAGGGGCTGCCCTGCTGGAAAGCAGCTCCACAGAGAAAGACCTTGGAGTGCTGGTGGACAGCAAGTTCTCCATGGAACAACAATGTGCTCCTGTGGCCAAGAGAGCCAATGGGATCCTGGGGTGTACCAAGAAAGGTGTGTCCAGCAGGTCTAGGGAAGTTCTTCACCCCCTCTACTCTGCCCTGGTGAGACCACACCTGGAATGCTGTGTCCAGTTGGGCTCCTCAGTTCAAGACAGAGACCTGCTGGAGAGGTACGAGGACGACTGGGGGACTTGAGCATTTCCCCTATGAAGAGACACTGAGATCCCAGGGGCTGTTTAGTCTTGAGAAGACTGAGACAGGATCTCATAAATGTGTATAAATATCTGAGGGGTGGGTGTCAAGTGGAGGGGGCCAGGCTCTTTTCAGTGGTGCACAGTGATGAGACAAGGAACAAAGGTTTCAAAGTAGAACATAGAAGATTTCACCTCAACGTGAGGGGAAACTTCTTTACAGTGAGGGTGACAGAGTACTGGAACAGGCTCCCCAGCGGGGTTGTGGAGTCTCCTTCTCTGGAGACTTTCAAAACCTACCTGGATGCATTCCTGTGCAGACTGCCCTAAGTGATCCTGCTCTGGCAGGAGGGTTGGACCTGATGATCTCTTGAGGTCTCTTCCAACCTCTAATATGCTGTGATACTGTGATGTATCACGTGTAATTAACTTTGTATAACACAGCTGTGAACTGTGTCTGCCCCTGCCCATGTTCGGATATGCACCATCCTATTAGTCCAGTTATCAGGGTCCTGTGTTACCAAAGGGCGTTAGTTGTCTTGGAACAGTATTTAAACCAGCCCAGAAGTCAGGCAGCTTGCCTTGTCCTCACCCAGACAGCAACAAGAACCAAATGCTGCCAGAGTAGCAGCTGAAGGCCTGCTTACCACAAAGAGACAAGAGCCAAATGCTGCTGGGAAAGCAGCTGAAGGACCTGCTCTAGCAGACCAACTATTTCACCCAGGCCTTGCACCTGGACCAAGGCAGAAAGGGGAAAGCTCCAAGGGAATTGAATCCCAGAAGAGGATGCAGCCCAGCGATGGAGCACACATGAGAGAGGACCCCTAGCCCTCTCTGAGCCAAGGGAAAGCTCCAGACGGACAACATGACAAGAGAGAGGCTCCTTAGCCGTCTCTGAGCCAAGGGCTGCTCAAATCATAGCCACAGCATCTGGGAAGATACCAGACAGAGGAGCAAGTCCTGAGTACCTGACCAATCTGCCATGGAATCCCATTTGTGGGAAACCCACAGATCACAGCACCTGTATTTCCAATTTGAATTGCTATATTGGAAAGGTTAGATCTGTGCTTAAATCATTTAACTGTCTTTATGTGTGCAGTGTAAAACCCACAACTGAATAACTGAACCTGTGAATACACTTTGTGAATAAGAGATGATGGTGTTTGAAGATACCACCGACAGGAACTATTAATTATAAAATATATAAAAACATACAATTGTTATCACAGATGGCCACCAGAAATCCATGAAATTTCCAGAGCAAACCTATAGAAATGAGAAGTCAGCTGAACAAATTCTTGTCACATTTGGGTTTATCTATTTCAAAGCACTGCCTCCAATTAACTTAAAAGAAAAAGCCCCCATATTTGGTTGTTTTTCCACTGTGTTCTTTTATCAACTCCTAGTAACACAGCTGGAGAAATCCATGTTTTCTGGCATGATGGAATTAGTACTGAGAAACAAAATTGTTTGGCTTTAGATCACTGAGTTGAACTGGAAAGGCGGAAAGAATGTCAAAGTTTACTGGTTGTTCCAGGCTGCATATAGAGTGAATTAGCAGCTTCAATTTTATTCTCCATTGCATAAAGACAAAAAAAATACCACTACTGTGACTTAAGCCCTCCTTGGCAGCCCCAGTAGAACAAGAAAGGTCAAGCTTGAAAACAAATGAGTGAGGTGGGGTGGGGTAGGGGAAATTCCCTTTCAATCCTACAGGTGCACTATCTAAGCCAGTGCTGGAGCACATGGAGGAGGCAATATGGGATGGTTTGTGTTGCCAGAACACCAGCTGGATCTCCTCTGGGCTTAAGCAAAAGACCTGGATACACAAACTGAGGTTGGAATGGCCCTAAACCACTTCATTTAAAGATAACAGATCTCCAGTGTCTGTCACCAGAACTCTTGAGTCCTCCCAGGCCTCTACTGGGGCCCGGGAAGTTAAAATAGAATGGAATACAAATGGAGTAATCCAGAGTGCAGCAAAGTACTAAGATCTACGCACTGTGCACTTGAACTGTGTTTGACAAAAGGAGCAGTTTCAGCACATTTTTGTCTGTGCCTGTTTTTATTTGCTTATTTGTAAGATCGCTGAAATTAAGTTCATCTTAAAGCAATCATTCACATGCACTGATAACAAACTTAAGACTCTTTGCATTTGATGGTGATGAAGTAACTCCTTTCTTCGGCAAAGTACAAAACATATTTACTTTAGCTAAGGTTGCCTAGGAATTAATGCTATTTATCTTGCAGCACAATGAACAAACTTCATTCAGCTACAGCAAAGAAAAATCTATATAAAAAGTTTTTCACGTGATCTTAAGAAATTTCTGAATCACTTCTATCAATACAATCAAGACAAAAAGACAGAAAGGTAAAGGCTGAGTGTTTTCCGTGTGAAAAGTCTACAGTTTTACACTCCACATCTTAAGAAATTACTGCTGCATTTTAAACCAAGCCATTTAACATCGATAGTAAAATGTTAGAATTTTAGGTACAAAAATGGGGAGAGAATTGGAGCCAACAGCTCAATAGCTGAATCTTATATTTTATTTTCTATTTTACAGATTGTTGTTAACAAAATCCTGTTTCCCAGAATGTGTACATTCAAAGGCATGCAAAAAATGTGATATTATCCTAATTTGAAAAGTTTTAGATCCCAAGGGACTTTTTCAATGAGGGCAGTACAGGAAGCATTCAATATTAGTATTTGAATGTCAAATGCCTATCTCATATGCTTATATATAAATAGCTATAACAAATATTTATTTAAAGCACCTCAAGCTGGATATACTCAATTTTGTTTAAATTAACTTAGAAAATGACACTGAAGGTCCAATTCTTGATTTATTGTATATAGGGATTAGTTTTCCTAAAATATTTTGCAGCATTTGCTCTGAGTGTGCTGTCTTGGTTATTATTCCTGAAAATAGGCTTCCTTGAGAGAAAAGTCACATAACAAATAAAGACATGCAAACAAGTTCTTTAATTCAGTTCAAAATCTGGAGGAAAATGTTCCTTAAAAAAAAAAAAGAGTGTTTTTTTTTTTAAATAGAAAAAGCTCATTTTATGTAATTCTAATTGAAAAGGTTTCTTTGACTGACATATTTTATCTAATCCTCCTTATTTAAGAAAATAAAGATGTTTTATTACTTTCCAGCTCTATGGCATTAGCGTGCTTGCCAAGTTTTTCTTGGCTAACACTATAGATAATTATTTTCCAAGTATGTGCATTTTAGCACTTAAACCACAATATTTGCCTACATAACAATGACACAGAGAGAGAACAGGTTTCCTCAAATCAGTGTAGCCCAGGCATTTTTTGTGATTAGAAGCCATAATGTGAAGAACAAATTGAGTGTACAGATTTTCAGATCTACTACAAGCACAGCTATTCCTTAATGTAATCTACACTGGTGTAACAAAGCACAAGACCCAGACCAGGACGTTTCTTTAAATAAAGTACATTTTAACAAGTTGCCAATAAACTTGACAAGTATGTTTTTGTCTTCTTGGAAACAGAGACTGATTGGGGTTTTTGTGGATCATGAAATGACTTTGTGCAGCCCTCTTTCACTAATACAGGATACCAGCAGACTGAAATGCAGAATGCTACCCTTTCCATCACTTAACAATGAATGACAAACAAAAGGACTGCTCTTAGTGACTCTATCTGCTAGATCCAGACTATGCATGATCTTCCCATCTTCATGATGCCTACACATACAGAGGAGGAGTTAAATGTCCAGCTTTTTAAGGAAGAGGTACTGGCTAGTTCCCAGTGGCTCTCAAGTACTTAGATAAAGTATTCTCCCACAGGACTGTTTCAGTAAGGCACAACACTCCATTTAAAGTTTGCATCAGCTGGTTTATTTGAAAAGTACTGACCCATCTTGTCACAGGCTGTGTCCCAGGAATGCATTCAAGTGAGATTTCAGACAATGATTTATTTTTTTTTCCTCTGTTATTAGTCCTTGTAATTATGAATAATAAAGGGGGGGGGAGGGGGGAGGGAGATACACAAAAAAATCCCATCAAACTTTCCAAAGTTTCTGCCACTCTATCTGCCACCTCATCTAGCTGTAGAGGTAAATATTGAAATGCACTGACACTCAGTTACTAAACTGCAGATACCTAGATGGAATGAGCTGTTTCAAAACCAGTTAAATTTTGTTTACTTTTAAAGTGGATGTTAGTCTCCTGCCCCTATCTCAAAAGGAAAATTGAGGGGGAAGAGCTGTGGTATGTGAAGGGGGATAATCTTGAGTGAGTCTTGATGGAGTCATGGCTCCAGAGAGTTGTGTTTGTGTAATGCCTGTTGCTATAAAAAGCAACACTGTTACTGATTGGTGGAACGCTAGTGGTGTGGAGATTAGGGGAAGAGGCAGTAGTAGAGAGGTAGTACGTGGTACACAGTGTTAGTTTCATTATTGCTTGTGTACAAAAATTACAAGGATGGGCCAGCCTCTTCTTCTTAATGACAAGTGACAGGACTAGAGGAAATGGTTACAAGCTGCTGGATATTAGGAAATGCTTCTTCTTTGGAAGGGTTATCAAACATTGGAATGGTCTGCCCAGGGAGGTGGTGGAGTCACCATCACCGGGGATGGTCCTGGCTCCCAGGGACATGGTCTAGTGTTGACCCTTCAGTGATGGGTCAAGGGGGTTGGACTGGATAATCTTTGAGGTCTCCCAACCATGTGTATTCTGTGGTTCTGTGATTCTGTGAAATACAGTAGTCTGTGTGATGCATCACAAGCACCCTAACTTCCTTTGAATGTGTCCGTTACTTTAAAAATAATTGACAAGGGCTTTGCTAAACAATTTTTACAGTGATGTGAAACATTAGTTCTCCATTCCTTTGCCTGACTCTTGTGTTGCAAACAGGAAGGTGATTTAACCTGCAAAGAAAGGTGTATATACTTTCACAGCTGTGGCCACATATTAGGGCAAAATCTTACATGACTCTCTCCTTGCCTCTGGCAGGGAGTGACCTGTTCCTTGTCCATATCTGTTCAGCATCTGAAAACCTCTCTCCTTACACAGACTCCTGCTAGTCATCAGCATACTTTGAATTCTAAGCTACCTGTCAGAAACAGGTAGCCCAATTACTATCCATGGTTGATTACAGGACATATAGCACAAGAAATATTTTGCTTAGGATATTCTTCTTGTTTCCAAACTTAAAGACAGTGAAGAAATGAGATTAGATTTCTGCTATCATTAATCATTTGTGCTAAAATTTGCCAGTCCTTTATGATTCACTCGTATTTTCTGGAAGAGTGGAAAGTTGTCCAAGTCATCATGATGCAATAATGTTGTAATTCCCTAACAATCACTCTGAAAACTAAACTTGGAATTTATATAGGCATTTACATAGGCATTCACATAACAGGTTTATACACAATTTTATTAGCCAGATAGCTCTGTCTTTATGAAGCATGTTGAACAAAAGAAACAAAACCAGCCCAACCTTTATTGCCCTGTTTTCTTTTTGATGTGTTGGCAGTCTGGATCTTAGACCCATAGAATCACAGAATCACAGAAACACAGAATCATAGAATGGTAGGGATTGGAAGGGATATCAGAGATCATTGGGTCCAACCCTGTGAAAAAGCAGAATCACTTAGGGCAGGTCACACAGAAACACATTCAGGGAGGCCTTGAAAGTCTCTAGAGAAGGAGACTCCACAATCGCTATGACCACCAGGTCCAGTGCTCCATTACCCTCACAGTAAAGAAGATTTTCTTCCTGTTGAAGTGGAACTTCCTGGTTTCCAGTTTGTATCTGTTGCTCCTCAGTCTGTTGCAGGACACCATTAAAAAGAGACTTGCACTTTCTTGACACCACCCTTTAGATATTTGTAAACATTAATAAGATCTCTTCTAAGTCTTCTCTTTTTCAAGCAAAACAGCCCTAGGTGTGTCCGCCTTTCCTCGTAAGACAGATCTTCCAGTCCCTTAATCATCCTCGTAGCCCTCCATTGGACTCTGTCTCCTCATTCTTGAACTAGGGAGCCCAGAACTGGCACAATACTCCAGATGTGGTCTTACTAGGGCAGAGTAGAGAGGGGAGGAGGACATCCCTTGATCATTTTTACATCACACACAAACATTCCCTAGAGATAGCTGTAAAAATGGTTCAGACTGAAACCAAAAATATAAGGTGTTCAAGTTGGTTGCTGATGCTTGTTTTACAACATCTGAGAAAGGCAAAAACTCAAAAGAGAGGTAAAAACATGCCTACTTTCTCAGTCCTTTTCTATTGTCTGCTTTGAATGCTCAGGCTGGCAGGCCCTTAAGGCTGTGTGAAAAGGTGATCAGCTCCTGAAATGAGGCTAAACGATTCCTTCCAAATATCATGGGAAAACAGAGTAATTTCCCTGAACATGGCAAAAAGATCATAGGGAGCAGAATTCTTTAGTTGGAAGCTGTCCATTTATTTCACAGTCCAGTTATGACAGTTTGAAATACAAATGGCTTTGCACACATATCAGCCTAGTATAAAACTAATGGCCCAACTCCATTTTGGACTGTTTGATCTGTTTGCTGGTAGGATCATCTGTCCTGATCAGTCTGCCCTGCAAATGAGGTGCCTAAACAAGTAAATACTCCACTCTGGTGAGACCCCATCTGGAGTACTGAGTCCAGTTCTGGAGCTCCTATTACAAGAAGGATCTGGATGTGCTGGAACATGTCCAGAGAAGGGCCATGAGGATGATCAGAGGGCTGGAGCACCTCTCCTATGAGAACAGGGTGTCAGGGCTATTTACTCTGGAGAAGAGAAGGCTCTGAGGTGACCTTATTGTGGCCTTCCAGTATCTGAAGGAGGCCTATAAGAAAGCTGGGGAGGGATTTTTAGGGTGTCAGGTAATGATAGGACTAGGGGAATGGAAAAAAAAAAACAGAAGTGGGTAGATTCAGATTGGATGTTAGGAAGGAGTTTTTCACCATGAGGCTGGTGAGACACTGAAACGGGTCGCTCAGGGAGGTGGTAAAAGCCCCATCCCTGGAGGTTTTTAAGGCCAGGCTGGATGTGGCTCTGAGCAACCTGATGTAGTGTGAGGTATCCCTGCCCGTGGCCAGGGGTGTTGGAACTGGATGATCCTTGAGGTCCCTTCCAACCCTAACAATTTTATGATTCCATTAAATACCACCAAATCCTCATGGTTGATATGGGTAATGTTTGCACAGCTCTTCACATCCATGAAATAGCTGTGTCCAGCCTAATCAATAGTGTGATGTTAATTAATTAGGTAAGGTAATAATCAATGTCTTCTGCTTGACATTATAACAGTCATTCTATTGGCATTATAATGGTGTCATAAGGGACTTATCCAGGAGACAGTCATTTGACCACTGTTCCAATCTCTGGAAGCTGGGCTCACCAGTGTATATTGGACATAGGAAGAAATGCTTCCGGTAAATTCCTTGCTTTCATTCCTGTGCTGCAGAACAGTAGTCACTGCAGATGTAATTGCATGAGGTCTTTCTTCATGAGCAGTTTTGAGCAATCATGTTGTGCCTCCTGCTCTTCAATCTTGTGCTTCTGAGCTGATGTCCTGAGCAAAACATGGCTTGTTGAGTTTTCCGAGGTAACCTGGAGATAAAACTCTTTGTTGGTGATCATTCAGGTTGAGCTGCAAAGTGATTTTTACCACAGGTATTCCTCAGCACGCCACCGTCCTGAAGGGCTAACAGCAAATCATTGTTCCTGGTGACAAAACCAGCCACCCTGTACAAAACATCATAAGACCTATTGTCTAACCTCAATGATGCTAGGGCATTTATATTTCTCTTCTCTTTACTGAGTTCCCTTTGGCTTTTGTTTCAGCTCTTCACAGCCTCTGTCAGCAAGATATCAGTAAGATATCTGATAATCTGGTTATTTGTGTTTCAAGAATCACAGAATTAACCAGGTTGGAAAAGACCTTTGAGATCATCAAGTCCAACCTATCACCCAACACCATCTAACCAAGTAAACCATGGCACCAAGTGCCTCATCCATCTTATTTTAAACACTTCCAGGGACGGTGATTCCACCACCACCCTGGGCAGCCCATTCCCATGGCCAATCACTCTTTCTGTGAAGAATTTCTTCCTAACATCCACCTAAGCCTCCCCTGGTGCCCCTTGAGGCTGTGTCCTCTCGTTCTGTCACTGGTTGCCTGGGAGAAGAAATCAAAAGCCACTACTCTGTTCCTCACTGGCTGCTCCTCTCCTCAACAAACATATTCATCCACTCGTTTGCATGCCAGCAGCACTGGGATGTGGGATTAGTTAGATGCATCAGGCCTATACATCTGAGGCCATGAGTAAAGCTGAAATATGGGCAACAACAAGCCAAGACTGGTGCTGCTGCACTCAGAGAACAACACCCCTCCAGCCAGCAGTGCTGAGACATTGGCAGGGCCCACTGTTACTGATACAAAGAAAACCAATCCCAGCCAAAACTGGACTCTTGGCACATTTGTAACTGCTGAAAGAGTTATACAATTTGGAAAAAACAAACAAACAAACAAACAAAACGTTTTTAGGCTGGTGGGGAAAAGGAGCCTTCTGCCTACACAAAACCTGTCATACATCTTGTGCATAGACATCTGTATTTTAGTAATGCTAGTGACACAGCTTTCTTTGTACATGTGCTGTAACAAGAGAGAGTTACTGGGAATGGATAACCAGCTGGAAGAATGTGGTCAGGCCTGAACTTTCAGGTCCATTCACGCCTGTGAATTAATTTAGCTTACCATTTTACCATCTTAAGTTACGAAATGTTCATGCAAAGCGTTAACAGCTAGAGCAATCCAAGAGACAGTCTATCACGCCAAACTCTAACCACTAGGCAGTAATTAAGCTGTCAGTTACAAAACATAACGTTTGTGGTATTTCCCAATGAAGCAACAGTCAGTGCCATGTGTCAAAAGGAGAGATTGGTTCAGACGGGTAAAAGTTCTTTTGTTTGACATCTCCCGACTTTGTTTCTGAGTAAATGAAAACTGTGTACCATTGTGCCAGTGAACTCTGGTTTGAAAGATCGTACAGAGACATTCTCAGTGAAAGCCCACAGATAAAACAAAAATTTACTAAGAATACAGTAAATATTTTTTCCCCTTGCATTTCAACACAGCAGCAGATTCTTACTCATCTCACTGCCTGAGTCCTCAAGGCATTCCTTTAACACGTAGCACCAGCAGGATTTAAACCTGGCAACATCCTGAAGAGTTTGGTGCAGCCTTTTTGATGGCTATTCAAAATAAGGGGTGTGCTAAGTCCAATATTTTTGAATCACCACCATGAAAGTCATGTGGCCAGATTAATTTTCAGGGTTAAAAGATTAAATCAATGGTTCACTAGATCAGGGGCTCAGAGTGTGCTTAGCTGTCAGTGTGCCTGTATATTTTACTTTTAGATGTAAGGCAATCTTTAACTCACATTTACCCACTGACAGCTCCACAGAACCTTCCTTCTACCGGGGAGAGGTAGAAAATAAAGATGTGCTTAAATCATTGCACATTGTTTTATTAACATCAAATAAATAGATAAAGAAAACGTTTAAGCTCCAGTGTTGGAACAGCAAATGATGCTCACTTTGGGTGACATAAACAAAGACAGTGATATCTTACATTCAACCACACCACTTGTGGCTCATGAAGCAGCTTGTTTGCAGCTGAACTGTCCAACCTGACAGTAGGAAAAAATCTCACAACCCTGCAACTAACCATTGCAGCAGGTATTTGAATGCTACTGATGAAACCTTTACATTTATGAGATTAAGAGTTACTGAAAACACGACTGTACAATTTTCAGCAGTGAACAAGCTGACTCTTATAATGAGCAAAAAGACCCCAAAACCCAAAAAAAACCCAACAACCCTGTGGTCCTTCCTTGGTGCAGAGAACTGTGGTATTTCTCCTGAGAATATCCAAGTGAGCCTGCAGGTTTCATTTCAGGTAGCAACAAAACTCACCTTGGGAAGAGAAAGAATTAATAAAGATCAATATCTTTCTCTGTAGTTTTATTTTATATTTTCAATATTTTATTTTTCCTTAAGGAAACTTTTGGAATTGTGCATATGACATTCTGAGCTTTTATTTAAAGTGGACACCTCTGTAACTAGAGTTCTTGCTTGTAAGTGTGCTTAAATGTCTGACAACAAAAGGATCTCCCTGAAAACATGTGAAAAACGTTTTGGTTTTTTTAAAATGGTTTTTGAGTACAGATAGACAGTTCTCAGCCTCACAGACTCACTGATGCACAGAAACTGTGCTCATAGATGCAGTCATGACTTTAGCTGCTAAATAAATAACCAGGGGCATTTTCTAGCTTGATATACTCAGAAGCCAGCATTAATGCTTTGGCATTTACTGCCAGGAACAACCAGGCCACCCACTGTAGCTGTTTTAAAGGCAAACAGATACAGCTCTCAAATACCAGCAAGCTGTAAGACAATGTGAGTAGTTTTACTGCCTTTCACAAGACCAGCATAAGCTGCTAATGTCTGTGTTTTACTATCATAAAAATAGATAAAGAAAACATTTAAGCTCCAGCATAGGGATAGTAAATGATGCTCTCAGAAATGTTTATTTGGAGAAACAGTGGCTCAGACATTCAGATACTATATAGACATTTGTGAATTTCTTTTCATTCCTCAACATGCCTTTTTTTTTTTTTTTTCAAATGTTATCAACCCATCCAGAGTCATGATAAACTTAATCAGATATTCATCAGGTACTTAGGAGCATATTCTGTGAAATCCCAGATAAGCCAGTAAATGCAGCAAAGGACAAAAAAGTGCTATTCAAATATTCACTGAAATTGCAAACACAACAACAACAACAAAAGATTTTGTCTATGGTATTTAAACAGTCCCAGTATCAGCACAGAGAGGTGTTTTGCAGGGAAAGGCACTTGCACCCACAGCATCATTTAGTGATAGAAAGTTATATTACCTCCTTTTTCATAGAGCAGGAAAGCAAGCACAGAGTTCTCAAGTCTTTTAGTAGTACTTTGAGCCATTGTTTTTCTATTATAATTAGATCCATACAACACAAACAATTTGGGGGAATTCTTTCGTCTTCCAAATGAGGACCAAAGAAGAAACATATAGAAAGAGAGAAAGGGAGAAATGTGGGGAGAGGTTCTGAAAGAGACAGAAAACACATCTGATGCGACTTTTCAGTGCAGTATGGTAACAAGAAAAAGTTTAATTACAAGCTGTGGGGCATTAGATCATGGAGAAGAGAGATTGTTCACATGGTGCTGGTAAGACCACACCTAAAAGAACCACTTGGTTTTTGAACAACTTACTATAAGGATGACTGTGCCCAACTGGAATGGATTTGGAGAACAGCAAAACAATTATTAAATGTATGAATTTATAAGGAAAGATAAACTGGCTAAATATATACAAAACTTGGCTATGAGATACTTAAAGGGAGACATTAACTGTATGTTAGTACAGCATTCAAAGGCGTATATGCCAAAGAGGCTGTAAATTCTTATGAAATATTTAGTGAGATATCAATAGGATAGAGTTAAGACTAAAGAAATGGAATAGTCTAGAGTATTAGTGCTTGAGAAAGGAGTGGCCCTCAACCAGGTAATAGGTGAATACAATCTTTAGTTTAACTGCCATATTATCTGTCTGTAGTACATGTGTCTAGGACAGGGAAGAGAAAGGAAAGTGGTACAGATGATTTAACTACAAAATTATTCTGAGGTGAATAACGTGTGAACAAATGGCATGGTCACTGTGTGCAAACTCATCCATCTTTTTTGTAAACAAAGTGTTTTTTATAAGGACCATAGCATTTAGTTACCAAAGTTGGAGGTTTCCACCTTCCAATTTGTATGTGTGCAAACTCTGATATAAGCCTTTCCATTACTGGTTTACATCTGTAGAAAGTACATATGCAGTGCAACTGAATAAACTCACACTGTTCAGTGGATTTAAAAGAATTCCTACTGGATTTTCTAGTATGAGAAAAAAAAATCTCCAGAGGTTTTTCTCTTGTTTCCACGTGGGGTGGATGAATCTACACAAACACAGAGATCCCAAACTCATTTAATCTCCCCTCATTCCCTGGCAAAGAGAACTCTGGAGATCTTTGGTTCTGCTAAAAAAATAGACTTCATCCATTTCCTCTGTGCTGTTACGGTTTTTATCTACGATATTTTGCGTGGAAGTTGCCAAACAACATCTGTGTTGCTCATGAAAAACAAATGAAAATGTTTTCAATTAGTTTATATCAGCACAAAAATATATTTTCATGTGAAATAGTTCTTGTTCTAGCAGCTATCTGATGAAGAATTGACTCACAAACATGTGAGTCAGAACTACTCCTCCTGGCATTTTGCTGCCTTGGGTGAAATACCAGCCCAAATACCCATGCAGTTCTTTATCATATTTGACAAGTTAATTTGGGAGTGCATTCTATTCAGTCAAAATTTCATGAAATAATTTATTTCCTTTGGTTCTGCTCTGCTTTCTACTCTTACCCTTTTGTGTTCAATCAGCTTCATGCTTCAGCATGTCTCTTTCTCATCATTACACATATTTCCTTAGGATATTACAATTATTTATACCATGCAGCCTCTCTTCATGTGTTTCCTTCCTTTTCATTCCCATGCACTGTTTTACTGGAGTTTCATATCGCCTGGTCTGAGCTATCCATCTCTCACACGCTGTCACCTAATGATCCTTGAGTTTCATGAATGCACTTACCCTGAAAAAGATAGTGTTCTGCACCTTGACACTTTTAGGGCCTGGGATGAGGGAAGAATTAGAGTGACCTGATGGTGAAGGAAAGTACAAAGAGACCTAAAGAGGGAGATAAGAAAATAGTTTGAGCTGCAAAATCTCCTTATTCCTGTTTTCATTTAATTTGAACGTTTCTCTACACTTGTGCTTTAGTATCTGTAGTCATTGCTTCCTATCTTTGAAATGCTACCTCTCCAAATATCAAGCCAGTGTTCTTTCAGTCCAGTTTGCTGGTGCTGTAGCAGGTGAGCACTCCTTCTCTCTCCTTCACTTCGGCAGGAAAGATTGTACAGATAAAAGTTTCCTGACCTTATTCATTGCAGGAATAGCTGAGACATGGCAGTAACAGGTATTTAACACACAAATGCAATCTTTTGGAACAGCTTTAAAGTAGTTGCTGGCAGAAAAGCTCTGCCTCATCCCAAAGGATTTCAGTTAAACAAAACACCCAGGTTCACGATCTAGAATATAAGGTTGTGAAATTGCTGTGACAGCACAAAGTCACAGAGTGGTACCTTAAACTTCAGGTTAAGGGCCTGAAATTCTCGCATGTCCTGCAAACAGAAGACCTTTCCCAGACTGTCCAAAAAGCTGAAGCTTCTGCCATTCCTGCAAAGGGACCAGAAGCAAACAAACTTCACAAAGACTATGCTGCTTTCCTGTCCTTTGCTATAAAGTTTTCCCTGCTGAAACCTAGCAAGCCAAAGTAATCCTTTGTATGAGTGCAAATTTACACTGCAAAGTCAGGAGCATTCCAAAGAATGGGAGTTGTGATACACATAGAGTATGCATGAGAATACACATACACAAATACATATGCATGTGCAATATATGTATATTAAACCTTCTGAGTATTTGTCTAATTAAGAGAGTGTAGTTTAAAAATTAAGAAGGCAGAATATTCAGTCATTGCTTTGCTCTTCTTCTTTCCTAACTTAATTTCTCCTGGTTCACTTTCTGCAGTTTTCAGCAGATGTTTTTGTGTGTGAAAGTGAGACCTTAAAATTGCTGGATAACCAAATTCAGGCTGCCTAGCAATACTGTGAAATGTAATGCATGAGAAATAGGATGCAAACTGATTACAAAGACATTTCAAAAGTATCCAGGAGTTTGGGAGTGTAAGTATTTTCCTCAAGCACCGTAGAAGAACTTAACTGTGTTTTAGATGGAACATATTACTGAAGTTCCGTTGTTCTCTGACTTAGTTTTAGAAAAAACACTGAAGAAAATCTGAGGTCTCTTCAGGATGCACTCATTTTTGGTTTTGTAGTTGCAGCTGTCCACTGTGATTAAGGAACTTGGTCTCCAAAGGTCCCTTCCTACCCTTGCCATTCTGTGGATCAGTTCCAGCCTCCATTTACATGTGCTGAAATAGCAAAATTCTTTTTTACTGTGTCACACGGTGGTGCCTTTAATGAAATGCATGAATTTGCCTTTAATGAAATGCATGAATTTGTGTCCTGACTTGACATTGAGATGGGAACAGAAATAAGAGAGGAAGATATGCATTGTTAAAATTCCTTCCTGTTATTTTGTAAACTAAGTTACAGTAAACTTTATCTATGAAACTGTGTGTATGACTTTCATTTCAATATTGGATCCTAAACAGTGCTTCAGCTGAGCAGATTCTTACAGCCTCAAGAAACACATAAAACTGACCTTCACACCTGCAGCAAAGGACACAATCTTCTATCATTTATAACAGCACAGTGAGCAAGACATAGCTGTTTATAGCATTCAGAAGAAGTAATTCAGCATAAACCACAATATATTCAAAAGGAAATGAGTATACCAAGGGCACTGGGCTCACTGACTTTGCCAACGTGAATAGGCTTTCCTCATGGGAATAACTCTGTTGTCCTCACTAGGAGGGAAGTATCTTCCAGACACTGAAGAATGCAAGGAATGCTACAGAAATAATTTCTTTAATGCTACAGAATGCTACAGAAATAATTGTTAGTTTGAGGTGTATTTGAAAGCGTGTGTTATAGAAAGCAAATACCTGTCCCAATTAAAACTCTTCCAGATCTGAATCTTTGTTGAACCTATTATCAAAACATGACTAGAGGTCAGCTGTGAAAAGAACCTTTCTTACTACTGTTCTGAAACATGTCTGCAACAAAGCAAGGGATGTATGAAACTTTTAACTGCCTGCCAGCAGGTACCATCAACTACTAAATTCTCGGCACAGCTAATGACATCACCAGGGAGCACGATTTAGGTCAAAAGCTTGGCAGGAGGTACTGGCAACTGTTAAATCAACAGTATTCAAAACTGGAAAACCAACATGCTTTCTACCATCAATTTTAAAAGAGAGCTTACTATGCCTTAAACACAGCAGCAGGTTTAATAGAAAAGCAGACATGTTTACGGTTTCAGATTTACAACAAGGCTTATAAACACCTTATTACTCAGAATCCAGTCTACTGCCCTAGAAACTAAGAATGTAACTTTGTTGAGCAGAAGGATTTGTTGACACAAATGTCTTGCCTAAATTTGCCGTTGTGGTTAACCAAAATACATTTACCACTGAGAATGTAAACAAAAGCAAACAAGATGCCTCTTCTACCACAATACAGTAAGCTTGAAATTGGCCAAGCCTAATGCAAAGGCATAAATATGCTTAATGTTTATGGAACTTTTCCAGAAGCTATTTGCCCTGTTAGGCCTAATGTCCTATATGAGACCTACTGAACGAGAATGTGTTTTCAGTGTTACGTGTACTTAAAGACCTCATCAAAAATATTCAGAGGAGCTGCCATGAATACCACTGTTAACCATGATGCAAATGAAATGGGTAATGGTTTACTCTTGCATCAACGTGAATAAATCAGTTCTGTCCCATATAGTATGTGTACACAGAGAAATTAACAGACAATTAGCATGATAACTCTAATGGAAACACAGATGGCACTGAAAGAAAAGTAGCTCTTAAATTTGCAGGAGAACTGAGAAACTGGGAAATCAAGTCTGGTGTCTGAACTTCTGTTGAGGGTTGCAGGATCTTACGCAGCTGCTTCTTGAGAGAGTAATCAAAAGCATGCCCAGCATTGTCTAGTGCTCAGGGAGAAGCTCTACCTCATGAGGAGACTCCTGATGTCCAGTCTCAAAGGAGAAGGAGGAGGAGATGGAGGAGAGTGAAGACAAAAAGCAAAAGGGGGAAGCTACTGAGAAAAAAATAAAGCTGTAATATATTAATTTCAATATATAGCTTTGAGGTGGATCAGGTGGTTTTGCAAACTAAGAAATCTTGAAAGACTTCCCTTTCATCTCAATTGTCTTTATGTCAGGTTCATGTTTTAACATTCCATTAATTCTATTTTAAAAATTAACCATAACCCATTAAAAATAGTGTTGAGGACCAGCATTCAGTGACTTTTAAAAAATATGTGTTATTAATTTTTGCTCCAGAACACATCAATGTAAGTGGAGGTTGAACATAAAAATGAGTTTGTTTTCTTAGCAGAAATCGTTTCTTGGAGTATAATAACATGCACATCTGTGAGCAAGACTGAAGCCTCACATCAGAAGTGTTACAATTAATAATACAAAAGACTCTGCAGCTGTTGAAGGGGGAAAAAATAAAAAGGTCAAAGTATTAATATCATGTGATTACTCAGTAAGGCTATGGTTTACACTGCGCCACAAATCAGCATGGAAATTTTGCCCAGGAATCACAGATTCCTTCAGAGAAGACCCCTGCGGTGCAGCTGTAATCTGTGACGATGTGTAACAGAACCACTCAGTGGAATAATGCCAACAAGTAGTAGAAGTTTTCCACTTCCACAAAAAAAGCCTGGGGCTCTGATTTCTGCAGCTTTTACCTCCTTTGTCTGGTGTGCGTTTGTTTGCTTGTTTCTTGGTGGTGGTGACTGAAGAGAGGTTACGTTTCCAGTTACTCTGCCGTTAACTATATTGTGCAAAAAACTTGTTAACAACGTTTCTTACATTATATCCTGAGAGAATCAGGGATTAGGAGTTGCTTGTCACATGGCTCATTTGTGGAATATTATCACTGCCCTGAGATGTCATTCTCTCATGACTCTAATGTTTAGACATAGCACTGTAAACACTTCATACAATTATAAAATAAACCAGATTCAGTTCTGTTAGAAGTGCTCACATGACTGGGTATTGTATGTGGGCTAAACAGCAGCAGCTTCTGGAAAAACTCCAACGAGGAAGGAAATGGTTGGCTGACCATGTTTAAGTATCCTGATTTCCAGTTGTACCTTTCCATGCTGAAAAGTGTTTATACTCGTTCCACAGACTTTCTCTGCTATTTTTTGTAAAAATAGCAGACTGGCTCAGCTAGTCAGTGTCATAGTAAGGTAACTCTCAATAGTTTTTGAAAAGTTGTGGTCATCTGGGGAGATTCTTGAGAAACAGAAGAAAGAAAATGTCACTCTGTCTTCAAGGTCAAGAAGGAGGATGTGGAGAGCTGCAAGGCTCACCAGCCTCAACTCAGTCCCTGGAAAGAAGCAAGACCTTACCCCTTTTAGTTTGAAGGTCAGAATCCTGTGACAATTAAGGTACAGAAAGATAGATCTGATAAATCAATAGCAAGTAACTTCACTGATACAGTCTTCAACTCAAGAAGTCCTTAGCTACTAGTTTCTGAAACCTTAGAGCTGGCTGAAGAGAAAATCAGCCTATACAAACCATTCTTACACTCTCTTCTTAAGCATTCATTGCTGCTTTCTGTTCCAAACACGACAGCACAGCAATGCTTAAATAATTCATCACTATTTACAAGCTACTAGGCCAAACCCAATCAATCTCTCAACTGTAGCAGAAAATTGGTCAGTTAGCTAAAGCTGTGAGCTACTTTTTCTTGAAAAAATAACACGGAAAGAATAAAAACAGATAAGAGAATGAAAATATAGTAATTAGAGCAAAAGCATTTGTATACTGTTTCCAAAACAAAGAGTTAAAGCATTTTCTTTCAAATTTTGGCAAGAGAATTCAGCTTTGAGAGTTAACTCTTTTTGAAAAACAGGAGAAGGGGGAAGATTTTTCTGCAGTGTTCATATGACACAATAATTACTATCCTTTAAAACGTTTCCTCAGAGACCTCTACTTTCTCTGAATCCTGTAGGTAAAGTAGAAACATCAGTCTCTGTGTACATATTCTGAAGTAGTGTTTCAGGCTTTAAGCACCTCTGGGATTTTGCAGTCTGAGTTTTCCCTTGTATAGGAAAAGGAGATGTGGGTTGTATGTCAGCATAAAAACTAAATTTGCTGTGGGGGTGAGGTGTTTGTGTAGGTGTTTAGGCATTATGGTTTTGGTTAACAAGACTTTTGATTTGGGGTTAGTATGGTTGGCTTGATGACTTTATTAGCAGTTTCTTGGAATTTAACTATTAATTGATAGAAAATGCAGCTGAGCAGTTCTCACTTTAAATTTTTGCATTAAGGAAATAACTTGCTTATCATGGAAGGAAACAATTCAATTTTTAACAAACTGTGGAAAATACACTTACAAAATGATTGAATCACTGATTTTTTTTTTTAATGTTAACCTTTGGGGAGCATAATTTAGGACTGATTCACCTGAGGATAATTATTCCTTTCTATGTGCTTTTCCAGGTTAAAATATCTGAAAAGTATTCCCATGAACACACTCCAGCCTGGTTTTTAAGAACACATACTTGATTCAAACTCCGCTGAAAACAGCCTGGTTTTCAGTGGGATCAGCTGATCTTGGCAGGGCTCCCTGCTTTACAAGCTCCAGATACTGAAATAAATAATTTACCTTTAACCTAGGATCTGGCTTATTTTTGAGACACTTAAGAAAACATATCTTTGTTGGGCTATCACCTTTCCACATTCCGTCATCTGCCAAAGATCTCTGGGAATGTCAAGTGTCTTCTTCTGGGGCATATTTCCAGGGGGCATGCTTTTAGCCATAGCACATTGGGATATTTTTATACCTAACAGATGATCCACGTGTCAGGTGCACCTAAGTACTAGATCATAGTGATAACTGTGAGACATCTGCAGAAAAGCTGACAGGCAGATCAACTGCATGTTTTGTGTTTGATATATGAGTCTTCATTAATCATGTTCAGAGTTGTTTTTCATCGTACAGAACAGTTCCAGCCCACATGGTGAATCCAGTACTTTCTCAAAAGGCAATAAAGCAAGTTGTTCGTGTTTTCTTTTTCAATTATTTTACTTTTTTCCTGGAAAAATTTATTACGTGGCATCCAATGATGATGTCTTGATCAAGATATTGCAGACAAATGTGACTCAATATGCTAAATTTAGAGACAGGAAAGCTGTCTCTAAATCTGAATCTCTGAACACCTCTACAGAGCTTGACAGGATCTCTCATATGAGGTTGCCTTCTTTCAGGCACAGTTAAATGTGCAATCCAATCTATCTACTTTTGGTCATTCTGTTGACAGTGATCATTGTGATTTAAAAGTTAGAATATGGATTTTCACAAAGGGCCATTAATAATGTAATTATCTTTTATCAATGATTGTCCCATGCACATTTTGAGAATACAAATTGATATAGAACACATGTTCCAGTGAAAGACACCTTTAGGATATTGGTCAGGCTGCCTCCTACTTACAGAGGGAATAGATTGAGTTTCAGGGAGAAAGATGAAATATTCACAGAGGAAATAGGCTGCAAAGGCAGCGCTGGCTGGAACAACGAGCATATTCCATAAGAAAAAGTGGGAATACATGTGCACAGCCCGAAACTCCAAACACCAGTGGTCAAGAGAGTACTAGCCAGCCAGATGCTGGAATGGTGGGCCTTTCTTAGGAAAAAAAAAAAAACAACATGTGGAATAAAAAGCGTGAAGTAAATCTGGGACATGTTAATGAGCTTCGTAATTCCCCTGCACATCCTAGGGGTAGCACTGTATTTCCCACTTGGACTTTGAGAGGCAAGATGAAAAGCTCGTAAGACAGGGAAGTGTGATAGTAGGTGCAGAAGTGTCTTCCAGTAATTGCTGGTGACACTCAAAGACCCATTAAAGAGCCCAGGCAAAGTGTGCCAGCTGTTAGCCTAAATTGCAGGTTTTTTTCCTACTGTGAAAATGGGAAATTCAAATTAATACTATTTCATCAATATAAAAATCAGACTCTTTTTCATAACAAGAAGGACCCTACGCAGTCACAGGTTGCACATGAGTTAGGCTAACCAAGGTGCCAACCCTTAAAATAAATCTGTACCTGGTCTAGAGAACTTCCTTTGCAGCTTGAGTCAGAGCAAATAAGTTTCAAGCCATGACAGCATAGAAGTGAAGCTAAATTAACTCATTTACCAGCCTCCATTTTCTGCTACGTATTAACATTTACAAACTGTATTAATGTATTTTCATTAATAACATGATTTTTTTTTTCATAGATTTAGTGCTATCTGTGAAGTGTTGTCTGTGAAGCTATGGAGAAGGTGCTTGTGCTACTAGCTACTTCATGTCTGTGCTCCGAACACTGCAGGGGCTCCCAGCTTGTTTCTTGGCATAATTGGAGTAGAGTTGCTATAGGAAAGAGGGAAAACAATGCCTCAACCTTAGAATATTTTTTCTTTTGGTTTTGAAATTACTCATATATTCCTACATTAAATATGTGCAGAGAGATCTCTTTGGTGTTGGCTTGGTTTCTTTTCTTTTCATTGTTTTGAAAGAGAGAAAATAAAAGTTACTTCAAGATGACCTGTTGAAGACTGGCCTGATTTTCATATGCCCTTTTATTAATTAAAGACTAGTACTTCTAACACAGAGAGAGAGGAGCACTATGAATCACATCAGATGATCGAATCAAATCAAATTTGTTAATCAAGACACAAAGGTTCAGTTCAGTGCAAGAAGCCTTCCAGGAAAGCTAAAAAAGCTCTTGTATTCAGTATCACTCTCCTGCTTTACCAGTAGATGTCTCTGTGTCAGCTTCTCCCTCTGTCTTGCCTCTGATAAAAAAAAAAAAATCTCCATTTGGACACCACGTTGTTAAAGGATGCCTAACATTTTTCACTGCACCTTCTAATCTGTGTCTATATCCAAGTGATTTTGAAAGAAATGTGAGGAATCTAGTTTGTCTAGATTGTTTTAAAGTGTAAAATAAGATATTTTTATTAGTCAAACTACGAGCTATTCAATTAGTAATAATTAGGGTATCTTCATCTTTAATAGCTATGTTTTATTTATGAACTAATCTAATGAATGATATGCTAATTTATCAGAAGGACATCACAACACAACTATTGATATAAGGAAAGACTGAGCTGACACACAATAAGACAAGCCCCACAGTAAAAGTGGTTCTGAATGTCACATCATTTCAAGGCACTTCTATTTAAAAATAATAGTAATAATTAAAAAATCACCATAACACAAATATCATTCCTTCTAAATGTTAAGTATCTTTACAAAACTGCCTGACAAAACTGGCTTTCCAGTATCTGAAGGGGCCTACAAGAAAGCTGGGGAGGGACTTTTTAGGCTATCAGGTAGTGACAGGACTAGGGGGAATGGAATGAAGCTGGAAGTGGGGAGATTCAGGCTGGAAGTGAGGAAGAAGTTCTTCCCCATGAGAGTGGTGAGAGCCTGGAATGGGTTGTCCAGGGAGGTGGTTGAGGCCCCATCCCTGGAGGTGTTTAAGGCCAGGCTGGATGAGGGTCTGGCCAGCCTGATGTAGTGTGAGGTGTCCCTGCCCGTGGCAGGGGGGTTGGAACTAGATGATCCTTGTGGTCCCTTCCAACCCTGACTGATTCTATGATTCTATGATTCTAAAAGAGGCTACTAATCAATTCCAGCTGTATTTGAAGTTCACACACATAGATGGCAGTCTGTCAAATACACAGATTTTTTTTTTCTACTGCTGATAACATTATTCTTATTAGCGCCTGATAGGGTGCACCAATCCTGCATCCAGAGGTTGTGCTGACTGTGTTGGTAAAGCTGTGAATGACAGTCACATGCCACTGTCAGAGATGTAAGTACTTCAGGGGAAGGCTGAAAATGGAAGGACCTTCTCTGAGTTCCTTCATTGATGTCTTTCTTCACATGACAGGGACTGGCAGTGTTGGCAACCATCTAAGAGGAAAGGGAAGTAAGGAAAGAGCAAAGAGCCTTCCCACAGCAGGAAGACAGGAGTCAGGAAACCCTGTTTTACAGGGATGATGATCATAGAATCATAGAATCAGTCAGGGTTGGAAGGGACCACAAGAATCATCTAGTTCCAACCCCCCTGCCATGGGCAGGGACACCTCACACCACATCAGGCTGGCCAGAGCCTCATCCAGCCTGGCCTTAAACACCTCCAGGGATGGGGCCTCAACCACCTCCCTGGACAACCCATTCCAGGCTCTCACCACTCTCATGGGGAAGAACTTCTTCCTCATGTCCAGCCTGAATCTCCCCACTTCCAGCTTTATTCCATTCCCCCTAGCCCTATCACTACCTGATAGCCTAAAAATCCCTCCCCAGCTTTCCTGTAGGCCCCCTTCAGATACTGGAAAGCCACAATAAGGTCACCTCGGAGCCTTCTCTTCTCCAGACTGAACAGCCCCAACTCTTTCAGTCTGTCCTCATAGCAGAGGTGCTCCAGCCCTCTGATCATCCTGGTGGCCCTTCTCTGGACACCTTCCACCATGTCCATATCCCTCTTGTAATAGGGGCTCCAGAACTGGATGCAGTACTCCAGGTGGGGGTCTCACCAGAGCTGAGTAGAGGGGGAGAATCACCTCCCTTGACCTGCTGGCCACACTTCTCTTGATGCAGCCCAGGATCTGGTTGGCTTTCTGGGCTGCAAGTGCACACTGACAGCTCATGTTGAGCTTCTCATCCACCAGCACCCCCAAGTCCCTCTCCTCAGGGCTGCTTTCCAGCCAGTCACTGCCCAGCCTGTATTTGTGCTTGGGATTTCCTTGACCCAGATGCAGGACCCTGCACTTGGTCTTGTTGAACCTCATGAGGTTGCCTTGTGCCCACCTCTCCAGCCTGTCCAGGTCCCTCTGGATGCCATCCCTTCCCTCCAGTGTGTCTGCTGCATCACACAGCTTGGTGTCATCAGCAGACTTGCTGAGGGTGCACTCAATGCCAGTGTCCATGGCACCAACAAAGATGTTGAGCAAGACTGGTCCCAGGACTGATGCCTGAGGGACTCTGCTTGTCACTGGCCTCCACTGGGACATGGAGACACATGGTGATCATGATGATCACAAGCCTAAGAGAAGATAAGAGGAAATATAAGTGGAAAAAAAGGGATAACACAGGATTGGATACATTGCTTTATTTCATAATTTTGTGGGTTTAGAAAGATATCTGAGGATGAATGTGAGTTCAGCTTTTCCCTGAAGTAAAATATCTGGCAGTCTGATGGGAGTTGAAGGCCAGTGATTTTGGTACATTGCCTGGTCCTGAAGAAATTTAACAGAAAGGAAGTTCAAACTTCCTGTGACTGAAAAGTTTCCATCAGCTGAGTTCATCTGCCAGAATGTGGATGGTAAATGCAGAGACTCATATACCTACATACATTGAGGTGAGCTAAGGGCCCTATATATATACACGTACATATTTTTTCATTAAAAAGAGAAAGGTAAGGGAAAGAAGCAAAGAAGACAGAAAGAAAAAAAATAAAAAGGCATGACAGTAAATGACCTGTGGTTTGGAGAAGAATAGAGATCTAGTGAATGCTGTCTGGTAGTAAGCTAAGAATAACACAATGTGTAGCATGACCACTGCAATCTTTTGTTAGTATCATGAGCCATGTTTTCAAAGTTTAATTCTATTGTGAAAAAAAGTATCTAGTTTCTTCCACAATGTCTGAATGAACACACCTATTATTGCTTTAAGTGATCATTACAAGTACCTCTAGGACATCTCAAAAAAGATAACCTAAACTGTACCAGCAAGGCCTTCCACTTTCAGTTAATTTCCGAACAAACATGCAAAATTACTAAAAAACAGATCCTTAAGGAATTTCAGGAACAACTCCCTCAGTTCTCCATGGCATGCTGCAAAACACTACAGAAGACTACAGAAAAAATCAAGGGAATTTCTCCATTGAAACCTTGGTTTTGAAGACAGTACATGAACATTTAAAAAACTGGCTTCAAATCATGAGAGAATTAGGTGTAGAAATTAGAGCTTCCTGGCATAACACTTTCATGGAACACAGTCATTGTTTATGGAAAAACTGACCACAAGTACTGGATTTGTGAAAACACAGTACTTTCTCACAAATTAGGTCTTCTCTGTTTGAACTAAGAATCTTCTCTGAATTACTCTATCAAATTACATTTTTTTTTAAACCTTCCAGGTAATAGTTAAAAAAAAAAAAATTGTCTCAACCCACCTTCAAACATTTCAGAAACAGAAAACAGAACAACACCTCAAAGTTTCAGGCCACTTTGTAAATCTTCTGAAAGACACTGCATAAATGAGGATTTCAGTTTTAAACACCCAAAGAAGGTGTGTGTACTGTTTCAGTGCACTTAATCCTCAAACATTAAGTTGCATTTTAAACCTTCTCCCTTCTATTGATGACAAGCAGGAGTTTGTGCTCTTAGCCGGGGTGTCTCTGTTAGGAGTTAGCGTATGGCACTTACATGAGGTTCATACCCCGTTCACATGTTCAGGTTTCCTGGGTAAACAAACTGTATACCAATGACAAGATGGGGGATGAGAGGGGAGGTGGGAATAAGCAAAAAAATAGGCACTTAAGTTGAAGAGAGTCAAACAGTAGAAATCGTTAGAAATTGGCTGTTATACAGACATTGTTAGACATGATAGATTTTAGCATGTAATAACTAAGGAATTCAACAAGGTACAAAGAATAACTAAGCTTAGCCTCTGAGAAAAAATATTTATCATAGTACAGGAAAGAGTAAACTGCCAGTGACTGGACATTATACAATTTTTCATGTTAGTCAGTTTCTCTGCCAGTGAAAAGAGCCCCTTACATTTCATTCCATGTTAGTTCCCACTACTTCAGCTAAGTAAGAATCAGTATAAACTCTTTGTTCAAATGAAGATCAAACTTGTGAGTTCAAGTACATTCTTTAAAGGAATATGTCTATTTGTCTTTCTTTTCAAATATCAAGTCAGCTCCACTGCTATCCATTAGAGCCTTTTTATGAGTGTGCTCCTCTTGCCTCTTACTTAAAACAACATTTTGAAATACTTACTTCCCAAATATACTCAACTCCCTCAAAACTTCATCACGTGCATGTGCTCATTACATTTGCTTTTTTTCCTTTTTTCATCTCAATTCGCAGCCTTGTCTTCTGACTACTTCTAACTCACACCTCATATGCTTGGTAATACTAGAATACTTCCCCATTGTTTCACTTTGCAAAAATGTAAGCAAGCCTCTGTGTAATCCCACTGAAGTGGACTTCTCTCCTGTACCTATTTGAAAGCAATGGTTTCTGAGATCTTCATCATAACAAGTGGGTTCAGGGCTGAGAAAGTATCCTGCTGAAGGAAAGATGTGATGTGAACAGGGGCTAAACCCATGACATTTCCATCCAAAGCAAAAAGAGTTTGACCGCCTGTGATACAGTGACCATTTCTAAAGGAAAAGCAAAAATCTTGAAAAATACTTCTCATATGCAGGAAAGAAATGTAAACATTACAGAAATTGAAGGCTGTAGGTAGGAGCTTTAATTTGCTGTATTTAGAAACAGCTGAAGAGAAACATTTACGTGCTGCTTATCTGGCTAATTAACTCACGGTGAATAGCAGCAACAACTTAGCACTGTTCTTTTGAATTGCAATCATTACAATACTTGAAGTGCACAGAGCAAGACAGTAATAAAACTACGAATATGAGAGACTTAAAGTTTGTGCGTGCAACCAACTGATTGTAATCAGTGGCAACCAAGCAAGCTATGAAACACGGAGTCTTCCAAAGGAAGTAATGTCCTGAAGGGTAAAAGCATTAACATTTTATTTAATTCATTTAAATATTCATAGATCTCCTAATTACCTAGATACTTAGAACACTCTTTATGGTCAATGCATTTAGAAAAATTTTCATGGCACTTCTTTCTAAACAAAAACAAACAAACAAAAAAAAGAAGTGAGAAAAAGTAATCAGTAATCACTATTGTAAGGAATCTCCTGTATTAAAAAGAAATCCAGCTTTGTCCGTTCAAGAGCTCCCTCACTGACACTGCTTGACAACAAAACAGTGTAAAAGAAACCATGCTTTGCTTCTCTTTTATTACAATCATCTTTCAATGAATGAACCATCAGGCTGTTCCTGTCACTACTTAAAATTCTAAGTTACTCAAAAAGATTTTCCTTCTCGCAGCCCTGTGTAGTTGGTTTTCCCAGTAGAAGGTAAATATTTGCAATGTGTTCTCTCCTTGTCTTCTTTCTGCATGGTGTTCAAATTTCTCCCCCTTGCTTTCTCTCTCTTCCCCACCAATATTCCTACCACGTGTACAACCTTCTCACACAAAGGCCTTTTTTTTATTGTTGTTGGTTTTGCCCTCCATACTAAGTACAAAAATGTAAAACCTGCAGTTCTGGGTATGTTACCAAAGGAAACAGTTTTACTTAAAATCTTGTTTTTGCCAAAATATTTTCAAAGTATCTGGAGGGGAGTCAAACCACAGTGGCTCTCAGTTGTATTTCCTTTTACTATTTCCCCAGGTACTCCAAGCACAGCACTAAGTAATTATATACTCTTTCAGAAACAAAACAAAACAAAACACCCCCAAACAAACAAACAACCCCCCTCCAAAAAAAACCCCAAAAACCAAAAAAACCAGACCAACCAAACAAAAAAACCAAACAAGAGAGAGACTGCATGAGACAATTTCTAGGTTTTAGAACTATCCTTCTGGGGCCTGTGGGATGAACACAGGGCACACAGCTGCCAAACTTGAAATTCTTGTTTGTGTTAGGTGTTTCTGAAGACAGGAATCAAATACAATAGTTTGTACTAAACACACTGATGATGCTCAGCCTTTGTAAGGCTCTTTCAAATCTGTTCAACTTCTGAAAATTGGGAATGAGAGATTGAAATTATCTGTGATTTTACTTGATTTTGGTATCTGATCCTGCCTCTATTTCTGATTAACCTTTCCTATTATGTACATATGAATTATGAGTTAAGATATATATTACTCATAAAGCTTTAGTAATATAGTGGGGGGAAAAAGTTTCTGATACAGCTACATTTGCTGAATTAATTATATGCTATAACTGCTGTCATTCCATTTTGCGTGCCATCTAACTAAATCTTCTTATGTCCCAGACTTCAGCTTATATTGAAAACACAGCTGCAAGGCTTCCTGGTATAAGCCAAACACATATTGCTTGTGTACTGGGGGTCTTCCCACAGGCCACCTGTAGTCTATTATTTCAAAATTTTGTTTAATTCTTCTCAAGATATTTGTGGTCTTGCTCACGTCTCCAGAAGACTTATACCACATCCCCCTTCAGGAGTGCTAAGATCTTGAGAACACAGGCATGCTTTGGCATTAAGGATTCTGTCTGTTTCTCTTGACAGTTGATAAATTCTCTCCCATTAAAACTGCAAAACAAACACAGAAACAAACAAAAACCCAAAACAACCTGAAGTAGAAAAAGTTTTTTGTCCTTCATTATCCTCATAGAAAACTTAATGCAGGTGAATTCTTGTTGCATTTTCATTTCTTTGCAGGATCATAATTTCTGGGGAAGAGGGATATCAGATATTGCTTGCTGAAGAGGACATGAGAGACTGACCAAAGGAGCAGCAGAGTTAGCATAATTCACTTATTGCAGCCTGCAAGATACAGAGTTTAGGATTAGCCCCAGGAGGCTGTCTGTTGTATGCAGTGTGTACAGCTAGGGGTTTGTTGGATAGACCTTTTTGTGAATCAGCTGTCCCTTTAGGTCTTTAAGGAGCCAATGTTAGCAGATGGACTCTGTCTAATGGGTTTGTTAAGAGGAGATGACAGCTCCCTGGAGAACACATTGCTGCTATTCTGTATATGGACCCCACTGCAGTAATGTCTTACAGCCCTTAATATACCTCCTCAAGGGTTATTAATTTGGAAATGTGCACAAATAAACAACATATATACAGCTGGAACAATGTCTACAACACAGAACCTTTCACCTTAGGCTGGGATTCTCTCATCACATAGTGCTATAACCAATACTTCTCTCCAAAAAAGTGTAACAAAGAATTACCTATTCTGCAGTTTGAGTTGAAAATATATCCACACTTGGTGGGATGGAAACTGGTATGATTTTGTTCCATTGCTCTGCTGCTTTTGGCTGGGACAGAATTAATTTTCTTCATAGTAGCTAGTATTGGTCTGTGTTCTGGATTTGTGATGGAAATAGTGTGGATAATTCAACAATGTTTTAGTTACTACTGAGCTGTGCTTTCACAGAGTTAAGGCCTTTTTGGTTCATCGCACCCACTAGTGAGTGGGCTGGGGGTGCACAAGGAGTAGAAAGGGGCCACAGTGAGGGTAAATGACTCCAGGTGACCAAAGGGATATTCCATACCATATAATACCATGCTCAGCTTATAAAGATCAGGGAAGATGCAAACAGGCAACATTTGTAGTGATGGTATGTGTCTTTCCAAGTAAATAGTATGTGAGATGGAGTCCTGCTTTCACATCTCTAAACATCTGCCTGCCAATGGGAAACAGTGCACGAATGCCTTGTTTTGTTTCATGTGCTCGCAAGGCTTTTTTGCTTTACCTGTTAAACTTTTTTTTTACCTCAATCCATGCATTTTCTAAATTTCTTCAATTCTTTCCCCCATCCTGCTCAGGGGAATGAGTGAGTGGCTGAGTGGTGCTTAGTTGCTGTCTGGGGTTAAACCATGACAATTGCCCTGAGTAACCAAAAAAAGTGAGCCAGAGTGGAAATTATTCTCAACTACAAATACTGTATTGCCATACACTTCTAATATCATAATGTGTTACAATATCTTGTTGCTTCATTCTGGTATGTCAAGTCATTTGGTTGTGTTACTGAGAGTAGTCTGTAATCTGAAAACACATTTTGGATCTACATATGCAATAACTTTTGAGTCTCAGATCCTTGAGATTGCCATATTTGATCACTAGGCTCACAATGTAAGTGAAGTAGCCTCTTTTGGAGAACATATGGCCTATGGCAAAGTATCACAAGGACCAGCAAGTAGCATTGTTAAATCAGAGGAATACTTTTCATTTACTATTCCAGAAAGAATAAATAACCTGTTAATTCTGATCTCTAAAATGAAGATAAAAATCTTGCTGGCCATAGCAACTTGAAGGATTTACCAATACATAGTAGGCTGAACATGAGCCAGCAGTGTGCCCAGGTGGCCAGGAGAGCCAATGGCATCCTGGCCTGTATCAGGAATAGTGTAGCCAGCAGGTCAAGGGAGGTTATTCTTCCCCTGTACTCAGCACTGGTCAGGCCACACCTTGAGTACTGTGTCCAGTTCTGGGCTCCTCAATTTAAGAGAGATGTTGAGGTACTGGAATGTGTCCAGAGAAGGGCAACGAAGCTGATGAGGGGCCTGGAACACAAACCCTATGAGGAGAGGCTGAGGGAGCTGGGGTTGTTTAGCCTGGAGAAGAGGAGGCTCAGGGGAGACCTTATTGCTGTCTACAACTACCTGAAGGGAGGTTGTAGGCAGGAGGGGGTTGGTCTCCTCTCTCAGGCCACCAGCAGCAGAACGAGAGGACACAGTCTCAAGTTGTGCCAGGGGAGGTTTAGGCTGAATGTTAGGAGGAAGTTCTTCAGAAGAGAGGGTGATTGCCCATTGGAATGGGCTGCCCAGGGAGGTGGTGGAGTCGCCATCACTGGAGACGTTTAAGAGGAGACTGGATGAGGCACTTAGTGCCATGGTCTAGTTGATTGCTTAGGGCTGGGTGATTGGTTGGACTGGATGATCTTGGAGGTCTCTTCCAACCTGGTTGATTCTATGATTCCATGATTCTATGCAAGGAAGATGTACTCTTTGATAGAGTGGCAGATTATAAAACAAAAATATCAGCAACAAGTTGATGTTTGAGAGGTTCAGAATGGACATTAGAAATGCTTCTTCACTAGGAGGGCACTGCAGTAGTGCATCAGGTTACTCAGGATGTGGAATCTCCATTCTGGGATGCTTCCAACACTTCATCATACCAAATTCCTGTTTTGATCAAGTTTTAGCAAAAGTCCTGCTTGGACTGAGAGAGTGGAGTAGATGACCTTCACAGCTTCTTCCAGCCAACATTTCTATGATTTTATCATAAATAACAGTTGCAACAAATGCTAAGCAAAACAAAAGAAACAAGCAAGCTGGAACAACATAACAGCAAAAAACCCCAAATAAACCCCAAAACCAACCAAACAAAAAGACCCAACAACCGACCCCCCAAAAAACCCCCAAACCAAAACAACAACAAAACCCAACCCAAAAAAACCACCCAACACCCAAAAAACTGTAATTACAGTAGAATGAAAATCAAGTCCATCCACCTTTGAAGGGGAGATTGTAGGATGAAAAAAGAATAAATCTGTGAATATTTATGTTCTTACTCTGCTTCCACACCAGTGAAACTAACAACAGCTGATAAGGGATATTCAAGACCACCCCTAGAAAGGGGGCTTTTGGAAGCATTTTCCATCCAATCTTCCTAATGAATTCCCACAGTCCTCTGAATTTATCACAGGGACACCCAGTAACTCTACCAAAGAACCATAAATCAGATCACAGTTAATCACACCACCTAGGTATCTTTGATGTGGAGTCCACACTGGAAGCTAAATGTTGATGGCAGCAGAAGTGGGAAAGTAATGTTGACTTTTACCTAGATGTGACTATGCTGAAGTTCTTTATGAGATGTTTGGCAAATGCCTGCAATGAATAGTGACTTATGATTTGAATTGTACTCTTTCTGTATTCAAGCATGTTAATGATCCCCATAACAATTCAATTTCCTATGTTTTGCCCACTCACACAGGCACTTCCCATTTTCCCAAGGATGAAAGAGCCTGTATTTCCTTAAAAGTATTTATTTAAAAATATTTCAGCTGCTGTCTTCCTATTGGCTGCTAAGTTTAAGGAGAAAAATGTCACTCCATATTATTTTGCAGTTAGACTCCAAAATAAAAGAAAATATTCATTTTTCAACATCATTGCTTTTCTTGAAGGCACCCCAACTTTTAATTAGTCCCAAGTTGTTTCTTAATTTCTCCACATTTGTTCTTACTCTGTTTTATTATCATGAAGACAGGAAATAGGAGATCACTAAGATCATCCATTTCACTCATTTTTGGGTGGTTGAAGCCCAAGATAAACAAAAAGTGTCAAATATTTCAAATAAACTGAAAATACCTCTAGTATTTACCACCCACAGCTGAGGTCACATTTGCAGCAGTATCATGGCTGGTCTCAGACATGTTTAATGAATTATGTATAGTAACCCTATAGAAAGGAATGTTTAGGTTCTCAACAGTTACTCCTGAAAAGAAAAAATATGATGAGGCATTCTTTTAAATTAAGCATTTAATGCCTCAAGATAAATTTCGTGTATTCTTAGGTGTGTAAATAAGGTATTCATATTGCCTTGAACTGCTGAAAATGTGACAAGTCCTTGCATTTTATTGATTTCAAAAACTCACTCTTTTAATTTTTCATTTTGCTGATGCTATTTTCTTGTTTTCATCTGAGTTATTATTATAGGAAGCTCATTCTCTCTGTATTTCCTTGTCAACAGAACTCATGATTTGCTGGACTTCTCCAGTGCTCATCTGTTTTCCAGAGACTTTCAGATCTGTATTTAAGGTAAGAGGTTCAGAGCATTTAGATAAGTTTAGATGTGCTTCTCTAGATCCTCCTCCACACAGATAATGTGCTCTGGTCATCAAGAGTAGTGTGTTCACCTGGAACTGGAAGCTGAAGGAATTGTCCACCACCAAAAGACAAAAATCTTAAGCCAAAATTTACTGGTGACTGCTGAACCTCTAATTTATTCACTTAGTAGTTAGCCTGTGGTTGAATTGCCTTAATTAAATGGAGTCCAACACTTCAGTTGAAGTATGACAAAATCCCTGTCCTGTGAGTTACACACTTGATAACAGCTTTCACAGAAGCCAGTACACAGAACACCTACACAGCAAACAGGAGCCATGAGGAAGAAAGGTATTTTAACAGTCAGTTCCCTCTAGATTTAGGCACTGTCTGTAATACCACAACTGATGTTCATATCAGAATGTGGGTTAATAGTATTGTGATGGTTTTAAGACTGCCTTTTTAATTTTTCTTCACAAAGGTCGAGCAGAGAAAGAATGTAAATAAAATCACTATTGGGTGTAAGGAAGCAAAATAATGATTGTTCTAAACACTTCCATTGGAGAGAAAGAAATGTTTAAGAATCTCTACCCAAAACAAGATACAGGACAGTGGGGCAATCAGGCAGTCTTTCAGTCCATCTTCTCTCAGTCTGCCTGCTTCTTCTCTCTCCTGGCTGAAGATAACACACATACTGACCTTGACAAGCTCCGTCTAACAACCTTTCTCTGCTTCTTGGCTTTCTTCCCTTTTGCCTGCTCTGGGCAGGGGGAGGAAAAAGAAGCACAGCCCCTTCTGGGAGCCAGAGGGTCTTTGTTGTGCTTTTCTGTTGATTGTACATATTTGTAAATGTTGCCAATAGTGTCTATTTGTACATATTAATTGCATTTCATCGTAGATTGTAGTTCTGCCTGTAAATACAGCTTTCATTTGCTTCCAGACTGAGCTGGTTATTGTTGGTGTGGGAGGGGGATTTCAGCTCTCACACTGTAACAAGTATCAAACCCATCCTTGACTTTTAACTTTTCCTTTTGATGTGGGAACCTGGTTACTCTATTCCTTTAAAAGATGGGAGGAGAGCCTGGCAGTGTCCCATTTTCTGTAATAGACTAATGGTGAGAGCATTTATGCAAGAAGTGGGCATCCTAGGCTCAGCGGTACACTAGATTGAAAATGTCCACAAATAACTAACTGCTGTTGGCTGCATCTCCTAGAATTTAGTGTGATTATAAGAAAACTAATTTTCAAATTAATATTCAGAAAATAATGGCACCACAAACTCTGGGGTTTATGAGGAATTTGCAGTACATCCAGAGCATTGCTGAACCACAGGCTGCCGTTAACGAAACAAGAGTTTTGATGTAAAGGCTTACCATACAAAAAAATGGTGAAATCAACTTTATCACCTGCATGTTTTCTGTTAAGATGGCTGGAACTGCCATGGTCAAGCTGTAAATATGAGGGAATTACTCTCTTAGCCCAGCCCTGTGATTGGGTCACTCATAAAACTTGCACATGGAGTAACCTGCTTTGGGAAATTCACGTGTATGCAATTAACTAGGTGCTCTCTAGATTGTTCATTCAGTTTAAATACATAAAACACACAGTAGACTCCCAAATGCTTTTTTAGACCCATCTTTTGGGTGTTTGAATATAACAACCTCTCCCTCAAATTGTCTGCTGTGAAGAAATTAATGAATCTTAGGTTACCACATACCTTTCTAAAACAGAGTTACCCAAGCCTACCTAGGTTAGCTGCTCAGTAATATGGCAGAGGGAAAGAGTTTGATTTTGTTTCTGTGCCTGTTCATGAAATCTCATACTCTGAGAAGAATAATCTGTACCATTGGATAGTTCTCATCTTACTAATGAGATCATCAGTTTTTCCTGTTGATATAAGCAAGATTATCTAAATTTAACAAAGCTCTTGAAGTAACACTGTCTTACGGTCATTCCACTGATTAGGTGGAGACACTGCACAGAACTATTTGCCCCCTTTTTATGTGCTAAGCCCAGTATTTCATATGTTAGGGAATTCAGTCAATTTAAGGGAAAGGTTCTTTGTGGTAGATTTGTAGGATATCCACTACATCATTACACATTTCTTTGCTATAATATAGACCAATTTGTATCATGTTCTTGTAGTGCACAGCAAGCCTGGGAATTAAGCCAAGTCTTTTATTACACATCTGATGACAGAAATGAGTACATTTGGGAAGAGAGAAGTGTTATTAAACTGAATTATGCTATGTCTTATTTTTTTCTGTTTCAGAGAAGTATGATATAGAATGAACTAAGTCAAATTTGGAGCCTTTACATAAAGGCAATGAATTAAACATGAATACTGTGCAGTCCGGAAGGTGATTTCTACCAAATTTCAAGTAACTTCATCAGTCCTAAGGTACTCATAGTTTCCACTTAGCATATCCGTCCAAAAAACTTTGTTAGTCTGGTTGCCTCCTGATCTTTAACAGAGTCTTATACATTTATGCTTAGTTTGGCTCAGAATCACATATAAGGTTTTTACAAAAAGATGGCTTCTCTAAATATTACTCTAGATGCAATTCGATCTAAAAGTCAAGCTAAGTTCTTTCTTGTGACTCATCAAGAGTAATAATGTTTCTGCAAGTCAGATTCTAACCTTAAATTCATGGCCTCACATTCACCTGTGCAAATAACTAAATGCCGAATTTGACCTCCAAAGAGATCCCTTCAGAAACTGCATTGTCTTCCACAGGGTGCTGCGAAGGTTCTGTAAGGTCCAGGCCCCCTCAACACATGAGTGATAAACAGTCTCTGCCTGTCTCTCTTTCTATCCCCTGCCCCCATTCCCCCACCCCACCCCCCAAAGGAAAAAAAAAATATACTTCTGTTTCTAAAGCATACAGAGAATTCCATTTTGGGTAATTTTTTCTAGGTCTCTCCACACTCTAGCCACAACCCACAACTGGGCATTTGTTGTAATATAAATTGGAACTGCTGTATTGTCTAACTTTCTGAGTGTGTTGATATGATGTTTCAATTCAGGTGCAGTTCTAACTATTGGGAAGTTGAAAAATCTCAAACACATTAGCCCTGAATAAGAATTTCTTTTTGTTGAATTTATCCCTTCAAAACTTAGAAATAAAGATGTGTAAGTTTCTTGGTTTACTGGCAAAAACTTGCCACTTACATACCTGCTTTCAAAAATTAATAACTATTAAAGGAAAACATCAAATAAAAGACATTTTAAACAATTATACAAATTATTACACTGTCTAATCAAAGTGTCAGTGCGAAAACTGCATAGCACTAGAAATGATACTGCCTGGAATTTAGTTAGATAGAGGCAGGTTGTGTTGGCAGGTATAAAAATAAAGCAAATTATTTGCAAAGAAAAATATGTTTGAATAATAAGACTATAATTTATGATAGGTAACTAATGCAGAGAGGAAGATATAGAAAAGCAGTCATGATCCTAAAGGAAAGCCATAAGGTTTCCTAACTTCTCTATAAGCAATACTAGTTTAGTAAAACTTTGAATATTTCCCTTTATTTTTTTTTTTCAAAGGTATTATATTTGTGGTAAAAGACTTTCACACAAATGAATATTTTAAGATATTTTGTGGTCACAATCAAACCCTGTTTTGTGGAGGTTTCTTCCAGTCACAATGTCTGACAGCATTTGTTCTCAATCTCAGGTACTTCCTCCTCGGTCTCATGGTCTGCATTGCTTTAAAAGAAGCAGTTGATGCAGTGGTTGAGATGTCACAATTCAAGATGCACAATCTGATCTATAATGAAATTAGAAGCAAAAGCTTGAAAAGGCATTATGAGGGAACTGGGAACCAGCTGTCAGCTTGAGCACAGTGCAGGTGAGGGTTCACATAGCAGTCAAACTCACAAGTCATAAGCCATATATATAAACCTGGGAGTTGACATCACAGTTCAATGCACTTCAGAATGAGTGTGGCAAGCACATGGGCTGCTGTGTCCAGGCCTGTGCTTTGAATGATGTTTCCTGGGAAATCAGAAAGTGAAAGAAAAGCGGTCATTCACACTTGTTGGACAGAATACTGCGAAGTATTGTGGGTTGAATGCCTACAGAGACATGAGAAAACATCATCGACTATTCTTTGATATGATTTTACTTTCCCAAACATTACTTGCATCGTACTTGTTTCAGCTTGAGTTAGTTGGTTGTCATCTGGAAGATTATTTCCTTATTTCCTGATCTGTGCTGACGCGTTAGACATAATGACAGATGCATGAGCTAAGAGCAAGATAAACAAGATAAACGGTTGCGTGTAATCGTTCTATTCTTGGTAGCTAAGATGATGATGTTTCTCTCTTACCTTCTTCCAGAAGTCTCATGTAGATTTTGAAGAAAAAAAGAAAAAAAAAAAGGTTAGCAGTGATCTCTTCAAGATGTTGGGAGAAAGAGTAGTTGCACGTTACTAGAAGGAAGAAATCTGGTATGTCTGCTACATGACAACAATGTCGGTGGTTCTGCAAGTCTCTCCACACTAGAGTGTCAACACTCTAGGAAAGTGCAATAGTTTGATCAAGACTGTTTCATGTGTGCTTACAGCCTAGAAGACATTTTAAAGTATCTGTGGCACTCTGTCCTATTTGGCCTCTGTCACTCTGCTTACCAGCCTTCCATGAGGTCAACTGGTGTCACAGAATCATAGAAAGGTTTGGGTTGGAAGCAGCTTTTAAAAATCAGCTAGCCCAACCTCTTTGCAATGAGCACAGACATCTTTTACTAGACCACATTGCTCAGAGCAACCTGATCTGGAATATTTCTAGGGATGGGGCACCTTCCACATCTCTGGGCAACCTGTTAGAGTGATGCCATGTAGGCCATTATCTTATTGAAAGAACAAAAACTGTGGAGGTGACACCAGACACAGAGAAATGTATAGACCTGTTGTCTGTGTCACCTGTTGTCTCGTATTTATGCCTTTTTTTTTTCTTTACTATCTTGCTCAAAAGGAGAATTTGGAATTGGTACAGTAGCTGGAAAATTCTCTTTCTACCTGTAAACGGGATGATGAAATCCTGGCTTTTAAACTCAACAATTCAGTTGTTAATGCCATTCTCTTGCCTAAACCTAAAGGAAGTGGTTACAGCAGCTATTACACCGTTCTGAGAAAGACAAACATTAGTTTCCACGCACTGGAATGCCTACAGTTTCCAGGCATTTTTCTTCTCAATATCTTTTCAAGAAAAATTAAAGTTATTATTCAAAAATGCTGAAACTATGACTCAGAGACTGAGGCATTATTAAATGCTCCAAAACTTTAAGCAACACATTTTAATATCCATCAAGAGAAAGAAGATTTTTCCATTTATCTGTTTTATTTGTACTTCACGGCCAGCTCCTTCCTTGCAAGCTATACATTCAAAACAAAGATACAGACTTTTAGTGTCTTTTGAACATGCAGATGACTCATCAGCTATTCTTTTTATCACCAAGACAACATAACCATGTGATTACATCTTTCAAAGTAAATCCTCCCGTAGGCTGTGGACCTAAATCAACATCATTCTCTACAAACATCCAGACTTTGGGTTTCCTTAGCTTTCTTTCTGTCTTTCAAACTAAGGAAAGCTTTCAAAGACACTCCCCATGGCTCTTGGCAGAGTGAGCTGCCAATTAACAGGGGAATAACATACATAGGCCTTCACTTAATGTGTTATGCAGATAGAGATTCATACCATTCACTGGATGTATACATAATAGACATACCCTAGATATGGATACATACCCCAGAATTTGATCTCTGAGGTGTACTGCTAATGGTTTCTGATTTGCAAAACAGCAGCTTTTAGAAGAAAAGGGAAGAAAAGAGGATTCAAAGCATCCACCAGGAAGCTGCTAAGTGCTTTATGGAGAGGCAGTCAAATGCTTCTGGGTTCCAATGTGCAAAACTGATGGGGCTAAGGAAAGCATTTAAAAGGATGGTTTAGGAAGACATGTTATTGCAGACATCTTAAGGAAGGAAAAGTCTGGCAGAAATCCATCTCATCCAAATTTTTTTCAGACCAATATCCTCTATAATGATGAGGTGGTCATTTCCATACCAATCTGATTTTTCTAAGATAATACTGGGTCTGGTTATTTTCTCATTCCCTCTCCCATAATCTGAATCTCTGTACAATGTTCAGCTAAAGCTGTCTGCACAGCCTGGGTGAGCTCTGTGTTTCAGAACAAGTGAGTGTTATTGAGATTCCATTCATTCCAGCTGTGGAATGGCAGACTGTGGGAATAGTTACAGAAAGAGACATTCCCCTCCTCCTCTCCCTCTCTTTTTTAAAACCCTTTTTTTTCAGGATAAATATTTAAAGACTAGAATGAGGCAAAACTCCCATAGGGCTGGAAACATAGACAAGCTCACACCAGACAAGTCTGCAAAATATCTTTTGTGTTTTGTTTTTCATTTCAGCTTCCAAGCTTTAAAGATGTCCAGCTTTTAAATTGCCTTTGAAAAGAAAAGAAGCCATATTACATGCTTTTTTTGTGAAGATGACATATTGAGTGTTAATTTTTGTTCCAGGAACTTATGCCATGTAATTATTAGTCTGGTGACTAATAATAGTAAATAATAATAGTAATAATGATAAAGTCAAAAGTAAAACACTGAGAATAAAACAGTTGAAATCCATTATCAACTTATGATCAAAGATTCAAATGCTCACACAAATGAGTTGTCGTTGTAGTACTGCCACCTTTTATCATTTTTTGTCCTTTGGACATATAGGCTTACAGTGAGGTGAAAATAATTTCCTTACTTGAATTCTTTGTAAAAGATTACAGAGACAGCAAGAATCCTAGGGACTTTTAGGATCTCCCACACAACACACTACAGTTAATGAATAAATTCAAATTCAGACTAGCACTGGTCAAGTCTTGGCCAGTATGACCAGATATTTTAGGGCTTGTCTATTTTAATAATGTTCCTATATCCCATACCTTTTAATCTCTCACACAATACAAACATTAGTAAGACTTCACTCCTCTCATCTCAGCTTTTTTTTTTTTTTTGTGTGTAGAATGATAGCTTTCCTAACTACTGATTCACTTAATTTAGGTTAAGCATAAGGAAGCTCAACACTATGTTAAGACCATGTAACTGCGTCCAGTGAGGGATATGGACATGCTGGAAGGTGTCCAGAGAAGGGCCACCAGGATGATCAGAGGGCTGGAGCACCTCTCCTATGAGGACAGACTGAAAGAGTTGGGGCTGTTCAGTCTGGAGAAGAGAAGGCTCTGAGGTGACCTTCTTGTGGCCTTCCAGTATCTGAAGGGGGCCTACAAGAAAGCTGGGGAGGGACTTTTTAGGCTGTCAGGTAGTGATAGGACTAGGGGGAATGGAATCAAGCTGGAAGTGGGGAGATTCAGGCTGGACATGAGGAAGAAGTTCTTCCCCATGAGAGTGGTGAGAGCCTGGAATGGGTTGTCCAGGGAGGTGGTTGAGGCCCCATCCCTGGAGGTGTTTAAGGCCAGGCTGGATGAGGCTCTGGCCAGCCTGATGCAGTGTGAGGTGTCCCTGCCCATGGCAGGGGGGCTGGAACTAGATGATCCTTGTGATCCCTTCCAACCCTGACTGATTCTATGATTCTATGAATCATATGTCATGGTACATACCAAGCTCCACACAGCCACTCACAGAATTGCTCCACCTACCTCCCTTCCCCACCCCACCCCCCCAATGCTGCTGGTATGATGGGAAGGAGAATCAAGAGAAAAAACTCCAGGGCTTGCAACTTGCCTGTCCCTCACTCCCACCTGAAAGAGAGAGAGAGAAGTGGAAGTAAAAAGAATTGCCACATCATAGTCACAAGCTCAAAGCATCCCACTTTTCCCCAGTGAGTCCTTCACACATATAGCACACAATGATGTCAACATGGTATCAAATAACCATTACCTGGTTCAACTGGCTGTCTTGGCTATGTCCAGTCACAGCTTCTTGGGAAGGAAACAAAGGAACTTAACCCTATCCTAGCTGAACCTTATCCAGAAAAAAAAAAGTCTGAGCGTGTTTTTTATTTGTGGAAGAGGAATGGGTGAATGCACTTATTGAGAAATTGTCATGGGTCATGTCTAGATTTCTGCTCTGCTATTGAAGATTCACGTGGAGGATACATGCTCTTGCCTGGAGCTTTCACTTCAATTTCTCCTATATTCTCATGTCAGTATTTCCTATATTCTCAAACTAAAATGATTTATCTTCTCATACTAGATAGAGATACATTTGTCCAAAGTTCCTGCATCATCTTATCCATATGAAACCTGGATATCAGTCTTTGTCAGAGGTACTTATTTCAGGGTCCTCTTTGCTATCCACATGTCTACCACATTTTCCTGTTTCTTTTCTCTCTTCATCCCATCAGCAACATAGCAATCAACCTGAGGTAAAAGCTTTTTTAGTCTCATAGTGTTTTCCACAAACTGTGAACTCAGAAATTGGACTGTATTCAACTCCTCTATCCATGGTAGAGGAATGCACTATATTGATTCTTTGGGTGTAAACTTGCTATATTTCCCAGCAACTTCCACTGAGGACAGAATTAGGAAATATCATACCCAAATAATCCAGAGGTAAGTGCTGGATTGCAAGCTGTTAGAGAAAAATGTTTGTGAGTATAGTAGGACAGTGAATGTACTGGTTTGCAACACTGACTCTAACTCACAGCACCCTGTGTCGACACCAGTAAAGTCTCCCACCCGGAGAGGGTTGCCTGCCAGCAGGCACTGTTTGGGAATGGTTGCTCCCAGACTGTGGGCAGGAATAGTTTGGGTAAAGGCTCTCCTTCCTTACCTGCATCAGAGAATCCTTACACTTCTGTAAGAAGAGTAGTTCTGTAAAGGGCAGTAGCAAGAAGCCTGATGATGAGTGACAATTTTTAAGACTTTTAAGAGGCCAGCTGTGCTGGATACTATCCTGATAGCGTACCGTCACCATTAACCACTGTGCCCTGACTCTCTTTGATTTACTATTATGGATGAATTTTCTTGGGTGACCATTGAAAATTTCCATTACAAAACCATATCCAGGTCTTCCTGGCTCCTAGCACTCTCATTAGGTAATAGCATGGCAGCCGCTGCTGTGCTTGACCCTCTTGAGCTGCATTTGACCCTTCCCACTTTTGCAGGAGCAATATCTTCACCAGGGTTGATCAGCAGAAGCTTTGGCCAAAATCTCTCAGAAATTCTCCCCATGGACAGTATAAACAATGTCAACACATTTTATGTATAAATGGACTTGCTTCTTTTGGAAGTGAACAAAATAAATAAAAATTCTACACTTCCAGGTAAAAGCAGAGCACAGGAATTGTTCTCTGGCTGTTTTCAATTACCGCTCAACAGGGCTTGCCTTATGTGCCTAAGGATAAACAAATGAGGAAGTTGTCTTTTAAACAAAGAGAAGTTCTTTCAGTTATGTAGGAAAGAAATTGCTTTTTTCAAGCCACTGTCTGGGAGAAAAATCAGTAAATTAGTCCCATAGATCTCTTTCTGATTTCAGAGCACCTATCTCTTCCCTTGTCTGAACAATTAAGAAAAGCTGTTGCCCTGACAATCACAGAGTATGTTTCAAATACTGCCTGTGACACACTGGGCTTCAAACATATTGGTATTCCAGTGGTTGGATGAATTCTACTTTATTTGAATCACATGTTATTTATTTGCTGTAGTACTATATACAGCATTATCTGAGATAATTATCTGACTAATATTTTCCTTGATGTGCTGGACTTAATTATGGTGTTTGATTGTTGCATTGATGTTTTTTGGCCTTGACACAGAAGAAGTTTTGCTTGGTCCTACACTTCAAATTTCATCAGCAAATGAAAAAATAAAGCTGTGACCTTGGCATCTGATATACGACAAAAATCTTTCTTGGAGGTTTCTCTTAATATCTTTCCTATCCTAGGTATTTTTTAAAGAAACAAATGAGTTATGTGAACAAAGAGAATTCTTGAGAAGTTGACAGAAAACCTGATCCTCCATGCTTAGAAATCTCTCTCTTTGTTCTTAAACCAAGGTTCAAAATGAAATGCTTATTGACACTCTAACCTTTTCATAGAGTCATGGAATCATAGAATGGTAGTGGTTGGAAGGCAGGACCACCAAGGGCAGGTCACACAGGAATGCAAGTTTCAAAAGTCTCTAGAGGAGACTCCACGACCTCTCTGAGCAGCCTGTTCCAGTGCTCAGTCACCCTCAAAGAGTTTTTTTCCTCATGTTGAGGTGGAACTCCCTGTGTTCCCACTTGTGTCCATTACCCCTTGTCCTATCACAGGGCGCTACTGAAAAAAGACTGACCCCTTCATATTGACACCTACCCTGCAGATACTTGTAAACATTGACAATATCCCCTCTCAGTCTTCTCCAGAAAACACACCCCCAGGTTCAAATCTTAAGCTTCATTTGCATAAAAACAAAAGAAAACCCACCAAAACAAAAACAAGTTTAAAGGGAAAATAAGTGGTGGGGAAGGAGGTCGGGGGAGGGGAAGGGCAATGGGGGGCAGTGAGTTTCGATTCATGTATGCAGTGTCTCTGCTCTCTGGCCATCAGACTCACTCCTACTGCACTTTTGGATCCTTTACAGGGCGTTTATACATACAGAAGGATAAACCAGGATTCTGTGATACGTGGTGGGTACAATGAGGAACATGTTTCCTTACCCAAATATTTTTGCAAAGAGGAGGAAAGTTCGTGTCTTCTTTGCTTAGAAATCTTAACTTTCAATTGCCTGTTTGTTACTCCCACTGAAACTAATCTGGACTGGCATGGTATGATGTACATTACATAACCTGTAAAACAAGTAAGCGTTGTCTAATTACAGGTTTCTTTCCAGAAGAAGAATGGAAAGGTTTCTGGAGGAGTTTTAGAAGGAAATTAAGTATGAGATGTATAACCCAGAATTACCAAGTATAATTACTTGATTTACTCCTATAACCCAAATGAATTGCCTTTTTTTGAAAAAAATAAGAATTAGTGAAATAAAACGTTGATGCTTTTCCTCTCTTCAGATGAATTTCAGCTCTACAGAAAACTCACACAGATTCTATGAACTAGAGAGACTAGGTGTGTCCAGCAGGTCTAGGGAAGTTCTTCTACCTCTCTACTCTGCCCTGGTGAGACCACACCTGGAATACTGTTACCAGTTTTGGTCTCCCCAGTTCAAGAGAGACAGAGACCTGCTGGAGAGAATCCAACAGAGAGCCACAAGGATGATTAGGGGACTTGAAGGTTATTCATGCAATGAGCTTGTGCACAGACACATATTTTGCAGGGCCAGGGTGTGGCACAGAGGAAAAAGTGCCAGAGGATCTCATATACTTGTTGCTTTTATGAAGGAACTGAACTGTTTGCTGGAGGTTGCACATGAAGCTCCTGTTGGCTTTAATGGGAGCAGTACCCCTACTAACACTTGGTCAGCTTTTGCTGAGGCTGTCTTTCAGGCTTTGTGGTGATAAGTCCAAAAGGAGCAAAGGTTAACATGGCAGTGTCCAAAATAATAGGATGAAAAGCATTACTGTGTTTTGGTTGTACAATCAATAGCCACTTGCAATAGGAAAATATCAATCTCTTAAAGGTCAATGTTTTAAGAATTAAAATGGCTGTTACAGAGTCTAGCAGCAGCAAAAGACTCTGAGATCGATCCCAAATGGCACTGTAAAAAATTATATATATATATATATAGAACAATTTTATAGAGTCATGAAATGTGAAATTAACTTGGATTTGAATGTTGTTTCAAAGGGCCAAAACAGTAAACTCTAAAGACTACCTTTTTTAGAATGGAGACATCAACAATGTTAACAATGGCAGCTCTGCTGTAAAGATCTAATGAAAGCCTTAAATGCTTGTAAAATGTTAATAGCTACTAATGCCATTTGTTCACCACTGGAAAAAATGATTTTGCTTCCATGTTTTCTCCTCAGATCATTTAGGTTGGGCCATACTTGAAGTCCCAACCACAGTAAGAAGCCCAGACATATAAAAGAGCCTGAGCAGTTGTGATACCTGCCAAAGATAACTGTTAGTTTAAGAAGCAGTATGATGAAAGCACATCATACCACTTGCTGGGGTCAGACAAACACAGACAATTTAAAGAGACAAACCAATCATAACTTAACTAAAATTTTGAGGAGCTGGCATGAGTCTCTTATCCTTTTTTTTCTCTGCAGTTGAAAATAGAAAGATATGTAGTATTACTTCCTCCACCCTCAATCCTACCAATTCAGACAGAAGCAATATCACACTGTTGTTTTCCTGCTAGGTGAGCACTTGGTCAGACCACCTCAGAGAGTAAGTGGTACTTGAGGAGATGATTTACATACTGACAATTCTGTTTCTATTTCTGTTTCCATTTCTACAAGGCAGTTATTGCCCTGGTAAAGAAGTAAACCAGGTTATACTTACATGTCACCATAAGCAAAACAAAATATTTTCCCCAGTTCTCTTCTCCCTTTCTGTTTGTCTAGCCACTCCTAATGTCATTGTCCTCTACAGGTGACATGCATGAGCTGGAATTGCCATTAATTTCAGCATTTGTCGGATGCCATCCTCCACCTAAAATTCCCAGATGCTTACATACTAAACAGAAGGTACAATCAAGTTGCTGCTGAGAAACTATCGTAATATAGAAGGAACTGAGAGCAGGAGACAGAGTCTGAAGAAAAACAGTATGAATGATGGTAGCCAGAAGCTGCATTTTTAGCAAGGCCCAGTTCCCTCAGTTCAAAACACACCACGACCATATGATCCATTCCAGGACATGCAATATAGATTGAGATTTGGCTTGGAAATTTTGTGACCTGTTTGAGCGAATGGTCTCTATAATGTTACAAATACTTCAGATCCAGCTATTTAATTCCCAGTATTGTGCTGACAGAGATGTGCTCACTTTGTTCACCGGGCTTGTTCTTAGGAATGCCGAGCTGCAGCAGTCCTGAGTATAGTAGAAAGGTGTGTAATAAATAGAGCTGTGGCTGTTCAGTCTTCAGCACAACTTTGAATTATTGTGTTGTTTTATTTTGTTGTGTTTTGTTTTTTCAAGCTATTTATGTCAGCTTTGCTAAAAAAAAAAAAAAAAAAAAAAAGAAATAATTGCTGGCTCTGGTTTGTAGTTATCTGTACTCCTATTTTCTTTTTACATAGATCTGTTGCTCAGGACTGTCTCTTGCTTGAATGAAACCAGAGCATAGTGTGAGATGTAGATAACTATCTATTTCTGAACTGTCCAAGGTCATCAAATAAAACCAAAACAAGGCTCACAGAATTATCTGGAAGCATGAACTGGATGAGCTGTGTGCATGAACACTGTCAAGCTTTCCCTTAGGTTTCACCAGGTTATTAACTTCAAAACAAAACCTAGTTTTCCTGAATTCTATTTTGAAGATTTCTTCTCTATTCAAAACATCTGTCCTGCTATTATTTTTGAGAAAGAGTGGAATCTGGAAATACATGTGTTATGAGCACAACTGCACTGCTGTCTAGAAGTGAGCCATTTGTGGTTGTATGCATGGGAAAGTTGTAATACCTTTGCTTGACCCTTACAGCAGGGCTACTAGAAGTGCATCTGTCCGTATAAACTCAGCTATTTGTGGCTCTCTCATTTTCTGCATCCCATGTTAATATAGCAAAAGAAAAGACATTTGGAAGGTCATAAGGAATATTTCAGAGAAGTTTCCTTGCAAGTTCTTTGGGCAATCTGTTCCAGCTTTGTCTGTGAAAAGTGGATGTGTGTGGGTCGCTGTTAATGGGAGAATTAAATCCCTGTTTGTCCCACCAGTAAACTCTTGCCAACAGCTTGACAATACAGCATAACTAAATGCATCAAAATGAAAACAAGCTATTTCTTAGCAAAGGAATGATTTGTATGGGAAAAGGAAAAATAAACAGCTAAATCTTCATGGCCTTTACCCTAACTCTGTGTCAGTAGAAGGCAGTGAACTAAGTGAAAATTCAGAATTTCCCCAGGTCCTGAGCCTACACAGTGAAATCTATAGCAAACTGTTTTTCAGGCCTCTGTGTTAATGGATAGCAGGCACAGGCTGGATGGTTGGAACACAAAGTTTAATGTTTCATCTGCCCAGTTTTGTGGATATTTTAATATTTGTCTTCCCTAAGCAGAACATCTGACCTGGAAGGCTCTCGGAGGACTATTTGATTCTGACCTGAATCCAGACCCCAGCAAGACTTTTTCTGTGTTATAAGCCTGTGCTTTTGTTACCAGGCTGCCTTATTCGTTCAGCCCTTGGAATCCCCTTGGAAAAATGTGCTGATGTGTTTGTACATGGCTACTTCATTAGATTATTCCTCCTCTGCTTTCAGATTACATGTCTTTCCAAATTTTGAGAGTTTAAAGTAAATACTGTTTTTGAGCTCTTAGACTGGAATTCATGGCACCTATGTTTATTTTTTTGAAGCAGAGCAGCCTGCTGAAGCTGGCCATCCACACTCTTTCAGGGAGGGACAAGACCCCCCAAAAGGCAGCTCAATCCGGCCAGAAATGGATGCCTAAAATAAACAGCATGATTCACCACCGAGAAGCTTCTCTTACTCTGATAGCAGAGGAAGCTTAGGCAACTGCTTTGGACTACAGTCCGGACTCCATCTGAACTTAATTGAGATGCTCAGAAACACTTTTTAAACTGTTAGATATGCAGATCCTGAAACTTCAAAGCAGTCTTACAGGTAACTTTGAAAAGACTCTGGATAAGGTGAAGAACTGCACCTGCTATATTTACAACAGAAAGCAACTTCTTGTTAGAAATCATTCAAGTGACAAACAGCTATTGAGTCAGCCAAGACTCAGTAGACCATGACAAGTTACAGAATTTCTACCACAGCATGTTGTGGATTCTGAAACTTTACATGGGCCAAATGGGAGACTGGAAAACTTCAAGGCAGAGAAATCCATGAAAGGTTACATGTCTATGACACAGTGTCAGGAAGCCACATGCTGTGACAGGCTGAGAGAGCATTTTAGAAGTGAATTTATATATCTTGTCCTACACTTCTGCATTTTGGCCATTGTTGGAGTGGGAATACCAGAGTTAGATGACACTGTTGTGACTGAGTATGCCTGCTTGGACCACAGATTCTCACACATCTGCTACCTGTTACCAATTTTTGATTTACAGATTTGTTGGGTAGGAATTATCGCATTTGAAAAGAAATCATCTAAACTAAATTGAAAACACTTGCTAATTAACATTAGCTATCAATAATGCTTTACCTCTGGTAATTATTTAGGTCAAAGCTTTTCCTGAAATTATATCCATAAAACTGTCAATGATAATTGTCTACCTTTATAGACTGTACATACACTGTTGGGGATCTGTATATCCCTGTTTATGTTTAGGAGATCACAAACTATGTTCAGTGGAACATTTCTTTATACTCACATTATTCTTTTTCTTGTTATTATAGAATCATAAAATTGTTTTGGTTGGAAAAGACCCTTAAGATCAATGAGTATAATCATTATCTAACTACTAAACCATAGCCCTTAGCACCATGTCTATGTATCTTTTAAAAGCCTCTAGGGATGGCGATTCAACTATCTCCATGGGGAGCCTATTCCTGTTTGAAGAAGTTTCATCCAAAGCTCCCCTGCTGCAACTTGAGGACATTTCCTCTTATCATATCACTTGGGAGAATAGACTAACACCTACCTTTCCACAATCTCCTTAGAGGGATTCTCCCTGCAGGCTCCTTTTCTTCAGACTAAACAACCCCAGTTCTCTCAGGCACTCCTCAGAAGACCTATTCTCCAGACACTGCATTGGTTTCATTGCCCTTCTACGGACCTGCTCTGGGACCTCAATGTATTCCTTGCCAAGAATAATTTCTTTTTTTTTCACCAATGAACTAGAGTAAATTGGGATGGTTACTTAGCCTCATCCTACTATTTTGGTTGTCCAGCTTACTAAAAAGCCACATTAAAAAAAGGAAAACTCAAAGCTTTCATGTGGTCACAATCACCTGAGCCAAACCATTAGGGTATTTTTAGAATCTTTGGACTCTCAGCATCTGTATTTTACCTTTACATCCTGTAAAGGACAGAGGTAATATTGCAGAGACTAATTTCATATAATCACACAATCACACAATACATCTGGTTGGAAAAGACCTCAAAGATCATGCAGTCCGACTCTTGACCCAACACTGAAGTGCTGACATTACACCATGTCCCTAAGTGCTAGGTCTACATGGTCCTTGAACGTTACCAGGGCTGTTGACTCCACCACTTCCCTGTGCAGACCATTCCAATGTCTGATATCCTTTCAGTGAAGAAATATTTCCTAATATCCAGACTAAACCTCCTCTGGTGCAGCTTGTAACCATTTCCTCTAGTCCTGTAACTTGCCACTAAGGAGAAGAGGCTGGACCCCTCCTCACTCCAACCTCCTTTCAGGTTGCTGTAGAGAGCAATAAGGTCTCACCTCAGCCTTCTCTTCTTCAGACTCCCTGTTCCAGCTCCCTCAGATGCTCCTCATAAGTCAAGAGGGCCTGCATGAGATCCAGGACCTTCATGAGCCTTGTGCCCTTCTATCCTTCCTGTAGTGAGCGGCCCAGAACTGAACACAACACTCAGGGTGTGGCCTCACCAGTGCTGAGTGCGTGGGGACAATGACCTCCCTTTCCTACTGCCCACAGTGTTTCTAATACAAGCCAGGATGTCATTTGCTTTCTTGGCCGCATGGGCATACTGCTGATATATTCAGTTAACTGTCAACCAATATTTTCAGGTCTCTCTCTAAGCTGCAGCTTTCCAACCACACACCCCAAGACTGTAGCTTGCTATGGGTTTATTGTGACCCAGGTGGCACTTGGCCTTGCTGAACTTCATACAATTAGCCTTGGCCCACTAACCTAACCCGTCCAGATCCTTCTGCAAAGCCTCCTGACCCTCCAGCAGATTGACACAGCCACCCAACTTGGTGTCATTTACAAATTTACTGAGGGTGCACACAATGCCCTCATCCAGATTATTGATAAAGATACTAAAGAGGACAGGCTCCAGTGCTGAACCCAAAGGGATACCATTAGTGACTGGGCAGCAGCCAGATTTGACCAGATTTGACTCCCTTCACCACCATTCTTTGGGCCTGGCCATCCAGCCAGTTTTTGTCATCCAGTGCAAAGTGCACTTATCCAAGCCTTGTGTCATGAGTTTCTGGAGGAGAATGCTGTGGGAGAGAGATTCCAGGTAGACAATGCCAATGGCCCTTCCCTCATCCACTGGGTGGCTTATCTTACTGTAGAAGGACCAAGACCTGTCTTTCATAAACTCATGCTGACTAAGTCTGTGATCACCTGGTTGCCTTGTATGTGCCATGTGATGACAGGTTGACCTGTAACTTTTGGTTAGTTTTCAGTAGAAGTTGCATGATCTTGCAACGATTGTGAGCTTGGAGCTGGTGAGACATTTTACTTTTTCTCTTTAGACCAAGAATTCATCACAAATATATTCACAAAGACTTCAACGAGCTGTGACTATCAGGGGTTCCTGTCAGCTTGAGCTAGGAAGATATTCCACTCCTCCCTTCACAGTGCATGTACTGGAACAACACAGTACTATGCCTGTTACATCACTGACATAAAGTCACTCTCAAATAACTTGATATACCTCCAGATAAAACCAGAAACAGCAGAAATAGAAAAGGGTTTAAAAAATGGTAACAGATCATGACTGGATATTATTTTTGTGCAAAGAGAAACGTATCCAAATGGTTCAAGGAAAGTAAATTTCTTTGTTTCCTCATTCCTGTAATACATGTTCATGGGGACATCTGACAAGATCAAAAAGCAAGTAATTTAAAGTAGTTTGAAGTACAAAATAGATAAAAATAAGCACTTTAAAAATAATAACTGCTTAGTAATATCAACTTGTTACCACAGGACTAGCTGAAGGACAAAGACTCACAGAAAGGTTAAGGATTATATGAACTGTACAGATTTCTCCTTTTGCATAAGTTGTGGCTTACTTTTGGGACCTTATTCCCCAGTAAATTAAAAAAACCCACTAAGAAATAGGATTAGAAGGTCTTCACCACATTTCTTATGATTTTCTGGTAGATTTTTCTCAAGAATTTGCTAATGGGCAGTGCTGGAGTAAGAGACTAGATAAGCGAATTTTTGTATGCCCTATTAGGATTGTGCAAAAAAAATCTTGAACAAATTATTTTGTTTCTTATCAGCTATGAACTCTTTTTAACACTTGTAAAGACTGTAAAGAGTCTTCCAAAGATGCCTGAATTTGATCCAATAAAAGAAAAATCCAGTGAAGTGAATATGAAAACCTATATGAGAACTGTTAAAAAATGAACACAGAATATTTTCACTTATTTTACATATAATTTCCTATATGTATCAGAAATGATCAAACTAGACTATATCATTAGTGCGATTAATTTGATCTTAAGAAATATTTCTATGCAAGAGAAGCTCTTAAATTTAACTAATTGGTGAGACAGCATTTTACAGCATTTTACAGCTGTACTGAGTATTAAACTAGAGTAGGTCTAAAACAAGGATGGGGGAAACACATCCAAAAGAACATGAGATAAAACTAAACTAAATACAGGAAGCAGTATTTTCAAAGCAACATAGAACTGAATGATGGCTAAAGCATCAAAAAAATGTTAAAAAGAAGCTTGAGGACTTCATTTTCTTTAGAAGAAAGAAGACAAAGAAGGATGTGATTGTATCACAGTATCACAGTATATCAGAGGTTGGAAGGGACCTCAAGAGATCATTAAGTCCAACCCTCCTGCCAGAGCAGGATCACTTAGGGTAGTCCACACAGGAATGCATCCAGGTGGGTTTTGAAAGTCTCCAGAGAAGGAGACTCCACAATCCCCCTGGGGTTCCAAGGCTCTGTCACCCTCACTCTAAAGAAGTTTCTCCTCATGTTGAGGTGAAACCTTCTATGTTGAAGTTTGAATCCATTGTCCCTTGTCTTATCACTGTGAACCACTGAAGAGAACCTGGCCCCCTCCACTTGACAGCCACCCCTCAGATATTTATAGACATTGATCAGATCCTCTCTCAGTCTTCTCTTCTCAAGACTAAACAGCCCCAGGGATCTCAGTCTCTCTTCATAGGGGAAATGCTCAAGTCCCTATTCGTCCTCGTGGCTGTCTATTGGATTCTCTCCAGCAGGTCTCTGTCACTCTTGAACTGAGGAGCCCAAAACTGGACACAGTATTCCAGGTGTGGTCTCACCAGGGCAGAGTAGAGAGGTAGAAGAACTTCCCTAGACCTGCTGGACACACCTTCCTTGATACATCCCAGGATCCCATTGGCTCTCTTGGCCACAGGAGCACATTGTTGTTCCATGGAGAACTTGCTGTCCACCAGCACTCCAAGGTCTTTCTGTGTGGAGCTGCTTTCCAGCAGGGCAGCCCATAACCTCCACAGATGCAGGACCCTGCACTTGTCCTTATCAAACTTCATGTGGTTTGCCTGCACCCAGCTCTCCAGCCTGTCCAGGTCACATCGGATGGCTGCACAACCTGACAGGTGTCAGCCAACCCTCCCAGTTTTGTATCATCAGAGAACTTGCTGAGGGTACTCTCAATGCCTTCATCCAGGTTGGCGATAAAGACATTGAGCAAAACTGGACCCAGTACTGATCCCTGGGGGACACCACTTGCCACAGGCCTTCAAGTTGACTCTGTGCCACTGATGACAACCCTCTGAACTCTGTTGTGGAGCCAGTTTTCAATCCACCTCACTGACCAACCATCTGTGCCACATCTCCTGAGCTTTTCTATGAGGATGTTATGATGGAGAGAGGTTCAGCCACAGTATCAGCCAGCTCTCTCAACACTCGTGGATGCACCCCATCAGGGTCCATGGATTCGTTTGTCTTTAGTTGGTGTAAGAGATCTCTAACCCACTCCTGACTGCCCGCTGGAATGTCCACATCTCTCCAGTTCTGCTCCCTTGCTTCTAGAGACTGAGCTCCCTGAGGGCTGGTCTTAGGAGTAAAGACTGAGGCAAAGAAGACATTCAGCAACTCTGCCATCTCTGCATCATCAGTTACTGTATCTCCCATATCATTCAGCAGTGGGCCCACCTTCTGCCTGCTCTTCCTTTTATCATTGATATACTTGAGATTCAGTTCCAGGAGGGCCTTGGCTTTCCTTGTTGCATCTCTACATTCTCTGGCTACATCTCTATAATCCTCCCAACTGAGCAGTCCTTTTTTCCACACATGGTAAACCTCCTTTTTGTTTTTGAGTTTTACTAAGAGTCCCTTGCTTATCCATGGAGGTCTTCTGCTTGCCTTACTTGATTTTTTTTTCAAGGGAATACATTTTTCTTGATCTTGGAAGAGGTAATGTTTGAACATCAACCAGCTTTCTTGGGCCCCTCTTTCTTCCAGAGCCCTAGTCCACTGGATGTTTCCAAGTAGAGTCTTGGAGAGGGGAAAGTTTGCCCTTTTAAAGTCCAGGGTTGAAATTTTCCTTATCACCCTGCTTCTTTGTCTAAACTCTAACATGTTGTGGTCACTGCAACCAAGGTTACCCCCAAATTGTAGACCTCTGATATTTAAGAGACTGTTAATATTATAATGAAAAAGTTGTTTTTATGCAAACAGGTCTTCTGATAAAGAAGAAATCTTACTATGACTATAGAAAACTTTTTGGTTGGATGCTAAGGAAAATGTTATAAGCAAAGGGCACTGAAACACTGGAATAGTCTAGTTCAGTATGCTGTGGTAATGGATATACTGGAGAACGGTTCAGACAAATATCAGTCAAGTAGGTGCAATGATATCTGATTCTGCTTCAGGGCAGTTCTGGATCACAGAATTATAGAATCATAGAATGCTTTGGGTTGGAAGGGACCTTAAAGATCATCTAATTCCAATTCCCCTGCTATGGGCAGGGACACCTTCCACTAGATCAGGTTGCTCAAAAATGCATCCAGCCTGGCCTGGAGTATTTCCAGGGAGAGGGCATCCACAAGTTCTCTGGGCAACCTGTTCCACTTCTCTTCACCCTCACAGTAAAGAATTATTCCTAACACCTAACCTAAATCTCAACTTTTTAAGATAAGTTGATGTCTCATTTTTCCCTATAGATCTCCATTTTTGGCCATTTTGCAGGCAGATGAATCCCAAGGGCAAGTTCCTTATGCTTAGTGGGAAATCCCAGTGGGCTATGCCAAGGAGCACAACTGAGAATTTAGGACATGGAAAGATCAAGTGCTTGTAGATACACTGGAAAAACTGTAACATACCACACAAGCAGCTTTTGTAGTTCCCAAACCTGGTATGTGTTCATCGTTCAAAACTAACACAACACAGATGCCAAAACCCACATTGTTTTCTGTGCTGATTTATATTGAGGTTAAAATAGAGAAAGTACCTACATTTTCGTGCACAATATTGAATTCATACACAAAACCTCATTTTTTTTCTTCTGATTCAGTGAAAAGCAAGGTCTATTGAGTGAAAAGCAAGATCTGTTGACATGTTTTAAGAATGTAATCCAGCCACCTTCAGAACTGACAGTAACTGGCATTCAAGCAGTCTTATCTGAGAAACAAAGAACTGAAAAGATCTAAAAGATGAAGGGTGAAGATTCAGTGGCAGAAGCTGGGGCATTATTATAGGCATGCTTCAATATTTAGGACCAGCTTTCTATTTCTTTTCAGTTTATTAAAATTTAAATAATTTGTATAATTCCCATCAGGTTTTGGTCAATATAACTTCCGATTCTGCCACTTTTTCTAATACATTTATGTCTACATTTTCTTAAATTCAGCTCCATCTGAATTTCTTTAAGCAAATATCCTAAATCTTACTGAGCTAAGCAAGAAATTCTGCTATTTCATGACAGTGTATAGGACAGAACTGATGAAAAGAAAATTACTTACCTCATTCGTCTTCTATTAGTGATTTTCATTTTCTTCCAACAATAACAGAGATCATTTCTCTCGGACTATTAAAGATATAATAGTGAACTGAGTTCTTTTCCCTTCTTAGAATTAATCATTATTGTAATAATGATTTTTCAAGGGGTGTCATAATGCTGTCAAGTACCACACACGAAGAGAAGCCACTCTTCATCTGAGAGAGGAAGCAGTTTCTGCTCTGTCACTTTTGGGACATTTAGTTTCTTATCAGCCTGATGATGGCACTTCAGGTAAGAATTGGACTGGAAGCAGCTTTACAAAGCACCATGGGAAGTTGTCAACACGAAGATGAGCCCATCAGTGGTACTGCAGACAGAAAAAGCCACGAAGCCTGGCACCAATTTCAGGATAGCAGAAGCAAAGACAGTTAAAAGAAGGCATACCGGAAGGTAAATAGAAAGGGTCAGATGGAAGCATGAAAGGTGTATGGGGAAGATATATTGCCACACCACATTGAAAACTTGCAAACTTCCAAGAATAGACTTTCCCAGTTGGAAAGGACCTACAATGATCACCTAGTCCAATGACCTGGCCAATTCAGGACTAATCAAAATTTAAAGAGTGTTATTAAGGATATTGTACAAATGCTTCTCAAACACTGGCAGGCATGGGGCATTGACAACCACTCTAGGAAGCTTGTGCCAGTACTTGACCATCTAATTTACAGTGAAACACATTTATTTGCTAGTATTTGTATCCATGTGCCAGTGTCAGTAGTGTGCAAATAATTCAGAGGTTAGGATTTCAGTTCTCTTTGACACATTTCATCAATTTTCCAACTCAGTTATTTTATATCTACCATTAACAAATTATCTATAAACTAATTGCTGCACGCATCATGTTTAAATTTTAACTCAGAGAAAGAATTTAAAATTAGTCAGAACAGTATTTATATTCTACTGAAATCCTGAGAATTCACACACGCTTTGGACTTCGTTCTCTAACCTCATTGATGCTGGGTACCTTGAAAGTTGGAAAACCTGAGTGGACACTAGGGAATAGTGGTGATTATTATGGCACAAATAACACTTTAAGCTTCCTGTTTCGATCTACGGACAGGTCAGGATTAACTTTTGTAATCTTTTTTTCTTTTTACATTAAAATTTCTCTTTTAGAATGCTAATAAGTACATATCCCTTTTCTATACAGACTTAAGAACAATAGAATTAAAAGGTTTCCGTGCCTTGCAACCTTGAGCTGGTGACTGCAGGAGAAATCAGTCTAATTGGGAAATAAATAAATAAATAAATAAATATTGTCCCCAGAGGCAAAGCAAAGGAACTAATTTATTTGTAATGGTTCTTCAGAGCTCCTCTGGATTCCTTCGGTTCTTTGTTTTACTGATATGGTAATGGCATTTGACTGTTTTCAAGTCAGCAGGCAAGGAAGGCACTAAGGGCTTGATCTTGCAGAAGCTAAGTTATGAAAGTATGCATGTTTTTGGAATCCCAGGAATGTTCACAGATTTAGAATTTATACTTCTAGGATTACATTTTTTAACCCAATTGAATCCAACTCTGCCAGATGCAGTAGCTGAAATTACAGATTTGGAACAGTTATTTTGAGGATATTCCAAAGCATATGTAAATCAAGCACCATGATAATTTTAAAATTAACCAAGAAGTACTTTATTTTGTTTTACAAAACATTTTTAATACCCCAAATTCTTGTATGTTTGCATGTGCATTTAGCTAGGGTCTGGATTACATCTACCTTACAAAATAAAACACCCAGGAAGGAGCAAAAGTGTCAAGAGATTGAGGTATCACTGCTGTCTCCCAACCACAGTTTAAGGAATGAAGACAGTATGAATTTTAAGTGTGTTCAGATGTGTAGCTGAAGATCATCCAGACTATTCAAACCTCTGGAGATTTGAGGATCAAAATGTCTTTTGAACAACTCTCCTGCAAGATCTATCGAACTTCACGGGGCTGAGTATTTGTACCCACACCAATCACACTAATCTACTAATACAATGAAAGTCAGAAGGCAAAAGTAAGAGTGGATGTGCTAAGATTATTTTGATGCTTTCATTTTTTAACAAAACCTACTGTGTTACCATATTGCTGTGGCAGCCATCCTCCTGGTAGAAATTATGCTCTCTCACGGAGGTGTTTTCATTCAGAAGATAAGCCCTGCTCAGAGCCTTCAGCAAACTCTAAGTGAGTCACAGAGACACAGAATGGCCCTATTATTCCAAGTTCCATGACAGCAGAAAACACAAGAAAAAAGAAAAATGACACTGAAACAAATTACAAATGCAGTTTGTAAGATACAGAATTCCAGTGGAAAGCTATCCCTGCCAATATGTCAATCCTTCTGTGTCATTGTGGGAGAAGCAGTAATGGTGGAAAGTCAGGTAGAATCAGTATCATCAGATTTTACAAGAATCTGTTTTCTGAACTGGTCGCTTTAACATGGATGGATAGGAAAACAGAACTCCCAAGAGATGCCCCAAGGAAACCAAGGATTTACTATGACACTATTGGTTTCCTACAGCACAGTTTCGATTTCCAGCTAATGATCCTCTGAAATGGTTTTTTACAGTCAACAGAAGCTGTTCTCAGACTAATACACATGTCAGCATGGATCTGTGTTTGTCCCAGACTGAAAACACTGAAGGCACCATACCTCCCCATGGCTTCTCCATGGGATGGTGTGATTCAGAACTATGTTCAATGCTATTTTTGAAGTATGACAGAAAATTGGGATAACATATGTATTTTCCCATTGGAGACTTAAATATGCAAAGATACTGTACTTTATTGAGATGCCCAGATTTCTGATATTCAGTGGCATTCTGAATGAACAAAAAAAATGTTCTTTTCATCCACTTTTATGCATTCATGCCATCATTACGAACCAGAGATAGTCACATCCATATCAGAGCATGGACTTTGTGCCTAAAACTTAACTGAAATGTTTTGCAGACACCTCACTGGAGATGAGTCCGTGAATGAAATAATCTGGTCTCTCAACCAGAAGGTCCCTTACTCAAGTTTTAGTCAATACCTACTTAGACAGTGGGTGGTAGCATGTGGTTCTAAATCTCAGTGGCCAGTTATGTGCAAAGATAAAGAAAACACCGAAAGCAGGCTGAAAAGCACAGCAATTCACTGCTGTATTTTACCACTGGATCATATTTTACTCAAATGCAAATAAAATGTTTCAAGTCCTGAAGCTTAAAAAACAGTGCAGAAATCCCAGTATGCTGTTTTGGTTTTTTTTATGTACTAAGCTCATGCAAGTGTCCCTTCTTAATTTTGCAGGAATTTACCCACTGACCTATCCTCATGCTTTCTTCCATGCTGCTTGAAATGTCCTTGACAGAAGCACTTCTCTGTAAAAATTTTCCTGTGCTCTGAAGACTGAGAAAAGCACAGCACCACTGTATTCACACATATTCCTATTCATTAGTATGGAAGGAGAAGCTTTGAGCTTCTTAAAGCATTACTACAGAAGGAAACAGCTTTAGTAACTCGTGTCTAGTTTACTGATAGCAGAGTACTTGTTAGTTTTATTCTTTTTCTTCTTTGCTGATGATAGTTACATTCTGTCGTGTGACTTGCTGCTATTCAGGTAAATTTATTTAAATTGGTGTGAATGTGACAAAGAGGAAACTGATGTGATCTTCTAAATCTATTTGTTAAAGTGAGGTTGTGAGCTGAACTTAACATTCATTTTGATATTTGGTGTCACTACATTTTAAATAAAACTAGCCTTTATAACACTTTACACATTATAAGGGACTTTTTTATGTTCACACAGAGGGTAGCAACACCTGGAGAAAATAAACATATATCTTTGATGCAAGAGGACATTCCTGACAATTTCACATGAGAGCCTTTGAAGAAAGAGTCAAGACACAACAGAACTTCATCTGAAACATGGAATGCCTTCTCAACTCTCGTATCTGATCAGATGAACTCAAGCCAAAAGAGTATCAGTAAAGAGCTAACAGGAAGATACAAAATGAAACATGGGAAATTGAAGTAATTTTGTTTTGATAAGGCTGAAAGGAGGTAAGATTGCTCCCTGCAAATACAGATAAACATCAGTGATGGAGAAAGGGTATTTAAAAGGAAGGACAGCCTTTGCACTATTAATACTGTGACACAACAAAAGAAACCAGCTGGTAAGGGCCTGTAATGAATGACTAAATCTAAACATCCCTCCCTAAAAGAGCTTATGGAGAAGCCTTTCAGAAGTATGAATCAGTAAAAAAAAAAAAAAATCATTCATTTTCAGGCAGGGTTTGATTACATGCTGTGTTTTGCTTCTCTCTATCATAGCTAGGGAGCTAGACTTCATGGACCCTTCCTGCAGTGTCTTCCTGCACAACATAATCATAATTCCCACCATTTAAAGCCCTGGAATATATTTAACATTTTCAAATGGCTTCAAATACTGATTTTCTTTTATAAGTTAGAAGCTTGGAAATTTTTCTTTCCATATTTTAGTTCATGGTATCTCTCTGTTATTTTAAGTATCAGAAGATAATCTTTATTCTGGATCTACTGTGATTATTCTCACCCCTCCATGTATGCTTATGATATGCAGGAAATTATATGTATGATTCTCCATCTTGAAATAAAGCCAAATAAAAATTCCAAGAACATTTCAGGGGACTATTGAGATTAGTCCAGCAATGTGACAAAGTTTTATCTAAAAAATATTTCCATCTGACAAAGCAGACACCTTAGCATCATAAGCTCATCTAAAACTCTTCAGTCCAAATCAGATATCTGGTCAACACCAGTCTCTCTATTGAGACTCCAAGTCAAATGATTGATTAAAGTCCTACATCTTAGTTTTTAAAATGAATGCTTCACATCCAGCTACCACTGAAAATACAGATCCTGATGGAAAATTGTACCTACGTCCATGTGTTTCTCACAAACACTCTGTTGCTTGTTCCCAGTAAAACAGTGCACACGTGAGCAAAATCCTTCCCAAAAAAAGTGTAATTTGGCAATAACTAGTTCACCTATACTGATAAGTATTACACAAACTGCCAAGTGGTGGTGTTGTGTAACTAAGAGCTTGTGTCCTAGTGTGACCTGAATTGCAACACGGGAATCAAGGTAAAAACAGGACCCTGAAAATTAGCTTAACTTCAGTGTTTTTCTTCAGTAGATACAGTTTTCAAAAACATACCCCTTGATTGCTTAGGATAGTCATCTACTTGCAGATTTTAAATTTAAGAAGAAAATATTATGATTAGATGCTCTGTCATTTCTGTGGCACAAACCACAAAACTTCACTTAGTAATTCCTGCCCTAGAACCTTAATTTGTGATGGATCTAGAACATTTGTTCTGAGCAGAACTCCTAACTTGGTTTCAAGAGTCAGGAATTCACAATGTCACAATTAGTTGCCCTCACAGTGAAAATACGACCCAGCCACTGCACCTTGCCATGTTCATATCAAAGTTTACTTCCTGAAGACTTGCTTTGCTTCTGAAATCTTTCGTGAGTTTGCTATCCGTAAAAGTCTCTGGAGCAGTAACTTCATTTCCTTCACATAATACCGCTCACGTTTTTCTATTTTACTAATTACGACTGTAAGAAAAGTGACTTAAAATAAACTAATTTAGAGACTACATTTCATTTGGGAAATGGACAAGATGAGTGTTTGTGCTGGCTTTGTACCTGCATGGGGTTTTTTTACCTCTTTGTATTCAGGTCTAAAATCAGATGGAACTTTCCCTCACACATATATGGTGAGTTACTGGGTATATTACAATATCTCTGAGTATTTGGCCATTTCCCAGAAAATCTAGAGGATAAATAGCACGGCTTTTGCATGACATGATGTGGATGATCAGTCCAGTAGAGCAAGGAGGAAGCAGAGACTCACAACTACTGGAAAGCTAACTGGAAAGGAAACTCAAACATTTTTACATACCAGTATCTTGAAATACAGTCCTGTGTGATGTAATTGTCCTCATAGCATTAAGTGTCACAGAGCTGGTGGGAGGAAAATGCACATATGCAATTGTGAGGGAAAAAAGAATAAAAAAAAAATTAATGCATAGAAACCTGACCTCCAAGTGGAAAAAAAAGTGCAAAAAGATAGGCAAAAATACCCCTCCTGGACAGTTCAAAAAAGGCATTCCTCTTGGAACCTCTGTAACAACCTTCTTGGACTATGATAACTAATGGAATAAAGCTGGAATTAATGGAATAAAGCTGGAAGTGGGGAGATTCAGGCTGGAAGTGAGGAAGAAGTTCTTCCCCATGAGAGTGGTGAGAGCCTGGAATGGGTTGTGCAGGGAGATGGTAGAGGCCCCATCCCTGGAGGTGTTTAAGGCCAGGCTGGATGAGGCTCTGGCCAGCCTGATGTGGTGTGAGGTGTCCCTGCCCATGGCAGGGGGGTTGGAACTAGATGATCCTTGTGGTCCCTTCCAACCCTGACTGATTCTATGATTCTAAGTAGACTTTAACAATGAAAATATCTAATACATAAACAAACAAAAAGGATCTTATCCCCTTTCCCTGAAATCCTCCCCTAGGTTGTTTAGAAGATTGGATATTTTTTGTAACAGTTGAAAATAAAAAGCTCTGACCACTGTGGAACCTCTTAGCTCCTTGTAGCACAAAATGTAAGCTTTTATTTTACTGAAATGTGGACCCTTACATCAGGAATGACAAGCCAAGCAGAACTCATTTGCAGAAAGAGGATTCAGAAGTGGGCATTGGTCCAGAAGAAGGAAGAGTTCCCAGTGGGAACATTTGAAACCTGATGCCTTTTGTATAGAAGAAAAGTTAACTCAGCTACCAGTAAATCACTACCAATTCTCAGCTTTGAAGAGGAGAAAAACATATCCTCCTCTCCAGACTCTTTACCCTAGAGACCCACAAAAAGCATGCAGCAAATGCACAGAAACACCTACATGTCTCATCAACACTATTACCTCAAACCTCAGCTATCACACTAATGTGAATTATTTCAAAGAAATTCAAAGTGTTTTTTACAGATTACTAACCCAGGATTTATGTAGGAGATAAGCAACATTGAAAAAGGTGCCAGAAATTACCTGATGATTTATTTGCTGCTGCTTCTGCCAGCACTGTTTCTTTGTTAAAACAATGGACAGCTTGACCCAGAGAAATCACCTAAGGACACCACTGTTTTGTGAATTTACCCAACTCATAAGTACAAAGTAGTAGGACTTCCATTCTACTGGGCTGTACAAGGAATGTTAAGGTAGGCTGGCCCATTGATGTTGATCAGGCAGGTGACACCCGCAAATGAGCAAGCCAAAATGTCCTAGTATGGCATGTATGAGAAGTCTAAGGCACAAGATGTAAACTGACAAAGCCAGAAAGACAAACATTTTCCATGTCTTTCCCCAAACTGCACAAATTTAGAGACCTAACAATGCTGTTGCTGGATTAAGCTGAGCTGGTTTAAGCAAGTGAAGGAAATGTTGCTGACATCTATGAGGCTGTGTGCAATGTTCTGTGAAGACTGAGGAAGTATAGCTGGTAGAGTCACTGTCATTAAAAGACAGAAACTGCTAAGAGGGGAAAATTGCAAGTATAGACTTTCATTGTGAGTAGCTGAAGATATGCAGAGAATTACGTACATACAAGTCAATTTAACAAATTCTTCAGAATGATATATTATTCACATACCAGATAAAACAGCCTTTTCCAGCATAGTTAGCCTGTCTGACACTGACTGACCTGGGCATTTTTATAGGCACAAAAGGTAGGAATGAAGTTGAGGATTTATTTGATTTTTTTAAATGGCAAGATCACATAGTTATTTCATAGAATCATTTAGGTTGGAAAAGACCTTCAAGGTCACTGAGTCCAAACATTGACCCTACTCTGCCAAGTCCACTACTAAGCCTTATGCCCAAGCACCACATATGCTTGGCTTTTAAACACAACCAGAGATGATGACTCAACCACCTCCCTGGGAAGCCTCTTCCAATGCCTGACAAACCTTTCAGTGAAAAAATTTTGCCTAATGTCCAGCCTAAACTTCCCCTGGTGCAACTTGAGGCCGCTCTGACTTGTTCTATCATGAGTTACTTAGGAGAAGAGACCAACACTGACCTCACTACAATCTCCCTTCAGGAACTTGCAGAGATCAGTAGAGCCTGCCCTCAGCCCCAGTTCCATCAGCCATTCCTCATAAGACTTGCTCTCTAGGCTCTTCACCAGCTTTGTTGCTCTTTTCTGGACATGCTCCAGCACCTTGATTTCATTCTTGCATTGAAAAGTGAATGCAATAATCATATAATAGTTAGGGTTGGAAGGGACCACAAGGATCATCTAGTTCCAACCTCCCTGCCACAGGCAGGGACACCTCACACCACATCAGGCTGGCCAGAGCCTTATCCAGCCTGGCCTTAAACACCTCCAGGGATGGGGCTGATCTGTCCAGTTCTGGGCCCCTCAGTATAAGAGAGATGTTGAGATGCTGGAACATGTCCAGAGAAGGGCAACGAAGCTGGGGAGGGGTCTGGAGCACAAGCCCTATGAGGAGAGGCTGAGGGAGCTGGGGTTGTTTAGCCTGGAGAAGAGAAGGCTCAGGGGAGACCTTATTGCAGTCTACAACTACCTGAAGGGAGGTTGTAGGCAGGAGGGGGTTGGTCTCTTCTCCCAGGCAATCATCAACAGAATGAGAGGACACAGTCTCAAGTTGTGCCAGGGGAAGTACAGGCTGAATACTAGGAGGAAGTTCTTCACAGAGAGAGTGATTGCCCATTGGAATGTGCTGCCCAGGGAGGTGGTGGAGTCACCGTCCCTAGAGATGTTCAAGAGAAGACTGGATGAGGCACTTAGTGCCATGGTTTAGTTGATTGGATAGGGCTGGGTGACAGGTTGGACTGGATGATCTTGGAGGTCTCTTCCAACCTGGTTTGTTCTATGATTCTTTTCTATGATTCTAAGATGAGCTGCTCCACAGTCTCGCCTGGCACTGAGATCAGGCTGACAGGTCTGTAATTCCCTGGCTCCTCCTTCCTGCCCTTCTTGTGGATGGGCATCACATTGGCCAGCTTCCAGTCATCTGGGACCTCTCCAGTGAGCCAGGACTGTTGAAAAATGATGGAGAGTCCTGAGGAACACCACTTGGGACCAGCTGCCAGATGGATTTAACTCCATTCACCAATACAGTTTGGGCCCAGCCATCCAGCCAGTGTTTTACCCATCAGAGCATACACCCATCCAAGCCATGAGCAGCCAGTGTTTTCATCAGAATGCTATGAGAAGGAGCATTGAAGGCTTTATGGAAGTCTGGGTAGATGACATCCACAGCCTTCCCCTCATCCACTAGGTGGTCATCTTATCATAGTAGGAGATCAGATTCATCAAGCAGGACCTGCCTTTCACAGACTCATTCTGACTGAGTTCATGCATGAAATTTCTGCATTAAAAGGATGCCTTTCAATAGTAAGTGAATGATATGTTTTGCTTTGACATCCATACCATTGTTTTACAATGGGCTCTACAAACTGCAATGTCTGGGAGTGCTACAGGCCTTCAGCTGGGAAATTCAACACTGCTCAAAGGAATAGTCTGTTTTGCTGGCAACAGTGGCCTCAAAGGAGAAAGGTGACTTATAGCGATAACTATCGGATTCAGTTCCCATGATTACATATCCAAAGTTAATTGTGGGGCAAAGATATTCTGTGAAATGTTCTAAAGAGGAAAATCTTTGTTTTGATGTAATTCTAGGTAAAATAAACAGTAAAAAAGACAGTTTTCTCTGAAAATCTTGCTGCCTCCAGCTTCTTGGAAATATACCACAAAATGTCTTCTGGTCTTATGGGGAATGAATCAGGGCTTGCAGAAAGGAGTTAACAATACATCCAGGAAGGCTTGAAGACTCTCCATGATAATACAGTGGTACTAATTACTACTGGCCACATGGCTTTGTGAAAAGTAATTTACTAGAACTTTATTCATGGCAAAGATATAGAAGGGTTAAGTGGTCCCTGTCAGAAGGAGAAATTACAGTTATTGGTACAGTTACATCTGGAATCACCACTCAGGGTCAGTTTTGAAGACAATTTACAGAGTAGAAACTTTATAAAAATAAATCTTATTTTTAAATAGGAAGAGGGGGGGAAATTTTAAAAGTTCTGTCTGTTATCTATATGAAGAAATTTACTGAATTTCTTCTGAAAGACCATGGATGAAGAAAGACCATGCTGAAGAACAGGCAGGGTTATCACTACACTATCACATGAGTAAAACTAAATCAATTGAGAGAGAAAGTGGTTTGATATTTGGACTGTTCAATATTTTGAGTTATTTTTATTAACACCTACTTAACTGAAACACAGAGAGGCACCTGGAAGAAATATTAAGTCCTTTTATATTTCAATGGAGGACTGAGAAAGCTTGTAATACATATATACGATTTCCGAAGAGACTTTTAGGGAGCAAAAAAAAAACCAAAACAAAATGAAAATCAGAGAGATCAAATTTAATATAACCAATATTTTAAAAAGCAAAAGTATCCAAGACTACAACACCCTAAAGAAATATAAAAGGTGTCACAGCTTATTTTTCTTTTTCTTTTTTCTTTCTTTCCTTTTTCTTTTTCCTCAGTACTTTGGCAGAAGTATTTATAAGGTGGGAGGAGCTAATGTCCTCTGACATTATCTCCTGGGACACAGCAGACTGATGAACCACCACTCCTACACAGCAAAACTTCAGTACCTCATTTTGCTACAAGACTTTTTTCTTCTCATAGATGTGAAAAAACTTACCCTAACTAACCCAGTAGCGAGAGTTTGTCAACTGGATTTCCCCTAATAATTTCTAAACTGGAGTGGGCAATTTGGTTGTAGGTTCAGAGTCACACACTAGACAATGATTTTGCAAGGCCGGGGTCAGGAGATGGCTGACAGAAGAGAGGAAAAAAGGTAGAAAGAGTTACTGAAAAGATAGCTAAAGATTCACACTTGGCATTAGAGGAGAAAAATCTCTTAATAAGATAATGTTAATTTGTAAAAGTGGATACAAAATAGACAACATCTTAAATAATATAATGGAAATACTTAGCAATAGCAAAACACACTGGGCTGAAAAATCCAGAAAATAACAACAAACCCACAAAATGGAACATTCAATACCTGCACTGACAAATACTATTTCTCAAGCACATTCTTTCTTAAAGGCAAAGTTTCAGATATGAGGCTAAACCACTCCTGCTCTTTAATCTCAACACAAAATTATTCACATGTTAGAAACTAAAATCTAAATTGTGTCTATACGTGTGGTTGTGCAGGGTTTGCCTGGGGTACCATTAATTTTCTTCATAGTAACTCATATGGAGCTCTGTTTTGGATGTGTGCTGAAAGCAGTATTGATGCTGAGCAGTGCTAGAAGTAAGTAAAGGCCTTTTCTGCTCCTCACACCATTCCACCAGGTAGTAGGCTGGGGATGTACAATGAGCTGGCAGAGAACACAGCTGACTGTATTAAATCATCACATAAACTAAGGAGACAGTCAGCAGAAGACCACTGCTTGGGACTGTTTGGTTATCAGTGGGTTGACAGTGAGTAGTTGTTTTTCATTAACATCACTTATCTTTCTTGAGTTTGATTTCTCTCCTTTTTTGTGTGTGATTTTCCTTTTCATTATTATTATTAATGTTAATAACTTCAGTTATTAAGCAGTTCTTATCTCAACCCACAGGTTTTCTCACTTTCATGTTTCCAGTTCTCTTGCCTCCCCATTTTGCTATGGGGAAAGTGAAAGAGCAGCAGTATGGTACGTTTGGAGGTTGGGTTTAGAGCAAAACAGGGATAGACTGATACTGGCTGTGGCAGTTTAGGCTGGGTGCCCCCTGCCACTGCCGCATGAGATACACCTCTGGTGTCCTGGGTGCCCACCCATAGGGGTGGACACAGGAAACGACGTATTTCTACCCATAAGTCCTGCACCCTATAAGGCCATCTGCAAAGTCATTCTCTTCCTCTTTCTTCCCTCTCTGCTCCCCTGGGAGATGTAATGTGGCAGTTTAGGCTGGGTGCCCCCTGCCACTGCCGCATGAGATACACCTCTGGTGTCCTGGGTGCCCACCCATAGGGGTGGACACAGGAAACGACGTATTTCTACCCATAAGTCCTGCACCCTATAAGGCCATCTGCAAAGTCATTCTCTTCCTCTTTCTTCCCTCTCTGCTCCCACGGGAGATGTCCTCTCTTATCGGGTAATGCCGGGGGAGTATCCTCAAGGCCTCTTAGGCCTGTCTAGGCCTAATGCCAGGAGGAGAATGGAGGGGGGGGGCAGTCTCAGACCTGGCCAGCCTGAGACTTGCCTAGCAGCGGGAGGGGGAAGAAAGAGCCCTGGGGGGTTTGGGTTTACCCTCAGGTGGGAAGAAGGGAAGGATTGGGAAGCTTTGGGAATTATGTAACGGGCTCTGTACGCTTTGGGATACTCTTTGTCACTATGCTTTGTAGTTTGTAGTTCTCTGTAGCTTCACCAATTGCTTTTCCATTTAAACTTTCCATCACTCTCCAATCCGTTTGTGTGAGTCTCATTCTTTTGTCCCTTTTGGGGCAAGAGAGGATCTGTCTGGCCCCAGACCAGTACAGATTTTTGGTAGCAGAGGATGGTTACTGTGCTGAACTCTGCAAATTGGATTGGAGAAGAGCAGGGGTGGAAAAGTTAAAATGGTATCTGGGCGTTGTTGGTTTTTGGTGGCTGGGCTCAAGGTTTTGTGCTGGGGCGACCGTGTGGGCGTTTTATGGGTTCCGAGGGGACACCCTGGTGCGTAGCCGTGGCGTAGAATCCCTCCTGCTGTTCCGAAGCGGCAGCGGCGATTCTATAGCTGCAGGCACTGGGGGAAAGCTTAAGAATGCGATGCCTGTCCCTTTCCTTTTGTTCCCCACGGCGCCAGCGGCGAGCAGAGCGGCGCGGAGCCGAGGAAGGGGGAGGGACAGTCGGAAGCAGACCAGGGTCGGCTTGTCCCGCGGCGGTGGGGGCTAGCCGCAGCGGGGCGGTGAGCGGTGGCTCCCGCAACTCAAGAAGGCGGGCGGTGGCTCCAGTTCAAAAGCTGCTTCCGAGGACCCAGGGAGCGAGTATAGCTTTGGCTGGAAAAGCCGCTCTTGTGGCCCGAGGGGTGGCGGCGGTTTTGATCTGTACCGCGGCTGCAGAGGTGACGGCGGCTCTCGCTGTTATCTCTCCCCTGATTTTCGGACGCGTTCCGAAAATGGCGCCTAGCACCTGGCTCCGCCTCTCTTCTCGGTGGGTTGCAGTGCAGCCACTCCCTCTCCGGGGGAGGGCTGTGTAGCCGGATGCCTCCATGCCTCGGCATGCGTACGCTCAGGGGGAGCGGTGTGCCTGTGTGTGGTGTGCATCCGTATTAGCCTCGGGCCGCGGCTGGAAGCGGTCAGCACTGGGCTTGGGAAAGGTCCGTGCAGCTTTGGAAAGTCTCAGCGTGCTGTTGCCTGCAAGGGGTGGAAGGAGTCGAGTTGAGGAGCCTGATTGCTCAGACTCGATTGCCCCGAGGGGTGGAAACATGCCGCTTGAGTGGATGGAGAAATGTTTGGTTGAGAAGTTATGAGGTTGTTTCCAGGTGGCCAGGATGCTCCATCGGATCCATGAAGAGTTCACCGTGCAGAAGAATGAACTCTGCGTCGCTGGGAGGTTCCACAGGATGAGGGAGAAGAGCTGGACTGAACTGTTACCTGAGCCCGAGGGAGAGACTCTTTGGAAGGACGCCCAGATGGAGACTTGGACTTTGCCAGACATGTCATCTGAAAGTTGTTTCTAATTTGATGATATGTTTTGGGTGCAGGAATTATGGGTATGAAATAAGGGGTGGAATGTGGCAGTTTAGGCTGGGTGCCCCCTGCCACTGCCGCATGAGATACACCTCTGGTGTCCTGGGTGCCCACCCACAGGGGTGGACACAGGAAACGACGTATTTCTACCCATAAGTCCTGCACCCTATAAGGCCATCTGCAAAGTCATTCTCTTCCTCTTTCTTCCCTCTCTGCTCCCACGGGAGATGTCCTCTCTTATCGGGTAATGCCGGGGGAGTATCCTCAAGGCCTCTTAGGCCTGTCTAGGCCTAATGCCAGGAGGAGAATGGAGGGGGGGGGCAGTCTCAGACCTGGCCAGCCTGAGACTTGCCTAGCAGCGGGAGGGGGAAGAAAGAGCCCTGGGGGGTTTGGGTTTACCCTCAGGTGGGAAGAAGGAAAGGATTGGGAAGCCCATAACCCAGAGGTCGATGGATCGTAACCATCCTCTGCTACCAAAAATCTGTGCTGGTTTGGGGCCAGACAGATCGTCTCTTGCCCCGAAAGGGACAAAAGAATGAGACTCACACAAACGGATTGGAGAGTGATGGAAAGTTTAAATGGAAAAGCAATTGGTGAAGCTACAGAGAACTACAAACCACAAAGCATAGTGACAAAGAGTATCCCAGAGCGTACAGAGCCCGTTACATAATTCCCAAAGCTTCCCAATCCTTTCCTTCTTCCCACCTGAGGGTAAACCCAAACCCCCCAGGGCTCTTTCTTCCCCCTCCCGCTGCTAGGCAAGTCTCAGGCTGGCCAGGTCTGAGACTGCCCCCCCCCTCCATTCTCCTCCTGGCATTAGGCCTAGACAGGCCTAAGAGGCCTTGAGGATACTCCCCCGGCATTACCCGATAAGAGAGGACATCTCCCGTGGGAGCAGAGAGGGAAGAAAGAGGAAGAGAATGACTTTGCAGATGGCCTTATAGGGTGCAGGACTTATGGGTAGAAATACGTCGTTTCCTGTGTCCACCCCTATGGGTGGGCACCCAGGACACCAGAGGTGTATCTCATGCGGCAGTGGCAGGGGGCACCCAGCCTAAACTGCCACACTGGCAATTGTGTAGGTGACATCTTTCTAAAGACACTGTTGTTAATATGAATTCTTTCCCTTTTGTTGTGAGCATCTGGTAGAAATGACAGATTTTCTAACATATGCACAGAAGATGCTGAATAACATAACCTCTCAAGTTATTAGCACTGTTTCTCCAAATCACAGGTCAAATAGCATGAAGCATAGAAGTCAGACCCTACCATTACTGTCACCAGCACCTTTTTATCTCTTCAGAGTTTTAGTTCTGCAGCTTTGCAGGCACTTGCTCTGCAGTGACTTTTACTGGCACTGCAAACGACTCAGGCCAAGAGTGCAGAGCATCTATTAGAAAACTTGGATAGTCAGAATCAAGTTTTCAAAACAATCCTGACAGCAACTCAAACACAGAGATTTGTTTACCAGTTACCTCAACAGGACAGCCAAGCAAGTGGCTTTTTGTTCTAAAAGCACTCAAGCTCTTTTGATAACAGACATGGGCCAGTTTCTCTTGTTTTTCATGTCCAGTTTACAGGAGTTCTGGTGCCTACCAACATTTGGTTTTCTCAGCCTTCATTTGATATCAAGATCCCTGAATTAAGCCCAGAAAGGTGGAGTTTGTTTCAGGCTAAAAGCAGCCATAGAGCATTTATCTTTTCCTTTGTCAGAGAAACAGAAATGTTTTTTTGTTTGGACATCTTCTCAAATGACAACATCTGAGCAAAACTCTGATTTTCAGAATCTGTTTTACATTTACTTACTTCCATAGTGGAGCAGAATTGCTGTCCTTGCATTTAGCCCATGGTGTCTTAGAAGAGTGAGATACACTGCCTGTCCTTACACCTGGCATCTACAATGAGGCCTTAAGACTAAGAACTGGTGAATCAATCTTTTCAAAATAAACACATCATCCACCTGACTCTGCTTACTGTTTAAAAATAACAATATTCTGGCAGGTGTTTCCAGCCCAGTCCTTCCTGGATGGCTCCTGGTGATAGCCAACCTGATCCAATAATATTTGGAGCATAGACACAATGAAAACACAGGAAAAGAACCATGAAAATAATGGCTTGAAGTGGCTGGATGGCAGCTGCTACTGTGTTTTGGGGGAGAAATGATCTCCCTTCTCCCCCTCTCCTGAAATGCAAGGTCAGGAGTTTCCTGGTATTCATCTACTCAGGTTGAGAAGGCACCTTTCAGGAAAACTGCTGGTCTGCTGCAGCA